>NC_057821.1:40983500-42189500 GCF_910594005.1 Cervus elaphus | reverse complement strand
TCACCCCAGCACCCAGTACCAGACAAGGGGGACAGTCCCTGTGCCCCAGCGCCTGATGGAACTATTCCAACTAGCCAGTCCTGGGCCTGTTTTTCCTGCCGTATGGTTCCTTTCCAGAGAAGCCACTAGGAAGGCTCTCCCCAACATTTTCTCCCTCCCTCTGCTTCCTGATGACCTTGGTGCTTTCCCACATGTCCCCTTGTGGCAGCACCTGCCCCCTCGTCCTAAAATCTGTGAGGATAACAAGCTATCCTTTCCATGGTAAAAGTCTCCTGATCTCTTGGCCTTACTACACCTCAAATTTTCTATTCATATGCCATGTGTGTTGTGTTTAGTCATTCAGTCATGTCCAACTCTGCGACCCCATGGACTGTAGCCCGCCAGGCTCCTCTGGCCATGGGAATTCTCCAGCCAAGAATACTGGAGTGGGTTGCCATGCCCTCCTCCAGGGGATCTTCCCAACCCAGGGATTGAACCCGGGTCTCCCACATTACAGGCAGATTCTTTACCATCTGAGCCACCAGGGAAACCCATTAATACATCATATTTTAGGAAAATACTGTGGCCATTTGGGGGAATTACAACCTGCCACACTGTATTCTACTTGATTATGAACTTGCCTTTCTTATCCTGACTTTGTGCACACAGAAAAACAGATCTTTTCTAACCTTTTTTTATTTTAATCTCCTCATCCCCTGTGCCCAGTACATAGGATGTTTGTTGACAGACTGCTGCTGCTGCTGCTGCTAAGTCGCTTCAGAAGTGTCTGACTCTGTGCGACCCCATAGACGGCAGCCCACCAGGCTCCCCCGTCCCTGGGATTCTCTAGGCAAGAATACTGGAGTGGGTTGCCATTTCCTTCTCTGGTTGACAGACTAGCTGATGGAATTTTTGACAGCCATCCACCACCTTTGTCCTCCTTATTTAGCATCCAATGAGAAAGGGCTCTGCACATACCTTGAACACACCCGGCCACAGTGCTTGCACATTCAGCCTGTTCTCTGCTCCGCCACGCTGAAGCACACACCCAAAACAGCCAGCTCCCCTTACCTCTGCTCTGCGAGGCTTCCTGGGGTAGAACCAGCCTCCTGTGAGTCTCAGGGGTGGGACAGGTGTGGAGCCAGAGTGGGAAACCTTGAGGCGAGTCTCATCACTGGAAGGCTGCTGTGGCAGGCAGGGCACTGGGAGAAGCTGGTCTCTGAGTCCCCTGCAGCTGTGCATGCCGACAGCTGGAGTGCCCCTCATCCAGGCAGCTCAGTCCCACTCTAATTTAGGAAAATTCCTCCAGGTGGTCCCCAAAGAAACAGAGTCATGCTCCCAACTGCCCTCATCCTAGGAAAGTGGAGAAACCTGGGACAGCTTTATCTCTAACAAAGATGGCAACAAGAAAGCTCAAAAGCAGGGAAATGCTCCTCCATCCTCTGGGTTTGCAGTACCTTCTCCCATTCCTCCTGTGAGGGCAAGGGTATCCCAAAATGTCCGGTAGCTGCCCCCTCAAGCCCACGCAGTACAGGAAAGGAAGGGTACTTTTGTGAGGTTTACAGCAAGTGAGGAGGTCAGGAAAGATGCCCCGCATCTCTTCCACCTGCACGTCAGATGCTGGAATCCTTCTGACAATTAACAAAATCTAATTTTATCTAAGGAGAGATGAGATGTACAATGCTAATACTCCTGAGAGAAACAGTAAGTTGGTTTAAGGTCAGTCGGTGCTTATTCCAACAAACAGCCCTTCTTTGGGAGCAGATTTGATTGAGAGGCAGAAGCAGAGAAGAAACTTGGGGGGGCAGGTATGAAACGTGGAGGGGGGCATGTAAAGAAAGCGGAGCAGGGATTCTATGTCTCCTTCCCCAGGAGGCTTCCTTCCTTCTGCCAAGACCTCGTCTCCTCGTCTTTTTCAGAATGCTGAGTAACTGTCAGAAAAGCCATTCCGTTCACATCCCCTACAGCCCCCAGATCCCTTTCTCCAAGTCATCCAACCCACCTGAGGTGTCTGGTTCTTGCTCAAAGTTTTCTGCAGAAAAATGGTTTTTTCATACATTGAGGGTACACTTTTTCTCAGCCAAATTTCAGATTTTCAATGCAATATCATTCACACTAGCAAAGAGGTAAAAATCACCTGTGTCCATCAACAGATGACTGGATAAACAAAATAAACACACAGTGGAATATGATTCAATCTTGAAAAGGAATGAAGTTCTGACACACGTCACAACACGAACTTCAAAGACCTTATTCTAAGTAAAATCAGCCAGACACAAAAGGACAAAAATTATACGATTTTACTTCTATGAGGTGCCTAAAACAGGCAAATTTATGGAAACATTCTACAGCAGAATGTGGTTACTGGGGGCTGGGGCAGGGAGGAATGGGTAGTCATCGTTTAATGGGTATAGCGTTTCTGTTTAGAATGATGAAAAAGTTCAGGAAATGGACTGTGGTGGTTGTTGTACCGCCATGTGAATGAATGTATTTAATACCACTGAATTGTATACCTTGTTGTTCAGCCGCCAAGTCAAGTCTGACTCTGCAACCCCATGGACTGCAGCCCACCAGGCTTCCCGTCCTTCACCATATTTGTATACCTAAAAGGGGCTAAAATTTAAATTTTAGGCTATGTATATTCTACCAAAAAAAATTTTTTTAATGTTAAACAATGACGACTATTTCCAGGCTCTCACATGTCCTTTGTTCTGTCTTTGACCCAGCGCTCTATGTTGATTGATCGAACAACGCCAAGCAGAGAAGAGTCATGTCCCGGAGCAAGGGGAGTCTGGTTAGGTGAAGCTTTTGACCCCATGGACAAGCCAGTTCTTAAGCCAAAAACAAAGACCGGGCTGTTTCCACACTGCCCCAGTAACACACCTGGGCAGCCTCCACTCTGTTGCATCACCCCTTCCATAACCACCTTTCACCTGCAAACTCCAGTTCTAACTCCTTAGGCCAGAGTTCAACACCCTCCCATCTGGCCCCGGCCCAACTTTCCAACGTCCCCCTCACCAGCAACCTCTACAAACTACTCTGACCGTTTGGCCTATTCCCCATCCTCCAAACACACCTTGCAATTAGCGCTGCTCTATCTGCTGCCTGCCTTCAAAGTCCACCCTGAGCCCAGCGCCTCAGGGGTCCCTCCTCAAAGCTGGTCCTCTTCACTGAGACACAAGCCCTTCCCGAACTCAGGGCTCACGGTATTCTTTGTCGGCATACTTCTCTTCATTGCTTAGTTATACAACAGATCTACCGGTGCTGGTGATTAGATTCTAAGATTAAGCTCTAAGGAACTTTAAGAGATTATTTCATTCGACTCCCTTAATAGGTAGCAGGAACACCAAGCCTGAGCAATGACTTGCCAGGGGCCTCAGCACTCATTAGCAGCAGAGGAGGGTGGAGAATTCCTGCCCTGGTATCAACTCCATCCTGTCTCCTCCATAGCACCACACGGCCTCTCAGAACTCTTTTAAATGTGTCAGCCTTATTGTCCCCAACAGGGTTTTGAAGCTCCATCCAGGCAGGCAAGGACCACACCCCATGCTGTTGGCATCCTCACAACACCCAGCACAGTCTTAATAATAAGTTCATGTTGAAACCAAAAAGGTGTTTCTAGGTCAGCCCCTTAACTGCTCTGGCCTAAAATTCCTCTTAACGGTTTCTTAAGAATGCGATCTTTTTCTCCTCTTCCAGGTTGGAATATCTTCCTTATGAGTTCTCTGGGAGTGAGTTAGACAAACCAAAACAAAAGCAGGTGGATAACACAGCTGAAGAAACTTAGCCAGTTTTTGCAGCCTCAGATATACAATTCAGGTTACTTCTTGGCCTGAATTGTGGACCCACCGTAAGTTGAACCAGACAGACTTGCTCTAATTTTATCTCCACTTTGCAGGCAGACAGCATCCCTGGGTTGGTTCACTTCATTTATTTCCTAGACCATTACCCCATTGCTCTTGCTGTCTCGGCTATGTGGGCGTTCTCTCAGTTGGAACATACAGAAGCTCCATACAGCTCTTAGAAAGGAAAAAGAAAAAGAACGGGAAAACACAGCTTCACCCCACTCATAACAGAGACAGAAGCCTCCTGGCAGGCCCGGCAGTATCTACTTAGGGGGTGATTTTGCAGACGTCCCTTCACCTCAGACAAGGTCAGCTCTCTTCCTGCAGGTGAGCTCCTCTTCCTGAGAGTCCGTCCCCTGCCCCAGTCCAGAGGAAGCCATCAGGGCTGGACATGAACTGTTTCATCACAGACCGCAAAACCCAAAGCAGGGATGGGGGCCTTCTGCTGGCCCCCCAGCACTGGGGTTAGATGGTGAGGGGGAGAGAAAGGAGACCTGGGGAGCGTTCTGAGCGCTGAGTAACTTCAGGGAGGGAAGATGAAGGACAGAGACCCAGGGCCATAATTACAGAAGCCTCGTGCAAAATTTAATTAAAACTTGGGCGGAAACGCACACCAGAAACAAGTGTCATTCATCACCTTAAAACACCGGCGAAGGTAAACACTGCCACAAACTCCGACAAAGAAAGGGAGGAGGCAGGGAAAAGGGGGTGATAACTCTAGATATCAAGCAAATCAAATTACCCTCAGGGCCCGGCCAGACACAGGCATTAATCACCGGTTATCCAGGCCGCACACCTGTACAGGAAGGCAAACCTGGCAGCTCCAAATGACTCTGGCCGACGGAGCAGGCAGGCGGCTGCCCTGGGCTGGACCAGGCTGGATGGGCCAGAGGGGCGGGGAGGTAGAGCTAGGGGAGCCTGATCCGGAGTGAGCATGTGGCTGCCGTTCCCCCCAAACATGCCCCTCACCCCCACCAGCTCTCCCTGGGCCAGGCGGAAGGAGTGCAAGAGCAGAACTGGGTTCAGACAGGTGAGCACAGTTCCCAGCTCTCTTGCCAATTTCCCTCCCACTGCTCCCGTTTCTCTGCACAACTTCCTCCAGAGTTGGCCAACCTCGCCCTGGGAGAGGGCAGGCTTCAGGGTGAGTCTCAAGGATTGGGAGATAGAAGGTCAGTTCCTAAATCCTTGCTGTGGCCCAGTTTTCTCCTGTCTTGAAAGTCAAAGTGGAGGGAGAAAGGAGAGGAGGCGGGTGGGGGGATGAGGTCTGGGGTGGGGTAGGGAGGGGACCAAGTGAGCCTCTGACTTTGTTTCCTGGCCTTGATCCACCTCCAAGTGAGTCCCCAGGGCTGCTCCCAAGCTGAACCTCCGCACAAAGAGGGGCTGGAAAACAGCTCAGCCATCCGGGCTGGGAGCTATTTGCACTTGATGAGAAATTTCAAGTGGGAACCATCTGAGTCTGTGCTTATGTGAATGCGAGCGTGCATTTAGAAGGAACAAATGATTTATTAGCGGGGCCTCCACAAAGTCTCCTTCCAAAAGGGAAGGAGCGTCCCCCCACCCCTTCCCCCACTCCCTTATCATTAAAACCTTGGAGGGGTAGAATCCATTTGGGCTCTTAAGCCAGCCTGCAAGGGAGTCACAGCTAATCAGGCAGCCAGCTCCGCTCCTCCAGCCTTTCTCTGAGTACAACAATATGTATAAACTGGCAAAATGGACTGCAGGCCACTTTGATGTTAAACAAAGAGGGAAAACTCCAAGACGGCTAAAAACTGTATTCCTGTTTAACCCCTCCGTGTCCTTTCTACAGAGCAAATTTAAAACTCGCACAGCCAAAGAAGTAACCACGATCATTTCAGACAGACCCAAATGTTTCCTGGAAGAGAGAATGGCCAGTCTCACCCTCTGAATGACTTACTCTGACTGTAAGAGATTGTCCTTTGAGCAGTTTGGGGGCCTGGCGTCCTAGGACCTCTGCATACACCATCTCAGTCCTTGCGACACCTCTGTGTGAACTGTACCATCCCATTTTGAAGATGCAGAGACAGAGCAGTTAAGGGACACACCTCTGAGGTCTCAGCCTGTAACAAGGCTTCACACCCTGGTCTCTAGAGTTCCAGAACCCTCCTGGAACACAAAGCTTGGGATGTTTCTCATTCTCCTGGATGAACTCCCTTTTCCTAGGATTGAGGTGGCTTGCATAAGTAAACTTTTCAGATATCCAAAACCTATCCCTTTAGAGACAGCAACTCTTTTTAAGTTTTTAAATCGTTTGAAAGATAATTTTTCTAATTGTATGTCCCGTGGCTTACAAAAGAGAAAATTCCTAGGGAATATACAAAAAGAAATGACTCCTAGCCGGCAGGGATTCCAGGCATTAGATCTCTCAGAGATGCCAAGGAAGGGATATTACTATGAGCCAAGAGGGTGACCTCCTGATGAGGAGGGGAAGCAGGGTGTGAACCAGGGACAGCCTCGCCCCCTGAGGAACAAAAGTGAGCACCAGGAAGATTTTCTGAGGTGGAGTCAGAAAACCAGCCATGGATCAAGAAGTAAGAACCTTTTAAGAAGATTCTGACATCTAAATTGTCCTAGTCTTTCTTGCTAATAACCTCTAAAACAAAACAATTTTTTTTTTAAATGAAAATGTGTGTGAGTGAAAATGTTAACAGTGATGACACTTGAGCGATCTTATTAACCTCCTTCTTCTCCCTTTTTGCTCTAAGGCTCCATTTTAACTTATATCAAAGAGGTGGATTGGGTACTCAACTTTTAGGCAAGCCTTGTACC
The DNA here is from genome assembly GCF_910594005.1 of Cervus elaphus. Classification (NCBI taxonomy): domain Eukaryota; kingdom Metazoa; phylum Chordata; class Mammalia; order Artiodactyla; family Cervidae; genus Cervus; species Cervus elaphus. The sequence goes on along the minus strand of NC_057821.1, from coordinate 42,182,889 downwards.
CAAAGAGCCTGTGGAAGGAAAGACAACATCTGACTCCCATGCAATGTCACTGGGATCAAGGATGTTATTTTGTTGTGTTCAAACTCTGTGTCCATAAGTGTGGACGATGGGGAGGCTTTGGACCAGGAGGAACCAGCTTAGAATCCTAGCTCTGCCACTTACTAGCAGAGTCAGCCAGGACACTTAACCTTCCAGCTTTAGATTATTCACCTGTAACATGGGACTAATATGACCTGCTTGTGGGATGGTCATGAGAGTCAGTCCTTCATGGAGAGCCCTTTTCATTTCAGTTCAGTCCAGTTTAGTCGCTCAGTCGTGTCCAACTCTTTGAGACCCCATGGACTGCAGCACTCCTGACTTCCCTGTCCACCATCAGCTCCTGGAGCTCACTCAAACTCATGTCCATCAAGTCGGTGATGCCATCCAATCATCTCATCCTCTATTGTCCCCTTCTCCTCCCGCCTTCAATCTTTCCCAGCATCAGGGTCTTTTCAAATGAGTTAGTTCTTCGCATTTAGGGAAAGAATATACTAAATGAACAGATGCATTCACAAGAGCAACCTTTTTGCCCACCTTTACAAATAGAGCATCTTCATCTCCTACCCTCTCACATTGTCAAGTTAGACTTTGTGCTTAGTCGTGTCTGACTCTGCAATCCCATTGACTGTAGCCCACCAGGCTCCTCTGTCCATGGGATTCTCGAGGCAAGAATACTGGAACAGTTGCCATTTCCTACTCCAGGGAATCTTCCTGACCCAGGGACTGAACCTGCATTTCTTGAGCTTCCTGCATTGGCAGGTGGATTCTTTACCACGAGCGCCACCTTGACTTTATTGAACCATAAAATTCATGGCAAGATAAATTGACTATGGACACCATTTTAGAGACTAATGGCAATTACCATAGTGCCAAGAGAAACTCGCAGTTAAGACTGAGGCTGCAGTGTGAGACCATGTTAGGATAAATCTACCAGGCAGAGAATTGATGAGTTAGACATCCAATTAAATATATGCCCTGAAAATTTTCGCATGTCTTATCTCACTTTGTTAATAGAATAGCGTCATAAGGTTGGCATTATTAACCCCACTTTACAGAAAGTTTCGACAACACCCCCATAGTCACAGAACTAACAAGTGGCATAAATGAGATTCATATCCAGATCTTACTGATGCCAAAATCCCTTCTTTATACACCGCTTCATGTTGCTACCTATTTCTGTAATCAACTCAGATCCTAGATTTGTATTAATAGTACCCAGAACATTATTTAAGGCTGGACAATTCCAAGGAAGTTTTTCAACGGTTTATGACCCATGGATGAGTGATTCTGAATATTACTGGCGAAAGGCAATTTCTTCCTCCATCTGTCTTCCTCTTTCTGGTTCTGTCTCTTTCTTTGCCTCTCCCCTCCCCCTCACTTGATAGTATTCTCATCAATATAAAGATAAGATTATAAACCCAAGATGTTAGTCCAAACAGTTGTTTTTTTTTTTTTCCCTATTGACTGTATGAGAAAGAGAGAGAGTTTGTGTGAGAGAATGAGAGAGAGAGATTACAAAGACATATCCTTTCACTTCTGTTTACCATGGAATCTATATCAAAAGCCATTTATCCTAAGGCCACGATCATATTCTCAGTGTTCCTGCTGGCACTTTAGCCTGTTCCCGAGCCGGTGCTGAAAGCCTGGGTCGTGGTGGGGATTGGCGATGCCCTCAGACCTCAGGACAGGCAGGCGGAGCCATGGAGCCAGAGTCGTCCGCTGTGTCACCTCCAGCCGTGGCCCTTACCAATACTTTCACTTCTGACTGAGTCCCTCCAAATGAGAAAGCTTGGGAATCTCTATGGGTCTTAAGAGAGGAGGGAAACCTCAGGCAGAAAAATCATTTGATAGAGGAATCTGAAACACTCTCCCCAAAATCTAAGATGTCCGTAGAGGTCACTGGTGCTTAATCTTCTGGGAAAAATATGGGATAGAAGAAGAGTCCAAAATCGAGACCTGGAATGTCACTAAACTCTCTCTGTGTCCCTCCCTATTCTGAGTTGGACCTAACACTTTCTTTAAAAACAAAAAAAGGTGGTGGGGCGGGGGGAGGCTATTAATGCTACTGCTCAGCTTTCTGTGGGATTTGTTTTTTATTCATTTGGCTCTGCCGGATCTTTAGTTGTGGCACACAGTATTCTTGCTCTCCATTGACGCACGTGGGAAATTTTGTGCGATAAGTCGCTTCAATCATGGTATCCGACTCTGTGCAACACCATGGACTCCTCTGTCCATGGGGATTCTCCAGGCAAGAATGCTGGAGTGGGGTGCCATTTCCTGTTCCAGGGCATCTTCCCGACCCAGGGATCGAACCTGAGTCTCTTATGTCTCCATCATTGGCAGGCAGGTTCTTTACCACTAGTGCCACCTGGGAAGCCTGTGGTATGTGGGATCCAGCGTCCCAACCAGAGATAAAACCCAGGCACCCTGCATTGGGAGTGGGGAGTCTCAGTCGCTGGACCACCAGGGAAGTCCTTGGACCTGACACTTTCTAACATCCTCCGTTACCCTGATTTCCTGCTGAAAACACCCCTTCATGGTACAGGGGCAGCTCAAGGAGAGAGCACACGGACCACCAGGGAAGTCCTTGGACCTGACACTTTCTAACATCCTCCGTTACCCTGATTTCCTGCTGAAAACACCCCTTCATGGTACAGGGGCAGCTCAAGGAGAGAGCACACAGCGCTGGCAGCATAAAGAGTCGGCTGTTTTCATCTGTAAGTCACTCAGTAGGAAGCCAGCCACCTTCATGGAACCACAGCTGGACCCACAGTTGCCACGAAGAGTGTCTGGCGTTGGATTCAGCCTGAGTCTCAGCCTGCCCCACACATATTTTATTTTCCAACACTCCCCCCACCACCACCACCAGACGTGGTGTGCTTGACGTTGCTCTGGCTAACACAGGTCCGCTGGAAGCTGCAACATCTTATCTCCTTCTGCGCAGTCTCCCGGGCCTTCCCAGAGAAGGGCTGCTACAGTGGGAATAAGAACAAGATATGACTTGCTATTTTGTCTTCAAACCACAAATATCTCATTTGAACGACCATTTCTACCATAAGCAGCTTACCCAACTCTCTGGACTTCCGTTTCCTCTGTGCTAAAATAGAAACGACATCCACCTCAAAGGACAGTTGTGCCAATTAAATGAGAAAACCTCAGTGTCATATTTGACACAGAATCACAGGTCAGTCAGCTCCTTCCCTTCAGGCTTTGGCCAGTCTTCTCCACAGGTGATATGGCGTGAGGAGTTCCCTGATGCCTGAAGACCAGCAGGTGAAGGGTCCAGCCAAGGTCACAAGCTTTTCCCAAAATGGGATTAGGAGCAGAGATAAGACACTTCAGCAAGAGAGGAGTGAAGCTACACATTGAGCAACTAAGCCTTCAGCTCTTAGGCAATGGGGACTCATGAATGCTAGTCTAATGGCCTTGACATATTTTTTTTTAATTTCATAAATTAAAATGAGATCAACAGCATTTGAGCTAGCCCCACGCATGCCAATAAATAATTCACTTCATGGTGAATATATGTCCCTAGGACTCCAGTGTAGACGACAAAGAATAGAGAATACATAAAAACTGCAAAATGGGCTGACATGAGCTGTTTTAGCTCTGTCCATATGCGCTTGAGTCTCCCTAAGGCACTAAAACTAATGCTTAAACTACATATGTGTCAAGGAGGACAAAGACAGTCCTTCTCTTCAATCTAGTCTATCTCTGGGAATTTGTCACAAGGCAATTATTCAATGGCTCACGCTAGAAACCTGAACATCACTGGTTTAGAACACTGCTATAGACAAGAAATAGAGATACAGTGAACCTCGGTCTAGCCACTCGTGTTGTTTTCTGAAATTCATATCATAAGAAATGCCTACAGTATAACGTTAAATGAAAAAGGGACCAAATGTTAAATATGAATCTTGTTACAACTCTTTTTAAAATAAGCACACGTAAAAAAATAAAAATATTAGAAGGAACTATGCCAAATGTCAATACTGATTTTCTTTGGGTGGTAGATCTTTTAAAATACTTTTCTTCTTTCAACTTTTGCTGAACTTTTTAAAACTGCAATATTATTTACCTAAGGAAAGTGCACAGATTTTAAGGGTGTAATCAATGAGTTTTGACAAATATATATAACATTTTACTTATGCAAATATATTAAAATGTAATATTTATATTATAAATATTTTATAGATACAAATACATACACTGTTTTTTTTTAATTTATTTATTTTTAATTGGAGGATAATTGTTTTACAATATTGTGTTGGTTTCTGCCACACATCAACATGAGCCCCTTTCTTATTAATCTATTTCTCTGCCTAGCAACCACCACTGTTCTATCTCCTTAAACTAGCTTTGCCTGTCTTTGAACTTTATATAAATGAGATCAAGTGTGTCATCTCTTGCAAATGTCTTCTTTGACTCCAAATGGCCTTTTTCAGATTCCTCCAAGTTGTTGGATTCCTTTTGATTCACTGCATAGTATTCCAGTTAATGGATATATCACATTTTGTTTTTCCTTTTCCCTGTTGGTTGACATTTGGGTTTTTTCCAATTTTTTGCTATTAGGAACTAAGCTGCAGTGAACATTTTTGTCGATTTATGCTTTTATTTCTTTTGAGTAAATCTCTAAAAGAGGAAGAGAAAAATTGCTTGGTTCTGTATATAAATAGAAACCGCCAACAGTTTTCCAGACCAGTTGTACCATTTTGTATTCCCACCAGCAAAGTATGAAAGTTCCAATTGTTTCACATATTCTCCAGCATTTACTATTATTGTCTTTTAATTTGTTTCCATTCTGGTAGATGCATGGTGGCTTTAGTTTCTCACTGACTTCAATTTCTCTTTCCCTGATGACTAACAATGTCAGGCATATTTTCATGTCCTTATTTGCCATTGCCGACCCTTCTTTTGTGAAGTGTCTGTGCTCTCTTCTCTCTTCTTTACTCTTGAGTCCCACTGGCCAGGCCTGGTCCCCTACCACCTCCAGGGCATCAGCCCAACTGGACCCGGTGAAAGGCATCAGGGGTGGACATCCAAAAGCCAAGAGCTATTACCAAAACATAGGGTGAATGGATCAGGGTGCTCACATGGGAATACCCATGACATTCTACTTCTCCCCCAAGCCTCCATTCTGCTTAATTTTGGTCTGTCAAAATGCCATCCATCCTTCAAGCCCCGACCTAATCTCTGCATCCTCCAGGAACTTTTCCTGACCCCCTCTTGCCTTTCCTCCACCATAGAAGTTTGTTTTACTGTCTTTTGTGGCTATTCTCTTACTCTGCAATTTAGTATCAGCGTTTATGAACTTGGATCTCATTTGTCCTACCACCTAATAACTTACATGCATTGGGCTTTTCAATTTGCTTCTGACATGCTTTCACACCGCCTTAAGGTTTTTGTTGTTTTTTTTTAAAAGCGGGGAAGGAGCTGTTTAGGGAAGTAAGGAGCTAGAAGCCCCCAGGAAGAGTGAGCATCAGGGCACAAGCTTCCGTCCATCCGGAGGTTTGTATGCGCACTTTGCTGGTTTGCAAAAGCCTGGGGAGAGGGAGAGGGGGAGGGGAAGAGCTGAAAAAGAGGTTACAAATGGTGAAGAGAAATCACGGCATTTATTTCTAAATGACGACTCTTTATCTTCTGACCCCAGGCCTATTTGTTGACAAGCCCTTCTGTCAAAACGTGTTGGTCAAGGGGAGGGAGGCCCGGTGTGCTCCGGCGGTGCGCGAGGAGGCCTTGATCTTGTCTCTGCCGGAATCCAGGCAGCCCCCCCAACCCCGGCCCCCTCCGTCACCAATCAGCCTCCTAATGGGCAGCAGGCCCCTCTGGGGATGGGGATTTGACAAGGCTTGTCAGAGCTGTCAGGCTTTCTCATTCTCCCGTTCCTGCCCTGGGAGAGGAACAGCTCTGTAGGCTACTTCGAGGACAAGAGCCGAAACCACAGCGAAAAGCTGCTCAGACATGAGCAGGGCAGGTGCTTAAATCCACTGTATAAAAAAATATCTGGATGAAGAACAGGTACAGGCCAAGTGCACAGTGTATCTCGGGGCTGTGGGAATAGCCTATGGGGAACTCAGTACAGTGAAGGACTCGCTTGCTTTCTGTCTCTCTCTGAGATTCCCTATCACCCCAGCAGCAGTGAATTAAAATTGCCTATCAAGCAGGTGGTAAGGGGCTCTCTGGCAGATAAAGGTTACCCAAGGATGGACTTTTCCCTGAGGCTCTGACAGTGTCTTGCTCAGCTGCACAGTGGACATTCACACCCTGCCAAGAGAAGGGGTCCAGGGGTGGAGAGGTGCTACAGAGGAGCCGTGGGCGGGAGGAGGCCAGAGGGCCGGGGGGCTCTCCTGGACCCCAGGGCCTTAGTGATAGAGGCCTGGCCCTGCGTCCTTAGCATCCCTTCCCCCCGCACCCCCTCTCCTGTTCGCCCCTTACTCCCCACACCGCCCACCCCCCACCCTCACACCTCTCCCACCCCCCTCCCCCTCCCCCACTGTCTCCTCCTCCCCCCTCACCCTCCCCCACCGCCCCCTCCTCCCCCCTCACCCCACCCAGAGCCAGAGAAGCCCGAAGCCAGAATGTGATTACTCCTGTTTAGTACCAAACCAAGAAGGAATGAGGGGCAGAGGGAAAGAGGCAAAAGAAATGTTCATCTGTCACATGTCAGCAGGATGTGTCCTTAAGGGTTGGATGAATGTAGGAAGTTTGGGGAAGGTCTCAAACTGCAAACAAGTGTCGTCCTATTTTCTCCTTTGCACAAACCCAGCCCCTCTCATGATACACACACACACACACACACACACACACACACACCTGTTTCCAACTCATCACACACACACACATACACACACACACCCCCGGTCCCAACTCATCTGTCCTGAAGATAAACATGCTTTCTTAAAACCCTAAAACCTGTCTCCCATTAATTCTGCTTCTCAGAGTGAAGCTTTCCCTGGTGACTGATTACAGAAAATTGCTTATTTCAAGAAATGTGGAACCCCTCCTGGAGACAATGGCTTCCATTCTGGTTTCAGAGACTTCTGCACCGACGGGCAAGACTAGCATTGAGGGGCTCAGGAATTGGGGGGAAGAGGGGAGAACAGTTCACACACACATGCATGCGCGTGCACACACACACACACACACACACACAGGCTGTCCCAGAAACCGCACCACATGACGCAGCTACATCGGGGCTTCTAATTACTTCTCTGTCTAATTCATGCTAACACAGCAATTAGCAATAAAGCTCAAAACACTCATACACATTAGCCTGATGACATTTAATTATGACATTAGATGTATTGAGATATGTGTAGCTTAGCAAGGAATAAGAAATCTACATGTATGGCCGATCTAAACAGCAATGTACTAAAAATAAAGGAAAGCCATGAAACTCTCACTTATTAAAAGAAAATGGTGTAATGGGTGCATTTTTATGTGAAATATGCCATTTCCAGAGGCTGAGAAGGAATGTGGTCTCCTTGGCTCAGAGAACATGGCTTGGACTTTATTTTTGAAAAGAGAGGGAAAATGTAGATGGTAGTGGATTATTGCTCTCCACTGCTGTGTATCCATCCTCACTGTCAGCCCCTTCGACGTCAGCAGAAGATACAGGGGGAAATGTGACATTGTTTTGCCAGGATGGTCCACGAGACGTGCCATTTGCTTGTGGTTTACATGGGGCCTGTTCCTGAGACATGATTAATAGCTCAGCAGCAGTGCCAAAAAGCACATAAATCTGGCCATCCGCGGAGTAATTGACACACTGCTCGTCTTGCAAATACCTGGAACGCCGGCTTGCCACGGGCTGATCCCCAAGTGGGCATTCCAAGCAGCTGATTAGGCCTTGCTCAGTTGCTGACACTACAGTTTGGGGGTCCGTTCCTCATAGCACCCAATTAGCTGCCACATAAAGCCCTCCTCCCCTTGAGCAACCTTGACCAGGTGTTAAGGACCAGCTGAGTGAACACAGGCGACCACAGAAATTCTACTGGGGCACCCGGGCCCTGACAGAGGGCCCTGGGCGTGGAAACCCCAATCTCCAAATTCTGGACCAAGTGTTCCTTCAATTTAGCTTCTCAAATACTCCGGCTTCAGTTCCTCACGCCTCAGGCGTCGCCATCTGCCACCCAGCCCTGCGTGACGACCACTGTCACCCGGACCTTTCTTCTCCCACCTCCCGCCTCATCCTCGTTTCCAACCCGTTATCCATCCTCACCTTCCACGCTCCCGTGCTCCAGGACCTTGAAAACTCCAGCCCCCCTCTCTGTTCCTCCCATGTCTCCCGTTCTATGAAAACGTTTAAACAAACAAGCACAACTGACAGAACACAGGAGCCACTGTGGAGATTAAAGATTACATAATGAGCCAGTTGCAAAGCCCTCTGAAAGCATAAAATGCGGTAGGAGTAATTATTATCATTGTTATTAATCACCTCGGTTCATCACATATAGTAAACATGAGATAATAAAGAGGAGACTCTTAAATGCAGTATCAGCAGCAAGACCCATTTATTACAATGCTATTTGCTTGGATTCCATTACAGTTATAAAATTTTACGCTCATCTAGCACTTTTCATCTAGGAATGTCAAAGTGCTCCACAAGCACAGGCTCTAATTACGCTAATCCTCCCAACACCAAGGAGGGGGATGTGGGGAGCTGCAGAGAAAGACCACTTCCACTCGTGTAACTCGCCGTCTAAGCAGATCCCTGGCCAGGTCTGGGACGGACTCCCTGCTGAGGGCTGCATCTAGAAACTTCCAAAATCCGAGAAAGTTCATAAGTGAGTCATACCATTTTTCTAAAAGCACAAATAATTAATGTCAGATAGACACACATACTGAGGTCTGAATATTTTTCTTCTGTGTGGGGATGATGTAGCCAATCTCTTGCAAGTAATCAACCTGCCTTGATCTCACCATCTTGGTCCATGCTTTCTGTGTTTGCCATCGGAATCTGCAAGAATATCCTCTATGTCTTATTGTAGGTAACACTGCCAGCCTGAAAGTTTTACACAGGGATGACAATTTAAAAAAAAAAAAAAAAAGATGCCTAAAGTTTATACTATTTATTTATTTAGGCTGCACAGCAGGGCTTGTGGGAGGGATCTTCGCTCCCCAGTTAGGGATTGAACCTGTGCTGTCAGCAGTGAAAGCCTGGAGTCCTAACCACTGGTCTACCAGGGAATTCCCAGGGGTGATGATTACTGATAGTAAATGAGTGGTCTACCTGGAGAAATACAATGAAAACAATGTATATAATCAATATCTTGTCACTTTGCCAGTGTAATACTCATCTAGGGGGGGAAAAAAAACAGCTTTGGATAACTCATACAATTTTTACAGTATTTCTAATACTTTGTTGTAGGTTTTGTTCTGGTAAATGGATAGTTCCAGCTGTAGTCATCATTTTGACCTGCCACTAAGAGCAGAACAAATTACTTACACTCTTAGGATATGGCATCTTACACTTTTAAAAGTATATTATGACCCCAAAGCAAGGTACCTGCAACCCATAAAGTGACCTATGAGGTCCAAGCTGCTGCTGCTGCTAAGTCACTTCAGTTGTGTCCGACTCTGTGCGACTCCACAGATGGCAGCCCACCAGGCTCCCCCGTCCCTGGGATTCTCCAGGCAAGAGTACTGGAGTGGCATGTCATTGCCTTCTCCGTGAGGTACAGGAGAAAAGCAGAAATCATTTGCTTTACTTCATTCTGTTTTCTTTTCCTTTTTTGGACTTGCAGCATGTAGGATCTTAGTTCCCCAACCAGGGATAGAACCCATGCCCCCCTCCCCACCTCCCACCCCAACTTGGAAGTGCAGAACCCTAAACACGAGACAGCCAGGGAATTTCCACTTTATTCTATTTTCTTTGTAAAAACAGTGAAATTAATTTTACTAATGTGTTACTCAGTTTGAAGATAGAACACATAGATATACGGATATGAAGGGTGAACACCCAAATATTTGAAGAGTTGAAGAACCAAAGAGGCATACATAGTGAAAGAGAAGCGTGCTGAGTCAGACTCCACCTCTTCATCCATATTAGAAATGTTCTTCACCCATGTTAAAAACGAGAGGACAATGCATACGTGTCTAAGAAGACTGGGCTAAAACCAAAGAGGGCTTGCCGATCTGAGAGGCTGTGTCAGCCCTCATCCACACATCAGACAGAAATGATTGTGTGTTCCACATAGCTCTGGATCACATTTAATTGTGACCGAAGTGGGTTATGAAGCGTTTTCAGAAACCAAAGAACCTTAGCCTGAGGTAACGCCGCTTTATGTAAAAAAAATAAAATGGAAAATTTCTTGGGGGCGAATAATGCACTGAAAAAGTCTTAATTCTGGGGTTGGGGACCCAGCTTTGTGTCCCAGCCACACACACAGAGAAAGTCTTCCATCCTCTGGCTGTGTCTCCTTAGCCCTACCTCACACCCAAATACTGCCCTGTCCCAGCCAGGTCAGATTCAAGGCCAAGGTCTCCAACTCTGAAAAGAAGATCAAATCCTTCTTGCCCACCCTCTATCCCAACCCAGTGCCTTACAAGAACTTTTGTAGAGATCCAGGGATCCATGGGGTCACAAAAGAGTTGGACACAACTTAATAACTTAAAAACAGCAAAGGACTTCTTGAGAAGAATTTCCACAGTAACCAAAGTCGGGGACAGCCAAAGGCAGACAGAAGGAAAAGGTCTGGGAGCAGAGAAAGGCGGGAGGCAGGGAGGAAGGCAGGGGCCAGAGGGGCAGCCCAGGGCAGTGTTTCCGAGCCTTTACTGGAAGCCACTCTATGCCACACCTCGGCAATTTATAAAGACCCTAGCACAGTGCTGCTGGGGAGAAATGCAGTGTACACCGTGTGTAAGATTTACACTCCTCTACATTTGTCACAGTTGTCGAAAAGTGGAAACAATCCAATATCCATGGAAAAACAAAATGTGATCTCATGCATAGACAGAGTGGAATACTATTCAGCCTTAAAAAAAGAAATCCTGATGCATGCTAAGACATAACTGAACCCTGAAGACACTATGCTAAGTAAAATATTCCAATTACAAAAGGCAAATATATTGTAAGAGTCCACTCACCTGAGGTACCAAGAATACCAACTTATTAGAGACAGAAAGTAGAACAGTGGGGACAGGAGCTGGGGGGAAGGGGAAAGGGGGCGTGAGCGTGTAATGGGTACAGAGTTTCAGTTTGGACAGATGAAAAAGTGCTGGAGGTGGAAATGGTGGTGCCCTAGCAAAGTGAATGGACTGAAGGCCACTGAACTTAGCTCTAAAAATGATTAAAATGGTAAATGGTATCTTGTGTATATTTCACCACAGCAGAAACATATCGTGTGTGTGTGCGCGTGCGTGCTCAGTCATGTTTAACTCTTTGCGACCCCAAGGACTGCAGCCCACCAGGCTCCTCTGTCCATGGGATTTCCCAGGCAAGAATACTGGAGGGGGTTGCCATCTCCTTCTCTAGGGGATCTTCCTGACCCAGGAATCAAACCCGAGTCCTTCCTGCATTGGCAGGTGGACTCTTTGCCACTGCACCACCAAGGGAGCTCCTATTTCTAGTAGCCAATTTAAAATATTTTGAAAGAAACAGGGGAGGAAATTCCTCGACAGACCAGTGGTGAGGACTCTGCTGTCTCACTGCCAAGGGCCCAGGTTCAACCCCTAGTCAGGGAACTAAGATCCCATAAGCCAAAATAAAGAAGTAAGTAAAAATTAAAAATAAAAGAACAGGGGAAATTAATTTTAATAATATATTTCTTTGGACCCAGTATATTTAAAACTTATCATTTCAATATAGAATCAACATAATCACCGATAGAAAACTGAACATCCTGTGTCTCAGACTTCCCTTTGACATTCTTAGGAACATTTTACACTCTCAGCCCAGCTCACATCAGAGCGGCCACGTTTCAGGTGCTCGTGGCCACACGTGGCTGGTGGTGACCATCCTGGACAGGCTGACCTGGGGAGGAGAGGCTTAGAAGCGCTGTGCCATCAGAGCCCTGGCCCCACTGCAGTGAGAGTGCAGAAAAGAAAAGGAAGGTGGTTTCTGTACTGGGGGGACAGGAAGAATCACTGCAAACCTGGACCTGGAGGAGACAGAGTTCGATGAAATGGACAGGGCAGAAGAGTAACCACTGTACACGCCTCCCACATTTCTACCACGCGTGCACGCTCAGTCACTTCAATCCTGCCCGTCTCTTTGAGACCCCATGGACCGTAGCCCACCAGGCTTCTCTATCTGTGGGATTTCCCAGGCAGGAACACTGCAGCGGGTTGCCAGGCCTTCCTCCAAGGGATCTTTCTGACCCAGGGACTGAACCTTTGTCTCCTATGTATCCTGCATTGGAGACAGATCCTTTACCACTAGCATCACTTGGGAAGCCCCTTTATACCGTGAGCCGAGCACTATTCTAAGTGATGGACCTCTGTGTAGCCATTTAATCCTCCCTACAGCCCTGGGAGGCTGAAGAAAAAGCACCACCCTCACTTTATAGCTGAGGAAATGCACACAGAGAGAGATTATACTTCTCGAACAAAGCTAGTGGGGAAGAAAGCTGGGGGACTGGAACCCAGTCAGTGACCTCAGGGCCTTAACTATTGCACCCTCTCACCTTCCGAGAGTGGGCCACATTCCAGGGACACATCCAGAGGCTGGGGTGCATTGAGCATGGCAATGACCCTAGGAAACTTCGAGCTGCAGCCCCCTGGCCCATGCAGGTGAAGTGGCAAACTTGAGAATGAACAGGCGTCCATGGGAAGAGAGAGAACCAGCCAACGGTCAAAGCACCAAAGATTCTAGGGGATGGTTTAACGCGGTGGCGCAGGAGAGCGGCCGTAGCAAGAGAATGCTGAGGTCCCCGAGGACCAGCCCGAGGTGGCCTGACCTGACCCTGGCAGCACAGCAAGAGAGCAACCCTGGAGGCAGTGATGCTCAGAAAGTGGGCAGCACCAGAGATGACAGGTGAGGCGTCCACTGAGATACAGGGGGATGGAGACTGGCCGGGAGGTACCCCTGGGAGGTGAGCAAGACAACTGAGGCAGCGAGATTTACCCTCAACCCTCAAGTCAGCGAGACCCAGGTCAGATAGTGAAGGGATCAGGATTATGACTTAGGTTAGATGCGAATGTCCGACACTTGGAAGCGTTCTCTGGCTCTAGCCTCTCTTGAGATTAGAAGTCTTCCTCATAAAGAAATCAGACAATGCAGTGAACTCCAAGACCTGCCTCAAAAATCCCACAGGAGATGAAACTTAGCCTCTGCAGTCCTTTCACCAGCCTTTCCTTCTCTCTCCCTTTGTGATCTGCTCGGAGGCGGCATAAATCAAAGAAAATAACACTTATGTGAAATAATGTTTATTTCGGGGTTGGGTGACTCCTCAGCCAGAGAACTTAAGACACGAAGTGTCCGTATTCCGGGTGATGGAAATCAGGTCAGGCAGGGCTGATAAACAGTGCAAGAATAAACAGCATAATTTCTCCTTCAAAGAGAAGAAACCAGCCTTGCTCCGTAGAGAATCTATCGGGGAAGTTTCACTTCCGATGATCAGGTTAGTGCCACAGAAACCCCCAGCCTCCCACAGAGCCGGTACCTCAGAGGTGAGCCGTTCCCTTTTCTGTACCAATTGTCAACCACTCTGATCATCGCAGAGCCCACGCTGGGCCACTACTGAGCTTGACAGACAACAACAATAACAACAACGAAAAGCCCTGCCTGGAAAATTATTGTTGTTATATACAATACACATCCGTTTGGTAGACAGTTTCCAAAACATCCACCAACCCACAAACATATTCTACAGTCTCGCCCGTGAGAGGCAAGCGCACCCTAAGGGCACACAAGCCTTCTCCAGGCCACTGTGGTCTTACACAAACATCGTAATTAGTAGCATGCTTGTTTCTATTAGCATCAGCAAAGAAGAGTAAGAAGACAGGAAGAAAGAAAAATGGGAGTCCTGAGTAAGGAAATCGAAGTGGGCATGCTTTCACATTCACTTTTATTATACAAAATAATACATACGATTATGGGAAATTTAGAAAATACAGGTAAGAGAGAGGAAGAGAATTTGTCCCCTGGTCTGGAAACTCATTTATCTTTCTGCATGATTTATTTCAAAAGGTAAATTGGCGAGATAGAGCATCCCGATGATTACTTCAAAGTTCAGTAATACAGAGAACAAACCCATCAGTCAGAAATCTCTCACCAGGAACTTTCCTGAAGAGTAAACGGGTATCTGGTGTGACGGACCCACTGGAGTTTTCTTGGAGATGAGTCCAGATCTACATAATAAGTGTTAGGTACCCCGTCGTGTCTGATTCTTTGTGACCCCATGGACTGTAGCCCACCAGGATCCCTCGACCTTGGGATTTTCCAGGCAAGAATACTGGAGTGGATTACCATTTCTTCCTCCAGGGGATCTTCTCCACTTAGGGGTTGAACCTGGGTCTCTTACATCGCAAGCAGCTTCTTTATCACTGAGCCAGAAAAATCCTTATAATAGGAGGCTTGCTTAAAGAACTCACTCTCGCGGTCTTCATTCCAGACTCTCAGAGCAAAGAAGGTAGGAAAAGCAAAGAGAGGCAGTTGAAAGCAAGAATCTTTGGAGTATTAGCACTTATTGGGACACCAAAGAGCCAGGGTCCCATGCTCTTCTCCAGCGACTCCTACACTATAGGCCAAAGGAATAATTGCAAGGAGGTTTGCAATACCAAGTAGTTTGCAGCAATAAGATAATTAAAAGTATAATGACTGTCACATGAGGCTCATTAAATTCTTTGGTATTAACAAGGGGTCCTCACCCTCATAAAAGTCTGAAGGGCCATTACTCTAGGCTATCTTCGACTCTTAAGACTTCAGCGCTTACGTTATCTCCCATCTAAGCCTTAAACTTCCCCACCCAGAGGATGCGCCAGGAGCCTTCTCTACCTGTGCGGCCCTAGCACCTCACCTCTTAGTTCAGGGCCTCAGTTTCTCCTTAACACTGTCATCGTCATAATGATGGTAATAAGTGACACAAAAAGAATATCCAGCCCTCAAAGATGACCTGGGGAGAGGTGAGATAATATGTATCAGTTCCCTGGAGACATCTATATCCAAGAAGGGTGTTACTACAATGACGTCAAGGTTTCTCAAGAACTCCAACTATAACCCCTAACCCACCACTTGCTAAATCTGTATTCAAATTGAAGTTCAACCACAGAAAATCTATTGTAAGCCTGCTCACATGGAATTCAAATGGATATTTTCTAATGTGGAATTAGGTACTCAAGATTCATGTTTTCTATTTCCACTCTTCACCTTCAGAGTGATATCTATATATTCAATCACAGATTCTCAAGTTGCAAAATGCATTAAAAATTCACTCCATTGAGAATGTTTACAACTGATTTTAGGGATACTATAAATTAAGAGCTTTGTTCAAGTTATAAGGTACTATTACATTAATATTTACCTAGAAAGATAATATAAAATAAGTATATGAAAAAGATCTAAAATATTTACTTAAAACATACCATGTGAAAGAAATATTATATTACTTTGCAACCCATAAAAGCTAACCATGTCAACTTAACCCAGGAAATTGCTGGCCAAATATCATGTCGTATATAAACCCCAACCAACAGAAAATTGTGGAAAAGGGTAGGATCTGGTATCAGAGACTTGATTTTAAATATCAGCTATGTCCCTTGCAGATGCCTATTGAGTCAAGTGACTTTCCTCATTTCTAAAGAATAATATTCACAACGTTGTGAAAAGGATTGAATGTCATAATGGACATGGAAGCAAAATTGCCGTGGAAACACCGGCTGTTACGTAAGCATACAAGGCGCTATTCTTCAAGTCTAGCTAGCTTGTCCATATCCACAACTTTTTTTTTTACTGAAGTATAGTTAATCACAATGTTGTATTAGTTTCAAGGGTAGGGAGAAGTGATTCAGGTGTGTATATATACATACATATATAAACTTTTCCAGATTCTTTCCCACTATAGGTTATTACAACACCTTGAATATAGTTCCCTGTGCTCTGTAGCAGGTCCTTGTTGTTCGTCTCTTTTATATATAGTAGTGTGAGCATTTAATGCCAAACTCCTGATTTATCCTTCAATATCTTCTCAATATCTCCTTCAATATCTTTCAATATCCTTCAGTATCTCCTTTGCTAACCATAAGTTTGTCTTCTATATCTGTGAGTCTATTTCTGTTTCATAAATAAGTTCATTTGCATCATTTTTTTTTTTTTAGATTCCACATATAAGTGGTATCATATGATATTTGTCTTCCTCTGTCCGACTTACTTCACTCAATGTGATCATCTCTAGGCCCATCCCTGTTGCTGTGAATGGCATGATTTCATTCTTTTTCATGACTGGGTAGTATTCCATTGTATTTACATACATCTTATTTATCCATTCATCAGTCCATGGACATTTAGTTTGCTCCCTGTCTTGGCTTCCATAAATAGTGAACCACAACTACTCTTTACTAAAGTGAGGTGTGAGCAGTGGGGTATAAACCTCCAACCCTACTAAAAACATCTGTTGGCCTTTGCACAACTCTCTGACCATCCAACAACACCCTCTGAAAGAAACAAAAAGAAGCTCTCCTATCAAAAGAGGGTCCTCACTGTAATACATCTGGCTTTGTAGTTGACCCCTGTTAAAACATTTTTTCATAAAAACTCAACATCAGAATCATATAGTAGATTCAAAAATGGCTTTCTGTTTAGAAGTTCTTGTGAGAATTGCCATTTCACATCTTGAAAATAAAATAGTGAATTCCATTGGTGACCATTTCATAATGTATTGGGTTAGCCAAAAAGTTTGTTTGGGTTTTTCTGTAACATCAACTGAAAACTCCAAATGAACTTTTTGGTCAACCCAATACAAAAATATCAAATTACTATATTGTATACTTGAAACTAACATAATATTTTAAGTCAATCATACTTAAATTTCAAAAATTAAAAAATTTTAAATAGCACATTTGATACAACAAAAGTATCCTTCTGAAGTGTGAAAAAAAAAAAAAAAAAGTATCCTTCTATCCGTCCCTGTTAGCATCTGTCATATTACCAGCCCCATCTTTGTACCAGTTATAATCATGAAAGCTGCATGCAGGACCATTTACTCCCTGATTGGAGCTGAATTAATTCCTGGGTGCTCTTCACAGTTGTAAGGGATGGGAAAAAAAATTGTTTATAGCTGATTTTTTTAAAAAAATCAACACTAAACTCTGGATTTTAGAAAATAAAGAGACTTGAGGTCAAATATCTTCCCTCCACATATGTTATCACCATTGGAGTTATAATCAAATTGAACCAACTCAATGGACATGAGTTTGAGCAAGCTCCAGGAGTTGGTGATGGACAGGGAAGCCTGGTGTGCTGCAGTCCATGGGGTCGCAGAGTCGGACATGACTGAGCAACTGAACTGAACTAAACTGAGAGGTTAATATATTAACAGAACCACAACTCTGAGCTTTCATCTACAAGGAGATTCTCATTGAATGCATTTATATGCAATTTTTTCAAGTAGTTTGTTTGTTTTTTCTGCAAAAGAAGTGTGATCATTATAAACATTCAAAAATAAGAGAATTTCACTCATAATCTCACTAACCAAAGACAACCATTAACATTTTGCCACACAATTTATGGTCTTTTCTTCTATGAGCAAATTTCTTCGTGACAAGTAATCATATGCATATCATTTTTACAATCATTCTCTTCTTAGAGTCAACGTTATTCCATGTCACACAAGCTTCTTCAGCACCACTTTAAATGATCCTATAGCATCCCACGATGTGGATTTATCATACATTATTGAACCAACCCCATATTGCTGGGCATTTAAGTAGCTTCCAATTTTCATTTCTGTAAACAATGGTGAGCTAGACATCCTTGCAGCTAGAGCTTTGGGTATATTCACGGAGTTGGTGATGGACAGGGAAGCCTGGCGTGCTGCAATCCGTGGGGTCACAAAGAGTCAGACACGACTGAGCAACTGAACTGAACTGACAACTAATTTTTTAGGATAAATAAAATCACCTCCCATTAATGAATAGATTGGAAGCACTGAGGTGGGAAATGTGTCATTTGACCAAACAATTATTTAACAGTTTATCAAGAACCTATTGTGTCTGGCACAGAGCAGCTCCTTAATCTATGTGTCTTAAGTGAACCCCCAGTCTCTGCTCTCATCAGGCCATGTGCCCCATTCCTGCTTCAGAGGAACTTCTGCATGGTCTCTTAGCATCCTCTGTATAGGAATAAAGATGGTCGGTTTCCTTTGGCCAACTTGTCCCCAGAACCATCCACATAGAAAACCAAAACAAACATCTAAATAGACTTCAGATAAATTTCCCACCCAATGTCTTAGAAGCAGTTTTTGATACAATCATAGGGAACCATTCTCCACATGCTTATATATAGGAATGATGCAACAATTTTCCTTACTCTTTAACCCAAAGTTCAATCAGGGATTTCCCTGGAGGTCCAGGGGTTATGACTTTGCCTTCCAGTGCAGAAGGTGTGGGTTAGATCCCTGCTCAGGGAGCTATGATCCCACATGACTCATGGCCAAAAAATCAAATTATAGAAAACAGAAGCAATATTGTAACAATTTCAATAAAGACTTTAAAACTGTCTACAACAAAAAATCTTTTTAAAAAAACTTCAATCAGTCTCACCTTTCTTGAAGAAATTCAACTGTTAAAAAAAAAAAAAAAAAAAAACAGACTCTTACAAGTTAGGAAAAATTTCGGCCAATGTTTCAGAATTATTTTTCTTTTTTTTTTTTTTTAAATTTTCTTTGGCTGCACTGGGTCTTGGTGGCAGCATGTGGGATCTAGTTCCCTGACCAGAGTCAAACCCAGGCCCCTGCATTGGGAGCCACAGGACTGCCAGGGAAATCCCCTCAGAATTATTTCTAATTTAAGTGCCCATTGTGTTCCCCAGCTGTATGTGTAGTCACACCTCTATCACCCTCAAATTGCTATTCTAACATTCCTTTTCCTTCCTGCTATTTCCAAGAGGTCAGAGGGAAAATGTCAGTAGCGCCCCCCCCTCCCAAAAAAAAAAATCAGGAAAACAGTTCAAGATTTAGGAAATTTTTTTGACATCTTTTCCACAGCCATCAAAAAATGATTTTTTTAAAAAAGTACCTGGCCATCCCTTGACACGGTTCTCTCCCTCCAAAGCATAACTTAATACAGAAAACATTGTCAGGGGCTGTAGAACAAGTTACTACTGAATAGCCGTTGAATGGGACACATATTCAGAAAAGTAATCATTTCTCTGCTGTTAACACTATCAGTGCTCAAATCTGGCTAAACTTGCAATCACTCACTTAGCAGCACTGGGTCATTGCAGGACCCTGAGCTGAGAAAGAGAACTAGGTTACAGCTCTTGTGTGGCCCAAGATTGAGGTAGGACCACAGGGACCACATACCCATGACTGGGCACCGTGTTCTCAGCCCAGCTGGGCATTGAGGAACCTTGAGGAGCTCAATTGTGAGGGCCTGGAGCGGGGAGAGTGGGTCTTACCTTTGCAACCACTGACACTAGCCCAGGGCCTAACACTGTGGATGAGTGAACTAAAACACCATCAGAAGCTGCACCTCCAGAGGGGAAGATTTGCGGTGTTGAAATGTGTATCAGGGCAGCAACAGTGGTAACCGTCATTTTCCCAGACATAAAGTTGACACTGCAACCACAGGAGATAGCCCAGCAGAAAACAAGGGAGCATTAAAACCCCTCTAAATGTAGCCTTCTCTTCCTTTTTGCCACCTTCACGCCTAAGAACCCTAAATCCACCTGCCCGCCTTGCCACTCTCAACTCATCTACATTTTCACCCTGCTGGTGTCTCTTCAAAACATGCTTAAAATCCTATTTTCTTAGGAGTCAATTTGCAGGAAAAGAACAAGTCCAGCAAATCTGTCTTTCAATCCCAATTAACTTCTGAACATTAATCTCATCTGTAAAATGGAGAGATTTCCTACATCATTATGTTAACTACTCAATGTGGGACCTGGCACAGTGCTTAACAAATGGGATTTGGTACTTTTATTATAAAAGACAGAGGAATCCAACAGTGTAGATTCATGAGAGAAGTAGAAGGTGAGGGAGACCTTTTTTTTTTAATTAAAGTATAGTTGATTTGGGGCTTCCGTCATGGCTCAGATGTAAAGAATCTGCCTGCAATGCAGGAGATCCGGGTTTAATCCCTGAGTCAGGAACATCCCCTAGAGAAGGAAATGGCAACCCACTCCAGTATTCTTGCGAAATCCCAAGGACAGAGGAGCCTGGTGGGCCAGTCCATGGGGTCTCAAAGAGTCGGACACTACTGAGCGACTAACACTTTCACTTTCATAGCTGACTTATAATATTGTGTTAGTTTCAAAAGTGATTCAGTTATATTTATACATAAGTGTATGTCTATATTCTTTTTATTCTTTTCCATTATAACTTAGAGGGACCCTCTTTAAAAGTAGTTAAATGACATCCTAATTTTTGATCTAGGCAAATTAAACTAATCATACCAGAATGGTGACAGGTGTAGTGAGCTGTGAGAAGGGAATCACATTTAGCTAGGATGGCTAATTATTTAGGCTAAAAATCAAAATGTTACTGGAAAAAACTGATGAGGAAAAAAGAAAGTCTTAACACAGACTCTGTCTGTCTCCCTCCCTCCTTCTCTCTCTCTCTCTCTCCACATACACACAGCTTTCAAGCAGCCTTGAAGTCGATAAAACTGTGACCCTAATACATTAAGAAAAATGCCCTAAACCAGCCAAGAGTGAAAATAAACATGACGGAGCAATAAATTGGGATCTCCTTCACCCTCCTTCTACCTCCCACGTGCTTGGGTTTTGCGGGGAAACAACACAGTCCATATGGAGGCTTTGGCATAATCAAGACACCCCCCCCACCCCCCACACAGGCCCTCCCCCAGGTGACTCCAGGCCCAGGCATCCAGGGGCGCTGTATAAACATGAGCTGATGCAGATGGAATGAGCAGATGTCTGGCATCCCGTCCCGAGCCCAGGCTGCAAGGGACAGACCAAGAGAGCCAGGAGGAGGCTCAGAGGGGAGCAGGTACCCCGTTTCCCTGCCCATGCCCCTGATCCCTGAGTGCCAATGATGGGAAGAAATGCTCATTCCAACAGGTGGTGACCCCCCACCCCCATGCCTCACCCAAGAGAGACTCCCAGACCCAGACAGAGCATAAGAGTCAAGGCAGTTTAAAGGTCACCTAGTCTGATCTGTCCATGTGACAGATGAGAATACTGAGGCCTGGGGCCTTTAAAGGACTTGACCAACCTCATAGACCAGCTTATTACAAAAGCCAAAAACAATTTCCAGGTCTCCTGCCTTCTAGAGCAATACTCTTTTCTTATACTTGACTCATATCCCTCATGGCTCAGCAGGTAAAAAATCTGCCTGCAATGCAGGAGATTCGGGTTTGATCCCTCGGTTGAGAAGATTCCCTGGAGAAGGGCATGGCAACCCACTCCAGTATTCTTGCATGGAAAATCCCATGAACAGAAGAGCCTGGGGGCTATGGTCCATGGGGTTGCAAAGAGTCATACATGAATGAAGCGACCTATCACGCACACACCTGTCATGGCAGGATCTAAGATCATTCATCCAACTTCTCATTAAATTCTCACTATGTGCCAGAAACTGTTGCAGGCGATTGAAGCAATAAGAGTCTTTCATGGCAGCAATAAAGCATCTCTTTGCAGATGCCAAAAAAAGAACAATCACTCTGAGAATTTCTTGCCCTTCAACATCAAACAACTGGTAAGCTCCTACTATGTGCCAAGTTCAATACTGGATGCCAGGAAAAAAAAAAAAATAGAAATGGACAAGACACTCTCCCTCCTCTCCTTGGGGTTCTCCTAGTTGAAGTTAGATTCCACCGAAATGGATAAACAGAGCAGAGATTCAGACCATGAATTCACATGGAATAAACACAGATAACAAACAGACAAGATTAAATATTTAGATCGTGTATTGGCCAGGGGTTAAGTGGATTAATGGAGTGATGAGTTGGGCAGAGTTATGGGATTTCCATGTTTAGACAGGGTAGATTAGGCTGTCCAGCATATGGAAATGCAAAGGGAAACTGCTATCATCAGCAATACCGCCCTGTATTCATCTCTAGAGGTGCCTTTCTGTCAGAGGGTGGAAGCTGCTGGACGGACCGCGTCTTGTCTCGCCAATCTTTATGACATCCTGGTGAGTCAGAACCAGGGCTCTAGTTCCCAGGCTCCAGGTGAGGAGACAGAGCCTGGGGTGAGAGTGGGAAAGCCAAGAGCCACCAGGACCGAGTCCTGGCCCCCCTTCCCCTCCAGTCCAAATGCCTCCAGAGTCCTTGGGCAACTCAGACAGGCACCAACACGATGACCCATTGTAACACAGTCCTTTTGATCTTTTACCTCAGAGGAGGAGGAACTGTGAGCTACCTTGTAATCATTTCCTGAGTGCTTCAAATCTACATCTTGGGATTCCCTATAGAGCATAAGTTTCTTAAGGGCAGGGACCTACCTTGAATGCCCCCTGTCCCTCCAGGCGCGGAAGATGCTGCGGACGTTGTATCCTTTGTGCTGAATGACTGAAGAAATCGCACAAGAAAATAGATGGCTCTGCGGTCCAGCGGGCACAGTGCCTGCTGCCCATTCATTCACACGCCTTGCTCCCGCTCTTCCTCCTGTGAAGCTTGGTCCTGAAACAAGTCTCTACACAGTCAGAGATTCATTTAGACACCCTGAAATCACTCACTTGACTCCGCTGTCAACAGGTACAAAAAAGGTTCTTATGAAGCCCTTGCTGCTTTGTTTTTCTGGATCAAGGAATCCCATGGCCATACTCTCGTGTGCATCCCACAGGTGCTGCTCCTCAAAGAATGAAGGGCACAACCATCTGGTTCCAGCACCAGGCTTGTGTTTGCTCCTCCGCATAACTCCTCTCCCAAATCTGACAGCCACTCACTATCCAGATAAATTGGAGAGTCTTTCTCTAAAATTGTCAGCTTGTTGCTTCTTCATAGCATCATGGCTTTTAGGCCACATCTTGTCTGTCTTCCAGACGCCTGATATGGAAAAGCGCTAATTTGCAAAGCAAGTCTAAGAGAGGTTAGATGTGGATACAGAGAGATGAACATCAATCCGTACGCCGGACATACAGTGAGGCCAAACAAACTGAAACACCTCATTTTGGAGCAGAGAAAGGTTTACTGCAGGGCTATGCAAGGAGACTGTTGCTCCTGCCCTTCAAAGCCCCGAAAGCTCCCCGAAGGGTTTTAGCAAAGCACTTTGAAAAGCCAGGTTTTGGTGGGCGAGGTGTCACAGGGTCTGTAATTAAGTTGTGCACAGTTCTCTGACAGCCTGATGGAAAGGTAGCGGAATGGTGTCACAGGGGATAACATTATCAGTCCTTAGGCTCTAGGAGGCCAGGGGCTGTGTGCTCTTGGTCCTCAAGTAGTTAACATCTTCCATTTGTTGTAGAGGGGGAGGTTTTTTCACTTCTGCCAAACAGTCCAGGAAATATGCATCAAATACTATTATCTGGGTACTTCAGAGAGGAGCTAAAGCAGAGGATAGGAGGGAAGACCTGTTCTGGGAAGGCCCCATGGGGTCCTACTCAGTTATAAGATCTGTGTTTGACTCGGGTCTTGCCGCCATGTCAGCATTGTGGCAGTTTCCTTTCTTTTTTTTTTAATTTTGTCTGTGCTGGATCTTCATTGTTTCGTGGGCTTTTCTCTAAGTGCGGTGTGAGGGCTTCTCACTGCAGTGACTTCTCTCATTGCAGCTCCCAGGCTCTAGAGCACACGCTCAGTAGTTGTGGCTCATGGGCTTAGTTGCTCCGTGGCATCTGGGATATTCCTGCATCAGGGATGGAAGCCGTGTCTCCTGCATTGGCAGGCAGATTCTTTACCACTGAGCCACCAGGGAAGCCCCTGGCCGGGTCCATCTAATGGAACTGTTAGGGGAAGCACACTGACTGAAACCGCCCACCCTGGCCAGGCCCTTTAGTAACCATTTGCATGAGTTGTTTTATGACAGGAGATCCTGGGAAGGAATAGGGAACTAATAAGGAACTAATAAGCCGCCACCAACCAGAAGAGTTCAGGAAAGGTCAAAAGGAGACACCGCGTGTCTGTCCACTTCCCAGAATCCCTCTCGCTAGCATCCATCTTGGCTGAGCGATGCGTGCGCCACCAGGAAAGACTCTGAATTAGAATGATTGGCCAAAGACCACCCGGAAACTAATCCCATCACCATAAAACCCAAGACTGCAAGCCACGCGGCAGAGCAGTTCTCCTGGGTTCCCTGACCCTCCTGCTCTCCACCCGGGTGCCCTTCCCAATAAACTCTCTTGCTTTGTTAGCACATGTGTCTCCTCAGACAATTCACTTCCGAGTGTTAGACAAGAGCCCAGTTTCGGGCCCTGGAAGGGGTCCCCCTTCCTGCAACAGAATCTTTTAATTTACAGATAAGCTGAGGCTTTGGGACCTTAAATAACCTACATTTTGCCTCATTTAAAGGTCCCTCACCTCCAAAAAGAGAGAACTCTTCTAGTCCATCTCAAAAGTCTACTCCAGCTCCATGCTTTTGACTGCATTTGCCCTGCCTGTAACCTTCTTCCCGGCCAGAAACTCTATCTCAGATAAGGTAAGGAACATCACCTGTCCTTGCTGGGAACTCTTCCAGTCTTTCCGTGCGTGGCATTCAGACAATCGCTGCAAATTGCTGCCAGGTGTAGGCAAACAGGCTCCTGACCTTTACACACCCTCCTATCGGGTATGCTCGGCCTCCTGCTTCATTTCCCTGTTTGAATACCCTTTATCACCACCCAACACAGAATAGAACTTGCTTCCTGACCCTAGACCATCTGTTCCACCCACAACTCCTGCAGTTCCTGCCAATCCACCCACCGTGTCCCCCAGAGAGATGTCGCATCCTCGGCCTTCCGCTGTCTTCCAGCTTTCACTGACCCTCCACCCGATTTCTCCTGAGCGCTCACTTGCCTCTGGTTCATCCTCACCTAGGTCTTCAAAGTAAGTGCTTCTCTTACTGCTTCCCCCATGCATTGTTTAGCTCAATAAATAAGAATGGAACACAGACCCCTGACGTTCTAAAGACTCTCAGCCCCTGAAAGACTGACATATGTTGCTGTCCTGCTGAGTCAGTAAAAGAAATGACTGGCTCAAGATGGCTTTGGCCTTCCTTGGCATCTGAAGGCCACGTTTAAAGGACGGGACATGGAAAGTCCCTCAACAGTTAAAATATTCCTTGAAAATACAAACTGGCAGACTGAATTCATTATTGTGGATTCTTTTTTTTCTTTTAAAGTAGAAAAAACATTTTTCAATACTCGGGTTATGTGCTTTAAACATTGTCCCGACATCTGTTCTTTAAAAACACAATAGAAGGCATGCTTTCAACTACAAACACAGATAAAATATGGCAACACAGCTCTGTATTTCTGGCCTACAGACATGCTAAGTAATAGGGATTTGCATGACTAAGCTTCTACTATGCTGACATATGCAAAATTCAGGAGCAATCGAATCGGTCTTCTTAGCCTGACAATGTTTAAATGAGAAACAGCCTTCACCCTGGGTCTGAAGACTTTGTGAGCTCACAGGAGAATCTGATTGCACCCAATTTAATAGCAATTTTAAAACAACTCTAAAGTCTCCTTAACTAATAGTGATGTAGGCAGTGATTCTAATTACGGGAACAAAAGGTCAGTAGGGATTAGATCCAGGCAATAGGGCACAATTCACCTGAGATTCGGCTCACGCTGGTTTTTAAAATCTCACTTTGCTTGCCAAAAATATATCTACTAATTAATTAAAAATTTTTAAGATCTGGAACTGAATGAATATTTATCCTGAAACTTATTTCATGCTAAGTTTTTGTAGCAACATTTTTGCTTTTCCTT
Organism: Cervus elaphus; assembly: GCF_910594005.1. Classification (NCBI taxonomy): domain Eukaryota; kingdom Metazoa; phylum Chordata; class Mammalia; order Artiodactyla; family Cervidae; genus Cervus; species Cervus elaphus. The sequence continues at coordinate 42,156,886 of NC_057821.1, read as the reverse complement.
TAAGATTGTGCTACCTTGTGACAACGAATGAATTCTCAAAAGCTTAGTCAGTTAAACGCTACAGTGACAGCATCTGTTTTGTTCTTTTCAATGGCAATAAAAGTGGATGAGAGGTTCTAATCAAATTATTTTTCCCAAAACATCAATTACCTACACCCCAAAAGACTCAGATTTTGAATTTCCTGAGTCAGCCTTAATTTCAAATTTTCTGTTGCCATTTCCCAAAAAGTAATTAAAATGTCCTGGAGATTCTTGTTTGTTTGTACTGGAAGGAGGGAAGCTTATAAATGGCATTGAAACCCTGTGTTAGCTGGCATATCTTGATACTGATTCAGGAAATGTACTCATGGTCCAAGCTGTGAGAAAGTTTTAGTGGCCCACTCATAAAACCTATGGATTATTTCATAGGGGCCCCAGTTTCATGGGTCCAGCCTGAAGCTGAATTGGGACTGGCTTCCTTTCATGTTTCCCTGTGTTGTGGATTAGCTGTGGGTCACTGGTTCTCTCTGGTTCACTGCTAGAATGGGGTATGGGGTGGGTGGCAGTCACTGGCCAACCACACCTGAGACCCATTTCACAGAGTCTCACAGGAAAGAAAGGGTGGCTGACAGGTAGCCTCTCCTGGGCACCATCTCCCTCCCTCCTCAGGAACAGCAATTGTGATGCAAGAGAAGATTGTTGGCCCCAAGGGTCTGCGGTGTGATGGTTCTCAGGGGGTGGAGAAAAGGATGCTGGTGCTTTGAGAGTGGCAGGGACCCACCCACCCAGGATCCCAGTGGTGGCAAGATCTCTGATGGAGCATTAGAAGCTCAGAGAAAGTAGAAATACCTGCCTTCTAATCAACTGCAAAAGACTGGACACTTAGTAATTCAGCAATAATCATGAAGACCTAAAGACCAGTGACCCTTCCAGAAACAGTCAGGACTGACAGGCCTCCAAGACTCTCACATCAGTGCTTCCCAAACTGTAATGTGCACACAAATAGCCTTCATCTCTTGTTAAAATGCAAATTCTGATTCAGTAGGTCTGGGGTGGGACTCACGATTCTGTGTTACTAATAAGCTTCTGATGATCACACTTTGAGTAGTATCTTAGTCATTCTGGCAACTGAACAACAGAAATTTATTTCTCACAGTTTTGGAGGCTGGAATGTCCAAGATCGGGGGGGCCAGCAGATTCATTGTCTGATGAGGTCCTGCTTCCTGTTTTTCTTGCTGTGTCCTCGCATGGGAGAAGGCGTGAGGGAGCTCTCTGGGGTCTCTTTATAAGCACACTAATCCCTGGGACTTTCTGGCAGTCCCATGGTTAAGATTCCACATTTCCACTGCAGGGGGCACAGGTTCAATCCCTGATCAGGGAACTAAGATCCCAAATGCCAAGTGGTGTGGCCAAAAAGATAAAAGAACACTAATTTCATCCATGAGGGCTCTACCCTTATGACCTAATCTCCTCCCAAAAGCCCCACCTCCCAATACCATCACCTTGGGAGTTGATTTCAACCTATAAATTTGGGGGAAGGCAAAAGACATTTAGTCATAACAGATAGAAAGGTCTTAATGCAAACCTAGGGAAGTAGAGAAGCCTGCCATGGACAAGTAATGATGGTCAAAATTACCAGCCCTGCGAGGTGGCTCTTAAAGAAACAAATTCAATTTGATTTAGAAAAGTTAAATAAGTGAGATTTCCTATATCCATGTGTTGTGGAGAAGATGCATACTCATGTCTTGTGATATATGTTAGCCCATTAGTAATTTTTAAAGCTTTGAAACAGCTGTTATCCATCAAAGTAGACCAGTCAGCAAGGACCAACTCTAAGTGACCTGTTTTTTGTTTATCTCTAACAGACCACACTATATCTGAGCCTTCTCTCCGGTCACCAAATAGTCTCAAGATCTTCCACTTGCTACAGGTTCTGCTCCCCAATGAGCCATCATAACTTTTCCAAATAAAATAGGAAAATATTCTGTGCCAGGGACTATATCCACCCTTAACTCCCATTTGTAGCCTTCCTTTAAAGGGAAGACTGCAGTGTCTAAAGGCTCAAGAATATGCCTAATCTTGGATTCATCTTAATTTTTCAGGTGTCTAATGAGAGTTTCATGAGCTATTTGCAATCCTTTTGGAAAAGCTTCACTAACAAATTCTCTCTGCCTAGAGGGCTGAATGCAGCTTCCTTAGGGTTTGAGACAGTATGGACATTACCAAGTCTTAATGTTTCCTAGAAGGATAAGAGCCTCTACAGGGGTTCAAGATAACACTCTTGCTTCTCACTGAGAAACTTTTCCAGGAATTCACTGAGAATTTCCCACATCCCTGAGACCAATGATGTCATTAGGTCCACTAGTACAGGGACCATGACTTGCTCCTAAAATCATTAGTTTTGTATTCCATGTCTTTTAAGTCAAGTGGAAATGTGTATGGCACAGATTGGCATTGCACCAGAAGGCAGGTAGCATTGGGTAGCCAGGGAGAGCTAGATTCAAATTAGACTCTGCAGCTTACCAGCTGTGATACCTTAGGCAGCTACTTTATTTTTTCTGAGTCTCAACTTATTAACTGGAAAATATTAGTCATGAGCAAGAATAAAAAAATATTAATTATGAAGTTGATCATAAGGCTGTTTGAGGATTAAGTGGAATATCCTATGAAAAGTACCTAGCCCAAAGCTGCTATTCAATGAAATGAATGGGAGCCCTCTCACAAGGAAGAAGATTTCAGATTTTATTCCTTTCACACTCTTTATTTTGTCTGAGTGGACTGGTGGGTAGGGGGAATCCCAATCACTCTTGTATTTCTCTTCCCATCAGCTAGCAATCCATTTTCTGGCAAACAGTCAGGTCCTTTCCATCTTAGTCAGACTTAAAGCCAAATAATAATAATTTTTTAAGAAGAAAAAGAAATCTTATCCATCTAGGTATCATTAATTCTTCTAAGATTATAAGTTAGGCCAAGTATGGGTCAAGATAAAATTTTGTCATTCTTCTGGGATGATGTGTTGGGCCATGTCTTGATTACATTAGATCTTATCTAGATGACCTCTTATTGTGCTTCCAAAACAGCTAAGAAACCCGGGCTGTGCTTTGCCCACAGCTGTGTACATCAACCCTCCACCTCTCAGTAACACCTCATCAGTCCTCTATATTGAACTCCTATCCTATACCTGTCCAAATTCTACATGCAACCCAGACCCTGTTTTGTTTTGTTTTTTCTTTCACTCTGTCTCAGAGTTACCTGGCTAAAGAAAATTGCTTTCCAAGTCTGGGTTCAAACCCAGGTCAAAATGGTCCCTTTTCCCCTCCTCACAATCCCACCACCACGCCCCACCCAAGGCCCCCAGGACTGAGCCTACAGAGCTAGGCGAGGGGCTCAAAGATTTAGTAAATAATGAACAATTGTTCCAGCAGGTTTGGGCACCATGTCAAGTGTGCTGGGACTCAGGCCATCTGCTTTGTGTCTTAACACCACGTGGTGTTTGTTTAGTCGTTTCTTTTAGGTCCCTCCAGCCTCCCAAGCACCAGGGTACTTGGGTCATTCAGTAACACCTCTTAGCTAGGGGATTCAAAGTAGTTCAAGATGAGTGATTATAATGAACCGTCCTATGAAATGGTATCTGTGTGGAAGGGGAGAGAATTGCAAAGGAAAAAGAGGGCTCAGGTATCCTTACCCCAAAAATATCGCCTACAGGGTCAGCTACCCACCCCTCCGAACTGCACAGATGACCTTCAGTCTGTGTCCTGGCATTGACCATCACACACCTTACACTCAGACGCTCTAGTTCTTGCTTCTTAGACTCTATGTTTGAACCATCAGCCGCAGCATCACCCAGGAAATTGTAAGAAATGATTGCATGATCTTGGGCCCTCCCCAGATGTACTAAGTAAGGATCTGCCTTTAACAAAATCCCCAGATGACGAAAACACTGCTTGTCTGGGGGCTATACATACTGCAAGTAGCACAGCTCTAGATTACCCATCATCCTTTGAACAAGCCCCACGTGCTCATAACCTCCAGGCCTTGGCTGGTATTATTCTTTCTGCTTAGGATACCCTTCCCCAGCTTCTCTCCCAGAATTCTAGACAATTTCATCTCTGATGTAGAAATCATCAGAGCACCCATCTCAGTACTTGGCAAAGAGCTCACTGATCAGACTACACATATTCATTCCTAACAACCTTGACTTGCAATTGGTTGTTTATATGTGTAGGTCTTTCCAGGAGGATTGAGTTCAACAGTGGGGACCATGCTGATTTACCACCCAGCATATGACATGTGCTCAATAAATATTCACTGAATCCACATTGACACTAACCCTATCCTCTCTATCGTTTTCACATCTTATAGATTCCAGAAGAAGCCATGTGGCTCATGAGACATCCCACCAAATTTTAACTTGTGCCATGATTAGCATCCTACAAATGCCCATGGGCTTGCTGAATGGCAACCCACCTTGACACAAAAACTTGAGATTATATACACTATTGTATTTTACGTATGCCCTCACTGATGTGATAGATAGATAGATAGCTAAGATAGAAGGATGGTCTGCTCTGGATCATCTTTGGCAGATGATTATAAATTGCAGAGAATAAATGTAAAGGCTGATTTATAACCTATCAGTAGGAGCCTTAATGGTCCTAAACAGAACCTCACAATGTTTTTCTTTGCCAATCCAGGAACACACAACAACAAGCTTTGTGGGTAGGTAAGTTGATATTCGGGGGGCGGGGGGGCAGAATTAAAAACACACTTTGGAAGACATTGAAATAAACTATAAATTCATCTCATTATTTTCCTGCTTCTTACTTCAACCTCATTCATGACTATAACAGCTTGGTTTTCAATGATTGCTACTATGAAAATCTTCTCCTTTCTCAAGGCCCCAGCCAAACCCCACTGGAAATGAGAGAACTAAGCAGAGAGATGGTTGAAATTTCCCATAAGTTGAGTTTTTTATTACGGCAACTGCTGCTTTAAAAGCCAGTCATAACACATATGGCTTACAAATTATTGCCTCATGTAGGAAAAGCAAAATTCTCTTTCGTCAAGTAGATGTACACTCGCCCAAATCCTATGGCGTGGTTTACATGTTTAGTGGTGCTGTTAAAGGCACCACAAACAAGCCCAGGAGAACTTATATATGTGCCTTCCTCGTCACATGTGCTGTGATAATCCTGGATTCCCAGATGTATGTTCTGGGGGTCAGTCACTTACAGTACACGACTAACAAGAGTTTTAGAATTTTAGGTTGAAGATGAACTTCAAGGTCATTTCAACTAATGCTTGGATCTCAGGTAACATCCCTACCAAGTGGCCATCCAGCCAAGACAAGAAAACCTCCAGTAACCGGGAACCCACTACCTCCCAAAACTCTTAAATCCCTTAAGTCTTGTCTCCACTTGTTCACACTTCATCGTTCCTGTGCAGGAGCACAAAAACAGCATCTTTAGGATCCCACCATCAGGAGAATTCAGGTCCAGTGGTTTCCTATCTTCAAAACTTGTTGCTCAGTCGCTCAGTCGCTCCTTATGAACCCATGAACTGCAGCACGCCAGGCTTCCCTGTCCTTCAACATCTCCTGAAGTTTGCTCAAACTCATGTCCATTGAATCAGTGATGCCATCCAACCATCTCATCCTCTGTTGAGCCCTTCTCCTCCTGCCTTCAATCTTTCCCAGTATCAGGGTCTTTTCCAATGAGTCATCTCTTCACATCAGGTACCCAAAATATTGGAGCTTCAGCTTCAACATCAGTCTTTCCAATGAATATTTAGGACTGATTTCTTTTAGGATTGACTGGTTTGATCTCCTTGCAGTCCAAAGGACTCTCAAGAGTCTTCTTCAACACTGCAGTTCAAAAGCATCAATTCTTCAGTTCTCAGCTTTCGTTACGGTCCAACTCTCACAACCATACATGACCACTGGAAAAACCACAGCTTTGACTGTACAGACCTTGTTGGTAAAGTAATGTCTCTGCTTTTTTAACATGCTATCTAGGTTTGTCATAACGTTTCTTCCAAGGAGCAAGCATCTTTTAATTTCATGGCTGCAGTAGGTTCAAGTTCCACATTCCAGGGAAACAGAACCTGCTTAGTCTAACTGGATGTCACTCCTTGTCCAGAGAAAAGCCAGCACCACCAAGACCATGTGCATCAGAGATGGGGAGTCCTCCAAAGTATTATATAAGGAGGTGTTGAATCCAGAAAAAGGAAAAACAGTGCTAGACTGACAAAAACTGCCAGATGTTTACAAACCCATAATCCTGCATTTTTTTTATTTTTTCACATTCCTGCTTTTTTGCTCACTCCTGGAATAATCTCTTCAGCTTCCAGACAATTCTAACTAATATCCTGGATCCCACCTCCCCTCCATTTCCAGCACTGCATCTGCCTTGGTGTGTAGATACCCACTTTCTTGGACATCCCCTTCCCGCTACCAGACTGTAATCTCCTGGAAGGTGGGAACCAAATCTTGTCGTTATCTTTTCATCCTTCACAACACCTATACAAAACACATACTGACAGAGTTGCTGTTTTCCAAATCATGTTTTCCAAAACAGCGGAAAATGTCTTAGTTCAAGCAGACGAACATCCAGGAAGTAGGGTGAAGGACAGGAAGTTGTGAATTACCCTGAGTGCTTAAACTTCTTCCTTTTAAGATTTTATGGCAAGCGGGACTTCCACGGGCTAAGTAAAGATTTCGTTTTCATGATTGTAGTGTGAAATTGAAATATCTCAACACATTAATATTCATCCTCTGACATTTTAACTATCATTTCTATTCCTTCATGTAGTGGACTACCAGTAATTGTGTCAGGATTCAGAACAGAAATATGAGCATCACATTTGTCTCTGCCCTCAAGGAGCTCATCAGCCTTGATAAGTCCAGAGTAGAAAAATAATAAATCAGGAATCCCAGGATGAGAATCAATACTCCAGAGATATACACTAAGTGCCTCTCTAATCCTCTAAGTCAGAGTCTCAAAGCACATCCTCCGACTTTCTGCAACAAACTCACTCCTGGCACTTCTTACACTGCAGACCTCCAACCCACGCCTGACCTATAAAATCAAGCATTTAGCCTAGTGCTTGGAGTCCAAGAGTTTCTAAGAAGCCCCCGAGTGGGAATTTCATACACATCATAAATCGAGAGCTACAGCTCTAGTTATAAATTCTTGAGATTTGAGCACACAGACTGTTATAATATGGATATTCCAAAGCCAAAACAAACAAACAAAACCTGTTAAAATCACAACAAAACAGTGTGTAAACTCACACTAGCTTATCATCTGATGAAAGGAAACTCTCATGCACTATCACACTCCTTTTCCATGGCTCACCAGTTACCAGCATACACTGTTCTATCGTTAAACCCTGCAGGAGATGGATGTCTTGCTTGACAAGAAGAGTTTTCAGACTGGCAAGTGGCTGGAATGTTGTCTGGCCTGTATGCTGGTTTAGAAGGCTGCAGCAGACGTCAGCATATCCAGGTTACATTTTGGGGCTCCTGTTAACTGTGACCCGCAGCATTTGTCCTCCAATCATTCGTGGACCCCATGACAGGTAGGTTTTTTCCTGACGAGGGGAGAGATGCAACAACTGTAATAAGTGTAGTTGAACTGGAAGATGAGCCATTGGTTCAGTCAAAGGTGAAGAAGTATAATCTAACATCTCCCTTTTCTAACAGCCATGACGACTATCAAAAAGTTAAAACTAAAATCTGTCTTGCTAACAGTAAGTTGGAGATTTTCAAAGGGCAATGGAACAAGCCTGGCCTCAGAGCTGTGAGTTTTAGCTTCCCCTCCCTGCTGCCTTGTAGGTGATGTGGGAACAAGTCCCCCAACTCACCCAGCCTCCTCCCCTGTCCGATGCTGGCAGCACCTGCCCAACTTCTGGGGTTTTGGTTGGATCCATGGTTCACGGATGCGAAGGTATTTTGTATGCTCTAAGTCAGGACTTCTCACCCAGGGGTCCAGGGGTCCAGGGGTCCCACCGGCTCTGGTTTTAGGGCTTTAGTGAGCGTCTGATGTTATAAATAAAATAGGTATGTACTGCATTATGCTAAGCTGCTTCAGTCATGTCCAACTCTTTGCAACCCTATGGTCTATAACCTGCCAGCCTCCTCTGTCCTTGGGATCCTCCAGGCAAGAACACTGGAGTGGGTGGCCATGTCCTCCTCCAGGGGATCTTTCTGACCCAGGGATCGAACCCGCATCTCTTACGTCTCCTGCCTTGGCAATAGACATACTTTTTTTCTGGGGAAAGGGTCCATAGCTTTCATCAGATTTTCAAAGGAGTCTGTGACCTAAATTGCTATCTTGTTCCTTTTCTCTGTAATTAATTACCAAGTGTTTATTGAGTCTTGACTGTGGAATCTATCATTAGTGGTACAGCGACCCCCGCTTCTCTTCTAACCTTTGAGCAGTCGAGGATGGTTTACAGCGTTTATGTTGGTTTGGGTTTCACTTTAGAGGAGGGAGCGGTGAGGGTCATGCACCAAGAGACGCCTGGGAAGTGTTACCTCACCTCCGGGGGAACCTACACCCACAGGGCGCAGTCCCAGGCCTCCAACAGGGCAGAGTGGGAGGCTGTCGAGCCTGTTCTAAGTCAGTACAACGGGTTTTCCACTCCAGCTACACCTAACATATGGCATGTGCACTGATGCTGATGAAAACAGTGATTCATCCTTAATCCTTACAAAAAAAAAAAAAAAATACACACACACACAGTCGACCCTATGTGGCCTTGGCTCTCCTCCCTGAATGCCCTTCTGTTCTCCAAAATGTCTGTGTTGTCACCTGCCCGCACCTGGTCCTGTTTGCACCTTGGTCTCACTCTCTTGCGGGCTCCCTGCCAGTCTTCTGATCTCTGTCTCCTTCTCTTTCCATTGCTCTCTCTTCTGCTTCCTCACCATCCCTTCTGGGGATTTCAGCTGCACGTCCTCGGCCTTCTCTGCTGTGTAACGACCTTCCCTCTCACTCCTGTCCTGGCCTCAGCGTCCCCCACCTGGTCTGCCGTCTGCCTTGACCATCCTCCCCCATTCCCCACCCCTTAGAAGGAATAGCTCCCTATCTGGGGGGAAGGGAAGAAGGTGAAGGAAAATGTAGGAAACATTGGGTGATGGGATAAGGAGGAGAAATTTGGGGGAAGAAGGGTAGCAGGATGAAAACATGGAGAATCGCCAACTTTCTCCTGCCTTTTTTCTTTTTTTGCAGGGGGTGGGTCACAAGGCACAGCATGTGGGATCTTAGTTCCCCAACCAGGCATCGATCCCAAGCCCCCTATAGTAGAAGCATGGAGTCCTAACCACTGGACCACCAAGGATGTCCCTCTCCTGCCCTTTTGATGTACTTCACAAGGTCTTCTGTTTGATGCCCGCAGGGCAGAAGGCACGGGTGTTATATTCTGGGAGAAGACCAAACTTCACCAGCCTTGTTAAAAAATAAAAGCAAAAAGAGAAGAATAGAGAGATAAGGAAAAAAGAGAGAAGAAGCGTCAGGGGATAACAGGGGAGAAAGAATAAAAATGGGTAATCTCATAGCTTAACTCTATTTAAACCAAAGCAGACCTTCATCAATAGGTAAGCAAACAGGGATAAAAAGAGTCCTATCTGGAGACAAAGGCAGCCAGTCATTGTCACTAAGATTTGGGATTTGGGCAACCTTGAATTATGTAAGCAGGTATGCTCTAAACATTGGTTATTGGTGGAGACTCAAAATACATTTTCAAAAAAAAGGCAGTATGATGCAGAGAAGTCAGAAAAAAACTGGGTGAATCCTAGTTCAGTATAACCTTGGTCAAGTCACAACCTTTCAGAGCTTCAAATAAAGATGAGCATACCTTCCTAGAAGTATATCTCTATTGCAGGATTGTGGCAAATGATGATTTGTGTCAAGTGCCCTGAATATAGTGGATGCTCAATCAGTTGTGGTTGTTATTATTATTACTATCACTAAAACTCTGCTCTATGGTATAGAATCACAAGGGAAAATTGCAATAACTAATAACCTGCACGGAGAAGGCAGTGGCACCCACTCCAGTACTCTTGCCTGGGCAATCCCATGGACGGAGGAGCCTGGAGGGCTGCAGTCCATGGGTCGCGAAGAGTTGGACACGACTGAGTGACTTCACTTTCACTTTTCACTTTCATGCATTGGAGAAGGAAATGACAACCCACTCCAGTGTTCTCGCCTGGAGAATCCCAGGGACGGGAGAGCCTGGTGGGCTGCCGTCTATGGGGTCGCACAGAGTCGGACGCGACTGAAGTGACTTAGCAGCAGCAGCAGCAATAACCTACAATCTACCAGATATAAAAAGTGCTGTCCTAAAAAGACCACAGAAATCTAACCATTGTGCACTTCACAATGCTTTTGTGGGGGGATGTACGGAATTTAACCACCAGCAGTAGGAGTCAATGCTTCTCCAAGAACAGCGTCTACTAGAATCTGCCCTGGAGGTGCAGTGGAGAGGCTGGGTATCCAGCAGGTTGGGAGTAGAGAAAGTCAACCTTGTAAGTAGTGGTCAAGTTTCTAAGCCTCAGTTCCTCATCTTTAGAAAAGGACAGTAATGTACACTGCACTGTATACAAGTTGGAAGATTAAAAATCGACCAGTATACCAAGCCTGTGTTTTCTGGAACGTAAGCTCTATGGGATATTAATGTGTGCATGTGTGTGCTCAGTCCCTCTGTCGAGTCTGACTCTGCGACCCCATGGAGTGTAGCCCACCAGGCTCCTCTGTCCATAGGGTTCTCCAGGCAAGAATACTGGAGGGGGTTGCTATCTCCTACTCCAGGGGATCTTCCCAACCCAGGATCATACTGGTGTCTCCTGCTTTGGCAGGCAGATTCTTTACCACTGAGCCACCTGGGAAGCCTAATAAGTGTTACCAAAGTGGGACAATGCTGGGTCACAAGGAGGTCTCATACGTCCTTGTGTGGACAGAGGAGTGAAAGCAAATTTGCAGCATCTAGCAGCATTGCAAATGCACAGACTTCTTGACACAGCAATCCTGCTAATGAGATGCGAGGGAGAGATTCAATTGATTTCTTATTGCAGGACTTCTTCAGACAGGAATGTGATCTGCAGCTTTTCCCAAACATATTTAAATCCAGGCCCCTTTTCTTGTAGAACATCTCCTGGGACTAGTGTTCCAAGGAAGACATTTGGAAACACTAAATTAGATCCTGCATGTGTGAGCTGGTACAGATGGTACTCCATAAGCCTTTTCTTCTGATGGTCCCAGGCTTAGCCCGAGCCCTCCTGTCCCATCATCACCATCTGTTCCCTATGACCAAAGTCTCTCTTCTCCCTCGTCAGCTACAAAACACGACACGGTCCAATAACTTCTCCCGGATGTCCTGTCTCTGAAGTGTAGAATCCCTCAGAAGTTTTCTAAAGCTCTTCACTGTTTAGAGCAATGAGAAATGAAGAACAAAAACATTCTCTCCTCCAGCTCCTTTCTCTGTGTTCACTTTGTCTCTGTATGGACTGACAAGGCCAAATACAGTTCAGGTACTAAAGGTGAGCATCGGAGACTCAAAGTGAAATTCAAAATGAAATTCTTGGCAAAGAAAAATTAGTTGCTGTATCATGGGTTCTTCAACAGCCAAGTCAGGGGAGCAGGGCCTGGGAACTAGAACACAAATCAGAGCAGAGAATGGAGAACCCAGAACAGAGCAGCTTCGGAAATGAGCTTCTCTTTCCTTTCTCTCTTTTTTTTTTAAAGATTTATTTATTTGTTTGTTTACTTTTGGCTGCACTGGGTCTTCATTACTGTGTGCGGGCTTTCTCTAGTTGTGGCCGGTGGGGGCTCGTCTCTAGCTGTGGTCCGTGGACTTCTCGTTGCGGTGGCTTCTCTTGTTGTGGAACACGGGCTCTAGGCCAGCGGGCTCAGTAGTTGTGGCTCGTGAGCTCAAGATTGCTGGCTCAGTAGGCGTGGCGTACAGGCTTAGATGTCCCGCAGCGGGTGGAATCTTCCCAGAGCAGGGATCGAACCCCTGTCCTCTGCACTGGCGGGCAGGTTCTTAGCCACTGGACTATGAGGGAATCCCTCTTTCCTTTCTTGAGTCATCATTAGGCTTTTCCCCTAGGGTCTGATGGGATGCCAGTGAGAAAATGTGTGACAGGTCAAGGAAGGGAGGAGGAAGGCCGGGGAGTGGTGAGTTTTAAAAGGGAACATGCTGTATGCTGGATGTGCTGGAGCACTGGTAAATGAGTGGCTCCTCCACAGAGCAGGTCTGAAACAGATCCTTGAATGAATGAATGAATGGAAGAATGGCCAACCAACTAGACAAAGATTGAGTACAAATCAGAAAACCATAGTCACTGTTCTTCAGAGTAAGAAAATAAAGTTCTTGGCAAGAATCAGAGCCAGTTGAGCAAGACAGCCTGTTTGACCAGGTAAGCGGTTCTCATGTCGCAATAGCAGTGGGACGCGCTGTAAGAGAAACACCTAACTGAATTGCTTTTGTTCCAGTTCCTTCTCAGAGGTGCAGAATCCCAGCAAGGGGTTGCGGGAAGGTCATTCTTCTAGCCAGCATAAGTCAATAGACCTGAATTTTGCCCAAATCTGCTCAGAGAGGCTTTCTCTTCCTTTGTTTGGCTTTCTCTCCCCCGTGAGGATTGCCTCATCTCCATCTAGATAGTAGAGATCCTCACCAACTACTCACCAGGGGTTTGACACTGACTGTGAAATCTTTGATATTCCTTGACTATGAAGCAAACACAATGGAGACTCACAGTATTGTTATTATCTTCTTATAGACCAAAAGAAGGAAAAGAAAATTCAACTGTATGCACAGCCAAAAACATCAATATTTACAAAAGACGCCAATTACTCTAATAATTGTGGAATATCTTATAGAAGACAGTGGAATGCCATACAACTCATGAAGGATGCATAAAATCTTAAAAGTACATGTTAACTTTGACACACAGGACAAAAAAGAAATGTTGTTTGGCCAAGAAAGATAGATTTAAAAGTCAACATATTTAAGGAAAATATTATCAGGAAGATAAATCTTTTAACAAGCAAAATATGACCTGCATTCAAAACCAAAGATAAAATTTTTAAATTATTCATTGATTTGAAATATGAATACAAATTTCCCTTATATTTCACTGTAAATAATTGAGAGTTAACTGGAGAGTTAAAATTTTTTCAAAATAAAGGAGTTTAACTCAAAATTTAACTTTTGAAAACTTTCTGTGGTACAAAGTGATGGAATTAGGAAAATTAACATAAAGAAATAAAAACTAATAACAGGAAGAAGTAAAATTTGAATGCATTCATGGGTAAATGATTGGAAATGACTGATGCTGGAAAAGATTGAGGGCAAGAGGAGAAGGGGGTGACAGAGGATAAGATGGTTGGATGGCATCATCAACTCAATGGACATGAGTCTGAGCAAACTCAGGGTGCTAGTGAAGGACAGGGAAGCCTGATGTGCTACAGTCTATGGTGTCTCAAAGAGTCGGACATGACTTAACAACTAAACAACAACAATGGGTAAATGAAAGTCATGTTTTCCTAACTGAAGATGAATCTAAGAAAATTCTGATTGAAAAATAACACACAGTTCTCCAGAACCTGCTCAATATTATATTTTTTCCTCTAATAACCTTTTGCTCTGAGTTCCCCTTCTTCTTCACAAAAGATAACATCTATTCTTTCACATCACTTCTGTTGGTTAAGATTAGTGAGTTGGAGAGAAGGTGATCCTAAACAATTCTGCCTCCAGCTGTGGCAGATTAATTTGTAACAGAATAACATTCCCCCTAAGCACAATTGAAAACATGAAGATGGGGAAGAAGAGGCTGTTTGAGGGCATCAGAGTGGTACCAAGGCACCTAGGACCTGAGGGGGCAAAATTCCAGAGAAGTGGGACTCATTGGTTTGAACTTGGTATCTGTCAGCTGAAGCAGTTTTTCCCTGCAGGGCATTTGATAATCCAGATCAGCAGAATAGTGATCAAGAAAAAAGAAAACCAGCAATCTGGGTATTATCAGTCAATGCAGGGATCTCACAAAAATGTCTAATTTCAGCTGAATGTATCTTCCTAAGCGTCAATGAAAAAGGCATTACCAACCTTTCCAAGTGAGCTCTCCATGGATATTATGCCCAGCCTTCGTTTGGAGTTGTCAATTGTCTCCTAAGCCATAATCAGAATTGAATATTTTTAAATCTTCACAAAATAAACATTGTAAGTTAACTCGGTAAACAGTTAAGTTGACCAAAGGTAAAGAGCCTAATGAATGAATCAAAGACAAGAAAAAGTCATTGCGGGCTGGGTTCCCCAGACGCAGATACTGAGATGGAATTTGCTGTATAAAATTTTTATTGAGAACCAGCACCTATGAAAAGAAGATGGGACGATGAAAATGGGCAAATGGGGAATTGAAGTGTGATGCAAGCTCAGAAAATTTTCAGTTTACCAGTCGGGGAGTTTTAGAGTAAAAGAGTACCATGTGACTTGGTCCCCACTGGACCAAGAGCCACTTTTACCTCCTCTTGTATTAAGTCACGAGATTCAGAATATGGCATGGCCTTGAGTGAGGAAGTCACGTATGGATGGGAGAGCTGGACCATAAAGAAGGCAGAGAGCCAAAGGACTCTTGAGACTGCAAGGAGATCAAACCAGTCAATCCTAAAGGAAATCAACCTGGAATACTTGTTGGAAGGACTGATGCTTAAGCTGAAGCTCCAATTCTTTGGCTACCTGATACAGAGCCAACTCATTGGAAAAGACCATGCTTCTGGGAAAGATTAAAGGTAGAAGGAGAAGAGGGTGACAGAGGATGAGATGATTGGATGGCATCACCAATTCAATGGACATGAACTTGGGCAAACTCTGGGAGATGGTGAGGGACAGGGAAGCCTGGCATGCTGCAGTCCATGGGGTCACAAAGAGTCGGACATAAGTTGGCAACTGAACAATAACAAATTGGGCAAGGTGGCTTTCTGGAGATAAAGCAGACCCTGGAGGAGCTGACAGTTGAGGACTTTCTTCTGACCACAGTCTGTGCAGCTGGGCAGCAAATCCATCCTAAAAGGAGGAGCCCCTCCTGCACCATTCCTATTTCCCAGAGCAGGGACAGCCAAGAAAATACAACACAGTATGTTAATGAGGGATGGAGTCAGGGGTGGTGTCACCCAGGCACATATTCATTCAACATTCTCCAGACTTTCACTGTGGACTTATTCTGAGCCTAGAACCCTACTAGGTACTTTAGATCCAGAAAAGAGGCTCACATTCTCCCTACCCTTGAAGGATATCCCTCCAGCAAGGGAAGGCAGCCATGAAGTGAGTCCTCTGAGAGCAGAAGGCACAGCACCAGGGGGTAAGGGGTGGGACAGAAGAGGGGCACCTCACCCAACCAAAGTGGGGAAAGAGAGCAGGAATCTTCTTAAGTTTCCACCCAAGTGCTTTCTGGTCAGGAGTGACCGCTGTGTACGTGACTAAGCATAAGTGTCTGTCTCCCGGGGAGCAGGAAATGGCAACCCACTCCAGTATTCTTGTCTGGAGAATCCCATGGACAGAGGAACCTGGCAGGTCTACAGTCCATGGGGTCGCAACAAGTCGGACATGACTGAAGTGACTTAGCAAGCACGGGGAAGCAGACCCTGGTGATCTTATGGAAATAGTCAAGCATAAGGGGCAAAGGTGACTTAGCCGTCATTCCCCAGGAGTCATATGAAGGAGAATCACCATCAGCTTCCCTAGGCTTTGTTTATTCATCTGTAACAAAGGGGAACTCTAATTCAAAGAACAAATTAATTCCCATGACATGTGTTCACCGTAATTACAAAACTTGGTCAGGATTATAGAAAATCTGAGCTTGGTTCTCCCAGTTGTGGAAGGCTCAGTCAGTTAAATTTACAGAGTCTCCAGCAGGAACTGAGAAGGGGGCTGTTTTGTCTTTTTTTTTTTGGTAAATGCAGATGCAAAGTTTATTATTAGAGACATAGCACAACAATAAGTGGGACAGCCCATAGAGAAATGGCTTGTTGAGATGAGATAGAAGCAAGGCAGCGATGCATACCCAGAGAGAAAGGGTGTGGGCATCCACTTTAATGAGAAGGAGAACCTGTCTGTTCATAGGGGTATCCCAGCTTCTAGAACAAATGGGAAACTCTATATGCCCCCTCTCCCATTTTTTTCCTCTGCAAAAAGATTTATTGTTTCTGCTTGGTCCAAAGTTTGGGAGAGGGCTCCAAGATGATTAAAATGCTTCCTAGAGGCTGCAGAGAAGGGCTTCAGACAGAAGCCCTGGCCCCAGAAGGCCTCCTCAAAGGCGGCCGGGCTCCAAAGGCTCCTAGTCATGTTGAAGGGTAAGCCTTTCCATGAGATACTCACCCAACTCAGCCTGGGGATCAGCCAGCCTGTGTAGGTTGGTCACGTGGTCGCCCATCTTCTCTGTGAGTTTCACCTGCTCATCCAGGATGCAGCTTTCCTGAAGCCACAGAGGTGGGGGTGGTCTGCTCGGGCAGAATCCAGGGCCCAAAGGTCCAAAACAGCCTGGTTCAAGTTCTTCTCTGTGAGAAGGGCGGCTTCCGTGGCATCCTGGATTTTCAGTGCTTGTCTCGAGAGGCTTCTGCACGTCCTGGAAGAGGGTACGGTCACTGCGCTGGTTTTGTATTATTCAAGAGACACTGGGTACTTCTCCTTGGTCAATTCATGGAAAAAGGGGCCCACACCCCCCAGAGCTACATCTTCATGGTCAACATAGAACCCTGGGGAGAGGTAGGTGAAGGAGGCCCACAGATGCAGGTTGACTGAACAGTTGATGGCAGTCTCCACCTTGGTGAAATAATTCTGATGAATCTGGGAGCTCATGGTTGGTTGGTAATAAGGAGTTAAGCTCAAAAAGTGGTGTTGGCTGGTCCCGGTGGCTGAGGACAGTTGAATGGCTGATTCCGAAGGTTGCAAAAAGAGTTTGGAGGGTGGTCAGAGGCTGCAGGGTGGGACACCCTGCAGTGTCCGTTCTGTCCAAACACTGTTGAAGCAGGAGACGGATCCACGGGACCGTGGAGCAAAGCTACTGAAAGCTCATTCTCCCTATGTCAGTTAGTGAGCACAGTAGAGACATTTCCAGTTGGCTAGTGAGCCTACTAGGGTGATTTCCAGCCTCCTCCATCTCCCCCCAACCCCCAGCCTCCTTTCCCCCCTCCTCGCCCTTCCTAGGACCACCTCTGAGCTCAGACTGTGGATTGGAACACCTGTGAGTGGCTTCTCCAAGTGGCCAGGGTTCCCAAGATGAGCATCCTGAGAGAGGGAGCCAGACTGAAGCCACATGACCCTTCGTGACCTCGTCTCAGAGGTCAAATCCTATCACTTCCACTGCATTCCACCCCAGTTACAAAGATTTCCTCAGGTTCAAAGTAGGGAACGTGCCCTCTCAATGGGGAAATGTCAACATCGCATTGCAGAAAACAAAAACGAAACATGTGATATGAATGTGGCAGACTACACTTTCCAAAGGACATCTGTATATATGCCACAACACTCTAATAATGCAAATACAAGACCTCCCTTGCATTTGCGTTATCAGACATTCCTGACTCTACCCTGTACATTCTTCCTGAAATGCTCAGGAGCTCCGCAAAGAAAATATGAGCATATCGGCTCTCCTATCCATTCCTGCCCGAACTCAGGACCTGGCAGGGCGGGGGATGCAAAAATGGCAAATTGGGAATGTTTATCTCAGTAAGTAGAGGACTCACTCGGGCTCTGGGTGACGTGGGAGCAAGGCCACACACAACTGTCATCACCACCACTTGTGTCGGGGTGTCGTTTCTGTCCGTTTCATTCCTCTTTCTCATTATTTATTTGTCAAGCATGTTTGGTTAATGTCATGGGGACTAAATCTTCTTGGGAAAGAAGACATTTACCCGTACAGCATTAAATCTCCACTTTCATTTATTTATGCCAAGGTTTGTGGCATCATTAGAAATTTTAAGCTGAATTCACTAACACCAAGTGGTCCATTTGAGAGGAAGTGAATTTCAGGCTAAGTCAGTACTCAGGCAGTCATTCACCTCAAAGTCAGGGTGCAAATCAATTCTTTTTTATTTCAATGGATGTGTTCTTTAGCCAGAGTTAAAATAATTTAAAGAGAAGTGAAAACTGTCTTCCAACACTCTGAGTGGACTGAAATAAAATCCAGAATGCTTAGACTGGAAAAAAAAAAAAGGCATTATTCAATTTCCAAGCACAGTACCTCGAATAATGAATTTAAAGAATTCGTTCTTGCTTTATTATCGGTGTGGCTTTGTAACTGTCCTTTCTGTTTTCTTTATTTCTTGGTGAGAAGATGGGGGAGGGGTAACTAATGCAAAAGCACCAGCTTATCTTAAGCCATAACTGCTTTCCTGTATCCTAAAGCCTCAAGCTTCCCTGGTGGCTCAGATGGTAAAGAATTCCCCATGCAATGAGGGGAACCTGAGTTCAATCCCTGGGTTGGGAAGATCTCCTGGGGAAGGGAATGGCTACTCGCTCCAGTATTCTTGCCTGGAGAATCCCATGTACGGAGGAGCCTGGCAGGCTACAGTCAATGGGGTCGCAAAGAATCAGACACAACTGAGCGACTTTCACTTTCACTTTCAAAGCCTCAAGAGGGGTTTCTGAAGAAAGGGGGAGGGGGAGCGAAAAAAATCAAACCTTATCCAGTGGAATTCAGAGAGCTAGGAATAAAACAGCCTTCAAAGTGGTAACAGATACCCTTCTGCTTTATGACCACGTTCTCTAACATCTGTTGAGGGACATTTTCTGACCAAAGGGCCTGTCAGTATCAATAAGGAAAGACGCGTTCCTCATTGTTCTAGAATCTAACGTGTCTAGGGTTATTGAAATGGATATATGCTGTAGTTCATACCAGAGGACAGGAGGGAAACTAAAGATGGAGAAGGAAAAGGGAGCGTGGATTAAAGTGTGGAGTTGCTCCTGGCCCTGCTTTGAACTCTCCCTGGCTTTTTGGAACTTAACCAAGATCAGACAGGCAATTGCAGCCAGCTCAAGGCCTTTGGTTCTCTGTATAAATTTCGGAGTTGATTTTGAGGTTAAGATTATGACGTTTGGTGGTAACGTTAAACTGGAAAGTATTGCATTCACCTTTTATATTCCCCAAAGAAAGGAGAAACGTCCAGCCATGTAATGAAACTCCTTTCAATCTGACCATTGTGTTAGGAACAGATTTCACACTGAGCAAGTCTTTGCAGCCAGACTCAAATGTTTCCCATTAAGGCCGTGCACGGGTATAAATGTGCAAGGGCCCGCTGCAGAGTGTGCAGTTCTCCAAGCAAATGCACACGCTTGGGGACTTGGAAAGAGTATCAAAACCAGATTCACGGTTGAACACTCGTTTGCATTTCTTGTTGCCATTGCTTAGAGCCTAGACAATGAGAAAGGAAATTCCCTAAACCATCTTGGTGGTAGCAGTAGGGGCGGGGGCTGGGGGGGGAGACACCCATCTGATTAGGCAGAACATATGTGGCTCAGATTATTGCAGTCTTAGTGCCTGGAATCAGAATTGCTGGTTAGCAGTGGTTGCGACATATCTTACTAGTACCCTTCACAATCTGGCAACTTGTGATTCAAGGTAAAACGAGTGCTTAAAAATGAAGGTTAGAATGATACACAAAATTTTAGACTACCAAAACAGGAGATTTCTATTCAGAAATTGACTTTTACTACAGTTGAAAAACAAACTACATTTTCAGGAAGTTTCAACCTGTTAGAAGATAGCTCTTGTGATTATTTAGGGGGGCTGGAGGGACTTTCCTTCCCTTTGTCTCAGAGCAAATGACAAAACCAAGCACTTCTTATAAAACTAACAATTATAATTTGTCAAGGCAAGTTAATTCCGGGAGTTGGTGATGGACAGGGAGGCCTGGTGTGCTGCAGTCCATGGGGTCGCAAAGAGTCAGACGCGACTGAGCAGACTGAACTGAACTAAAGGCAAATTAAAGCCCCCAGGTGTAACTGCAGCCATGCTAATGAGAAGAGAAGGGAGGACACTTGTAAGATGCTGTTTTCCTGATTTTAAGAAAGTTTGTAGATGGTATCTTATGAATCCTTTTTGAATAATGGGCCTGGTTATCTCCACTTTATCAGTGGGGCATTCAAGGCATCCAAAGATAACTTGCCAAGGTCATAAGATTCCTCGGAGCCACCACCAGAAAAGAGAAGCCTTAATAGTGTGTGTGCTGCTCAGATATCAACTTGGTATGCACACTGCTGGGAGTAACTTTTGCAGACAATGTACTCGCTGAAGGAAGTGCTGAAATAAGACAGGAAAAGCATAAAGAGAAAAATGAAGTCTGATCGGTGACTCCTCAAAAAACGTTACTTCTACAACTGTTCAAAAGGAGACAAATCAACTTTACTTCAATTTTAAAAAAGAGAAAGACCATGTTTCACTCTTACAAAGCTTTGACATAATTTAATACAACTCGCATGACTCAAATACATATTTCTAAAAGTTTCCTGTTTCTTTTTTTTCATTGACACATAGTTGATTTATAATATTAGTTTCAGGTATACAGAAGAGTGATTCAGTTATACATCATTTTTTCAGATTTTTTCATTATAGCTTATTACAAAACATTGAATATAGTTACCTGCACTATACAGTAATCTGCTTATCTATTTTATGTACAGTAGTTTATATCTGTAAATCCCATATTTCCTAGCTTACCCTCCACTCCAATTTCCCCTTTCTAGTTGTTATATTGAATACTTTCACCCAGTGTTTCAAACTTACTGTAGTTGCCTTCAGTATTTTAAAGTAACATTTTAAATTGATTTCAATATGTATTATGCCATATGAACATAAATATACTGTTACTTTCTTATATATTGATATCAAAATACATATACATATACAGTAAAAAGATATTTCCTCTACTATTCAGAGTTTGGAGAATTGATTTGCAGAGTTGTAGGAATTATTTCTGTTGTCTGGAACTTATCCAAAGAGTCACTCCTACTTAGTTTGGTTTTTTGTTGTTATTGTTTTTTCTTCAACTTAAATTTTTTTATTTGCTAACAGTACAAATGATTAAGGGGGGGAAAGGTGACATTTTTCTCACCTGAGAGCAAAACCAGCATCCAGCAAAAGTCTCATTTCTTCTATCTTCTTCTCCCCATTCTTTTTGGTCCCAATTCCAATCATCTTAGACTCTCACCAAAATGCTCACTGACTCCGGTTTCAGGTAATATTGACCCAGAAGTGTGTGCATTGTCACAGTGAGACTTTTGAGGTCCAGCAATTTTCCAGGGTCCAAAGGCCATCATTTGTAATGGTAGGATTTCAGGTGTGTTGACAGATGGTAGGGGAGCCATTTTTGAAACCAGAGTCGATTTCCCTTCATTCATGTTACTGAAGAAATTTGTTATGTGTAAGGCAAGTTCTGAGCACAGGTTTTGATTATTTTTTAGCTTGTCTTAAAGTTTAAAAACCTATCAAAGCTGGAAAGTAGCCTACCAAAGAATGAGGGTCATGGACTCTCCGAGTCCTTGAATTTCAAACCAGAGACAGACAACCCCCTTTGACCTCTGGGGGCCCTCTTCACCCCGACTGCTACGGGGGAAAGGGGAGGGGCAAAAAAAGCAAGAAAAACTACAGGCCCGACCACAGGATCTTCCAGGAAGTTCTGCTCTACCTAGAATCTCTCTAGACATGTGGATGGCTGATGCCTGTGCGTGCACGCGAGCGTGCTAAGTCACTTCAGTCGTGTCTGACTCTTTGTGACCCTATGGACCAGAGTCAGCCAGGCTCCTCTGCCCATGGGATTCTCCAGGCAAGAATTCTGGAGTGGGTTCCCATGCCCTCCTCTAGAGGATCTTCCCTACCCAGGAATTGAACCTGCGTCTCTTATGTCTACCTGCATTGGCAGACAGGTTCTTTACCACTAGTGATGCCTGGGAAGCCCCCAGTGCATGTAGGTACAATTGAAAATCCCTTCCTCCATCAATACAATGAAAATATCCTGGAAAAAGGTCACATCTTACCCAGTAACCTGACAGTTTTATCTCAAGACCTTATACAACAGAAATCTTTAAGGTGTTTGATGAAACTGCAGATCCCTGGACCTCAACACAGAATTACTGAAAGAGAATCATGGGCACCAGGGCCCAGGAATTTGAATTATTAACCCAAATTCTCATTTGATCCTTATGCACAGTAACATGTGAGCACCTCAGAAATAAAGAGGAAGCAAGACCAGGAGATGTGGGACTAGGGTTGTACATGGAACCAAAGGTAAACATCATAAAGTATGGCCTATTTGACAATTTAAGCCAGTCTTGGAAGGAACAGAGAGGGCCAAAAAGGAAAATCAATGAGAAAAAAGGAAAGAAAGAGGGCACAAGTTTTATGGACCTGCCATGGGCCTCTGAAATGTTGTCCTGCTTTAACTAGGTCTCAGCCACCTCATCAGGTAAGTTTTGTTGTCACTCTTCCTTTTTTATTTCCTTTTAATATAAAAAGATTCCTTTCATTACTCAATGCATAGAATTTTGCTGTGGGAGCATGGGTTTTGTGGAGGGTGAGAAAGGTATTTTTTTTACAAATGAATGTTTTGTACTTAGTAATCCCCTATCTTTTCCCATGTTAGTTGCTTCAAGGATTTCTACAAAGATGGTACTTTTTCTGGTTCTTTTTTTCTTTTTTTAAATACCACCTCACTTAAAATAAGCAAAACATTTTAATTCACACAAATATCTTTTATGAACTCTACCCAATATTATTGTGGAAGCTTTGTAGGCTCCAAAGACTGTCATGATTAACCTTCTCTGGATGAAACTTCAGGGATGTGCTCTGAACCCACAAAAGAAATTAAATGCACAGTTAAGACTGATTTTCATCATCAAGTTGCAACAGGGAATTGTCTTTAAAGCCATCTCCTGCTGCCTTCATTAGAGTCTTGATCTCTTGCTGCAAATTTATATTCCTTTGTGCGTTTAAGGCAGATATTGGATATCCTTTTAATCTATATTTATTAAGCGAGCTATTGACGAGTCTCATTCTGCCACAAATTCATGAACGATGTTCCCATGACCACCCTAGTGGGAGTCTTAAGTGAATACAACATCTTCAGGCTAAGTGGCCATTTTTCACAAGGTAAATGGACATTTTTTTTTAATTGTGCAAGTTAAAAACACATATCCCTTTGACTTGTTTGTTTCACAAGCCCCAATCAACCAGTAAATAAAAAAATGTATGCCAATGATAGAACATCCGAAGAAATATCTGTGCTTCCCACCCTGCCCCTTACCCCCCACCCCCTAAATCCCCACCCTCTCATTTCCAGAGAGTCTTTCCCAATTAAGGATGTTCTATGTATATCTGAGCCAAGCTGCTGATTAGAAGAAATTCTAACCTAGAGAGGAGGGACACTTTCCCTGGAGGTGGCTCAGTGGTAAAGAATCCGCCTGCAATGCAGGAGCCACAGGGGACACAGGTTCGATCCCTGGGTTGGAAAGATCACCTGGAGGAGGAAATGGCAACCCACTCCTGCATTCTTGCCTGGGAAATCCCATGGACAGAGGAACCTGTCCATGGGGTCACATAGAGTCGGACACGACTGAGCGACTGAACACGTATTCTCTGCTGCGTCACAGGTGAACTGACCTGCACAGACGCCATCTCTCAGGGCCCTTTGCCACTGGCATCCAGATACATTTAGTCAATGGGGGCACCAGCTGGAGGTTGGGGAGCTGGAGGAAAGAAGTCCGAATTTTTCCCCTTCCCTTGTGTTTCAGGCAGCATCTTTGGCCATGGCTGCACCCCCTCTGCGGCTGCGGCTCCCCCAGGGCAGCCTCCCGTTGGCGGAACCAAGCTGGAAGGCAGTCAGCAAGGGAGTCTGGGAAATGCCTCGGCAGATCAGCCTGTCGTTCATGGGCCAGGGCAGATCAGGAAGCGTACGGGGCCAGGATCTGAGAACAAAGAGAGCCCAGCACAGAGGGCTGACCTAAGACTCACCGGCATCCTCTTTAGCTTGGTAGGGCAGAGAGTGACTTCGGCTCTAGTGTAACAGCCTGTTGACCAAGTGTCAGGAGTTGAGCTTGCTTCTAAGAATGCAAAGAGAGAGAGGATGTGGTCCCCGCTCTTACCGTCTTCAGGTCGGATCCCAGCCCTGCTCCCTTACTTGCCGTTGGCTTTGGGCAACTGACTTGACCACTCCAAGCCACCTCCTCCTCTCCTGTGAAAGAGGGGAGGTCATAGTAACAACCCCTCCTGGGGTTGTCGTAAGTATTCCTTGAGATCATTGCTTACGGTTGACATTCAGTGAGCATTTGTTAGATTAAATTGTGCCTACTAGCTAGACACTTAAGAAGTAAAATGGAGTTACACTTCACTGATTGCCTCCCTATTTTAACGCACTGTAGCCCACCAGGCTCCTCTGTCCACAGGATTCACCAGGCAAGAATACTGCAGAGGGTCACTTTGCCCTCCTCCAGGGGATCTTCCCGACCCAGGGATCGAACCTTCATCTGTTAGTCTACCAGCACCACCTGGGAAGCCCACATCCACCAGCAAGGTGGGATAAACAAGCAGTTTCAATACAATGTGGTAAAGGGCTGTAATAAACGCACCCACAAAACTGCTGGAAACAGAGGAGAAGAACCTGTAGAGACCTCACAGAGAAGCTCTGGGGGTTTCCTGGGGGAGCAGGGAGAAGGAGCCAGGGGTAAGAGAGTGAGGACCTCCCAGTAATAACAAGAGGTAACAGGGTTTGAAACTCACCCAGAGCAGGCTCTGAGCCACACCTCTCACCGAGTCTTCCTCCATGGGAAGCCCTAGCTCCCTGTCAAACCCATTTTACAGAGAAAGAACTAAAGTCTAGGGTTCGAAATAGCGTCAAACAGCTAGTTAAGGTTAGGGTCAGGATCCAACCCCCCGTGTGCCTGACTCCAAAGTCAAGGCTCCAAGGAATAGCAGGTGCCTTCCTGGCTTTATGGGTAGATCATTTTTGTAAGAGTTAACTATTCACAACAGCACAGCAGCCACAAAGGACAAATCTGTGTGCTAAGGTCCACCAGTCTGTCATCTCCCTGGGGTAATTGCAAGGACAGCCTGACTCTGACGGCACTTGAGGGGGTGACTGCCCTGGGGACCCAGTGGTTAAGACTCCATGCTTTCAATGCAGGGGGTGCAGGTTCACTCGCTGGTTGGGGAATTTGGTGAGGCCAAAGAATAAAACAATAAAATTTAAAATGAAGGCACTTAATCCTTTGGGAAGTTCAGAGCTGCATAACCCCAGCTCAGCAGAGGACCAGGGGACGAAAGATTCCACCCTGGGGTGGGGAGAGGCGGCAGCGGTGGTGGGGTGCTGTGGAAAGGGGAAGGGGAGAGGGGAGTCTGTTCTCTAGAAGTAAGCCTAAGCCGGGTGGCCTTGAGAGGGAAGTTAGCCCTTTCAAGATGCCAGGCTGATATTAGGCTTAATTATCACTTTGAGGGTACTGAAGGTGCTCCGACAGTCCGAAGGAGCAAATTCATCTCTCGAGTGGGAGCCACTGACCAACCCACTTAGGTGTCAATTCTCCTGTCTTTTCTCTTTTAATTTTATTTATTTATTTTTGGCTGTGCTGTGTCCTTGTTGCTGCTTGCAGGCTTTCTCTAGTTACAGTGGAGGGCTGGGCTACCCTCTATTTGTGACACACAGGCTTCTCGTTGCAGCGGCTTCTCTCGTTGCAGAGAACGGGCTCAAGGCCCCAGGGCTCAGTAGCTGTGTTGCACAAGCTTAGTTGCCCCACGGCATGTGGGAACTTCCCAGACCAGGGATCGAACCCTTGTCCCCTGCATTAGCAATCAGATTCTTAACCACTGGACCACCAGGGAAGTCTCTTTTCTTTAAAAGTCCAGATGCAGGATACATCACTACTTCTCTCCTTTAAAGAAAGTGGGGCAAAATCCTTGACACCTCCCAAGGTGGTATTTAATTTTATAATTGATTATTTAATTATAAATATTTAATTAACAAATCACAAAAGACGAATCCTTATTTTTCCTATTTCTCCAACCTTCCGTGCTGCTGCGGGGTGGGGTGAGGGGTGGGTATGAGATATTTTGCAAATAAAAGTAAACCTTTTCTTTGCATTTCAGAGCTGCTCAATTATAAACACTGCCACCTGCAAAGCTGGAAATCAGTTCAACTGCAATCTTCTTTAAAGGGTTTTCAATGCAACTGCTAACCTGTCTAGATGTTTAACTTTCAGGTTTCAAAACCTGTCAGTTAAAACTTGCTTACTGTTACTCCTTTTCTCTGAAGCTACAAGCCTGAAGAGAAATTACGTAGCAAATTAGAAACAAGGAACTAAGACTTGATAGGAACACAAAAGACCGGCGGATGGGCTGGGGTACAAGAAACTGCAACCCCTGCTCTGGAAATGAATGAGGATTAGAGGGCCGCCTCTAATGAGGTTGCCCCTTCTCAGTTCCGAAGGCCCCGACCGATCCCTTCACAAGAACACCTGGGCTATTCCAAGAAAAAGACTTTAGTCAACCTAGCTGTTGGCTGAGTTTACCAGCCAGTTCTGTTAAATTGTGGCATGGGGAACACAGGGTGGACTTGGCTCATTAAAAACCCCATTGGGGAAATCCTCAGGCCACCGGGGATTGTCATTACTGAACCAGTTCTATGAGCCTGAAAGAGTTAATTCAGCTCCTCAAGGGTAGCAGAGCACTTCCTGTTCCCTAGGATGAGCTGGCCTGGCTCCCAGCTTAACACACTGAGGTTGTCTTCACCACCCCCTGCCCCCAGCCTCCCCTCCTCTCCGGGCTGAAGGCCCTCTGACAGCTGACAAGCCAGAGATGGGCACCCTGGGAGGGTCACCTCTCCTTCCCCAGTATGGGCCCTTCTAGGCCTCAGACAGGCTGGGTAAGGCTGAGGAAATCCATACACTCAAGCAACAGCCACAAGGACAAATCCCTTGACTTTGTGTGTCTGGATTCTAAACCTCTATCCAGAACCTCACAGTACGACCAGATCAATCTATCAACGAGGGTTAGCTACGGGCTGGCTGATTTATATGCACTCTTCGCAGTGTATCATTGGGCACAGAGTGCCCATGTAAGCAGTTCTGCCCAGGCTCCCAGCCTGACCCGACGGACAATGCAGGCCATCATCCTCCCAGACCACAAAAGTCCTCCTTGCAAAAGAGCGGAGAGCCACAGAGGACACAGAATTGTTCAATGATTCACATGTTCCCTTCCAGATACTTTTTTAAAAACCAATTTATTATGAAAAATGTCAAACATAGATCAAAATAGACATATTATACTGGCCCCCTATGTACCTATGACCCAGCTGTGACAATTAATAACTTACAGCTAATTTTATTTCAGCTGTACCCCCAGCCACTCCCCCACTAGGTTATCTTGGAGCGGATCCCAGACTTTCTATCATTTTATCCATAAATATTTCAGTGCATATCTCTAAAAGATAAGGGCTCTTTTTTTTTTTTTTTTTAACAAAGCACAAAACAATTTCTACTCTAAAAAAAATACCCCTTTTAGATGAACCTTGAGGACACTATGCCAAGTGAAATAAGATAGTCACAAAAGGACAAATATTGTATAATTCTACTTACGTAAGTTTCTTAGAGAAGTAAATTTATAGATACAAAAAGTGAAATGGTGGTGGCCAGGGGCTCGGGGAGGCAGGCATGGGGGTTATTGTTTAACGAGTGCAGTTGCAGTTTTGCAGAATTAATAGAGTTCTGTGGGTCGATGATGATAAAGGTAGTACAATGTGAATATACGCCACATCACTGAACTGTACGCTGAACTGAAAAATGATTGAAATAGTAAATTTTATATTGGTGTCTGTATTTTACCACAATTTTTTTTCAAATGCTAAATTAAAAGTAAAGCCCTTCACATTATAAACTATTCACTAAGTATTTAATTATCTCCGTCATACATTTTGTTCAGTTTGTTTACTTGGATCAGAATCCACACAAGGTTCACAGACTGTGGTTGTCAGTTCTTATCTGTTCTCCTGCCATTTATTTTTTCTTTTTTCCCTCCCTGTAATTTATATATTGAAGAAACTTTTCCTATAAAGTTTCCCAGAGATTTTCCAGTTTGCATCCCTATGATGTCCTCCGTTTCATTTTCTTGAAAATTGGAAGTTGGATCAAGAGAGCAGATCAGATTCAAATTTGACGTTTGGGGCAAGATCTCTGAATAGATTTGAGTATACTACCAAAATGTGAGTGCACAAAGATTAATCAACACACTGTCTTAACCAATTTAGTATGAGCTCTCCACTGCAACTGGCCTTGGGATGGGGACAGAAGAAATAAGAGGAAATACCAGAAAGATGTTTTAACAGAATCCTTGCCATCAAGGAAACTGCAACCTTGTTAAGGAGGCAAAACTGGTAAAACTGAAACAAGTAAGTTAAAAACTGTGCTATGATTGTGAAATCCATTTCATTCAAATAGTGAGATCAGCTGAAAACCAGGCTATAGGTCAGATAAAGTTCCTGAAATTGGTCTTGAAGGACTGATAGATTTTGGAAGAAAGCAGGTATTTCAGGAAGTAAACCTATACAAAGAAAAGCAGAAAGGTTGCCTTTTGGGGGTGGGGGGAATGACTACAGAGGATGAATCACACAGGTTGGGAATGAGAGCAGAAAGACAGGAAAAATCAGCAGAGACATGAGTGGGAAGAAATCTACTGATCTCTAGAGATTAAGGCAAATCAGAGGTTTGGCATGCTCACTTTGGCAAGATTCTCAAGATGTGCGAGTGTCATGGTGTTTTGAGAATCTGAATTCCAATATCTTTTAGGAGAAGAATTGAGGTTTCCCCTTATCCAAATCTTTTCCAACTGAGTTGATCCTTTCTAGAGATGAAACCCATGAAAAAGAGTTTCATGAGAAATGCAGTTAGAATTTGATAAGATGTTGAGGATTAGCCTCAAATACTCTGGAAGGAAGATGGGGGACAGATAGAGGGCTACTGATGATGAAAGACTGACCAAGAGTTGACAGTTGTTGGAGCTGCGTGATGGGTCCTTAAGGTTCATGATGCTATCCTCCCTACTTTCGTGTATGTTTGAATCTTCCCATAATAAGAAGTTATTTGTAAACCTATTACTGTTGGGGTCAAGGGTCATTCCCACATCCCATGTTTCCCATGTTATATGAAAAGATTCGCTGGCCCAGAAGATGTGGCGCTTGTCTCTCCTGTGACTAAGCTCTTTAACTCTGAGCCAATTACTTCACCTCTGTGGACCTCAATCCTGTCTCTGTAAAATGAGAGGAAAGGACACAAGAACTAACATTTATTAAATGCCTACTATTTACAGGAATTGGGCAGTGTACTCAATTTTCGGATGGATGGATGCCACGTTCTCCATTGTCTCCAAAGTTTCTTTGTGGCTCTAGGGTCCACCAGTGATCTGTTTCACTTTCATTTAGTTTTTTGATGAACCTATGTGGCAGATACCTTGCTATTGGCTTTGGAGAAGAGATAGCTCCTGTCTTCAAGGACTTTATGATTTAAAAAGACAGACTCTAAGGAAAGGTTATAATCCAACTGGCAAATGTTATGGGTAAATGTTACAATAGCTGTTGTTTATTGAACAATAACTACATGGGTAAAATGCTAAATGTTTTACTTGATATATTCCTACAATATATATTTTAAAAAGTGAGATGGCTTAATAATAAAAATACTATCATGTACTCCTGGGTCAGGTAAGAGGAACACCCATCCCAGACTGAAGGGGTCAGAGACGTCTATGTCATCTTTTTGAATTAATTTAATTGTAGCAAAATAAAAACAACACAAAATTGACCATCTGAGCCATTTTCAGTGTTGGGTTCAGTGGCATGATGTGTGTTCACATTGCTGGGCCACCGTGGCCAGCATCAGTCTCCAGAACTTTTTCCATCTTCCCAAACTGAAACTCGGTACCCATTAAACACTAACTCCCCATTCCCCCTCTCCCCAGCCCATGACAACCACCATTCCCCTTTGTACCTCTATAAATGTGACTACTCTAACCACTTTATGTGAGTGGATTCATGGAGTATTTGCCCTTTTGTGACTGGCTAATTTCACTTAAAATAATGTCCTTGAGGTTCACCCATGTTATAGCATGTGTTAGAATTTCCTTCCTGTTTAAGGTGAAATAACTTTCCATTATATGCACAGTCAGCCCTCTGTATCCATGAATTCTGCATCTGCAGATTCTACCAACGGGGGATCAAAATATATATATATTTTTAATTTCCAGAAAGATCCAAAAAGCAAAACTTGAATTTATCGTGCAATGGCAACTATTTATATAGCATTTATGTCATATTAGATATTATAAGTAATCCAGAGATGATTTTAAAAGTATATGAGAGGGTGTGCATAGGTTATATGCAAATACTTTGCCACTTTTTTTAAGGAACTTGAGCATCGGAGGGTTTTGGTATCTGTGGGGGTCCTGACTCTTCAAGATAAATGCCTCTTCAAGACCCTGCTTTCAATTCTTTGGAGTATGTACTATGTTAAATTCTGAAGAAAAAGAAGGAGTTAAGGCAAAAAGGGGAAGAGGGGCATTCCACGAAGAGTGGGTGACTTGTGCAAAAGCGCCAAGAGCGATCATTCAATTCAGCTGAAGAGTGGGGGCAGGGGGGTGAGATACGAGGCCTCAGAGAGAGGCAGAGGCTAGATGGGAAGGGGCTCGCACACGGAAGGGAACGGACAGTGGAGGCTACAAGCGGAACTGAGATCAAGTCCCTCCTTTTGCTGCTGTCCTTCAAGTGTCTGCGTGTGCGCTCAGTGGCTTCAATAGTGTCTGACTCTTTATAACCCTGCCGACTGTAGCCCGCCAGGCTCCTCTGTCCATGGGATTCTCCAGGCAGGAGGACTGGAGTGAGTTGCCATGCCCTTCTCCAGGGGATCTTCCCGACTCAGGGATTGAACCTATGTCTCGTGCATCTCCTGCATTGCAGGGGATTCTTTACTGCTGAGCCTCCAAGGAAGCCCCTAAAGTGTCTGATGGCTTAGTCACTAAGTCGTGTCCGACTCTTGCGACCCCATGGACTGTGGCCCACCAGGCTCCTCTGTCCATAGCATTTTCCAGGCAAGAATACTGGAATGGGCTGCCATTTCCTTCTCCAGGGGATCTTCCTGACCCAGGGATCCAACCCGGGTCTCCTGCACTGCAGGCAGATTCTTTACTGACTGAGCTAGCAAATATTCAGAAAACAATGTCTTTCCAGAAAAGACTTTGGCCCCTACTAGAAATGACCACTAGAAGATGTTCGTGCATTGTGTTTGACCCCAATTTTCTGTTTCTCTGACAATAGGCCTCCTTACTCTATAGGTGTTTAATAAATAGTAATGGAATGCTCAATAGACCAGTTATTTATGGCCATGGATTGATGCTATTTCATAAAACCTTTTGCTCAAAATAATAGTCTTTAATGCACTGCTTTTATTTGTCTGAATTCTTTTCAGAATCAACTAAGCCAGAGCACAAATCTATTTATGAGATTCTGCATTCAACTCTCCAGCTTGCTCTCTCTAACACAGGCTGAATCCCTTCACAGTGATAAAAATGGTGCCAGGTAACCTCGAGGCCCCACCCAGCTATGAATGATTTCATGACAATGCAGCACCTAATCTATTTATTTCTATGAAGAGCCGTAATCCCCTGTGAGGGCTTCCCTGGTGGCTCAGATGGTAAAGAACCCACCTGCAATGTGGGAGACCTGGGTTCAATCCCTGGATCAGGAAGATCCCCTGGAGAAGGGCATGGCAACCCACTCCATTCTTCTTGCCTGGAGAATCCCATGGACAGAAGAGCCTGGTGGGCTATAGTTCATGGGGTTGCAAAGAGTCAGGCACAATTGGGCAGCCAACACACACACACACAATCCCCTGTGAACTCAGTTACTCTCTAGAGAAATAGATGGCATGATGTGTGTGTGTTTAACACTTGGGTGATATTTGAATGTTTCTCACAATACTCATAAACACTAACACCATGAATGAACACCATGAAGAACAAGCTCTTCTCCCAAGAGGACCCATGAATTGTGCCCGTATATTCTTCCGCATGTTTAACTTTTCTGGTGTTCATATTTATGCTTTGATTTATAATGTGAGCTATAGTAAAAATTAAGAATCACTAGAATGATTTCTCAGCAAAAGCCGTTCCTCCAATGAAGTTTTGGTCTATGTGTGTGGTGGAGGAGCAGGGGGATGTCCTGCAAGGGGGAGGTGTACAGCTGAGGTCACTTCATTTGTCCCACTGTAAGATGGCTCACAGACCCCACAGTGTTATTGAACCAGAGCTCTGGACCAGAAATCCTGCAACATGGCTCAGAAGAAGGAGGTGGGTTTCACAGTGCCCTTAGGTATATAGAGCAATACATCCTTTCTCCAGTGAGGAATGAGCCCAATACACTGACGAAGGTGCAATTGTACCAAAGGAGAGTCTAATTCTAATCTTTTAGAACTGGTCAATTCACATGAAGTCTGGTGTTCAGCTCTGATGCTCATCATGATGCTTAAAAGCAACTCTGGGGACTTCCTTGGTGGTCCAGTGATTAAGACACCATGTTCCCAATGCAGGGAGCCTGGGTTCAATCCCTGGTCAAGCAACTAGATCCCACATGCCACAACTAAGATCCAGTATGAAGCAACTAAGACCCAGCGCAGCCAAATAAGAAAAAAATTTTTAATAAAAAAATTCAATGATATATTTTTTAAAAAAAGACCAAAAATTGTGAGGCATGTAGGCAATAAGCATTATTTTTCATTATATTCTTTTATTCAATGTGAATGTTCTGATAGACACACTCTATCACTTGGGATTTAAGTTCAACTTCATATAACAGAGCTCCATCTCAACTAGTCCAAAATGGCTTAACCAAGACAGTAGTTAATTTCCCCCTTTGGGAATTCCCTGGTAGTCCAGTGGTTAGGACTCTGAGCTTTTCACTGCCAAGAGACCTGGTTCAATCATGGGTCAGGGAACTGAGATCTTACAAACCCTGTGGCAAGGCCAAAAAAAAATTCTCCCTTAGATATAAACACGACTACAGGCGGTTAGGAATAGTAGATGGCTCATCACCACTCCAGGACCCCTAGATGTTGCCCTGCCCACATGGCCAAAGAGGGCTCACTACCAAGTCCTTGTTATAAGCCCCAGGGCAGAGGAAGGTGGGATGAAGGGGTGGATCACCTCCCTTTAAGAGTGCAACCCAGGAATGGCCAGAATTCATCACGAGGCCGCTAGAAGGTGCAGAGGTTGCAGGCACTGTCTTCGCCACGAGTAACGCTGGGGTTCCACAACAAGGAAGAAGGATGGAACATCTGTAGGGGGACCCCCAGCAATCTCTGTCACATCTGTTTTCTTTTTTTCTAATTTGAAAATGGAAAACTGATTCACAAAGAGGGAAAACTCCCCTAAATTTACCTGGCCAACACCCACGCATCCCTCTTGTGTCAACTTAAAAGTCACTTCCTCCGAGAAGCCTGCCTGGGGTTTTCCCCCTTCCTTTCCTTCACCCCCAGTGGCCCCCATCTAAAGGAGGTGTCCCTGTTACACTCTGTCAACAGCACTCCTCTCCGAGTGTTTCAACTTACTAGAGTTGAAATTAATGACTCACCGAGGTGACTGTGTGTGTCATGTCTGCCTCCAGAACGGTTCTCTGAGCTCTGTGAGGACAGGGACTGAATCTGTCATGGTCACACGGACCCTCGGTAAGCACTCAAAGCGAATTTTCTCAAATCAGTTCATAAATAAATGGGAAGGTAGGGGGTTGTGCTCAAGGTCACACAATTAGTGCAGAACCAAGGATGAAATTGAGTCTTTAAACTCGTTTAAACTTATCATGCCACACAGCTTTTCCAGGTAACAAAATGAGGGCCAGAAGGACAAGGTCACTTACTTGAACTTGTACAGGTAATGAGTGGCAGGACAGAGCCTGGAATCGAGGATGCTTAAGGATTAGCCCACTTCTCTTTCCACCAAAATATAATAATGCTTTTATTTCCAAACCCATGGAGCTCGTATCTCAGAAAGACTCAGGGTATTCACAGATAGATTCCCCTTCATGGGCATAAACAATTTGCTTAAACTCATTTGAGTTTAAAAGTACGTCAGAATAATCCTATGTAACATGTGAACCTTGATACGATTCTAGATGGTGGGGGGAGCGGGAATAAAGCCTTTAAAAGATGTTTTGGGAACAATTGGAGAAATGCAAATATAGATTATATACTAGAGGACAAGTGTTAAACACATGTCACTGTACTTGGATGTGGTTGAGTAGAAGAATATCTCTTTTCTTAGAAGACGCAGATTACAATATGGCATGGGATTGAGCAAGAAGTGTTCTGATGTCTATATCATAAGGGACAATCCTACCTCTGAGTTCAGCCTGGAAGACAGTGTCGGGGAGGTGGTTATCTATTCCTCCTGGGGAAGAATGGGCATCTTGACCATCACATAAGTTATTATTGATTGATCATAAGTTATCCTTTTGATCAGCAGAGACTAAGACATTTTTCCCCACAGTTCTGATTGGATAAAGGACTTCACCTAATCCACTTAATGACACATGGTAATACAACCGCTTTTTAAAAATTCTTCTTTACACATCCTGGGTTGGCTCTGTCAGGGAGCACATTACAAGAACATACATTACAGGGTTTCCTTGGTGGCTCAGTAGTAAAGAATCTGCCTGCTGATGTAGAAGACAAGGGTTCGATCCCTGAGCCAGGAAGATCCCAGATGCTGTGGAGCAACTGGGCCTGTGCACCACAGTTATCGAGCCTGTGCTCTGGAGCCTGCAAGTCACAACTATTGAGCCCACGGGCTGCAACTACTGAAGCCCAGGCATCGTAGAGCCTGTGCTCCACGACAAGAGAGGCCACCACAACGAGAAGCCTTCCCGCATACAGCAACTAGAGATTAGCCCCTGCTCTCTGCAACTAGAGAAAGCCCATGTGCAGCAACAGAGACCCAGCATAACCAAAAAAGTTAATTAATTTTTTTTTTAAAAAGAACATATGTTACAAAATATTCTGTTGCTTTTAGCACATAATGGATCTCACCAAAGAAGGCCATGTACTCTTGGCATGCAGTTATAGTCTGTTTCTATTGCCTCTGAGAATCATTTATGGTTAACACGTGCTGTTTTAAAGAATAGCAGAAACTCCTAAACAACCGAAGCTCTCATCTATGATTGTCCTCTAGAAACAGAAATTCAAATCACAATATTCTAAACTAAGAATTGGTTGTTGCTCCTGTTCAGTCACTGAGTTGTGTCCGACTCTTCTGCGACCCATGGACTGTAGCCCGCCAGGCTCCTCTATCCATGGAATTCTCCAGGCAAGAATACTGGAGTGGGTTGCCATTTCTTCCTCCAGGATATCTTCCCAACCCAGGGATCGAACTCACATCTCCTGCCTTAGCAGGCAGATTCTTTACCACTGAGCCACCAGGGAAGCCCAAAGTAACTAATATGCCTCCCAAGTGTTTTTGTTTTTCCTGCCTTCTCCTCAAACTTCAATCACCAAATCTGTTATTCCAAAGTTATAAAACTATAATTTTTAAAATAAAACATTATTAAAGGGGAAAAAAAAACCGTTAGGTTCTACAAAGATGGTAAGAAGACTCAAACTAATGCTAATGTTTAACACTAGTATAGGCAACTAAGGGAAGGTCTATAATCTCCTTCCCTAGAGAGCCCTGAAATAGACTGGACCACCACATGCCTTGAATGACTTATGTTTCAGATGTTCTGGGGCAAAGGTCTTGACCACACATCTTGAAATACCTTCTAGCATTAATATTCTGTTAAAAAATTAAAGCAGACCACAAAAGTGAGGTCAAATTGTGTTCGTGGCATTTCTGTGTATATAACAATCAGAAGGAGCCAGATTCAAATATCAAAGTGGGTGACCCTAGGTCATCTCCAACCATGAAAGTGAAGTGGGGAAAGGGTAGAACGTTTACTGTTGATTAATCAGGGAATAAGCATGAAGCAAAGTAGCCCCTACTGTCTACTTACCTAATGTGTTTTCATCAACGTCTTCAAGATGGGCCCACCATATTACCTTTTATTTAATAAAGCCCCTTAATCAAGATGTGAGCATGAGGAACTTCAAATGTTCCCAGAGAAAGTGAGAGGATGCTGGTAGAATTTATCTGAATGGAAATATCCACTGCTGCTTGAGGAAAGCTTCCAGAATACGACCAATACCCACTGGACCCATTGATTTATGGCCACTCATGCAGCACAAAACCTCAAGATTAGCAATATTTAGGGAGTCTAGTATAATTAATATCAGGGAACATCCAGAGGAAAAAGCCACAAATCATTTTAGAATATTAAAAAGTCCAATACGGGGAGTCAATTAGTTTTTGTCCTCATGTCAGGGAGAGCCACACCATGAATGAGGGCAGACGCAAGGCATGTTTTGCAGCAACAGCTGGGAGCAAAGGAGGGAATGGAAACTATCAGCTGCTATGGATTGTTTGTTCCTCCTCAAATGCAGACGTTGAAACCTATTTCCCCCAGTGTGATGTTGTTAGGAGGTGCGGCCTTGGAAGGTTATCAGGTTGAGACCTTTAAAAGCTTCCCTTCTGATGGGGAGAAGGGATAGTTAGGGAGTTTGAGATGGACATGCACAGACTTATATTTAAAATGGATAACCAATAAGAACTGACTGCAGGGCATAGGGAACTCTGCTTGATATTATGTGGCAGCTGGATGGGAGGGGAGTTTGGCGGAGAATGGACACATCTGTATGTATAGCTGAGCTCCTTTGCTGTCCACTTAAAACGGTCACAACATCGTTAATCAGCTGTACTCCAATACAAAATTAAAAGTTCTTTTTACAAAAAAAAAAGCTGCCTTTCTCTTCTGCCATGTTAGGACATAGCTGAAAGATGATTGTCAGTCTCTAAATCAGGCCCTCACCAGACACCAAATCTGCTGGTGCATTGATCTTAGACTTCTCAGCCCCTAGAACTGTGAGAAATAAGTTTCTATTGTTTATAAGCCACCCAGCCTATGCTAACTGTCTTATAGGTTCTCAAACGGGCTAAAATACCACCTACTTGGGAAGCATTCTCCTTACACACAATCACCTGCATACGGCTGGGCTGCTGACATTACTCTCCTCCATTTTCACCCAAGCCCCCCGGATTAGTTTCCTAAGGCTGCCATAACAAACTGCCACAAACTGGGTGGCTTAAAACTACAGAAAAGTATTCTCCCAGAGCTCTGCAACCTAGAAGTTTGAGATTGCGTTGTCAGCAGGACCATGCTCACTCTCCTTGCTTCTGGGAACTGCCAGAACTCTGGCACCAGTTCCCTGGTGCTCCTTGATGCTATGGTCTGAATTTTTATGTCCCCCTCAAAATCCATATACACTGAAACCCTAACCCCCAAAGACAATGATATTGAAGGTGGGGCCCTTGGGAGGTTCCTCCATCCTGAGCATGGAACTGTCATTCCAGAAGAGACCCCAGAGAGATCCCTACCCCTTCTACCATGTAAGAATATATAGGATTCTGAGACCCAGAGAAAAGTCTACAACCAACCAGCCTCCAGAAATGTGAGAAACGAATTTCTGTTGTCTACAGTAACCCAGTCTATGGTGTTTTCTTTTTTTTTTATATATGGTGTTTTCTGATAGCAGTCCAAGTCAACTAAGCCGCCAGGTTTGCAACTGCTGCTGCTATGTCACTTCAGTCGTGTCCGACTCTGTGCGACCCCATAGACGGCAGCCCACCAGGCTCCCCGGTCCCTGGGATTCTCCAGGCAAGAACACTGAAGTGGTTTGCCATTTCCTTCTCCAGTGCATGAAAGTGAAAAGTGAAAGGGAAGTCACTCAGTCGTGTCTGACTCTTAGCGACCCCATGGACTGCAGCCCACCAGGCTCCTCCGTCCATGGGATTGTCCAGGCAAAGGGTACTGGAGTGGGGTGCCATTGCCTTCTCTGCAGGTTTGCAGCTGCATCACCCAAACTCTGCCTCCAGTCATGTGACCATCTTCTTTCTGTACACACAGAAGGTACAAAATGTGCCAAAAGGTGGGCCACGATTGCCTCTGTATGGTGGGATTACGAGAGGTTTTCTTTTGTGCTTCTTCACATAGGGTTTGCCTCTGTGTTCTCTGTCTCTGCGTCTTTCCTCTTCTAATACAGACACAAGACATATTGCAGTTAGGACCCACCTTAATCCACTCTAGGGGCTTCCCTGATGGCTCAGATGGTAAAGAATCTGCCTGCAATGCGGGAGACCTGGGTTTGATCCCCAGGTCAGGAAGAGCCTCTGGAGAAGGGAATGGCTACTCACTCCAGTATTCTTGCCTGGAAAATTCTATGGACAGAGGAGCCTGGAGGACTACAATCCCTGGGGTCACGAAGAGTCAGATACAACTAAGCAACTAAACTAATCCACTCTGGACGAGTGCTCTCTCCTCTAAGAGAACTACAATATGATCAAGATCTTAACATACATCTTAATTACATCTGCAGAGATCCTAATTCCCTATTCACAGGCACCAGGGGTTAGAACTTAAACATGTCTCCCCATTGCCATCCCCAGCATATTTATTGAGCATCTACATAACTTAGTTAAAAAGAAAAACCCAGGCCAAAAGATTTTTTTTCCTCGCAAGGATTTGGAAAAGAGCAATTATTATAAAAACAAACTGAAAGACCATTAAATGCTAAAAAAAAAAAATAAAGCTTATATCACTGCTGTTTACAAAGTTAAAAAATACAAAAAGACTAATTAGCCAATTAAAAAGGTATATAAAAGTAGGATGACCAGCTCAACCCTGGTTTGCCCTGGACTCTCTAATTAAAGTTCTGTGTCCTGAGAACCCTCTCTAGACCAAGGCAAATGGAGGTGGTTGGTCATCCTATGGCAATATAGTAAAATACTATGCAATTTTCATTTTTTAAAATGCTAATAAGGACTTTAAATGAGATCAGAAATATTTTTAATATGTCAAGAAGAAAATATATGTGATATCAAATATATAATATATATAATTATATATAATATAAAATATTATGTATATTTATTGTATATTATATATTATTTATATATAATATATGATATATACATTATATATAAGTATATAATATATAATATTATATTAACATTATTGTAGTATATAATATTTATTATGTATATAATATAAAATAATATAATAATATAATATTTAATATAATGTCACAAAGAAAAGCAGAATTCAAAATGCTATACAGCAGTAAAATCATAAGCATGTAAATTACCAAAAAAAAAAAAAACCAACCTGGTACAAAATATGCCAAAAGGTTAACCACAACTGCCTCTGTATAGTGGGATTATAAGAGGTTTTCTTTTGTGCTTCTCCACACTTTAGTATCAAATTTTCTATTGATGAATATGTATTGCTTAATCAGGAAAAAATTAAGGAAAATTTAGTAATAATTTCTGGATAGAAATTAGCCTTCTAAATTCCTACTACTTTTACTCTCATAGAGTAATTTAAAAACAAATATTAATAAGTATTTGCTTGGTGCTGAACCCTGCTACTCTTTAATCATTATTCTTTAGAATAAAGCTACAACGTAAGTACTGGTGTTATCACCACCTTTGAGATGTAGACACCGGGCCTCACAGAGGTGAAATAATTTACCAGATGGAAATTTAAAGAACTGGGACTCAAGCCCCTAATCTGGACAACTGCTCTCTCTTCTAAGAGAACTTGCAGTGTGATCAAGATCTGTAGCAGAATGTTTAGGTGGTGGTGGTGGTGATTTAGTCGCTCAGTCGTGTCCAACTCTTGCAACCCCAGGGACTGTAGCCTGCCAGGCTCCTCTGTCCATGGAATTTCCCAGGCAAGAATACTGGAGTGGGTTGCCACTTCCTCCTCCAGGGGATCTTCCCGACCCAGGGATCAAACCCATGTCTCCTGCCTTGCAAGTGGATTCCTTACTGACTGAGCAACCAGGGAAGCTCAGAATGTTTAGAACACCCCAATAGTTCCCCTACAGTGTTCGTGTGATGGGTTTCTCTCGAGCTGCTAAAATATGCAACTGAAAGCAATTTTGATATGGAGCAGTATAAGTACACAGAGAATGAAGAGGAGCAGGGACAATTATTAACAGAAAAAGCAAACTTTGTACAGGAATGAAAACCTATCACATTATACCATATGGCTAAGTTATGATTAACATTTACATAGCAATAATACTGTACATACTTAGTATTGATCCAAACTAAATGACAGTTAAAAACCATATTTGGAGAAAGTGCGTGTATCCTCCACTGGGCTAAGGGAGAGACCTATGACCTCACTCCCCTATTAAGTCAACTGATAATTCCTGAAACTGAAAACTCAAGAAGTAAACATATGGAAAAACTTATTAAAAGTGATGAAGATGAATGTCGAAATAATCAACTAAAATTGTTGGAAGTATCTGTTAGACGCCCAGTCGTGTCTGACTTTTTGTGACCCCATGGTCTGTAGCCCGCCAGGCTCCTCTGTCCATGGATTTCACCAGGCAAGAACACTGGAGTGGGTTGCCATTTCCTTCTCCAGGGGATCTTCCCAACCCAGGGATCGAACCCAGGTCTCCTGCATTGCAGGCCAATTCTTTACTGTCTGAGCTACCAGAGAAGTATCTGAGGAGCAGGAAATTGGTAGAGTTGTTTTTAGTAACAAACCTTGTAGTATTATTTCACTCTTAAA
This sequence comes from Cervus elaphus, assembly GCF_910594005.1. Classification (NCBI taxonomy): domain Eukaryota; kingdom Metazoa; phylum Chordata; class Mammalia; order Artiodactyla; family Cervidae; genus Cervus; species Cervus elaphus. Next base: position 42,116,168 of record NC_057821.1, on the reverse strand, counting down.
ACTGTGTGCATGGATAATTTTAATTAAAATAAAAACTGAAGAAAAATTAAAATAACGATACACATTCATGTGCATGTCTTTGCACTTATGATAAAATAGTTTATAAAAACTGAGATTTGGAGGTCAATGAAAATGTGTATTTTAAATTTTGGTGCATATTATACAACCAGGTGGAGAGGGAAATGGCAACCCACTCCAATATTCCTGCTTGGAGAATCCCATAGACAGGAACATGGCGGGCTACAGTCCATGGAGTCCCAGAGTCAGACAGGACTGAGCACCTGAGCACAGACCTACAGCCAGGAACCAGAAGGGTTAGATAAATTTCAGCCACAATCAATAAATCCATGGTGAGAGGCATTTCTCAGCCTTTCATCAATTTTCTTCCCTGACAATATGATAAAAATATGACATTTCATTTACATTCTTAGACTATTAAAGCTACTTCTCTCAGTAATAATTATATAAATGTGATGATTATTGGTTATTTTGTTTTAAGTCTTTAGTGAAATTGCCTGTTCATATCCCTTGCCAACTTTTTCTTTTCTGCTTTCTCTTGTTGATGGGTAAAGGACTCATTGTGTATTATCGATATTAACCTTATGTTTGTCACATATTTTGCCAAAAATTTTCCAAATTTGCTTAAACGTTGTGTGGCATATTTAGAAAAACTTTTTCTCTGTTCCCCAAATTATTTTTCAATCATCCATATTTTATAGTACTTCATATTTTATTTTTAATATCTATTTTTCACCCATTTGAATTAATACTGATGATAAACAGTGAGATAGTGATAAGTCATTCATTTTGAATTAATTTCTGAGTGTTTTACGTTGGCAGGAGGCACCTGGGTCCCCGAGATATATAGCAAAAGCAAACACTGTAATTTCTAGATTCCAACTTATTGTGTTTTCTCCATTTTTAGTGGAATTAGAAATACCTTACCCTTATTTTCAGTTTTGATTGCATTCCAATAGCAATCAGTTATCTTAAAAGATGAATAAGAGTCTAATTACTTAAACTAAGATTTTAATAATTTTTTGGCATTCAGACTGTGTGCTCATTTTGTGTTCTTGCTGCCATAGCTTTTGAAGTCTCAAAATGGTAAGCATTTTCTAGAAATTGATAGCAAGATGAGGTTTAGAGAAGAAGGAATTTTAGGTGCTTTTTAGCTTCTGTTAGTTATTGATAGAGTAGAGAGAACAAAAGGGTGGGGTGTAACAAGATTTCCTTGCTCTCAACTGCAACTTTCCAAGAAATATTAGAAGAAACTGTGCCCTCAAAGTAATGATAAAAGAGGTGGAACCTTCTTACTAATTTCTGATGTTCCTCATCTGGGTGTGAGCTGTGTATAACTAAATCATGTTATAAATAAATTAGAAATGCCCAGAAACATGAGGACAACTTCACAGACACATACATGCATGAAAGAGAAACTTAATGAGGTGGTCTGTAGACTTAAGAAGGAAATTGCATTTTCTTAAATAAGAGACAACTTAGTAAATGAAAAACAAGGAAAATATCCACCCACAAATTTTAGCAATCTTAATTGATTTAGGGGGGAGGATATATGAAAATTGCTAAGAGAGTAAATCCTAAGAGTTCTCATCACAGGAAAAAAAAAAAACTTTTCCTTTATTTTGTATCTGTGAGATGATGGATGTTTACTAAATTCCTGGTAATCATTTCATGATGTATGTAAACCAAATTATTATGCTGTACACCTTAAACTTATATAGTGCTGTATGTCATTATACCTCAATAAAACTGGAAGAAAAAAAACATTTTAAAAACTGAATATGACAGAATAAAGCACAATAGCTATCCTGATTATTCCATTAACCTGTGAGTAAGAGCAATTCAGCTTAATATAAAAACATCAGTGGAGTGTCTGTCATGCCCTAGACACTGGGCTAGGTCTAGGGTGATAAAAATAAATGTAGCATGACCCTGACCTAAGGGAACTTACAGTCTGGAAGTTTCCATTAGTTTTGATGCAGATAGATGCACAATGTTCTCTGCAGGTGAACATTCGAGAAGTCTTCTGGGAGGAGCTGATGGCTGAGTAAGAGTTAGTCAGGAGAAACCTGCATAGACAAAGCCACCAGGACGTAAACCATGGAGTTCACAGAGGTATTTACAAGAACGTTGCTATTACAAGAGCAACAGAAGAGAGAAGCGAGTAGGTGAGAAGTCAGTCTGGAGAGTGGATAGAACCTGAAGAAACAGCACCGCATCTTTAGAAGTTATTCTATACGTACTGAGGAGGGGCCAGGAGGCAAGGGACAAGAATGAGCAGGTTTCTGGATGCCCTGGGCCCCAGGTGTCCCTCGTCAGGAATAACTTGTGTAGGAATCATTAAGTCCTCTCATACTTAGAGGCCTGTAATTTTATAACAAGAAACATAATTGATGTGCCTTATCAATTGATTTATTTTGAAGGGACCAGAATATGCCACCCCAAACATGCTGGTTTGACACAAGGGTTGTTTTGAGCTGAAAGCAATTAAGCAGTGGCAAGCACAGAACCCTTTGCCCTCCCCCGTCTCCCTAAAAGCAGGTCATAAATTTCCCTTTGTGAAGGTGTCCCGCCTCCCCTTTCCTGCAGAAGGAGGAGGAAAACAACCATTATCACTAAAGACAAAGTCAGCACTGAATGGGGTCTGTGTAAACAAACCTTATTAAAACAACCCTTGTCTTCTATTACTTCTCCACCCTTGACCAGCACCTTTCCCACAATTTACCAGCCCTAGGAGCCCAACGGTTTGTATAGTCAAAGCCTTGGTTTTTCCAGTAGTCATGTATGGATGTGAGAGTTGGACTATGAGGAAAGCTGAGCTCGAAGAATTGATGCTTTTGAAATGTGGTGTTGGAGAAGACTCTTGAGAGTCCCTTGGACTGCAAGGAGATTAAACCAGTCAATCCTAAAGGAAATCAGTCCTGAATACTCATTAGAAGGACTGATGCTGAAGCTGAAGCTCCAATACTTTGGCCACTTGATGCGAAGAACTGACTCATTAGAAAAGACCCTGATACTAGGACAGATTGAAGGCAGGAGGAGAAGGGGACAACAGAGGATGAGATGGTTAGATGGCATCCTGACTCGATGGACTTGAGTTTGAGCATGATCTGGGAAATGGTGAAGGACAGGGAAACCTGGCGTGCTGCAGTCTATGGGATCGCAGAGAGGCGGACATGACTGAGCCACTGAACAGCAACAGGATCCCAAACCTTTTTCCTTTGTCTTACTTCTCCATAGATTTATCACCCTTTGTTAAGAGGGTATATAAGCCCCATATTTTAATCACCCTTTGAGCTACTCATCGCTGAGTATTCCCCCATGTATGCATGTTGCAAGCATAAACAGTGCGTTTTTTCTTCTATTAATCTGTCGTTTGTCAGTTTAATTTGCAGGCTCCAAGTACTGGGCCTAAAAGTGTAGAGAAGTTTTTTCCTATCCAAAAGTTCCTACATTTAAACCAGGCCTCATACGGGGAGGGGGGGGAGGGGGGGGAGTAGATATCTTTTTTTTTTATTAGTATTATTTTATTTGGCGTCTTAGTTGCCTCATGCAAAATCTTTCATTTCAGTGAAGGCCCAGTAGTTCTAACACATGGGCTTACTTGACCTGCTGCATGTGGGATCTTAGTTCCCCAACCAGGGATCAACCCCCATCCCCTGCACTGCAAGACAGATTCTTTTTTGTTTTTTTAACTTTTTATTTTGCATTAGGGTATGGCCAATTCATAATGTTGTGATAGTTTCAGGTGAGCACTGAAGGAAATCAGCCATACATAGACATGTATCCTTTCTCCACCAAACTCCCCTCCCATCCAGGCTGCCACATAACATTGAACAGAGTTCCCTGTGCTGTATAGGTCCTTGTTGGTTATCCATTTTAAATATAGCAGTGTGTATCCATTTTAAATATAGCATCTCAAACCCCCTAACTATCCCTTCCCCTCATCCTTTCCTCTGGCAACCGTCAGCCTAAGATGAATTCTTAATCACCGGACCACCAGGGAAGTTCCTAAATATCTTAATAGTAACAGTGGAATTGTGATAGAGACATAGGGGAAGAAGACCATGTGAAAATGGAGGGAAAAATTAGAGTTATGTTACCACAAGCCAAGGAACACATGTGGTGGTCCCAATAAACTGGAAGAAACAAGGAAGCATTCTTTTCTAGAGCCTTCAGAGGAAGCATGATGTCGAGGTCATCTTGATTTCAGATATGTACCCTCCAGAGATGTGAGAGAAGGAATTGCTCTTATTTTAAGCCCCTCAGTCAGTGATACTTTGTTAGGGCACCCTAGGAAACTCACACCACCTCTGTGCTATAACATTATCTTTCTGAGAGAAGGGAACTCTGAAATGAGTGATGTCAGGGAATTCTCAGGATTGGGGGAGAGTAGAATGTGTGTTTCTGGATCATACTTGAAGTTTCTTCAAGGTACATAAGCCAGTCGTCACCCGATCTGGGAAAGACTCATTCTCACCCGCTCCATACCATGGTGGTCACAAGCCACTGACTGGGATGAGAATGGATCACTGGCGTGCTCACCTCGCCCTGAGAACACCATCCGTGATGGAGAGACACAGGCCGGGAGTGCTCCGCCTGCTGTGTGTCAGTGCGTGGGGGCTGTGGTCGGGATGGAGGACGGAGTGGAGGATATCAGGGCAGGCCCCACTCACCGGAGCGCAGCTCCCCCAGGCCCACCCTGGGTTCTGGGGCCAGTTGTTTCCAGCCTGGAAAGGATGCCTGTCTTCACCCACCCTGCTAGTGTGGTGTTAGTTGCTCAGTTGTGTCTGAATCTTTCTGACCCCATGGATTGTAACCCATCAGGCTTCCCTATCCAATGGAATTCTCCAGGCAAGAATACTGGAATGGGTTGCCATTCCCTTCTCCTGGGGATCCACCCTAGCATCCATAATAAAGTAAAAAGGAGGCCTCAAGACGCTAGAGACTGGTTAACACCCTGAATTAAGCAGCAGCAAATAAATTAAAGCAATAGAAACAGAAACTTCTCTAACAATTATTTTAAAATACAATAAAAGTGGAACTTTAACAAAACAAGAATAAGAATTTAGGTTTAGAGTTAGGTAACCTCCCTGCCCAAGTGATTATAAGCATGATAATTAACCTCTCTAAATTTCAGTCTCCTTGTCTGTAACACGTGGTTAAAATCCAGTTCACAGAATTGTTGAAGGATGAAATGACATGATGTCTAAAAGTACTACACTGATCATGACTCACTTGGTTCAACTATTAGAAGCCAAGTTAAAGCTATTTTTTAATTTTGACTGCATGGCGCAACTTGCAGGATCTCAGCTCCCTGACCAGGAATTGAACCCCAGCCAAGGCAGTGGCTGAGTTCCAGAAAAACACCTACTTCTGCTTTATTAACTACGCCAAAGCCTTTGACTGTGTGGATCACAACAAACTGTGGAAAATTCTGAAAGAGATGGGAATACCAGACCACCTGACCTGCCTCTTGAGAAACCTTTGTGCAGGTCAGGAAGCAACAGTTAGAACTGGACATGGACCAACAGACTGGTTCCAAATAGGAAAAGGAGTACGTCAAGGCTGTATATTGTCACCCTGCTTATTTAACTTATATGCAGAGTACATCATGTGAAATGCCGGGCTGAATGAAGCACAAGCTGGAATAAGATTGCTGGGAGAAACATCAATAACCTCAGATATGCAGATGACACCACCCTTATGGTAGAAAGTGAAGAACTTAAGAGCCTCTTGAGGAAAGTGAAAGAGGAGAGTGAAGAAGTTGGCTTAAAACTCAGCATTCAGAAAACTAAGATCATGGCATCCAGTACCATCACTTCATGGCAAATAGATGGGGGGAAAAGTGAGAACAGGGATATATTTTATTTTCTTGGGCTCCAAAATCACTGTGGATAGTGACTACAGCTGTGAAACTAAAAGACACTAGCTCTTGGAAGAAAAGCTGTGACCAACCTAGACAGCATATTAAAAAGCAGAGACATTGCTGACAAACGTCCATCTAGTCGAAGCTATGGTTCTTCCAGTGGTCATGTATGGATGTGAGAGTTGGGCCATAAACAAGGCTGAGCGCCAAAGAATTGATGTTTTAGAACTGTGGTATTGGAGAAGACTCTTGAGAGTCCCTTGGACTGCAGGGAGATCAAATCAGTGCATCCTAAAGGAAATCAGCCCTGAATATTCATTGGAAGGACTGATGTTGAAGCTGAAGCTCCAACACTTTGGCCACCTGATGCGAAGAACTGACTCGTTGGAAAAGACCCTAATGCTGGGAAAGATTGAAGGCAGGAGGAGAAGGGGCAACAGAGGATGAGATGGTTGGATGGCATCACCGACTCAATGGACATGAGTTTGAGCAAGCTTCAGGAGTTGCTGATGGACAGGGAAGCCTGGCGTGCTGCAGTCCATGGGGTTGCAAAGAGTTGGACACGACTGAGCAACTGAACTGAACTGATGTCAGTGAAAGCACCAAATCCTAACCACTAGATGAGCAGGGAACTCCCAAAGCTTTTTTTTTTTTTTTTTTTTAAATGGAATTGATTGGCTCCTGTCAACTGGGAGGATATGACTGGGATATGACTGGCTTGAGAAGATACAGGTGCTTACATGTGAACAAGTTTCACACTTGGTCTGCTCTCTCCCCTTCTTGGCTGGCCTTTGTGTATTGTATTTCATTCTCTTTCCAGAGTAGGCTTCTTCTATTGTGAGAAAAATGTCTATCTATCACTACTGCCAGAATTTCACAGCCCCGTCCAGCAGTTCAAGTTCAAAAAGAAGCTCTGGAGTCTTTCTATTATTTCCTGGGAAGGACTCTGATAGGACCTGCTTGGGGCATGTATCCACCCACATTGCCAGAGTGATTGGCAGTCTGAGTGTCTGGCAAAGGGCAGGGGGTAGGATGAAAGAAGTCCTCTGTGGAGGGAGAGTTTGTTTGTTTATAATTTCATTTATTTGTTTATTTTTGGCTGTGTGGGTCTTCGTTGCTGTGCAGGCCTTTTTTAGTTGTGGTGACAGGGGGCTACTGTCTAGTTGTAGGGTGAGAGTTTCTCACTGCAGCAGCTTCTCTTGTTTCCAAGAGCCCCTCTGCAGCACATGGGGTCTTCCCGGCCCAGGAATCGAACCATAGCTCCTGCATTGGCAGGCGGATCCTTGATCACCGAGCCACAAGGAAAGTCCGGTGGAAGGAGAGTTTTCAAACTTGTAGGTGGTTTCACGCACAGGGAAATCACACATAGCAAAAAAGTCTACGGACATGTACCAAACGACTTTATTTCTAGTGGAGTTATGGTATGTTTGTTTGCTTCTTCACACCTTTTGGCATTTTCTCAAACATTCCACAAGGAACGGTATTAATCTGACAATAAGGGATTAAAGGGACAGAAACTAATTAGAAAAAGAAACCGTGTTCCTGAGGAAGGGAAGTAGACTCTACACTCCCTCCCAAAATATGCCACTTTGGCATGTGGATTATTTTGAGCTGAAAGCAATCAAGACCCAGCAGAATCAAGAACAACTTTCGGCTTTCCCTTAACTGCCTAAAAGAATTTAGATACGGGCCCTGGCCCATAAAGAGAGCTATTACCAGAGATAACTCTTTATCTGAAAGACTTACCAGCATGCTAGGGTAAACACCTGATTACCATCTTATCTTCCTGTGAATTACCCTCCCCCACTTCAGAGCCCCAGTTTCCTCTCCCATTTCTGAGCTCAGGATGGCCTAGGAACCTCAATTGCCTGACTACCTTTGAGTCTCACGTTCTTTTGGGGTTCCCATACATACGAATTTAAATATTTCTCTCATGTTTATCAGTCTTACATCACTTTAAGTATTAGACCAACCAAAGGACCTAGAAGGATCGATGGAAGACTTTTTCACCCCGACACTGATGAAACCAGGAAATGTACAGTTTCCATCGGGGCATCTAGAATATGTGTCAAACCACGTGAAACATAGGAAAATATAAGTGTCACTTCCAGTCTATAATGTGACTAATTGTAATACATCAAAGACAGAATTGTCCTGACATGATGGAAGTGGGGAGGAGGGCACCCCTCAGTTCTGGGAAAGGTGGTTTTGTGAAGTTTCCACTGGAAAACCATGCCAGGAACACCCTTGTGTCTCAAGTCAGCCTGCTGTTCCAGGGAGAGTCACAGTTCCAATGGGCTTCCTGTGACTGGATCTGCAGAGAAAGGTCCCTGGAGGGAAGGAGGGGTAGGACCTGTGCCCTCCAGGGACCCGTGTGCTCCTTCCTCTCTCTGCTCCCCTATCCTGCCTCCCAGCTCTCTCCAGAACCCTTGGCCTCCTCCCTGCACCTACTTCTTCTGAAGGTGGACAGCCCTGGTTCTCTAGCCAGGATAAATTCCAGCTGAAACCTGCAAACTGGTGTGGGGAAGAAAAATAATTTTCCTTCTACGCTTCTAGGTTTGGAGGTTGAGACCCCTCCTGTAATAAAAGACAAATTAACAAGAGAGAAACACAGCTGTAATACCCTGCGTCCCTCCTGTATGGGCCTCCCCAGTGGCTCAGTAGTAGAGAATCCACCTGCAAGGCAGGAGGTGCAGGAGACATGGGTTTGATCCCTGCATCGGGAAGATCTCCTGGAGGAGGGCATGGCAAACCTCTCCAGCACTCTTGCCTGGAGAATCCCATGGACAGAGGAGCGTGGTGGACTACAGTCCGTGGGGTCACAAAGAGTCAGACACAGCTGACTTAAGCGACTCAGCGCACACATGAATCCCTCCTTTATACATCGGAGATACCCAGGAAAACCAAACAGCTCCCTGAAATGGGCCAAGCCGTCACCTTAAATACCATCTCCAACTAAAGACAAAAGGAAGATGGGGGATTGGGGAGGCCTCTTATGGAAGATAACCAGGAAAAGTACGGAATATTGTTGCACAGACTTAAATCTGGCACCCTCTTCACTGATGAAAGATTTTGGTGATTGAGAGTCCTCTTTCTCTTCCTGGTACAGAGAAGGAGATACCCTACAAATGGAGATTTCCCCTTATAAATAAAAATACAAATACATATGTGAACTTCTACCATTTTTAGAGCTTCTCTTGTGCCTGTTTCTTTTCTTAAAAATGATCAGTTCATGCCAAGGACTCACGTTTGGGGTGGCATGTTCTACTTCTCTTCAGTGCCATTTTTATCTTTGTATGTATACAAGAAACTCAAAGGGAGCCAGTGTGCCTCCAGGGAGGTCCAAGGAGGGAGACCAGAATGAGAAGAGAGAGAAGAGGGGAGCAGCGGCTCGGTGGCACAGTGAAGATTGTTCCGGTAAAAGGGAAAGTTCTCGGAGGGACCCTTGGCTTGTGTTTCCTGAGAAAGCAGAGCCTGAAATGAAAACTTCTGTGAAAGTGGTTTACATGAAAAGATCTCAGGAAGGAGGCAAGACCAAGTGATTAAGACAAAGAAGGAGGAAAACCCAACTGTCACATTGCCACTTCCATCAAAGTACTGGAGTGTCTTCCCTGTGTGTGTGGGCTCAGTCATGTCCTTACGCTTTGTGACCCCATGGAATGCAGCCCTTCAGGCTCCTCTGTCCATGGGGTTCTCCAGGCAAGAATACTGGAGTGGGTTGCCATTTCTTTCTCCAGGGGATCTTCCCCACCCAGGAATCAAACCTGCATCTCCTGCATCTCCTGCATTGCAGGAGAATTCATTACCTGCCGAGCTACCAGGGAATAGTGTCTTCCCTGCTGCCGCTGCTAAGTCGCTTCAGTCGTGTCTGACTCTGTGAGACCCCATAGACAGCAGCCCACCGGGCTCCCCTGTCCCTGGGATTCTCCAGGCAAGAACACTGGAGTGGGTTGCCATTGCCTTCTCCTGTGTCTTCCCTGGACCTCCTGAAAAAAAATAAACCGAGACTCCCAGAATGGTTGTGCTGATAGAATTAGAGTTGGGACTGTTTTATCTTTTGCTTCAGTCTTCTTAGTGGCCTCACGTTTGGAGAAACCCCCAGGCAGGAAGCAATGTGCCCCCCAAGGTGTGCGCAGCAGGTAGCCACTGTCCCATGAATTGACTTGAAACCCACCTGGGGTGGCCACAGCTGAAAGCAGAAGTGACTGAGAGGGAAGGAAGCATTTGATATAGAGGGTTTTAAGAAGAAAAATCACAAAGGCCAATTTGTGTTTTTTAAAACGATCACGCTGGCTGCTACTTGGAGAATAGATTTGAGGACAGCCCAGGGGAAATGGAACCGGTGATGCTGTGGTCAAATACCGACTTTCCAACACAATCTGTTGATGAGACAGAACCAGGTTTATTGCTTTCTGTGGTGAAGCAGAATGGGATTTGAGCCGTGTCTTGGAAAGGAAAAAGCAAGGTCGAACTTTATGGAGAATTGGATTGTCGCTTAAGATACATCTTTCAAGTATGGACGCTCGATTAGAATCATGATATAACCATTTAGGATTGTTGAAAAAATAGCAAAGTGAGAATTTTAAAGCAAGGGGTTCAAAGAATTTGGGGGCATAAAATGTGTTTGATTTTTTATTTTTAATTTTATCATTTATTTATTTATTTTTGGCTGTGCAGAGTCTGTTTCTGTGTGAGCTTTTTCTCTAGTCGCAGCGAGTGGGGGCTACTGTCTATTTCCTGCGGCGGGGTGGGGGGGCGGTTCGCGTTTCCCTGCCATCTCTTGTTGCAGAGCGTGGGCTCTAGGGCACACGGGCTCCAGTAATTGTGGCTCCAGAGCACAGGCTCAGTAGTTGTGCTCCATGGCATGTGGGATCTTCCTGCATCAGGGCTCGAACCCATGTCTCCTGCATTAGCAAGCAGATCCTTAACCACTAAGCTACCAGGGAAGCCCTGTTGATTTTTTTTTTTTTTTCCTTTTGATGTTTTATAGCCAAAATGCAATGGATCTTCCAGGAGGTTCCTATAAGGAACAATCAAATTCTTTGCCTGGGGCAAATATCTTCTGGAAAAGTAAAGTCATGCTAATGAAGACAAAGGAATAAGGTGGACAATTCTGGGAGAGGAAGGTTCTTTCCATTCTCTGAGTCCTGGCTCTGAGTGGAGGGTAAATGGCTTCCCTTCCTTGTGTCTTATTCTGAAGAGGGAGCCCCGAGGATGGAGAGGAGTCAATGAATTCGCAGCATATTTAAGAGGCAGAAAACACAGAACTTCCTGTTGGACAAGATTGTGACATGAAGAAGAAACCACACCACCTAGAAATCTCTTTAAGACACTGCAATGAAGGTGCTAAGTAAGCTTGGGCTAGAGGCATAAATTTGGATATCAGTTCAGTTCAGTCACTCAGTCATGTCCGACTCTTTGCCACCCTATGGACTGCAGCACGCCAGGCTTCCCTGTCCATCAGCAACTCCTGGAGCTTGCTCAAACTCAAGTCCATCTAGTCGGTGATGCCATCTAACCATCTCATCTTCTGTCATCCCCTTCTCCTCCTGCCTTCAATCTTTCCCAGCATCAGGGTCTTTTCCAACGAGTCAGTTATTCGCATCAGGTGGCCAAAGTATTGGAGCTTCAGCTTCAGCATCAGTCCTTCCAATGAATATTCAGGATTGATTTCCTTTAGGATGGATTGGTTGAATCTCCTTGCAGTCCAAGGGACTCTCAAGAGTCTGCTCCAACACCACAGTTCAAAAGCATCAATTCTCCGACACTCAGCATGCAATTATTACTTAAAGCTAAGGGAGAGCAGAAAGTCACCTAGTGAGGGCTGCCTTCTCCCAGAGTGTGTATGTCATTACAAAGATAAAAGAAAATGGTCCAAGGACGAAAATCTGGTGTTTCTAAGATTCAGAGGCACAGTAGTAAGAAGTAAGTATCAATTCTAAATGTATTTATTTAATGGCAAATAACAGGAAACTCTAGTTGACTGTGACTTAGATGCGGGTGTATTCTTGTCACATAACATGAAGACGGGAGCTAAACAGCCCAAGAATGAGGCAGCTGCTCCATTTATACTTTGGGGACCCAAGTTCTTTCATGGTCCCTCTTTAGAACGTAGATTTCTGTCCTCGAGCTTGTGGCTTTGTGGTCACAAGATGGCAGCTGTATCTTTGGGCACACAACCACCAGGCAGATAGTAAGCAGGAGGGGCCCAGGGCAAGCCCGCCCACTTTGAGTCAAGAAATGAAAGCTGTCCAGGAAACCTTTAGTCAGCCAGCTTCTTCACTGTCCAGAGCGCGTGTCCTCCCAACTACAAGTGAGTCCAGAAAAGGAAGTCTTTACATCTGGGCACCGTGCTGACCTGAACAACACTGGCGGTGTATTCGTCAGGAAGAAAGAAGGATCGAGTACTGTGTAAACAGCTGGTACTATCTGCCACTGGCAGGTAATAAGAACCAAGGGGCTTCCCTGGTGGCTCAGTGGTTGAGAATCTGCCTGCCAATGCAGGGGACATGTGTTCGATCCCTGGCCTGCAAAAATTCCACATGCTGCAGAGCAACTAAACCCATGTGCTGCAACCACTGAGACTAGGCTCTAGGGCCCAGGAGCCCTAGGGCCTATCTTCCTTGGCATGAGAAGCCACTGCAATGAGAAGCCTGCATACCACAGCTAAAGAGTAGCCCTCACGCACCACACCTGGAGAAGACCCGCATGCAGCAGAGAAGACCCAGTGCAAACAAGAATAAACAAAGAACCCAGGAAGGGGGCTGAGGGGTGGTAAGAGAAGGGAAAGGAAAACACTGACAGTCTATGATGTTCCACAAACCAAAGGAGGATGTTCTTTCAAGGAGGGATAAAGGGGGTCAGTTACTCCTAAAGAATCTGAAAAAGATGGGGAGGGGGAGAGTACAGGGGATTGGGGAACATGGAGGTCATTGGGGACAGTGACAAGAGCTAGTACTGCAATGACATGGAGCCCAGGGGAAGTATACAGAGGAGAAGATGGGATGTGAGGAAGTGGAGGTTAATTTTATTTTAGAAGTTTTGTTAACGCAAGTTCGTGTGCCCGACTCTCAACGAGGTCAAACAAACTGAAACATCAGAGTTTGTGGAGCAGGGAAAGGTTGATTGCAGGGCCATGCAAGGAGACAGGTGGCTCATACCCTAAAAAGCCTCGAGCTCCTCAAAAGGTTTCAGCCGAGCATTTTTAAAGGGCAGGTGAGGGAGGGGGGTTTGCAGGGTCTGTGATTAGCTTGTGCGCAATTCTCTGATTGGCTGATGGTGAGGAAACAGGGTGGAGTCACAGGGGTTAGCATTATCAGTCCTTGGGTTCCAAAAGACCTCGGACTGTGCTCATGCTCTTCAAGTACTTACCATCTTCCATTTGGTGGGGGTTTTCACATCTGCAAAACAACTCAGGAAATGTGCACCAAATACTATCATCTAGGTACTCCAGGCTTCCCAGGTGGCTCAGTGGTAAGGAAGCCACCTGCCACCGCAGGAGACACTGGTTTGACCCCTAGCTTGGGAAGGTCCCCTGGAGAAGGAAATGGCAATCCACTCTAGTATTCTTGCCTGGGAAGTCCGGGCACAGAGGAGTCCGGCGAGCTACAGTCCACGGGGTCACAGAGAGTTGGTGATGACGGAGCAACTGAACAACAGCTACAAGATACTTCAGAGAGGAGCTAAAGCAGAGGATGTGGGGGAAGGCCTGTCCCCCGAAGGCCCCACAGAGTCCTGCTCAGTTACAATTTGGCCTTGAAAGGGGTAGTTGGGAGGAGAAACGTGTAAAAAGGGAAGGATGTGTTAAGATGGAAAATATTGCCATCTATCTCACTAAATGGCCTTGAGGAAACAGCAGATATTAAATAGTTTTAAAACACTACGTTTCAGGGCCTCCTAAGCCCATTTCTTCCCAAAACCATACAACATGGTACACAGAATAGGCTTTGGAGGCAGAAAGAGTTAGGTTTGAAACCTAATTCTGCCTAGCTGTGTGATCTTAAGCCAGTTACCTGACCTCTCTGAATCTGTTTGAGCCTATGTAAAAAGGAACAATCATGCCTTGAAAGCCACGAAAGGATGTAGTGGTAGTGTTAGTTGCTCAGTCGTGTCTGACTCCTTGCAACCCCATAGACGGTAGCCCCCCAGGGTCCTCTGTCCATGGGCTCCTCCAAGCAAGAATACTGGAGTGGGTTGTCATTCCCATCTCCACAGGATCTTCCCAGGGATCGAACCTGGGTCTCCTGCATTGCAGGCAGATTCTTTCCCATCTGTGCTACAGGGAAATGAAAGGATAGAAGCCTGCAAAGTACACATCACAGTGCCTGGCACAGAGTAAATCATGAATAAGAGGCACTCATATTCTTCTTGAAGGCCAGATCCAGCATTTATATATCAAGGGGCTAAATGAAATTCCCATGAGACAGAAATAACAGACGCTTAATAACGTTTTGTAATTTCCTTTGAGCCAAAGCACAGGAAGACAACCAGGCCCCATAAAGCCACACTCCTTAATGCATACAGCCCAACTCACTCCTTTATGTTTCCCCATTTGTAACTCGGCAGAAAATCATGTACCTGCTTGTCTCTCTGAGGCTCAAAGTATAGCCAGAGGGCTGAGCAGCAGCTGAGCATCTGCCTCCTCCTTGAAATTCAGGGTCAGCAGGAGGACAGACCCACAAGAACATTTGCAAGGGGAGAGGGTTCTTTGCAAGGCAGATGGAAGAACAAATACTAAGCAAGAAGACACGTGGATGCATACGGATGAAAAAGTATGTGTCATGAGAACTCTCAATGTGTGAGCTAACTTCATATTATTATGACTTTATCATCATTAGGATGCTGTTTACCTTTACTCGCCTTAGCTCTTTGTGGGAAGCTGCAGGGGAAAGGGGTGGGTCCCAGAAGGAAATTCGGAAGGCATTTGTAGAGCGAAATGAAGGATTCTTATGTCTCTCTCCTGCACACCACCCGGAATGACTCTCGGGGCTCTGATAGAATTACTGAGGATTGATGAAGATGTTTTGGTTTCCAGGGCTTCTGGCAGGAAACAGGGCCCACTGTGCTGCCTTCCCCTCCTCCAGGCAGCCCCAAGAGCCCAAACACTGGAATTCAGCAGTTCAGTTCGGTTCAGTCGTTGAGTCATGTCCAGCTCTTTGCCACACCATGAACTGCAGCACGCCAGGCCTCCCTGTCCATCACCAACTCCCAGAGCTTGCTCAAACTCAAGTCCATCTAGTCGGTGATGCCATCCCACCGTCTCATCCTCTGTCATCCCCTTCTCCTCCTGCCTTCAATCTTTCCTAGCATCAGGGTCTTTTCCAATGAGTCACGTCTTCGCATCAGGTGGCCAAAGTATTGGAGCTTCAGCTTCAGCATCAGCATCAGTCCTTCCAATGAATACTCAGGACTAATTTCCTTTAGGACTGACTGGTTTGATCTCCTTGCAGTCCAAGGGACTCTCAAGAGTCTACTCCAACACCACAGTTCAAAAGCATCAATTCTTAGGTGCTCAGCTTTCTTTATAGTCCAACTCTCACATCCATACATGACTACGGGAAAAACCATAGCCTTGACTAGATGGACTTTTGTTGACAAAGTAATGTCTCTGCTTTTTAATATGCTGTCTAGGCTGGTCATAGCTTTTCTTCCAAGGAGCAAGCGTCTTTTAATTTCACGGCTGCAGTCACCATCTGCAGTGATTTTGGAGCCCAAGAAAATAAACTGTTTCCATTGTTTCTCCATGTATTTCCCATAGAGTGATGGGACTGGATGCCATGATCTTAGTTTTTTTAATGTTGAGCCAACTTCTTCACTCTCCTCTTTCACTTTCCTCAGGAAGCCCTTTAGTTCCTCTTCACTTTCTGCCATAAGGGTGGTGTCATCTGCGTATCTCAGGTTATTGATATTTCTCCCGGCAATCTTGATTCCAACTTGTGCTTCACCAGCCCGACATTTCTCATGATGTACTTTGCATACACGTTAAATCAGCAGGGTGACAACATATAGCCTTGACGTACTCCTTTCCCAATTTGGAACCAGTCTGTTCTTCCATGTCCAGTTCTAACTGTCGCTTCTTGACTTGCATACAGATTTTTCAGGAGGCAAGTCAGGTGGTCTGGTATTTCCATCTCTTGAAGAATTTTCCACAGTTTCTTGTGATCGACACAGTCAAAGGCTATGGAGTAATCAATAAAGCAGAAGTAGATATTTTTCTGAACTCTCTTGCTTTTTCTATGATCCAACAGATGTTGGCAATTTGATCTCTGGCTCCTCTGCCTTTTCTAAATCCAGCTTGAACATCTGGAAGTTCACGGTTCACGTACTATTGAAGCCTGACTTGAAGAATTTTGAGCATTACTTTGCTAGCATGTGAGATGAGTGCAATCGTGCAGCAGTTTGAACATTCTTTGGCACTGCTCTTCTTTGGGATTGGAATGAAAACTGACCATTTCCAGTCCTGTGGCCACTGCTGAGTTTTCCGGACTTGCTGGCATATTGAGTGCAGCACTTTCGCAGCATTGTCTTTTAGGATTTGAAATAGCTCAACTGGAATTCCGTCACCTCCACTAGCTCTGTTTGTAGTGATGCTTCCTAAAGCCCATTTGACTTCACATTCCAGGACATCTGGCTCTAGGTGAGTGATCACACCATCATGGTTATCTAGGTCATGAAGATCTTTTGTGCATCGTTCTTCTGTGTGTTCTTGCCACTTCTTTTTAGTATCTTCTACTTCTATTAGGTCCATGCCATTTCTGTCCTTTATTGTGCCCATCTTTGCATGAAATATTCCCTTGGTATCTCTGATTTTCTTGAAGAGATCTTTAATCTTTCCCATTCCATTGTTTTCCACTATTTCTTTGCATTGATCATTGAGGAAGGCTTTCTTATCTCTTCTTGCTATTCTTTGGAACTCTGCATTCAAATGGCTATATCTTTCCCTTTCTCCTTTCTTCTCAGATATCTGTAAGGCCTCCTCAGATAACCATTTTGCCTTTTTGCATTTCTTTTTCTTGGGGATGGTCTTTTTTTGGGGTGGGGGGTGGGCGGGGATGGTCTTGATCCCTGCCTCCTGTTCAATGTCACAAACCTCTGTCCATAGTTCTTCAGGCACTCTGTCTATCAGATCTAATCCCTTGAATCTATTTGTCACTTCCACTGTATAATCATAAGGGATTTGATTTAGGTCATACCTGAATGGTCTAGTAGTTTTCCCTACTTTCTTCAATTTAAGTCTGAATTTGGCAATAAGGAATTC
This sequence comes from Cervus elaphus, assembly GCF_910594005.1. NCBI lineage: Eukaryota > Metazoa > Chordata > Mammalia > Artiodactyla > Cervidae > Cervus > Cervus elaphus. The sequence continues at coordinate 42,099,024 of NC_057821.1, read as the reverse complement.
ATGATCTGAGCCACAGTCAGCTCCCAGTCTTGTTTTTGCTGACTATATAGAGCTTCTTCATCTTTGGCTGCAAAGAATGTAATCAATCTGATTTGTGTTCTGACCACCTGGTGATGTCCAAGTGTAGAGTCTTCTCTTGTGTGGAGTCCAGCAGTCTAGGTTCAAATCCTGGCTCCACCCCTTAGTAACCAGGCACCTTCAGTTAACTTTCTTTTTTGTTTGTTTTTGTTGGTATCCCTGGGTGGGCTCAAACCATCTAGGGCAAGTTTCTTAACCTTTCTGAACTTTAGTGTCTTTAACAGCAAATGCAGTAGTAAAACCAACATCAGTTTCATTATGAAGACTAGAGGAAGCCTCCTAGACAGAGGGCCTGGTTCAGTGTCCAGCACGTAATTGGTGCTCAGACATTTCTTGCCCTTGAGCCCTTTTTGCCCAGTGTATGTCGTCTGCTCCCGTTTCTGACACATATGTTGTTGTTGCTTAGTCACTAAGTCCTGTGCAACCCTTTTGTGACCCTGTGGACTGTGGCCCACCAGGCTCCTCTGTCCATGGGATTTCCCAGGCAAGAATACTGGACTGAGTTGCCATTTCCCTCCCCAGGGGATCTTCTGGACCCATGAATTGAAACCAGGTCTCCTGCATTGGCATGTGGATTCTTAACCACTAAGCCACCTGGGAAGCCCGATACATATGTGCCCCACACATACGGTCTTAGGGATGGGGTGCCCAGGAGTGAGGTTTCTTGTGTTCTCTGGGAAGACGATGCTGGAATGGAGTTTCGCAGGGAACCTGTGAAAGAAAAGAAGCAGGAGCAGGACTGGGCAGCAGGAATCTTTAGACCAGAATGAAGATGTGTGACAAAGCCTGTGCCAAGTGGGCTGTGGAGCAGAGAACGCCTGCTAGAGGAGTCCCCCGTGGGGCAGAAATAGCCCAGCCCTGTAGCACACCAGGCTCTATCAATGACCGTGGACTTCCCGGAGAAGCTGGCTGCCAGCTGAGATGAGTCCTAGGGGAGACAGCAAGGGACCCTCAGCCCTGTAGACTGTCCTTTCTGAAAGGCACATCTCTGGTCTGTCATGCCTCTGAAAACAAAACTTATTTTTAACACACACTAGAAAATTCATTTTTAAAAGAAACACTAGAAAATCGCTTCTTAGCCTTTTGACTAAGATCAAATGTAAAAAACACTAAGAAAAAGACATCGGAGGATTTCCTAGCATTGCCAGGACTGGACCACTGACTGCAACTGATGGAGAAGGCAGGAGGGAGGAAGAAGAAAGGAAGGTGGCGGAGACAGAGCAGGGTGGAAGAGTAAAATAGGAGGGGCGGGGAGAGGAGCCACAGTCACCAGGCTTCTCTGATTCCCAGGCTTTAAGAAGTAGACGTAATCTGGGTTCAGGGGAGTGATGAGCCTTAAAGACTTGCACGACTCTCGGTCTCCCAAAAGCGGCTGAAGTGTCTGCATGTACATCCTCATGATTGCTGGACTGGGGATGGGAGAGTCTGGGAAAGCAGGGACTCCTTGGTGAAGAAAGCCATCTTACTTCTCAGTAAGTAAGAGACAAGAAAGAGACAAGAGATGGGGTTTGGAGAAATACACACATCCTTTACCCTCTAATCTCATTTGAACCTCCAGTAAGGAAACTATTGGGGTTCCCCTGGTGGCTCAGATGGTAAAGAATGTGCCTGCAATGCAGGAGACCTGGGTTCTCAGCTGAGGTTCTGTTGCAATAGAGAGAGCACCAGCAAAGCCAAAAGCCCTGGGTGCTAATTCAACTCTGGGTCAAGGAATAGTGCTCTGAGCTGGTCTCAATAAATCTTATCAACCTTGTTTTTTCTCCCTTTATCTTAGAATTGACATGAAGTCAAACACATGAAATAATCTCTAAGATTCCTTCCAGCGATGCAGTCGTGGGAGTTATTGATTATCAAGGGGAAATAACTCCCAAAGAATTCCAGAAGTAAGGACTAAGTACATCACCCAAGGCACTTGGACACATATCATTTTCTAAGGAGAAAAAAGGGCAAATATCACAGCAGAGTTGCCTCAATGCAGGTTGTTAATAGAGAATCAGAACAGGCTGAGTTTGTTTTCTCATGATCATGAATAAGGCCTTTCCCACACTAGAGGCTGATCCGACGATTGTCTTTTTGAGAGCCAGGCCTCTCTCTCTTAGGAGAACACACTCATTTCCCCCTCCATAAAGGGAAAACCTCACACACCCAAATCTGAAATCCTTCCAGTTTAGATGTGTTTTGGGCCCACGGAAGCTTTTATTCCCTCTTTCATGAAATGAATCATGATTAATAATAGCCAGAGGGTAAGGAATTACAGTCATGCCTTATTACTGAAGATGCCTCTTTACCCCAGCCAATGACGAAGCATTTCATCAACTGGAAACGAGCATCAACCCCAGAATTTCACTCTCACGTCCCTAGAGAAGGGCGGTTACTAGGTGTTTGGGAGGTCAGGGGAAGCGGAGTCCAGTTACTCAACCATGTCCAGTCCTTCCCCCTCCTACTTAACTCATGATTCAGCTCTCAGCTCCCCCCAAACCATCCTCTTTTTTCTTTCTCTTTCTCTCTCTCTCTTTTTTATGAGCAAGGGAAAATCCAAAAGTTGGTACTGTGGATCAAAATTTCTCAGATGAAAACCAGAATGGATAAAATAAACACCAATTTTCAACTAAGTTATTTCCCCTTCTGGGCGTTTACCCAATCGAATAATCAATAAAAGCCACTTATAGAGAGAGTTGGACGGAGGGAGGCTGAGTGGCTGGTTCTTTTCATCTTGGTTTCACTGCCTCGATTACTTCTTAGGTAGTAAACCAGTAAGTCATCTACATGCACGGGGGTGCAGGAAAATCAAATACAAGAAAAAAAGAAAAATGATTGAATCAGCATTCCTGACATATTATCTCTCCAGCCCCAACTCTTCCTTCTGGTTTGAGAGCTACTGTTGTTGTCACCACAGTGCAAATGAGGCTCATTCATTCAGGAGAGCCCGGTTGAGCCTGACCTCTTTACTAACTGGAAGCAGTGGATTGTTAAATTTAATAAGCATATGCACATTTGTTCTAGGAACAAATAGCTTTGGGGTACAATGTAAGATGACCTGCAATGAAAATAAAATATTAAGTGCTTAACATTTTACCATAAAGAGCTGTCTAATGTCAAATTGTGTGGGATTTCAGGTCTTATCATTTTGTCCAGCTTCAAGTATGTTCTATTGTTGCTTTCAGCACCCCCACCCCCATCTTCACCGCCAACCCCCATTACCCAGCCCCCCTCGATGGGTCTTCCTAGTGCTTTTAAATGACTCTGAACCCACACACAGACAAAAGGAAGTCCGTTTTAGATTCACAGAACTGCCCATTCCTCTCTTTAATTACAGTATATCCAAATGGTAAATTATTTTATTTGCATTTGAAGGAAAAATTCAAAGAATTGGGGCTGGGAAGGGGAAATTCTTAAAAGCTTTCCCTAAATATTCTGACAATATAAACCCAAGAGAAGAGGAAGTCTCCAAGATTAGCAAAGGTAATGATAAACAAAACAAAATAAAATAAATGACAAAAAAATTCCAGGATCAGCAGGACATAATGAGGGGAAAAAAAGGGAAACCATCCCAAATTGTCTTCCTCCTTGGCTTCTTTTGTTAGGCTTTCTACAGAAATCCGAGGACAAAGAAGCTTGGTGGGCTAGTCCATGGTGTCGCAAGAGGACTTAGCAACTCAAAAACATCAACTCCTTTTGGCCCATAGGTAGAGCCTCTGGGGCGTCTTTCAGAAAACAATGGTTATTCTCTAAATTCTAAGCTATTCCTCTCATCCTAAAGGCTCCTAAAGACAAATAATGCCCCTCCCTCCCTGTCCCACCATCAGGCACTTTCTTTTAGTCCTGCTGTATTTTTAATTCTCCCTAGAACTTTTCAAGGTGTGTCCTCTGTAATTTGTCTACTGTTAGTGGGTGTCGCTTTTGTACCTCTTGCTTTTCCTCCAACGTTCAGGTGAAAGTGAGGGGGACTGTCAAACTCGAGAAAGGTTAAACAAAAAAACCTTCAGGTGTGCCAAAACGGGGCTCCAGAGTGACAGATGAGGTAGTCTGCCTTACCCCTGTGTCCAATTCAAAGGTTATCTATTTAACCAGAGAGCTCAGCTTTGGAGCCTGGATTGGCATCTTGGATCGTTTCTTTCCCTCATTTATTGGTTAATTTAAAAATTTTTTTCTTAACTGGTCTAGGCACCTACAATCCGCCAGGCACAAGGCATCTTGCACTTGTAGAACTTATATTCTGCTGAAGGAGACCAACAGTAATACCAAATACACACACACACACACATATATATATACGTGTGTGTGTGTGTGTGTGTGTGTATAGTTGTAATGAAGAACATCTTACACAAAGTAATGTATGAGAATTGGGGTAGAGGTCAGAGACGGTCCTACCAAGAAAGTGATTTTTATGCTAAGACCTGTGGGAAAGTCTCATATGGGGGAAATCTGAACAGTCCTTCCCAGGAAGGTGAAAATGCTCAGGGCTTATAGACCAAAATGAGCAGGAACGAGGTGTTTGCTGATTGGTTAGCAAGGTCCTTTGGCTAAGATCAAGTACAGTATGGGGGCTTCCCAGGTGGCACTGTGATAAAGAATACACCTGCCAATGCAGGAGACACAAAAGACAAAGTTTCAATCCCTGGGTTAAGAAGATCCCCTGGAGTAGGAAATGGCAAGCCACTCCATTATTCTTGCCTGAAAAACTCCATGGGGAGAGGAACCTGGTGGGGTACAGCCAATGGACTTGCAAAGAATTAAACATGACTGAGCATTTGAGCACATAAAGCAAGGTACTTTCCTCATAAGGAGCAAAGGGGAGTCTTGTAGCCAGTGATGTGACTTTTTTTTTTTTCCAGTGATGTGACTTGTGCTGAGCAAACAGGTGTTCGATGATTGACCCAGGGATTCCTTTTCTGAGAAAGACAAGCCTAGAAACTTAGTGAATTTTGGTTTGCTGATTCTGGGCTGGTCATGAGCGATTCTGTCTTGGGCCCAGTTTGGTTACTTTGAACAAGTGCTGTGGGAATTAATTTTTACTCAGATGAATTACATCATCAGACTTACATTTTTCAAAGACCTCTTTAGGAATTCCCTGGTGGACTAGTGGTTAGAATTTGACACTTTCACAGCCATGGCCTTGGTTCAATCCCTGGCTGGGCCAAAAAAATAAAAGACCACTTTGACCATCATTTGAAGAATAGAGTCAAGGGAATAGTACCAACTTGGAAACCAGTAATCCAGGTAAAAGGTCAATTAACTAGGTTACTAGCAATTGAAAGGAGTGGACAGTCTCTGATTCAGGGTATATTCTGGTGGTAGAGACAACAGGATCTGATGAGATTGGCTGCTGGGGTGTTCAGAGGAAAGAAGAATCAAAGATGACTCATAGGTTAATATCTTGTGCAACTGTGTAGAAGATGGAGACGTTTACAGAGATGGAGGTGAGGGGATGAAAAGCTTCTGTGCTTGGTTTTCTCATTTGGAAAAAGGAGACAATAATACTTACCTCATATACTTGAGGATTCATTAAAAGAAAAAGCCAGGGTCACGGTATGTGCTCAGTTAACCTTAGTTGTCATTGTTCTGTGGCAAGCATTGTGCTGGTAACTGGTTTTCCAAGGTAGATATCTGCTTTAATGAAGCTTAGAGTTCAATAAAAGATGTTAAATGTTTGGAGAATGGAGCAGTGAGGGCAGTCAATTTCTTCTGAATGGTTCCTACAGAAGGTACAGAAAAATATTTTTAAAAAAATTTTTTTTTAATTTTTAAAATGTTTATTTATTTATTTGACTGTGCTGGATCTTTATCTGCAGCCTGTGGGATCTAGTTCCCTGATCAGCAATGGAACCTGGGCCCCCTGCATTGGGGGCATGGAGTCTTAGCCACTGGACCACCAGGGAAATCCCCAGAAAAACATTTTTTATATATAAGAGGAGTCCAAATTGCAGAGTCCAAGACCAAGCAGAGCATTTTCTGCATTTACAATAAATGGCGGGAGCCAATACAGGTTTTGCTGGGTACAATAACCAAACATGTGCTGAGACTGTATTTAACACTGTGACCTGATTTATAGCATTTGCAAATTTCTGTGCTATTAATGTTCTTATTGTGGCCAGTTTCAATATATCAATATGATGTCAACCCACGCACAAAGCCCTTCCCTGGTGTTCAGTGGTTAAGAATTTGAACTTCCAGTGCAAGGGGCATGGGTTTGATCCCTGGTCAGGGAAATGACTGCCCGAATACTGCACAGTGCAGGAAAAAAAAAAAAAAGCAGTTCACAGAATTCCTGAAAATTTAGCAATTGACTCTTGTAAAGCAGCATGAGCAGGTTCTAGCTCATCACTGGTCATCTAGCATGCTCAGTAAAGACGGGAATGATGACTTTTTAGGAAGACAAATCTAGTCTGAAGTGTGCCTCTTTGATGAGAAACAAAGATTGGAGGAAGAAGTTCATTTATTTACTGTTAATCAACAAATAATTATTGAGTACCTCCTGTATGTAGGAGAATATGCTATGTATTAAGAATACCTTTATTTAGCCATTCAGTAAACAGACAAGGCACCCTAAAGCTTACACAGAGCTTACAACCTAGCTGGAGTCCACTGTGGAAATTCAGACTGAGTTGAGAAGCCCTTGGAGTACTGATGGTGGAAAGTAAGCAGGAATAAGTGATGAGTCTGAGCTCATTAGCAGGATTCATGTCCAGACCTATGATGTGGAAACAGAGGACACAAGAAGGCAAAGATCTACCACATCTACTTGTGTGGCAGATGTTTCCCATTAACTGAGAAGTTAGAAGGAGAAGCCTCTACAGGGTAGATGCTCAATAAAAAATTGCTGAACGTGAAAGTGTTTAATATTTGTAATAGAGTGTTCACAGAGTGTTCTAATACATTTAATTTTCATAGATAAATTGTATGTAGTGCATTATATAGAAACATACTTTTTTATGTTCATAAGGATGCAGGTATACCGGGGAGTTCTATAGGATGAGCAATTTGATTTCTCCAACAAATAAATGGTGGGGAAATAAAGAGATTAAAAGAGACATAACATAAAAAGTATATGTGGCAGGTGTTTAGATTCTGAACCAGTTTAAGAAAGAAAATCCCAGGAAGGTTGAATATAGATAGCATACTAGCTGATGTTAAAGCATTATTGCTGATTTTGGTAGGTATGAAATGGTATGATGCTTGTTTTAGATGGAGCAATAAAGGCACCTTATCTACTATGTACATATACATGTGTACATATACATATATATATACATATATATATATATATATATAATGAGGTATTTACAGGTAAAATGGAACAATGTCTGGAGTTTATTTTTGAATGCTCCAGGAAAAAAAAAGAAATAAGGGACTTCCCTGATGGTCCATTGGTTAAGACTCCACACTCCCAACGTAAAGGGCTCGGGTTCGATCCCTGGTTGGACAGTGAAAAAAAAGTATAGTAGTAGATTGTACAACACAGGAACTATAGCCAATATTTTAAACTAACTATAAATGGAATATGATCTTTAAAATTTGTGATTCATGGGAGTTCCCTAATGGCCTAGTGGTTAGGATGCCAGGCTTTCACTGCCCTAGCCTGGGTTCAATCCCTGATCAGGGAACTGAGATCCTATAAGCTACATGGTGAAGCCAAAAAGAAAAAACTTTGTGGCTCATTATTTGTACACCTGAAACCTATATCCCATAATGTATTCTCATGGAATCAAAGACTTCTGAGAAGAAGAGACGCTCCCTAGAAGGAAGCCAAGGGATGACAACCGTGTAGGACTACAGAGAAAGTGAGGGATAAAATCTATGTATGCAAAAGTCTAGCGTAGAAGACGAGGTGGAATGGCGAGAGATGAGGTTGAAGATGTAGAGGCTGGGTCAGAACCATCTTAAGGGAAGTTGATTAGGATATATTGCAGTCATCATTGCTATGTAACAAGCCACACCAAAACTTATGTCGCTTAAAAGGCTTTAAACAATAGTAACCGTTTATCTTGGCATCCCTGGTGGCTCAGATGATAAAAAATCTGCCTGCAAGGCAGGAGACACAGGTTCAGTCCCTGGGTTTGAAAGATCCCCTGTAGAAGGAAATGGCAACCCACTCCGGTATTCTTGCCTGGAGAATTCCATGGACAGAGGAACCTGGCAGGCTATAGTCCATGGGATCACAAAGAGTCGGATATGACTGAGCAACTAACACAATCTAATTTATTCATGATTCTGCAAATGGAGCTCTTCTTTACTCCCTGGGGTGGCTGTGGTGGTTTACTGGAATGGGAGAATCTGAGATTCCCAAGGTTCAGAATGTGCATACAGCCTCCGCCTCGCTCACTCCTCTGGGCTACAGCCTACAGGGGCTGGCTGATTCTCTGTCTCTCCATCTGGTCTGTTATCATCTGGTTATCTGGCCCAAATTTCTTTCCATGGCAGCTGACTCCCAAGTGAGGAAAAACAGAAGCTGAGCTCTTAACTTTTGGGTTTAGAAGTCCCAGAAGGTCATTTCCACGACTAATGTCATTCTGTCCGTAGAAGCAAGTCATAAGACCCAGACTCGAGACAAGGGGAAATAGATTCCACCTTTTCATGGGAAAAGCACACGTACAGGGATGGGAGGAACTGCTGACGGCCACCCCCGCAGACGATCCTCCGCAGGACAGAACCAGATTTGGTTGTGGAAAGACCAGACTCTCTGTACTGGATGGAAGCTGGGCAGTGTGTGGGCAGAAAGGCTAGTTTGGAGGGAATTACCATGGAACGCAAAGAGTCGGACACGACTGAGCGACTGAACTGAACTGACTGACCATGGAACAGGCAAGAGTCGAAGGTCTAGGTTAATGGCGAGGATGGAGAGATGTGGATGAGTTTGAAGGATACTTTAAAGCGGAAGAGGCAGGTGACTGACTGGCAGTTGGGGGCAGGAGAAACATAGAGATTGGAGTCAGGAAGGACACCAGAGTTTCTCCTCGGTTTTACAGCAGCTGGCCCAAGTTCCTTGGCATCCCGACTTAGGAAAGTTATTCTTTCTTTCTTTATTTTTATTAATTAACTTTATTTTTGACTGCTCTGGGTCTTCAGTTGCTGTAGTTGGGCTTTCTCTAGTTGCAATGAGTGGGGGCTTCCATACTTGCAGTGCGCAGTCTTCTCATTGCAGTGGCTTCTCTTGTTCTAGAACATGGGCTCTAGGGCACGCAGGGTTCAGTATTTGAGGCACATGGGCTCATGCACCCTGTGGCATCTTCCCGGACCTGGGATCCAAGCAGTGTCCCTTGCTTTGCAAGTCAGATTCTTAACCACTAGACCACCAGGGAAGCCCAAGAAAGTTATTCTTATTCCTAAAGGAATTTTATCTTTCAAAAGAGCTTTGGTCCTGCTAAGGAGGTCATGCAGGTAGGGTTAGCCTGACTCCACAAAATCAAGGGCAGCACGTTGTGGTTAAAGAGGTCCAGTAGGGTTGCTCTCCGTACGGGCAAGCGCCGAGGAGGCAGCCTGGTGGTGACTTGAAAGAATCTGCACGAGACAGAGCAGGGTCAGCCGGCCCCACTGCAACCTGCTTCTTCTCTTTCCTCTGTGGAGAGGAGTCAGGGTCAAGCTATCTGTCCCTCCTTGACCCCACACCGTGGGGCTTTCTCCACTTCAGTGAGCAGGAGAGTCAGGTTGCCCTATTTTCTCTCTGACAGGTAGCGCCAGACACCAGCCAGAGCAGAACATGAAAATACCTGAGATCAGCGAGTGTCTGTGGAGACTTTAATTGCTGTTCCCAGAGAGCCAAAATCAGTTTAGAATGCTTTTCAGCATAAAGAATCCTCCTGCAGTGCAGGAGACACGGGTTCCATCCCTGGGTCAGGAAGATCCCCTGGAGAAGGAAATGGCAACCCACTCCAGTAGTTTTGCCTGGAGGATTGCACGGACAGAGAAGCCTGGTGGGCTACAGTCCAGTCAGTTTAGTCTTTCAGTTGTGTCCGACTCTTTGCGATCCCATGGACTGCAGCACGCCAGTCTTCCCTGTCCATCACCAACTCCTGGAGCTTGCTCAGACTCATGTCCATTGAGTCGGTGATGCCATCCAGCCACCTCATCCTCTGTCACCCCCTTCTCCTCCTGCCTTCAATCCTTCCCGGCATCAGGGTCTTTTCCAATGAGTCAGGTCTTCACATCAGGTGGCCAAAGTATTGGAGCTTCAGCTTCGGCATCAGTCCTTCCAATGAATACTCAGGACTGATTTCCTTTGTGATTGACTGGTTTGATCTCCTTGCAGTCCAAGGGGCTCTCAAGAGTCTTCTCTAATACCACAGTTCAAGAGCATCAATTCTTCAGCACTCAACTTTCTTTATAGTCCATCTGTCACATCCATACATGACCACTGGGAACACCACAGCCTTGACTAGATGGACCTTTGTTGGCAAAGTAACGTCTCTGCTTTTTAATATGCTGTCTAGGCTGGTCACAGCTTTTCTTCCAAGGAGCAAGCGTCTTTTAATTTCATGGCTGCAGTCACCATCTGCAGTGATTTTGAAGCCCCCCAAAATAAAGTCTGTCACAGTTTCCATTGTCACCCCATCTATTTGCCATGACGTGATGGGCCCGGATGCCATGATCTTAGTTTTTTGAATGTTAAGTTTTAAGCCAACTTTTTCACTCTCCTCTTTCACTTTCATCAAGAGGTTCTTTAGTTGTTCTTCACTTTCTGCAATAAGGGTGGTGTCTTCTGGGTATCTGAGGTTGATATTTCTCCCGGCAATCTTGATTCTAGGGCTACAGTCCATGGGGCCACAAAAAAGTTGGACAGGACTGAGCACATATACACTAGGAAGTTGAGCCAGGATGGCCTGGGATGACAGACCCACAACTCTCCTCTGACAGCTCCATCGGGAAGTCCTGATTCTTTGAATAGGACTCCTGAGAAAAACAAAAGCCAGACAACCAGGTGAAGGGCCCAAGCCTCCCTTCCCTGGTGGCTGGGATGACAAGACAGAAACATCAGGTAGCACTTCCTCCGTCGGTGCACCTCCTCACCTTGGCACCTGGTGATGAAAATCTGGAATCACTGATCCCTTCGGCCCTTGTGTCATTTCAGGTTGTATAAATAGATTTACCTCGGTCTTGCGCAAAATACAAAACTGGGCTCTTTTTTTTCCCCCCTCTAAGCACTGAAACTAGGTTTTAAGGGAAGAAGAAACAACTATAGAAACCAAACAAAGCAGCTCAAGAGAACAAACAACGTGTCCAAAACTGAAATAATCATCTTTCCCCCACCCCCGGTTTCCTCCGCAAAAACCAGTTTCCCCTCTGAACTTCCCTATTTCTCTCAACAGTAACAGCATTCTCTGAGCTGCCCAGGCTCAAAAGACTACATGTTTTATTTTGTTGCTGTTGTTCTTCATATTTATTTATTTATTTTTGGTTGAGGGGGGTCTTCAGAGCTGCTCTCAGACTTCCTCTAGTTGGCGGTGCGTGGGCTTCTCATTGCAGTGGGCTCTCTTGCCGCAGAGCACAGGCTCTAGGGTGCGTAGGCTTCAGTGGTTGGTGCATGTGGGCTCAGGAGTTGTGATGCATGGCCTTCGTTGCCTTGAGGTATGTGGGATCTCCCCAGACCAGGAATCGAACTGGTGTCCACTGCATTGCAAGGTGGATTCTTAACTGTTGGACCACCAGGGATGCCCCAAAACTATGTATTTTAAATGTTGGCCCTTTTCTGCTCCTCCATCCACATAACCCTTGACACCAAGTCTTGCTGGTTCTTCCACTCAAAAGCTCTGTGACATTGCCACAGTCCTCTTCTTGCCCAAGGTCTGGCCTTTCACCCTTCACCCCTCTAAATGCCCTGCTAGCCTGTCATCTCAGTTCAGACTCCCATCTGAGTGTTCCCTTCAAACAGCTGCCCTGGCCACGCCCAACCATCACCCCATCATGACCTCACGTCTGTCTGCCCATCTTCCCAAGACTCACCTCTGGTCACTTGCTCATATTCACCTTTGCCAAAGAGAATCAACTGGCTTGTAATTCCTGCACTGCCTCTTGCTCCGTCTTGCTTTGGTGCCTCTATGTCTGCTGTTCCTCTGTACACTTTTGCAGCTGGCTAACTCCACTCAGTTAGCCACTTAGGGACTCCATTTATGGTGTCCCTTCCTGCAGGAAGCCCCCCCTGACAGCCCAGACTAGAAATCCCCACCTCTGCTTTGGTAGTGTTGATGGCACTGCATGAGGTATGGTATTCAGCCTTGCATCTCTGAGCTCCTTCAGGGAAGAGCTGCACTCTTCCATCTCAGGCCCATAAATGGGACCGAGTATGCTTTCCTTTTCTCCTTCCCAACCTCCAGTTACTTCCACACAAGGCTCCCGGTCTACCCCTATCTGCCCTGCCTGCAAAACAAAATAAAAGAAATCACACACGGAAGGGAAAATTTCTTAGCCGAGCTGCCATTCCTGGCTCTATAGTAAGGACCTTAAACTCCAACCCTCTCCCAACTCCATAAGCACCTGTGGAGCAGCTACTCACCCTGAGGCTCCTAGAATCTGTCCACATCTTGCTCTAGGCCATCCAGTCCCCTTTGTTCCAGCCCTCCTCTCCCTTTCCCCATTGTTCCCGGCAGCCCAACCCTCTCTGCGGGGGTTTTTGAAACACTGCTCAAGCTCTACCCCCTCTCCACCCACTGGATCACTCTTCTTTTCTGAATCCTATGGCCTTTAATAATCTAATCTAAATCTTTATTTGTACTTAGCCGTCTGTTGCCCTGTGCTGTTCTTTAATCTTTCTAGAGGGTATATTTTTGTTTCAACTAGATACTGGGGCAAGGGTCATTTCTTATGGGACTTTTTACTCCTGTCTCTATCAATTATCAGGCACATTACAGGCCCTTAGCAAATATTTAGGGCTTCCCTGGTGGCTCAGATGGTAAAGAATCTGCCTGCAATAAGGGAGACCTGGGTTCGATCCCCGGGTTGGGAAGATCCCTGGAAGAAGGGCAAGGCTACCCACTCCAGCATTCTCACCTGAAGAATCCCCATGGACAGAGGAGCCTGGCGGGCTGCAGTCCACGGGGTTGCAAAGAGTTGGACATGACTGAGCGAAAAAGCACAGCGGCACAGTATATATTTAGCAAATCATGGGGAAGTATAACATCATGGAAATATACAATCCACCAAGAACTATATTAAACTTTTATCTTCAGCATACAGCCAAGGGTTGGGCAGAAACTAGCAAAGAAGAAACTGCCTTCATGGAGTTTAATGAAGGGCTTAATGAGAGAGCTAAGATAATCACAAATAAATGCCTTTTTTAAAAAAAATTTATTTATTTATTTTTGGCTGTGCTTGGTCTTCATTGCTCCGTGGGCTTTCTCAAGTTGTGGCGTGTAGACTTCTCTTATTGCAGAGCACACGCTCTAGGGCAACCGGGCTTCAGTAGTTGCGACACATGGGCTCAGGAGTTGTGGCCCCCCGGGCTCTGGAGCACAGGCTCAATAGCTGTGGCACACAGGCTTAGTTGCTCCTTAGCATGTGGGATCTTCCCAGATCAGGATGGAACCTGTGTCTCATGCGTTAGCAGGCAGATTCTTTACCCCTGAGCCACCAGGGAAGCCCAAGTAAATGCCAATTAACACAGTGATCTCATTTTTCTTCTTTTTTTTAAACTACAGTTATGGGGTGGGAGGGAGACTCAAGAGGGAAGGGATATATGTATACATATATAGCTGACTCACATTGTTCTACAGCAGAAACTAATATAACATTGTAAAGCAATTATACTCCAATTTTTCAAAAATTAAAAAAAAAAGTAATGAGGTCAACACAATAAATCATGTTTTGAGATGTTAACAAAAGCAAACAACACACATACAAAAAAAAACAAACAAAAAACACTACAGTTTTAGAGAGTTATTTATACAGAGATTTACTAGGTAATTTAGGAAACTGAAGTCAAGAGAGGAATTGACAGTTCATATCCTTTTCCATTTTCCACATTACTCTCCCAAACTTCTGGGAAGTAAAACATCTACCCAAGAAGTTCTCTAACCTAGATAAGTATCACACCCACCAAAGGGCTTGTTAAGACACAGATTGCTGTGCCCTGCCCCTAAAATTTTCATTCCCTGGGGTAGGGTAGAGAACCCAAGAATTTGGGATTCCTATAAGTCCCAAGTGATTCTCTTAGGGCTGGTCTGGGACAGCATACACAGTGTATCACTGCTCTTGCTGTTTAGTCACTAAGTCTGGCTCTTGCAACCCCTCTGTCCATGGGATTTCCCAGGCAAGAATACTGGAGTGGGATGCCATTACAAGACCATTTTCGAAACTTAATCATGGAGACAATTAAGTTTATTGTTGATAGTTTGTTTTTTTTTCTTGTATGCCTATCTTTTCTTTCAGATAGACTGCTCTGCCACAAGACAGGGACTATTTTATCATTGTTTTTCTTACCTCCTCAGATCTTCAAATCCTAGCGCAGTTAGACACAGAATGTAATTTAATACATCTGTGAAAGCTAGAGAAGAAAGAAAATTGGATCCTTCACAGCCAAAATAAAGGCAAAAGAAAATATTTGCATTCTTTCAGGCCTTGGTCAAATTAAAGGAAATAAATAGTACCAGAATTCAGACTAGTGCCTTCCAAGTCAGTCCATTCTCCTCAATAGCAAGGAATTCTCGAATTAAAAGGATCACGTGTAAGCTCTACACCTCATGACTCATCCACTCATTCATTCACCCCAACCCTGAACCAAGCTGAATCAGTTTAAACATGACTGAGCAGCACTCTGCAGGATTTATCACATTTGCGACAGGAAAAACAATCCATTTGGCAGGGAACAAATGATATTACAGGGCCCAAAGGTGAGTAATTGGCCCTAATGACTTGGAAATAAATTTGAATTCACATCGGGTAGGCTGTAAATATCTACTATTAATATACATCTGGACGCTTGGTGCTTTCAGGAAGGAGGGGGGCAAGTGAGTTGGGAGAGGCAGGGGGGAGGAGGGCAGAGAGCATTGTTGTCAGCTGTCTTCTAGCCCCTGGTGCTGTCCCACTTTCTTCTCCTCAAGCAGGTTAAAACAATTTCTGAAACGAAGAGAGTGCAATTCACAGCCTATTAACCTTGGATTTGGGAAGGTCTGCCACTCCCATGATTCCCCTCGGCAGCTGGTTTTAAAGTCCCAGCTGTGAAAGAGTCACCTCCAGGTCAGTCCCGAGACTTTTGTGTTTGGCTAAGACTGACAAGAATTGCAAGAGTTTCCTGGGGGTCCTGGAAAGGTAATACAGTTGAAGAAAGACTCCTTTGTGGACCAGAGAGGCCAAAGGAATGATGCTCCCTGGTATCTGGGATTTATCTCATGCTTTCCCCGAAGTCTTCAGAGAAATAGGTACAATGGGAATGGTCTTTGTTCAGGGACATCCACTGATTCCATCATAACGAAAATTTTGATTGAGGAACTGTTCCACCCTTCATTTGCATGTACAGTCAAGAGGGGAACAAAACTTCTGCCCTCCTGGAGTTTACGGTCTTGAATGTCCCTTTCTAAGCTGGGGTGACCCACCCTTGATGGTGACCCCAGCACTTTCAGTGATAATACTGGTAAAGTTTTAGCTAAACCAACCCAAAAGGTAGACTCTTTCCTGGTTCCAACTGTTCCCTGGTCAGGGCCGTCACTCATGAACTTAGGCTCAATAATCCATAAAAGAACTTCCCTGGTGGCATAGGTATATGATTCTGCCTGCCAATGCAGGGGACATGAGCTCAGTCCCTGGTCCAGGAAGATCCCACATGCTGCAGAGCAACTCAGCCCATGTGCCACAACTACCGAGCCTGCGCTTTAGAGCCCTGAGAGCCTCAACTACTGAGCCTGTGTGCCCACATGCTGCAACTATGGAGCTCTCGCACCTAGAGCTTATGCTCCACAACCAGAGAAGTCACTGTCATGAGAAGTCTATGTATCGCAACAAAGAGTAGCTCCTGCTCACTGCAACTAGAGGAAGCCCAAGCAAAAGCAATGAATACCCAGTGCTGCCAAAAGATAAATAAGTAAACATGTTGTGTGTGTTAGTCACTCAGTTGTGTCCGACTCTTTGCAAACCCACAGAATGCAGCCCACCAGGCTCCTCTGTCCATGGGATTCTCCAGGCAAGAATACTGGAGTGGATTGCCGTTCCCTTCTCCAGAGGATTTTCCTGACCCAGGGATTGAACCCTGGTCTCCTGCATTGCAGGCAGATTCTTTACCGTTTGAGCTACGGGGAATATATTTAAAAAAAAAGAATCCCTAATAAATGACTCTTCTTCCTAATACAAAGGATTCTTCTTCCTGTGTCACATACCACAGGAGTTCTACAATGATACCCGTGTTCTATATGGTTTTTCCTTTCAGTTGACTTTTGTATTTCTAACGTTTTCCCCTCTCAAAATCCAGAATAGGGCATATGACAATTTGCTTCATTTTGTTGATAAGAATGATGTGTTATAAAAGATACTTAATTGAAAGTATCATACATATCAACATTTCTTTATTTTGTTTCCTTAGACCTTGCTGGAAGTCTGGTTTGCTAATCTCTGATACTTAATTCATGATAACATATTAATGACTGACAAAATACTGTAATAATTCTCTCGTAGAACTTTCATTTAAAAGTAATAGATCCCTAGATCTTAGAGTGCCTTATCCCAAAGGGAGAAATTTTCTTTTCAAGAATGATACTTCAGCGACTTCCCTGACAGTCCAGTGACTAAACTCTTTGCTCCCAGTGCAGGGGGCCCAGGTTTGATCCTGGGTCAGGAAAATAGATCCTACATCCTACAACTAAGAGTTCATATGCTGTAACTAAGACCTAGCTCAGCCAAATAAATAAATATTAAAAAAAAATTATATTCTAATGGTAGTACTCTAAAGTATGTGGGTCAATTCACTACCTAAAAGGGGCAACAATGATCTGTGGTCAACCTTGACCTTAGATTTAAGAAGGGAGATGGTTTAAGTGCCTCTCTTCACCTAGATAATGATTTGGGCCCTGGATAAATAACAAGCCAGTTACCTTTGTAAAGCATTATCTTGGGCTTTCAAAATGATTATTTTTTTCTCAGGCCCTTTTGGGCACTGGTCATTTTCATTTGAAAAGTAAAATTAAAAAAAAAAAAAAAGGTAAAATTTACAAGGTAACTATATTAATTTGCTGGGGCTGCCGTAACAGAGTACCAAAGACTGGCTGGCTTAACAATAGAAACGTATGTCCTTATATCTCTGGAGAAGGGGACGACAGAGGATGAGATGGTTGGATGGCATCATCAATTCAATGGACATGAGTCTGAGCAAACTCTGGGAGATAGCGAAGGCCAGGGAAGCCTGGTGTGCTGCAGTCCATGGGGTCACAAAGAGTGTGATTCAACTGAGCGACAGAACAACAACAACGTCTCTGGAAACTAAAAGTCTAAGACCAAGGCGTCTGCCCACATATTCTCCGTCTTCTTTTTTAAAGTATTTACTTACTATGTTTGTTTTTGGTTGCGCCAGGTCTTCATTGCAGAGGATCTTTTTCAGCTGTGACATGTCACAACTCTTAGTTGTGACAAGTGGAATCTAGTTCCCTAACCAGGGATTGAACCTGGGCTCCCTGCATTAGAAGAGAGTCTTAACCACTGGACGACTAGGGAAGTCCCCGACATATCTTCTTCCGAAGCTCTCTCCTTGGCGTGTAGATGATTGTCTTCTCCCTTTGTGTTCACATGGTCTCCCCTCTTTGTGTCCGTGTTCTAATTTCCTCTTCTGATAAGGACATCCGTTTTGCTGGATCGGGGACCACTGTAATGACCTCGTTTTAACTTAATTACCTCTCCAAGTTTCTATCTCCAAACACAGTCACATTCTGAAATACTGATGATTAGAACTTCAACATTGTAATTTTTGTCGAGGACACAATTCAGTCCATAACAACAGCAGACAAGTATCATTTGTCAGATGAATATATCCACACCGATCTTGAGTTTTAGACTCGCTTTATGAAAATGTCTGGGCGTGTTATGTTACTGAAGGAACATGAAATGTTTCATTTCGTCCTCTCCTCTTTGGCCATTTCACAAGCGAAGTGCTGGCTGCGAAGTAAAATGGAGATCTCTTAAGTGGCACTTGTCAATCAGTTTCACTTCCTCAATAATTGCAACTCCTTGGTGGGAGCTGACCTCTTTGAAAGAGCACTCCAGATGCAGAGAATTATTTGTGAACAAAGCGATCGCTGGCACAGTGTCAAATTCCATTCATTTATTTCAGAAGCATTTATGTACCATATGGAGGTACTTTGCTAGGTAAGGGCTAGGTACCTTGTAAGCGGGTGAATGGAGAGTGTAAGGAAGGAGATTCTGATCATGTCTGAGACCTGGAGAAGTCTGGGACAGCTGCAGGCATATTAACATGGCTGAAGGCTTCCCTGGTGGCTCAAAAGTAAAGAATCCGCCTGCCAATGCTGGAGACACAGGTTTGATCCCTGATCCAGGAAGATTTCACATGCCTCAGAGCAACTAAGCCTGTGTGCCACAGCTATTGAGCCTGTGCTCCAGAGCCTGGGAGCTACAACTGCTGAGTCCACGTGCTGCAACTGCTGAAGTCCTTGCACCTTAGAGCCTGTGTTCCTCAACAAGAGAAGCCACGACAATGAAAAGCCCGCACACCCCACCTAGAGGGTAGTCTCTGCTCACCACACCTAGAGGAAAGCCCACATGGCAGTAAAGAACCCACACAGCCAAAAATTTAATTAATAAACGTGGCTGAGAAATTTCCAAGGATCTGTGCTGCAGTAATTTCAGAAATCTAGCCTCTTTCCTCCTGGTTTCTCCTGCCCTCTAGGTTGAGAGAATTTCTTGGGACCTATTCTGGGTTCCAAGTTGCTTGGGTGATAAGGATTCTCCTATCAGTTGGGACCCTAATCTCCTCTTCAAACATACTGACCCAAACAGAGTGCCTTCAGCATGACCTGTGACTATCTACCTACCTGTCTGTCTGCCTATCTTTTCATAGATTTTTGATAAGCATGGCTGTTCATATATCAGGAACACAGCATGACCTGTTGCTCACAATTTTTGCAGTGTGTGTCCATGTAAGAATTTACTGCTGTACTTAAAATTTTCAACATTAACCGTGTGTAAAATCAGTCTGATTATAAATTACCCAGATTAGTATTGATTTGTATAGAATCATAGAATAGTAGATTTGGGAGGGCATTTAAGCCACAGTCTCCTTCTTCACAAGAAAGTAAGGCCTAGTGAAGTGATTTGTCCAAGGTCACAAAAGAACTGAGACTGAGCCCCAAGCCTTCAGATTCCTAGTATAATCTCACTTGTCAGCTCTACTATATTAAATAATCACCTCGCTGCTGTAGTTTTTCCTCTTTCTCTACAATTATAAATGCCTACAACCCGCCAAGATACTGCACACTGTTTGAAAGCCCCTCACCTCCCTTATCTCACGCACATGTACACATGGGCACAAAAAGGCATTGGCATTTTGTAGTAATAAAGGCCAGATTCTGACAACGAGGGTCCCTTGGCCTTGTCCTGGTTTTCCTGGACTTCACCTGGGTTCACTGCCTCCTCCCTTTTTCTCACCCCAGGTGCTTTCACGTCCGAGGACTGTTGGGCTTTACTTGGCTCCCTCAGGAGGACTGCAAGGAATCAGAGAGGGGACAGTGCAGAGTCAGAGGAGCATTCTAAGCAGGCCCTGGTACTCACTCTTTGGATGAATGAATGAACGAATGAATGAATCAATCAATGAACAAGTGAAAGCGAAAAGGAAAGGGGGGAATAAAGGGAGAGGAGGCCGACCTACTGGATTCTTGGGCTGAGGATGGAATGGAGTTAAGGAATGGGGTCTCTTCTGTAGTCTGCTGGGGGGCGGTCAGGACCTGAGCAGCTCATGGCCAGCTCTCAGTTGAGTAGAGCCCAGAGGCCCCCTACTTTCTTCAAATGTCTTCCCTGACATTCCTTTCACAAGGGAAGACTCTTGGTGCTTAGTATGTGTGTTTTGAGGACAGGGTTCGTTTTATTCAATTTTATATCTTTTGTTCAACAAATAATTTTTTTTTCATGAATGCTTGACAACTGAAAGATAGACACCTGGAAATTAATAACCTACTAATTTCTAGTCACAGTATAACTGCTGATGTTCGATTCTCTTCTGTTTTACTCTATCTGTGTATGTGTGTTCGATCAGAAAGAAAAATGGTCCTGGGTTTCTGTAAAAATACGGATGAATCTGGGATTTTGGAAACATTAAGATTTCAGAAAAGAACATAATCTCTGCAGATGTTACAATTTTGCAGGAGATAGGATCTGTTTTTGTTTAGCAGCACATGGAGCCCTGGGCAGAGCGTCTTATATGGATATTAACCAGCATTTCGGCTATGTGTCCGTGAAAACCTCAAACTGTGGAAGTTGGGGTGAAGGAGAGGATGTAGCCCAGGGGCTGAGCTGGGCTGGTCTTGAATCAAACACACTTCTAGGTTTCTGATGGGGAACTGATACTTTTTTCTCCTACCTCCCTCCCTTCTGCAGCCCTGACAAAGCGAAGAACTGATGATTCCTTTGGTAGGCTGTGATTGCTACCGCTTTTCTGCCGCCCAGAATGTTTTTCTCCCACCCCTCCTGATAATACATCGTGTTCCACCCCCATGTCCATGGTGAGAAACAAGTTTTCTTTGGAGCCATCTTCACCGGCTGCTGACAGAAGAAAGAACTGCTGAGATGAATAGAGAGAGAAGGAGCAGGAAGGAGGTGGGGGAGACGAGGACATCATTAGTAGCCCCGAAACTAGGACTCCGGACTCCCCAGTCAGATGAAGCAAACCCCTCCGCCCCCTTTATTCCCTTAGCATTTTCATTTGGGCTTCATTTAATTGCAACAGAAGGTTTCTTGGTTAATGCGATTCCTTCCCTCTTTCCCAGCCTACTTGTAATTCTCTCTGCCTCAGTTTCCTCATCATGAAATCTGTGGTTTCCTTGATCACCAATATGATTTCTTCCCCCCAAACACAGAGTGCAGTATTATTATAAACAGTAACTTCTATTTTTAGGAACTGCAGGTTTCCCGTCTTGGCTGCTTTACCAGAGAGTTTCTGAATCAGGGCCAGCTCTCTTTCAATAACACAAGACATAATCTAAGCAGAATAGTAATGATAGTCCAGAATTTTTTAGAAAATCCAAAGAACCAAGGACTTTCAGTGATTTGTCTAAACAAGGTCTATTATCAACCAGGATAAAATATCATTTTATTGTGTCTGGTTTGTGCTCTGGCATTTAACTGAAGCTTAACAAGTAAGACTGTAAATTCAGGGACAGGAAGCAGTGAATAACAAAAAGAACTAATGTCTCCTTGACATCACTCACTCTTAAGAAGGCTGTTTACTTCTCAGTTTACCTCCCAGTGTGTTTTAAAATACTCTCGCAAATCTCAGCTTGAAATAGCTGTATTACCTTCTCTCAATAGAAGCCCCCACCTTCTAAGTACACTGGCTTATAGTTATTTATAAACCTGATGTCAGTCAAAGATTATTTTGTATATCCCTCCTCCTAACTCTCTTCTCCCTACATACCAAGATAGACCTATATAAAATTAGAAACTTCACATAAAGTATTCAGTCACTTAGATAAGAATTATTGTCAGCAATCATTTCTGAAGCATAAATTTATCATATTGGGTGAAGCATGTCTCTGAGACTGTTTCATAGATATCAGCTCCTTAAAAAAAAAAAGGCTTCTGTGGCCAAGGTAGTTTGGAAGACTATATGCCTCTTAGGGATTTTAAACTCTACAATAAAATACCTTTGGGTAAGTTAGAAATTCCAAATCTATTTCCTCAAAGAATCCTTTTCTTTCAGTACCTGGTAACATTTCATGGAATAATGTGTCTTGAATCACATTTTTTAAAATGAGGGAGGTGGCCTGCACACGGGATATGGAGGCAGGAGGCCTGGGTAAAAGGTATCATCAGATATCACAGAGAAATATAAGGTTGTATTAGGCAATTAATTATGTATAAGCATATAAAGATATTTGCCCTAGTAATCCTTACCTAACAATTATGTATTTAAGTCTACTTGGGGGGCCAGCACTGAGAGGGGAACAAGGAAGCACAGTCCAAAGGTCAAGGTAGGATTAGAGCCTGTTTGATCCACAAGATTTCTTTGGTGATAATTGAATTTAACCCTTTCATTTTATGTATGATGAAGTGAAGGGCCACAGGGGTCAAATGAATGACTTAAGGTCACTCAGGATTAATGTTAGGAATATCTGATTCCCACCCAGTGATGGACCTTATTGCCCAACGGCTGCCTCAGTATGAGACAAAACATGGCCCTATGAAATTTTCAATCTAATGAGGTGAGACATACAAAGATATAATCAGAAAACAAGACAACATGGAGCAAAGTTTAAAAGCTCAAAAATGGGGCTGAAGGTAACCATTCGAGATGAGGGATATGTTAATTAGCCTGACGGTAACAGCCATGTCAAAATGAGTATGCATATCCAAACATCGTCTCAAACCTTAAATACATATAATTATTATTATTTTAAAAATAATTTTTTTGGCTGTGCTGGGTCTTAGTTGTGGCACTCAGGATCTTCTGTGCGGCCTGTGGACTTTGTAGTTGTGGCATGCATGTGGGATCTAGTTCCCTGGCCAGGGATTGAACCCAGGCCCCCTGTATTGAGAGTTCAGAGTCTTACCCACTGGACCACCAGCAAAGTCCCTGTAATTTTTATTTTTAAAAAATGTGGCTGAAGTAACAGGGGCAATGAGAATTCAGGAGTGAGGAAGCCCAGTAGCCAGGCTCAACTGGAGTTAAGACTGGAGCTGGGGCCTTAAGGAGTATACAGCACTATGTTGAATTTGGATACTGTAAGAGGAAAAACAGTGGTGCTCCAAAACAGAATTGGAGATGATAAGTCAACAGACTAAGCGGCTGGCAATATTCTAAATAGTCAGGCATTAGAGTTTGGGTGAAACATTCATCAGTAAGCATTACTGGACCCTTTCAAATTCTGAGAAGTTTCTGGAGCTTCAGAGAGAATATGAGAAGTAGACAACATGGTCTCTGATTTTAGAAAGCTTATTTCTTTACTTGGAGAGGAGATGGGAACATAAGACAAAATTGGAGAATGTAAGCATGTAAGTATCTTATACAAAGGGCAGTAGGGGAAGATGGGCTGTTAAGGCAGGATTTCTGCAGAAGATGAGCCCTGAGTTGTTTCTTAGGAGAAACTTGGAGTTGATTCATGTTTGAAAACACCTAGGATAACTTGTGTCATTCCTTGCATTAAAAGGGAAGTTTCAATATGCATATAATGTAAGACTGTGCATTATTCTTCTGTCCTTGGTCTTTATTAACTTTTTAATTCTTTGTCATTTCTTATAGGAAATCAAGTGGAGGACTAGACTGCTTGATTCAGTCTGTGATTCAGATGTGTACCCTGAATAGTAAGGGCCTGCTTTTATTCCTGTTTGTTACCTCTTCCTCTTTCACATCCATCATGTTCCTAGTCTTCCTATGATGGATAATCGACCTAATTAAGAGCATAAAAGGTAAGATTAAAGGTATGATTTTAAGACTCTGCCCCATTAGTCACCATTCCCTCCAGCTAACCAGTTCCCAAGTCCTGTTGACTTTTGACATTCTAAATATTTCTCAACCTGTTCTCTGCTCTCTCTGCTCTTTCCTCTGCTGCTCGATTCAGATCATAACCATTTCTCATCTTATTTATGCAAGTACATTGCAACTGGATTCTACCTCTCTTTCCTTCAATCCTTAACTTCATCTCTCACAATCAGAATCACTTTTCAAATACGCAAAGCCGCTTTATACCTCTAGTGAAAATCCTTCTGAGCTTCTTTTTAGCTTACAGGCAAAGTCCAAAGTGGCATGCAGAACCTTTCTGGTTCTGGCTCCTGTTCACCTCTAAGTTTTATCTTTGGTTACTTCTAAACAAAACAGAATCCCATCCATGAGTGTGGTTGTTTTTTTTTTTAGGTCTCAAGGATTTTATTTTTTTAATGCAGTAAAGTTGCTCAGCATACTTCAAACTGCTGAACTCCTACTTATCCTTCAAAACTCCTTCATTCCCGGTCACCTCAGTAATGCATTCCCTTTGCCACCTTTTCATAGTGCAAATACAGTACTTTTCAGAGGTATCGTAATCAGTCATGAGTCTGCCTTTTCTACTGAGCTGTGTGCTTCTTAACAAAGGACTTTTGAGTGCTGTCTTCAGATGAGATCAGTGCTGGCATATAGGTCCTGTAGCAACACTGTACCTAGTGAGGTCTTCCCCTACCCTCGCATTCCTCACACCACGACTTGAATAGGTCAAGAAAAGTGCTGGAAGGGTTAAAATCATCAGGAGAAAGAGTGATATTCACTGATAGAAAACGAAAAAGAGGAGTAAAAAGACAGGAAAGGTAAAAGGAAGTTCATCAGGAGATAGTTACTTCCACAACAGGGAAGGCTTTCAACCCCTAAAAAGACCAGTCTATTTTCCTTTTCAGGGAAAACAACATGAATGTTATTCAAATCTTTTGGAAATGAGCAAATTCCTTCCTTTCGCCTGCCCTCCAGCCTCAACTAGAATGGTTTTTATGTGGTGACCTGGAGTTGGTAGCTCAGCAGGGGAGTTCTCTGCCTGGGGACAGAGAAGCTTAGCCTCAGAGGCTAGCTGAGAGAACCTAGAAGAAACCCACCTTTGTTCTTAAGAATTTTGCCTGGGGAAGGGCAGATCTGACATTAAACCTCCTGAGAGCTGGCTAAAACCCTGAGTGTGGAGAAGTGGAGACTGCCAGTATACAGGTCATAATAATCAGAAAGTCTCTTGAAACCACCTCATTGTAAAAAGTCAGTTGTATAAAGTCACTTGGGTGGCCAGTATGGAAAAATGAAATCTGTTCTATTGGGTCCTTCAGGATATGTGCCATATGAAGGCACAGAAGGTCATTTATTTTTATGACTGAAATCAACATATGACACATTATTTCAATTTAGAAAGCAGATCTTTTAAAAAAAGGTAAAGTCATAATTAAAAAGCATTTTGAAATAGCACTTTATTGAGAATTCCCTCGTGACCCAACCGTTAGGACTCTGGATTCCACTTCAGGGCCACGGGTTCCATCCCTGATCAGGGAACTAAGATCCAGCATACCATGCTGCGCAGCAAAACCAAAACTTTGATTTACAGAAATCTTTTAATAACGTGTCTGGTTCTTAGCTGGGCTAACATTATTACATAATCCACTCCATAGGATGTGATGATCACTAATTTGTTGATGAGGAAATTAACCAGCTCAGACAGGCCATCCCGTACCTTTTAGGATAGGGCCCAGGGTGGTATGACAGGTCTCTCACCTCCAGTTTGAGACCTTTCTAGACATTCCTCAAACACTTCAAACACTGACTCTTCAAACGCTGCTGTAGATAAAACCTAACGATTATGATACTTCCTACATAAAGAAAATCTAGGGGATGGGAAGGAGAATTGAATGTATAGGAATGAATATGAAGGCGTACTTAATTCCACTTCCCGTTTCTTAAAAGAACTGCCCGAGAGGAGATTCTTTAAAACACTACTCTACATTTACGGTGCGAATAAGGAAATTAACAATGCAGACTGGCTAAGAGAGACTTGAAGTAGCTAATAAGGCGAAGGCCGAAGAGAGACACCGGGGCTGACTCCTTCCTTTAGATCAACGATTAAATGAGCACAACAGCGGGCAGAGGCAGGTAGAACGCGGGTTCTCGCGTGGCTACCGCGGGTGGTATTCCCGGCACTCGGCGTTCCAGACGCTTCCTCGCGGTGTGCGGGTCTGTGTGGCTCGGACTCCATATTCCACTCGTTTCCCCTCAACGTTGTAGCCTCGCTAACAGGCACTCCAGACGCAAGAGACGCCGGGACCAGCCAAGATCCAGCGCGATCTCTTAAAAGACGGTGATGATTTTTTTGTTGTTGTTGTTGTTTTTTTTTGGTAGGAGGCGGCGGCCGGGGCTTCCCTTTTGGGGTCCCCCGACGCCGTCCTCGCCCGCCAGGCCGCTGCCGCGTCGGGAGGTGGCCTTTCCGCGAGGTGACCTCGGGCTCCCCCCGAGCCCGACCGCAGCACGCTCCGTGTGGAGACGCGAGGCGGTGTCCTGAGGTGACACCGGCTGTGCCGCCGAGGCAGCAGGCGCCGCCGATCAACTAGTTCGCACCGAGGATTCCTCTTGGTGCGTGGCCCAGTTTTCCTCAGGACGGGCTCCAACCCCTAGCCGACACCGCCCCCCGCGCCGCCACGCTCCGAGGCCTTCCCCCGGGACGCGGCGCGTCCCTCCCCCGCCGCTCGGCGCGGGCCGGCGCGCGCGCGCGCGCGCGATTCCTCGATTCCACAGGCGGTTCGCGCCGCGGGTGGGGGCGGGGCGCGAGGGGAGGGGGCCGGCCGTCGCCGGGGGAGGGCGGCCGCGGCCGGGGGGCGGGGGCGGGCCGGCGTGGGGAGTTCCTCGCTCGCGGACCACACGCTCTGCGGGCCAATCCCGAGCCAGCCTCGCTCAGTGTCACACGCGGGACACGTCCAAGCGTTTGTTGGCAGGGCCAGCGAGGGGGGCGGGGGCGGGGAGGTGGGGAGGGGAGTTGAGTGACAGGCTTGCGGGGCAGGCTGGGAATTGTAGTTCCCAGCGCCCATGGCCATAGCCATTTTGTAGTCGGGGGACTACAACTTCCAGAAGATCAAGGGGACCATTCTAAGGTGCCCCGGGAATAGGCGGCTCTCCCCGGGGCCAGGCGTCCTGGGGCACTGGCACCCAGCAGCCCGGCTGCAGGTAGACACGCGGCGAGGCGGGGGCTAGCGTTGTGGCGGCCGAGGGGTGAGCGGCAAGCTGGGGAAAGGGGGTGAGGTGGAGCGACCGAGCGTGCCATGCATTGAGCTAGGGAGCCTCTCTCAATTCCAGTCTTAGGCTCGGCGTGGGAGCGATGCCTGCAGGGTAGCCCGGGAAGGGTTCGTCGAGGCCTCTTGGGTGTCTCGTCGACGGGGCCATGGGGGTCCTCTGGGCTGGGCCAGGGGCGGTCGGCACTGGAGTAGGCGGGCGCCTGGTGGCCCAGCTGTGGGAGTTTTCGGCTGACGTCCGGTGGGGAATTATCCGAGGAGCCCTAACTTGTATAAAAGCAGAGTCCATTTAAAGTTGGGCTGGATAGCCTCTCTCTCATTGGTTAGGGGGCTTGGAAAAAAGAGACTCGGCGAGCCCTCGCTGTGGTGCTGCCGCCGCCGCCGCCGCCGCCGCCGCTGGAGTTGACTCTTCTGCTCGCACTGCTGCTGCAGCACAAACGTGACTTCCAACATTTTTTATTTATCTTTCCCTTTTCTTTTCCAAGATGTAACTACAGCTCAGACACTAAGGACCTTCACGTTTCGCTGATGTAGTTTTTGGAGGAAAAAGGGGGGGGAGTGAAGGGCGTCGGTTTTTTTTGTGTGTGTGTGTTTCGGGGGAAATTTTCCATTATGAGTGTTTTACTAAAGTGAATTTTTTTTTTTGTTTGCTTCGTCTTTGGCTTTTTTTTTTTTTTTTCCCTTCCCAATTTCGGATTTATTTCAAGGCGAATCAGGCTTTGGGGAAAGAGGAAGAAAAGTCGGATTACAAGATCAGCCACCACCAACAACAATAAAAACCACCAAGATATTTTTTTGCAAATTTCTGACGGCTTTAAATTCATGAAGCAATTGTCCCCTTTTGCAATCAGCATTTGGATCTCAGAATGAGCAAGGAAAGACCCAAGAGGAATATCATCCAGAAGAAATACGTAAGTGCTCCTAACAACACATCCTTTGACTTGTAGTTTTAAGCAATGGCTGTGAATGTCAAGTTTATAGATAATTCTGCAGCTGAAGGGTTTGAAATACAGCGTCCGATAAGGCTGTTTCTTTCTTTTCTGAAAGAAGGCTTTTCAGGCAAAGTCGTGTCTGCCTAGTTTGGATGAAAAAACAGATTGGTGTAGCGATACCTCCAGTGAATAAATTGACCTCGAATGACACAACCATAATCTAGTTTTAGATGAAAGGCAGGGGATTTTGGTGGAGCCTAGTCGGGGAGGTGGGGGCTGCGGTAATATAACTAAACTGCATTCTCGGGCGGATTTGTCCCCATATTGCACTTTGCATGCAAATGAGTCTGTGTTATTATTATTAATGTTATTTGGGAAATCGTGTAACGCGTGTGTGTTGGAAGCCCTTTAAGTTGTAATCGAGGGTCCGATTATGGCGATCTTGTTCCTTGCACTGGCACATCAAATTTAATGTATGTGGTCGTTTTGGCTTATTTGGTTCGCGACATAAACCAGTTGGGAATCATGTTACAGGGAATGCATTTGTTGGGATTGACTTTAATAATGGGACTGGTTTTGTTTAAAAATTCATGGTTTCCAGTTTTAGGGGAAAAAGACATAGAATATAGTTAACGTTTTTAAGTAGGCATGTGAATGTAAATGTAAGTGACTACAATTAATTTCTCCCAGTTAATTGGGCTTCTGAAATTTGGTGATTATTCCGAGATTTAAATGGTTTGGAATAGTTAAATTTGTTTTGTGCATAGTACAGCTACGTTTTGATTGGCATGGGGAGTGTTTTTGTTTTGTGTGTGGTGGCTTTTTTTTTTTAAGTTTGGGGGGAGGGAGAGGAGAGGGGGGACCGAGGATTAACCAAATATGCACTCAAGTGATCGGTGATTAGCTGCATGCTTTAAATCAAAGAACCCATTAAAAAAAAAAAAGGCCGAATGAACACACATTAGGAATAAAGCAATGTTATAAGAAAGTTTGATTTAACTCGGGTAGACAAATTGGTGTTAATATTTTCCCTTTTTGAGCACTATGATGTGTGTAATGGGAGATGACCTTCGGGGCACTGGTTTTGTAAAAAATAGATTTAATGGAAAAGCTGAATACCTCTTCTTGAGGGCTGATCCTAACCTAGACACATAAACTTCAACTATGAAAGAAATGCAAGGTTAAATAATCAAGCCCAACTTAAAAACGCTGGTCCCTAAAGAATATAAGAATTAAAATACATCCGCATTGCAGAGGGCTGAGGAGAATGCAAAGGACTAGTTTAAACTCGGGCTGTAGAAACTGCAGGGAGACAAGCTTGCCTGCGAGCGTGGACGCCTTCCCGGGGCACGTCCGATCCGGGTGCAGCCACAAAGCAAAAAGGGGGTAGAACTTGGACCAGAGCCACCCCCGCCCCCATCCCAGCCCTCGCTAAGTTGGGGAGCGGCGTGGGGTGGGATTTTTTGTTCCCGGTGGTCAGCGGATTGTGTCGATTCCGGGCGTCCGGCTGCCTGCCCGCGGCTGGCGGCGGCCGCAGGAGGCAGAGCACGAGTTAACGCTCGGGGAGCGGAGCCTGTGTTCCTGACGTGCTCGAGCCGGTGCGGCGGCAG
Organism: Cervus elaphus; assembly: GCF_910594005.1. Lineage (NCBI taxonomy): Eukaryota > Metazoa > Chordata > Mammalia > Artiodactyla > Cervidae > Cervus > Cervus elaphus. The sequence goes on along the minus strand of NC_057821.1, from coordinate 42,069,551 downwards.
GGGGGGCGCGCGGGGGTCGCGGCGGGCTGGGCCGGGTCTGGGAGGCCGCGGGCGGCCTGTAGGGGGCGGGCTACGGGCTGCGGGCTCGGGGCGGGAGGGCGGGCGGGAGAACGGATGGGTGGGTGGGGCGCGGGGGCGGTGCGGCCGGTCGGCCTGGGGAGGGGGCGGCGCGGCGCGGCGAGCGGGGCGGGGGCGTGGCGGGGAGGGGGCGGGCAGCGCTCGGCTGCGGCGGGCGCCCCCCAGCGCGCGCACGGCCGAGCATGGCGGCGGCGGCGCGGCCGGCTCCCCGCGGCCTGGCCCGCCGGCTCCAGTGCGGGCCCGGGAGCAACAGGTTAAGCCGGCTAGACGTCAGCGCGCCCCCTCCCCGCCCCCCGGTTCCTCCCCCGCCTCGCGCCGGCCTCCGCCCCCTCCCTCCGCCCCCCGCGGCTCCGGGTTCCCGGACGCTCAGGCCGGGTTCTGTTGTCATTGTGACGTCACAAAGGGACGGGCCCGGGTGGAACCTTCTCCTCCGTGACGTCAAAAGTCGGGCGGGAGGTTCCAGTGCGGCGGGGCTGCGGGGGCGGAGGGAGCGGTGGTGCGAAGGCGGGGGCTGCCGCGCGGGAGGAGGAGGAGGAGGAGGATGCGATCGGCCTTGGCCTTCCGCGGCGCAGCGCCGCGCTGCCCTCCAGGTGAGCGCAGGGAGCCGCTGGGAGCCTGGGGTCGCCTGGCGAGCGCCCCCGACCCTGCTCTTGTTCCGTTTCGGGGGTGGGCAGCAGGCCGAAGACGCCTCCTGTCTGCGAAAACGTTTTCGCTTCCTCTGTTTCCAGGTCTGCTGACGGCTGTGTCATTATTGCGGTGGTGGTCGTGCTTTCTCGTCAATGCTTTTGCAAAGCAGGGAAACTTAAGTGGGGCAGCTTGGCTTTGCAGGAGAACTGCGTGATGGGTTTGGCCACCTTGTCAACTTTAAGTCGTGTTGGGGATGTCACGGCAGGATGTGGCGGGGCTATGCTGCACGGCATCAGCTGTTGGTTTTTCTGGAAGCCTTGAAACACCAGAGTGGCACTTATTCGCTATGCCAGCTCTAGGCCTATGGAGTAGTTCATGGGTTGGGGCAGACGGAAGACGACCAGTCATTGGTAGGTGTCCTTTGAAGAGCCCTGGACTGCAAGTCTAAGGTGTCCTGGGCTCAGTTCTTCAGAACGAGAGCACGAGAGGCGGGAAATCTAGGTTTATTTACTCTTATGTAAAATAGAAAAAGTAATACATGCTTTTGCCTTTTCAGTTTATCAGAGATCGCGTGCGTGAGATGATGTGCGTGGAAGATGTAAAACTGTTCTGTTTCTATGTAAGATGATATTATTGAGCTGGTGGAAGGCAGCGCATTCCCTACAATTGGTCTCCAAAGCCTTAGATGCCTGCCGCGTTGCCATTTACTGCTTTAGCAAAACAGAGTTTGGGGGTGGGATTGTAGATGGCAAGCTTTGGGAAAAATGATTGTTATATTTCATATTAAATGACGTCTTTGAAAAAACTCATAAATTGCAGTGTAATCCTGTCTTAATTGCTGGGCACGATTCCCACTACAGTACCTTAAATACTGAAAACATTTGCCTTTCAAAGCCCCAATCCACTTGGACAATAAAAAGTTACATGTTTTGCTCTATGGGTATTTTATGCCATTCCTGTCACTCCACTGGTTGGTTATTGCTGTCGAGTATAACAGATAAGATACCTAGACTTCAAAACTATTTGATATTTGATGCTTTATAGAAGGTGTGAGTTTGAAATAGATATCTCTGCCACATAAAGATATGATTCATGCAGTTAGCAGGAAAACAGATTACCAGTTTGATTTCTAGGACAGCTCAAGAAGAATTTGTAACACTAGAATGTAAATTTTAGGTATTTAATTTTCTGATTTAAAAGTGCAGTGTGATTGAAAACTGTGGGAAAAGTTTGTGTTACAAGATTCAAAAGCAAAGTTTACTCTAATTGCATGAAATTGTGAAGAGAAAAAGTAGAACTACACCAAAATGTAGTGGTAGGATTTATAAGTTGGTGTCCGTCCCCGCCCCCCCCCCCCCCCCCCCCCCCCGCCCCCCGCCCATTTTACACCTAACTGATTTATTTTACGGTTCTGGGGCCGGGGAACACGCGCATACCTTATTTAATTGCTGTATTTTTTTCTTTTTTGAGCTGTTGAGGTGGCTTGCTTTCCGCCTCTTTCTAGTAGTGGAGAAAACCCATTCTCTTTTTCACATAAGTCTCTGGGCAGAAACAGTTTAGCAACAATCACTGCCTGGAGAGATTATGGAAGGAATACTGTCAAGAGTCCGAAGTGTGTTGCTGAAATTTTTAAAAAAAATTCATCTTTAAAAATAATCCAATTTATGATTACCTGGGTTATTACTTTACTGTAGACAAGTATCTGACTTGTGTGTCCCCCACAGCCGTTGGCCCAAAGGGCCAACTAGAATTACTTGGTGCTTAGATGGTTTCATGGCTGTTTCCTGTCCTAAGAGGTCAGACCAGTTCTTGTTGCTTGGCTGAGGGCTGTTGACTCACTTCCAGATGCCTTGGAAAGAACTCCAGTGTTAATCTTAACATATATCCTGCTCCAAAGGTTATTTAAAATTTCCTCCTTCAGAAAGAAAAAAATTCTTTGGAGTATGTAACCAGTGTCTTTCAGATTTTAAATAGAACCCTTTTCTTCTTTTCAGACATATGGGAAAGTCATGTTAAGCCTAACATTGAAATACTCAATAAAGGCTAAGCTGAACTTTTTTTTTTAGTTTAATGAGAGTTTTATTTAACCTAGTATACTGAACACATGATCATTTATTTTAACATATAATCAATACAAATAGAAATCTATACTAATCTACCTTTTTTTTCATCTTGTGTCTTTGAAACCTAGTATGTTTTTTTGATCCTTACAGGACAGCTCAATTTGGACAAGTCATTGCTTCGTGTGACTGAACATATGAAGCTGTCCTACTGAACAGTCCAGATCTGTGTAACCAGAGCTGTATCTCACGTAGCATGGTGTCTGCGTTGGTGAAAAACATCAAGTCCTACAAAATCGAACAGTAAAAATTACAGGGCTAATGGAAAAATAAGGATAAAACATGTCACTCAAAACATAGGCTACTTTGGTAAAGCGAACCATAATGAGTTAGTAATCTGGATCTGGAAGAATGACATGAAATGCTCAGGTAGGCAGCTCAGACTCCAGAGTGAATTGTAAAAATTGAGAGGTGTTACACTGGCAGTATTTTTATAGAGTACAACTCATGTTGCCAGGGCAGTATAGATGGAAGGATTCTGTTAGCTGTAGGTAGGCATTGTTGGGGTTTTTTTTTTTTGCCTTATGGGGTTTTTTTGTGTGTGTGTGAAGATGAACTTTGAGTTTTTTGGTTGATGCACACTTTTCTAGTTCGCTGCAAGTTTTTTTTTTTAATTGTAAATGCATGCTGAAGAGATTGTTTAAGTTTATTTTTAAGGTCTTTAGGTTTATTTTAGGGTTTTTAGGTTTATTTTTAAGGTTTGCCCTTGGTCATGCTGGTCTGAGGACCTGACTTTTTAATACTCAGCCATACGTTTTTTAGTCTAAGAAGTTTTGTTTTTGGAATTCTGCTTGTATGGTTCTGATTTTCCTTCTATTGGTCTGTGTCTAAATATTTCCCAGGATCGTAGCAACAGCTCTTGTACTAACCACCTTCCACCTACCCAGCCTACCCAGTTCTTCTGGCTGAAGGACATCCTGGCTGTGACATCCCTGCATGAAGCTCCCTGCCAGTGGGCAGGCCCGGGGAGTGTGTGCCTCTGTCCCCTTTGGCTCTTACCCACATAGAAGGCTTGCCAAGTGCCAGTTGTTTGTTCCCAAATCTGGTTATTCCAGTTAGACTTACTGCAATTTCAGTTAAATATTATATAAACCTTTGAACGAGTGTGACAAGAGGGTTGGTTTCTATGAAAACTTGAAGCTGAATGGGAACCCTTGATAAAAGTGAATTACTGTAAAAACGAGATTGTTAAATTAGATGTGGGCCTGCTATTTAAAAGACTTGGGGGAAATCTGTAAGATTTCGCATCCATTCTGCTTTGCAAGTGGTTCCCTTTTAAGAACCAAGCTTCATTTATGGCTGAACTCCCTTCCCATCAAACAAAAAAGCTTGACATGGAATACCACGAATTCTCAAATATAATCTGTAACAAAAACTTCCCTGGTGGTCCAGCGGTTAAGAATCCGTCTTCTAATGCAGAGGACACTGGTTCGATCCCTGTTCTGGGAACTAAGAACCGCCATGCCTCGAGGCAGCTAAGCTGGGACACCACAGTGGAAGCCTCTGTGATGCAGCTGAGACAAAATAAATAATTTAAAAAAATCTGTAACTAAAAGCATATTTATGTGTTCATTACATTCACTTGTACATATATATGTATATGCTCAACCTATATACACATATATTAAAGACTTACTGCTTAACAAACTTTACGTTAGCTAACCAACTTATGGTCCAGCTGTAAGAGTGCTTCCATTATATTTAGCCTTAATCCCCAAATATTAAACTAGACTTCCTTATCTAGTTCATGCCAGGTAGCGAAGATAAAATGTGGGTCCGTTAGAATGGCTCTGCTGAGGTAATTTGTAATACTTTCAGAGTTTGTGTCATTCTCAGGATGGTGGGTGTAGAAAGATGAGTGATTTTACACTTCATTTTTGTGGAGTTCAGAAGCTTATATCTTGTCCAGCAACTTTAGTTATTTTGTCTTACTTAGGAGATATGGTAAAGGTCTGTTCCGTTTCAGATCCTTAAGCCTACCTGTTAATGGAAGGGAGACCCGCTGAACTTCAGTTGTTGCTGAGTCCGTTTCTCTTGCTTCTCTCTGTCTCCCATGGGTCTGATCTCTTTGCTCCTCTGACTGCCCGCCCTTGCTCTGCAAACCTTGGTTCCTTTTCCAGGCCCCAGACTTGGTGTTTTGGGTCCCTTGCGTGTCCATAAAGCCTTCTCCATACTTGCTCCTTCATCTCAGACCACTTTCATTCCAGGAGGTGGGAACTCGGATGACTTTGGTCTCCTGTTTTTAAAAACACAATTTGAGTGCATTTTTTCCTTATCCTTTTAGAGTATAATTTTTCTTGACTTCTGACAACCCTGTGGCCTTCTGACAGTCTCACACTTTACAATAAGGGTTTTTCATTCATTTTTGATTCGGAATAAAATTGTCAAAAGTAGAGCTGAACCTGCTCCCGGTTGATTGATCTGCCTGCTCCTGGCCCGTCCTGTCCTCCACCTCTTGCAGGTGGCTTTTGTCTGTCTTCGTTCTCTTGTTCTCTTTGTCAGGATGTGTAGGGTCGGGGGGGGGGCCCACATTTTGCAGAGGTGGATCCCGTTCCCAGGGGCCAGGTCTTGGGCCCACCTGAGTGGGCAGCTGGGCTCCAGCCCTGGGCTCTGTGCTTCTGTGGGGCTTGCTTTCTACTTCCCCTGATCTGTTTGGCCACAACCTTGACTACTTTTGTGAGGGGGCTCGCCCATGCCTCTTAGGACTTTTCTGCCATTTGAAGAATTGTACCAGAAGAGCTTGGACTGTAGGAAACACACTAGCATCGTGAGGAGAAGACCCAGTCAGTTCTGAAATAACCTCCCACAGTTATTGTTTCTCTAGTGAGCTCACAGGAGAGGAAGAGACTGTTGAGTCCATTTTACAGAAGGGAAAACTGAGGCCAGCAGACCCTGGCCAGAGAGTGAAAGGCTGGATCTCCTCCCCATATTTTAGTCCACATGAACTGGAGGTAAAAGGAATGATCAGAGTAGCCCCAGGAGGTGGAGAAAAGGCCATAATAGAGGCTCTTGGCAGCCTTTGGAGAGGTTTTTTTATACTTGAGAAAGTTGGGGGGAAGTTGAGGCAGTTTGTCAGCCTCTATAGTAGGAGTGGATCTGTTGCAAGTGAGTGTGTGTTGTTTTTTTAAACACCAGTTGGTGGAGCTACCCTCTTCTCCCTAGCTGCCTGTCCCCTTAGTCCTGATTGGAAAAAGCCATGAGGTCCCAGTTGCCCTGGGGCCCGGCTGGTGCTTGCTCTGTGTTTTATAAGTGCCCCCACCCCATCCTGTCCAGTGCACCTGAGAGCTGACCCGGGCTGTGTTTGCTCTCCAGGCTTCTGAATTCATTTGGTTTTGCAGGGGCTGTGACAAATAGGCTTCGATGCTTTTTCTGGCAACTTTATTGTTGCCCCTGACTTTTGCTGCTTAGGGGACCACGGGGTGCTCGGGGAAATCATTTGCCCTCAAATCCTCACCAGGGTCTGGGCTGGGCAGTCAACAAAGACTGCCCAGATGTGTTAATGAGGCTGAGTGAGTAATGAGAACATTACATGTAATTACTCACATATTCATAGGATGTATGAAGGCCTTAGAAAGGGGAACCCTACTGACAGTCTTGGGAGCTGATTCTGAGAGCTGGTGAGGCCTAGAAGGCCTAAATTGGATTTTAAGTTCTAATTTTGTAAGTCTGTCAAGCTCCACCACCCATGAAGAGGTAGGCAGTGAGCACTGAAATACGGGCAGCAGTGTTTAGTTACCAGGAGTCCTAGAAGGTCATCATATTCATAGCCACACATTTTGCCCCTTTGTATTCCCTCCATGGCTCTTGTCACGTATTTTCTCCAGTACAACCAGCAGTATTTTTGGGTAGGGTGTGGGGTGGGGGTTTTCCACCAAGAGACCCTCTGGTTGATGTGACTGAGTCCCCCAGGGGGAATGTTGGGAGACTTTCTGGCACCCTGTTTTTGTGGCTCTCTTCTTGAATCTGGGTGTTCTTTCTCCATTTTTCCCCCAACCAGAATTTGGGTTAGAGCTTGATCTACAGTGGTTGTGTGTGCTCTCAGTTCTCATTTCTACCAGCTGTTAGAAGTGTTCGGCGCCTGTGGGGGCAGAAACAGGTGCCAGGAGGAAATGAGAAGGGATTAGGGCTGTGCATGTGTTTCTTGCGTTCACTCCCCGCCTGGTTTGCAGGAGGGGCGCCGCGTGAATGCTTCCTCTGTTCAGCAGCAGTTGGCCGTCGACCTTCTTCGGACTCGTCGTCTCCTCTGCTTTGTGTCCATGCCTCATGGCTTGTATGTGGGCTTGGGGAGCTCAGCGCCTCAGATTGTGAGGGGCTTGTTCTGAATGTGTAGGGCACCTCTGTGGTCCTAGCAGACAAGACTGGGAATAGGAGCTGAGCCCAGGGTTGAGCCCTGTGTTGCGCTAGCTGTGTGACCCGGGGCAAGCCACAGAACCTCGCTGAGCTGCTTCCTCACCCGGAAAACTTGTTCCATGCACCTCACAGACTTGTGGCTGGGAGGGTCAGTGAGATTTTTGATGTGAAAGCACTTTGTAAACTGCATACAGTGCACAAATCCTCAAGAAGGTATGATTACACAGTTGGAAATCACCAACCTAGAGATAGGAGGCCTGTCAGCAGCCTTCCAGGCTGACTCAGAAATGAATAAATCAGATGAATTCTCTGCCTCTTAACAAGCCAAATGAAGAGCAACAGATACTCTAAAGTCCGTTTTGGAATATGGAACAAAGCTTTAAAGACTAGAAGGTGATTATGTTCAGTATCTTGTAATAAACCTGTAATGAAAAGGAATCTGAATAAACAGTGTAAAAGATGTGTAGCAGAGTCACTTGGCCGCACACCTGAGGTAGCACCGTGTTGCTGGGCACGCAAGACTAACACGATACAAGTGGACGGCGGTGTGATCTCCTCCCGCCCCCTCTGCTGGTGGGCTCTCTTCTGCATTGTCCAGCACCTGATTTCTGAGCCTGCTTGGGTGGTGAACTAGAGTGACAGAGTGAGAACTCAGCTTAGAGCGGCACTGAAGCTTTCCACAGGGGCGGTCAGTAGTCCTTGAGCTTGCGCATTGACTCCTGCTCCTTCAGCGCATCAGGTCTCAGCGCCGCACAAAGCCCCTGCTCTGCCTTGCGCTTGGGGCTACCCTTTCCACTGCAGCTGACCCAGCCTCCTGATCTTTGCACATCCTGGTTCCTCAGCTTGCTTTGGGCCCGATTGCCTACCTTGACCTCTCTGTGACCTGATTGGACAGCCTGCCACTGTCTTCCTCCCATCAGGCAGAGCCAAGCCCCCTTTCTGTGAGCCTGCCTCCTCACAACTACCTCTCTGGAATGAGTGTTTGTATGTATCTCACCCTGTTAATCCCACATGAGTAGAGGCTGAATTTTCTGTCATCACACAGTTTAGGAAATATTTGCTGAGTATTTAAAATCCTATCCAGTAGTGGGAGGGAATTGGTAAGGATCGAGTGGAAAACGGTGAGCTTTCAGTAATCAGAATTTCACAGCTGAGAAAAAAACAGGTGTCTAGGAACAAAGGTTGCACATTTTACCAGTGACACCTCCAGGGCATGAAACCCAGCCCCTGCTACAGCGGAAGGCCATCTGGGGATTCTGCCTTTGGACCCATTTTTCAGAGATATGTTCTCCTGCCAGGTGTATCCTCAGTTATCCATGATAACTGCAGTCATTGATTCATTTTCATGGGAAAATAAAATCTACATGTAATCCCCATATGTACTTGGGCCTTTAATGTTTGCCCCTGTTTGAAAATGATTATATTGTCCTAGAAGTCATTCATTGCAAACAACACAAAGGTAAAATCTATTGCAGTCACCTACGGGGTGTTCCTGCACTTCACAAATGTTGTTTTACATATGTGGGCTCTTACTCTTAAATGATAAGTCTCTTCTGGGCTCTTTGCATTTATATCTCATTTCAGTTACCAAAAGAGGATTCTGCATCATTATTGTTTTAAAATTGTTTGTTTTTGGTTGCGCTGGGTCATTGTTAACTGTGCTCGGGCTTTCTCTTGTTGGGGGTGAGCAGGGGCTGCTACTCTTGTTGCAGAGCGTGGGCTCTAGGGTGCATGGGCTTCAGTAGTTGCCACACACTGGCTAGTAGTTGTGGCCCATGGACTAAGTTGCCTTGAGGCATGTGGGGTCTTCGTGGACCCAGGGGTGGGACCCGTGTCCCCTGCGTTGGCACATGGATTCTTACCCACGGCACCACCAGGAAAGTCCCCTGCCCTGCCTTTCAATAGCTGCTGGGCACCTGGTCGGTCTGTACCACAGTTTTCTTGTCCCATCTGTTTTTGAGGGCTTTTTCACACAGTTTGGGGGCTGTTGTCCACAGTGATGTGTGCAGTGTGCTTTTCCTGTATCTTTTTGCACCTTGATTCCAACTTCCTCAAAGTGAAATGGCCACTTTGTGTTACCAGTGTGTATGTTCAGGTCCCTCTTAAGGGCTGTTTTCTGAGAGAAAGGCTGCTCTAATTTACGGCCCCCCAGGTAGTGCCAGTGGGTTTGTTTGTTTGTTGTCTGCTTTTAAAAACCAATACAGGTACTTGTAACAAGTAGTAAAGATGTCAGTTGGGTTTTATTTAAGTTTCTGTTTTCTTTCCTTGTCCTCTCTCAGGGCATTAGAACTAAATGAGATGAGATATGGGGAAGCACTTTGTAAAACAAAATTGCTCCGAGAACACAACATGTTATTAGTTAGGATGACTGTGGCTGTGAAGGGAGAAGGGTCTGTAGGATTGTACAATTACATATTTCTCGTTTATGAAATGGTTCTTCTGTGAGAGCGTGATGTAACTTTAAAATGACCTGGAATCCCATTATTTTTACAAGTGATTTCAGCCTTGTTTGGGAGGTGGGCTTTGTATGGTTACAAAGGTCCCATTGGGCTCTGGCTTGAAAGAATATTTAGTTAAATACAGCCGGTATAGTCTGGCTGCTTACCATGCTCTCATCCTGTAGTCGCTCAGTCTTTGTGAACCCATGGACTGTAGCCCCTCAGGCTCCTCTGTCCATGGGGTTCTCCAGGCAAGAAGACTGGAGCGGCTAGCCATTGCCTTCTCCAGGGGATCTTCCCACCCCAGGGATCGAACCTGTGTCTCTTGCGCTTCCTGCATTGCAGATGGATTCTTTACCATTGAGCCACCAGGGAAGCCTCTGACTCTGCTAGGGGTTAGAAAATATGACGCTGTCCTTGTCCTTAGAGAATTTACAGTTCAGCTGACAGCAGGGATGCCAAACTCTGGGAAGAGAACTGGTGGGTTTGGATTAATCACTCACCCTCAGTCTCAGTTTCTTCCTGCGTAAAATGGGGAGACTCACACCTTCATTTATTGGCCTCTCAAGGTCATTTTGGGGGAGGCACAGTCGGATGTTAACAGTCAGATGTGAAGTGTTATAAACTGTAGCTATCTAGATCAGATTATTCATATTTTAGGTCCCACAGGTCTTTGTGGCTGTAATTCTCCAGCCTCAAGGTTTGAAGAGGGAACACCATGTTTCTGGGTCATCCTTGCTGATTTCAGCTTGTCCGGGTTGTTTGAGAAAGAAGATAGAAATGAAAATAATATAGGTGCTTTTCCTTTCAATTTATGATAAAATACAGTGTGATGATTTTTATGGCAGATGCACTTGTTGATTGTTCTGGTGCTGGCTTTTTATCGATCTCCCTCCCCGCCATGTGAGAATGAGGTAGTATCCCAGAACTGCTAAGAAGTAGCATTTAAGAGTATTTTTGGGTGGACTTCTTTGCCGCCTTTTTCATTCTTCAGTAAAGATGTCCCTTTATAGATTAGTTAGGACTTAGATGTTTGTCATTTTCACCTCAATTGCCCCTTCTTCCGTCCTTCTGCACAGAGCATGAATGCACTGTGTGTTTATTTTCAGCTTGTTACAGTGTCTTGGTGTTGGAGGGGGTAAGAGGCAGCGTGATGGGGATGAGCCGTGGCCTGGAGTCCCAGTTAAGTGTAGCACGTGACTCCTACCTGCTGTAGCAACCGACTCCCCATGCTGGTCCTCGACTCATACCACCTGACTGACTCCTTTCCAGCCTGATCACCCTAAGTGGCGAAGGGGTCTGATAGGTGCCAAATGGGCAGTCAACCTGGTTTCTTTTTTTAAAATTTTTATTTATTTTTAAATGTGGCATATTAATGTGTAAAAATGATAAGACACCTGGTGTTGCTCAGTAAAGACCTCATTCCTGATTCTTACATGGCTTTTGTCTTTGACATTCAATTCCATTCACTCTGCAGCCTTTTCACTAGGACTTGAGTTGGTGACAATTTTTTGAGAGGGGTGTTTTTTTGATATAGTTACTTCTGTACACTGCACCTCGTTCCGAAAAGGATTCAAGGCCATAATGAGCAGTCATCCCAGGAGCGAACAGTTTTTTCTTTGACCCGAGTGTGTTCACTTTCTAAATGCCCAGAGTGACAGCCGGATTAAAATAATGGGCAGTGAGCACTAGTCTGCAACCCAGCAGTGTTTGGACTGAGTGGCTTTTTGTTTTAGCTCTGTAAACTTGACCTAAAAGCTTAGGTAAAGGCGAGGTTTGTTAAGTAATACCGGTATTGACACCCTGACAGAATTTTTAATGTGGAGGAATTTTAAAGTTCTTTAAAGAAGTTTAAAGTTTAAAAAAGAATTTTGAAGTAATCCCCAGTGGTGAGCACATCCTTGAATAGCCGAGATCAGATTTCTGTTTAAATGCCAATGCAGTTCAATATCACCTTTCCCCACCGTACATGGTGCCAGGGAGAGTCTGGATCTAATAAATGAACTTTTCTTGGGGTAGCAGTTGGTAGATGTGAGTGACTACATGATTCTGTTCTGTGTCTTTAACTATGTTTGAAGAGTCTCATTCTGTATCATAATCCTCAAAACTGCTGTTAGGATTCCAAACCATTGTGGTTTAAACTTTGCTGGAATCTGAAAGGTGGTGGACGGAGTGAAAGGAAACCTCCTCTAAGTGAAGAACACTTTAGACTTGCCTGCTTGTCCCAGACTCTGGGCGTATCTTGGCCACACACAGGCCATGTCTCCTGGTGGAAGAAGGTGGGGGATACTTACTTGTTTCTTTGTCCTGGATGGTTTCCCCCCGCCCCAGCTCAGTATAAACACCATCACTTAGTCCTGCAGAAACTCCTGATACAAATGTGGACTTGCAAAGCCCAGAGAAGCACACGGAGAAGTGCACTGTTTTCTACTTGTGATAAATAAAAACTAATGATGCCATAAAAATGGGTTTTATTTTGAATCTGGTAAGCTTGGAAGCACTGGGAGGTGGGAAGGACGGGTCTGACTTGGAAATCTGAAGCTGAAAAGTGTGTGTGTGTGTGTTTTTTTCTCCACTTCCTGCTCCAATTATATGAAGTGCTTGCTACCCAGACACTGACATAGCCCCAAATGAAACACACTTTCTACTTTTTTTTTCTTTCCGTCTAACATGAGACTTGCTGAAGTTGTCATGTTATTTCCTTCCAGAATTTATTGGAGCACTAGGCAAAGCCTCTTGGGAGTATAAATAATGATGATTGTAAAGAACAGTCAGTTTACCAGGGAAGGCCATTATCTTTGACTTGCAAAAGCTTTTACAGCTGAACATTGTTTGCTTACAGTTGTTTAATACAAATGAAGACCTTAATGGTACCTATTGTAAGAGGAGTTCTTTTACTGTATTTGTACACGGAGGTCATCTCAATAAAGAGCAGAACCTCTCGCTCAGTCCTAACTGCCTGTTTGTCCAGATTGGCGTTGTTGACTGTCCAAGGAAGCCTGGATGGCGCTTCGTGGCTGCCTTTTTCCTCCTGTCCACCGCACAGAGCCCTCCCTGCTGAGTGTGAAAAGATTTCTAAGGCTGACAAAGTGATTCTGAATGTGCTTTTAGAGTCTCTCCTCTAACTGCTTCCTTCCCAATTTCCGAATCCAAAGATGGTTTTAAAACGAATTTACGGGACTAGTCTAAGTAGGCACTGACATCGGATAAATATACTTAAATGGTAGGCTGTCATGCTCTTAATTAAAGCCCACAACATAGCTGCAGGGAAATAGGAAGACTGCAGTTGCACTTTTTATTTTTGGGGAGATTAAAGTTACCCCTCATCACACTTTTCAGTCTTAACTACAGAGTGTATATATATGCTTGGCATACATTGCTGTCCTTGGCTGCTGCATCTTTAGCAAAGTGTCAGCCCCTTTTAGCCTTTCTTTTTAGAAACTCTCATATCCCCAACTTATTCCAGTTCTTTTGGCAGTTCTTCAGCTATGTTTCTTTTGGCGTTCCACTGGTGGTTCAAGACGAAAGGCATCCGAGGCATCTCAGTCTTCCCTGAGTGATCTTGGATGTGAATGTGATTTTTTTTTTTTTTTCCTCCCCCTCTTAAACAGTTCAGTAGTTTTTAGTATATTCAGAGTTGTGCAGCCATCACTGCGATCAGTTTTAGAACCTTTTCATCACCCTCAAAGAGAAACTCCATACCCACTGGCAGGCGCTCCACATCTCATCCCAGTTTTTCCAGTCTCTGGCAACTACTAATCTACTTTCTGTCTCAGTAAATTTGCCTATTCTTGACACTTTATGTAAATGGAATCAAACAGGATATAGCCTTTTGTGACTGGCTTCTTTCACTTGGCATGATGTTTTCGAGGTTTCTTCACTTTGTAGCGTGTATCCATAAAAAGGACTCAATTCCTTTTTTTATGGCTGAATAATACTTCATTTGTTTACTGCTCTTTGACCTATGAAGCTGTTCATCTCAGTCTGTGTCCCTGCATCTCTTGTGTTCTGTTCAGCAGAGGGCTGCGTGGGTGCCTTGCCTTTTTGGGGTGTGGTTCTCACTTTCCTCCCTGCCTGATTGCCACGCTTCACTGTGTGTGGGTGCCCACCGGGAGTCTCACTGCCTCTCCCCCTTTGCAAGCTCCCTTAGGCATGAGAAAGTGGTGGGGCTTGGAATTTCATCATAGGTTGATTGGCTTTCTGTGGGTACTCAGCTGTTTGGGGTTGTTGTTTTGGCCTTCAGGTGAATCTCTGCATGGCATTTACCACGTGGTTTTGGGAGGCGCCAGGACTTAAAAACCCTGGCTCCTCCCTGGGAGCCAGGAAGGATTGAGGGGTTGTTTTCCTGCATCACCTTTGGTTTTGACTTTGTCGTGGTTGCTGATGTCGACATTCTTTGCTGAAAGGTACAGGAAAGAGAGCTACTGTCTGCCTAGAAGTTCCCCTGATTTTCTTGCTCCTTCCAAGCCTAGTTTTCCCTAAACAAAAAAATGCTTAAAAAATCAGAAAAGTCTCTCAGCAAAGTTGTTTAAGAACTGGGAGTTCTTTTAAGGAAGATGGGTGGTGCCATGCTTTGATAGTTGTGATTTCCCACCGCCCCCCCCCACCCCCCGCAGATTTATTTTTCCCACATTGCTGTGAAATAAAGATGAGATCAGCTTCCTACTTGAGTCAGGCAATTTTTACTCATATTCAAGTGCTCATCGAAAGTATGAGGCGATAGAGAGAATGGTGGGGACTGAGAAAACCCCATGACCCAAGGGTGCTGGAGGCCTTTGGTGGAGTTGGAGGATTCTAGTTCTCTGGAAGTGATGGAGATTTGGGGTGGGTGTCTGTGTCTTTCCTGGAGATTCCTGGTAAGAGGAAGCCAAAGACCAGCATGTTAGTTTGGGGATCTTATTCATCACATACTCAAGTTCAGTGTCAAAAAAATTCCTTAATAATGGGATTAATCACGCTTTTTCACACTCCCTGGTTTTTCTGGTACAACTCTCAGTTCCAGATTGACTCTTGTGCTCCAGTCATCGATGTTACCTAAAGGGCAAAAGGCTGTATTCACTGTTTTCTCTGTAGTGGCTCAATAACGAAGAATTTGCGAGGTAAGACATTCACCCACCTCACTTTAGAAAGTAGGTGTGAGTGTGTGTATGTGCATGGATATCTAAAAAGGAGTTGTTTTTTTACACTTTGCATTGTTGAACTGGAAATCTGTGTTCTGTTCTGCCAGCCTGCCTTTGTGCGGTGTACCTATAACCTATGCGCACACTTGTGTGCCATTTCTAAAGCAAATGCCACCTCCCTCCTCTTAAAATTGCTTATTAGAGCTAATTTTACGAATTGAGTTAGAACTGCCCTATAATATAATGCAGAATATTTCCCAATAATGCCTAGGTTAACAATGATCGTCTTGCTGTATTGTGCAAAAAAGGCTTCTGTTCAGACCCAGCTGGGTTTCAGGCTTAATTCATTGCTCTATGGTGGGATCACCACAGCTGCTGTGGGGCCTTTACAAATGCAAAAAAGCTGTCAGTGTTTGTTTCATCAGCTGCATAAGTGATGAGGCCAAGTTGAGGAATCCATTCCAGTGCGCAGTGTGCAGGCTGTAGCCATTATTGTTTACAGAATTAGTGTGTTGGAGCTTTAAAATAGTTGGCACCTCGACTGTCCTTTAAAAGCACAAGACTAAGGACAGGACCAGTTGGTTGTCCTTGTAATGTTGGCCGGATCCAGCCCAGCCCCTGTCTTGGACAGTCGCTTGCTCCGGGCTGTGCTGTGGGATTGACCCTCTTTTGCACAAGGGGGTGGCTGAATACACGTCCATTTAATTCTGCATCTCAAACTTAGGTTTCCATTCTTCTTTTTTTTCCCTCATTATTTTAGTTTTTTTTTCTTGTTATTTTAGTGCTCAGTCGTGTCTGACTCTTTGTGGCCCCATGGACTGTAGCCCACCAGGCTCCTCTGTCCTTGGGATTTCCCAAGCAAGAATGCTGGAGTGGGTTGCCGTTTCCCTTCTCCAGGGGATCTTCTCCGCTCATGGATTGAACTCAGGTCTCCTCCTGCATTGCAGCCTGTTCTTTACCGTCTGAGTCAGCAGGGACGCCCACCTGTCACTGTCCATAGTTGTAATTGAATTTTAAAGCCTTAGTAATCCTCCTAGCTGCAGAGAGGTGTTGGACCGTCTGCTGGGACCTCAGGTATCCCAGCTCTGTGGGACTCCTTTTGCGAAATGATACTGCTTTGGGAGTTACTCTCATCTCTCCGTAGATTCCGCAGTGAAGGCTACCTCTTGGCTGCAGAAGGAGCTACCGGACAGGTCACTTGGCAGCCAACTGGAGGGTATCCTCAGTGGATGCTGACCCCCTTCCCCAGGGAGCTGGTATAGCCATGGCAATACCGCCAGTCGTTCCGGGGACCCGTGCCCGTGGTATTTCACAGGATAGTATAGAATCGTCCCTTTCATTTTTATCTGATTGATTTTTGGTTCCCTTCTCGGTTCAGGGGTCTGTCTGAAAGTCATGCCTCGTGGAATTGGAAGGCAGCACTGATGGTGGCCAGTCTGTACAGGTTTTCAAAGTGGAGCTTGTCAGGTCTCCGAGCCAGCGGGGATGACTAATGGTGCTTCTCCCTCCCAGCTGGAAAGGTCCCAAAGTGCTCTCCCATATTCATAAAAAAGATGGCGTGAGGCTCAGGGTCTTCAAATTAAAGGTCAGTACTGCTCAGCTTTATCTCAAATAACTGTCACTTGTGTTCTCCCTCCCTCCTTTATGTCTCTCCGTTTTTCCCCGCGGGGCGTCTGGAGCCGGGAGGACAGATGGGTTGGAGGAGCTCCACGTGGCGTTTGTGCTGGTGAAGCAGTTTGAGGATCCTGGTTTGTCCTCCTTTGGAGGGAGTGCTCTCTCGGGGAGAGGGTGGGCTCAGACAAGCACGTTTTAACTGAGTGAACTTCCGTAAGAGAACACATTCAAACATCTGTCTAGGATTTTTTTTAATATTTATTTGGCTGCATCAGGTCTTAGTTGGAGCTCATGGACTTCAGTAGTTGCATAGGCTTGGTTGCTTCATGGCATGTGGGATCTTAGTTCCCCGACTAGGGATCGAACCCATGTCTCTTGGATTGCAAGGCGAATTCTCAACCAGTAGACCACCAGGGAAGTCTCTGTCTAGATTTTTTTTTTAAACTTCCTTTTAAAGCCCCTCTCACTGACCGTGACACTCACCCTGGAACAGGAGTGGTGAGAAGGAAAATAGTCAACAGTGAGTTCCACTCCTGTGCCCCTGGGGGAGACAGCCACCCCAGGGGCTGTGTCCTGGGCCTTGTTCCTGCTTGGCTGCCCTTCAGGGACTGCACTGGCCCACCTGTTTCTCCTGGCTGGGGCAGGTATTGTGTGTTTTGGCTTTAGGAATCTCTTATCAAAGCCCCTTCTGCTTTTATTATCTTTGTGAGGCAGAAACGTGTCCTTGTGTTGGTTTGTTTTTATACTGCATTCTCTCTGAGAAGTTTTGTGAATATGTATCTGACTAAGTGTGTATGTGTGTATCTGCATGTCTTTGGTGAACATTTAATTTAGTGAACATTTAGTCATCTCACCATTCCTGGAGACCTCAGGTAAACTGTTCTAAATGCCACCTTGCTTCATACCAGCTGAGTCTCCTGGGAGATCACCGGGCCTCAGTGTTCTGCACTGTGAAATGGGTTGCAGGTGCCTCCCTGCAGGAAGACAAGGTGTGAGTGCCTCCCTTCTGCCTGCACACCAGTGTCTCTCTAATGCTGACATGCTGCAGCCTGCTGGGTGGCAGACGGTTTGATAAATGCTTCTCCTTTGACTTTGGGGGAGAGGTGGTGAGGTCAACACACAGCCTGAGCTTTCTGGAGTGTCATTCTCCTGACCTCGGCACTGCCCAGCCTTACACACACGCACACACACACACACACACCCCCACACCCCCCCTCAGGCGAGCAGCTTACTAGCACGAGATACAGAATCCAGTGCCTTTCCTTTCCCATGTAAAGGTTCAGAGATCTGTTTGAGGGGAAGCAAAAGGCCTGAGGATGCCAGCCATTGGGAATGGAGGGTCTGATTCCTAACCAGCTGGCTGTAGGTGCCGAGGAGGGAACACTGTCTGTGCCCTGGTGGGCGTCAGCTGTGAAATTGTCCAGGTAGAATGTCGTTCTTAGACTCAGGCTTCAAATGATAAGACGCGGAGGAACTCGGAATACTCATCACGGGGTGAGCCAAGTCTGGGGAGTTTTGTGGTTGGTTGGTTCAGCTCCTGCTGTTGAGAGTCTTTTGGGGAGCCGTGTTTCACTGGCTCTCCTGCCTTCAGAAGTCCGCTGTGATACAGGAGTGAGATTTCTCTGTGGTTTCATCACTGAGAACAGTACCAGGCCTCGCGGCCGTTCGTCTGACAGTTCTTTGTTCCTGTCCGCCACCTGGATGGGCTTGGAGGTTGCTGGGCTGCGTGCAGGCGGATCCCCAGGGGTCTGTGTGTTTCACCTGCCTTCCGAGGGTGTGGCCGTGTTACTCGGGGCCCTGGAAATAAGCCCTGTTTACCCGAGGGGTCACGTGAGGAAAGCGGTTGCGTGAGTGCATTCACACGGCCTCCCAGAATTTTGCCAGTTCAGAGCTTCTCCCTCCTGGCCCCAGAGCCCTTGAGGAGGGAAGGTCGTCAGTCCTATATTCTCTTCAGGATAAATGGGGGGAAGTGGGACCCCTCCCTGCCCCCGAGGGTGGGTGGAGGTGAAAGCCTTGCTTATGAAACTGCTTAACTGCTCCTGGCCCCTGTGCTGAGGGGTGGTGCCGCCACTTTACCCTCTGGAAAGCCCAGACCCATCCCCTGATGCAGAGATTTCATCCAAAACCTCCAGGCCCGCTCAGGTGACCTGAATTAGCTTTTTGAAAGGGCACAGCTAGGGTTTCATACACGAGGGCTTTAGCAGCACAACCAAAAGGCTCATCAGCTTTGAACTCTGCTGCTGACCGGGGTTATCTTGCTGCTACTAATAGAAGCGAAAAAGTTCACCTGCCAAAGTGACTGTCCCAGGAATGCAGCCTCACTCTGGGCTTCTGTGGTCGGAGGAAAACTGTTGCTACCTCCCTGTTCCACTTCTTGCCGTCATCCAGCAGTGGCGGGACTGCTGGGGGGAAGCCGGGTGAGAAGGGGGTGAAAGAAAGAACCGCTGAGCAGTGGTTGTGCAGGA
This sequence comes from Cervus elaphus, assembly GCF_910594005.1. Lineage (NCBI taxonomy): Eukaryota > Metazoa > Chordata > Mammalia > Artiodactyla > Cervidae > Cervus > Cervus elaphus. The sequence continues at coordinate 42,050,739 of NC_057821.1, read as the reverse complement.
TGTGTCTGGAAAGGCCCCTGGCTTTAGAAAGGGGGTAACGTGGGAGGGGGTGACAGTCACTGAAGCATGACACGCCTCCAGAGGCCCTGGGACTTCCAAATAAGAAAAGGGAGCTTTCTGCTGATTGTACGCACACAACACACACACACATCTTCCTCTCCTCCATCCATCCCCCCGCTGGTTTGGGAATCTCCCAGTCGGACATTTTTAACATGGGAGCTCTTCTTCCTGGCTCTAGTTGGCAGGATGCTCACAACGCAGCTGCAAAGAATTTGCTTCTCCTTTTCACAGCATCTCACATTGAAAAGTAGTTGTGGGACTAGAAAACAAAAACTAGAGAGGTTTTCAGAAGTGGAAGCCAAGTTTAATTAAAGTCAAGGAAGTTGGGGCTCTGTAACTCTTTTGTGAAGTCTCTTCAAGTCAGGCCGGTGCCCCAGGCAGGCAAGGTGGAAAGTGCCCCGTGGCTGCTCCCATTTGGGAAGTGGAAGGCCTCCTTGTCTGCTCCTTGCTTGGGGAACCTCATAGAGCAGGGTTTATCAGAAGATGTGTGACCCGTCACCTCTTGGTGGCTCCTTTATTAGGTGCTTGCCGCCTCCTCCTCGGAGGAAGAAAACCCTTCAGGGGCTTCGTTCTCTTTACACTGTCTGAATCTCCTGCTTCACCCTAACCCTGCACCAAGCCTCTGGGCTGTAAAACTTCTTCTAAAGAGCAAGAGTTTCTGACTTGATAACTGCCTTCTTACATTGGCTTTTTACCTTCGGTGTACTTTGGGGGTACCCGTCAGCATTTTCTTGGGTGATGGGTCATGTACTTGGTCTTGGAGGTTTTGCGCATATTCACTGACCAGTGCATTTGCGAGGAAACCCTCCCTCCCTGCTGTCTGCAGTGCTGACTGTAGGGACGGAATGGAGCCCAGGCAGGGTCCAGAAGCCGGCTGTGGCCAAGTCACACCTGGATTGTCAGCATGAAGGAAACTGAGAGCCAGTCTCACAGGTTGAGGAGGCACGTTTAGCATTTGGTGACAGGGCTTTAATTTGAGTTTTGCCTGGAAACTCTTGTGCTGTATTTCTGAGTAGTTACCTAGAAGTTGTGTAATTGTGTGTTTTATTTTTTTTAAAGATTTTTTTTTTTTTTAATGTGGATCAATTTTTAAAGTCTTTATTTAATTTGTTACAATAGTGCTTCTTTTTGTTTTGGGCTACGAGGCATGTGGAATCTTAGCTCTCTGGGAATCTGACCTACACCCTCTGCATTGGAAGGCATAGTCTTATTAATTACTAGACCACCAGGGTATTTTTATTTAAAAATATTTTTACTTTTAAAATTTTTATTGAAAATATTTTAAAACTTTTTATTAAAAATTTTTTGAAGATAAGGAGTTGGCACTGGCTAGCTCTGTCAGTAGAGCATGAGACTTTATTAAAGACACAAGGAATTGTATCTTAAAAAGTACAAGGAATCCCATACAAAAGGAACATACTTGTGTTTTTCTGTAGATTCTAGCACTTCTTTTCTTCCAGCTGAGGGAATGACTACTCAGGATCTCTCGGGTGTTTTCGTGCATTTGATCCTAACCATTTATTAGGCGTTCTGACAGTCTTCTCTCGTTTTATCAGTGTAGAATTGTTGCCTGCAAGGCTGAGGTGTCTGGGGCCTGGAGCGTGGAGCTGTACTTTTGGACTTGACAGTGACTGTGTTGTGAAGGTGCTGGGCTCTGGTTTGGGGTTTCGCTCTGCCTGGAAAAGCGCTGGGACTTTGTACAGTCAAGTTTTCCTTAGCTGAGAAGTCGTAGTGTGTGGTGGGAACATTGTGACTTCAGGTCTTCCTACACATTTGTAGTCCGACTTCCCTTTCACTTTATTCAGCTTTAATTTTGCAAATATTTATTATCTACTTTGTGTTATTTGTCCAGTTGTGTCTTTTATACTCTTGTGGCGGAGATGGATGTGGGAGTCAATCCAGGATTGAGACCACATAAGGTTCCAGGAGGTTTTCGGCCACTGCACGCCCATCACACAGGGATCTAGTTACAAGGCAGCTTCTCATCCAGCGGGTGTGTGGTGGGGCCCGGAGATGCTGCCTGGCTTGCAGGCTCTCAGCGGATGGCCCTCGAAAGGGTTTTGATTTTGTGGGTAGTTTGTGCAGTGGTTCTCTTTTTTTTTTTTTTTTTCCTCTGTGTCTCTGGCTCAACCAGAGCAACTGGGGAGTTCTCATAAGATCTTCTCTACCATAAAAAAGTTTGAAAACTTACCTTAGGGGACATAGCAGGGACTGAAGACCACGGTAGTCATTCTGCCCCAATCAAAAGATGTTTTCAAACAGTGATGGGATTGTAAAGCCTCATCATCGTTTCATCAAACAGCCTCTTTTGGCCCAATGTCCTATACACTCTCCTTCCTGAGGCCGGTTCTTTAATTTTCGTCCTGGAAGGAAGCCTGGTGTTTCCTTACAGACAACTAGTTACAGTGCACTGTCTGTATCATGTCATGTGTTTCCCTAAACTCTGTCAGGTCTCATTTGGTAAACGCAGAGCAGGCTCAGGGATTTCTGTGTAGGGCCCTTGCGGTTTTGCTGGTTTCTGTCCAGAGTTCATCTTGAAAGCTTATATATATGTTATATATATATATATATTTTTTTTTTTTAAAAGAGAAGTTTTCTATTGGAAGGTACTGTGGATTCATACCCACTTAGATGTTTACCGTAGCGGTGTTTCATCCATTCACACCTTACTGCCCTGTGAAATGGCTGTTTTCCCCCAAACTGCAGCTGAGGGAGGAAGCGAGGCAGAGGAAAGGGCCATGGTTGGCCGCCCCGCCGCCCAGGGGAGGTTTGAGTCTCATGTGCTTGTCTTCATCCAGGTAGGCACTGCTGCCTGGGTGTTATGCAGCCCTGGGTTTCAGTTCTGACTCTTGTCATTTATGTAATCTTGTCTGTGTCTCAGTTTTTAAAATCTGTAAAATGGGACTCATAAGTAGTGTAGTATGTATGTCATATAATTTTGAATGTCTGGCTGAGATACACATTTTATTTTATTTTTTTACTGCAATGTAATTATTATCACTGCTTCCCTAGTAGCTCAGCAATAAAGCATCCATCTGCAGTGCAGGAGATGCAGGTTTGATTCCTGGTCCAGGAAGATCCTCTGGAGAAGGAAATGGCAGCCAACTCCAGTATTGTTGCCTGGGAAATCCCATGGACGGAGGAACCTGGTGGGCTACAGTCCATGGGGTCACAGAGGAGTCAGACATGACTGAGCAACTAAACAACAACGAATTATTATTACCACACTCACTGAATTTATAAACCCAGCTCCCTGTGGTTCTGTAAAAAGTGTTCTCTCAAGTGTTAAAAACAGAATTTTAATGATTTTTTTAAGTGATTTTTTTTTTTTATCCTCAGGATAAAAGATGTGATACTAGATTATCATTATGTTACGTATTGTTAACAGTGTATGAAGCAATACCTAGTAAGTGGCTATTTACAGAGAAGGATGATTCAGAGTTGCTTACTAGATTTTATGGTTCCTCATTCTTTATTGTACTTGATCCATTTTGGTGGGTGGGTGGATGTGTGGTTGGGGGTGGATTCCTTCTGCTTGGAAACATTGCAGCCTCCTTGTATTAAGTGTTTAATTGTATTTCCTGGTCTCTACCACACTCATGTTCAAAAATCATTTCGACTTTAAACAATATTTTAATTTGCTAATAATATTGAATACACATAGTGGGTTCTCTGTAAATTAATTATGTATGCTGAATTGAATAGTAAAAGGATTAAAGCTTTTAAAAGGGACGGGTTTATAATCTTTTCTTCTACTATTGTCTGCCCCCCTTCCCCCCATCTCCCTCCCCACGTCTCCCCTGGGACCAGCTTTTATTTAGAAAAGTAAGGAAGTGATTTTTCAAGTAATGATTGCGATCTTTAAAAAATTGTTTTTAAGGACTTTTTATTTGAAGCATGATTTTTTTTTTAAGGAAATAATGTAAATTAGTAGGACCCTGTTTTGAATTTCTGAAGATCAACTTCATTCTTGTGGGGCTACTCACCAAAGAACTCACTGTTTTTTGTATCCCCTTCAGAATAGTCTTATCTTTTCCTTTTCCTATCTTTAAAAAATATTTTTTAGACATACAATATGTTTCTTGTATTTTAAGTGTTTAAAGGGGTGTCCTTACTGTTCTGCATATTGCTTTAAAGGTGAATGAAGAAATTATTTTTCTTTTTTTTTTGGTTTGTCAACTACAGAATGTTGTGATTCTATTTTATGTTCACAGAAAAGCCTAAAGGTTTCTATGTATTATCTAGTATTTTGTTCTGAAGAAACGTGTGCTATTTGTAAAGCAGGAAGTGTGTGGAGAAAGGGCAATTCAGCAGTGAGTTGGGGTCTGAGATACAAATTAATTTGCTTTCATTCAGATAATTTAACACAGCCTAGTAACTGATTGTTCCAGAGTGGTTTATTAAAATGCAGAGCTCAGGATGGGAGAGGGAGAGTTTTAGAACTTGTATCTTTATGTGTGAAGGGGTGATTAGTAGACCAGAGCCAGCGATTCTGTTGGTCGACTGTTGATTCTGAATTTTTTTCTCTTCTTGGTGATCCTTGGCATCTTTAGTCTTTGTAGGGTCTTAGGGTCTAAGAAGGAGATTTTAGAGGTTTCCACTCCTCCTTTTCTTGTCTTTTTTTTTTCTTTCCTTTCCATTCCTTAATCTCGCAAGTGGGACCCTGAAAAAGCTATTGACAATCTGATGGTCTAAAGCTCCACCTGCAGTTAGAAGCTGGTTGTCCTTCTGGAATGTTCTTTCCACAGGAGGCTGCTGGTCCTAGTCTCTGGGCCAAAGGAGGTTTTGGATAGGCCTTTGATTTGTGGTCTCCGGAGAGGCCACCAGACTGCAGAAGCCTGTCAGACTTCCCAGTTTGTGTGATAGGGTTAAAAGTGGGTTTTGTAGGGTTACCTGGATCTCTGTGACTTGGGGTCACAACCTCTGGGTCGCAGGAGCGGCAGGAAGTGTGCAGAGAGCAAGAAGAGCTATTGGGTCTGCCTTTTGGAGATGAGTCTGGGCAAGGGTTCAAGAACGGGATGCAAGGTGCAAGGGCTAGCACAGACGTGAGCCCTTGGGGTCAGAGGCAAAGACGAGAACAAGCTGGAAAACTCTGTCCTGACCTCGAAAGAGCTTCTGGAGACAGGCCTTTGGATCTTTGGCATTTCCTTCTTTCAGAAGGTCTGTTGCGCAGCTGAATTGGGAAAGTGTCCTACATCCCCAGCTTCTTCATGAGATGCTGATACCAGTTAATTCAGAATCACTTGTAATTGGAAGCAGCTGCTGTTTCCCAGCTGACTAGGTGTTTGAGTCAGATGCTTTGAATTAGCTGGAGTTGGATTATTCATATTTTAATTAAAGTCCATTTTAACCAACCCCCCCCCCCCCCCCGCCCCCGCTTGTCTCTCCAATGGCCAGGCTTTTACAGTAACACATTTGAAATTACAAGTGCATCCCAGTAGAAAGGTATAATGTAAGTTCAAGGACTTGCAGTTGATTATGGTCTTGTATTATTAAGTAGTGAATTTAACTGCTCTGCAATTCCCTGCTTCTCTAGTGGGAGATCCCATTCCGTTTGGGAGAGTTGAGACTTTTGTCCCTTCCCCTCCTTGGAGCACTGACATGTTAGCTTAATTGCTTGTGTCACTGCTGTGGGGAAGGTACTGCATGAAATGGGACGATCAGTTTTCTGGTACTTCTCGTCCAATGGGGTTTGCAAATCAAGCCATGAATAGTGGGGCTTTGGGGCAGTGCAGATATTTTCTTTACAGGAGAAAAGTTAATGAGTACTGTGGTGAGGCTGTTCAGTGCTTCTGTGCAGATACAAAATGTTCAACAAGCAGCTTGTAGGGGGGTAAAAAACGACTGCCTTAATTTTGAGACAAAAGAAAAGTTGCATTTCTCTTAGCATCAATGCTGATGAGGAAGAGGGGCAGGAGAGGAGGTGGATGGATGTTGTCTTCATTTCTGTTTCAGTGACTTAACGTTTGACTTGATAAATGTCCTAGTTAATTTAATTTTGTGTCGGTCCCTCGCCTCCCCTTGAATGTCCAATTTTAGCTGACTTGCAGAAAAACCAGAACAATGCAGACCCATTCGATTTTGCATACCTGTTAAAATCCTTAGGCATTCTGTGTGGTCAGGGACCTTTAAAAGGGCGTAAGAGATGCGCTCACTGTCCAGAAGGAGTCCAAAAGTGTCCCTGGAGACAGAAAGCATACATTTGTCGATACCTTTAGAGAACTGTGTCCTATAGGACTTGGCGAGGTAATATACATACCAAGCACTGGGAGAGCTGAAGGAGGAGGCCTGCTAGCTAGGGTGGGCTGGCTCTTTGGAGGTAGAAGGTCATTCCTAGAACAATGAAAGGATCCTTCCATTCCCCTGTCTTTGTAGAGTTGGCCTGAGGATGTCCACCTAGTTTCAAACTATTGACTAGAGGCCCCACATCTGCTATGATTTTCCTCTATGCCTGCCCTGCACCGGGGCAGAGACTTTGGGGCCCTGGGACATGAAACAAGGGCTTTTTTGGCCCCTGTACATGGTCAGGGGCAGGAACAGATGTGCTGGGCTGTCCCTTTCAGGGGCAGTCCTTGTGTTTCATCCATGCTACCTGGCATCTCTGGTGACTAAGCAACACGAAGTTGCTCCGCTAGTTTCTTGGTAATAGGCCTGACAAAATTTGACTGTTTGTTGGACTTTCCTCCAACTTAAAAGGCCATCAGCAGGCAAGCCTTAGGTATACTTTTAAGGAAGAGGGAACACATTTGACAAAGCAAAAATCTTAATACCAGGTATTTCATTAGAAAACCACAGTCCCTTTAAATGTCCGTAAGTAAGAGGTCTTTGTGGAATTCTGTTCATGGTAGAAAGCACCACACTTTGAGCTGCCTGGCCTGCTGAACAGCAGATTTAAGTGTGAAAGAATATAAACAGTATGTATTCTCACATATCTGCAGAGCACAATTTAACCTTTTATTTTTATTACCACTCTTAGCTTTTGAGAGAAGTGTCTGAAGCTGTGTGGAATATAGGCCGAGCTAGAGTTGAGCCCCACTGTGCATGTTTTTAATACTGAGATGATGTTTCTGTTCCCCAGGATGTCTGGGCGTGGAGCTTTGACCCATTTCTCTCCTGGGTAAAGGTCTTCAGGGTTGCTGGCCAGCCCCTTTCAGGGTACTCAGATGAAAAGAGGAACCAGTACTTAAACTGAAGTCTCTAATCAAGGTCCGGCGGGCCTCATTTTGCATTTTAAGGTATCTGCTGAACACAATAACTTAATAAGGTAAAATAGTGATTGTTACAAATTAAGTAGCTATTACTGAAGCATCACACATATCTATTTCAAGAAGAAAAAGAGGAAGAATGTATATTATATAGCTTACTAATAGATAAACAAGGATTCCATCTAGTTAGAAATGCTTGGGGAAATTTCAGGAGAAACTTGGCAACAACAATATGGATAAATGGAGAGAGCATAAACCATTTTTTGGGGGGCAGAGTACTGTTGGAGCATGCTGTAGAAGGTGCAAGGATAAAATTAACCCCAGCAAGAAGTATGAACTCGGACAGACCAGTCAGTGTGGCTGGTGATCGATAGTTAAGCGAGGTGCAGTTCAGGAGTGGAAGGGTCCACCCCCACGGTCTCATCTGGCAAACCTGCCAGCCTGCTGCAGGAAGGAATTGGTGTGGAGGAGTGGATGGGGCAGAGGTTAACCAACTGTTGTAGAAACTCACCGCGGAGCCTGGATTGCTGGGTGCTGGGGACTCCTGGAGTTGGTAGCAGTACCCCAGGCCTGAGTTTCTCATTTTGTGTAAGGTTTCCCCTGATGGGACTGAACTCACATTGGCAGAGAGGAGGGAGAAGGATTTTTAAGGAAGGGAGGGGAGGAAGGGAAGGGAGGGGGAGGGATTGAATATTTCTGAATGCAAGAAGCACAAAAGGGAGATTCTCAGACTATAAAGAAAAGTGTTCTCAGTCATGTCCAACTCTTTGGGACCCATGGACTGTAGCTTCTATCCATGGAGTTCTCCAGGAAAGAATACTGGAGTGGGTAGCCATTTCCTGCTCCAGGGGATCTTCCCAACCCAGGGATTGAACCCAAGTCTCCTGCATCGCAAGTGGATTCTTACTATCTGAACCACCAGAGTATAAAGAAGGCATTCTAATTAGAGGATAAAAAAGTGTTGAGAACTAAGTTTTCAAAATTTGGGGAAGAATTGAATCACCTAGACTTTCCCTGTTGATGCCCTGAGATGCTGGTCCCACCCTGCACTAGAGGAGTAGGTCACAGCTGGGATTAGAACCTAGCTTTGGGGGCACTTAACTTCAAAAAAGGTTTTCCTTTGCCTTCTCACGGCAGGGATACAGGAGGCCTTGTTGGGTATGTGATGGGTGGGTGCTAGTGAAGGAGGATGCAGAAGAGGGGAAGTGGCAAGTGTCCAGGCAAAGAAAAGAGAAGCTGTAGGGCTGAGGGCTGTCTACCTGAGAAAGTGAAAATAGTTTACATTTGGAATGGGACCCAGGGAGGAAATGCTTTGAGATTGAATATTTTTCCCCTGAGAAAGCCTATTTAATTATTATACGCCTGTTGCTGATGGATAGTAAGCTGCTTCCTTCTTTGTTTTTTGCTACTAACTGACCCTCATTTTTGTATCTCCTGACTCACATCTATCAGAAGTTCTCTTCCTGCACAGAGCTAGGGTTTCAGTTGTCTGGTCAGAGGGTGTGTGATTTTCAGTGTTAGTGAGAACTAAAATGTTCTCTGAAATGATTGATGCACTACATTCCTACCAGCAACATCTGTGTCCTTGCTGAGGTTTGAAATTGTTAGAGGTGTTTTGTTTTTTAAAGTGTCCCAAGTCTGACTTGTCATTTATATGGATTCATAGTTGAAGTTCATGGCACACCATGCTTCCTATTCTCAGTGGTAGTCTGGGGTCATGAATGTTTCTTTAGCTTCCTTCCTACTAATTTATAAAAGCCTTTGTTGACTCCACTTGGCGTTAAAATTCTGCTGTCTTGTCTCTTCTCCCCCAGCACAACTTTCTTGTACGTAAATTATACCATATTTATCTGCACTTTTGTGTGTTTCAGGTTGTTCATTCGCTTAGTTGTGTTTGACTCTTTGCGACTCCCCTGTCCTTCACTGTCTCCTGGAATTTGCTCAGATTTATGTCCACTGAGTCTAGCTAACCATCTCATCCTCTGCCGCTCCCTTCTTTTTCCTTCAGAAGAGTGAGATACTGTCTCCTCTAACTTCTCTATTGTCACAGTCATCTTTCATGGAGAAAAGAGAAAGTTACTTTCCTGCTCAAATCTTCCATAGCTCTCCATTGCTTATGGGAGAAAATCTTAGCTCTTCAAGTATTACCTGAAGAGTTTGTTAGAGCAGGCTTAGCCCGGTCTCATCTTCTGCAGCATACATTCCTGTTCATTTTCTGTCCCTTTTCCTGTCAAGGTCACGGCCGTGATTGTATTGCCTCTTTCTTACCTCTCTCTCACTTCACTCTTTCTTACCTGTCACCACTGATGAGCTTCTGCGTCCTTGAAAGACTCAGTTTGGAGAAGGCGGAGCTCCCGCTGTGTGTTGATACTGCTAATGAGCATCACTAGAGGTGCTGGGCCCTTGACCTTCTTCTGGGAGAACCTCATGGGCAAGGGCAGTGTTGTTGACAGCAGATAGCTCTGTGGTGCGTCTTCCGGTGTACTGGTCTGAATGGGTATGTTTTCAGGTCTACTGGCAGGCAGTTGGTCAGTGTTCGTTGTCATTCTTATTTTTAACTTTATCTCAAGGATCCTTCGTATAAATCTGATTAAATCTCTTTCCTGGACTTTTTATATTATGAGAGATTTCACAGTAGAAAAGTTGAAGGAACATGGGTGGTGAACACCAGGACCCTCTTCACCCGACTGCAGGGTGAACGTGCTGTGACGTGTCTGTGTATTGCTCAGGGTCTGCTTTCTTCCTCTCAAGTCTTTGACTTTGGAAAATTTGAAGGGTGCTCTTGCTTATCCATTAAAAAAGGACTTCAGTAGTGTAGCACTTTTAGAAGTATTAAAGAAAAAAAAAAAAAACTTCAATGACTTTGGCTTTTTTCTGCCAAAGTAAATGTTGGCTCTAATTCAGCTGTAGTAATGTAGCTCCTCTCAAATGTGTTCGAGTTAAACTGCAGCAGGGCCAAGTTGAGAAATTAGTTTCTCAGTTTTTTTCCTTCCAATTTAGAAAAAAATTAGATTTTGGATTCTCTTGTTCCTCTAATCTTCTTCTTGGTTCTCCCCTTCTCCGTTAAAAAAAAAAAATCACAAAGAATTGGTTGTCAGTGGGAGAAATGACGATCCAGATTCCTAGGAGATTCTTGGTGACAGTCTTCAAATATGGTGTTTGAACCTGTATTGCAGGTAGTTCATTTAGTACAGTTTCTTCTAAGCCATTGAAGTGGGATGTAAAGGGCCAGAACCCTTTGGGTTTTTTGTCTTTTTCTGCCATGCCAAGAGGCTTGTGGGATCCTAGTTCCCTGACCAGGGATTGAACCCAGGCCCACGGTGGTGAGAGTGCAGAGTCCCCACCATTGGACTGCCAGGGAATTCCCAACCCTTTGGTTTTAACTTGTGATCTTTGCTTTTCTGCCACATATGTGTTATCATTAGCCTGGAAATCCAAGTGCTATGAAGTCATGACACCAGGTGAGTGATAACTCCGCTTCATCATGCATTAGCTGGTATTTGAATGACTGGTTTGGATATAGGTTAGAGTTTTAAGTGTGACAGTGTTTGGTTTTTCTAAGTGCTAGGAAGCTGAATATAATTTGCATGTGGGGGCCTTCCCTGGTGGTTCAGTGGTTAAGACTCCAGGCTTCCAATGCAGGGGATATGAGTTCCAGTCAGGGAACTAAGATCCTATATGCCCTGTAGCCCAATTAAACTATATATATATATATGTATAAAATCTGCACATGGGAGGTGGCTCCCAGGCACTCTGCACAGATAACTTGTAGTAAGTGACTGGTTTGCCAGGTGACCTGTCCAGGACATTTGTGTTTGGCCCAGATTGTCTTTTCACTCTTGACTGAATTGTGACTCACATGATGACCAAAGAAAAATGGTACGAATACATCATGGTATGCAAAATTCAAATTAATTTTGAATTTAATTTTGACTTCAAGGTCAAATTCAGAAGTGTTAAGTGCAAAGTGTGCCCCTTATGCTTTCCTCCTCGGTGCATTTGCTCCCCGTTTACACTCTTATTTACGTAGACGTGTATGCAGGATTCCCCCCACCCTTTTCTTTTTGGCCCGTTTTTAGTGGTGGAATCGCGGGTCCTGTTGTGTGCTCTGGCCTCTTCTCACCTAACTGTGTCTTGTCAGTGTTTCCATGTGGTTCTCTAACGCTGTGTACTTCCTGACAGGACCTCAGTACTGGAGTGTATATAGCTGCTTGCTTATGATTCCCGTCCGAGAAGAGTGCCTGGCGTTTAGGAAGCACTCAGTAGACGTTTAGGTTGTTAACTCTGTTTTGTTTACTTGGCACATCTCTCACACGTGGGCATACTGGCATCAGATTGCAAGGGTATGCGCTCAGTTTTTATAGTTGGAAGAGATGTTTTTTTTCCCCCTTCGGAAAAGGCTTAACTAATTTATATTTTCACCAACAGTGTATAGAGAATCTTTATTTCCTTTCCTTCTTGCCAATACTTGGTATTATAAGGCTGATTTAGTTTTTGCTAATGAATCACATATGATTCATCACTGTTGTTGGATTTACATTTCTTTGTATTGAGCATTCTTCATTGGCCTGCTGAGTGTCCACATTTCTTTTGTTCGTGACCTGCCCACTTTTACATATTTTTTCTTACTGCTTTTTGTCAGAGCTCTTTTTGTTCTTTACTTTCTAAACATATTTTAAGTATCTTCCCTAAGTCTGTCCTTTATCCTTTAATGGCATCTTTTCTCATGGAAGTTTTAAACTTTTCCTGTAGTCCAGTTTGGTTTTCCTTTACGGGTTTTGTGTCTTGCTTAGGAATGCTTTTCTGACCTCAAGAATATGAAAGTATTCTGTAAGAAATCCTCCTTCTTTTATTACCTCCCATCTAGTTAAATATTACCCTCCAATTTTTTAATCTTCTCTGTACTCTCACATCAGCCACTAAAATGGTATGAAACCTCAGTTCTCTGGAATCTTCCAGTAATGACTTTTTCTGACAGCCACATTTTATGGATATGTTAGGGTTTATCCCTACTTACATACCCAGAGGCTTAAAATGCACGTTTTAAAGTGTTGGTACTTAATTATTGTCATGACTCTCATTATCTTGTATTAAATAATATTTTAATGTTCCCATGGAGGTATAGGAAGACCGCTTTGGCCTATGCATCAGTTTCTGGATTCTAAATCCCTTTAAATACATGAAAATTCTGAGTTTTTTAGTTGTTTTTTTTTTAAGAAGAGGATGAAATAGAGGGTAACAGTTATCGTACCATTATGTTATACACATGCAAGGTAGAAAACTGATAAAACTAGCAGATAAAACTAGGAGTTCTGCCCCTAAATGAAACCGCTTTCTCTGCGGTCAGATTTGCACTGGTAAGAGTTGCTCTGAGAACTGGCTATGAGTTGCTTGCCTTCATCGGTTGTATGTATTTGCCATCCAAAAGGTTTCTTTTAAAGAACAGAACTGCTTTAAAAGCTTTTTACAACAACTACTTTATTTAGCCTTGTATTTTCTCCCATATTTTTTTCTGATTTCTTTTGACACTTGCTACTTACTATTGGTACAGTGGATGTGTCTTTCAATCTGTTTTTATCATGTTGGTAATTATAATATGGGAAAGTAGTTAACTAGCCTATTGCTGTGTGAAGTAAAGCTAAAAAGTCCCTGATTAAGGGACTGGGCCCCTGTGAGAAGTCAAGTGTCATTTTTTTGGCCTATGAACAAAAGGACAGCCTGTGAAATGGCAGTCCATTCCAGTATTCTTGCCGAGGAAATGGCATGGACGGAGCCTGAGAGGCTGTAGTCCATGGGGTTGCAAAGAATCAGATAGGACTGAGCCTGCGTGCACACACAGTGGTGTGTTTACTATGATTTCAAGTTAGCAGATGTCTATTGACACATAATTTACATCATCAAACACCTATTCCAAGTATATAGTTTTTTGAATTTTGACAGTCAAATTCATATTCCCATGTAACTACTCCCCAGTTAAAATAGATTTTCATCACTATAAGTAGTCCCTTCTGCCATTTGTAGTTGTCTTCTCTAAGATAAGCATTGCCTGTTTTTATTTTTTTAAATTGAGGTATAATTGCTTTACAGTGTTGTTAGTTTCTGCTGTACAACAAAGGAATAAACTATGTGTGTATATATCCTTTTCCTTTCCTCTTGAGTCTCCCACCCCCTGCAAGCCTTGCCTGTTTTATACAGCACAATCCTTTTCAGATTGATTTGTGTTGTTGCATTTATCAGTAGTTCATTCCTTTTTTATTGCTGAATAATACTCCATTGTATGGATACACCACAGCTTATTTCTATTCTTACTGATTGATGGACTTTTGAGTTGTTTCCAGTTTTTGGCTGAGAGTATCTGTGAACGCTTCAGTTCAAGACTTGGATGTACTCAGTAGGATTTTATTTCTCCAGAGTCAGTCAATCCTTAGGTATGTAATTGGGTTATAAATTAAGTATATATTTAGCTTCATAAGAAACTGCCACACAGTTCTCCAAAACACATGCACTACCTTGCCATCCTGAGCAGTCCTGTGGCTCTTGGTCCATCGTCAGTCTTTCTGTTTTCTTTCAGTGGTGAGTACTGCTATAGTATCTGGCCAGAATCAAGTTTGTAAGTTACTGTAAGTTTGGTTTTCAGATGAGTTTAAAATCAATTCACATTGGGTTGAGCTTGTTCTAAGTAGCATCTTGGCTAGAGTGTTCATCTTCTTTTATTAGGTTAGAAATGCTCCTTCATCTTGAACTTTTGACTCTGTTACCAAACCCCTCTTTTCTATGGGGGAGGCAGAGGAGCTGTTACAAGTGCAGTTCTCAGGGACTTAAACGGTCTGCTTTATCAGCCTGTATCAGACGTGAAGTAGCAGTCAAGCAGGAATTTCTTGGACTGGAGGAAGGAGTACTGACCCTCAGATGAAGGGGTGTAGCTGACATCCTGAGACATCCCAAATCACAGTGGCCTGGGGCAGTGCATTGGGTGGGCAGGCAGCCTCCTGTCTTGGGGTTGGGCTGCTGCCTTACTGCACACACGTGTGTATTTTTTAAAAAACTTTATAAGCAACACAGAAACAAACCATGGAAAGGCAGAAAGGTTACCCCTAGCTCCACTGCCCCACACTACTGGTATAAATGTTTTGGTGTTTTTTTTTTTTTCCCCAACAGCTGTTCTTTCCCTCTCTGAACATGTTTTGGTAATTCTGTGGCATATACAATTTTGTTTCTCTATTTTTTCTGCTAGATGTCATCATAAGCATTTCCTCATGTGATTATATATTTTCCATAATAACAATTTTTTTGTGCCACTTCAGTGCCAACTCTTCTGAATCAACCCCTTCACTTTAGGTTTTCATAATGAGTGAGTCTGAGGTCTTCCCCAGGTTTGCCAGTCCTGTGAGACAAGGCTTTTTGTGTTTGTTCTTTCTTCCATAATAACAGTTTAATGGGAAGGCAACTGTTGAAATGTATGTATAGCTACAATTTTCCAAATTTCATTACTATTTTAGGATATATGACCAAGCACACAATTACTAGATTAATGGAAATGGACATCTTAAAAATCTCTCTCTTGTGTTTTGCCAAATGACTTCCCAGAAATGTGATACTGCTGCTCCCCAGCAAGTGTTGTTCCAAATAGCACCCCAGAGCCCCCTGGAATACTTACATTAACACTGTGAAATTCAGAGTCACTTGGAAGTTAGGTTGTAATGTTAACTCAAGGTAGGACATCATTTTAGGAATACTTTCATGTGCAAGTATCAACAATATTCTGGTGAATGCATTCAGGACTGTCATTTGTTGGTCAAGTCTTGAAAATAGTTTGTGTTTGAAACCTGTGTATCTCTAAAACAGTCTAAGAAACTGGTTAAAAGAAGGTTACCTAGCTACTTCTAGGCTTATCGATTTCTTATTTCTACTGCCCAAATGCACAGGATTTTGAAATCATTGAAAATACAGAGCCAGGCCTTTCCCTTCCTAGGGGCCTGAAGTGTGTTTAATGCTTTTGAACCTGCCCTAGTTCGTTCACTAGGGGTCCCTGGACTGGAGTGTCCCAAAGTGTCATTAAACTTTGTGATTGCTGATCTGTGTTTGGATTTAGGTCACTTGCCTTTTTTCTCCTATGGATATTGCAGTGATCTGTAATAATTGCAGACCTCATTTTGTATGTGTGTGTGTGTATGTATGTGCACACGGGCTCAGTCGTGTTCAACTCTTTGTGACCCCCCGTGGACTGTAGCCCACCAGGCTCCTCTGTCCATGGGATTTCCCAGGCAAGGATACTGGAGTGCGTTGCCATTTCCTTCTCCAGGCGATCTTCTTGTCCCAGGGATTGAACCCGCGTCTGCTGCTTTGGCAAGCGATTCTTTACACGACTGAGCTGCCAGGGAAGCAGGGGAGACAGGTACACAGCTGGCTGTATATAATACCTCTGGGAACTTAGGGCGTCACACAGGCCATATTGGCAGCTTTCAGGAAGGAGGTGCCTTAATGTGTGGGAGTGAGAGGGTGAGTCAGGGAGGTCTTCCTAGAGGAAGGCAGTGTCTTACGAAGGATAAGCAGAAGTTAGGTAAAAGGCTGGGGCTTGAACAGTTAGATGAGCAGGGTCAGAAAAGCGTCTGTGTCTGTCGGCCCGTTTCCCCCTGGCCGCCCCCCCCCCCCCCCTCCCGCCCCGGTCTGCTTTTCTAATCTTGCTTCTTTTCAGTCGATAAAGAGAAGTTTCCTTTTGTCTTTGAAGTCACCTATAAAAAGAAAGGCTTTTTGTCAGTAACATTTCACTAGGTTGAAGTGAATGCTGTCTTTTATTATTCTTGGCACACTTCTTGGCATCAGTTAGTGCAGTTGGGCATTTTTAGTGTGTATTCTAATGGTGTCATTTTTGGATTATTTGAGCTTACAGATTTTGCCAAAGATGACAGCAGCAGTGTATCTTTCTAAAGGTGGGGGATTCTGATATCCTCCCATCTCAGAACCCCAGGTGACTCTCTCTCACTCACTTACTTTGTGGTAGGTCTTAAAAATTATTTTTAACTGAAAAGTTGTAAAAATAGTACAAAGAATATCTGTCATTTACTGTTTGGTCATGTTTGATTGTATTTTCTCTTCTATGTCCCCACCCCCACCCCCCATTCTGAACTATCCTCAAGTACTTAGAATATATTTCCTAAAAATAAGAATGTTCTCTTATAAAGCCTTAGTACAGTCATCAATGAGGAAATTTAATTTTGTACTTGTCACTCAGTTGCTCTGTCGTGTCCAACTCTTTGCGACCCCATGGACTGCAGCACGCCACCCTTACCTGTCCTCCACCATCTCCCGGAGTTTGCTCAAACTCATGTCCATTGAGTCATCCAGCCACCCGTTGATGCTATCCAGTCATCTCATCCTGTTTCCCCCTTTTGCCTTCAGTCTTTCCCAGCATTAGGGCCTTTACCAGTGAGTTGGCTCTTCACATCAGGTGACCAAAGTATTAGAGATTCAGCTTCAGAGCCTTGTAATTTCCTATTCCTGTATCCCTATAACACGTCCCCATAATTCCTTAAGCACTTTCTTTTCAAAAAATTATATTTAAACTTTTTACTGGAGTATAGCCTATTCACAGTGCAGTAGTTTCAGGTGACATCAAAGCGACCCAACCAAGCACTTTCTTACTTTCTGATACACTGAGGTCCTCCAGGCTCCTCTTGTATGTTCCTAGTGCTTTATGTATGTTGATGGTTTTATGATTTTCATGCTGTTAAGGTTTAAAATTTTTTTTCCATTTCTCTTTACACAGCAGTGTTCATAGCATCCCACGTTTGGGTTGTCTCCGTATTGTGGCCGCTGCTTACATCCTCTGACCATCTCCATTTTTGAAGTGTCTCCTCCTGGTTTGGGTTGCTGCAGCAAATCTCAAAATTCCTAACCTGTGTTAAACTAAGGCATCTTCAGAGGAATTTCAGCCTAATAGTTCTTGTCAGCTGTCCTTACCTCCTGTTGATCTGCTTATGCTTTTATTTGTTCTGCCCTTCCTTGGACTCGCCTTCCACATATGGCACACAAGTCTTGTTGGAGGATATTTGGCCTCTACTCACCAGGGTCAGTAAATATGCTGCATCCCTATTCTTTCCTCTGGATTGCGCAGTTGTGGCAAGTCCTTGCCCTCTTTGATTTCTTTTCAGAAGCCTTTCCACAAGTACTAGTGGTAGCCCTACTGATCTGTAAGAATTGGCAGGGGCGTTGAAAAAAAATCAGGTGTTAGGTTATTTAGTGAACCCTGTATTTTCTCAGTGAATGTAACATGTTAATGTTTTTCCCTTTGAAAGGATATATGTATTACAGGAAATTCAGAAAGTTGGAAAAGCGTAAGTGAAAAAAGAGTAAGTACTGCAATATTAGTACTCTCTTACGGTTATTAGACCTGTGCACAGATAGATCTATGACAGTTAAATCATGTTTACAGTATAAGACTTTTTTTCTTGAAGGACTCTGCTCAGGAACCCTTTGCAGAAACTTAGTAACCAAGATGTTTTGGGGGACTTTATCAAACTTTTCTCTCATATATGACAACAGGAAGTGATGTGATCACAGTGTAATAAAAGATAAAACTGTATTTGAATTGTAGCTCAAATCATTTTTTTCATTTCGTTAATGTGCTTTATTGAATAGCCTGTCTGGGCTCCCATCTATTTTCCCAGTAGAAATATTTTCTTAAAAAGTAACTGCTAGTTTTTGTTAGACAATCTGTAATGGAGCCATATTTCTGTTAAGGGTTGAAGAATTCACTACTACAGCGAGAACTTGACATCCCATGGATTTCTCTAGTTGTGTTCTGTTAATAACTTAATTAGAACACTTGAAACCTCCAAAGATAATAAGGACAATTGCTCTTTTTCAGTTTCCCTGAGCAGACGCCTATTTTTACCCGATGCACTCAGTACATTTACAGTGAACATTCATTCACATATTACTTAGAAAAACACCTTCCTCCCCAAATGAAGACCTGACTCAAACCACCAACAAAATTGAGTGAGACAAAGCACCACGGTGTAGCCCACTTGTGTTCTGAGAAATCTGTTATGCTTTTGAAGGGAGCAGGGGAAGGAGGCTCCTGTGGTCAGAATTCTTAGAGAAAGAGAATCACAGTGCACATGAACAAAGCTAAAGGACAGAAACCTGTGTAAAGCTGACACGTTTCAAACCTAGTTGGTCAGTGAAGCCCGATTTTGCATAATATCCATGGACCTAGAGTTCTCTGGAATGCTCTTTGGGAAAGACCAGAGTAGTGTGTAAAGTGCATCAACTGTATTCTGATCACCCCTCTGCTGCCAGAAACTCATTTGTGAAAACGAGGGTGTCAGTAGGATAAATCAGATTTCAGATTTCTCTACGAGAGGTCCAGGTGTGTGTGACACCAGGAAGAAATGATACTGATCTGTTTCTGGTGGAGTCATGAGGATGTGGGGCTAGGGGGTCAGAATCCCTTCTTTGGGAAGGGGTTAGGCAGTGGTTTTAGAGGGAACACAACATTTGTTGAGGCCCAGCTTTTTGCCATACTCCCTAAGCCTGCCATCAGCGCTCTGAAGTTGGTGTTCTCCCCTTTGCTGTAGCAAGGAATATTCTGCTTGGAGAAGGGATGGAGCAGCATTCAGAAGCATGGTTTCTTGCTCAGTTTGGTCTGCGAGGGGGAATAAGAGTAAGTCCACTTCGTTCAGCCCAGACCTTTGGCCTGGGTGTCTGTTTCCTTTTTTTTTGTTTTCCCACGGCACTGAAGCTTGGGAGCCATATGGACGTCCCCACTGCAGTTTCCAGAGCAGTCCTCATTGGGCCGGAAGTTACTGAGGCAACCTTTGCCAGTTTCCTCACTTCAGAGAGGTGGGCGTGGGCGTGCGGGAATGAGATAAGGCGTTTTGTGTTGAATCATATTTTCTGTTGGTGTGACTCGCTTGCCTTGAGGCTGATCACTGAGGCTTCTCTTGATCACCACTTGGCTTGCTTCCCCTTAAGAGACTGGAGTTCAATTCTGCCTGTATCTCAGGTCCTGTGGGCGTGGGCTTCCCAGTAACTCCCTGGGGTGGCTGTCCGCACCACCCCCATCACTGCCCCCAACCTGTGGCTTCTGAGGTGTCCATACACAGAATCCCAGATTGTCCTGAGATGTGATGTCTAATTAGTCCAGCATATGTACGGATAAACCACTGAGTCCAGAGTGTATATGTTTATACCTCCATTTGAGGTTTGGATAGTGTGGAACTGATCTATGAGGACTAAAACCTGTTGGAAAACTTGTCAATAGTGAAGGTTGGATGTGTGTTTCCTGATTATCTCATGAACGTGTAAAAACCTTTGTTTGAAGATCAGTCAGCAAGGTCTGATGCAAAATATATTTTAGGGGAAGATGCCTAATATATGGGTAAAAATATCTCCATCTTAAAGCTGTGCTCTATGCAGTGAGGGAGGCTGGAGAGCTTGGGAGCAGGAAGGACCGTTCCACTGGGATGGGATAAGTGACACTGAAGCTTCAGTCCATCTGGACTTGCAGCTGACCTCCTTCCCCTCCTGGCTCGTGCTTCCTAAGACGCTGTGCTGCTTCTGAGCTCATTGAGAGTCATAAACTGGGCCTGTAATTCACCAGCTTGCAAGGCCTTCTTTAACCGCTTGCAGCTAGAGAGTAATGACAACCTTTAAAATTACAGATTGCTCATTTTCGTCCCTTTCTGTTTCAAGTTATGAATAAAATTTATGAACCAATTACTGGATGGTGGAGCCTGTTTGCAAAGACCAGGCACCCCTGTGTTGTCACTGCTGCTGCTTGTGTGTGAGGGAGAGAGGAGGAGAGACGGGGACAGGTAGAGAAAGGGAGCAGGCAGTCCCCTGGTGTTTCCCCACGTCTTGCATTCTTAATTTGAAATAGTTTCTGCAGAAGCTTAGGGTTACCCAGACCCCATCAGGGATACCAGTCGGTAGGTAACTCTTCAGTGAGTGAATTTTGGTAAGACAGGAAGCAGACCGTATTGCGGTGGAAAGATTCTGGGTGTAAAAGAATAGAATTACTTCCTACATAGTCTCCCTGTAAACTGAGGACTTAAAGGGAGACATTTAAAGCCGTGTATAGGTAGCTAGGTTTTCAGTAACCATTTCTGAAATGGCTATAATTACTCAAATCCCAGGTCTTTAAAAAGTCCAAAGGCACAGCAGGGTGGTGTAAGGAGGAAAGCTTACGAAATGATAGGGTGTGACTTAAGTTAGCAAATTGGAACCTGAGCCCTTTTTTTCACTTAAATTTTTTTCTCTTCAGAGACTAGTGAGAATGTTAGCATAACTAATGCATTTAAAAGTAAGGCCATATTAATCACAGGCATTTCACTTTATGTCACAAGTTCTAGACATTTTGGCTTGAAATCAGTCATCGGCGTGTTCCTTAGATATTTACAGAATCTCATTTATATCTTTATTTCTTTCTAGCCTTTTCACTCAGGATTCATCTGAGTGACAGGAATTGACATTTATTTATTGACAATGGAGGGTAGGTTACATTAATGGATAATTGCAATCCATCTCCCATTGTGAGAGGATCACATTAAATGGAGGATGTTGGCCAAATTTTATTTCTTGTATAGATTTAACTGCAGCTTGTAAGCTCTTTAGAGTGGTTTGTGTGGGATGATTCTGTTTTCTTTCCCACCATGGTTTTATAGGAAGAAAGAATGCAGGGTTATAGTTGTCCTGTACGTTTGCAAGATAGGGGAAATTACATGGATACTTGAATATGAAATTCAGATCAGGAAATGAGGCTGCCCCCTTGGTGTGTTGATGGACACGTTTTATTATTAGCCTGTGAAGGAAATGTCTGGTTTGGTGACTTAGGTTGTAATAAGGAGAGTTCCTTATTTTTCTGGAGTAGTAAAAATTTGATTAACATAGATTGTCAGTGTTGGTGAGTTGTATGTTGATGTGTGCTTTTGAGTTACTAGTAATGTAGGGAAAAATGTATCTGAAATGGAAAATGCTTATAATTTCTCATACATGAGGTAACAATTCATGACATCCAAATGCTTCATTTTATAATAATTACAAATGTGTTTAAGAGTGGTGAAGAAAGCTGTTCATTGCAGCTTTATTAGCTTGAAAACCTAATGCCACAAATTCTGCTTTTGCCTCGATGATATTCAACAAGGTATGTGTATGTGCTTTATTTAGGGTGATTCAGAGCTGGTCCCTGTTTCTGTACTCTCTATATTTTTAAAATTTTGTTAGCTTCATTCATTTTTTAGTGATTCACTTTTTAAATTCAAGTAGAATATCTTATATGACTGAAATGTGGCTTCCTGCTCATTGCCCAGGATGGGGACAATTTTAATGCAAAGAATAAGAGAACATCAAATAGTAATATACACATTGTGATCACAGGATTTCTGGTGGTTAATTTTCAAAATTGGTGACAGTTGTGAACCACAAAGAATTTTCAATAAATTTCCTCTTACTCACACTTGGCAGAATTAGAATAAAAAGGTTAATTCTAATTTATAAATGAAAATTTATAGGAATCTGGGGCTGATTTTTGACAGCCTTGTAGCATTTGACTGGTTCCTTCACTTCCCTGCCTACATTTGCTTTCTGGTAGAAAGTGTGATGCTGTCCTGAGGCATACACGTGTCCTTATATAGGGCAGCACTTCTCAAACCTGCGTGGGAATCGCCTGGGGACCTTGTTTGCCATCCCTGTGATGGTTTGGGCCTGAGAATGCTCCAGGCGGCTCCCAGACTGTCCTGAGCAGGGGGCGTGGGGAGGGGCTGGGTCTGAGGCCCAGCAGCTGCTGGCTTTGGCTCTTTATTTATCCTTAGGGCTTGACTGTTCTCAAGTTCAGCCCTTTTGCTTGCTCTATTAATTTATTGGAAGGACCCATTTAAAATGTTTGTCGCCCTCTTTGCCCAGTCAAATAAGATCTATTGAGAGAAAGTTACCCCCTAAATAATTGTGACTAAAATCTTTAGTATTATTTTAGTACTAGCCTCAACATCCTGCCCCCAAGAAAGTCCCCAATCCCGTCACCATTAAACAAGGTAATCTCATTGGACGGGCACTTATTGAAGGGAATAGATGTTTCTGACTTTGGACACTGCTGTTTCAGGTGCAGACACTGCTATGTGTTGTTCATGTTAGGCGCCTTCTTTTTGATTTACCTGGGGTGAATCCCAACTGTATGTTTAGTGATAGGTAACCTTGAACCTGGCACTGAACCCCCAGTGTATAGTTTTTTGTTCGGAGCACTGGGTCTGAATCCCAGCTGTGCCTCTTATGTCAGGCTGGGTGACTTCTAGCAAGTTGCCTAAGTTCTCTGTGTCTCAGTTTCTTCAGATGAGATGATCATAGTACCTCCCCAACGGGGTTGCTGTGGAGGCAGTCAGTGTCAAGTGCTTATAACCATTGCTAGGTAAGCAGGAGGCAGTGCCTACTCCCCTGGGTAACCAGCCAGCCTGGCTCTTACTTCATGTCTGGCACTTGCCCTCCATGCCTCCTTTTTCCCACCTCCTGAAGTTGTTGGTGGAGGGTAGACATGGTTTGTGATCCTCACTAGAGTTTGAGGGAGATGAGCCTGTACTTCTTGGTAGCCTTCCGGAGAGCTGACCATTCACTCATTATTTAAAGGAATGACATGAAGCTGGAGGATTCCCAGTCTGCTATAGCCTTTCCCAGGCCGGCAGGTTGCAGACCCTGGAAGAAGCCAGCTGGTAGGGGTACAGCCCTCTCTGCAGCAGCCAGACCATCATCAAATGGCCCTTTACAGAGATGCCCATTCCTGGATGACGGATGCTTTACTTTTGACCTTTGTTCCCTGGCCTTGCCCCCTCTAACTCTTTAATCTTCTCTTAAAAAAATCAATCAGCGGATATTTTATTGAATGTTTTCCTTGTCGGTCCACAGGCTTCTCCATGGATTCCTGCTCTTACCCATATAAGGATAAAGGGTCCTTATCCTCCATGGTGGCCCTGGACAGTTTCTTGAGTGTCTGTGTTCCTAGATTACGGACGGCGGCCGAGCAGGCTTAGCGGTCTCCTTGAGTTGTGTGTGTACAGAGCACGTGCTGGTGGCGACAGCCTGGTTCCAGGTGTTCCTGGTGCAGTGGAGAGCGTGGGCCAGCAGTTTTTATGTTGTATTTCATCCCCTCAATTGGCTCTTTTCTCTTAGCCAAAGGCTTTTTCAGACCACTTTGGCAGGAACGTCAGAAATCTGTCCTGGGGTCATTGCAGCCTCTTGGGTGCCCCTTGGGAGTGAGCAGAAGCCTGGGGGTTAGTGGTCCAGGGTTTCTTGCCCATAATTTCCACCTGGAAAATAAGCCCGTCTAGGGATGAGGCCTTCTGTCTTTGGAACAGTAGCCATACTGCTAGCATATTGCTTATAATAGTTTTGAGGAACTACTTAAAAACTGTTTACTTAGGTTGGCTAGTCCTCTTGAACACACCCCCCTCTGTGAGGTCACTGCGATGGGGCTTCCTCTCATGGTTGAATCTGGGTGCGTTCCTGCAGATTCCACCTCAGGGGCCTGGCTGGGGAAGCGGGTTCAACCCTGGAGCTGGAGAGGCCTCATGGTGCCTCGGGTAGTTTCTCCGTTTCACCGCGTTCCAGCCCCTTCTTATCACCTCCGTCTTTCCCTGCAGCGTGGCTCAGCTTAAGAGTTAAGGCTGGTTTCCTTCTCTGGCGGTGTTTCCATCTTGGGTGGAGGTTAGGTTGAGGCCGGGATGGGGGGGGGTTGAGTAAAGCAGCTTATTTCCCCCTGGACCATGACCTCGCTGTTGGCTAACAGGCCAGAAGCAGATGTCCTTGTTGACTGAGAGTAAACAGTTCAAGGGGGTCTCGTGGGTTCCTGGCCTTGGTTTTCTCGCTGATCGCTTTGGATTATTCCTTCAGTACCTAACATTCTGTCTGTAAGAGAGGTGCTTACATTTCAGGTGGAGTCTCGGGAGTTACTTGGGCAGGGTGTGAATGTTTACAAAGAGGCCTCACCGTCTCTCTCGGGTATTGTGCTGCACATAGGATATACATATCTCTCTCGGGTATTGTGCTGCACATAGGATATACATATCTCTCTCGGGTATTGTGCTGCACATAGGATATACATATATACACATACACGGCAGTTTGAACATTTTCAGGTTAAGAATTTCCTCGTGTTCACCAGTCTGTTGGCAACACTTTTTAAAATGCGAAGAACTCAGTTTACATTTCTCGAGGCCCACTTGTGGGACCAAATAGATTTCTTTTCTAAATGTCAGAGTTTTCAAAGCTGTAGCAGTTAGCAGCAGTTTCTCAAGGCATTCAGTGTTCAGAGTTTCTGCTGGCAACTAACTTCAGTTTTCGCACTTGGAGATTCACAAGTGGAGACTCTCTGGGTGCTCTGCAGTCAGGCGGTTGTGTTTGGTGTGTACTTGTATGCTGTGTCCTGAGGGTTTTCTGAGTTGATGTGCTCAACTCCAGCAGCAGCAACCACAAAATTAAATTACCAGTGAGGCAGGGACTTCCCTGGTGGTTCAGTGGCTAAGATTCCAAGCTCTGAATGCAGGGGACCGGAGGTTCGATGCCTGGTCAGGGAACTAGATCCTGCAGGTCGTGACTAAGACCCAGTACACCCAAATAAATAAATAAATAAAAACAAATAAATATTTAAAAAAAAATGAGGCAGGAGCTGTTGGGTTGGCAATTTTACCTTAAGGATCATTCCATTTAATCCAGATTCTGAGAAACTGAACAGAATGCTACCTTCTTTAAACTAGTTTTCAAATGCTTTTTAAAGAAACTTTGAACTTTCAAGTTGAAGTACCTAGATCAAGAAACAGAATCTTATCAGCCCCTCCCAAGAAAAGTTACCCGTAGTTCAGTTTTGAATTGTTTGGACTTTTAAACAGACCTGGGCCGAGAAAGACCTTTCACAAGGGGACAGACAGACAGCGCGACGGCGTAAAGGAATACAGAAGCAAAAGCTCGAGGGACGGAGAGGGACAAAGAGGGGCGGAGGCAGGATGAAAACGGGGAAGGTGGGCACCGTCCTTTCTCCTGACCTCACCCTTCGGCTTTGAATTTTAAATGTCTGTGTTCTTTGTTCTGTTTCTAGTTGATTGCAGTTAACTTTTACATTCAAACTTTAAAATTCCTTGAAGCTCTGCTTGGATGAAGGGGTTGTGGTTTCTACAAAACACTTGTGTCTCACCCACCAGGAAATTGGACCTGTCCATTCTGGAATTTCACTGTGTAGCATTTATTTGAGGCTGGAGGTTGCTCTGGGTGTTTCTCCTTCTCTGACAATGGCCTGCTCTGAATCCAGAACGCTTTTGTTTATGGGGGAGGGGGGTAGATTTTGTGTATTTCTGTACATTAGCTCCTCTCTTGCTTTGATTCTGTGATTAGTTGACTTTCAGACTTAGCACTAGCATGGCCAATGAGAAATACATCCATTGCCCAGATATCCTAGGAGAACAGAGCCTGGTTTTAGTTAATATGCACAGTTCATTATAGTGCATAACTCATAAGGTCCAAGAAATCCAGACTCCCAGCCATTGTGGTTTAAAACTTGATTATTTTCTCTGGAGCCAGCAGAGTGACCGCTGAAGCCAGCCCTCGCCACCCTGTAGGCCCTGTCATAGTTTTTCTCACTCAGAGCAGTTTCCGCCCAGTGTCCCTGCCCCAGTGTGTTGTGACAGTGCTTCCTCCTTGAGGTTTTTCCAGTCTTTTGAATTGGCACAGGGAAGTGGTTTTGTGTTCTGTTTTTTCCCCCATAATGTCCCTTGGCCGTTTCCAGTCATTTCCCTGAAATCTTAGTGAGTCTTGTTGAACTCTTTTGTGTTGATTTGGGAACCCAACCACCATTTGAAACACCCCTGTTATGATGAAATGCATCCTGAGTTTTAAACAGTCAGTTATAAATGAACTATCAGAAGGTGGACTGCTTGTGTTTTTCAAGTCACCTCTTCACCAGCCTTTTTGTTTCCTTGAGGGTCCTGCATTATTCTCATGGGTTTTGTCCCTCTCTCTAAGTACACGTGGAAATGACACTGATGGCGTGAAGAAGCGCCTGACAGTCAAATGGCACTTCCTGTGTGCTGGGCACTCGTCTCAGCGTTTTACATGTGTTAACCCGTATGATTCTTGTAGCATCTGTGTCAGAATTGTGCTGTTAACTCCGTGATAGGAATGTGGAAACAGAAGTCAGAAGGGGCCAAAGTCACAGACTCGAGCCTTTTTTATTGTCACCCAAAACTTGATGCTGACACTCAGCTTGTCATTTCACTCATCCCCTTGCCTTTCTAAAGAAACTCTTGTTTAAATAGAAACACAGCGTTATTTTCTTCCTTCCTTGACT
Organism: Cervus elaphus; assembly: GCF_910594005.1. NCBI lineage: Eukaryota > Metazoa > Chordata > Mammalia > Artiodactyla > Cervidae > Cervus > Cervus elaphus. The sequence goes on along the minus strand of NC_057821.1, from coordinate 42,024,150 downwards.
TTCCTTTAAAAGAAAAAAAGGTATCTTTTAGAAACTTACTTCATTTACATATGAACGTTGGTAAAAATTGAGGAAGAGATAATCCTGTCCCCCTGTGGTTAAATAGTGACAGTTGATCTGTTGAATACCTTCCTTCTGTAGAAAACAGAGATGAGGCAGTTATAGCAAATGTTATCATTAGAGTCACTTGCTCTTATCACATGGATTACAGTGAGGGCCCTAAGCTGTGAGGCTAAGCGAGACCCTCACCACTTCACGAAGACATAAAACATGTCACTGCTGTCGTTAGGGACTGAACCCATCATTTGGTCGACCAGGACTTTTTTGCTTATTGGGGAAATTGATTCTCTCAGGAGCATTTTGTGTGCAGTCAGTATGCGGTGTTCTCTGATAGTTGTTAGGGCGACACAGGAAAAGTTTCGTCGTGGCTTTTCTCCCGTCTCACTTGAAGAGGGCTGTGAGGAGCCCTCCGAGGGTTGACACAGTAGTAGTTGAACACGAGTGACCTTTTTGGTTGGCTGCCTTTCCTGTGACGCTGACCCAGTCTTTCCCCTGCCAGGAGCCCTGCCTGCCTCAGCCTCAACACTTAAAGCCACTGCAGGGTTGTGTTGGATAGCTCTTCAGAGTCCATGCTCTTTCCATCTCTTTCTCAGGTTGCCTTCTTATCCTCAGAAGGCGCTAAATAAACATGATTTCCATCTAACAGACTTAGTGTTCATCTTCTTTGGGCTAAACAACCTGTGTTTCCGCTGCCAGTCAAATGCTCCTTCTTCTGATTGTGGCGATCCTGTCTGTATCCTTCCAAAATCGATACCCTGCATTTTCAGCCTTCTGTGTGTACTAGAACTCAGGCAGTATTTTGCATACGTTTTGACTCAGCCTCTCTGCTTCTAGGAATTTATTTAGGCTTGGCCACAGGGCTGTGTATCAAGTGTATGTCACTGTGTATCACAGTGAAAAATTGTAACCAGTGGGGGATTGGTTAAATTAATGAACATTTGTTCTATGTGATCATTAAAATGCTCTGGTAGCAAGAATATTTAATGACATAATGTAGTAAGTGAAAAAAGCAAGTGACAAAGTAGTGTGTAGAGTTTAATCTTTTGTGGTTATAATAATTCAAATAAAGAGTGTATTTGTTTAGGAAAAGTACTGTAGGAGGAAACACAACTACACACACACCAAAACCAACAATATTTTGTCTGAGTGATCAAAATAAGTTTAATTTTTGTTTGTTTATCTGAGGAATATTTATTGATCTACCATCTGCCAGGCAGTCAGTAGTGAACAGTGGCTGTGATGTTATTCTAGAGGGAGGGGACAAGTGCTTTGATAGACAAGGTGTCCAGCATGCTGTGGGCACACTTTGGAAGGACAGCGTAGACTTCCTGGATGTTACAGTGTAGACACTTGGAAGATAGGAATTTAGCTGATGAAGATGGGAGTGAGAGAGCAGTGTCTTCAAGAGTGAAATGGAAGGTCTCAATGTGAAAAATCATGCAGGAGTTTGGGAAGAGGGAGCAATGCTCAAGATAAGGCAGTTTTGTATTTTTTCCAAGAAATATGCATTGCAGTGTGATTTTTAGAAAATGGCATCTAAAATCTTGGGGAAACAGTCGCCGTGTCTTCTTAAGAGAAGTCGCTTATCCAGCTGTGGATTGAGACAAGGGAGGGTTTCCACAGATGGACTGGTGGGGCTGGGCTGGGCGTCTCTGGTGAAATGGATGAATACCAGATAGTTAATTTAATTTCTAAAAGTGCTGCTTAAATGCCTTTGCCCCCTACTACTGGTTAGAGCAAAACGAGCATGTGATTTATGTAAAAATACATGAATATGAGTTTTTATCATAACCCTGCAGAATAGTGTAAAAGCAATGCTTCCTTCTGTAGCCACTTTACAGAATAAAAGTAACAAAATCAGTATTCTTTACAAACGACTAGTCACAGTGGAAAATACTGTCTGCTGAACTTACCATTTACAGATAGCATTAATAAGTGCACCCCCTCATCCCCCCATCTTACCCCAACCAAAACTGAAATGGTGATTTACATAGCAAAATGCAAGGTGAGTGGAACAGAGTGGTTCAGAGCTCTGAACTCTGGTGAAGGGGTTCTCAGGATGGCGTGAGCCATGCTGCTTGCTCTCTCTGCATTTTTTGCCAGGTGGTTCTGGAGAGCTGGGGATGGAAATGGGCCTGAGTCTCCTGACTGATCCTTCCTAGGAGGTGGGATTTAGCCTCAAACACCCAGGACCCTCTGACCAGATTTAGACCACAATTATTGTCTTAAAAATAGCTCTTGGACATGATGCCTGCCAGGATGACTTGTAAATCATTTTGTGCCAGAAACTGAGCTGACTTTGGTTTGTGGGCTGCTGGGAACGGGTTCTGATGCTCTGTGTCTCCGCGGGGCTGCCTGCCCCGAGTCCCCTTGTGAGACTCCTTGTGGAGTTCTTGACATGGGAGTGCCAGGGCTGGGCTCCTGTGGGATGCCGAGGTTTGCCACAGCACTTTCTGGAACTCTGGTGGAGTAATTTCTCTCAGACCTTTCCCCGTGGAGCATGGACTGGGGCAGGGGTTCATATCCCCCCACCCCCAGTTGGATGGCCTCCCCCAGGAAGGAGGGTGCTGGTCTCCCGTTTCCTGCCCACCTTGTGGGGAGCCTCCCTCAGTTTGAAACCTCGCTGGGTTTGAAAAAGGATGAAAACATCCGAGCGAATCTTTTTCTCAGCACAGGTCAGTATTGGATTTGCTTTTCTGCCCAGCATAGAAGCAAATCCCTTAACACAAACCACAAATCATATCTGATTCAGCTTGTACAAAGGTGACTTTTTCTCTCTCTCTTTTTTAAAAGATAAAATCTGCTTTTTCTTTAAATATTTCAAGGCCTTAAGGGGAGTTTGTATCATAAATATTTCTTTACTAAGTCACTTTTCACAGCATCAAACTTGGGGGAATTTCCCCACATTTGGACCCAGTCCCTGAATTGTGTCACCCAAGGTGTGGCTTCTGGCATTGACTTGTATTTAACACGGGTGGCTGCTTTCCAGAAAAATCAGTTTAATCCAGTGAGTTGTCACAACTGCACCTCCCCTCTTCTTTTTGAAAACAGTTGTAAATCAGTTCAGATGTCTTAAAAAAAAATTTCCCGAAGTTCAGTTTACAACTGCGACCCTTGCAAGCACACGTTTTGGTAAGTTTTGGTGACTGCACACACCTGGGTGTTGCACGTAACACTTGTGTCCCCTCAGAGAGGTCCTACTGACAGATCCCCCCACCAGGTCTGGGCCAGCACTGCCCTGATTTCCAGCAGTGTTGTAAAGGTTCATGTGCATGGAAGCAATCCTGTGTCTAGGTCTCTTCGTTGGAATGCTTTTGAGGTTCATACGTGCTGTTTGTACCAATAAGTTCTACCCTTTTATGGCTGAATAGTCTTTTTCTCGTTTTGGTTTTCTTTTTCTTTCTGTTTTTCTTTATCTTGTCTTTCCTTCTCAGAGGGTCTGGCGGTTCCATTATTGTTTGGAGAGCCCATTTCTTAACTGGGCATTAAGACAAGCGTCAGCACTCACACAGACACTGAGGAAGCTAGGTACTGGGGAGCTGATCCAGCCAGATTCCACACTCACCCCTCCAGTAGGGGAAGAAACAAGCAGACAATTCAGCAGACCCACACCTTGTTCCTTGGCGTCAGAGCTGAGAGGAAGCACTGGACTTCCCACTCTTCCCTTCAGTGTCTTTCCCTTAAAACAGGCTGCAGCCTCCAGTTGCACAAAATACAGACACTTTTGTTTGTGTTACGTGTTTTGAACCTTCATTTGGGGGAAAGATAATTCAGTGCTGAATATCACAGAGCTCAGCTTGGGCAGCTGTCTCCTTCCTTGGTAACCTCTTTACATGTCTTCTTTTTTGTTTTTGGCCGCACCTGTGGGATCTTAGTTCCCCAACTGGGGATCGAACCCATGCCCCCTGCATTGGGAGCATGGAGTCCTAACCACTGGACCACCAGGGAAGTGCTCTGCCTTCCTTCTTTGGGTCAGAGTGGGAAAGTGGGCTAGAGCGACTCCAGGTAGGGAGGAATCATGGAGACTGAGGTGTAGGAGACTGTCTCCTGATCTCTGCTGACCTAGGTTTCATCAATGGGGAAGTCCCATCCTCCCATCGGAGTGGATCTGTGTGCCTGGTTTGGTGTACAGTGTAACTTCTCTCTTTTCCTGTATGAAGAAAGTGCTGTGTTTAGAGCAGGTGTCCTGCCTGGGGTGTGGGGCAGGGTTGGGAATCCGGGAGTGTGCCAGCTCCACCTCGGCCCAGAGGCTCTGTGTCAATCCTGGGAACAGGGGCACAGTTCTCACAGAGCTGGCCTTTGGGCCTCTTCACTGTGGCCTCACATTTTCAAGAGAGCCAGCTTTCCCGAGAAACCTGCCGTCCCCACCGAAGTGGCACCAGGGTGCTGCTCAAGTCAGAGTGGCAGGTCCTCGGTGCTTCGGCAGGAGGCGGCGTGTCCGGGGCGGTGCTGACCGGCAGCGTCTGTTTAGTGTGTGGGGTGCTGCACGGCAGAAGTGCTGTGTCTTCTCCGTGGCACTGGTCTTTTGACTTGCAAATCTGGGGGTGGGGTGGAGTAAGTGGACTGAAAGTAAGTGGACTTGGTGGGAGCATTCCCTGCTGATTCAGAGAAACTTCACTGCATTTCAAGAGCCTGTCGTTAGAAGTTCATTCCTTCCCACCTGGGATTTTTCAAATCTGTACCTGCAGTGCATTTGTCGCCTAAGCCTTTCCCCTGACGGCAGCTGAGCCTGACAGGTGTGGGGCAGGCAATTACCTTTGTCTTTCTCTCCCCAGACAGCCTTAGGCCCGCTGCTCCCCGAGCCCCCAGGGAGGTGGCCCTCTTCATTACTTGTTTTGGGGAAATAATACTGTGTTTGGGTCCAAGGTATAGCCAACAGAGGTGACTAATTCTGGACAGCAGCTATTCAGGTGATGGGGTTCACAGGCAAGGACAGCTGTGGGGCCTCCTGAGCTCAAGGCCTGGTTGAAGGTCACAGGACCGCGAGTGTGCTGGCTGGGCTGGAACCTGGGGCCTGCGGTCCCGGGCTGGCCCGCGCTGTGCCCGCCTCACTGTGCGGCTCTGCGGCCAGCTGTTGTTTCTAGCATGTACCACGAGCTCAGACACTACCCTTGTGACTGCCTTGCTGGTTTAGAGTATGAACTCCATGAGAGCAGGAAGCTCTTTATTCTTGCTCACAGATCCTCCTCAGGCACCTAAAGCGGTGCTTCTTAAGTATTTGTTGAAGGAGCAAAGGAGTAAATAGTACTTGGAACTTTGTTCCCTTTGTGACTTCTGGTGTAAGGTTTCCCGTGTGCTTGCTCGCTTCAGTCGTGTCTGACTCCATGGACTGCGGCCCGCCAGTCTCCTCTGTCCCTGGGATTCTCCAGGCAGGAATCCTGGAGTGCGTCGCCATGCCCTCCTAGGCAGGGCTTTAGTTGGCTCTCGTGTGTTGAGCTTATAGACCCCGGAAAGGCGGTGGAGGCCTCTTGGATTAGGGAGGAAAGAGGAAGCTTGAATTCACAGAATGGCAGAGGGGAACGCACAGATGTCAGAGGAAAAGTTGGGGGACTGTGAAACAAATGGGCGGAAAGGATTTGTCAACTGTTCCTCTTGGTTTCTGGAGCGTGTTGGTAAAGCAGAACATCTGCACAGCCGGCCCGCTTTGTTTAGTCCTGGCTGCCCCGGCCAGAGCCTTTCACAGGAAACACGAGTGGCATGCTTGTCCAGAAACCGTCACTGTACTGTCCTAGGTAGATTCTGTCAGAAAGAAGAGCTTAGACTTGTTTTTGTTACAGTCCTTGCTTCCTTAAGACGCCAGCTAGTGGACAGTCTGGAGGACTACAGAGGGTCAGGAATGGCGGGCTGGTCCCTTAGAATTTTTGTTTGATTCATTCCATTGTGGGTGGCTTAGCAAAGCTGATGCCTTACTGTCCTCCCCCTGCTGCCTGACAGCAGCTGGCTTCCCAGGGTAATGAGAGGGACTGTGTGTAGTTGCATCTTAAAGCAACTTGGATCTTAGTAGGGGAGGCATAGCAGAGTCAGCACACCCTAGAGTGTGGTGTGGAATCCAGAGTTTGGCCCACAGCGCTTGCAGCTGGAATACCTTCACACTTAGGATGGGGTTCGTCCAAGACAGATAAAGTGGCTTCCGCTGCTCCAGCGCCCCTGTGAGTCGTGCTAGTCCTGAGTCTTTGAAGAAACGAGTGGAGTTTGTGCCCAGTTCCTTCACGTCTTTATTCAGTTGAGTTCTGAGTCCAGTACTGTAACTGGAAGTGGGAAAAGCAAGTCCTTATGGGGGTGTGTGCCAGCTGGGCCTGGTATCCTGTCCCTACACCAGCACCTGCTGGGTACTGACTTGGAATCGGATTTCTTATGGCTCCCAAATCTATGAAAGAAGAAAGTGATGCTTTAAAAATGAATCTTCTCTTTAGATTGATTTCCTAGTGATGGAAGACTTAGTTAGCTAGAGCTGGAGATCATTCCCAAGGGCCCTGCTTTTGTTTGGTTCTTTTCTGTAAATGTTTAGTGTTTTCTCAACTAATACCACAAATACAACTAAAACGGTGACCTCTGCACATTTTGAGTCTAAAAATGGAGCTGCTTGCTTGAGAAGCTCTATGAAATGCACATTCTGTTGTTATTTAGCCAAGGTTCCCAGTTAGGAATCTTTTATAAGAAAGATTGCATCTGTAATAATTTTAAGGTTTGTTGCTGAGGATGGTAGAACTGATGCTTGATACTGCTTGAAAGCCAAGATATCTTGGACTGTCGTTGGCAGTAATCAGTATCACGGGGAAAGTGAAGAGCCACCTTGATTTCTTTCCCCCTTTTGAGTACTGGAGGACTGTGAACAACACTCCCAGAGAAGCAGCACTTACTTCAGAGTTTGCTGTACCTGTGGGCGAGGTAACAGAGAGGAAGAGGATGCTGAATGAGCTGTGCCTGGGGCCTTTCCCTCTAGACCAGCACCTCAGGTGAATTTTGGGGTGAACCCAGAGGCCCCAGTAGTGTCACTGCTCTTACGTGAGGCACTTGAAGTCCGTGAGACTCCTTGTTGGAGACGTGGAAAATGAATTTCCCTCATTGCAAATTGTCTATCTATCTTATCTTTTGGAATGTCATCATCAGTCTCTTTAAAAGAGCCCAGCTCTTGTTCAGTTTTGAACAAACCTTTGAAGCTGTGTGATCAGTTATAAGCCTTGAGTTCAAATCTCAGCTCTGCCTCTAGTGGAATGACTGTGGGCAAGTCATTTAGCCTGCCTGCACCTCAGTTTCCTCACTTGTGTTAATAAAAAGAGCTTAGAGTAGCTGGGGGCTTTAGATGAGTGTGTCTGGTCTAGAATGAATCCCTGTGGACACTAAGTGTTAGCAGTTGTGATTTTTATACATCCTTTCCCCACCAGTTATTTATAATTAGAAATGGCACGTTGCTCAGCATTCAACTTGTTTCTATCAATTTAGCAATAGAATTTTCAAAATCAGAAATAATTTCTTCCTGTCCCCCTTAAGAAACCCCCTTCAGAAAGGGGGAAAAAACAACTCAGAACCAGTTCAGAAATAAATCAGTCTGTGAAACAATAGCGCATGTCAGTTTTTTTCCCTTTTACTTGAAAATGCAAATCTCTCTTAGGATAATAACAATAGTTTGGCTTCTGAGGTGGTTGTGGTTTGGTGTGACTTGGGGAGTCATTTAAGGGTGATGAATGGATTCATAGTAAAGATATGCTTTAGTTTGAAATCTGAGATATTCAGCAAACACTGCCCTGAAAGTCATTTCCCCCAAAACTCCCCAGGAAATTTTTACCTTTACTTTAGGAAACCTAGGTTTGCCTCTTGATTTTGCCCTGCTTGCAAGATCAGTGTAGTTGAGTTTTTCCGTAGTTAACCACTGGGCCCAGAATTCTACTGGATCGTTTACTCTGAATCCCTGAGCTTTTGGCTTGGCATGTTTCTTTTGGATTTTTGTTTGAATTAATTTCTCTTGTTGATTTGGCTGTGATTGCCTGGGCATCTGTTCGGGACCCCTGTACTCCAGGATAGGTGTGTCCCTGGCAGGGGGTGAGTTACCTTCAAGGACCACACAAAGCTAGTCTAGGGTGTGCGGGGGTGTCTTGGGGTGGGAAGGCGTTGACCCTTGTCGGGGCGTTCTTTTCAGGACCAGCCCGCTCCCCCAGGACTTGTGTGTCTGGGCCTCTCTCCCCAGCACAAGAGGTGGGTGCGCAGAGGCAGGCAGAAGACTTCTGCCCTCCTGGCTCCGCCGAGGTTCCCTGGCGATCCTGGGCGTGGAGAATGAGAACGATTACTCAGATAGAGCTTGCTCTGCCTTTGTGTGTTAACCAAAAAGGGAAAGCTGGGCCTGAGGACCAGTGGCTGTAGCAGCATTTGGAGAGGGGGAAAAGAGAAGGGAACAGGTTAGACGGAGCTGTCCCTTGGCTCGCTGATCACGTGTCCTTCGACTGTGCATCCTTCTAGATGTCTATTGTAGGGTACCCGGGACCTTTTACATATTCAGCAATAACTTTTTGTTTTTCCTTGTCAACAATAAAAGAAGCTTGCTGTGCGCTGGCTGCACAGTTGCTGGGAAGTAGAGGCCAGTAGTCTTGTACCCTTATTCCCCAGAGCCACCCGCACCCTGCTTTTAACCATAAGGCATCTCAGAGCAGGTCTGATTCCCAGATGTGCCTGTGCCAGGGTTGGCCAGCATCGTTAAGAGAGTATTTTGGGGAGCAGAGACAGTGAGGGATGGGAAAGGTAACAAAAACCTCTTGGGATTCCCGGATTGCTCAGGATGTTATAAACAGTAAGTGCTGCCTTTGATCTTGGAGGGTGGTGTGGGGCAGGCAAGAGAGGGGGTGGTGGTTACTGAGAAGAGAGCTGGAGCCAGACAACCATAATGGCCTGTCCAAAGGCTGCCGTGAGTCCCAGTGGCAAGGAGCTCTGTGCTTGCCACTAATTTCTGTTTTCTTTGCTGTGGTTGGCTTTATTAAAAGGGCATAAGGAAGCAGCCTAGACATTCAGTTCTAGTCAGTTTTCTGAGCTAACAGTGGGGAGAACGAAATCAGGCCTTTGGTGATGTCAGAAAGGATGACGGACTGGCTTTAGGGCTTATTCCCTTTCTTGGGGGAGGAGCGATATATATGAAATGTTATAAATCATCAAAGAGATTCATGAGACAGAAACAGCCTTTTCCTTCTTTGGGAAACCTGGGGTCAACGAGGGGCTGCTGCCTCAAACATGATTTTCAAAGGACACCTCTGACAGTCATTGTATGTAATTTTTTCCTCTGCTCAGTTCCAGACTTTGTTATTATCATGTGTGTGAGTGAAATGGATTTACCTGGCTTCAGTTTATGCAACAAAACTTAGAAATGGGGTCTGTACTGGAGGGTAGCAGGGAAAATAGAACCTGCAGATGGCCCTACAACTTTCTGTGAGGGTAAACCTAGTCAACAGTTGCAAATTAGGTAAATTTAATTCAATAATCAAGCTTATGGCTCTCTTGCCTCGTCTACGTTTTGATTTCAGAGAAGTTCAGCCCCGTGACTCTTGCCTTTTGTGAACTGGAGGTCAGCACTCAGATATTTCAGTCACACCCCAGGTAGGCAGTGTGTCTATGGAAATAGAAGTTGGGGTAATAATTTCAAGTAGGCATAGCTATATTGTTAGAGCCTGGTTAATTTGAGCTCCCCTGATTCTTCCATCCTCACAGTATGTTTTTCAGTATGTTTCAAAACGATTAGAACTTTGTAGCTGTCCCCTTATCAGCATGGTTCACTTATGATCCTGTGCATGTGTGGATATATAAGGAGAAAGATGCTGGAATCTGTGCACAGCTTGGGCTGTGCTTGGGGAGGCTTGTGAAGAGAATGGAAAATGCATTGCTATGTTAATTTCCCCCACAACCCAGTGACTTAATATTTAATCAAGACACAGGTCAAGTCTTGGTTCTGTAGCAGGAGTCCAGGCTAGGCTAACCCTGTTGTGTTTCCACCAGAACTGACTTAGAAAGAAAAAGGAAAACCTTGCTTTTAATTAGGCAGCTCATAGGATGTATGGGTGAAAATAGGAAAAATGTAGTTTAAGAACCTCAGTGATTGTACTCTAAATAGTAATTTAGAGTGGATTGGTATCTGGGGAGTTGGGCAAGTCTTACTGTGTAAGTAGGTCACAGGTAGAAGGTCGAATGTTGACTGTTCATTATCAGCAGGCTACACAAATGTGATTTGGAGGTTGTTCGGAGCCCTGCTGTACTTTAAACTCATCTGGTATTCATTACAATGCAGTTCCTCAACAGGACGAAACTATAGCTAATGACATAAAATGTTTCCTCCTTATCTAATCAGGAATCTTTCTTGAGCAGCTAGATTAGATGTTATTCAGAATGGATAATATAGGAAATAATTACTCACTGTATTTCACTTGTGGAATTAACTATATGGCCTCTAACTTACATATAGTGCTTATGGAGAGAAAGCCAGTGAAGAGCAGTCTCTGATAATTTTAGTCAATAGCATACAAGAATATGATACTGTTTGTGTTTTTTTAAAAAACGGCATATGAAACATGATATGTGATTTGGAATTACTTTATGGTTTTGGTGCGTTTGCCCATCTTGCTTGTGGAGTTTTATGAAATTGCAGTATGTGAAACTTGGGGAGGAGAGGTGGTGTGTCATAATGAGTAACATTAACTCAAGAAAATGTATATTGGTTGTACAGGGCAGTGTGATGGGAACTGGTTTGCCTGTGGTGAGCACATGGAAAATGCTGGAAACTTTCTTAAAACTAGATTTCATTTGAGTTTGATTTCTGAAACTTGTCAATTACAGAAGACCTGGGCCTATGCCAATTCATACTATATTGAGTTTTAATATCATTGTTATAATCACCCACCTTATTGTAGGGACAAAGGGCAGTGCCATCTTGTACCTCAAGAGAAAGGAAGTCATAAAAATAAGTCTTAATAGTTATTTGTGAGTTGTCTACTCTGTGTGTTAACTGAGGCTGTGCCCACACGAGTGTTCAGAATATTAGCTTCAGAACATATTTCATTCCTCAAAAAATGCACGCTTACCCATGGATTAAGTCACTTCAAATGATGTTTAACAAGGAAAATCAGGTTTGAAAATCTTTTTGGTTGGCTCACAAGACACTTGGATATAGCTTTTTATTACTTCTGCTTTCTCTTCACATTCAAGTATTGGAGGCAATGAAACCAGGCTGTCTGTCCAGAACCAAAGACTGTGAGCAACAGCAGACTTAACTATTTCATAATCTGTCTGCAGAAGACACGTTTCTTCAACATCTTAGGAATAGTTCTTCTCTTTACAGGTTAATTGCTGCATTCTTCTTTGGGTCAATGGCTAAGCAAAGTAACAACAGCCAAAATACTTTCCTTGATGGGAGAAGTTAGTCAATAATAATAAAGCATGAGTTTGAACTCAGATTTTATAATTGGAGCATTCTTGATTATTAAAATTGGTGTCCAGGAGTTGATGGGAAGTGGGAAATCTTCAAGCCTGACTGGTGGAGTGAAAAACGTGTAAGTGTAGTTTGAGACATACCGAGAAGTATATAATATAATGATTGCTTGTGGGACCTGAGTTTTCAAGAAACAGTAAGGACAAGGGGAAGGTATGTGTAGGACCCGTGGTTGTGATCTTCCACTTGTTTACAGACAGGATGCTCAGAGTAAGAGCTGTGCTCGTTACTGTGTGGACTAAGCGAGCATTGCTTCGCAGTGGCCCACCTCAGTGTGCTTCCTGGTGCCCAAGGAGGTCCGGAGAGATGCTGCGGTGTGTGCTGTGAGTAACATCCTTCTCCTGAGTCCTCACGGGCTCAAGTCCCTGTGGCTCAGACAGTAAAGAATCTGTCCGCAGTGCGGGAAACCTGGGATCGATCCCTGGGTTGGGAAGATCACCTAGAGAAGGGAACGGCAACCCACTCCAGTACTCTTGCCTGGGAAATCCCACGGACAGAGGAGCCTGGCAGACTACTGGACGCTGGACACTGGACGCGACTGAGCAACTAACACTCTCACTCTCTTCAGTCCTTGCCTTTTCTACAGAATGGAAGATAAAACAGCACCTGCCATGTAAGGATTGTGTTTGAATCACCCAAGAAATGTTTAGATAGCCCCTGGCATATGTTGAAAGTGTTCAAGGACTGTTTCTAAACTGAAACTCTGGGCAGTATTTTCAGCCAGTGGTCAGGGAGCATCTGCATCAAGCCACAGGCTGAACCAAACTTTCTATATGTGTGTTTGCTCAGTCGTGTCCAACTCTGTGCAACCCCATGAACTGTAGCCCACCAGACTCCTCTGTCTGTGAAACTCTCCAGTCAAGAATGCTGGAGTAGGTTTGCCATTTACTTCTCCAGGAGACCTTCCCAACCCAGGATCAAACTGGTGTGTCTTGCATTGGCAGGCGAATTCTTTACCATTGAGCCACCTGGTTATCATTTAGCTGAAAAGATAGCTTTGTCTGAGGTATCTGCAACATTGGGGGTTGGTGGCGGGAGGAGACTTCAGGGTAGAGAGGGACAGATGATTTCTTATTTCCAGATTATGCCCTGAAACAAAACAAAAACTCTCCTCCCCCTGAATTCCAGGATATCAGACATAACCGTAATATAAACATAACAGCATACTCTTAAACCAAAGAGAAGAATTCCAAGCTGTTGTGAATTATCTGGTTCATTTGAGATTGGACTGTGTGATTTGGTCGTGGCAGGCTCGTTCTAGGAAAGCAGTGCAGCTCACTGGGTTACATGCTAAGGTAGTGTGCACCAGGACTGTAGTTTGCTTTTCCCCACCGCCTGGTGGTTGTATGTTTCCCAGCAGATTCATTCTTGTTTTTTCCTTTTCTGCTCCCCTGGGCTGTGGTAAGGAACCTCTTAGATCTGAGCAGGCAGTGGGCTTTTGCCTGCTTGTTGGGCAGGCAGGCAGAGCCTTGTTTTCCAGTTGGATTTCTCCTGCCTTCCTTTCTGCATCCATTAGGCGTCCCTGAATTGTGTAGGAGCAGCTATTTCGTGTTCTTTGCCTTTCCTTTCTTACACTCTGACGAATGAGCTGGGGTGTGTGTGCGTGCCTGTATGCACGTGTGCGTGTGAGTGACTCACTGGCTGCAGCACCAGAGAAACCCAGTCCCAGACTCAGCAGCTTTCATAGATCTGGGGCGACTCTCTGTCACCCCCAAAGAGTCCAACCAGGGGGAGGTTTTCCAGCACCTTGCCTTTCTTCCTTTTGTGCCTTTTCCTTGGGATCATGCTTTGTCCTGCTCTCTAAAACTCAGACTTCAGACGTGACCCTGTCCTCTAGCCTCCTGTGAGCAATTGAAACATGTCTGGTCTGTATTGACATGCACCATCGATGTGAAATACACCCTGGATTTCTAAGACTTACTAATATGAAAATAAAGCTAAATCACTTGAGTCTTTATTCAAGAGTTTTACACACAGGATTTCATATAGTCCCATGCCGCTGCTGCTAAGTCACTTCAGTCGTGTCCGATTCTGTGTGACCCCATAGACGGCAGCCCACCAGGCTCCCCCATCCCTGGGATTCTCCAGGCAAGAATACTGGAGTGGGCTGCCATTTCCTTCTCCAATGCATGAGAGTGAGAAGTGAAAGTGAAGTCGCTGAGTCGTGTCTGACTCCTAGCGACCCCATGGACTGAAGCCCCCACCAGGCTCCTCTGTCCTTGGGATTCTCCAGGCAACAGTACTGGAGTGGGGTGCCATTGCCTTCTCCAATATAGTCCCATAAACCCTCCTTCTCCCCCCTACCCCTATGTGGCACCCCCTTTGCCTCCCCACAGGCAACTATTAGTTCTCTAGATCTTAAAAGTCAGTTGATTTTTATGTTGACTACATGTTTAAATGATAATATTTTGGGCATATTTAAGTAAAATATTTTTAAAACCTCACCTGTTTAGCAATATTAACGTGACGATTTGGTAACTTAAAATTATTGTGTGGCTCATGTTTTATTTCTGTATAAACAGCACTGGTCTATTGTGTACAAGATTCTTGGGCCCTGAGTAAAGTGGAACATGTATTGAGGTACAATTAGCTTGCAGTAAAATTCATCTATATTAAGAATTCAGTTCTGCAAAGTTTGATAAATGCACTGAGTCAGGTAACTCATCACAGCAGGTGCCCCCCTCTCTAAACATTGAGTTCTTTTCTGGATTTTTTGTAGTTTTTCTGGAATGTCTCATGCGGAATCACACAGCATATAGCCTTTGAGTCTAGATAGTATCTTCACGTATTGGAGATTTCGTCCTTGTTCATACTAGAAGTTCATTTCTGTTTTTTTGCTGATTGGTATTCTGTTGTTGATTATACCACAGTTTGTTCATCAGTTCATGGACATTTGGTTGTTTACAGTATTTGATCATTGTGAATGGAACTGAGACACAAAGCACATGTTTTTGTGAGGTTATAGTGTTTATTGCTAGGTGTTTATTGCTAGTGTATGTTTAACTTTATAAGAAAATGCCAATCTTTTCCAGAGTGACTGTATTCTTTTTGTATTCCACAAGCAGTGTATGAGGGTTCAGTTTTTGCCCTGGAGGGTTCATTTGTATTTGGTCTTGTCAGCTTTTCAGTTCTAGCCATTTTAATAGATAGGTAGTAGAATTTCACCATGGTTTTAATTTGCATTTCCCTAGTAACTAATAGATGTTCAGCATCTTTTCATGTGTGTGTTTAACCATTTGAAATTGGGTTGTTTTCTTATTAATCAGGTATTGAGAATTCTAAAAAATATGTTGTGGATATGGATCTATTATTAAGTATGTTTTGTACCTGCATTTATTCTGTATGAGTTTGCTTTTGGCTGCTGTAACAAAGTGCCACAGACTGAGTGGCTTAAATAATAAAAATTTTCTCACAATTATGGAGACCAGGAATCTGAGATCAGGCTTCTTTCTCCTGAGGCCTTCCTCCTTGGCTTCTGGTTGCTTTCTCCCTGTAATTTCACATGCTTGTCCCTCTGCACAAGTCCAGACTTCGTCTTTTTATAGGTGCACCAGTCATGATGGAGCAAGCCCCACCCTAATGACCTTGTAACTCAGTTGCCTCTTTAAACTCTGTCTCCAAATGCAGTCACATTCAGAGGTACTTCGGGTTAGGATAATTGAAGTTTAGGGAGGGATCACAACTCGTGGCTTGACATTTTTTAACATTCATTGTCATCAGTAGAAGAGAACCACTATTATTTCAGCGAAGTTCAACTTACCTTGATCAATTCTTTTTGTATCCTAAGAAATCTCATGGCCAGGATCATCTCCTATGTTTCTTCTAGGAGTTCAATAATATTTTTTACATTTGAACTCTGACCACTTTGGAAGTTTTGTTTGGTGCAAAGTGTGTGTCAAAGGTGATTTTTTTTTTTTTAATGAGTCTCCTTTTATTTTGATTTAAAACTCCAAGCCCTTTGGCAAACTAATCCATGCCCTTGTCCAGCATTTCAACAACACAGAAGGAAATAAAGTTATAAATTCTCCACCTTGTCCAACCTCTTTCTAGAGGAAGTACCTTCACACTTTTTCTGTTTGTATGGGTGTATAATTTCATCTTCCTCCTCCTATAGTTTTGAAACTTGCTTTTTTCACTTAATCACAGAAGACCTCTGAGTCTGTTGGGTTACTTTCCCAAAGGTTGAGAGGGAAGGAGAGAAGGAAAGGAGCTTATGTGTCATGGAGACCTCACATATAGGGCATGGCTCAACTTTCATCTTTTTTTCAATAGCTTAACCTAACCGCGTCCCGTCCCATTCCCCTCCCCATTAACTGCCGGGCTTCCCATTTTCAGGCCTTGAACATCCTCATGGATCTATCTGTGTAAATCTATCTTGTGTCTTTCAAGTAAATGGCTCCATAGGGTAGATGCTTCCAGGGGAGTTGTGGGGGTGCCTGCCTCCATCGCCAGTCTCCTCTGGGTTCTGTCCCTCTGGTCCCTTCATCCTGTTTCATCCCCTGAGAGGTTGACTTGTTTCCTATTTACTCAACAGCGGCCTCCGCCCCCACTTTGCTTCCTCTTCAAATGCTGTTTTTCTTCCTATCCCTCTTTTATGAAAACTTTAGAACTTATACCTTGTACCTGAGCTGTTTTTAAACTTTGACTTTAAAAAAGTCAAATATCTGTGCTAAGAAATTTTGAATGACACTCAGTATCCCTGTGCACTAGCATGCAACTCAAAACACGTTTCGTGAAACTTAGCCTCGTGTTCATTACCATGTGTGAATGTATTTGGATCTGTCCAGTTTTCTTCCTGTTTAATTTGAAAGAAAAATGTTTGTCAGGAGACCCCGTGTATTGATTTCTTCTTGGGGATCAACAGTCTAGAAGGCATGTGTCCTGGCTGTTCACCGCTTGTGTTGGATTTGTGTGTGTAAAGGTTTAAGTCTCTTTCTCCCAGTCCCTGCTGTACAGAGGCCCCTCCTCCTGACAGTGCTGTTTGCGGGAGGGGGTTTAGCGGGACACAGTGTCCTTTCCGGACAACTTTATGCCTCTTTTCACTTGACAGGAATAGAGGGTCTTTGCTGTGCCTGGTTGCAAAGGGAAGCTCTGCCTTTTGTCACCGTCTTTTCTCTCCATCTCAGGGGTTCTCAGAGTCCCTTCCTGGGGAAATCTGCAAGGTGAAAAGTATTATTGGAGTAACACCATGGCATTGCGTTCCTTTTTCACTCTTGTTTCTCTCAGATGGGCAGGGGGGCTTCCCGGATACTACATGAGGTGAGATGAGGCAGCGAATTGAATTCTTTTATGAGAATCCGGGTGACTTCTGTTACGTCAGACATTAAGGAGACTTGCTGAAGTGCAAAACAGTGCCACATTTTTCAGTAAAATTTTTTTATTTTGGAAAATATAACTTTTATAGGAATGTTATTTATGTTAATGTGTAGCAGTTTACGTTCTAGGTGAATTAATGTATATTCAAATTTTTTTTTCAGTTTTGAGTATCAATTTCTAAATATCTGTTCCATGTGGAAAACAGCTCTCTGGGTCCTCAATTTTTCAGAGATCCAGGAGATCCTGAAATCTAGCAGTGTGAGAATTTGGTTGCTCTACAGTCTGTGTGGTTGAAAACCTTTTTTTCTAGAGGAGCCAGCACCTTCCCTTCTTTAAAGAACATTTGATTATAGGAAATTGCCAACCTCTGCAAGAGTAGTGAAAATCATCTCATGCACTAGCACACAGGCATCTCCTGGCTCCAGCAGTACCCACTGTGTAGTCAGTGGTGTTCCATTTATAGTGTCTACTTCCACCCCTTGGGTTGTAGTAAAAGCACATTTCAAACATCATTCATTGTGTAAACATTCCATTATTAAACCTAAAAGATGAAGATTTTGTTTACAGAAGACATACCCAGCATACCGATCATAGAAATAAGAGGTTTTAATGTGAAATATAACTCGTCAGTGTTCAAGTTTCCTCTACGATCTCTCCTTTTTTTTTTTTTTGAAAGGTTGGTTTAAAGTAAAGTCTGTGCACTGAGATTGCTTGATAAAACTTCATTATAAATAATCTAATACTCCTGCTGCCACCTCTGTAATTTGTTGAGGGATGGGGTCCTCTGTCCTCAGGCCACAGCTGGTGGGTGGGTGTGTGTGTGGCCTCGTCTGCCAGTAGCCTTTGGGGGGGTCTGCTGGGGTGGATGGGGATCTGCTTCGAGGAGAGACCCAGCCTTGGGTTCACTTCCCATCGCCACTTTATCCTCTGTGCATTTTCACATCGCAGTCCCTCAGCTGCACTTTTTTTTCGGGTGGATGGGGGTACATATCTGTGGCATATGTACTGTTCAGTTGGTATCTGGAAACTTCTGCGAGGTCCTTACCTCCCGGGGTCTGTGAATACCGACACGTGGGTGTAGAGTGTGACTGAGCGAGTGGACTGTCTAACCCTGACTGCCCACCTGGAGGGTGGGATCGGACCCTGGGGTCTTAGGTGGTGCAAGTGGGTGTGAGGCTGAGGGCCGTGGCTGCCCCTTTCATCCTGATGCAAGAGACCCTCAGAGCTTGGGAGGCTGCACTGGAAGGAGGGGAGGGCCCAGCACTTGGAGGAGCTTGTAGAAACCGCCCCCGTACGATGGTAAAAATTTGGTTCTAGGGCAGTTTTTAAAAAATATCGGAGTAACGCACCTGGAGATGAACAGGGCCTCACAGAGTCTTCTCACCTCTACCCTTCAGGAGTCAGTGTCATCTCCCTCGTGAAGCCTCTCTGTCCTCCCGATTAGATGTGTCCTCAGTACTGGGGTTACCTCGTTCTTGTTTCTGTCTCACAAGCCCTTAATTGTTTTCAGAGGAGCCTTTCCCGCTCTCCTGCCCTGGCCCCTGTTGGTCCATCCCGTTAGCGGATTGCTGGTGAATATTTATTTACCACAGGCTTGGCTGCTCAGTAAATGTTGGCGGAAGAAAAGACTCACCCTGAGTGAGAGTTCACACAGGGAAAATTCCAGGAGGTGTAAGGGTCAGCCTCCTGCAGGGAGGGCCTTGCCTCATGATGCGGGCCCCGGTAGGTCCTGACCAAAATGTCCACCAACTGTGCAGTGTTCTGGGCTCATTATTTGGTGTCGTTGGAAGGATTAAATGGTCATATGTGTACAGTGCTTAGAAAATAGCTAAAATCCACTGAATGCTGACTGTTTTTACAGAGAAAGGAGTCGAAGCATGAGGCTGTTCATCCAAGTTGCCGAGTGAAGTATTAACATCACCCCGAAGCCAGGACTCTGAGAACGCAGCACACAGTCATAACGAGACTGTGGGCCTTGTGACCTCAAAGCACGAAATTCAAATCGTCAAGCCACCCCGTCCCCCCATTTCACACCGACAGCAGCATGGGTTTTATGGAGGGGGTGCTGCTGTGGGACGGTTACCCATCGGGCGTGTAGCGTGTAGAGTGTCCATCACCTCTGTAGCTTGAGAGGCCCTCGCCCAGTGAGGATGGGCTGGGGGCGCACAGGCAGCACAGCCAGCAGGGCAGGTTACCGTAGGCCTCCAAGTGTGATGCCCTCAATCAGAGTGGGGTTCTTGGTAGGCGCTCATCTTTCCCTTGGGACCAGAGAAGTATCTCTGCACCCATTGTAAATCCATTGACTCAAGGAAGCAAGTAGATCAGAAATAGTTTAGGAGCCCAGAAAAACAGACTGTGTAATGGTGCTTGAATTTAATGAGGCAGAAACAAGTGTCCTTTTGATGCATTTGTTTGCATTATTTTGGGATCCCTTAGTCCTGCAGCTCATTTCTTGACGGTCTTCTTACTGTCCCTTAGGATTCTGGTCTGGGATTCTTCTGCTCGGTGGTTGTGGGTGCTCCTCCCAGGGGAGGGGATTGAAGGGGGTGGGTGTGGGTGGGACCGGGGAGGGATGAGCCTGGAGAAGCCAGCTGCCGCCAGGTCTGCAGGGCGGAGAGGGAGAGTTGACAGCCTGCCTTGCTGTAACAAGGGTTTGGGCACGAGGGAGGTGATGTGTTGAAATGTATTCTTTCGGGTTCCGCCTCTTCCCTCACGGCAGGGTCGCAGTCCACCAGGAAAGTGCGTGTGATGATGTTTCCATCCTCATGTGGTGGTGTGTGTGCGCCTCCCTTTCATGAACGAGAGTCTTCATCTTTAATATGTAGGTTAAAGCACACACACTCTGTCTACCTTGTGAAGGTCAGACAGCTCCATGGAGTGTCCCTTTGTCTTTCGGTTTCCCAGAGTTGTTAGCAAAGTTTCTGAATTTTAAGATGTTTCTTCCTTTCTCTTACCCTCGGAGTACCTTTATTTTTCTTGAGTGTGGCAAATAAAGAACATTGTGTTAGGTTGCAAATGTTTATCTTATTTTTTTGGAAAACATTTTTGTAGAATACTGGTGGAGACTTGTTTCATTTCGTACTCCTGATGATTTGAAGCATTCATGTTGTTATTGATGTACATCTCAGTGCAATAGATAGTTAGCAGCATCTTGTCTTTTATACTTCATTTTTCCTGAGGTTTTTTTTTTTTTCATCTTTTTTTTTTTTTTTTTTTTGAGCTTTACTGTAATTAAACTTGGCATTTGTTTAAGGAATAATTTGTGATTTCTTTAGCCATGATCTGGAGAAAAGGACATGTCTGTGCTCTGGGAGTGAATTCTGGTTGAGAACCTTTGTCCTTTGCCTCCTTCTTTTGTTTTTTTTTTTAATTTCACAAGTCAGACTGTAACTTTAAGAGAAACTGTAGGAACTGTTCCCCAGGTTATTCATAAAATGAGTCTTTGTCTGCTTTTTCATTCACCATCTGGTTGCAAAGCTAAATTGGAATCGTGCTTGTTTTAATTATTTTCTACTTGTGTGGCCAGGAGGTTATTTGGTCTGGCGAGGTTACACTATAAGCTCACGCTCTCATTAATACCACCGCATCCACATCCTGCCCAGCATCAGAATGGTTAAGTTGATCCACTTGTGTGGCCAGCGCTTGATACAACACAGTGGTCACGACTTAAAATTACCGGAGGAAATGTGGTGTCAGTGTGTGGGTTTTCTTTTTTTCTTTCCCTCCCTCCCTCTCTCTTTTTTAAATCTCCAATAATGTTAATTAAGTACATTTTTCTTCCAACAGAAATACGATTATAAATGGCTTAGGTTGGCGGTCTTAGATTAAGTGCCTGGTGGTGCTAAAGGGATAGCTTGTGCATCTCAAAAAATTGTATAATAAAGTATTCAAAGCACTTACATTTTGAACACTCCACAGCATGAATAATGGAACTAGGTAGGCAGAAGCTTCTCCATTCAGTCACTATTTTTGATGAATCAGCCAAAAGATTCTAATATTGCAAAGAGGTATTGTTTAATACTAGGAAGGTGACATCAAAAGATCTCTTAAAAACATTAAAATATACTGCACTTTCCTGCTTGGGAAGACTGTACAGTTCAAAGCTTCAGTGTTTTTAGAAGGTGGCTTTA
This sequence comes from Cervus elaphus, assembly GCF_910594005.1. Lineage (NCBI taxonomy): Eukaryota > Metazoa > Chordata > Mammalia > Artiodactyla > Cervidae > Cervus > Cervus elaphus. The sequence goes on along the minus strand of NC_057821.1, from coordinate 42,003,183 downwards.
TTCAGAAATCTGTGAAATCCTGTTTGTAGGTTATGAAGAGTACATGTTCATTGTCTTGGGAAGTCAGTAGTGGTTCTGTCCTTCCCCCATTTAAAAAGCACGACAAACATGTAGTCTAGTACAGGGAACGGAGAGCAGAAGCTCCTACAAAAGTGATCCAAGTTGTCCATTCGGGGAAGAATTTATCAAACACCCTGTGATTTGGGAATGTACCTGCTAAGGTCACCGGTTACAGATATATGTTCTGCCATCAGAGCCAGAGTCGGGTAAAAATTTGGAAAGACTGGTAAACAGACGTACTGCCAAACTAAAACCCAGTAGCTTTAACTTAAGTCTTACATCAGAGTGTAGAAGGGGGAAGAAGGTGGGAAGGTTAAGATCGGTAGGAAAAAAAAAGCCCTGCCAAGAAGGACGAGAATATTCATGTGAAGTTACTTCACTGATAATTTATTGGTATTTTATGGGAGGGGCCATTTGCCTCATGGCCATTTGCCTCATGAGTTTAATTTTTAAAGATACAGCTGAGTAGTAATTGGAACTCAAACTTGTCACATGGTTCTTCTACTAATGAATCAAAATACATGGTGTAATAGTGTCAGTGTAAGAGGCTCACAGTTAAATCTGAATCTTTATTTTTCTTGAATTAAATTGATGGTCTTTTATAGCAGCACCGTGGAGAAACAGTTTTATTATCTGGAAAGAGCAACATGTAAAACCCCTCTTCTGAAGTACCCATAACTTGTAAAGGAATATGTGTGGTAGTGAGCATACCTGACTTGAGCTCCAGGAGAAGAGACCAGAGTGTTAGACACGTGGTGGATGCCTTGATCATCTGTCAGCCTGGTAGGCCTTCTGAGTCTAGAGAAGACTTTGTGAGGGATAAGACCCAGCAGAGTTGAGACACAGAACAATTCTTTGTGTGTATTTGCCCTGAAACACAGACAAATCCAAACTGAGGAAATAAACATGCATTCTTGTATTTTACATTGAGTGCTCAACTTGCAAGCACATTTCCTAAGCTTCTTCCCACTGTCGTCATCATCTTTTTTTTTTTTTTCAAAACAGCTTTGTTGACATATAATCCATGTACCATAAAACATACCCTTTTAAAGTAGAAAATTCTGTGGTTTTTAGTATGTTCAGAGTAATGCAACCATCACCAGTATCTAATTTCAGAACATTTTTGTCACCCCAAAAGATAGACTTCATTCCCATTAGCAATCACAGCCTCTCCCCGACCTCCCCCCAGCCCGGCAGTCACTGCTGTCTCTTCTGCAATGGATAGGACTGTTCTGGACATTTCATCAAAATGGAATTGTACAACACACGGCCTTATTGTCTGGTGATTTTTTTTTTTTTCTTGTTTTTACCCATCTATGTTTTTGAGGTTCATCCACATTGTTCCCTGAATCAGCACTTCATCCCCCTTTTATTATTATTTTTTTCTATTGATGTGTAGTTGATGAAACTGGTAAGTTACTGGTGTGCAATATAGTGATTTGTAATTTTTAAATCCATTACTCCATTTATAGTTATTACAGATATTGTCTGTATTTCCCTTGCCTACCCCCCTTTACTTTTAAAAAATTTTTATAAAATATACCTAGCAAATTTTCCTATTTTAGTCATTTTTAGGAATAAAATTCAGTGGTATGGACAACAGTCGCGGTATTGTGAAGCCATCACCACTATTGATTTTCCAGAATTCTTTCTTATTGCCAGTAATATTGTATTATGAGTAGACCACATTTTATTTATCCATAAATGACCTTTGGTTGTTTTCATTTATTGCCCATTAGAAATAATAACTGCTACAAGCTTTTGTATACAGGATTTTGTCTGGACAAAGGTTTTCAGGGTTTTTTTAGTTAGGAGTGGAATTGATTGGTCATATGGTAACTCCCTGCCTTTTATATGTCTTTATTGGAGGAATGTGTATTCCTTTGCCCATTTTTGGATTGGGTGGTTTTTATTGTTGAGTTGTAAGAATTCTTTACATATCCTGGATACAGGTCCCTTATATGATAAATGACTTACCAATAATTCCTTCTTCTACTGTTGTGGAAATGTGGATATATTGGATGTCCCTTATTTTCTCAATTCCCTGTGAATGGTGTTAGCAGAAAAGATTATAGCTAGTTTAGCATCCAGACTTGTTCAGGAATGTGTAGGTGAAAAAGAAAGGAAACAAGGTTATGTGTCACCAGAAATGAGATTCAGAGTTGATGCCATAGCTTAGAAGTGATTAGGGAATCTTGGGCCAAGGGAGACAAACCACTGAGGTGGTTGTACAGAGGAATCTGTTATCCTGCAGGACTTTGTGGAGAAGAGAGAAGCTTTTCTGTGGTGGTTATCTGTATGGAAGGACACACAAAACCCATTAAGTGGGCAGACCTTTAAAGTATGACAGTTTACAGCTTGGAAGATCATAGCCCCAAAGGAAGGCAAGCAGAGGTGTTTCTCAGACCATGTGTAAGTCTATACGATATGCAAACAGGAATTGATCTGACAGCGTGAAGACATGGCAGCCTCCTCTAATTAAAGCCTCTTGATGACATTAAACTGTGTTGCTTCATTACAATAAATCATATAGTAACACACTATGTCTCTGAAGAGGCATTGTCAGTGTGCTGCATGATGGAGCGGGACTTGACCTTGTCGTTGCAGGGGTTCCTTGGAGGCGCTGACTCTTGTTGCCCAGGGGGCTGTGAGCCCCACTGGAGTTACTTTGGAGTAGCTCAGGTCTTAGAGAGTGCGTCCTGATAGTTCTGTTCTACATATGCCGATGCTTTTTATGTTGGATACACACTTGTTTCCTATTGAAGGGAATAGAGTTTTCATTCTCTGTTTTCACAGCCATTTATTTTTTGACCCCCTCTTAATTTTCAAGCTGGTCTGGGCTTGGCTTGACTTAAGTTCCACAGCAGTTTCTACAGGCTCATTCGACCGAATGCTTGTTTCTCTTTCCCTCCTTCAGCCAGCATTTGGAGCCCATTGACGGCCAGATGGATCAAGCAGGTATGGCTATTTTTACCAGTTGATCATCTGGCAGACATTATGTCGTCTCTTTCTTAGTATGTCTCTTTCTTAGATTCTTAATAGTGAAATACCTGGAGTAGTGTAGAATGTAGAAGCAGAAGGCCTGTTTGAAACTCTGAAGTAATGATAAAATAAAGGCAAATGTAAGACTGGGAAAATTCTAGTTCCTGTGAAAAATAGACTCCTACTGCCCATTCAAGACCTGGACCATAATAGCATACGACACCACCTAGGCTCATGAGGGCTGCTATTAATTTATTTTCATTGGTTTAATTTTCAAAAGTTAATTATATTAAACCAGTGGGGTATATTTAATTTCTCCTTGATGCAGACTATTAAGCACTCACCAACCTTCTTTTCTCTCTTGATTTTGTAAATGGTAATTGAAAGTCAGTACATCTTAGCTCTGTACAACCAGCAGGGGCCCCGGGGGAGAACTCTGTCCACACCCCTCGTGTTGTACACCACAGCATCAGAGACATCTGGGTCACTTTGCTTTATGGCGGAGGTCTACTTTTGAACCCTGATGTCTTAGGACAGTCACTGGAGACGTTTGACTGTTCTTCCTACTGTTTGTGCCTTTGCATCCTGGGCACCGTTTTCCTCTTCCTTTGTTCTCCTCCTGTCTCTGCTCCCCATTGCTGTGCAGGGGTCCCAGCGCCTCTCTGGTCCCGTGGTGTCCCCTGTTCTTGTAAGGTCCCCCCCAGCGCTCCATCCCCAGTCAGTTGTCCCGGCCGCAGCCATGACTCCTTGACTGCCTTCTGTCCCTGTGAACGGCAGTGAGCACAGCTCTTGGGGGAAGTGCTTGTCCCAAGCATGGCCCCTCCACTGTCCTGGAGGACACCCCCAAGGGGGCTGGGCTTCTCTCTCTGAAACTGTAATAGTAATCATCATAATTGCGGGGGGGGGGGGGGCGGGGAGCAGTGGGTAGATTAGCCTCTGGGTGGGGGTGGGGGAGAAGTATGTCAACTGACTTCTCCAGTTGTGTATTTTATGACAGTGTCTCTATAATTTCAGTATGTTGTTAAAAATAGGAACCTGAGGATTAAACACTTTGGCTTTTCCAGTTTTGGAATGAACCGTTACTGTCAGCTTCAGAATTTAGTAATTGCTAACATTTAGTTAGAGCTGTAGTGTGTACTTTTTAAGCATACATTTAAAACAACATTTGTTGATTCCTGTCGACAATGATAAATGCTAAGGCTTTTGTAAGGGAACCATTTTGCCTGGGGGAAGAATGTTGTACTAATTCCCAAATGTTGAAAACTGCTTTCTGGAGCTTATTAAAAACACCTCCCGCCCCGCCCCACTCTGTGTTCTGTTTCAGCATTGGTTTACTGATAAAATACAGGGTTATGGTGGTTTTTTTTTTTTTTTAATGGTGAAGTTAAAATTTTAGGTTTAAGTTTTCTTCATTTTCAACACAGAACTGCTTTTTTATGCTGTCTAGGCTGTAATGTGCAGTCAGGATTGGGGACTTTTGCCAGGCAAGGGTGAACTGATTTTCTGTATTGATTGTAATTTATGTAAAAACCAAATTAGTTACTTTTAATCACTCCTCTTCTATGCATTCCAAATAATAGAGTTATCTCTCTTAATGCAGATGCTGTGTTCTGATGCAGTGGCTGTGAAGTTGTTAGACTCAGGACTGACTAATCCCCTGTGCCTGTGGAGTGCCTGGCCCGCCGTTTCCTCTGTGTCTGTCTTCTGTAGTTCTTCCTTCGCAGAGGAAGGAAGGAAGCTGATGACCACTGCGATCATAGCAGAGCCTGATTCTGACTGTGTGACTTTAGGTGACAAGAAATGGGGCTTCGTTACTGCTGTGCTGGGCCTTCCTTGCTGTGTAGGCTTTTCTCTGATTGCGATGGCTTCTCTTGCTGGCAGAACACAGGCCATAGGGCTTCTGGGCCCAGTTGTGCTGGCTCCCCGGCTCCATGGTTGTGGTGCTCCAGCTTGGGTGCTCCAAGGCATGTGGGATCTTCCTGAACCAGGGATAGAACTCAAGTCTCCTCCATCGGCTGGTGGATTCTTTACCACTGAGCCACCAGGGAAGCCGAATGGAACTTTGGATTCTTTGCTTTTCATTAGCTGGGGCATGTAATGTACCTAGCATGCAGGAGGAGGAGTTTTATTTCCTTGTGAGGGTGTGCCAGTCCCTAGGCTGTGAGGTTCCCCCCCATCTTGCTTTGAGTGGTCATTTTAGTGAGTGAGTGTTGGAGAGTGATTGATTGATATGTAGGAAACATCTGATTTATCTCAACTTCCATTCATATGACTTGGTGGTGTCCTGGTATGTTTATTGCAATTCCATCTGTGATAGGGAAGGTAGATTTACGGTGTTGATGCCATGACCTTTATTCCAGTCCTTCTTAGTTCCTTCCAGGTCAGAAATGTGTTTCCTGTGAGTGTGAATGTGTGAATGTTGAATAATTTTAGGTAACACTCCCAGATCTCAGATGGTCTTGTGACTGTCTAGTCCTGAAGTTACCTGTGGGATCTTAACTGGAGTTTGCTTCCAGGCCATGTGTTGGAGCATGTCTGTCTCTCTGATAATTTAAACCCTCAAAGTCCAGGTCACCTTGAGCAGGCTCACAGTGCTGGTGTACTTCACATACACCCCATGACCTTTAGCTCTTAAAAGGGAACAAAAGAGGCTGTTTGCAAAAGGAAGTGTCCTATACCCACGCTATTCTTCCTGCCTGTGTGATGTTAGAAAAGTGTTATTTTCACTGTTATGTAAAAGTTCTTGATGGTTTCTTCTGTGTAGTTGTGAGATGTTTCCTATTCAATGGAAAAGTGTGAAATATTCAAGCAGAGCTAGTACCCCCTCTCTCACCCATTTGTCTTCTGCTGAATGTACCTATTAATTTTACACGAAGGATTCTCCCTCCTGTGTGCTCTTTCCAACTCACCCACATTCTGAGTGTGGGAAAATTTAACTCCTTTTAAATACAGTTATGAATTTTCTTTGATACAGTGGATATAAAATCAACAAAGGCTTCCTTTAAGCAGACGGGCTTTTATTTTCTGTACACCAGATAGGGAAGTGGTCACAGTCTGGGGCAAGCCCCAGCCCCAAACCTCACATAGGCATTCACCAGAAACGCCTGCTCTTCCCGGGCCCTTCGAGTTACAGGTGCTCAATAAACACGGCTTAACCACACATCACTGACTGGGCTATCTATTTTGTGTTTAGAAAAGTTTATATTTACATATAAAATATCTTCTTTGGGTAATACTGTATTCTAGGAATTATTGAAGGGGTGCCAATTAATTTTGCCACGAGATCACTGAATTAGTCATTATTCTTCAGTAAATAGAGATGAGAAATCACACTGATGAAAGGCTGGGTTTGGAACAGTGCCCAGGCCTGGGCAGAATCACAGTCTCCTTATAGTACCTTCCCTGATAGATAGTCAATAAATGTTTTCAACTAACACAGTTATGTAATTAAATATTATCAGGAGGGTGTGCAGTGCTGAGAAGGTCTAAAGTTAGGAATTGCAGAAAGAGGAAGTGTGTAATTTGGTAACAGTTGGACATCCTATTTTGTGTTTGATTTATTTAAAGTAGCTTTTTATATCACACCAGTTTTTTTTTATTTTAGAACATTTAGAAACTCTGGTTACTAAAAAAAAAAAAAAGAAAAATAGCAGCATGTGTACCACTCTGATAATTATTAACATTTTGTGTTTATCAGTTTTTCTTTCTTTTTCAGTTAGTGGGCTGAAACATGAAGAAATAAAACAGAAACAGCCTCCAAAGCATGTTGCACACAAGACTGATACAAGCCTTGTTTTAACATAATTTCCTGCGTGTTTCTTTGTAACCGGCTGCATAATGTTCCAGAGCATGGGGGAATGGCGTCACCTCTCTTCCAGGCTTTGTGCAGTGGGTCTTCCCCTATCTCTCCTTGCCTTAACAGTGCCTACTTGACCCAGTGGGGGGGTGTGGATGTGGTCTGACAGGTCTTCAGCTGGCGCAGCACAGCCACTCCGCTGTGCTGCCTGTTAGAATTTATGAACACCTACCTGGCTTTGGAATAAAGCAGTGAACCCCCTCAGAGTTCAGTGCATCTTCACAGTTACCTCCTCAAGTTAAAGAGGAGTGAACTACTTGGTCGAAAAAGACCTTTAAAAAAAAGTCTTTAGATGAGTCTCTGTATCGCTCTTCTTCACAGAGACACCCTGTGAAGTTTCCTGGTTGGTTAAAATTATGGTTTTTATTGACAAAGTGTTAGCATCATTCAAATAAACTCTCATACCTCAGAGTGAACATTTCTATGTAATATGACCTTTTTCCATCCGAATATTTGATTTGTATCCCTATTTGCCCATTACTTAGGTATTTAGTACTAAATTAGTCACTATTTATATGCTTTGATTTTAGAGAATGTTTATGCCTGCATTCTAAGATGTGTTGTGAGTCTAGGCAAGTAAAATAATGAGGTTTCTTGTGAATAACTACTTCAATTATGCAGTCCTAGTTAGGATTTAAGAAATGCTGTTGTGCATGCTTTTCAAATTTGAGTTTCTGATTTTTTTATTCCACTGAGTTTCAAAGGATGGGTGTCATTAAGTTCTCCTTAAATGCAACCAGATCAGTCTTACTACAGTTTTGGTGGGAATATTTACTACTGGTGGGATTCAAAGATGGTGAATATCATATTTTAAAAAGCCCTCCCAATGCTGGGTTGAGATTAGATTGAACAGCTGGTTGTATGCTGGAGAGAATGATCATCTCCGTGTGACGCTGGGAGTGTTACGTCAGAGAGGCCTGTGGTCCCGTGAGTGTCTTGGAGCCGGGCGGGCGGCTGGCTGTCACTGTTCCCTGCCCCAGTTAGCAGATGTTCTGTGAGTTACTGTGGCCCTTCCATTATCTCTGACTGAAGCAGGGTCTGGTTAAGATCAGATTGTTTAGACTAAGGCACGTTGATCTTGGCATAGTAATCGGGAGAGACTGTGAGCCAGCTAGACCAGGAAAAGCCAGTGGTGATTAAAGGGCAAAGCAGTTCACTCCAGTATTCTTGCCTGGGAAATCCCACGGACAGAGGAGCCTGGCGGGCTACAGTCCATGGGGTCACAAAGAGTTGGACATGACTGAATGACTAAACAACCACCACCGAAGTTAAAAAAAAAAGTGTAAACATTTAATTTTTTGTAAATGCAGGATTTGAAGTTTTATGTTCTCCTGAAATGCAGTTCGGAGCATAGCAGATGAAACAATTGCCGCTATCTTTTATCACCTACCTGCATACTTTGCCCCAATAGCTAGCATTGTTGTTTAACCATTTTTTAGGAATCACATCTCTTCATTTGAATAATGGATTTTATAATTTTGAAAAGAGAAAAAAAGGCAAAGCAGTTAGTAACTGTGGAATGGCTTTTGTGTCCTTGACTCATTTTCGAGTTGTTTCTCCTGATGCATACTGCTTTTAGATTTACCTGGGAGGACCTTTTAAACAGCTTCAGAGTATTAAGCCACATGCTGCTGACCTTGCTGAACTGGGCATCAGAGTTCCTGCCAGCCCTCCTTTCAACTCTCCAGGGAGATCCCGGAGACAACTAGCCAGGGGGTTGTCTAGTGGGTTTTGTGCCTACGCAACACTGCCCTGTTTAGCGTTTGTCCTGGAGCTTCAGTTTCATATACTGTTTGCATGCCTGTGTGCCCAGTCTTATCTGACTCTCTGCGACCCCATGGACTGTAGTCCACCAGGCTCCTCTGTCCTTGGGATTCTCCAGGCAAGGATACTGGAGCTGGTTGCCATTTCCTCCTCCAGGGCATCTTCCTGAACCAGGGATTGAACCCGCGTCTCCTGTGTCGGCAGGCACCTGGGAAGCCCCACCACCCTGTTTACCTAATACTAACTTAATGCATAAGTATACATAATTGAGTGCAAAGTTTAAGTTTTAGGGGAAGTAAATGAAATTCTATCACACTTTGGGAGTAAGTGGTGATTTTATAGTTTCCAATGGTAGCTGTGAAACTTGCTTTGATTATAGAAAGTAGTAGTCAAACCTAAAGCACTTTTGGAAAGTAGAAGAAAGAGGTGGCACTCACTACTTCTGTGTGGGTTTGTTTGTGTTTCTTAAATTCAGTGGGTGGTGCTTGATTAGTTAGTTTCCTCTCTTCCATTCTGTCACATGTTCCATGTAACAAAGATGAAATGCACTTTGACATATGGAGATTTCCCTGGTTACTTGGGAGTTAGTAGTCAGCCTAGAGTATGTGTAGCTCTGGCTGACTCAGCAGTTGTAATTGAAAAATAGAATTTTTTGGAAAGAGTTTTTTTGAATAAAGTTTATGTGACAGTCTGATGAACTGCTGTTTTCTTAAACAGCTCTATTGAAATATGTTACATACCATACAATCTACCCATTTAAAGTGTGCAGTTCAGTGGTTTTTATAAGTTCTGAAGGCTCTGCAGTCATCACTACAAATCCAGAGCACTCCTAGCCCTCAGAAGATCTGATTTTAGAATTAAACTTTCCATGAAGACAGATTATTCAGTGCTGGCTGGTGTTAACTTTGATAGGTTCTGTCCTATTTAGCGTGTGTCTATCGTTATAAATTCTCAACTGAAAAGTTTTAATCTCAGATTGCCTGTCTCTTCTTGGTCTGAAGTTTTCTGTAACACTCAACTGTTAATTAGCTACAAAAGTTGTAACTCCCTGCTTAATGCTTTGGACGTCTCTCTTTATTTTCATAAATAACTTAATCTGTAAGCTGCTCCTGATATCACAGAGTTTTGAAGACTTGGATTATGTGTTATTTTGGATTATCATCTTCGATCTTCAGTGTTAGTTGAGGATCTATTAATTTGGGGGGGGGGCAATGCCTAACTTAATTTTTGATAGAAAGGTGAGTTTGCTGTTACTGCAGAAATCATCAAATGCATGTCAAATGTGATTTCTCTCTGTGTGGCAGTGTTGGTAATTTGGATTTTTTATTTTATTTTATTTTATTTGGAGGTTCAGTTGTCTTCCAGGCTCAGGGATGCTAGTCGACGAGTGTTCCTACTACTTTCTTGCTATGCTTATCAGAAGTTTCTAGCGAATGTTCTTGTATCTCTGTGCTTTGGAGTAGAGACTTAGACAGTGCTTATCTGTGTAGACATGTTTCTTTGAAGGTCTTTTCAAGAAGGCCTAGAATAGATTCAGAAATGGAGTATGATAACCATGGCTGTGTATCTGAACCCTTTCGGGAACTACAGAAGTTCAGCGCTCGGAGCTCTGTCGCCAGGCACTCTGGTTTGGTTTGGAACTGCACCCCAATTTGGGACTGGTTTGTCTTTGGACCAAAAGTCTCAAGGTCGAGCTTATCAATTTATGTTGGTCTGGTCATTATAGTCCTGTTTTTTTGCTTGTGCAATTGAGAAAGAGTTTTTGGTGGAAATTTGACATTGTTTGGAAAAGTAGTTCATGTCTGGGTGAGGGATAGGATTCAATTGAAATTCAGTTTATGATTAAATATAGCTGGTGTTTTATTCACATTGTGTTGGGAATGGTGTAAGACCATCTGTGCATTTTGTAGCTTTTGTAAACTTACGCTCCCTTATAACTGCTTTATTCCCTTTAGAGACAATTTTCTGAAGAGGATTTCCTTTTTCTTGTGTTCTCCTATAGTCGCATGGGGTAAGGTTCCGGTTTAATACAGTGCTCGAGAGTGGCTGTGTTCCGGTTGGGTCCCATCACGCCCTGGGACTTGCTTTGTGGATTGCTGGGAGATCTGTGTGGGGTTGAACCTCACCCCTCCCACTGCTTCCCTGTGCAGTCTGGATCAAGTTAGCCTTTTCTTCATGGGGTGGCTCTGAGAAATACTTGTGGTCATACATGTAAAATGTATTCAATAAATGTTTATTGTTGTTGTTGTTGTTATTCAGCTGTTTGTATTTGAAATAATGAACTCTTATGAACTGAATTTCCTGTCTGGTAATGCTACATTCTGTGTTTTTGTCAGATGTAGCTGGGAATCTTTGAAGAGGGTCGCAGTCTTTCCATCCTCTTTAATGTGCATTGAAGCATCTGTTTGGTGAATGTTACTTTGGTGGCTCAAAGGAGTTTAAATGCATTTCCCAGAGATCCTGACTCACATTAATATATTCATTTATTCACTAGGAGAATAATTCATTTTTTATTACACAGTAGCTTATAGCAGGTGTTAGAAACTCCTGTCATTAACACTAATGGCAGTCAGCATTGAACTTTTTTCCTTCACTGTCTGCTGTCTTGTGGTTTTCCACCATTTATTCTTAATTGTCATATATGGTGGAAGTAATTAAATCCATGATTCTCCTCCTCCTGTTATGAATGTCTGTACCCCTTTTAACTTTGCTCAGCTTTCCCAGATTCTGGTTTCAGTTTAACGTGCTGATGGTTTTCTGGTTTGTGGGGCAAAATAGTTGACTTTGGTGTGGCTTTTTTCCTTCTTCCTTCCTGCTTTTCTGCATTTGGTTGGTGCACCTGTGTACATAACTCTCCTTAAAGATTTTCCCTCCCATTATCTGGGAGAGGGGATGTAGAGTCTTCACCTAAAGAAGCCTCCCTGGCTACCTCCCTGAGCATCGCTTGGTATCATTTGTCCTGAATATGCTGCAATGGATGTAAGCATTTGGGTGTTTGTAATTCCAAATAGGTTTTAAATATAGTTGTCAAATTTATGTAATTGAACCATTTTATATCAGAATAAAGCCAGGTAGAAGGATTTCCTAAAGCTGTATTTGTTACCCAAGCTATTAGGTGATTAAGTAAGCTGAGTACACAGGGGGGACACATGTTAGGCAATTAACATCCAGAAGCTACTCTGTTCAAGGATTTGGGGCTCAGGAGTCGAGTGTGTTGATTTAATGCAAGATTTCAGGAAAATGTATGTGGGGGATGTGGAGAGTAAAGAAGAGAGCTGCATGCTTCTCATGAGAGAAATGGTTATCTAAGCAAGGAAGCAGTCTTCTAAGTAGTTTAACCTTTTAAGCCTGCAGAATCCATTTTACCTTCCCTGATTATTTATGTGGTTGGTGAGCATTTTTCAGAAGTGTTTCAGTCCTCACGATGTGTGTATATTGGGAGGAGGTCAGTGAAAAGGGGACAAAGAGAGACATTCTCCGATTACACTAATGTCTTTTTTAAAGACATACCATAATTTTATTTTGGTTTAAAAATTTACATGTTGTATATGTTGGTGGTAGGGGCTTGAAAATCCGTTTTACAGGACAAGGGAATTTAATTGTGCCTCAAGTATGCTATTTTCTCTCTGAGTCTGCATTTTAGCAGGTTATTCTGTGTGTGTGTGTGCGCTGCGGGGCTAGGTCAGTGCTTTCTAAAATGTATTTTGGAAACTTCCATTCCCTGGCTCAAACTTTCCATAAGCTCACAGAATTGGTTAAAGTTTTAATTTGATTTAATATTTTGTTCCAGATGTTAACTAGCAGATTTTCTTTTCCTTTTGAGTTACACTTGAAAGGGCAGAGAGATTTGCTCTTGCTTTCTTCTCAAGTATAAAAATGTCAAACTTCGCTTTATCCTTTATCCTTCATTGAAACCATTAGAGGGTAAAAAAGCCCACAGCCAGGCCTTGCAGACAGGAGCATTGTCCATCTCGATGAGAAGCAGCTGCACCAGGAGAGGGCTGGGAGGGCCCACCAGGCCCACGGCGCGGCTGATGCGTGGTGTGTACTCTGGGCTGCCTCTTTGGGCGGGTGGGTGGTTGAGGGGAGTTAAGCCAAGTAATAACACAAAAAGTTACTTATTTTGGCAAAAAAGCAGGTCATAGTATACCATCTGAAGCACATGAGGTGAAAATTGAAGACTTAAGGGCCACAGTTGAGAAGGTTTTTCCATGTTGATAGTCGTGCATTAGGAATGGAAAGCATTTTCAGTGAGATCGCTTAGACCATCTGGTAACATGAACTTCCCCTTCGACCTTGCAGTTGAGGTCGCTCTGCTTGTCATTTTTTTTTTCAATAACCCATCTAGGAGGCCAGCCATGAGTGATGTGATAGATTAGTACCAGTTCGTTCTGAAGGACCTAGTTGTTATTTTAGTTTTTATTCTCTAATCCAAGATACAACGACTTCCTTTGGGTGATGGAAGATACTGAGCAAAAAAAAAAAAAGTGAAAACGTTCCGTCTAAGGAATGGAATTTTGTGGGCGGGTAAAATTTTAGTGTCTCCATCCACAGCCACAACCACATCATGTGCCCTAATTATGCGTGTGTGAGTGAAGTGGGTCTGCCTGGGTTATCCAGAGAGAGTGACTAGAGAGTTTTCAGTCAGAACTATTTCCAGCTTGGAAATTTCCCATTTCTATTTCCAGGGTTGTTCAGTCTGGAGGTAGAGGGCAAATTAAAGAGCACAGTTTTAGAAGTGGGATTGGGTTTTGGCACTGGCAGCTTGGTAGCTGCAGTTTTGGCAAAAGATCATTGATGGGTTTGGCTCAGCTCCTGAGGAAATGCTGAAGAGAAAAAGGAAGGAATGTCATAAAGCCCCCACTCCGCCTCCTTAGGCTGCAGTTTGGTTTGTTATCAGTGAGACTGAGGGAAAGTTGAAGATACGGTGGATCAAACACAGCAGTTGTCTTCTGGCCTTCAGCTTTTCTCCCTCCTTTTCTCCCTGCTTTTGGAGACAAGACACACACCATGTGGCTGTTCACAGGTTGATTGTCCTTTGGATGGTGCAGGTTGTAGCTGTGGGTTCAGAGGTGGTGACGGGCCACTTCATCTGAGAACTAAATGCTGCTTACGTCTTCTGGATTGCATTCAGTTCTGTGATGGACAGCTTCTGTTCTGATAACTGAGAATTGCGGAGAATGGGGGGAGACGGATCACCTCTGGGCACAGAGTTAGAATCGCCGCCAGCAGCAGGGTCGCTTTTCTGTTCTTCTGTGCTTTCCAGTGACCAGGCACCTGAGCTGACCTTGCTGGTTTGCTTTATGTTTTTGTGCTCTAGTTCACCTGGTTTCTCTCTCTGGAGACTTTTATAAAAACATGTATCAAATCTAGTGTCTGCCCATCAGATACCCCTTCACTGTAAGCATGCAGACCAGGCAGCTCTTGGGGTGGTTTCTGTAATTAACGTTTTCCTTCGCTCCTGAGATGTATTTGGTTTTCACGTGTAGGACAGGAAACAACCCGGTGGCATCTGTGACACGGTGTCCTGGAGCCTGAGAAGGAGCGGGTTTGGGCATGGTGTTTAATCTTATGTCATACCTTCCATCTGTTTCTAGGCTCTGTTGGGTGTTGGAATTAATTCCTATTGAAACATGACTCAGAACGACTTCATTTCAGTGCTAGATCACATCATTAAGTTACTTTGAATAAACAAGGCACAGAAATGAAGCAGCAGGCTGTAAATCTGATATTAGTGAAAGAAATAGTTGTTGTGGCCAAAACCTGTGGCACCTAAAAAAAAAAAAAAAGAAAAAAAGAAAGGGGGCCCCCCAGTGGATGAAGTTCTGTTAGGTCCAAAAGGTTTGCCTGTTCCAGGGCATCCGGAGATGGGGTGAACAGCTAGACTTAACATTCAGACAAAAAAGTCTGGTATCTTGAGGCCTGATTAGGGGATTCTGAATTGACAGTGGTGTGTGTTCTGTCCTAGCGGTGTAGAACGTAATGGGAATTCTTTACTTTTTGGTGAAGGAAGAGGATGCTGCTTAATATGGATGATGAGGAGACGTGATCTTACCTCGTGTGGTCGGGGAGCTGAGCATTGGTTAGAATCTCTGAGTAGGTGTGTGGTTCTGATAGGGGAACCACGTGCTGATACTCTTGATTTGGAAGAAAACTTTTCCTTTCGAGGTGAGGAAAGACATCTTCAGCCAATACGGGAAAGGTGACTGTGGGGGTTAGGGGACGCGGGTGGAGCTGTTTTGCCGGCACGGATGGTGCCGTGGTGGTAGGCATGGTCCCACAGACCAGGCAGCCCTGCTCCCAGCGCAGGGTGGCCCGGGGGCCTGGGAAGGCACTGGCCTCCTGAAAGCCGGTGGTCTGGGTTCTCATGCCTGCCTTTCCAACCGTCATGTAGGGTTCTGTACGTGTGTGAGACTGCTTCTGGCTTTCTCTGCTGGCCTCATACCTAAGTTTTGGTGTAGGTGTGTCGTGTTCTGTCAGTAGGAAGAAGGTACGTTGGTATCACTGAAGCCTGCTTATACTGTGACCTCTGAGAAGCTGCTATTGCGGGGGGCATGCTGTTGACCACCAGTTTCATATTTGCTGATTTTTTTTTTTTTAAAGGAGTAACCATTTAATGGGTTAAACTTGGAGGTTATTCTAGCCTCCTGAAAAGTTGCTGTGTGGTCTCTCTGTACACACGCTTTTGTGCGGCGTTATAAATGGGATGTTTTGGCATCGGTGGCGGCTTCATTTGGCAGGGAGAGAGGCAGCCTGAATCATGCTCCTGCCGCGGCTTCCAGACTCCCCGGGCTCCTCACTTCGCTCTGCCCATCTCCTCCCAGGAGACTCTCTACAGACTCATCTGGGTTTGGCTGGAGAGTTGGTTTGAAAAAATAAAAAAGCATATAGTCCTGTAGATAAGCTTTTTAAAAAGGAAAGTCACTGTGCTGAATCTTGAAGCCAGGGTGTATTTCAAGTCCGTGTTGATTTTTTCGTTTAGCCCCCCCCCCCCGCCATGAACAGTCTCCCTGGATGCTCTCACAGGGGGCCATGGGGCTCAGTCTGTCTGCCGGCCCCTCTCACTGGACACACAGGCAGGAGTCCCATAAACCCAGTCTTTACTGCCCGCTTATCTTTCCCAGCTCCCCTCCTCCCTGAAATGCTATTTGTTTTCTTACACTCAAATTAATTTATTGACATGTAGTTCTTTGTAACAGAACGCATTAAAGGCAGCTGTAAATCTGCGTGATCGTGCTTAGCCGAGACCCCGTGAGGCTCCAGGTCTGAATCACTGCAGCTCTGATTCCCCTCCCCCCAGCCTTCTGGTCGCATTGTCCTCTGTCTGCGAGTTGTCTCCTAGGAACACGCGCCCTGCCGCTGTCCCAGCTTGGACTCCGGAAGCAGCGGCCTCGAGGAGGGACCCACCTGCTCTGCAGAGTCATGGCTCACCGCGCTGAACGGGAGGCCAGTGTCTGGGACGGGATGCTGCCGCGTCTTGGGGTTTTCTTCCCTTCCCCTGCTGAGTTCTCTTGCTTGGCTCCCCTTCCTTGCAGTACGCCTGATGTCTGAAAGTCTGTTGAGTGGGACAGGGGCCCTGTCACATAGGGAACAGACCGTTGGATAGAGTGCTTCCAGCCGATGGAGCAGTAGAAGGGTTTTCCATTGTTTCCATTGCAAGGTGTGAATTTTCTGTAAAATACCCATCAAATGGAGCACTTCCCAGGTGGCTCAGTGGGTAAAGAATCCACCTGCCGGTGCAGGAGAGTCGGGTTCAATCCCTGGGTTGGAAAGATCCCCTGGAGAAGGAATGGCAACCCACTCCAGAATTCATGCCTGGAAAATTCCGTGGACAGAGGAGCCTGGTGGGCTACAGTCCGCGGGGTTGCAAAGAGTCGGACTGAACAACAACAACCCATCAGATGTGCAGAGTAGGGCAGCTTTGCAAACAGCTGAAGTGTAGCTCAGCAGAGGTTATTAGTTGGCACGGGGTACCTGTATTGAGATAAAGCAATGCTTTGTTTTCATTGCTGAGCAGTGCCATTTGTGGATATAACACACTTTTATCCACTCATGATTTGTTGGACAGTTGAGTTTGCACATTTAGCCATCATACACGATGCTGCTGGGAACATGTATGTGTGAGTTTTTGTGTGGATGTGCGGTTTCACTTGTGTTGGGTATGTATACCTTGGAGTGAAATTGCTGGGTCCTGTGATAACTCCGTTGAACCTTTTCAGGAACAGCCAGACTGGTTTTCAAAACCATTGCCCCATTTTTCATTCCCACCACAATGTGTGATAGATCCAATTTCTCCAGCACTTACTACTGTCAGCACTTAAACTCTTGTCTTTCTTGATTATAACCATCCTAGTGGGTGTGAAGTGGTGTCTCATTGTGGTTTTGATCTGCAATTCCCTCATGAATGATGCTGTCAAGCATATTTTCATGTGTTTATTATCTGTCCGTTTGTGTATCTTGAGTAGAAATCTTGAGGTTAATGCATATCATCTCCTTCTGAGAAAGTTTCAACAGATTCATATGTTAACTTATTTAAATTTCTAGTTTAGTTTTACTTTTGAACATAGCAGTCTGGAGATTTCAAAAACAAAACACCCATCTCTTTCAGAAACAATACTATCTAAGAAGGGCTCTTTTTGAGTAATAAAATTATTTTTAAAATGAAAAATTTTAGTCCCAAATCTCGTGCTATTTGATAAGGTAAATTAACAGTTGAAATCCTAGCAGAAGGGGAAGCTCCTGTCCCCTGAAACGGTCCTCCTCCTGGTGTGCACCCGACGCTCTTCTTTGTTGGGAAATCAGAAAACCCTTAGACTGGCTTGCCACTCGCTTGGCACCTGTGGTTTTAGTACAGAAAGAAGTTTTCAACCAAAGGACTCAGTTACTTTGCTGTTTCTTGGAAACTTGGAGATGGTAGTTCCACCCACTGTTCTGGATCCACTCAGGTTTTCTTCTTTCACTAGCAAAAAATCCGAGGACCTAGTTGAGTCTTTCTTTACACTTTAAAAAAAAAGAAAAGGAAAAAAAAAATCCCTGAGACCACTCTCAGCCTCCTCACCTCCAGCGTAAGATAATGGAGGCTGCGTAATGGCACCTGAATATATTCAGGTCCCCCCAACCTGTTACTTTAAGTGGTAAACAGGGGCGTGCTTAAGTGAAGTCTTCTGCAGGGATCTGGGCTGGGCTGGTGCAGGTGTGCCCGGTTTTAATCACAGGCGTCCTTACATAAGAGAGGTAGGCTCTTCAGAGGCAGAGAGCGAAAAGGAGAGGGGAAAACAGAACCTTAGAGGTCGGAGTGATAATCTTTAAAGACAGATGAAGGGACCACAAGCCAGGGAAGCCGAAAAGGCAAGGCATTGGATTTTCCCTTCAGAACTTCGAGAAGAAAACAGCCTTACCAAACACCTCTGCTTTAACCCAGTGAAACTGATTTTGACAGATTTTCAGAATCTGTTGTTGTTCAGGCGCTCAGTCCTCTCCCACTCTTTGTGAACCCGTGGACTGCAGCATGCCCTGTCCCTTGTCCTTCACTGTCTGCTGGAGGTTGCCCAAACCGGTAAGAGAAGAAATCTGTGTCTTAACACACTAGTTTTTGGTAATTGTTAGCATCGGCCATACGGAATGAGGCTGTGTTAATCTTGTTTCTTTGTCCTCATTAACAGAGGGGTGGACTTTGAATTTGTTAGCTCATATGAGTTAAATTACCTCTTTCCTCCTCCTTATTTATTTATTGTTTTTTTTATGATAAAAATAATTAACTGTATCACTGTCAAAAATCAAAGTGTTGAATATATGGAATGCCTCATATATCATCTTTAAGTTGCCAGTAATTTAGTTAGGAAACCATATAATATGTGTTCCTATCAAATACAAATTTTACGGGTGATAAATTCTCTGAAGAAAGTTAAAGCAGGTTGTGTGGTAGGGTGGTCGGAGAAAGCTTCTTGGAGAAGGTGACATTCGACTGAGACATGAGTGTTGCGATAAGGGAAGAGCCAGAGAAAGAATGGCAGGGGCAAGTGAGCTTGAAAGAGTTATTTGGAATATGGGTTCAAACCATTACAGACCACAGCAAGAATGCAAAGGAAAAAAGTACTGAAAACCAGGGCGAATGTTGAGGTTATGATACCAGTACTTCACTGTGACCCGTTCTGTGTGTTTGGCCTCTACTGTTTGTTGGGACAAGCCTCTGAGTATAGAGGGAGCAAACCCCACACACACCCATCCTGCCCTTATGATTAAGACGTTCATGGGTCTCAAAAGGGAACATAAAGGAATTGTCTCCCTGCACATTTTACTGATTTTCAATTTCAGTGATGCATCATTAGCAGTTTCTAATGAACACAAGAGCATCAAAATAAGCAAGCTGATAATTTGCTTTGCTTAGGCTGCAATATGATATATTTTGTATTTGGGAATTGTTAAACTTTTTACTTGGTAAAAAGTGGTTATGGAGTTGTTTCATGTAGCAGTGGATGGTTTTTACAAGCCTTGTAACACTCAAACCCAGTTTGCCAGTAAAAGTATTTCTAGAACTTTCACATGGGACTGCAGTATTAATAATTTCATTGTTCTCCGTATCTCAATAAAGTGGAGATACTTTAAGTATCTTTGCTCCTAACATTCTACATTATGCAGCAGTTCAGAAAGATCTGTCCATCCCACACCTTCCGACGTGATAGCAAGGGACTGCTTTTAGCCTAAGAGTCGATGATGAAACACTTAAAAGGAAAAGCAGAAGACAGGAAGAAGGAAGGGGTTGGGGGAGGAGAGGTTATCCTATACAAAACAATTCTCCTTTTTTAGGGCCATTTAGGGTTTGACAGACTTTTCAGACCATTTTACAAAAACTCTGACCTCAAAGAAAACACTAAAAATTACTTAAATTTTAAGTAGAATTTGTTTTGAGATTAGCAAATTTAATAAGTTTTGATTGTTGCGGTCAAATTCACATATTACAAAACTCATCATTTTAATTATTTTAAAATGATGGTTCCAGAGATTCAGAGATTTCTTTGAACAGGTGAAGATGAGAGGGGAGGCTCCGGACTGCTGACTGCTCAGTGTCCTGAGACAGTGGTGCTGGAGCCACTGACAGGCCCGCCCTCTTGCTGTCTGTCTGAAGCAAGCTGCCTGCTTCGCCATCAGTCCGTTACTTCACCAGGATCTCTTAGAAGGTTGCCTAGAATATGGTTAAGCTCAAAGAGCAACCCTAAGTGTAGATCACATGCATTGCTGTTTGCGCTAAGACCTGTCCGACTGTTTGCCACCCTGTGGGCTGTAGCCTGCCAGTCTCCTCTGTCCATGAGATTTTCCAGGCAAGAATACTGGAGTGGGTTGCCATTCCCTTCTCCCAAGGAGATAGCATATGATTTTGCAGTAATGAACGTACCATTTTTTCCTAGCAGAACACTTCTAGATTAGACTCGTACAATTTACACACTGGAGAGGGTTATAAGGCAGGTGCATTGGCTTATTTTTATCTTCTTCCTTCATTATTCGTGTTTTCTATACTGCCTATCGTTGTGGATATCATTTTAACAGTGAACTCAAATTATCATTGCATACTGATCACATCTTATCACAGTGGGAGCTGTGGTTAGACTGATGGACAAATGCCTTCTAGTTTGTTTGAGAGGGTTTTTTTTTTTTTTTTTTTTAATATTTTTGGCTGCACCGGGTCTTCGTTGCTGCCCACGGGCTTTCTCTAGTTGCTGTGAGCGAGGGCTACTCTCTAGTTGTGGCCTGTGGGCCCCTCTCATTGTGGGGGCTTCTCTTGTTGCGGAGCATGGCCTCAGCTGTCCCGTGACCTGTGAGATCTTCCCAGACCAGTGATCGAATCCCTGCATTGGCAGGTGGACTCTCAACTACTAGACCACCAGGGAAGTCCTCTCAGGCTGTTTTTAAGGGAGAATCTCTCAAAGCAACTTTATTTAGTGATTCTTAAAAATCGTCTAAAACCTTGGAGCTGATGGGGAAATTTTATGCCAAATGTATGGACAGAAGTGAAAGTGATGAGAAGTAAATCCATTCTCAAGTATTTTCGTTAATAATATTGTGTGGGATT
Source organism: Cervus elaphus (assembly GCF_910594005.1). Taxonomy (NCBI): domain Eukaryota; kingdom Metazoa; phylum Chordata; class Mammalia; order Artiodactyla; family Cervidae; genus Cervus; species Cervus elaphus. Next base: position 41,982,454 of record NC_057821.1, on the reverse strand, counting down.
TTCCAGAACTTTAGTTTGTTCCACAGAAAATGAGTTGTCGCCAGGTTCTCTTTGTATTTAAGAGCTCCACCCTCTTTGCCTTGGCTGGCTGACCAATGTGTTCGCTCCCCTTGTTTGAGCATCTCAGGGATGTGTTTCTTTGCATCTCATTGAGAAGCAATTCCACTTTCCTCCCAGTGTATTGTTGACTCTGTGATTTTGTTTATGATGTTTTTGTTGCTGGTGGTTTTTCTCGTCCTCTGTACTCTGACTCAGGAAGCCCATCGCCTTCTCTATTTACGGTAATTACTAGAGAGCATTTTATTTTGGCCGGTGGGGAGTGCCTGCTATGTTTCTTTGTGTGGGTATGTATGTTAAAATTGGAAAGTGTTTTCTTTGAGGTCAGGGCTTTTGTAAAATGGTCTGAAAAGACTGTCAAACCCTAACTGGCCATAAAAAGGAGAATTGTTTTGTATAGGATAGCCTCTCCTCCCCCGCCCCTTCCGTTTTCCCATCTTCTGCTTTTCCTTTCAAGTGTGTTGTCATCGACTCTTGGGCTGAAAGCAGCCCTTGCTGTCATGTTGGAAGGTGTGGGATGGGCAGATCTTTCTGCACTGCTGCATAACGGAGAATGTTAGGAGCAAGAACGCAGCAGACCTTCTAGAGACCTCTTACCTGGAAGCAGAAATTGAATTATGTATTAACAGGGACAGGAGATCTGACAGAGTAGAGCTTGACAGGCCTTGTTCTGCCAGCACAAGGGGAAGAATAAAAGCTTCGTTTGTCTCCTACGGGTGACTTAGGGGCTGGGATTGTTCTGCAGCGGTTTGAGTTTGGGGTTAAGAAGATATTGAACATACAAAAGCTTTTCCCTTTCAATTTAGTTTTTAGGCCTCCCTGGCAGCTCAGCTGGTAAAAGAATCTACCTGCAATGCGAGAGAACCTGGGTTTGATCCTTGTGTTGGGAAGATCCCCTGGAGAAGCGAACAACTACCCACTGCAGTATTCTGGCCTGAAGAATACCGTGGACTGTACAGTCCATGGGATCACAAAGAGTCAGACATGATTGAGCGACTTTCACTCACCTCCCAATGATGGGGTATTGGGTAAAAGATGATCTGCCTCTCCAGACTCTCCCTCCTGATGTGATTAAACTAGCGAGCAACCATAACCTAGTTTCCCAGTACTTTTACTGAGATAATATTTTGAGTGTTTTATTGGCAAATCAGAACTTGGCTCTGACTCATAGACATGCAGGGTTGGTTTTCCTCTGCAGTTGGAGGCAGGGAAGCTTTGAGTGGTTTATTCAGTGATTCAGTTCCTTGAAGGTAGTATGGGTTCGGTTTGTGTTTACATGCAAAGAAAGCTTTAGTATCAGCTGAAACTTTTTCTCGATTTTAGAGAATACTGAATCCTCAATGTAGAGGATTAATGTCAAGAAAATAAGTGTATTCAAACATGCTGTGTGTTCTATTTAAACAGTTAACCTGGTTTCCTTAGTTACATGGTTTCTTCCTTTTTTTTTTTGTTTTTTTGGTTTCTTCCTTTTTTGAACCTTCATTTCCTCAACAGTTGCTTAGTAAGCTCCTAATATGCCAGCCTTACTGTTAGGGAGTTGTTAGGAAATGGGTGATTTTAATGCAGTGAGACCAAGTCCATCAAAGATGGGAGTGTCGATGGATGGGTGGTGCCCACACTGAGTTTACCAAAATCCCTGGCCCCAGCCCTACCGTGGACCATTGACTCGGAGCTTGATGGTGAGGTCTTCCCAGGGATTTCCAAGGCGGCTGAGCCCCTGTGCTGCCAGAACTGGAACAGCAATCACCAGCAGTAGAGGTGGAGGGCTGGTTAGGAGGATGGGAATTCCAAGAGGAAAAGCACTGCGTAGGTCTGGCAGTGGGCTGTGACTCATAGGTGGTGTGTCTGATAGAAAATAGAGTTGACCACATAGAGGAAATTATTTTCTGTAGTCTTCCTCCCAGTCTTCGGGGCATCCTAAAGGAGCTTCTCTCGATCCTTCCATGATTCACCTGAAAGCAAACGGGTGGTGGTTCGTCTCACCCTTGTGCAAGCCTTTCTGATTCTTGGGAGTTACCTGGGAGAGTGGTAACACTTACCTGGGAGAGTGGGCCTCAGGCCTGCTGCTGCTTAGGGCTGGATGTCATCATTTTCTCATTTGCATGTGAAGCTAAATATAAAAAGGGGCTTCTGCACGTGTGTGTGAATGAGTTATGACTTCGTGTGGCTACATAGAACTTTCTCAGCAGCAGCAGCCCTGGGCCTGCGGTATGGCCCATGCTGAGCAGTGGGTTTCTGAGGTCTCCTCTGCCAGATTATTGAAGTTAACACAGGGCGTCATCCAAGGCAGATGTTTTCTAGAAAGCCTCTGGAGTATGTGAAACATTCCTTTTCTTCCTCCCATGTTCTCTGCCTTCATTCACTGTTTATTTGGAAGCATCATTTTTCCTAAGTCTCTGAAAACCCTTTTGGCCATAAGATGACTACTAGTCCAGGTCAGGCAGCCTTTACCTGACTTCACCCCTTACTTTCAACGAAGAGGTGAACTGTGCTTTTCTGTCCTTTTGATAAAACTGGAGTCTAGGTTTGATGTTTAACTACGAGCTGTATTCAGATCTCTAGCTTTGACATGTGGCCTGAACTTTGACCTCTCCCCCAGGGTCTATCTGGACAAATCCAGCTGAGTGTAAGAATGAAGCTCTTGGTTCCTTCCTCCCTACTTTCTGTTGTTTTCAGAAGTGCCCCTTTTTTTCCCTCCAGAAAGGAAAGGAAATGCCCTGAGATGAAAACTTGGGAGTTCACCTTTTATTCCTGGTTTCTCACATGTTGTTTCTCTCAGTTGGTTTAGTCCTCACAGCCTCTTGCTGCCTCCTTGGTCCTCACTTCTTTTTTTTTTTTTTTTTTGTCCTCACTTCTTGTGGGCAGTTGTCACACCTTCCTTTATCTCTGCACCCCCACCCCCTGCCATCTCCTGTTTTAATCTCAACCCAGCAACCTGTGTGAGCTTTTAAAAATATAAATCAAATTCTGTTACTTCTTTGCTCAAAAGTTTCTGGGGGTTTCCCATTTGGAGTAAAATTGTCATCTTCCCTCTTCTGCTTTATTCTTTCACACACATCACATGAAGTGTAAATGGTAAACTTTTAGTTGACATCCACTGTTCTCATGTGGGTTTTCTCTTATCACTGTGACATGCCAACATAGGAAGGACTATGACGTCACTTCTAGAAGGCCATATTTGCTATTCCTAACAGCTGTGCTTGAAAATGAAACTGCTTATATCACCTTTTAGGGGGTCAACCCTCATGACTTTGGAGGAGCTCTGTTAGTCTGTAGGTAAGCATGAATCTTTTCATTGAATCATTCATTGGTCTATCAGGCTATTTTATGGAGCTACTGCTGCCGGAAATCTCATTTTGCATGAAAGAAATGAGGGAGCCAATGAAGGTTTCTGGTTTTGTTTAGGTGGCAGAAATAGTTGTGATCTTTGAAAACCATTGTGAAATAGTGATATGGTTAAATCTTGTCATTGGATTAGGAACTGAATTCACTGGTAGTAAATATCTCAGTTTGAATGAAATTGACATCTACTAAGGGTCCTGGTCACGTGGATCACGCATTCTTTGCATTATAAAGACCAAGACCTGGGGGGAAATACTAAGACAGAGTTGGTAAATTGAGCCTAATTGTTTTATCTATTTCTTGGTATTAGAGGTTTGAGGTTGTACTTTTATCTGTGTGTATACCGTCTGTTCTTTATTTACTGGTGAATTATTGTTGAAGTCATGATCAATATTTAGTTAATAAACAACAGTACTTCTGTTTTCTGGTGTCTGTTTTGAGATGGGGCTACAAAATGAGAGCTGTTGCCTCTATGTGAGATGCTCATCTCTTGTGAGTTGTGGGGGCAGGTGTTGGGAGCACTAGAGGGACAAGGACTTAAAAACTCTATGCTAAGTTGGGTTGATGATCATTTTGTAGGTCATGCTAGGAAATTTGGAAATGCCCCCTGTAGTAGCCACTGGGAACCTCAGAGGCTTTTGAACTTTGAAAGGAGCCCCAAGGATTGAAGGTTTTAAAATGTAAGTCGATGCAGTTGTTATTTCCATCATAATCAGAGACTGGGAAGGGCAGAGGAATCAGAGTTGAAAATTTTCATCTCAGTTGCTCAGTCGTGTTTGTTTGATTCTTTGTGACCCATGGCCTGTAGCACGCCAGGCTTCCCTGTCCATCACCAACTCCCGGAGCTTGCTCAAACTCATGTCCATTGAGTCGGTGATGCCATTCAACCATCTCATCCTCTGTCATCCCCTTCTCCTCCCGCCTTCAATCTTTCCTAGCATCAGGGTCTTTTCCAGAGGGTCAGTTCTTCATATCAGGTGGCCAGCTTCAGCATCAGCCCTTCCAATGAATATTCAGGACTGATTTCCTTTCGGATTGAGTGGTTGGATCTCCTTGCAGTCCAAGGGACTCTCAAGAATCTTCTCCAACATCACAGTTCAAAAGCATCAATTCTTCGTCTCAGCTTTCTTTACAGTCCAACTCTCACATCCATACATAACCACTGGAAAAACCATAGCCTTGACTAGATGGACCTTTGTTGGCGAGGTAATGTCTTTGCTTTTTAATATGCTGTCTAGGTTGGTCATAGCTTTTCTTCCAAGGAGCAAGTGTCTTTTAATTTCATGGCTGCAGTCACCACCTGCGGTTTTGAAGCCCCCCCCCCCCCCCCCCAAAACAAAGTCTGTCACTGTTTCCATTGTTTCCCCATCTGTTTGCCACAAAGTGAAGGTTTTGCGGGAGAGAAAACAGGAAAACCAGCCAAGAGTCAGGTTTCTAATTATTTGCCTTAGGTTTGGCAATTACAGTGTCTTTTCTGGCAGTGAGAACAGTCTGCATGCAGGTGAGGTGGGAGTCAGGTCCCTTGCAGGCTGTGTCTGACCAGCAGCATCACCTGGGAGAAACTTGGTAGGCGGAACCCAAGTGTGTGGTCTGTGCTCCAGTGTTTTTCCTCATAGATTCTCAGGTTGGTGGCCACTCCTCGGTCATTTGTTTGTACACAAGGAAACAGAATTCCGTAACTGAAATCCAGGCCTCTTACCTCTTGACCGCTCTTAATATGTGTTCACTCTATTGAAGAAGAATTTTTGAATATTTCTGTTGTGTACTGGACTCAGCCCTAAAGGCTGGAAACATGAAGATGAAACAGACATGGCAAAGCCTCTGGAGTCGCACAGACTTGTCTGTCTTAACCTCCTGTGCATCATTCGGGAATGTCTGAGTGGTGCTCCTAGTTATCAAACCTGGAGGACAGAGGCACGAGAAACAGTAGTGTGTGACCTGCCACACGCTGGCCTGTATTTCCATTAGTGGGAAGCACTGTTTGCAGGGGCGACAGGCATTAAAATGATTTCTGGAGGTCCATTCCTATAATGACAAGGTACAAACTGATGGTCCTTAACTCAGGGGACCACTGAAGGATAGGAGAAAAGGGGGGAGAGAACAAGCATGATTGGGTGTTCATTGATATTAAATCCAAGGACAAAGTTTATTTGTGTACTTTACTGTAACTTGAAAATTTTCATAAAATGGCCCCCCAAACTCCTTAACAGATTTTACAGTGTAGCATGACCAGACAACCAGTCCTCTGGGAAGGTGTGGACACTCATGCTATTTCCTGGGTGGGGGTTCTTTCTGAGCCAGAAAAAGCCAGCAATTCAAGCCAGTCAGTTATTGACAGAGCTCATCAAGTCACCCAGCAGTGTCCCAGGGCCTAGGGGGAGAAACAGAAGTATAAAAATCACCCTAGCCCTTGGCCCTGCTCAGAGGCCTATAACCTTGACTGGTCCTGGCAAGAGGTGGGGCAGTAGTCAGTCTCAGAAGTTTGGGCCACCCATTGGTACTGGGAGACTGACTGGTGGGGTGCTGGTTTTAGTCTTCTCTTAAACCCAGGGGAGTTATTTTGCAGGGAAATAACTTAGAATATGATTCGAAGGCATATTAAAGCAGTGCGTGTCTTTAGGGCTTCCTCGTAGACTGAAGAATCTTGTATTTCATCCTCTGAATTTCATGTACATTCCCTGCAAATTTGAAAGGTGAGATGTGGCAGAACAAATTGGAACCACTTCCTGAGAGTTATATGGGTAAATATCAGTTCTTACCTACTTTAGACTCTGGTTTTCATGTGTGGAGTATTCTCATGTTCCAGAATTTTCTCGTGCCTGTTTTGAAGAGTCTTAGGGCCATAATGAAATGAATTAGCAAGGAACACAGCCAATTGAAAAACTCCGTCCAATTCATTATCAGTGCCAGTCTAGAACAGGGATGATGGAAACAGTCTTTAACCGGCTGTCCATTTTGAGAAGCACATGGCTGACGAGTTCTTGAAATGTGTCCAGTACAACTTAAGGAACTTAGTTTTAATTCAGTCAGTTGTAAAGAGCCACATGTGGCTGTGACTGCTCTGTTGGACAGTGCAGCTTAGAATATGCTGTTTGGGGGGTTTGGGGTCTTCTTACTAACATAAAAAGGCTGTAAGGATGAAAAGATCCTAATCAGTCAGGATGCCCTTGGGAACCTACTTATTTAATGATTTATTCCCAGATGAGGCTGTTGGGAGTTGCTCCTTGGCATTGCCGACACAGAATCGTCTTCTCATTCTGGTTTCTCTTTCCAAGACCCATGTCAAGTATTTATTTGTAATTTGACTTAATTTCTCCCCCATTTCCTCCACCGAAGGGAGATCGCCAGTCCTATTTCTGCCAGTTTCTTGGAGATAATGCCCTCCGGATCACGAGTCCTTTTTGATTATGTTTAAACAACAAATTGTCAGACCAGGAATTGCAGAGGGTTGAATGCTGTGTAGCGTGGCCCTCACTGCTGGTCCCTGCCTGCACCGTTTAACCGGGAACGTGCGCTGTCGTTGCCACTGCCTTGACAACGGCGGGGTCTGACATGCTCAGACGCAAAAAAGCTGACTTGGCAGCTGCCCAGCAGATTTTTATAAAGGCTCAGTTGGTGGCCGGAGATTCAGGCTGTCAGAGTTGTGTTATGCAATAAATCGTTTTCAGCAGAAGTTCTTAATCCAATTTCGGCTGTAGCTTTTTATTTTATTTTTTTAAAATAGGCAGTAATCAAAGATAAGTACACATTATTTAATGGGAGTTTGGAAGAAGTAAAACTCTCCTTGCATAAGCATTTTCAGTCCGTTTACTTTATCCCTGGAAGCTTGTCTTTCGGAGGAAAATTGCTGCTTGAAGTGCTTCTAATCTAAAACCAAGGCAAAGGAACGTCATTCACAAATTCAGTAAGTCAGTGCCTTCCTGGCCATTTATCTGATTTCTAGGTGTGAATGTTCCCCTGTTTTTCTTTGATGTTTGAATATTGACAGATGAAACATTTTATGAAATTAAAAATGAAGATCGAGTTGATTTGAGACATTGAGTTGATTTCCAGTGGAGAACATATTTTGTTAAAAGTAGAAGAAACAGTAGTTTTAACCTCTTTCTCTTTCCTTTAATATTTTCTCTCTCTCTGGCTCTTTAAATCCTTGTTTGTGTGGAATCAGTGCCAAGAATCAACATCCCTAACAAATTATTACTGTTATTATTTTGGATGCTTTCATTGTTCTCTCGAACTGTTGATGGAAGAGGCTGATATTTCAGACAGCAACAAATTGCATTAAGTAGGGTGATTTAACAGCAGGTATATGCAAAACTTGGGCTCTTGAAAATAAAAGGCATTTATGTAGAGGTTTCCAGACATTCTTCCCTGGAAGGAGGAAAGGGCTATGAATTTTCTTTCCACCTCCCTCCTGGAGCCAGTCTTTCACAGTTTTCTTACTGGAAATATCTTCTCAGTAATCAGTCCCCCACCCCCCTCCCCCATGTGGCATTTCTGGTTACTCCAGCCCAGCGTGGGACTGAGCACTGAGACTGGGCATCCCGTTTCTTCCTTTCTTTTTTAAAAGGAGGTGGAAAGTCACAAGTTGCTCAACTCTCAGAGCCTTGGCAAAATGCACGGAGATGGAACATATGCATGTGGTGGTGTTGGCAGCTCATCCAGTGGCTACTGTAATCCAAACACTTAACTGTCTGTCTTAACTCCGGTATCAGTTTTAATGAAGGGATGTCATGTCAGGAGCGGGTCTTCCCGCCTGTGGACATACGTGTTCTCTTCTCTCGCATCCTGCATGCCCCTGTCTGCTTGGTTTACTTACCAGAAGCTCTGACGGGAGCATTTGACTGGCTGCTCCCTTCCCGTGGAAGCAGAAGTGTTTTCTGTGGAACATGGTAGTGTGTGCACATGTCTGCACCCCCCCAACCCCCCCAAGCCAGTTGACATTTAAAATGTTGGTGGGAGGTTCTGGACTTCAATGTAAAACTTATGTGTCTTGGGTACTGGTTTTATTTTGTGGTGGTGATGTTAAAAATGATCTGCATGGTACTGAAGACCTTTGCTGGAAGGAACCTACCTAGTCCCTGGTTGACCTTTGTTCCAGTTTCTACCAGTTGTCCTAGCATCAGTATTAACAGTGCCCTTGGTTGCGATGATAAATTACTTGGTCACTCATAATGGATGAGGCTCTTAACACAGTTTGTCCACAAGTACTGGGAAGTTAAGTCTCTTCCATGGAGACTGGTTTCGTTTTTATATAGTTGTAATTGTTAGAAAATGTGTGTCTCTGTGTGTGTGTGTGTGTGTGTGTGTGTGTGTGTGTGTGTCTTGTTTAAATTGATCAGAAATGGGCTTCCATAGAACCTGGCACCGGAAACTAACCAGGACTGACTGACCTGGAAACCCCTATTGCTTGCACTCCAGTATTTGAGTGCTCGGAAGAGGGTTGGAAGACTCTCCCCAGGCCTGTGGCTGAGTGGATGGCATGGCTTTTCTGTATCAACAACCTGATCGGTTTTGAGACAATCAATTAGAAGAACTCTTGGTGCAGTTAGAACATGTTAATTCAATAATCCAGGGTTTTGAAGCGAGGGCCATAGAGAGAAAATTGGAATTGTCAGCAAATTCATTTTATATTAAGGCCCTTTTGGGGCTTTATTGAAACTAACATTGATAAGAATTTACACCATCAGTGGAAGTTGGGGTAGGCACTTGAGTACATTTAAAATAGTCATGCATGCCCATGTCCGCAGCTCCAGCCCTTCTCCATGAGGCTGTTTGTAGGAGACGTGGCAGTCTGCACCCAACAGATCATGTACCTTCTTCATTGTTTTGCTGATAAACCTGGTTAAGGAAGAAAGCATCTCATATGTTCTTATATGTCTCTCTGTGTTGGTTTTGGTTTTTGACCTTAGAGGTTGGGAGAAAAATCACAGAAAAAGAGTTCGCAACTGGGAGCCGTGAGTTTTGTCGGTTTGGGGCCTTCCTTTGGGTTTTGTGGCATGGTAATGGGGGGGGGTACACCCCTTCACCCAGCAAATAAAGTCACCTTGGGAGGATATGGTTAACTGCAAGCTTAATGAGATCCTACTGGGTGATGTGGCTGCTGAAATATATGCCAACTTTCAGATTGTGCAGAGAAATAGAAATGATCTCATTGCATATGCTGGTCCTCTTCTGGGATATTATTCACATTTGTGTTTAACGTGTCACCTTTAAAGGGAAGTCATCCCAACTTGGGTAATCAGGGAATGAGAGCTTGACAGATCATGTCACACTGCACTGATTCAAGGAACCAACCACTTCTCAGTGTCTTAACTTTTTTGTTGATTTCATTCTTGCTCTTTGGTCACTTGGTTTTCGCTCAGTTAAGAGAAGTCAAAAGAAAGATTTCTCAGTATATTAATACAGACTTCAACAGTTAGATGGTGGTTAGAAGCATTCATCTAGGGTTTCACCTCGTCTTCATCTTTGCCTGTTTTCCAGTGGAAGGTAGAAAGTGATGTGAGATGGGCAGGATGGGGCTCGTCTGTACAGCAGAGCTTCTGAAACTTTCACTTGTGCGGGCATCACCAGGGAGTCTTAAAATGAGCCTGCATTTCTGCAAGTTGCCGAGTAGTTAAGGCACTGGTGGTCTTCGGAGCACTGTTGTATCTCTAAGCTGCTCTGTGGGCTTTGGAGAATCCTTCGGTGGTGCTGTCTGCTACGTGGTGTGTGGTGTCTTCACATGCTTACTTTCTGTGCCCCCTTTTCTTACATGTCTGTTACAAAGCTTGGAGCAGCTAGAGGTGATGCTGTCATTTTTCCTTTCAATAAGAAGATTATGATAAGATACATTCTACTTTAATGCCTGAGCCCTTGCCATTTTCAAACTTTTTTCAAAGAATGGTAGATGTTTTGCAAATGAAAACAAAAACTCTGTCACTTGTACTTTCAAAGATCTTCCATTTGCCAAAGAAAGTGATTTTTCAAAGTTAGTCGCAAAGCAAATCTATGTGATGACTCCCCCCCTCCCTCCTTCTGTCTGCCAGCAGATGTAATTTTGTTGTTGTTGTTGTTAATTTCAGTGTTTGCAGAGCATTTTGAGGGGCATGGGGAGAAATCAGTAAGAGATCGTGGGGTAGGAATGAGGAAGGGTGGTGTGTCATCTGGGAGTTCATTCTTCTTAAGATTTAGATGATCAGTAAACCTAGAGGTCTTATCATGGGAACCCCAAATGACAGGAGCTGTTTTTAAATCATTAATGCCACTCACCAGAACTGGCTACACACTCTGAGCGGCTGCATTTGCATCCCAGTGAGACTGCTGGACGATGGATCAGTGGTGTGACTCTATCTGCCTTGATAAAGCTGACCAGTAAAGCAAATGGATGGGGGGCTGGGTATGGTAGAGGAAGCTTGCTTTCATGGAGAAGGGCTTGCTCTCTGCTTCCAGCGCTGCGGTGCAGATCTAGAGTGATTCCCTCTGAGGAGCGAGAGAGCCACCAGGCCCATGAAGGTCAACAGGAGATTGTGAGGATTTTGAACACTGAGGCACCACTGGCCGATCAGTCTATTTGAAGATAGTGATTTGGGGCTAAGTGAATACAGAGGTGGGAGGAGATAGAATGAGGGGCTCCTGGGAGAAACAGGAGGAGGAGCTCGCCGAGGTGGGCGGCAGGGAGAGGAACAGAGAACAGGAACAGGCTGTTTAGTGAGGGAATCTGGGTAGCGTTTAACCGAGGTGAAGGGATTGTGGGGCAGTAGATTTGGGCTCTGTAAGGCCACGTGCACTTGGAGATGGGCGCTGTCTTCACAGGGAACTCGGCGGTGGCAGTGGGGTGGTGTGCGGGTGTTAGGTTGTTGACAAGCTTACCACTGAGAACGCGAGGGGTTGCCCGGCCCTGTTGGAGTCGTCACTGTGGGGCCCTTTTTACGGAGATAGTGTGTTTTTAGTCAAGGAAATTGGAGTGATTTCAGGCCCTGCACTTCACCCATCCTGGAAATGCGGCACTGGCAGGCCGGCTGTGGGTGGTAACGTGGGAGGCATGAGGTTGAGTTGGTCCAGTTTTCAGCATCCTGAGCTCTCACGCAGTGACGGGTGCTGGGATAACACTGTGTGGAGCTTGAGAAACGACTCCATGGAGTCGTTATTTCTTTGGCTGGTTAAATAAGACAGCTACTGAAAAAGGAAGGAGAAAAGGGAAGGGCTGGACTTAAAAGGTCATGGAAGCTCTTGGGGCAGGGGTGGGGTTTGCCTTTGGAGTTCCTGACTTCTAATGAGAGAGTTAGGCCTGGGCTATGTTCTAGAGTGCTCAATAGAAGTTGGGTTGTTCAGAACTATGAGAAGTCAAGTGTTAGGCCCCTGAAGTACCTTCTTCTTTTCCAGCTTCCCAGGACACCCGGCTTGCAGGGCCCTGTGTGCCTCACCTTGCCAGCCTCCCACTAGAGAGGGGTGTGCACCGAATGTGGGGATTCATTGTGACTTTGCAGCTGTGAACGGCAGTTTGATTTCTCATTTCTAAATCATCACTTAACCTGCTGGGGTTTTGGAAACAGGGCAGAGTCGACTTCTTACCTGTTAGGTTTGTATCTTGCATCAACATTGAGGGAGGTGACAAGTCTTGACCAGCAATCTGGATTATAAAAGAACTCATGTGTGGTGGTTTATTTTTATTTTTAATGTCTAGAGCTTGAAACCCTGTATTCTGAGTCCTAGATTTCCTTCTCCTATATTTATAAGGATTTTATTGGGCTTCCCTGCTGGCTCATACAGTAAAGAATCTGCCTGAAATGCAGGAGACCCGGGTTCAATCCCTGGTTTGGGAAGATCCCCTGGAGAAGGGAATGGCACCCCACTCCAGTATTCTTGCCCGGAGAATCCCATGGACAAAGGAACCTGGCGGGCTTACAAGTCCCTGGGGCTGTAGAAAGCTGGACACGACTGAACAGCTGACACGCTATCCGGAGAGATGTCACGGAACTGCTGCTGTTACCAAGTGGGCGTTAAGCATGTCTTCCTTTGCGGAAGTTGTCCTCTCGCAAGGTTTGTCTGTTTTAATTAGATATCAGTCTTCAGGGTGTTTAAGTCTCTCTTTGGAAGACCTGGAGTCAGAATAATGGCTGCAGTCTGAACAGGAAGCAGTAAATTGTCATAGGAATTTTACATTGAAAGCTATTTTTGGGGCTTTACAGTTTATAAACTGTGTGTATGTAGGACATTATCGTTTATAGTCATGGCCTGGTTTGTGGTGGAGACCTAATTGCTGAGGATAGGAACCTGGAGTGGTGGAGACCATTCTGTCGGGCAGGCTTCCTTGTGTCCTGGAGGGTAGACTTCAGCCCATGAGCGTGGACTCTTCCCAAGGCTGAGACTGTCACTCAGGGGGAACCAGTTTGCTGGAGGCACGTTCACGCACACTCGGGGGGCTTGCTTGCTGCCAGGAGTGAATTCTTTGTGCTTTTCACGTCTTGTGTAGCTGAACCATTGGCCTTTTAGGCAGGTTGGTTCCTTGGGCTCCTCAAGTGGGGTCTGGTCGGAGCACTTGGTTTTCCTGGTTTTCAGCCGTGGAGTTGTCTGGTCTCTGGTGGCTGGCCCAGAGTGGTGGTTAAGAGGCTGCATGCGGTAGAGTCTGCTGGAGTCGCTCTGAACTTGACCCACCACCCTGGTCTGTAGATGCCTTGGTGCTTTCCGGAGAGCCACTGGGGAGAGAGGGTGTGTCTTTTCCTCCTGGAGGTACTGGAAGTCTCCAGGTGTGAGGCACCAAGGACAGCCCCGGAAGGGTGGGAATCCTGGCTCTTTGCTCCTAGGCCTTCTCTTCCCCTTCTTACAGAAGATGGAGAATCACTGTCATTCTAGGAAATCCTGAAAGATTAACAGGAGCACAGCTTCCGTTCTGTGGGGCTTAGAGACTGTGTGGTTGGATTTCTAAGATGCAGTGTGTTTATGCAGAGTTTTAGGAATTTACAAGCTGGAGAAGATCTTGGATAATCTACCTCCCTTATCTCCGCCGGAGGCTTTAGGAGGAGGCTTTAGTGACCTGGTAGTGGCAGGGAGTGAAAACCAGTTCTGTAGGGTGCGGAGAGCTGCAGCAGCAGCCCGACCTGGACATGCTTGGCCTCCTGTTTGAACAAGAGGAACCCGAAGAACCAGGACCCCGCTTTGCTGTCATTTCTGACCCTGCAGCCACACGGACTGCAGCACGCCAGGCTTCCCTGTCCGTCACCACCTCCCGAAGTTACTTACTCGCTTAAGACCCCAAGTACCCAAGAAGCCCATAATCCTTCTATCTCTAAATTGAGCTATTAGAAAAATGAAGTCTTGAAGTAGGTGTGTGACTGTAAGGACTTCTCAGATGAGCAGATGTCCACAGGAGATCAGATGTCCACTGTAGGCAGATGTCCACAGGAGAGAACCTGTGAGGGTCTCAGGCTGTGGGAAGCAGCTCTTTAAACCTTGAGAGCCTTCTTGCTGTTTCCATGAAAAGAGTTAACTCAGTTGGCGCACCGTATTAGCCATCTCCAGGCACCTCTGTCTTCCCAGACTGGGCCCTGGTCCTGCCCCATCCCCTCTGGTCTGCAGTCTATCTTTGCTTCTGGAATTGCCAGAATGGTCCCTGGGTGGGCTGCTGCTGCTTTGGTTCCCCTGTCCTCCCAGCCTGCCCTTGTTTTGGTCACTGCTCTCTCAAGAGCTTACACTGGATCTGATACAACAGACCAGGGCAGCCACTCTTAAATGAAACCTTCGAGACCTGTTACTGTGTGTATTCTTTGAAAAACCACCCCCCACCACCCCATTCGCTATTCTACCAAGATCCATTGCCCTTTTTCTGCAGTGGTTTCTCTCCCTCTCTCACTTTTTTTTTGTGCTTCATTCCCTTAAAAGGCCAGTGCAGATCCAGTTTCATTTCTTTTGACTAAACGGTAAATTCCTTGAAACACCAACTCCCAACAACATTTCCCAAAGAGTGGGGCACGTGTTTGTGAGGTGCCTACGCTCTGGAATTGCTCACTTTAAAGAACTCCAGTACAGTGATGCGTTCCTGTTCCTGTTGTGGCTGCCGTACCGCTGTTTTTTAAACTTTGTCAAGAATATAAAACTTCAGTATTACCAGTTAATGACACAATTTGAGGACGGGGTGTGTGAAGGGAGATGCTCCTCTGGTCCCGTTACAGCCTGAGGGGTGGCCCTCCAGGACGGACCAGCGCCCTCTCGCAGGATGTGGTTCTCATCTCTGGAACTGGCTGTCAGTCAGTACTTGCTTGGGATTTTTTTTTTTTTTTTTTTTAAGTTTATTCTGACTCTTGAACATTTGCTTCCTTTCTTTGAAGTAACACTCCTCTCCCCGTTCTTCCTTGTTTCCCCAGGATGACAGTGATGGGATTCCATGGTCAGAAGAAAGGGTGGTACGTAAAGTCCTTTATTTGTCTCTGAAGGAGTTCAAGAACGCCCAGAAGAGGCAGCATGGGGAAGGCATTCCTGGGAGCCTGAAGGCCGTGAGCGGTGAGTTGCCTGTTCTGTCGGGTTGGATGCCGTGCTGGCCCCGGCCTTGTTTCTGAGATGGATGCGCTTGCTTGGGGCGGCTCGTGCTTCTCAGGCTGGACCCCTAACGGCAGTTACCCTGGTTGGGTTTATGGATTCATTTTCATGCTCCTTTATGTGCTGCATAACATAATTGGCAAGGTGCCTTCATTTGTGTGTGCCCTGTAGACAAGACCAGGGCTGCGATCTGGTTTCTGCTATTTCCTGGGTTGTGTGTAGAGCTGGATATACAGGTTTTTCTGGGAACATCTGTCTTTCTATCCACGTAGGGAAGCAGAAGCAGCCTTGGATGACCTTGCTGACTGTGGCCCCTGTTTACAGAGGAGGCAGCCTGAGTCTGTGTGCCTGCTGCCTGCCTCGCTGTCTCTCTGGCTCCGAGCCTCCCAAGGTCCGGGCCGGTGCCTGCGCGGCAGCAGGTGGACGGCACAGGTGTTTGCTCTGCGTCCAGTGTTCTCCTCCTGGGTGCTTGTCAAGTGGATCCCTGAAGCCTGGCGGGAAACTTGCCCCTGTCTGAGTCTGATGTCTCTTTTTGACAGGGTTAGTGCGACTCAGATGGCATCAGCCAGTGAAGACCATTTCGGAACAAGCATTTGGTTACAGTTTATATTTTATCTCGAGGGTTGTGGCTGTGGCAGCAGCATTCCACAGCCTCTCTTGTTAATTTCTTGGATTAAACATGAATGAATTGACCTTATTCTGCTTGTATTTGTTTGAAATAAGGAGATGAGGAAGAGGAGAACCTATTATTCTTTTTGCGTCTTTGCTGTAATTGTGGAGTGGTAAAATCATGGCACATGGGAACCTGGCAGCTTGCCAGGCTGCTGAGTGACAGGTTGACAGGGCGTGGAGGTTTTTCCATCCTGCTTAGTTGTGAGGTGAGTTGTCTGGGAGCCTCTTGTTGGAACCAGTGCTTCCAGACAAGACCTGTTGGTGCACTCTTTCCGTAAGGCGATGGCAGGGTTTCCTGAGATGGCTTTCCTGAGTGCCCCCGGGTCTGCCCTGCCGCCACTCGTATTCTGTCAGTCTCTGCTGGTACTGTGTGACTGAAGGCCAAGCCAGTGTGATGGGGAAAGGCCCTTTTTGAATCTTGCGTGTGTGCGTAATTAAAATAATTTGAGTATTGTCTTGCCACAGTGTACTGCTCAGAGCCCTGTTTGGTCATGGGTCTCCTCCAGTGGAGTAACCCCACTCATTCCTTGACTGCCTGGAATAGAGTAAATGCTAAACTCCACATCATTTTAAAGAGCACTTGTGATCAGTCTTGCCGTCATTGCTTCACACTGAACATGCTGTTTTGCTCTTAAGTTTTGGGGGAGAGGATGATTGGGATGGCATTTTATTGGAACTGGGGTCATAGTAGAGCGATGGCTACTGTGGCATTGGATTTCACTGCTGTGACAAGGCGTGCTCTCATCCTACTATTCAGGAGTGGTGATGCTTTGGTGCTTTTGGAATTTTTTAAGAAATAAAAATCAAACTAACTGGGAAAAATCAGCTTTTAGTACAGAAAGGTAGCCAGATGTCAGGGATTGAATGGTGGTGAAATTAGGGTAAAAGAACAAAAACTACAATTACGCATTCAGGAAGAGACTAGCCCTGCCAGCTAGTCAACCAGTCGTAACTCTTGTTTTCATCAGCGTAGTCAGGGCTTAACGATAGTGAGGAAGGAATTTTAAGAAAAGCTGGCCTATACATCTCTATTGGGATCATTGAAAACTTAATTCTGTTACCACCTCCTTAAGAAATGTGGTTTTTGTCTTTTGTCTTGATAAGTTGCCTTTCACTCTGATAAAGCCTGACTTATCTTTTTTCTTTTTTTTTTTCCTTTTAAACACTCAGTTATCGAGGCTTCTGTCTTTCTGTTGTGAAGTTGCTGTGAGCATGCCCTTTTCTGGTTCGTGTTGCTGTTTGTGCAGGCTGCATTGCAGGGCCACCTTTTTGCTATTCCTCATACTGTTTCGATAGCAGTTCTAAGTAAACACATCACCCTGTTTTAGAACCTGTGTGTTTCAAGAATCATTTTCTTAAAGGCAGTTAGTATGTTAAACAAAATGTGCTTTCTTATTTAGGGACTGCTGGAAAGCATCAGTGTCCCAGATGGCGCTAGTTGTAAAGAACCTGCTTGCCAACGCAGGGGATGTAAAAGATGCTGGGTTCGATCCCTGGGTCGGGAAGATCCCCTGGAGAAGGACACAGCAACCCACTCCATTGTTCTTGCCTGGGAAATCCCATGGACAGAGGAGCCTGGTGGGCTATAGTCCATAGGGTTGCAAAGAGTTGGACACGACTGAAGTGACTTTGCTTGCACGCACGGAAGCTAGACTTGTTACCATGGGAATAAGTCCTTCTCTGTAGGTCCCAGAGCCTCAGGGTGCTCTTTCTAAGGGGTGTGATGCAGAGGAAGCTGAAACAGCAGGCAGCCTCCAAGACTCTTTGGGAGTAATAAGGATTGTAAGCAGTGTTATCTCTGAATGTGTATACGTGTGTGCTTCTGTGTGCACGTCGTCAAGTGTTTGTCGCTCAGCTGTGTCCGACTCTTTGCCACCCCATGGACTGTACCTGTACCGGCCAGGCTCCTCTGTCTGTGGGTCTCCAGGCAGGAACACTGGGGTGGGTTGCCATGCCCTTGAGTGGGTGCTGTTGTAACTAGCATTCGTGTGCAGTGCAGTGACCTTATCTGGAGCCGGGCCTCACTACGCCTCACAGCACTCTCCGGGATTCCTCATCGTGGGCGGGTGAAGATGGGGTCATGTTGGGGGGAAAAAGTGGTTTTAAATAGTCATGCTTTTTCATTTTTCTTTTCTTTTTTTTTTCTTTTATTGTCTCCCATCTTCTCAAGATTCCCTTTCAAAAGTTGAAATAGTTTAGTGTTAGCTGTGACAGAAAGTTATCTGGCGGCAGAGTTTGAAGCGGTCTAGTCTGGAGCCCTCGCTGGGAGGTGTGGTAGGGATGGGGCAGAGGGGAGAGCAGGTGCCTCATTTTGGGGGGTGGTGGGGGGCTTCTGTCCCTTGTGCTCCCTTTCTCATGCTTCATGGCATGGGGGTCATGGGTAGTGGGGTCCACCTCTGAGACCCATGGCATTTTGACCTGTAAGGGCAAGAAGACATTCTCGTGGGGGCTGTTTGAGAATTCTCTGTGGTTGTGACTCACTGATGGCACACAGTTCCTTATAATGCAGTAGCAGAATTGCAATTACAGCTCAAGCCATGTAACTTTGAATCCAGTACTGATTTTTGAATCCTGAATGGAGGAAAATGACACCTTATCCTTGCAAAAGTGGTATGAGAAAGATGGTGTTTTGTTTTACCCTTGTATTTAAGCAAAGATGTTTCAGAATTATTGGTCTTGCCAGAGTTTCCTGGGAAAATACAATTTTAAAACAATTATTTTGAGTTCACAGAATGGGCTTGACATAATTTTTATCTAATTGGGAAATGAATTGACATCACTGCCGTGAAATCACGGGCATGCCAGGATGATAAACAAGCAGCCCCCTGCCCTGGCCTCTTGTATGAGGAAGGTGGAGGGCTGGTGTCTGCTTAGAGGGTACACATAGCAGCTTGTCTGAGTGACTGGGCTCAGCTGTCCCACTTGGGCAGGTCCAGTAGGCAGGAAGCCCAGCAGACTAAGATAGCAGTTCAGCTCAGTCGCTCAGTCATGTCTGACTATCTGCGACCCCATGGCCTGCAGCACGCCAGGCTTCTGTTCATCACCGACTCCCGGAGCTTACTCAAACTCATGTCCATCGAGTCAGTGATGCCATCCAACCATCTCATCCTCTGTTGTCCGCTTCTCCTCTCGCCCTCAGTCTTTCCCAGCATCAGGGTCTTTTCCAGTGAATTGGTTCTTCGCATGAGGTGGCCAAAGTATTGGAGTTTCAGCTTCAGCATCAGTCCTTCCAATGAATATTCAGGACTGATTTCCTTTGGGATGGACTGGTTTGATCTTGCCGTCCAAGGGATTCTCAAGAGTCTTCCCTGACACCACAGTTCAAAAGCATCACTTCCCTGTAAGATAGTAGAGAGACTTCATATTTTATGTCATAAAATCTATGTTTGCCATCAGTCTTGCTTTTGTAGTCTATAAAGTGACAAGGGATGAATTTTTCTTTTTTCTTTTTTCGTCTTCTTGGAGGTGGTGAATGTGAGTCTGGGACAGCCCGGTGGGTTGTCTGTGTAGGAGTTGCACCTGAGGTTACAGCTTGTTGACTGTAGCCAGGCTGCTGGGGAGGCAGTGGTCAGATTTCTACTGGATGCGTGCCCTCTGTCTCCTCGGCGCTGGAGATGGTGCCACTTTTCCCGGTGGTAATAAATAGACAAAAGCTTCAGAGAGGCTGGCAGAGGCCTCAGCCTTGGCCACTCTTTGAGGGCCCTTGGCCCTCTGGGGCTGAAATTGGGGACATTTAAATAATAACATGCTACACACATAATGAGTACACATAATTACACAGTCAGGGAGGGGAGCTATTAGCTGTATTTGAATTTCATTTCCTTTCTATAAATTTCATCTGAAATCAAGCAAACGCTCTGGCCAGCTAAAGCATCTTGACTAGATTTAAGGGAAACTGGGTCTTTTTTCTTAGAATCTGACAGTAGTTGTGATAGCTGGAACTTGTATTGCATGCTTGCTCTCTGCCAGTTGTTTATTGTTCTAGCATTTTACCTGTACTTTGCTCATTTAATCTTCAGTGCTCACCACTTTATAGACGTGGAGGGAACTGCATTGGGTGGGTCAGCAGTGTGCTTCCCGGACTAGTTGGAGGCAGAGCCCGGATTTAAACCCTGGGTTTCTGCATTGAGCTCCCCTGCTTATAATCACCACTGAAATAAATAGAAGTCATTTTGAGACCTCTAAAGATAGGATTCCAAAAATATGAAGTCGTAGGAGTACTTTTTTTCAAGTAGCATTTTTTTTCAAAGGAGATACTGTGAAGTCTTTCATGAGCAAGGAGAAGTCAGAAGAGGGGGCAGTTCAAGTATTTACTCACCTGAGGGTGGTTCTGGGCTTAATAGCACTTGTTAGTGAATTGATAGTGAGGAAAAAAACCTGCATTCCTCCTGGTCACCCTCCCTCCTTACATGCAGATACATTCATTATTACTTTGTGTTTCTTCACCTAGGGATAAAGATTTGTAACTTTAATATTGTTGTTGAACAAGCCAACTGGCAGAGGGCTGCCAGTCATGTCGAGGGTGTGGTGAGACAGGGGCGTTGGCCTTGCTTGTGACAGCCGCCCATTTGTAGCCGAGGACCAAAGCTAGAAGGGCAGATTGGGACCCTGTCTACAGCCGCGCCACCCTTACTTCTTTTTTAAAAGAATAGAGTTTTCATTAGACTTTGTTCAAAATCTCTGTGAGATTACTGATGTCTATGCAATGAGACATGGGCACAGCTCCTGCAAATTCACTGTTTACAGGATGAGATGAAAAAATGACTTGAGTCAAAATCAAAGCCAGGGCACCTTGTCTGATGAATGAAAGTTTCTTTCTGGGCACATTTAAAGTGCCGTGGTTGTACATCTACCTTCCCCTGTCCTGAAGCTCTCAGATCTTGCGCTTCTCAAGATAGTCCCTGTTTCAACAGGAAAAGCAATTTTCCCCTCCCCGGTGGTGGTGGTTTCGTTGTTCAGTCACGAAGTCGTGTCCGACTCTTTGTGACCCCATGGACTGCAGCATGCTAGGCTTCCCTGTCCTTCACTGTCTCCTGGAGTTTGCCCATTCATGTTCAGGTTCATGTCCATTGAGTTGATGATTCCATCCATCTCATCCTCAGTCTTCCCCTTCTCCTCCTGCCCTCAATCTTTCCTAGCATCAAGGTCTTTTCAAATGAGTCAGTTCTTCACGTCAGGTGACCAGGTTGGAGTTTCAGCTTCAGCATCAGAGCTTCCAATGAATATTCGGGGTTGATTTCCTTTGGGATTGACTGGTTTGATCTCCTTGCTGTCAAGGGCCTCTGAAGAGTCTTCTCCAGCACCACAGTTTGAAAGTATCAATTCTTCGGCGCTTAGCTTTCTTTATGGTCCAACTCACACATCTGTACATGACTACTGGAAAAACCACAGCTTTGACTGCACGGATCCTTCTGCTTTTCCAGATGAACTTCTGTGGGCGGCAGTGCTCTTGGGCAGTGAGTTAAACTTTCTCCTAACAGTCCAGTGTCTGAGACGTTTCTCACCTGGGTCCCCTGATGGCACTCCTTGGAAATGAGAGCTGCGTGCGGCGAGGGCAGATAAACGTCTTGAAAACAGCCCACATTTATTCTTTGTTTAAAAACAAAGCTGCATCTGTCTTGGAAAATGGGACAGTTGAGAAGGCGTGATTTCTTTCTTGTAGGTGTTCTGTCATCAGCCTGTTCGTGACCCTGAGTGATGCAGATGGGATATTTCTGGATAGAGCTCCCATTTGATCAACACTTGATAGGGTTCTTAGTATATAGGAGGTATTGTGAGTAATAAAGTGAAACTGAAGTTGCTTATTTTGGAGGAGTCAGAATAGCTTATTTTATCTCGTCTAAGATGCATCACTGAGTGATGCATTATTATTTTATGAAAGAAAGGAAAAAATGCTTCCAGTTATAAGTGTAAGTCATCATAATTGTGAGGTGCTTTCAACAGAAAAATGTGTGAGACTTGGTATCAGTGAAGCACAGCAAAATACAACAAAATGCTTTAAAAAATCAGAGGTGCTTGTGACCAATTTGGTGTCAAGCTAGCAGGGAGGCAGGTGATGTAAAAGACCCAGTGTTGAGCTCCTGGGAAAAGCTTCTGTAAAGAAGTTGCATTCTGACGAACCTTAAAACTGAGGGCTGCGGGGCGGGACAGGGTAGAGGACCAGCCAATAGACTCAGCCAGGAGAGGAGGGTTGATGTTGGTCCAGCAGGGCATGTGGCAGATTGCAGTGGCCGGCCTGCTTGACTGCTCTGGCCCCAAGGCAGCAGTGAGCCTGCCTGGCTGCAGTTAGGGATGGTGAGAACCGGAAGGGACTTCTGGAGGTATAGAGGTCAGCCGCCTCATTTTACAGAGGAGGAATTTTGAACCTTGCTGATGAGCTTAACTGGAAGGAATGGATCATGCTAAAGACTGATCGGAACCAGAAATCCAATTTAAATGATGGCGAGACACCAGGCTTCCCAGTAGGCAGGGCTGTGTGTGGAGAGAGGGAAGGATGGCGGTGCCTGTGGAGGTTGTGTCTGCTCCTCTTTCCTGTCGCTGGCGCGTGAGGCCCACTGCCTGTCGGCCTCCTCAGCCTGCCGCCTCTGGCAGTTCTGCAGGCACCATGCTCCTCCCATTAGCTCCCCGTCCTCTTGGCTTGGACGCGCTGGTAGGAGGAGGCGCACACCTCACAGGTGTCACCTCGGGTCGCAGGCGTGTGATGTCTGAGTTGGAGAGAGTCCCGCGGTGTTTTCCTGCCTGTCCCTGTCCTTAGAGCAGCCACCTTTTGAGGGGTGTTGAAGGCCCGAGGCTGGCAAACTGCTGTTCCCATCCGGGGTGTCCTTTAAGGCTCCTCCTCCCGCTAAGAGTCTTTTTGGTCAGCGCCTCTGTCTGCGCACCAGAGGTCCCCTTTTCTCATCGCCCCAACGACAACACTCTGGAAAGGAGTCCTCCTTTCTTTGTCCTGTATTTACTTCTTTACTAGATCATTCCCATCAGTAGACAAAGCATGTTGCATTAATAGTTTTTCCCATTAAAAATAAATCCTCAGATAATCTTATCTCCTTCCCTTTATTCATTTCTGTTCATTCATTACTTTATAGAATTCCTCCAAAGAAAGTGTTCCAAGTCTCTTTCCCTCTGTTACTTACATTCATGTTAATATCTTCTCTCCCCTCATTCTCTTTTGAACCCTTAGAGTCAGGTCACTTAGCAAGGCTGATGCCCAAATCCAGTTATCAGCCAGTGTGACTTCAGCCACCCATTTGGCTGCGTTTGACATGATGCGTCTCACCTGAACTCTGATTGCCTGTTCACCTTCCAGACTTTGTCTCCTTGGTAGGTCTCGTGAGCTTGGGGTGCACCAAGCCAACTCTATATCCGTTCACTCTTACGGTGCTCCTGCCTTGCTAGTCAGTAAACACAAATTCCATTCTTCTAGTTGCTTTGATCAAAACCTTGGAGTTACCTGGTACTTCTCTCTTCTTTCCTCCAGATTTCACAAAACCTGTTCGTTCTAAGCTCACAGTATCTTCTGAAATTGATTTTGTACCACTGCCACCGGTCCACCGCCTCTGGTGTGGGCTGAGACTCCTAGAGCTCTCTCTGTGAAGCTCTTCTGCCTTTCCCCCTCTCTAGGCAGCAGCCAGTTCTCTGTAAGCAGGAATCCGCACGTGCCATGTCCTGCGATGTCCCCCATCTCTCAGTGTGGAAGGCAGACATCCTTACCCTGGACACCGGATGTGGTCCTCCAGCATCTTTCTGGTCCTGTCTGCCTGTCTCTCCCTCACCCCTATCTCAACCAGTCTAACCTTCCTGCTGCATTTAGTAGTGTACTCTCGCCCCAGAATTTTCTGCTTGCTGATGCTTCTATTTAGAATACCTATGTGACTTTAAGTACTTCTCGGTTCAGGGTCTTGGTTAAATATGCCCTTAACTGGAGATTTCCATAAGTATTATACAAAAATTGTGCCTTCACCTGTTGCCCTTTAGCTCCTCACCTTGTAATGTTTTTTCTGCATCGACTCTCTCCCCGCCTGGCATTGTATTTTTTATTACAAGCTCTCTCCCTATAGTAGATGGTGAGTTCCAGAAGGGAGCATCTTCATCCATGTTGACTGCTGCTGTGTGCACAACTCCTGGGTGCTGTGTAGAGCGTGTGCTCACCTACACACTGCCTGTGTCCCCGCCCCCTGCCCTTCACCCCTCAGCCCCACTGTGGACATGCTCCTCTCTGTTCAGGGGTCTCCAGTTCTCCAGACTTCATTTCTGAAATGGCATGGACCTTGACCTCTAACCCCCTTGTGCCAGATCACAAGCCATGTCGTTTCCTGTTACCAAAACGCACGTTTATTCATAATTGTGATGTGTTTATCAGTCTCATCATCATAATTCTTGGAATCAGGTCACCTCTTTACCCTTTCTTTCTGAACCACAGTTGTTGAATGCTTGCCTAGGTACAAGATACATTGATTGGGAATTTTAAGTTAAAATTGGGCTTTCTTAGGAAATAAGTTACTGCTTTTAATTTTCCTAACTGTTTTACTATCATAACTTTGTGGGTTTGTTTAGTGGGCCTCATATGGAAAGCAACATGTGCAAAGCTATGTAGCTGAGAATGGTCAAGTCAGGATCTGAACCCAGGACTCCTGAATCCAGATCTTGCCCCCACCTTTAAAAAAAAAAAAAAAATCTGAGGCAGTCTTTACACTCTGTGAAATCACCTCTCTTAGGTGTACAGTTCAGTGAGTTGCCAAATGTACATACACCCATGTGTTCAGTGCTCCATTGTTGATCCAGGACTTTTCCAGTCACCCCAGAGAATGGCCCTTCCAGTTCATTTGACTCCTTTAGAGTGTACACATTTGGCGATTTGTCAGCCTGTCTCTGTTTTTAGAAGCTTTCATAAAAGCTTCATAAAGATATGAGTTTGTGACCTTTACCCTGGACAGTGTCTGTGGAGACTTGAAGGTGCCTCAAAGCCAGAGGCACATGTGTGTCCAGTGAGCAGCTCTTGGAGGTCTTGAGCTTGAATAGGGACTCCATGGTTGGACTGGCTCACAGCTGACACTTACCATCTCATGGTGGTACTCGTCGAGTCAGATTCTCCACCCTAAACCGGCATTACAGTTTTTGTCTGAGCTGCTATGCATGCCCAGACCAAGTGGGGTTTGAGATGCTTCCTTCTCGTCGTCTTCCATGTCACCTTTCTCTTGGGGCACCCCCACTGGCCCCCTTTGTGGCACCGTTCTTAGTCTGAGTATTAAGAATACTCAGCCTTGATAGTAATAGTTCAAAACATTCTGGAACTTGCATTCAAGACCTGGCTTTTCCCCAAAAGCAAGCTAAAGGGGCGTGTGTAAGTCGTGTTCCTTCCTTGCTAATACAGTGTGTTTTCAGTTAGATTTCTTGTGAGTACCCCATGATCTGCCTGGTGGCCTTGAGGATGCAGAAACATACAGCAGCAGCATGGTGAGATGGCTAATTTATGACTGTTTTCGTGCGGCTCTGGTGTAAGTCTGTGTATTAGTCATCTTGTGCTGCCTGAAGAAAATATCACAGACTGGGTGGCTTTAAGAAACAGAACTTTAATTCTTAAGGTTCTGGAGGCTGGAAGTCCAAGATCCAGCGTTCCAATCGCTTCAGTTCTTGATGAGGCCTTGCTGCCTGGCTGAGAGAGTGCTTTGGTTTCTTCTCTTCCCCATTTTATAGGGACGTCACAGCCCAGTCAGATTAGGGCCCCACCCTTATAACCTTGTTTAACCTCTGTCACCTCTTTACAAGCTCAGTCTTCAGATGTAGTCACATTGGGTGTTAGGGTTTCAATAGGAATGTAGGGGGGAATCACATTAGTTTTGTAACAGCACCCTATTCGGTAGGGATTTGTGATGGTGACAGTTCTTTAATTGTAGATTAAGTTAATTTCCATGTTAATCTGCACCATCTTTCTCTTTGTGAGACTGTAACAATTTCCTGGCAAGGCAGGAAACTCTGAGGGCTGCTTGACCTCAGAAGACACTGCTCCTCTCAGTTGGGTGGAATTCTTGGACATTTACTTACTGAGTGGTTGCTCCTGTGAGACCACTTGCATTGGTCCAAGTCCTTTACTTCACTGGGGATTGAAACATGGTTCACCTGCGCCAGGCGCTGCCTTCCAAGGCCAGAGGCCCTTACGGAGGGCAAGCACAGTGTTCCTTCCAGTTATGTTAAGTTCTCAGCAAGTATAGAGAGGAGGGCCCTGTGGGGTTGCCACATAGGGCTGCCCTCAGCCAGAGGACATGTGCTCGTGTGAGCAGCTTTCCTGTGTCCATTCTTGTCAGTCAGTGATAGCACCTACCTCTTACTGCTTGGAGAAAGGCCGTGTGTGTTTCCTAAATCTTACGCGTTCCATGATTCGAATTCCATGATACGTGTGTGTATGTATGAAGTTTATAATTGCTATCAGATCGACCATAGTGGACTCTTGCAGTTTTGCTTTGCTTGTGAATTTCTTAGATCCCGTTTCCCCCAGATTTAGAGGACCTTTTAACTTGGTTTTTGAAAATAACCTATTATTACTTGAGCCACATAAAATGTTTAGAGTCCTGTCCAGCATATATTTAAAGCCAGGAGAGTGATAACTGGATATGCTTTGAGGGAAATTACCCTACAGGCCACAAATCCCTCAATTTAGAATTTGTTACTTAATCTCACCTGCTGCCAAATCTCATATATCCTTCTGGCTTTCTCCATGGTCTTTAAGGTCCTTCTGCAGAGTCCCAGATTTAGCTTCCTCATGATTTCTTTCCAGAAAATTATAAAACCGTGCAGGTTTCTTGTTCAGGAGGTTTGGGGACAATGAGGGAAACAGGAACTGTTCTGTAACCTTCGTCCTGCCTCTGCAGGCGACACGTCAGCAGCGTCAGCTCGGCCTGTCAGCCAGGCTGTCCCTGTCTTGTGCCAAGGAGAATTTTAGGGCTCCTCGTGCCGGACCTCCTGGGACCTGGGTCCCCCCTCTCTGCACCATGCCCTGACCTGTCACTGGTGCCCTTGGCTCAGTCACTCCCTGGAGGTAACAAGTCAGCTCCTTGGGGACAGGGACGGGGCCTCTCCCAGCTGCCCTGCCCTGCCCTTGTCTGCTGGGTTATTTCTTAACCAGGTCTGCTCCTCCCTTTGGCAGGTAGGTGGGCATCCTGGTCACACTTGGCACCTGGTCTTGATGACAGGGGATGCCATCTGGGCTTGAGACTCCAGGCCAGCTTGTGGGGTGTCTGAAGTGGCAGCTTCCTTCCCGTTTTCCAGGGCTCTGCCTTCTGATGCGTGAAGGCAGCCCAAGGTCTCCACGTTGGAAACGCTGAACTATTGTTTCTGACACTCTCCTCCTTTCCCAAAGGATTGGGTGTTTGTGAAGGGACTCACTGAATCCAATTTGCTTCCTATCTTCTAGAGAGCTGAGGAATCCTCTTCAGACATCATCTGGGTGGGTGACATGCCAGTGGACATATTCCAGAATATTCCATCTTGGCATGTAGGGGGGCCTGCTGGTTTCTAGCAGAATCTGCGCTGCAGATTGCCCAGCCTGTACCCTAGTGGCTTTCCCTGTCTCACTCAGTCCTTGACCTGACTGCAGACAACCCAGGCTGTTTGAAAAGGGCCTTTCCAGTCGACTGGGTTGGAAAGTGCTGCAGTTGTAAAGGGTGAGCTGGAAGCTTCTCAGCTGGCACTTTCTGAATTCCTCAGAGGAAAATACTGGCACACACTCCACTCTCTGCCTGAACCCTCCTTATAAATTGAGAAGCCAAGAGTTAGGAAGCACAGGGCCAGGTCGAAGTGTGTATGTGTTTGGGGGGAGGGGGAGGTACCATGTTGTCATCCAAGCTGAGAGAGCCGGCTGGTTCTTGATAACAGTCCCGTATACTTCCTCCTTCTCCCCATATTTTGATGTTAATTTTCCTGCCACTGAAAATAGAAGTGTCTAGTGAATGCAATTTACAGTGTTTCTATTTTTCTTTTCTGGAGAGCCTTTTCTGCCGAAGATGCAAGTAGCGTTTTTGCTTTGTTTTTTCCTTCTCTTTTACAATTTAAATAAGAAGGAAGGTGGTAGGCTGCATTATTCAACAAGTGTTACACCTTTTAAGGAAAGTTTCCTTTTTTTCATTTTTGGCTTTTTTTCCTGTGGTTTCAGGGGACAAGGTGCTGAGATAAGAGGCAGGAGCTCGCCATTGATTTATTAGCCTGTTTGTTACCATCTGTCTGCCTCGCACTTCAGTCTGTTGATGGAAAGCCCGATGTGAACGTGCCATGGGGCTGGAGAGATTTCCATCTTCCCAAGTTCTCTGTCTGACTGCAGAGCCTGTGTAATCACTTCTAGCCAGGCCCCCGCAGGAGCCTGTGATGTGGCGAGTAACACTAGGGAGAGCGTTGGCTTTGGTTTCTTTATCCAGCCTTGGACATTCCTACCGCTGCAGACGAAGGTCCTGCAAGGACACTGTCTCCAGCCCTGTCCACGGGGTCAGCCAACACACACTCCTCCCTCCTGGGGTCTCCCCTTTATGGAAGAATTCCAAGGGAATAGGTTAAGATTGCCATCAAGTGGCTACTCTTGGTAGTGATGGGAGGCTGCACCGGCCACCGCCACTGGCTGACTTGTCAGACAGTCTCCTCCGATTGAGCCCCTTTGTGAAGCAGATGCACCTTTCTGGCTGAGGAGCTGACTGGTTTTCCTGGCGGTGGGGCAGGGTGAGCTCGGCGCATGTGCAGCTGCTGCGCCCCCGACGAGACTCACACGTCAGCGTCCCAGGAGACGCCGAGGCTGGGGCAGGCCCTGGTCTCAGCTCAGGGCCCTGGGGCTTCGAATGCACACACTCCAGAGACTTCCTGGAGAGAACTGTTGGGCATTCATTCTCCCACCAGTCCCGGGCCAAAGGCCACAGCCCTCCAGCTTTTCTCGTGGAAATTGGCAGAAGAGGACCATGCTGTCATCCGTAGACGGATGGCTCACAGTCCCAGCAAGGGTGAGAAGAACTAACAAACCTGATTCGGTCATTCTTTTTTGGCTCCTGCTCGGTTGTTTCCTTGCTCTCTTAAGTGGAGGAATAATTTTTTTCTCAGAGGCAATATTCTCAGGCGTAATAGGATGATTTATTTAAAGTCCTTAGTCCCTGGCAGGAAGGAAGCATTCAAAGGGCAGTTGTTATTGAGGTTCTAGATGTACATTACCTAACCACTTCTCATAAAAGCTGTAGCTGGGCCATAAAACAGCACACTTAAGGGACTGTGTTCAAATCGGCTTGCTTTGTTCCCTGGGTGCCAGCATCCTGTAATTAGACCTCTCCCTGGAACTTGGAGAGGAGAAACCCTGACCAAGCTTGAAGGAAGTGATCCCTGTTTAGTTTTCCCCAGCAGGCCATTCCTCACTGGTGGGAAATCTGTGTGTGTGTGCTCAGCCGTGTCTGACTCTCTGTGACCCCATGGACTGGAGCCCACCAAACTCCTCTGTCCATGGGATTTTCCAGGCAAGCATACTGGAGGGGGTTGCCCTTTCCTTCTCCAGGGGATCTTCTCCGACGCTGGGATCGAACCCGCATCTCCTGCTTTGGTTGGTAGATTCTTTACCAGTGAGTCACCTGGGAACCCCATTGGGAAGCCTGCCCAGTAGGAATAGTGAGAGTTTATATGGGCGGGAGTGCCCGTACCTGGGCCCAGAACGCTGGATTCTGGAGTCTCTGAGGAGCCTGAGAGGGCGGTTTCTGAGCTGGCCCTTGATAGGCAGAAGAGTGTCGATCTGCGCCAGCTGCGTTGGGGGGCAGAGACTTGAGGCAGGCGGAGGGAAAATGACTGGAGTGTTCCAGGATGGCGGCTAAACTTAGGGCAGAGTCAAGGAAGAAAACTCTCAGGGCTCTGTATTTTCAGCAGCCTTTTAGAAGTGATAGAGGTTATGTTACACTGCAGTCTGTCAAATTAGCCCCAAATGCTTGGATTCTGGCCATTGAAAGCAGTATTGGATGCGGCAGAAAGTTGATTGGTTGTAACATGCACTGTCATGGTCCTGTCGTTCTGGTCCTACCAGGAACTGGGTATCACTGTGAGCAGTCATCCTTTCGCTGGTTTCCTCCTTCAGTAAAAGAAAACCCTTGCCACCCCTTGTCTGTCTCGGTTCTGTTTCAGCGATGGGTGATGACAAGATGTGTTTGTGGCAGGCTCATGTTCTTCCAGCTCACTCGATGCCCTGTGCTGTTGGGTCATGAGACATTTGGAGGTCTTTGCAGAATTTGGGAGGGGTGAGGATTGCAGACAATAATGTGGAGGAAATGTGCTGGTGGGTGAGGTGTGCGTCCTTCCCCACCCACGCCTCTCCCGGCCCTCAAGAATGCAGGGTGATGGTTTCTCTCTGGAGGTCTCCTGTGTGTGTAGAACTGAGGCGGGGAGCCCAGAGTCCCCTGTGGGTTCACACCTCTCAGTGCCTGGAGCCTGGAGGGTAGCAAGATTCGAGTCTAACTCAGAACCGTTTCATGTGACACTTTGTTCGTGAGTCTTAGTTGATGCTTACTGACCTTTCACCCTCAAGCTACAACAGGATCTCCTAAAACCATTTGTGATGAAAAAACAATCCCACTTTGGTGTAATTGCTTCGCACAGAGAAAGTTTTTCTACAGTTCTTAGTTTTCTGAATAAGCTTGTGGCTTTTGAATAGTTCCAACCTCGGCTTTCCCTTCTCCCCTCCTGCAAGAGCCCTCTGTGCTGCCTGGGAGGGGTTTGTTGGCTCCTGCTCTGTCTGCCCCTCTCCTTCTGGAGGCCCGAAAAGGAGTCCCGTCTGTCTGTCCTGTCCTGGTTGTGCTGGGCCTGTGTACTGTGCTCCTAGTAGAGAACAGCGCAGAGACCCAGGGGCTGCTGCTGTGTCCTGAGACTAAATGCATGGAAGTTCTATAGATCAGCACGAGCCAGGGGAGCTCTCTGTGATGATGGAGATGTTTCATGTCTGCATGGCAGCCACTAGCCAGTTGTGACTTGAGTCCTTGAGACCTAGCCCCAGCTGGTCTGGCTAGTTTTAGTTAATTTTAAAAGCCACGTGTGTGTGGGTGTGTGTGTGTGTTTATTTTTTTTAATAGTCGCTTGTGACCAGAGTCTACAAATTAAACCATGCACGTAGAGAGGAGAGAGGGCGAGCACAGTAGTGAATTTCTCCTATCTTCCTGCTCTTGTTTTTTTTGGCTGGAAGTCTTTTTACATACCCGGTGTCATCAATTTCAGAAACACTGCCAGCAAAGTGAAATGAACAGTAATATTTGTTTCAGATGCCTCTTAGTGTTTTGGGCAGCTTCAGAAGACCCTTGCCCATAGTATTAATGTCACAAAATTCGTATTGTCCCTGACTTCAGTACAGCAGTCTGTCACTGGCTCCAAAAGCCCTCTCGTTCGCATGTGCCTCTTATGCAGGGTTTCTGTTAGCATCGCATAAGTAATGTTTAAAATAGCTCCTTTTTTCAGTAATAACTTCTTTCGTGGTTGGGTGTACTGCGTCTATGATGGCAGCACTCCTATCTTTCTTGTGATACCAGTTAAATAACTTTTAAGATTTCCTTTTGCTTTTGTGTTTAAAACAAATTGATTTTAACTGGAAAATTTGGAAATTTCAGAAAATTATGAAGATTACCTCTGGGGAGAATACTGCTTTTTGTTACTAGTTTGTTTTATGTTTCTCTGGTCTGCTTTCTGGACATTTATAAACACAATTTGTTTAACATTGTTTTAAGTATGCAGTGGAATCTCTACAGTTTAAGTTATATTTTCTTTCCTCATGTTCCTAAGTGTTTGAAAATGTGACTTTTAAAAATTTTGTGTAATATTTAATACAGTTGTGTTCCATATTGAGCATTATTAGTCTTTAGTATGATACATGATACCTTTAGGGAAAATGCCATGAAGAATATAACAAAACTGTTAATAGTGATTGATGTAATTTCATGTTATAAAAAAGAGAAGGATTACAGTTGTGGTTTTTACTTAAAATTGTTAAGTCACAAACCGAGTTTATCAAAATTAGAGTATAAAAAATAAATACTTTGAGGAATACACAGAACAACTTTACAGGTGTAGAGTAAATAAATTATTGTCTCCATTTCTTTTAAAAAATCATTAAAGGGCTAAATATGTGTAAAACATAATGTGAAGGTTAATGTTAAATTTATGAAAGCTGTAATTTAATTTCACCTGAAAACTTGAAGTTAATTCTCAAGAATTCTTGAATTTTGATTCATGAAGGCCGGCAAATCAAGTGAATTATAAATTTCACAAGGCATTCCTGGCAAAATACTTTTTTAAACACAGAGAGATAAGTATTTGACATATTTTCCTCTCTAGGAAGAAAAGCGGAGGGTTGCCTTTGAAAGCTTGGTAAGTTGTAGAATGAGGCCCCCTGAGGTAATAAGAGTGTTTCAGGCTTATAAAGACCTTGAGATGGCCTCAAAAGAAGCACCTTATGTTTTCGACAGGATTCATTAGTCCTGAGCCACTTCTCTAGGCTTATGCTAGATTTTGAGGGTTATTACGATGAGCAAGACTAAATCCTCTTGGTCAGGACCCTGACAATCAGGTATGACATTGAATAGCACCTGTAGAGCACTAAAGGCTGAGCAGGAGGGGCTGCAGGCACTTCCCGGGCAGACAGAGAGACTACCACAGGAGGAGGAACGGCATGTGCAAAGGCCCTGAGGGTTGAGAGTGCAGGGAATGATGAGAACATGTCATTTGCCATGCGTGACCTCCCCCCGGCTCCCCTCCAGGCCAGCTACTCCAGCGCCTTCATGGACTATCATGGGTTGTCCATGTTGCCAGGTTTGAAAACCAAAGCACTGATAGCCGGTCTGTCTATTGCATGGCTCAGAAAGCTGATACAGGAAAACTCTTTGTTTCTTAAAAAAAAAAAAAAAAAAAGAATTTAAACCAGTAAAAGAAGCAACAAAATAATAAAGACGAACTACATTGAAATCCTTGCATAAAAATTCTTTCTTCTGTTTAATTTCTTAGTACTACTTCCTAGAAGTGAAATCGCTAATATAAAAATTGTCATCCACTTATCAGTATGTTACCGTGCTTCAGTGTGTGAGACTGTAGGCTTTGTCAGTAGCTTTGAAAAGGTGATCAGTTGCTCTTTAGTTGTGACCTGCCTCTGTTCTTGGTTTCAGTGCTTTTCAAACAGCGCTGTTACTCTCTATTCTTCAGTAGGTAAAGTGGCCATGTTGTGATTCTCATTGAATTCTACTTAATACTA
This sequence comes from Cervus elaphus, assembly GCF_910594005.1. Lineage (NCBI taxonomy): Eukaryota > Metazoa > Chordata > Mammalia > Artiodactyla > Cervidae > Cervus > Cervus elaphus. Next base: position 41,949,645 of record NC_057821.1, on the reverse strand, counting down.
TTATGATTAATTTTCAAAATCATGGTTTTGATAATCTTTAACGTTGCATCATTTCTCTGTCTACCTTTTCAAATCCATTATCTGAATCATTTAAAAAACACATTAGGGACTTCCCTGGTAGCCCAGTGGTTAGGGATCCGCCTTGCAGTGCAGGGGACACTGGTTCAATCCCTGGTGGGGAACTAAGATCCTACATACTGCATAACAACTAAGTTCTTCTGCCACAGTTAAAGATCCTGCGTGATGCAATGAAGCAAAATAAGTTTAAAAATATTAAAAGCTTACATACATATGTATCTTCTGTTTCTTCTTACAATCAAATAATTAAAAGTAAATATTAGCCACAAAAATTGTATTTCACTAGCACCAAAGTTTTATTAAGTAAGGCATGAAAAAGTGAAAGTCACTCTGTCACATCTGACTCTTTGTGACCCCATGGACTGTAGCCCAGCAGGCTCCTCTATCCATGGGATTCTCCAGGCAGGAATACTGGAGTGGATAGCCATTCCCTTCAGATTGAATTCAGGTCTGCTGCATTGCAGGCAGGTTCTTTACCATCTGAGCCACCATGGAACCATGGAAAGGCATTGTAGGTCGCCCTTCACAGAGCACTCATCTTGTTCCATTGGCACTTAACATCTAAACCACTGTTGTCCTTATGACCATTTAACAGATAAGCAAAGTGAGGCATAGAGAGCTTTCGGTGGTTCTTCTTAACAGTTCATGGGAAGTAAAATGAAGATTAGAACCAAACAACATTGTCCAAATTATGATATATGTGCTGTGAATCACTAAGCTTTTTTAGTGGCTTAGATGCCCAAATAAACCTTTTTTTTTTTTTTTTTTAAATTTAAAAAGTCTGATGGAACAGTTTTTTCTGCTATCAGTTTGAACCTCCTGATTTAATTGTAGTCACATTTCAGTGGTATTAGTGACTAAATCCATCACAACCAAGTTTGTTTCACTAGTTAATATACAGTCATTCAACCCAGTTCTCCCTTCTGTGTTCTTATAATTATTGGTATTATTTTATAATTGTACATTGTGGCCTTGAAGTCATGTTGGCTGTAGGGCCAGCCACATGCATTACACAGTTGAGCGCTGTTGGTGCTTCAGGAATTATCAAGCCCTCTTGGAAGGGGTCCAAGTCAGACTCCGTATGTACTTAATTCTGGTTGGTATACTGCCAGTGTCTTAACTTTGATTTAAATACAATTTTAACAAGTAATGTTTATTATTAACATAATGACTGCTGCAAAGTGCCCACACTTCAATAGTATTTTTGGAAGTCAGATATTGGCACAGTGGATCATTTTTCTGTATTTGGCTTTTTAAAAATTATTATAATTTAGGTGATATGATCCATACTGTGTAAGTCAGCTCAACTAACAGAGAAATATCTTTGGACACATGGCTAATGCAATGCGCTCATTAAAACCCTCTTATTTCCTAGACTTCCTGGACACCGCCACCTTTATTATGCCTTCCTCTCACAGGGAAACCCACTCTACCCTGCCTTCCTATTTAAGTATTTTTGGTAAATGGCTGTTCATAGCACATAACTCAGGCAGTAAGGCGCCCCCATCACGTGCAGTAGCTTGTATAGGTAGGGAAGTGGAGGTTCATCATGGGTGGTAGGGGGTACCCCAGGGTTGGCTCTAACTGTGACAGGCTTGTCTTTCCTTTTTGAGGTGGATCCCAGCCCTCAGTATCGGCTGACTTCCTTGATTGGATACATGAATAAAATAAGGTCTTGATGCTTCTGAGGCAGCAGGTTCTCTTAATTAGCACAGGGTATTATTAGATATCCAAATTCGATTAAGGCAAGCAAATGAATTGTTCTTTCCAGTTTTGTCCACCTCCAAGATTTGGGGTTTGCTTCAGCTGTGTATTTTTTAAAATGCTGAGTGCAGCTGGCGAGCTGCTGGAGTTGGCCCAGCTCATATTGGTTGTGCACGTAGGTGGGTCCTTAATTTTGAGACCTCAGGTGTCCTGGCATTGAGGTGATAATCAGGTGGAGGGCAGCCTTGTACCTGGCCGGCTGCAGAGCATTTCTTGGGATAGGACATCCTTTCTGAAATTCTGATCTCTTCTAAGGTATCAGTTGAAGTGACTAGTACTCTGGAGTCTTGAGTAGTAAGAGGTCTTCGTATTTAAACATTTGGAGGTTCAGTGATACATTGCTGGTACACAAGAAAAAAACTAACTTTGGAAACCAGTGTGCTGTTAACTTATAAATTTGAATATTTGCATATCCAAGAACTTCTAGTAATTTTTACTCCTAGGTGTGTTTCTCAGAGAAACCATAGCACTTGCTTGGCAGGGGACAAGCAGAAGGATGTTAGCAGCAAGGATGATAGCAACAGATCAGAAACACTTTAAATGAACAAGAGAATCAAAATGAATTGTGGAATATCCATACAGTGGGGCTTCCCAGGTGGCATGGTGGTAAAGAACCTGCCTGCCAATGCAAGAGATGCAGGTGTGATCCCTGGAGGAGGAAATGGCAACCCGCTGCAGTATTCTTGCCTGGGAAATCTCACAGACAGGGGAACCTGGTGGGCTACAGGTTCCATGGGGTCGCAAAGAGTTGGACACGACTGAGTGAGCACACACACACACACCATACAATAGAGTCTGATAAATCATAGTGAAAGTGACGGGACAGAGTATAAACAAAATCATGGTGGGATCTTAGTAACCTAATGTTGAACTGGAAGAAAAATCTTCTAAGGCTTAACATGGTGTGATAGCCTTTTCGTGAAGCTAGTAATTGTGCACAGTAAGATAATGTACTATTTAGGCATGCATATTTGTGCTGTAACGTAAAAAATAATGAGTTAGGGGGGAGCACAATAGAGAGTATTTTAGTGATTGAGTTTACAGACTTTCTCTATTTTATCCAAGTTACAGAAAGGGGGGCTCAACAGAGTTGCCAGTATTGGGGGGAGTCTTGTCTTCATTTAAGAATTGAGACTTCCTCTGATCTTTGAATGTTGCAATTTGGCTGGTGATGCTGTCAATCATACTTTGTTTGAATAAAGAAACAGTCATTGCCAGGCTCCCTTTCTACCCTCCCCTCTTAATTTCAGTACTGAAATTGTGGAGCTGAACTTGGCTCTCGGTGTTCTTGTGTGTCTCCTGGAGGATGCTGGTCCTTCTAGTCCGGTGCTGAAGATCGCTTTCCTCTTTGGTAAAACAGTGTTCTAGCCGAACAGTCCAAAACCTACTGAAGATTACAGCCAGGAGTTTCCCCAGTTCCTGTTCCCGACCCAGCAGCAGAGCACAGGCCAGAGTGGACACACACGGCTGGCTAAGCTCTTCTTTCAGGGAATAAATCCCTAGTGCATAGTCTGATGAATTTGAGCAAATTCTGGGAGAGAGTGGAGGACAGAGGAGCCTGGCATGCTGCAGTCTGTGGGGTCACAAAGAGTCAGACACAACCTGGCAACTGAACAACAAAAAATGCGTCGTCGGATGCTGCTATGCTTTTAGAAGTAAGAGCAGTCGAGGGCCCAACATCCTGTTAAAGTGAAAGTGTTAGTCTCTCAGTCGTGGCCCACTCTTTGCGACCCCATGGACTGTAGCCCACCAGACTCCTCTGTCCATGGGATTCTCCAGGCAAGAAGTGTGTTTCCTTATCTTTTTGACTTTAAATACCTTGTTACTTTTTCAGTTGATTGGAAGAGGAAGCCTGGGAGACTAGAGATAGGGAAAGAGCAGAGAGCCCTTACTTACCTGCCCGGGCTGTGTTCTGAGGGTCAGAGTGGGGGTATTAAGCATAACCATTATCAATTCATGACCCTCAAGCTTCATTTCTGACTCATTGGTTATGTCTTGTGGTTTGTATTTTCTTACTAACCTTTTTTCAAAATTTCCATACATCCAAATCAATACCTGCCTCATATCTCCTTCACAGTTCTCCCTTTTGGGTACTTTTGATCAGGGAAGGCCACTAAGACAAGTCCCAGTACAAAGAAGAGGGACGAGCCAAAAGTCACCCCTTAAATGTCCTTTAATGGACTGTGTATGACTTACGCTGCAGCGGGATAGACGCCAAACAGCTGTTCAGCGTAATAGGACTAGATTGCACTGGAGAGAACTGAATGAGGGTCTGTTCTGGGCTCACACTGGGCGTGTAATGGTTGCAGAGGCTCTTCCAGCCCTTTATCCTACAGGGAGTTTGTCATGAGGTTGTTCTGGTGTGTTAGCTTGCCCCTGGCCCCAGAGACCCCAGGTTCTTGGATGGCCTTCTGCTTGTTGAGGATTTAGTCACCGTGCTCTTGGTTAAGAACCAGAACTGCAGAGGCTTCGGTTGACTCATCTGTCAAGTGGGGGATTGTACTAGATTATCTTTAAAGGCCTCGCCTGTAATTTTGGTTTTAAAGTGGTGGAAATTGAGTAGAGGTTTGGGCAGACCATCATCTGCCTCCTGATGTTTTTTGTTTGAAAGTGAGGCAGGTAGAGATGCTGCGCTCATTTAAGAAACAGAGCGGACAAAATGCATAGTCACTGGCCCTGCAACCAGGACAGATCTCCTTCTAGGGTTTTTTGAAGTCTGGATAACTTGACCTATGTATGTAGAGCCCAGAAGGAGCTCAGTCAATAGTTAAATAACAACAGCTACAAGCTGAAAGTAGGAGTAAGGGGCATTCCTTCCCCAGCTCCCTTGGATGAGCCTGCTGGTGAAGCTTTCAATGCCATGTGGGCTCTCTGAGGGTGTCCACCATCTTCTTCCCCTCTGGAGAGGCGTAAAGAGGAGAATGTGGGCTGGTGTTCAGAGCATGTGCTTTGGACCTGATAATTGCCAGTTGAAGTTCAAAAGCTTCAAAAGCTTTGACTTTAACAATCAAACAGCTTATGACATAGGGAAGGAGATGCGCGCTCCAGTTATCTGGGGCCAGGGAGCTGGCCAGCCCTGCTGGAATCCTGCCTTTTTCACCCCTCTCGCCAGCTGCCAGGCCACAGAGCCCGTTTTGTGAAAGATCCGCAAGGAACAATGAGGGAAAACAGCTTCTGTTTTATTAGATTAGATGAATTTATGTGCCTGGGGGCGGGGTGTCCAGGCGCTGGGGGCGGGGAGGGCAGCCGTGGCCCATGCGGTCATCACTGAAGTGATGGAGCACCACCCGGGTTGGGGCGGGGGGCAGCGGGTGCAGGATGGAGGAGGCGGAGCTTGTGGAAAGAGATTTCTGCAGTCTGTCTGGAGAGCTGCCCAGGTTTCCCAGCCAAAAAAACAAATAAAAATAAATAAAAAGGCAAGTGCTGAGTGACACAGATTATGATATTAAAAAAAGGATGCCATTGAAAATATGCTAGGACCCCGCGGCTGGGCTGGGGAGGGGGAAGCGTGTGAGCGAGGGGGGTGGGGCGGGGGCGAGGAGGGGAGAGCGGTCTGACCCTGGGCACAGAGAAGGGTGGACAATTAAATTGCCCCCATCCAAGGGGGCCCCCCATCCCGCCCCACACCCTTGTCAGAGATCCTAAAAATAAGGATTTGTCTGCATTGCAGGTTGAGGAAATTGCAGGGTGAAAAGCTATTTGAGCCTTTCCTTCTTCTCATTCTAATTCATCAGGAAGGGGGAAAAAAGCCCCAGACCCCTCCTCTTTGGTGTTAGTCTCACAGCCACATAAATAACCTTCCCTGCCGGCGCCTCCCCTCCCCCCCGGCCGCGCGGAATCTGCACTGGCGGAATCCGCAGGCGCCCGCGTTACGTGCAGGGGAGGATTGTTGACAAGCGCTCCGAGCCTGCCTCGCGCGCGCCCTCCCCTCCTCCCGCCCGTCCTCTGTCCTCCTTCCTCTCTGTCTCTCTGCAATGATCCGGCTCTGAGGATGGCTGCTCCACGGGCCTGTCAGGTGCAGTTTTTGGTGGCTTATCTTGAGGAACCTGGGATAGAAGGTCTGTTCCTATGAATAAAATAAAAAACCAAATAGCTCTAGATTTGTTTCAGGCTGCTGTGGCTTTTGTTGGAGAAATAGGCCTTTTGTGGGTTTCCCTGCTGGGGTCCTGATTAAATCCATTATGGATGGCAAGGTGCTGTATATATGTATGAGAGTATGTTTAGAAAAAAAGTGTTGGGATTTGCTTAATATTACTATTCTTTCGGCTTTGGTATCCTCCCTGGGGGCAGTGGTGGCTCCTGCAAAGGCACTGTGGAAATTTACAAGAGAGGATTCATGTCGCTCTTAAAGCATTGAGCTCTGTTGACCATTTTGGCCAAATCTGCAGTTTTAGTCAGGCTTGTATGGATCTCGACCTTTCTTTGGGGACTGAATTGCCATCCAGTGATGGCTGGCCCCCTTTATTTTATTGCTAGTTTCTGTGATCATTTCCCAGCATTTAAAAATAGATGTTTGATTATAAATTAGTTCATCCTCTGCCATAGCTTTGGTCTCCTTTATAAACAGTATGCATGGTTTTCATTTCCCTTCATACTTTGTTTCTCCGCCTCTTGTCCTCTTTCCTTGAAAAATGGAGGAAACTGAGGCATGTAAACAGAGACTCAGTGCTTCTAGGTTAGACCTAAAGGTTAAACTTTGAGTGCTCTTGGTTCTGCTCCCATATTTCATGCATTCATACATGTTTGCATAAGTATAAACACAGGTGAATTTTAGCGGCCGTCAATTTTAGGTGCCTCAAATCTTTGCCTTGTTACTGGAGTTCTGCTTTCTGTACTGTTTCCATTACATTTCAGCCGTGGAAAGAAGGTAGCTCCAGGAGGCAGTAGGCCTCTCTGAGCTAGCTTGCTTGCTGTCAGCAGATTTTTGTTTTTTCTTTTGGACTTTGAATATCCCACTTTATCCTTTGTGATATTCATCTGAGAAGTGGGTGTGCAGTTGACTTATCTGCATGTAGCGAGGTATGAGTGCACGGGAAAGCTTATACCAAAGAGTTCAGTACTTTGGTGGGGTCTGTTTTATGGGCTTAGGGAATAAAAGACTGCCAGAGATGTTTGGGGGTGAGGATGTCACTGTTTACCTTTCTGAATTAAGTTGTCAGGACACTTAAGCGTTTGGAGTTGTGCCTGTAAGCTAATAACTTTATGGGATTTGTTGATTTGTGTTAAAGCCAGCTTTGTTTAACTTTGTAGAGACTTGTTAATATTGGAGAACTGGTTTCTTTTGGTGACTATATTTTGTGGGGTAAATGTAATGACTATATGAAGCTTTCCTATTCTCTCTCTCCAAATAAACACACACACACACACACACACACACACACACGTTTTAATTATAGGTAGAATGTCACTATCCGGGAACATGCTCTGCTTACGGAAAATCTCCCTTTGAGAAGCATAAGTTACAGGATTTATAAAACCAGATTTTGGCATGTCACCTAATTGGAACAGAAGACTTTGGACATGCCGGTCTTGTTTATCTAAAAGAATTTTGACAAAAATGCGCGGGGTTCCCTTCCGCTGTGTCTGCCTCTAAGTTCCCAGGCTCTGCAGTGGTCCATTGTTCTGCAGCTCATTTTCCACACCAGCGTAAGCCCAACACTGTCTTTAATCACTTCTTTTGAATGTGGAAGGCAGTCTTCGACCTCTCCGACGCTCGGCACTGGGCCACTTGTCCAGCACACCCTTTTACTTAGCTGACAAGAGACCTGAGTTTCATGTTTTAGGGGATTCCAAGGATTTGTGCTTTTGACAGACAGTTAGTTACAAGTAGGTTGACTGGTTTGCCAGTGTAAACACGGCGAGGACCCGGGATGGGGGCAGGGACCGAGAGAAGGCATGACCCTGAGATGGGAGACTGAGGGCGACTGGATGCAGGTGGAGCTTTTCGTCATAGAGCAATGTGAATGCTTGTATTTCAGTAATCATTTGTACTCAAAAGACACTGTCCCTGCTCTGATTGTTGTAGGAACCATTTGAAGGGTGACGGATGGGGAGTGTAGGGAGAAGAGCCTTCGCCCTACAGAAGTAGAGGAGTTGTGCTGACACACACACAGTGCACTGCTTACTGGCATCACCATCAGAGCCTCAGTGGCTTCTGGGCCCATTCAGACATTTTTCCTAGAGATCGCGGACCCTTCCGGTGGAGGCACTTCTGTGAAGTTCCGCTGTGGCATTTTGGTCCTTGTTGGAGCCTCCTCTCCTCTGACTCCTGTCGGGACGTGGGGAGGAGAGGTCTTTTGTCTCCTGGTGGTGCTGACCAGTTTGGGGTTTAGTCAGAGCAGCAGTCTGGTCCCCCTGCTTGGGTGTACTTATGACCTGTCTGCTTGTTCCCTTTGTGCCTCGAGGTGAGGAGCTGCCTCCTGGGCTAGGGTTTCTGTTTGGCTTTCTTCCTGTTCACATCTCCCAAATTGAGTCATTTGCTTGATTCTGTAAAGAGGAGAAAAGGATGAGGGTCAGATATTTTCCTTGCCTGCCCGGTGGCCCAGCTTTTCTGTGACATTATCACTGTCAGGTTTTGAATGAACACCCTTTCTGAAAAGATGTCCAAGAAGGTTTTCTGGAGAAAAAGTCTGGCTGTGAAGGGTTCCTGGGGGATTCTGTAATCTGCCTGCCTCTCTGTCAATCTATGTGCTTGCCTGCCTATCTATCCATCTAATCTATTTGTCCATCTGTCTGTCTGTTGTATTTATCCATCTATCCTTCCACGTGCATCTTGGGGGCTCTTTTGAGGGGCTGTTGGGGCTGTGTTTTCCTGGCTGGAGTGGGAAATCGCCATCGCTGATTTGAAAGCAGACAAAGGGGCGCCCTGGTCCGTCAGGGGCCATCCTCCTGAGGGAGCGGGCCACATGTCCTCCAGGAGCTGAAGTGGTAAAGCCCGCTCATCTGTGCTTCGTTGTGGGCAGTGACACCATGCCTCAATGACTGTGGTTTGTTCTCAGCCTCCTTGGTGTTTTGTGGTGGAGAGGGTGTCAGTGGACCGGCCTGGGCTTCGCTTTGCAGACCCCCCTGGCCCTGCTCACCCGCTTCCCTGGACCCCAGGATCGATCCAAAGGCTCAGCTGCTGACCCGAGTGTGTATAGTTGGGTTTAAACTACATTTTCATGTTGACTCTCTGAAGCTGGCCCAGCCAAGTTTCCCCTAGCATTCACATGTACAACGCAAACAATCCAATTTTTCTTTCAAAATTTGAGTGAAAATAGGCTTTATTTTCCACTAATCATGGCAGCAAAACAGACATTCTAAGTACCTCAGAGAGGGTCCTACCTCTGCCAAGGGGACTGCTTTTATGTCTTGCCACCCCCCTCCCTCAACACACACACACACACGCACGCACACACTCGCGCTGCTGCTGCAAATGAAAGCTCTCTTTGGATGCTTGACTGTTTAATATGTAATGTGATACCTTGTCTCGCAGTGACAGGGTGACAGACGGGCATTGGCTCCATAATCAGAATTACCTTTTGTGCATCTCTTCTACAACAAAGCCGAATACACTGACTCTCCCTAATATGCTAATACGTTTGGTGTGCTCCAGATGTTTTGGAAGCTCGGGAACAGCTTCAAAGGTCTCCTTGTTTTTCTTTCTCTTTAACCCTTCTCTAGGCCTTGCTTTTATGAAACAATCGTTAGAGTTTTCTTCCATTGTGTATTTCGTCCTGTATGGGTAGCTAATAGGAGGACTGGGAAAACTTCTTTGTGTCTAAAACATCATCAAATTAGAAGCACTGCCCATGCTCATCCCCCCTTTCAGAGGATGGGACAGAATTTCCTTCTCTGCGTACATTTCTGTTCTGAAATCTGTAGCTCTCATCACCGCTTAGCTGAAGGAATCTTTGGCCTCATTTGTGTTTCAAATGTCCCAGCCCCCTTTATGTTACAGCCAGAGGCAGAAGTTCCCGCACACACACGGGCAGCCCCCAGCAAGGAAGCTGCCTTCCTCTGTGCTGCTGCTGTTCTGGGCTTAGCCAGGACCCGTTTGGGGGTATTGCCGGCTCACGTGGGAGGTGGGGTGCAGAGCTGCTGAGTTCTGTTTCCTCCGGGATCTCCGCTCCTGGGCACGGACACTGCCCTCGGGGTGGCCTGTGCCTCGCCGCCCTGTCAGCTGATGGTGACTTGCCGAGGTTGGAGGCAGTGCCCAACCCGCCTTTACCGCAGTGACTTGGAATTTTCAGCTCATATTTATTGCTTTTGTGAAAGACAATAGATGTGGTTTAATTTAAGTTCAACCTACTGACTATTAATAGAGGAGAACGAATGCCCGAGTGGGTGGGGGGGGCGCGCGCAGAATGTGTGCGCCTTCTGCTTCTCCTCTGTTTAACCTACTCTCCCCACAGAGGTTTGTGTTGATGGGGGAGGGGTTTGGGAAAATAAAGCCAGTTTGTGTGTTTGAAGGAAGGGATGCTGTTTGATTCTTTCTCATGGACTAAAAATCATTGTAAAAACTGGTGGCGGGGCTTTGTTCTGTCGGGGAGAGGAGAGGCAGCCCGCGCTGGCTTGCATAATATTCTCGTAATGGCTCGTCTGCCCGGTGGTGGTGTGATCCACCTTGCTGACCTGGCTCTTCCTGGATTGGCAGGTGGTATGAGTTGGATGAAAACCTTCAAAACGAAATAGGGTAGCCGGCGCACTGGAGATGTGAAGGGTGGGGTGGGGGTGTGCAGAAAAGAAAAAGCTCAAGTTTATGCAACCATATAGACTGTCTCACTGAAATAAATGAACACTTTTTCGGTGCTGGGGGTACTCAAATCGAAACAGTCAGTCATATGCAGAACAAGTCAGTCTTGCCCCCTGAAAAGGCTGGAAACAGCCGACGTCCCCCAGTTCATAGGATGGGCAAGCAGCACCTTTGTGTGGTCCCCGTTTTCCTGATCTGGAAAGTGAATGACCACGCATCTCTCCCGGGAAACTTTGGTGTTCTTTCAGGATATCAGTCTGATGAGGGCGTGGGACAATGGACTCAGTACTTTGATTTTTTTAATGGAGCTTAGTCTTGCCACAGCATTTCAGAGCATTCTCTTCCTCAGCCTGACATTGAGCTCCCATACAGTCAATTAAAATTCCCCCATTTCATGTAAAATTTCATAATTCACTTTCCCTGAATTTGTGCTTGGGCAGGTTTTTTTTTTTTTTAAGAAAAGAAACATTAAATCCTCGATCTAGGTGATGTCTCTGAGATGGTGGTTGTTCAGTTGCTCAGTCATGTCTGAGTGTTTGTGACCCCATGGACTGCAGCACTCCAGGCTTCTCTGTCCTTCCCTGTCTCCCAGAGTTTGCTCAGACTCATGTGCATTGGGTTGGTGATGCTATCTGAACATCTCATCCTCTGCTGCCCTCTTCTCCTTTTGCTTTCAAATTTTTCCCAGCATCAGAGTCTTTTTCAGTGAGTCTCATGAACACTTCTCTCCCCTCCCCGTTATTTGTTACTTTTTAACCATTTTTACTGTTAGCAGATTGGCTAGTTTTCTGTGATTATGGTTTCAGTGTGTCTGCTCTCTGATGCCCTCTCAAAACACCTACCGTCTTACTTGGGTACTTGGGTTTCTCTTACCTTGGATGTGGGGTATCTCTTTACGGCTGCTCCAGCAAAGCGCAGCCGCTACTCCTTACCTTGAATGAGGGGTATCTCCTCAGGGCCGCCCCTCCTGACCTTGAACGTGGAGTAGCTCCTCTCACCCCTCCTGCGCCCGCACAGCCGCCTCTCCCAAAGAAAGGCAATGCCAGAGAATGCTCAAACTACCGCACAATTGGACTCATCTCACACGCTAGTAAAGTAATGCTCAAAATTCTCCAAGCCAGGCTTCAGCAATACGTGAACCGTGAACTTCCACATGTTCAAAAGCTGGTTTTAGAAAAGGCAGAGGAACCAGAGATCAAATTGCCAACATCCGCTGGATCATCGAAAAAGCAAGAGAGTTCCAGAAAAACATCTATTTCTGCTTTATTGACTACGCCAAAGCCTTCGACTGTGTGAATCACAATAAACTGTGGAAAATTCTGAAAGAGATGGGCATGCCAGACCACCTGACCTGCCTCTTGAGAAACCTATATGCAGGTCAGGAAGCAACAGTTAGAACTGGACATGGAACAACAGACTGGTTCCAAATAGGAAAAGGAGTACGTCAAGGCTGTATATTGTCACCCTGCTTATTTAACTTATATGCAGAGTACATCATGAGAAACGCTGGATTAGAAGAAGCACAGGCTGGAATCAAGATTGCTGGGAGAAATATTAATAACCTCAGATATGCAGATAATACCACCCTTATGGCAGAAAGTGAAGAGGAACTAAAAAGCCTCTTGATGAAAGTGAAACAGGAGAGTGAAAAAGTTGGCTTAAAGCTCAACATTCAGAAAACTAAGATCATGGCATCTGGTCCCATCACTTCATGGCAAATAGATGGGGAAACAGTGGAAACAGTGTCAGACTTTATTTTTTGGGCTCCAAAATCACTGCAGATGGTGACTGCAGCCATGAAATTAAAAGATGCGTACTCCTTGGAAGGAAAGTTATGACCAAATAGATAGCATATTAAAAAGCAGAGACGTTACTTTGCCAACAAAGGTCCATCTAGTCAAGGCTATGGTTTTTCCAGTGGTCATGTATGGATGTGAGAGTTAGACTGTGAAGAAGGCTGAGTGCCAAAGAATTGATGCTTTTGAACTGTGGTGTTGGAGAAGACTCTTGAGAGTCCCTTGGACTGCAAGGAGATCCAACCAGTCCATCCTAAAGGAGATCAGTCCTGGGTATTCATTGGAAGGACTGAAGCTGAAACTCCAATACTTTGGCCACCTGATGTGAAGAGTTTACTCATTGGAAAAGACCCTGATGCTGCGAGGGGTTGGGGGCAGGAGGAGAAGGGAACAACAGGATGAGATGGTTGGATGGCTTCACCGACTTGATGGACATGAGTTTGAGTAAACTCCGGGAGTTGGTGATGGACAGGGAGGCCTGGCGTGCTGCAGCCCATGGGGTCGCAAAGAGTCGGACACTACTGAGCGACTGAACTGAACTATTAGCAGACTTACCATAGCTTTGTGGTTAAGTATTGTAAGTAGCCCTCTTCCCCTTCACAAAATTGATGATCCAAGGTGGAAGAATGAACGCCCCAGTTGAACTTTGGGTTTGGGTGTCTTACTGTGAGTTGTTACGACAGTACAAACATAGTTAGTTTCCTGGGATTTAGTGCACACTTCCCCAGAGCTTTACAGTGTCTTAGAGCAACTAGATCTCTTGCTGACTGACTCTCGCTTCCCCTGCAGTAGTGGATCTCAGAATGTGGTCCCTAGAGCAGCCAAAGCAGAGCCAGCATCTTCTGATGTTAAAAGAGCATGTTAGAAGGAGACCCAGTGCTTGAACCTCCAGGTGATTCTAACTAGAGCTCCAGCTTGAGGGTCACTGATCTTCACAGTCTGCTGAGGTTCTCTGTCACTGAACAGCTGAACTTTTCTCTGCTTTACTCATTCCTTCACTCACTCACTCACGGGCTGCCTGCTCCCTCAGCAGACCCTTGAGACCTTGCTGTGCCCCAGAGGGGAGAGCAAGGGCTTGTTCCCCGATTTCACCCAGCGGCACCTCCTTCCTGTTTCCTCCTCGTTCCAAACATAGCTTCAGAACGACCACCGCTGCTTCCTCCTGCGCCACCGGCCCCACCAGTGCCTTAGCTTTTGTTTTTAGGTGATTGCAGATAACCAGCTTTGCTCTCTTTGCTTTGCTGTTGGCAGCTTTGCTTGCTCTAGTGATTCATCTTCACTGCCCTCCCCTCTGGCTTGCGCTGCAAGTTCAGGGCTCCCTACTGCTAACACACACACACAGGTATATCTCCTGTCACTGCTAAAATTTAGATTTGCTGGATTATGCCTCTGTCCCCAGGGCCCTGGCATATGGTAGGTGTGCAGAAAATAGTTATATTTCCTTCCTCCTTTCCTGCTTTATTCTCCTTAAAGTCCTTTTGTACTATTGAAAAATGTGAATTCCACCAGGAATACACTTTTATTTTAGAGATATATGCCCCCTTAAATGTTAGTTTCATATATGGTTCCGTAACAAGAATTTTTATTTCACATTCATCATCCTTTTCAAGTGTGGTTGTTCATCCATTGACTTGTATTCTGTCCCTGGGCTAGTTTCCTAATCTCGTTTATAAGTGTGCTGTGCATGCTCCTGCTGTCTGGGGGGCTGTTGTGTGGTTGTGTTAACATGTCTGGTTGGGGGGGGACCAGCCGCCACCCGTTGCCTTACTGCAGGGCCCTCATCCAGTGCTGAGCAGGGGAGAGGTTTATTTCAGCCACGTATGTAGTGTTAGAGCTGCATTAGAAAATCTAAAAGAAGCAGGTAAGACTAATTTAAATGTGTTTGATGTAACCTAATAATTTGTCCATAATATTTTTAGAATTAATATGAAATTATTTTAGAAATGGTAGTTATAGTGAGTTTTAAATGTGGTTAAATAAAAATAATCGTTCATCCTCTTACACTAGCTATATTTCAAGTGCTCAGCAGCACTGTGTGACTGGTGGTTACTCTAATGAATAGCACTGCTCTCATCTTTGAAATGTTGGCCACACTTCAACCCTCAGACCCATAGATTTCCCTCCAGTTATGTCTCCTGTTTGTCGCACGGTGCACACTCCCCACATTTTTCTCTTTCTCTGGGAAGTTGTCTGTGTTTTCATTTCTGTATTGTAGTCATGACTCCCAGAGCCCCAAGCCTAAGTGACAGCCACGGGCTTTCATTCGCTGCATTGTATTAGGTTTCCAGCCTGTGTTGTTGCTCATACTCTGAAGTGACGTAAAAACAGATGACTGGGGGATGGACGAGCAGGACAAGCCGCAGGGTTTCGCTGCAGTGTACTGTTCTCTTCCTGAACTGTGTGTGGAATGCTGCTCAGTGTGTGGAATATAGTGTTTATGGCGACTAATAGGAACCACTCTTTAAACGCTTCAGCTAAAGAGGGATTTAATACAGGGACATAAATGCTTACAAACTTGCTGAAAGTGTTGAGAGAACAAAAGACTCCTGCCCTTTTGGCTTTATATAAAAGCCAAACCCTGTGGCTGTGAGAATGTAGGCACTGTGTTAGCATTTCTGCCGATGCCCAGAGGCTGGTTGACTAGGCAGTGAAACTGGGGGCCAGTGGCTGTGGACACTTGTGCGGGTTCAAGCCCCCCATTGGTAGAAACTAAATTGTACCCAGAACCCTGGATTGGATGGAAGGTGTCTGAGCTCTGGAAGGACGAGGCTTTTATTCAGCTGTTACCCATTAGTGTGACCTGGCTGCTAAACGACTTCCATATCTCTTGGTGCAGGCCCTTCTCCAGCTCGGGTTACTAGAAGCACACCCTGGGGCCCCGAGACCCCCTCTTCAGCATGGCACCATGTATGCTGTCATGGAGAATCTTTATCCTTTGAGATGGTCAGCTTCAAACGCGGCGACTCTGATGGGAAGTATTGCTAGGAAGAGAAAGTTGTCCAGTCAGATTTCTCGTTAAGAACCGATAGATGGCTACAAAGCAATGATTGATGCTTTTTCTTGGGTGGTAGTTACTGTTTCCTGAAGGCAATTCCAAAAAAGGTTTTAGTGTTTTCTGGAGTAAATATGTGGTCCTGGAAGGATAACTAGTTTGAATTGGTAATATGTGAAGTACTTTTCTTTCCCCAGTCCTGAAAGATGTTGACGTACTTGTGTCTCCTGCCTTGGCAGGCGGGTTCTTTACCACTAGCGCCCCCTGGGAAGCCCAGCTGATGTGCTTTAGAAAGAACCCTGTAGTCTATCATTACGATAACACATTTCTGCTTGTATTGCTTACTGTTGGCGTTATTTCTTTGGCAGGCATTCCACTCCTCTGTAAGGTCGAAAGTAGGATGAGGTGGGACTTCTCCCCTACATTCTCAGGGGATCCATACCTTCTGGTTCTCTTCTGTCGAGTTTCTTGTCTGCCCTCATCAGCCACTGTGTAGGGTTAACTGTGGTAAAGTGCTGCTTCCTTATGTCATGTATTTAAGTGTTTGTCCCCTTTTTTCACCTGTAGGGCTCCTTGGTAATGGCCAGTCTAAGGGATTAGGACCAGCATCAGAACAGTCAGAGAATGAGAAGGACGATGCATCCCAAGTGTCCTCGACTAGCAACGATGTTAGTTCTTCAGATTTTGAAGAAGGGCCGTCGAGGAAAAGGTTAGTACCCAAGGCTGAACATATTCGTGCCTTAAACCAGGGACTTCAAACTAGGTGCCAGTTTTGTCCAAGTGGGAACAAACTTGGGACCACTCACCCAGTCTCTTGATTTTTTTCACAAAGGAGCCAGAATTCTGGATTTTTGTATCAAATATCCTGGTTCCTAAATATTGTCCACTAATTATCATTAAAGATGAGTAAAACACACACAAAAAATGGGATGAGCCAAACAAAACAAGTTCCTGTTATAAAAATTTTGGCCAGAGAGTTGCCAGTTTGTAATTCCTGCCTTTGCTGTTCATTTTAATTTATTTTCATCAGTTGTATTCTTGAGTATATTAGATGGTATTTTGCCATTACTACAGAGGTGTAAATATGAAGATTTAAATGTGGTGTTTTTAAGAAAAATTCTCCCCTTGTTAGGAAAGCAAAATCCATTTGGTGTTAACCAAATAAGTAGGTGTGAAATCAGTTCATAGAATTAATTTACCAGCAGGTTTTTAATTTTTTTTTTTAATGACTTTCTAAAATAAGCTTAAGATAGCTTGATCAGGAAGTTGGCTATGGTAGTTTGACAAGAGCTGTGGCTTCATGGTCAGACAGTGATAGTGACATTATATAATAACACTTTTAATGGTGTGTTTTAAAAACCCTTTTTTAGTTATCTTCCTTATTTCATGTCTCATGCATGATGTGATCCCCCCTGCCCCCATTTAGAATTTATATTTCATTTCACTCCATTTCTGTTCCCATATTCAGTGTTTTCCTGGATGACAAGATTACTTACTTGTTCTTAGAATCTGTTTGTTGGAGAGGATGGGAAAAGGGGAGGAAAATAATCTCCAGTCTGGACTTTGTGTCCCCTTTCTGTATACAGAGTTATAGTTACTTTTCAGAAACCATCTTGATGTGTGTGTCTAATGAAGAACTGAATTTGGCAGCAAATAAGGAGGAAGGGACAAGGGTAGCCATGTGTGGATACTTAACAATCTGTAATAGATCTGCACTTTAGATCTGAAATTGGAGAGCCATTAGCTGCAAGCCTTTGTTTTCCTGTTGTGTAGTGTCTGTCTTTAGAAAACTCATGGTATGGAGTCTGTATTAATTTCTACCACCTTTATCTCTTGCTCCTCCTTGGATTTGTTTTTAGTACAGTTAGCAAGCGTGTGTAAGAACTGTCTCTGCCAGTGTACTGGACCTTGTATGCTACTCTTTTTAAAGACACTTGGCTGAGTGTCTCACTGGAAACCTTTTATGTCTCAGATGCTCTGTGACAGACACTCGCTCTGCCCCAATTGGAAAAGTGCATCATCACAAGAGCAGGGGGTTAAAGGATGTGTTTTTTGTTTTTTGTTTTTTTTAAATCACATTCGTAAACGTATTGGAATGTGTAATAATACTATCCATGTTTCCAGACATGGGTGGGGCGGCGGGGGGCAGTTGTATAGCTGGCATCATTTTTCATCTGTGTTTGGAGAACAGAATTCTGTGATTGTGGTTGGAAGTGACAGTGACCAGTTATTTTAGCTTTGTGGCTGGCCATCACCTTCACCTCTGCTGGGATTGGTCATCAAGGGGGTATGAAGAAGGTCATCAGGCTTCATTCTCTTGGGGTGGGGGTGGGGAGCCCTTTGTCCCTGGCTTCGGGTGCCTTTCTCAGATGGTAGTGCTGCCGGCTTCCTCTTTGCACGCGACTGTAGTGCTGTGTGGCAGCTGTGTGCAAATCAGTCAATTAGCTTTAATTCTCCAGGGCACCAGAAAAGAGAAACTTTGTTCAGGGGAACTTAGGGAAAACTTAACCCATTGCTAATCTGTTTAATTATTAGCGTGCTGAGTGCCTTGTTTTACTGAATTAAGGATTCGTGACAGCATTTTGGGGAGTCACGATCACACTGTACTAGTGAAATCTACCCAGGGATATAGTATAGATTCAGGTTTGACAGGTTAAGCTACATTCAGAGCTGGTCTGGGGCGGCCTGCACGGCAGAAGGGAGCTTTGTTGTTTACAAAGGGATAGTGTAGTTAGGGCATAACTGTCTTGTTGTGTTGCAGGGTACACAGCAAATAAAAAATAACTTTCACTACTTCTTGGCTTTAAAAGAGCTCTTTTGATTGCTTGTTGGTATTTAGCATGAACATTTAGTATAAACTATATGGTACATGCCCTGCCTTGTCAGGCAGATCATAGGAACTGGAATCTGAGTTACTGGAGCTTTGTCAGTTACTGTCAGACTTCAGTGCCAACCTTCTTACACGTAACATACCTCTTTAAAGAAGTTATGTTGTGTCTGCTGATCCCAAGCCCAGAGTAACTAGCTAAATGGTAATTTTGAAATGTTGCTTCAAGCATTAGGCAGATTGTTGACTAGATTTTGCTTTTTACCTCGTGTCTAAAATTCCCCAAAGTACACATGCAGAGAGCATATTCTGTGATGGACCACTTGTATTCTCGGTTGACATTTAGACTTTCTGGAAGAGAACACTGAATTCTAACCAGAGTCATGGTTTATGTGTTTGTTTTGGAAAAAGCGTTACCTCTCTCTTTAGAATGATATGAATGCTTGCTCTTTTTGTACAATTAATTGCTCTTTTTAGGTACATGTTTTTAGGGTCACCAGTTAATAATGCCTTTTGTCTTGGTTAGAAAGGGAATTTATGTGTTTGACTTTCTTAAGAAAAATTGAAATCTTAAGTGTAGACTATGCCAGCTTCAGTTTAGACCTTGCCCTAAATTTCTAGCCTGCAAGTTGAAGCAATTCCATTTTCTGATTGATGCTTGTAACACATTTCTTAAGTCTTTAGTCAAAACATCTCATGTGTTTGCACTGTTATTTTTCTACCGGAAACCCCTTAAGCTATGTTTGCTCCTGTGTAGTTGCTGCCATTGGGTTTACTTAAGTTGGGGATTTTTTGGCACATAGACAGCAGTAGAATCTAGAGTTCCAAAGGATTTATTTTCCTGTATTGAGGCAAAAATAAAAGGAATCTCTTAGTTATTAAAAGGTCATCCTCTGAGATTACTCGTTATGAAAGGAAAAACCAGCCTCTCTAGAAGGTCTTTGCCTGTTTGAGAGGCAGGGCAGCCCAGCCATTGAAGGTCTGGAGGACTCGGCACTGGTGGGATTCCTGGGTGTTGGTTTTCTGTTTCTTTTGATCATTGTGGTAGGTGAATTTGATAAATTATGTTTAAAAATGATACAGAAATTAGTTCTTACTGTTTAGAATGGAAACATTAGAGAGACTTTCAGCGTTTAATCAACCCCTTTTGAATTTGTTGGTGACCATACCTGGCTCCTTACCTCCACCACCTTAAATGGCTTCTCCCATTACACTTGATTATCATAACATTTGTGTTTTCCTGCAAGAAGTATCTGAATATCTTTTAGAAGCTAGAATGGACAGATTTTGTCAGTCAGGTGTGGATGGCCTATGAGAAACTTGGAATGGTGGTTATGGTCAGGATAGGGATTGTCTTTGTGGTGGAAAGGTGTACAAAGAAGTTGGTCAGGGTACACCTCTAAGTGGTCGTTCTCAGGGACATGCCGTGGGGACCTTGTATGTGGCTCAGTGCCTAAGAGCATGCACTGGAGCCATACCACGTGACTTCTTCTGGTTCCGTCATCTCTTTGTGACATGCTCTTGGGCAGGTTCTGCAGTGTCACTGGGCCTCGGTTTCCTCGTCTGTGAGATATCTGTGACAGTAGTAACCACCTCATGAGGGCTTTTGTGTCCTGAACAGGTTGATTCATGAAAGCTCCCAGGTGTGTAGTAAGGACTGTGCATGAGAGACAGTGCCAGCTGTCAGCAGCAGCTGTGACGCATGGACTGCTGTGTGGGGACACGCAGACGCATGGGAGGCTTCTCAGGTGTGTCTTAGAGGGTTTGATTTATGCAAATCGCGATTCATGTCTTTTCTCCGTGGCACCACCATCAACACCATCTGTGGGTTGATGGAAAAGTGTAGGCGTGTGTCCCTCTTTTTTTTTTTTTTGAAGTTACTGAGTCACAGGAAGGACTGTAATGGTGGAGTGTAAATTTCTTCCACAAAGCTTCGTGTGACCAGGTATTTGCCTACACAGAGCAGCATGAGGGGGCCAGGCTATAGTTTGTGAAGGTGCTGTCTGGACTCTTCACATGTAAGTCACACGCAAGCCCTTGGGGGTGGTCCCTATTTTTAATAGTACTTAATACTAAGATGCCCTGACACACTTTAAAAAGCAAACTACATAAGAGTCTTATGTAGTTTAAAAAAAAAAAAGTGTGGACCATGCCTCTGCAGGGACAGAAATGTTTTCTTTTTGTTAAACAAAGAGCTGCTATATTTTAGTTATTTGAGCCTTTGGTAGTGTAAGAGTTCAAAGACAGCCCTGCTCTAGGAGATTGGATTTTGAATGTGGAACATTATTTTAAGGTTGAAGACGTGGTGATGTTTAAGTTTTGGAGATGAATATATGTTCAGGATGATGCTAATTCTCCTAGGCTTTTAATGGGTATTCCTTTTATAGCTGAATTGTCAAATATAAGTTTTCCTTATTTCTGTTCTGAGTTACTGTGTTAACATAAGATAATTTGCTACCTCCAAGTTTAGAAGGAAGAAGGACTTGCTTGGCAGCACTCAGTGTTAGAAATAGGAGTTACTCAGTGTGACCCTCCATAAGAATTAGAATTTTCAAAGCCATGATAGTTTTTACATATTTGTTGAGCAGAATGCACTAGTAGTATAGTTTAATGTCAAATGCACTACTGAGTTCAGAGCTATCTTGACTGAAACATATTTTCCATTTACAGGAAGTAGAAAAGGGGCAAAATTGAGGAACTGAATAGTATTTGGCACCTTTAATAACTGTAGAAAATAATCTGTGTATTTAAATAAATGTAAATAAATGGAGCTGGGTCCAGCCTGCTTGCCTGCGCAGTTTACCTGCACAGTTCTCATTTCTGGTGGTGGTCTTTCCTTCCTTTTGATCTGAATGGATTTCTGTTATCATTTTCATTTGGGTTCTAGCTGTAGGGCTTTAACATACCTAATTTCTGCTGGTGTTGAATGAATCTCAGGTTTTTTATGTCTGATATGGTCTTTGTTTCACCCTCACTTTAAAAAAAATCTTTCTACTGGGGTTGTAGAATCACATGCAGTTGTAAGAAATTCTCATTCATTTTTGGAAGGTATTTTTGCTGGGTATAAAATTGTAGGTCAGTAGTTCCTCCTCCCCTCCCCTGTGGAATTTGTTGAAGGTATAGCTCCACCATCTCCTGGCTTGTAGTGAGTGTCCGGCAAGAAGCCTACTTCTAAAGTTTTTTTTTTTTTTTTTAATCTATCATGTAATTGGAGAAGGAAATGGCAACCCACTCCAGTATTCTTGCCTGGAAAATCCTATGAACAGAGGAGCCTGGTGGGTTACAGTCCATGGGGTTACAAAGAGTCCGATACAACTAAGCACGTACACCATCATGCAATATGCTTTCATATAGTTTTCTTTGATTCTTGTATTTGGGGTTTATAGAGCTTCTCAGTTCTGTAGACTTTATCAGTTTTGGAAAAGATTTCAGTAGATACAGTTTGCATGTGTGTTCCCCCTGCTGGGATTTCAGGTGCATGTGTATCCAGGTGCTCCAAGTTGTTTTCACAGTTCATGAATGCTCTGTTCATTTTATTCCAGTCTTTTAATTTTAGATAATTTCATTTTAGATAATTTCAGTCTAAAATCTGTGGACGTGTATTTTCCACTGCAGACATTGTTGTCTTTTTAATTGTTTTTATTGTCTGTCCTTGAAGAAGGAAATGGCAACCCACTCCAGTGTTCTTGCCTGGAGAATCCCAGGGACGGCGGAGCCTGGTGGGCTGCCATCTATGGGGTTGCACAGAGTCGGACACGACTGAAGCGACTTAGCAGCAGCATTGTCTCTCCTAATATAGCTTAATCTTCTCTACCTTCTTAAACATAGGGAATGGAGTTATAATAGATGTTATTAGTGTCTTTGTCTGCTAATCTATCTTCTGTGTCACTTAGGGGTCAGTTTGGCTTAATTGATGTCCCTCCACTCAACACAGGTCATGTCCTCCTGCTGTTTTGCTTGCCCCGTGGCTCCTTGTTGGATGCCAGGCATCATGAGTTCTCTTCTTTTGGGTTCTGGGTATGTTTGTGTCTCTCTGACTCTTCTCGAGCATTGCTCTAGGGTATGATTAGGAGAAGGCAATTGCAACCCACTCCAGTACTCTTTGCCTGGACAATCCCATGGACGGAGGAGCCTGGTGGGCTGCAGTCCATGGGGTTGCGAAGAGTCGGACACGACTGAGCGACTTCACTTTCACTTTTCACTTTCATGCATTGGAGAAGGAAATGGCAACCCACTCCAGTGTTCTTGCCTGGAGAATCCCAGGGGCGGGGGAGCCTGGTGGGCTGCTGTCTATGGGGTCGCACAGAGTTGGACACGACTGAAGAGACTTAGCAGCTTGATTAGGTTACCAGGAAACTTTGAGCCTTTTATGCTTTGTTAGGTAGGGCCAGAGAGCAGTGTTTGGTATAGGGGTAAGTTTTCCCAACTGCTCAGGGAGAGCCCTGTGAGTTATGCGTACCATTTTGGCAAAGCATGGTTCTCAGCCCTGTGTGGGGTTTGGAGAGTGTTCCCTATAGTCCTTTCTTGTGGTGCTTTTCCTTGGGTACTTCCCTCACACGTGTGTTCACTAGTACTCAGCAAGTACTTGAGGAGGGTCCTCCGAAGATTCCAGAGTTTTCTGTCTGACTTTTGCCTCTTCAATACTCCACCCTATACATTTTGTTCCTCCCCCAAATCTCAGTTCCTTCTCCTCAACTCAGGGATTCCTCTGGATTCTTCTTGCATTCCCCTCCACGTGCTCTGGCCTGAAAATTGTCTCAGGGTAGTAGTCTGGGCAGTCATTTGTGTCTCAGGAACCACAGGGTTTTGTTGTGTGATGCCCATTGTCTCGTGTGGATTTTCAGTTCTTTCAGGCTGGAGGGGGATTCATGTCCCTATCGCTCTGTCTTAGCCAGAAGCAGAAGTTCCTACCTGTCCTTTGAATGTTGACTGAGAGAAACAGAGCACAGGAAATGGAACTACCATGTTTGCACTTTGTCTTAGTCACAGTCATAACCTTATGTTTAATTAGTCATCAAAAAAGAAAAAAGTGAATTGCATAAGTAGGCCCTGATGCAATCAAAGGGAAGATTTCAAAATAAAGAAGCAGTTGACTTATAAATAGAAAATCTCACTCCATCCAGAGCATGTTGGTAGTAGAAATCCATCTAAGGCCCTAAGTTGCTTCTGTTTCAAGTGACTGTTCCTGATAAATCCATGATGACTTTGTGATGATAGTGGGCCCTTCCTCCATCTCTCTGAAGGTTATGCTTTTCACCTGGTTGTTGGCTTTAGGAGGCAAAGGGGGTGGTGCCTCTCAGGGCATCCCTTCTCCTTTCCTGCTTGGAGGGGAGTTTGCATCTCTCAGCTCTGCGTACCCTGGTTAAGTGGCCACCAAGGTGAACCTAAACGTCGGGTGACTCCAGTTGAATGGTGGAGAGCTACGAGAGCCGGGGTTCTCACTGTCCACTGCAGGGTGGCCTGTGTTGTCAATGCCCCTCCCCCCAGGTCATGATTAGGTTCTTTCTTCCCTGTAGCAGCATCCCCAGGCTTTGTTCAAACCTCTCCGATCCCACTCAGGACACTGGCAGGCGTTCAGGAGTGCTCTCCTGTGTCCCCTTGGTGACATGGGGCCTGACCCGGTGTCTGAGGAACCGTGGAAGCTGTTCTAATGATCAACATAACATCTAACTGGTTTTGCACATGTCATTATTTATGCAGGTTTATGGAATTCCCTGTTGCCTCTTCCTCTCTCGGAATTTTAACTGGCAGGTTGTTACCTGTGTGGTGTGATTTGGGGGTTTCAGAACAATGTTTTGCATTTTTTTGGTTTACAAGAAGCAGACCCTTTTCTCATTGAACGAAGCATCTTTTGGAGTCCACCCGCGTGTTGCTTGTCCCGTGTTAGGCCGTCTTGACTGCACATGACTAGTGTCCAAGAAAAGTGTATACACAGCCCATGGAATTCTCCAGGCCAGATACTGGAGTGGGTAGCTATTCCCTTCTTCAGTGGATCTTCCCAACTCACGGATCGAACCCAGGTCTCCCACATTGTAGGTGGATTCTTTACCAGTGGAGCCACAAGGGAAGGCCAAAAAACATGGAACGCTTCATGAATTTGCATGTTATCCTTGCAGGGGCCATGCTAATCTTCTCTGTTCCAGTTTTAGTATATGTGCTGCCAAAGTGAGCTATCAGGGAAGTCCCTGGCCACACCCTTTATGAAGATGCAGCCCAGATCAGCAGGAGGATCTGGGTGGCTGGGGAGGTGGGGTGGAGCACAGTTGTTGGAGGAGGAAGCAGGTGGAGCTTGGAGGAATCTGGAACTGGTAGGGATTGAGGTTCCTTGGTGACTGAGCAACCTCAGGCTGGTGTTTTCCAGGACCCTTCTATGGAACGTACGTGGGTTTGTTTGGCCTAAATGGCAGGATGGGTTGCAGGTTCCCTTTGAAATGTGTTCTTTGCACCCTCTTCCCTGTGCTTCTAGCAAAGGCACATTCTTAGCACCCGGTCCAGGATAAGCAGGGCTGAAGGTGCCCTGTGTGCTTTACTGCCCCCTGCCCTGAGCCCCTGTGTGTTATCCTGGGTTGGAGAGCGGGGAGGCAGGAGCTGGAGGAAGGGTGTCATTTCTGATGCCTAGGCTGACTGTCACTGGCCTAGTCTTCTTACGGCCGTGGTTGGGAGGCCTGGGACGTCAGGAGTGGAAGAGTGTCCCAGGGCTCCTGGCAGCTGTGTTTTGCACAGCATGGTACTGCCATCCTTTTCTGGGTTCCCTGTCCTCAGATGGAATCTCCTTACCTGCTTTCTCCAGACCATCCTCTCCTTGGAGAACCTTTCTGCCGCTTCTTTCTGTTTTCTCCTTTCTGACCCTGTGGACACGTGGCTTTAGTCTCCTGACCCCGACTCCTGACTTCACCTCTGGCCCAGCACTGTTCCTAGGTGTATCCCAGCACCAGGACTCTCGCGTTCCACGAGGCCACCGTTCCCAGGACAGGAAGACAGCCTCCCCAGGCCTTGGTGTCTGTGAGATTTTCTAAACTCTAGGAGTGCTACGGAGTCCCTGGGTAGCACTTAAATGTATGATACTGTTGTGTATGCGTATCTGATGGCAAGTGACACCTCTTGATCTTACCAAGTGACAGCTGGGCGGGAGACGTCACTAATTGATCCTCTGAGTTTAGATGGTTTAAGGTGAGATGTGTTTTTTTCTGGCATGGTCTTTTAACTAGACCTTTGATTAGAAATAGGGAGAAGAATTTTCTAGAATTGAATAGACTGGCAGCTCAGTCCCCTTGGAGAGCCTTTCTGTTGCTTACCCCAACTTTTTTCCTTAACTCTCCATGGGAGAGACGGTCTTCCGAAAGAATTGGCCCTTAGCAAGGCAGCAGTGACAGGTATTTATGTGGCACTTGTGGTGTGCTAGCCACTATTCTAAATATTCTAAATTGTTTCCATGTATTATTCCATTTGATTCTCACAGCAGTTCTTTTGATGGGTCTTTGACCATCATTCCCATATTATGAATGAGGAAACTGAGGTACAGAGAAGGGCTTGGGTGTGCTCTGCTAGGAGATGAAGCGCCCAGGTTATTTCAGGATTCAGTCGATGGTGTCTGTACCTTGTGGGGAGTGGTGAAGAGCCCACTTGGACTGCTGGTGATTAAGAGATGTAGACGAGCTCTGTTTTCAAACTCTTTGGAGAGGCCGAGGGTGCTGTGTGTGTGAATCACTCTGTCCGACTCTGCAACCCTGTGGGCTGTATCCTTCCAGGCGCCTCTGTCCATGGGATTCTCCAGGCAAGAATACTGTAGTGGGTTGCCGTTTCCTTCTGCAGGGATCTTCCCGACTCAGGGATTGAATCCAGGTCTCCTGCAGTGCATGCAGGTCTGAGCCACCAGGGAAGGATTCTGAGGGCTGGGCAAAGTGACGCTTTTTAACCCGCAGAGGAGTGGGAATCTCAGGGGAGCAGGGGCCAGGAGCACTCATTTCTTCAAGGTTCCAGTAGTTGCCAGGTCCCAGGTGGATCTCAGAGATGGTAGATTCAGCCTTATTTTCTGCTGCAGGAAATCTCCACTCCAGAGAGAAGCAGCAGGTCATTTCAAATGCAGCGTGTGGAGGGCTGTGGAAGACGTGACGTCTGTGGGACACTACGGGGTGTCTAGGAGAGTTGGGCCACCCTACAGCAAGGTGATACGAGCACTTAGTTTTTCCTTCTGTATGCTCTTCACTCTTGTTGGGCTGTAGGTAGACCTCATGGGGCAGCCCTGTAACTTCCAGACAGAGGGTGTCGGGAGCCAGCTTCTTGGCCGAGATAACAGGGAGAGACAGTCCCAGTGCCCCGAGGGCAGTCGGCCCCCCAGCTGATGTGGTGGCAGGGCGTTCAAGTGACAGATACGCTGGGTGGAGGGCTGCAGAGCAGGCCGAGGCTGACCCTGAGCCTTGAGGCCTCCGGTGGCCTTTGTGCTCTGCAGCAGGCTGCTTCTGGAAGGCCTGACATGACCAGAGGGCTGGAGGGGGCAGGATGTATTCACTAACTCTTCTGTGCTAACACTTACTAACTTTCCTATACCAACACGTTTGAGAGAAGATGTTAGTTGGTATTTTGAAGGGGCCCCTGTGGTTGTGGGGGTAAAATATTAGGCCCCATCCACTTTTTCTGTCTTATAGATGCCTCAGGATTGACACTGTTGTAGTTGACCTAAGCAGTCATCTGTACTGAGAGTGAGGTGCACCCCACATCCCACCCCACCTTTCCCAGGCCCCCAGAGAGGATGCAGTGGGCTGAGGGTATGTGGGCTTCGCCTTGGACCGGCCCAGGGAGGCAGCCTTGCTCTTGCAACAACTCAGGGGGTTCTTTGAATTAAACACGGTGATATATCACGGTAATGTAGGTGGGCGCCTGCTAACCCTTAGCTCTGGTCTCTTCATCCCTCTGAGCCAGGATGTGCTGAGAGATGGGGAATGCATGTTAGCTCGGTGCAAGTTGAACGACAGTGTTGGCTCCTTTCAATGAGAGGAGGGAGCCGAGCCCATGGCCTTGCTGTCCTCGTCGCCTCCAGGGCATCTTGCCAACCCACCGGTGGAACCCAGGTCTCCTGCATTGCTGGTGGGTTCTTTACCACTGAGCCGTCAGGGAAGCCCTAGTAAATGTTAAACAAACCCCAATGGCAGTCACTTCCTTTTTTTGAACCAAAGGAAGAATTGACTTAAACCTAAGAGGATCTTGGCTGATCGGAAAGGGATTTGGAGGTATTGGAAAGATACTGCTGTTTTTTCTGGTTTTGATTAGGAAACTTTTAGAACAAATTCATGTTGTCTCCATCCTTTCTTAACTTTTAAACTGATGATGGAATTTCCACTTTAGAGCGTATGTTAAAGCACCATATATCTGGCCTGGGTAATTTGGGGTGGGGTAAGTAACACAGTGTGGAGATGTAACGCAGGGAGAGGTGCATCTCTCTGGCCATGTGCAGTTTATTTTCAAATTACTGTTAATTCTTACCTTCCTGGGGAGAAGCGAGTGGCGACCAGCTCCAGTATCCTTGCCTAGAAAATCCCATGAACCAGAGGTGCCTGGAGGGCTACCATCCATGGGGTCACAAAAAGACTCACATGACTTAGCACACATGCAGATGCTAACTACCTTCCTGGTACTGTGTGTTAAGCTTTTTCATTAGTGAAACTGGGCCCCTCTTTCCTTCACTCATTGTTTTTCCTCCTAGAGAGGCATTCAGTGTAGAGGCGTCTTCATAGATGCTTAGTTCTTGTGCAGAAGCGTGTTCCTCTCTCCTAAGAGGTCAGTTCATGTGGGCTTCAGTGTCAAGGAAGGAATGGGAACACGGAGGCTGCCCCAGAACATGTGTGTCCTCTGCAGGGTGAGAGACGGACAGGACCCCTTTGATTTAATTGGTCATTAGTTGTTGCCCAGGACAGATCATTAGGTACTTGTGGGAACAGGCAGCTGCTCCCAGAATTTGCTTGAGGTTTCTGGTAAGCACACAGGTTTCTGCTACATTTATTTGTTTTAAGAAAAATGGTAGAACTTCATTTGAGGCAGTTTTATTATGGCTGTGGCCATTTCCTTTTTCTGTTACCTCGGAGATCTGATTGCTCAGCTATCACTTCCACCTCCCATGCAAATGATGGTCTAGCATGCTTTGTGGTTGCCACGGAAACTGGGTACCAGTTTCCTTCCTTCCTCTTCTAGGGACGCTTTTCCACCTATTTTCAATAGGAACATCTCTGTCACATGCTTTTGTCTCCTTTCCTTTTATTACCCCCAAAGGGCAAATATAAACACGCCCCTGATCTTTTCTGTTGTAGCTGACCCTCCCAGAAATGTCTCACCAGTTCCTACGTTATCCTTGATGAAGTTGAGAGCAAGCACGGAGACGCTGGTTCCAGACATCTCACATGAAAGGCACTAGGTGCTGGGTTTGGAGCCACCTCGTTTGCAAAGGGGGTGACAGCCATTAGTGTCACTTGTGGTTCACACGTGAGTGCTTGTGCAGGGTTGTCAGACACGGCTTTTTATTCAGAATGTTCCTTGATGTCAGCACCTTATTGGCTGCTTAGCAGCTCAATTAAAAGCAGTGCACATTGTTGTGACTGAGATGAGAATAGCATGTTCTTGTTAGCCCCACCCTACGCTTCCCCTTCTTCCTTCCCTCCCCTTCATTTGGAGGGTGGAATTGACTGGGCAGAGGGACACTTGTCTGGAGGGATTCTCAAATACAGACCGAGGAGGGAAGACAGCAATGTCAGTGACTTGTCAGCAGCAAGCTTTTGGTTCATTTCTGCTATGAGAAATTCAGAAATTTAAAGAAGAGATCATAATAATAGATGGGGCTTTACCCCCTGGAATTAGGTAAATATGGGGCAAGAAATTAGGCTCAGTTGCGTTGATCTGGAAACAGAATCTTTCCAGAGTGTAATCCTCCTCAAATGACTTGAGAGCTTCTCCCACTAGCTCAGAGCCCATCCCGGAGGATGAGTGTGGGCCCAGCAGCATCCGTCCGAGGTGGTGTTTGGGTAGGAGTCGGGGTGGGCACTGAGCGATCATTGCTGTCTTCGTGCGCTCACTCCACGTTCAGACTTTCAGAGGGTTTGGCCCTCGGCTCCCTCACAGATGGGCCCGTCCTTGTTTATCTTTGTATCCCCTATGTATCCCCAGTGGCTGGCAGAGAGTCTGGTATGTTTGTCTGTTTTTGCGAAGGTAAACACATTCTTAAGAGTAGCCAAATAGAGTGTATGGAAAGGGAATCTTCCTAAAGGAGTCATTCTGTTTGGGAAGCGTATTTTCCTCTTTGGACTATCCAGATCTTTCATGTCCTCTCAGCGTATTGGAAGGTAGGTGTGTGTACTTGTGTGTCTGAAGTGTTGCCTGTGTGTATTTGTTCTAAAGGGTCAGGGAAGACTGGAGCACACGACGCTGGTTTGTGGGAGTAGTATACTATTCTTCTGTCCCCTCCCAACTTGTTTCCCATCCCTTCTTACTGCTCCTCTGGTTCCATAACATCTCTTGGGTCCAAAATTCTACACCCATCTATACAGAAACTGAGCTATAACTTTTGAAAATGACTCCTCGGGGCCTCTCTTGTGACCTCTGATGAGGATATAAGCAAGTGCCTTAACTTCTGCTTTCATGGCAGGTTCTCAGATTACTACATTTCTGCCAGCAGTTGTTAATTGGTGATGCCAAGTGAGGGCGCAAAAATGCCTTCTTGTCTGAAGGCCCTGTGGTTCTAGCTTAGTGTGACTACTGTTTCCTAGTACCTTTAGTATTTTGAGACATTTCACTGGATCATCGAATTCCATGATAGTAAACATTCTCTCAATGATGGTGATAAATAACCTGGCTTTTCCTGACCCTGTTATCCTTTCCAGTCTTGGCTTTCCCAGAGGTCGAAGACTTAGCTTTCTGTCTATTTGTGTTCTTGAAGTGTAGTTTTTGAAGATAATTTACTCCGTAAAGATTGAATAGTGCATATAATCACTTTATAGAAAGCTTCAATTACATGGAATTGGCATTAATGTTATTTCCTGGTGTTTACCATTTATAAAATGTAGAGAGACTGAAAAAGAAAAGGAAAACAAGAGCTAGGTCTTAAAAATGAATCTTTGTCCTATTGTTCATACTTGGTTTCAGACATATTTGTGAGAACTTTTTGAGATGTTGCTCCTTTCATAGGAAGTACTTTCCCATAGCATATTATTTGTGGAGTATATAACAGTATAATAGGCAGCTGTTTTACTGAGTCAAGTAAATTGTTCCCTGATAATATAACTAAAAAATAACATGAAGCAGGCATTGGCTCTGATGTAAATCCATTTAGTGGTTATTGGTGGTTATCTCGTGGGAAGGCTGTTTTTGTCATTGCCTGCTTATCTGGCAGTGATGGGATTCCTGGGCCTTCTTTCCAAGCCAGAGGCCACTGTGGCTGCTGTAGCCTCTTGGGAAAGGAATGGTCTGTAGAGGATGTTTCAAGTAACCATGGGCACAATTCAGGCCAGTCTTGTGGGGAGGGACGTACTTTATGATTACCCTATGCTGTATTCATTAATTGACACGTTGTTTTTCCCCCGTTATCTTGGAACTGTGCATGATGGGAATCCAGCAGTTTTAAAATGTATGCTGTTTTCAGTCCTTTCTCTAGAACATAATTGTAAATTTGTTCAGCCTGTTCCTCTGCCCCCAAGAATCACACTGGCATCCATTGTGACAACCTGCAGACCCTTTGTACTGTAGTCGACTTGCTCTTCTGGCAAATGCCGCTGTGTATTGCAGACTGGCACTTGGCCTTTTTGGAGCTTGTAGTTATTCCCCTTTGGAGAGGTTGGAGCTCTTTGGCTGTAATGTCTCCCCTGATTCTTCATTTTTCAGACCTCCTGCTGTCCGGTCTCATGGAACAAGGCCGGGGTAAACAGAGCCCTTCTGGATCATCTGAGTGTCAGATCATCCTGGGCCATAGATGAGAAATCTAAGGCTTAGGAAGGACTAGGCACTGGGAATCCTCACGGTGAGAATGTCTAGTAATGTTTGCATTGATTTAGAAGCGACTCAAAATGTCTGTTGATCGTGTCCGTACAGCCGGATTCTGTGTGTCTCCTGAAAGGTGCCCTCCTGCCCTGAGTTCGGGCTGTTGAAGTGAGAGGAGGGTGAGGCCGTGCAGCTTTCTCTCGGTGCTGGAGGCCTGTGTGTTCTGAAGGTCGTGCAAGTGATGCCAGCGAGCACGGGGAAGGCGTGCTCGTACCTGCCTTCTCTGGAGCCCTTTCCATCACTGCCGCCGCCTCTACGCCTACTACCTGTGGTGCAGACAAATGCTTCCCCATGTTGTTCAGATTTCTCTGCTCAAGCCTTAGATGGGCATGCGTGCTTAGTTGCTCAGTCATGTCCCACTCTTTGCAACCCCATGGACTATAGCCTGCCAGTCTCCTCTGTCCATGGGATTTTTCAGGGAAGAAGACTGGAGTGGATTGCCATTTCCTTCTCCAGGGGATCTTCCTGACCCAGGGATTGAACCCACCTGCATTGCAGGTGGATTCTTTACTTGTTGAGCCATTGGGGAAGCCCTCTCAGATGAACAGGACACACTTCAGTATGTCGGCAGTTTGAGGATAGATACTTGCTCTTGCCCATCTTCATCACTCTCCTGTGTCTGTCCAGACAAATACCTTAAAATTCATACTTAAAACAATGAAATTTGTATCCAAAGGAGGTATTGAAGACACTGAAGCAATGTGAGAAATGAAGGGACTTACAGATGTCAGTCTGGAGAGTGACACCCACGGGTTTCCCAGAGAGGTTCTGTCTCCATTGTGGATCCTTAATCTAGGAACCTAGAAACTGCTTTTGTTGAAAGCCCCTTGAGCCAGTAGCCACGCCTGCCAGTGGGCAGGGACACACTTCTCTTAGCAAATGAAAGCGGTCAGGAGCCTGTTCCCAGGCATGCCTGCCTCAGTGGGCAGACTAACCGTGCTGGGAGCAGTGCCCATTTATGGTGCTACCTTTGAACGTAGAGTTTATCAAAGAGTGAGACGACACATCCAGAATTCAAATCACTTTGGAGTCAGTCTGGTCTGTTCATTTAAAATAGGAAGTAGATCTCTGATGCCAGCTGCCTCACCATTTAAACGGGCCTCCGTGTCCAGTATCACCGACAGGGTTCCCCTAGAGCAGGATGCAGTGGAGAGAGCTGAAGCGTTGGGATAATGGAGATACTTGCTACTGTGCTGTTGACAGCACCTCCCTTTCATCGTCTGATCAGTGGTGACCACAGCACCTTTTAGGGCTGGCTCTAACCCACCTGAGTGTGTAGGAAACCACCTGGAGGACTTGTTGAGTGTCTCACTCCTCCCCCACCGGTTTCTGATTCCATTGGTCTGAGGTTTTGCATTTCTAATGAGTTCACAGGCAACTCTGCTGCTGCTGATCAGGCCGTCCAGAGGATCAGTCTGATAGCCACTTGGCTAAATGCTATCCATAGTTTAAAGCTCCTGGCATATTACTGTCCTTCACCAAATTCTAAGTAACTGTTCTCTGTAGAGTCGCTGTGTGGAGGGTCAGAGGTGATGCCCACGGTTCAGAAATCTGGGAGCCGATAACTGTCATTAGGTAGATTCAGCCTTTGCTCCTAAAAGACTTGATCTCTCAGCTGTATTCTTCCCTGGTCGCCACTTGATAGTTTGTGTGACTTCTTTAGGTAAGAATTTCAGTGAATCGGATTTTTCTTTCCTTTGGTGAGCTGTGATCATCTTGTTTTCTGCTTTGGGTTTGCCTTTGAACAAACCTTTACTCAGCCCCTTCGGTGCAGCGTGGCCCGAATTCATCTTTCTGCCCTCTTTTTCCCTTCATAGAAAAATCTGGGGCCGTAGCCGCTCTTGCCATGCCTGCTTAAGATGACGCCTGTTGAGGTCTTTGTCTTGAGATGTCTCCAGACAGTTCCTTTCTCAGTTCGTTCATCTGCCTTGTGCAGAAACACAACCGTGATGTCGTTCCTTCCCTTGCGGTTTATTTGAAATTATTTATAGACAGGTCGCTGGCTGCACGCTACCTCTTCCCCACCCCCACCTCTTTTTTTTTTTTTTTTCTGGTGCAGTTTGACTTTAGGCAGTTGTTTCTATGCAGTATGTACGCCCTACTTGAGGGCATACTGAATGGAGTACTGTTTTCCTGCTTCCAAAACACTCACCAAAGTGGACGGTGGGCTCCCCTGGTGGCTTAGCTGGTAAAGAACCTGCCCATGTTGTGGGAGATCCAGGTTCGACTCCTGGGCCGAGAAGATCCCCTGGAGGAGGAAATGGCAACCCACTCCAGTATTCTTGCCTGGGACATCCCACAGACAGAGGAGCCTCGCGGGCTTCGAAGCCCAGGGGTCGCAGAGAGTTGGACACAACTGAGCCCCAAAACGACCACCACCCTATGTTCCTGCAACTGGTTTCTTCTTTTGTTTCCTACTTAGTATTCATGCATGGCGTCTGGCTGCCGGTCAGACAGTGTGATACCCGTCCCGTCCTTGTTCTCATGATTCTAGCAAGCCTTTTCCCCGCAGCCCTTCCAGAACCTGTGTGTGAATGTGTGTGTGCACGACAGCGGTGGGGTGGGGGTGAGAACATGCACACACGGAGCTGCCAGCGCACCTCTCGTCCTCGCCCTGATTCCACGCGCTCCAGCTTGCACAGGATTGATTTAATTTATACCCAGCGGGGGAATCTGCCCATAAAACACACACACCTCCATAAGTCTGTCTCCACCGTTCACTGTGTGCCCAGCAGTTTCTCTGTCTTACAAAACATGTTGTGTTTTAGATCAGAGGAGGAGAGATGACACTAACTAACCCTGTTGCTGCCCCTTGGAGCACAGAATTCATGCTTCTAGTCATCTTTGCCGTGAAAGGCAGTTCTATATACTGATGTTCTCATTTCCATTTTCTCAGTGGCTTTATCTTTTAAAATGGTATTGTTGTGTTTTCGGCTGGAGAGTTTCTTTTTGGAAGTGGTGGTGCCTGCAAGCAAGAATGGGCTGGAGCAGTCCCCCGGAGGGGGTGGCTGGGGAGGGAGTTCACAGAACTGCTGCAGGGCAGATAGGGTCAGTTCTCGTCTGTGTTTGTTTTAACCACTGTCAAGTGTGGAAAGGAACGCAGTGGTTTACAGTCACCATGACAACAGAGGCTCCTTCCCGCTCCCTGCCCCTCAACAGGCAATGAACCCATTCATTTATCCAAGTGCCTCAAAATTCTATCATGTGCATTCCGTGGGCTGTTGGTTCAAGTATTTTGACAGAATGTTATTGTGCGTTCTTTAAGAGTATTCAGTAGTGGCTTAATCCTGTTCAGGTCACCAAATACTTGTCTTGAACCACTGTTTCCTCATCTGTCTGCGGGTCATGAGAAGATAGACGGTCAACAATAGAACAGGGTTCCTCAGCTTTCTGTATCTGGGACATTTCTTTGACATTTTGTGGTCTGTCTGAAATTTTTTCCTTCTGCTCCATAAATAGATTTGGATTTGTTTTAATAGAAAAATGCTTGATTTAATACCAAGTTAAATCTTTCATTCTGGCTAGTTTATTTTGAATTTCTGGGATGTTAGGTTACATTTGAATGTTAGTCATTGGGTCCTGTCCTGTCTCTCTCTCCCCACCCCCCCCCCCCCCCAACTTTATTGAGATATAATTGACATATAACATTGTGCAGAGTTCAAGGTGTACAGCCTGATTTGCTGTATGTATATATTATGGAATGATTACCACAGTGAGGTTAGTTAGTGAATCTGTTGCCTCATTTTTTCATGCACTTTTATTTTTTAATTTAATCTTTCAAGTATATGATATATATTAACTATAGTCGCGATGGTGCACGGTAGATCACCAGAACTTACTCATCTTATAACTGGAAGTTTTTATCTTGGCCACACACACACACAAAATCGCCAATCTACTCTTGTTTATTTGAGTTTGGTTTTTTAGATTCTACACATAAGGATCACACAGTGTTTCTGTTTCTCTTTCTCTGTCCGATTTAGTGTGATGCCCTGGGTGACCATCCATGTTGTCACAAATGGCAGAGCTTCCTTTTTTATGGCAGAATAATACTGCAGTATACTGGTAGCGTGTGTGTTCTTTATCCATTCGTCCTGCAACAGACTCTTAGTTTGTTTTTGCATCTTGGCTGTTACTGTAAATAATGCTGCAGTGAATATGGGGTTTCAGGCATCTCTTTGAGATAGTGACTTCGTTTACCTTTGGATAAATACCCACAAGTGGGAGTGCTAGATCGCCTAGTAGTTCTGTTAATTTTTTGAGGAACCTCCGTGTTGTTTTGCAAAATTAGGTGCACCAATTCCTTCTCCCAGTGACAGTGTGTGAGGGATCTCTTTTCTCCCCAACCTTGCCACGTGTCTTTCTCAGGGCATTTTTCCCTGTCAAGTGTTTGTACTTTGTTTTCAGTCACTTAAAATGAGTTAGGTTCCTGGAAGGATGAGAGTCTGGAGGGCTGTCCTGCCCTGAGAGTCTTCACCTGCTGTTTCTCTTTCCTTCTGTAAGTTCCCCAGAGGTCTGGCTTCAGGCTTTGGGACTGTTCAGTTCAGTTCAGTCGCTCAGTTGTGTCCGACTCTTTGCGACCCTATCGACTGCAGCACGCCAGGCCTCCCTGTCCACTGCCAACTCCTGGAGCCTACTCAAACTCATGTCCATTGAATCGGTGATGCCATCCAACCATCTGATCCTCTATCGTCCCCTTCTCCCACCCTCAATCTTTTCCAGTATCGGGCTTTTCAGATGAGTCAGTTCTTCACATCAGGTGGCCAAAGTATTGGAGTTTCAGCTTTAGTATCAGTCCTTCAATGAACACCCAGGACTGATCTCCTTTAGGATGGACTGGTTGGATCTCCTTGCAGTCCAAGGGACTCTCAAGAGTCTTCTCCAACACCACAGTTCAAAAGCATCAATTCTTCGGCGCTCAGCTTTCTTTATAGTCTAACTCTCACATCCATACATGACTACTGCAAAACCATAGCTCTGACTAGATAGACCTTTGTTGGCAAAGTAATGTCTCTGCTTTTTAATATGCAATATGTCTAGGTTGGTCATAACTTTTCTTCCAAGGAGAAAGTGTCATTTAGTTTCGTGGCTGTAGTCACCATCTGCATTGATTTTGGAGCCCCCAAAATAAAGTGTCACTGTTTCCCCATCTATTTGGGGTTGTGGGAGGCTCTAAAGGGCCCCCACTCAGCCCTCAGGCCCTTGGGAGCCTGCCCCACACTTCTGCTCTCTAACCTGGTGGTTTTATTGTGGAGCTAATCAGCCCCAAAGCTCAGGGATGTGAGGTTGTCTTTGTAATTGTTTGCTTTGAGCAGGGAGGTCAGGAAGGAATAAACCGTACCTTTCTTCCTGCAAAGTTCTCTTCTGGTGAGTGAGTGGTTCTCAAGCCTGTTTCTGTCCCAGAGGGAAGTTATTGTAGGGGCTGACTGCCTGGTGTGGCCCAGGTCCTGTTTTCTATTGTCCTGCTCCATAGCGCTACAGTTCAAGGTCAGATGTGGAA
Organism: Cervus elaphus; assembly: GCF_910594005.1. Lineage (NCBI taxonomy): Eukaryota > Metazoa > Chordata > Mammalia > Artiodactyla > Cervidae > Cervus > Cervus elaphus. The sequence goes on along the minus strand of NC_057821.1, from coordinate 41,912,937 downwards.
GGCAAGGCGTTTTGCCAGTTCCCTGGAAATCTAGAACACGGAGATCTGACTTACCTGGTGGCATCAACAGCTTCAACAGTGCATTCAGTTTCTGCCTGTAGAGCTAATTCATGTAACAGTTTCTGTGCTTAAAATTATGTAACATAAAAAGAGAAAACAGTAATTTGTGAGGGGAACGTCTATGAAAGACCCCGATGCTGGGAAAGATAGAGGGCAGGAGGAGAAGGGGGTGACAGAGGATGAGATAGTTGGATGGCATCACTAACCCAGTGGACATGAGTTTGAGCACACTCTGGGAGTTGGTGAAGGACAGGGAAGCTTGGTGGGCTGCAGTCCGTGGGGTCACAGAGTGTCCGGCGTGACTGAACAGCTACAACCCCTGTGACGTTAGATTGCTGTTCTCTGCAACTCGGGTGAACTAATTCATTTCAGAAAGCCCTGGGTAAATCTGGGATATCTGGAATTGTGTGCAATAGGAGACAGACAAAGATAAACCTGGGGAGGGGCACAGGTGAGGGACTAAACGGGGGAAGTGAATTGACCATCTTTCTGCAAACCAGTGGGTTCCCAGGGTTAGCTGCTGGCCGTCTTTTAATGTGAGGTTGTTATCACTGGTCTCTGAGGGTATTTTGGAGTGGGAGGGGAGAGGCTGGAAATGTTCTCCTACAGGCTCATTTACAGGTTGGTGGAGGTGGGGCCTTGCAGCCCTTCCCAGGGCTGATGGATGGCTGGGAGGGTGGTGTTTGGCATCAGATTGACACAGTGGAAGACCGATGGCTCTTTGATCAAAGAGCATGTTTAGGCTGGTGGAACTGGAGAGACTCCTTCTGAAGTGATTAGTTCTGCACCTCCTGGCCTCCACGACCCACCACCCACATCTTGATGAACAGGATTCAGGTCTGTCCAACTCACATCCCTGGCATTTTGCTAAAGCCAGCTATGGGGGCAGTGGGGTTGCGGGGGAGGTGCTTGGCTTTAGTAGCTTCTGTTTCTTTGAGTTAATCATCTGGTTGCAGAGACGGGAAGGATGTCATTGGTTTCCATGATGCCGCAGCACATCACGGGTTCTGACCATTTGGGAAAATGTGACAGCTGCTCTCTGCTCTGCCCCCTCCTTCCTGTCACCCCCACAGCGCCCTCCCTTAAACTGCGCCTGGTACGTGCTCAGTCGCGTCCAACTCTTTGCAACCCCATGGACTGTAGCCCGCCAGGCTCCTCTGTCCGTGGGATTCTTAGGCAAGGATACTGGAGTGGGTTGCCGTGCCCTTCTCTAGGGATCTTCCTAACCCCAGGATCGAACTTGCATTGTCAGGCGGGTTTTTCTGCTGAGCCACCAAGGATGTCCTTGACCTGAGCCTTGGGGCTCTGTTTCTCTCCAGAGGTGGCTCACCTCTGGTGGTGATGCACAGTGAAAAGGAGCAGAAAGGAAGTTCCCTTGGTGAGTGTCTCATCAGTCAGTTGAAGAGGTTTTTTCGTCTCCTGTCTGCGCAGTGGGATGGGAGAGAACAAAGGAAAACAACACATCTCCTGATGGGAAACATCACAAAAGCTGATTATTCCTGGTGTGGGAGGACCCACGGAAGCTAGGTTTGAGTTGGGGGTTAAAAAAGAAAATCTCAAGGGTTAGTCACTTTGTCTTTTGTGTGTGTGTGTGTGTGTGTGTCACTTCTTTTTTTTTTTTTTTTAAGCTCATAAATGTTGACGGTTCCTTTTATTTACTATTGGAGGTTTCTGGTTTCTATTAGTTAAATTATCTCTACTCAGGCATGCCCCCCCCCTCGATTTTCACAATTAATTAGGATCATGTAGCAACTTTGGATTCTCTCCATTTCTTTCCCTCCTTTCTCTACTTTCTGTTCATCACCCTTCTCTTTTGTAGCACCATACGGAGAGGAGTGGAACCTGGCCTCGTGGAGGCCTTGTTACAGCGCCTGGGACAGCAGGCACACCTGTGGCCTTCCTTGGAGGGGATGAGCGGCACTGAAGGCAGCTGCCCTGTGGCTTCATTGTTTCCTGTTTACAGACAGGAAAATGGGCTCAAGCAGGAAAGATTAATGAAGGGCTTAATTGAACAGGAAGTCTTTCAGTCCTTTGGAGTTGCTAAAGTGATGATGCATACGGCTTGGGGGTTTATCTTGAATCCTGCCTAGGGGGTCGGACTTTCCTCTGGTTGTTTCCTGGAGCTCAGTGGGAATCAGAATTTGTCAGGGTATTTGAATGTCCCAGATTGAAAGGGGATAACTAGTCATCGACAGCACCCGATGAAGAGAAGGGCTTGTTTGGATTTCTGCGTACCCCCGATCTCACCTCTTGGGGTTTCTGCTGCTGGCTTTGCTCAAATCCTTTGAAAGCCCTTTGAGCTGCTTTTATAGTATCTCAGCAAATACAAACATACCATCTCTGGAAAGGCACGATAAGTCATTCATCTTATTAACCACAGGTTGTGTTTGTTGAATGGATATAAGATGACGAACTTGATGACAAGGCTCCTGTGAGTCAGACGGACTTTTCCTCTCTTGGAGAAACTTTGTGATGGAAGTGCAATCTAGTCATAAGACACTGTCGGTAGGCTCCTGTGAGGGTACGTGTGAGCCGCACACGTTTACGGTGGGCCTGTGTGTCCTGCAGACGTTTGAGTGTCTGCTTGTCATCTGTTGCCACGCACAGACGTGACCCTTACCACCTAGTGCCCCCTGACCTCAGGTGCAGCGCCAGTGGGCTTCTATCCTGCAGAGTCGGTCTGGAACTCCCAGATGGTTGGCAAGGAAGAATTGAGGTCGGCTTTTATTCTGTAAAGGGGCTTAGGCCCCACGGTGGGTGTTAGGAGTATGGATGAGAGAGGCTTGTGTCTGGGTTGGAAGGTGTGAGTCGGCCTCCATTCCCCCGGCCTGTCTGGCTTAAGAGGTCACTCGTTTGGTTTGATACAGCAATGCCGTTCAGAAATGCTGCTTCCTGACCTGCTGCGGTTACCTTGTGTGGCCCTGAGTGCTGGTAGAAGTTCAGCGTTTGTTCAGGGTGTTCTAAGCCTTGTTAGAAGGGAAAGTGAGTTCTGTGCCATGGCTCCATTTTAGCTCCTTTGAGTTTCCTGGGTTGTTGTTTAAGCTTCTGTGCCACTGTTGTGTCTGTGTGTCCCTCAGAGTCGGAGCCTGGGCCGAGTCTGGGATGCTGTCAACTCCTGTTTCTCATTGGGAGAACACACCGAAACTCCAGGGTCACAAAGCGCTGGGGGTGGAGGTGGGGAGGATAATGGCTCTTACATTCATTAGTGGCTAACAGATTCTTTGATTATGGTCGTGTTTTCTATGTTTAGGCTGCTGTCATAAATCCTGGACTTCTCTTACAAACATTCAGAAAGTGACCGTGTATGGGTTGTAGTGCATCGCTTCAGCACAGAACAAACTTTCCTCGGCACTCTGGTTGGTGACACCAGAGTAACACCCATACTTGGAAAATTACATATGATTGTGTTTCAGCCTGCTAAATAATTTTCCATCAGAACCCCAGAATGAAGCCTATGAGAACCACGATACATTACTTTAAGTTTTGCCTTTTCTTACTTTTCTGAGTGGTAAAACTCACTTTTAGAGGAGGGAACGTAGTTCAGAAAACAGTCCCCTGAACTTTAGCCCTAGGTGTATATTCAGTATATAAACTGTTGGATTGTGAGTTGCTATGTATTTTCTATATACAAGCAAGGAACTTGAGTTGTTGGATGAAAGGGTATTGCTAACATTGTTCTTCTCTTCCTTTCTATAAACAGTGGCTGGTTTCTTAGCCTGCTGTTAGATTTTAGTGCAGGTACTAAACGTTGGTTAATGCCAGGCTTGTCATAAATCTGCGAAAGTCCAAATTCCCTTTTCAGAGTTGAGCCCAGACCTGGTGTCTGAAGACTGTCTACTGCCATCTATTGGTGCGTGTGAGTTGCTGCATGGGATTTCCAGTGGGTGGGGAAGTTGTCCATCCTTTAAATAAAGCAAACCCCTGTCCAAGAGGCAGAGGATGTGTGAAGCTGAAGGAAGCCTACTCCGTGTCTTTCAGGGACTAGTTAGAGCTCTGAGCACTGCTTCTGTGCTCTGGTTTATTATGTGCGGATGGAGTTTCCAGTCTCACCCCCTTCGCAGCTCCATGGAGAATATTCCTGGGGGGAGGTTTCCTCGGGATTGACTTTTCAGTTACACTGCTAGGACTCCACTGGATTCTGTTGTTTAATGAATGAACTGTGTAGCATTGCAGGATGAATTTCTCAGGGTAGTTTTGCTTTCTCCTTCAAACAAGGAGTAAAACATGATTCCTGCCTCACAGAGTTATTCAGCCTCCCCTCCCCAGCTGTCGTCTCTGCTGGGACCAAGGAGTGTTCTGGTAGTTTGCAGCTGGGTATTGAGTAACCTAAAATTGAGAAATGGTTGGGCTTTTTTTGTTGTTGTTGAAATAGTACTTTTAAAAACAGTTGGCAGTCCTACCTCAAAAGAGAATAGAAAGGCAGATCTGTGTTTCAGTTGGCTCTTTGAGGCTTTTACAACTGACCATCCTTCAGATCATTCGTTTGCACCCTGTAACTATAGTACAGTAGTGTATTAGGAATTTCTTTGGCCAGATCCTGGCTGGATTAAGACTTTTAACATCCTTGTGTTGGTCTTCTGACTAGTGTTTATCTTTTTCTTACTTTTGCTGTAAAGATACAGCTTTTGCTCAAGACTGCCCTGAACGGGACTGTGGAGAAGAGCATTTGCCATGCTTGCATCCCAGGTTAGGAGTCAGGTCCCTGAGAAGGCGAGGGTTATGCCGCCTGAGGGTGGTGAAACCTGCGGCTTTCCATTGGTTGTAAAGTGTAACACGTGTGACATTTGTGACTGACAGAACAAAAGGGCTTCGTTGTCGCTTTAATTGTTGATTAATGTTGATCCCTCTCAAATTTGACATGGTTGCTTTCGAGAGCACAAAAGAAGTCAGTGTCAAATATTTTCTTGATCATGACAGAGTCAGGATTTTCAGGCAGCCTTGGTTCTTTGACATTTGAGGATGCCACATCAGACTTTAAAAAAAAAACCCAAACCCATAATTGCATCATTTTATTAATGGGATCAAATGTGGGCTTGCATATTACTTTTCATACCGTTTGTGTGGGCTCTCAGCCTGAGATTTATGTGCCCAAGTAATGTTTTGCTTGGGAAGACGCTGTATCTTGTAATTATTTATTCTCCTTTCCCTCCTCTGACCCTTTCCCCCTGAACTGAAGAGAACGAAGGCTCCCTTTTCTTTCTGATGCCTGATTTTTGAGAGGGTGCAGTGTTTGTGAGCATCTGGAGAGTCTTCCTATGTGGCAGTGGTTTGGGTTTGCAGTATGTGCCTTCTCCTTGGTCTGGCCTTTCGGGTGGAGGCGATGAATAGACTTATGAGTAGTTAGGTTCACCTTCCTGAGGGTGTCTCAGAGTTCTGAAGGAAGTTCATGTGTTTTCTTGAATGAGTTATTTACTCCTAATTGGGAGGACTGGGTCTTAGGAAAGCAGAGTGTAGATAGTTTTGTTGTTACTAGTTTAAGGGAATTATGGAACAACTTTTGGCATTGTGCCATCTTTTTTTGCGGGGGGACATCTGTATGTAAAATTTTATACTGCCTTCTAAAGTGCAAGTCGGTATACATATCTGAAAGGTACCATGTTTGCTGTTTTGCCTGACAACCTAGTTAGGAAGTAGGTGCTAACAGTCTTTAGCAGCACAGGCATTTTTGGAAATACAGGTTTGTATTTCCCACTTGGCACAGGCAGAAGATGCAGAACTTGTCACCTAGAATTATGAAATCACAGATGCAAGAGGATTTATTACAGGAATTACTATATTCACGTTTTAGAGGTGAGGTCAGAGAAGACTGGAACTACAAAGACCCTTAGTTGGCTCCTTTTCCTAGGTCTGTCCTCTCCTTCCCCCGTCCCACTTTCCCCAGCAAGGAAATAGAGGCTTACCTTGCTCAAGGTCATAAGTTGACTTGAACCAAAGCAGCCCAGGTTTTCTGATACCACAGTTCTTTCTCTTGGACCACTCTGACCAAACAGACCTTTTAAAGATTCATCTCGAAGGAGATTCAACCAAAAACAAGTTTCTTTAGGTAAATCAGGTTCATAGCAACTTTTTACTCTAAATAGCTGCTTGTGTAATTTAATTAAGACAAGTGCTGCAAATATTTAACATCCTGCGGTTTTTAGTGTAAACAAACGATTTCATCTGTTTCTGTGTGAAGCAGGGCCCCTGAACCAGTATAACACGATCTCCAGAAGTACCAGGAAGCAGGCATTCCAGGTAGCAAACCTTGTCTGGGAGCCACTGACCTCCCTTTTCTGCCTCTGAGACAGAGGCTGCCCGCCCACCACCCCACGCCTGCCACCCCACACCGCCACCACCATTGTTGGTGTGAGCACAGAGGGATGGAGCTGGGGCTTTTTGTCTGAGTTTTCTCTGACTTGCTCTGTGCTAGCCTCTGGGTTCACTTGAGGATGTGTTTATTTTCTCTTTACTATACAGGATGTTTACAGCCATCCTGTGTGGTATGCCCACAACTGCACTCGGATTTGAATTTGGTGGGCAGCTTGCCCTGGGCAAGGGGATATCCCCTGCCCGACCCCCCACAGTCTCCACCACACATACACACTCAGCCACACACACCCACCCTTGTTTCTTTGACTGGCTGCCAGGTCTGTAGTGTGTGTATGTGTGTGTGTGTGTGTGTGTGTGTGTGTCTGGGGGTAGAATAGAGTGGGTACTTATTTTGGGGATAGAAACATGGGAATTTTTTTTTTTTTTTTTTGAAAAGGCCTTTCAGCAAGTTGGCAAGGCTTCAGGACCAGCTCCCACACTGCCACAAAGAGCCTGGCTATGCTGGTCACTCTGCATTTGCCAGACATAGCATGGAGTCTTTTTTGAATGAATGCACAGCCTCCCCTCCCACCCAGGCCTGGCTCTTTGTTTAGAATTGGGATGTAATCTAAATAATTGGATTTACCAGCTTACATTTTTAATATTGGAAAATTAAGTTAATACGCCGGTCTTTGGCATACACGGCCCTCCGCGAGGGCCAACTGGGCATTGCTTTAGACCTAGTCCCCCTGCTGTCTGCCTTGTCCAGCTGAGTTGTGCGCATACCTGCATCCTCCTTGGGTTTGTAAACCATCAGAAACAGAAATGGAATTTAATTAACCTAGAAATGGCTGTTGTGCCATATTTAGGGCTGCCCTAGAGATTGAGTGCAGATAGCAGTAAGCTGGTTAACTCTATGCTGCGGATAACCCCAGAGGAGACTTGGAGACGATACGTCCCCGTTCCTTCCCCCAGCCCCCTCCCCAGGGCCACGGATGGCAGGCTGCCCTGGAAGCTTCTCAGTGCGGGATTTGGGAGGGGGCAGAAGGAGGCACCATGGAGAAGGCAATGGCAGCCCACTCCGGTGTTCTTGCCTGGAGAATCCCATGGACGGAGGAGCCTGGTGGACTGCCGTCTATGGGGTTGCACAGTCGGACACTACTGAAGCAACTTAGCAGCAGCAGCAGGAGGCACCAGCAGAGTGTTACAAAACAAAACAATGTTTGGCACAGGTCTTTGTCAGCTACCAGTGGCTTTTCTTTATAAGCTTTGCCTTGCAATGTATTTGTGAACTTTGAAAATAATGATAGTGTTTATTTTGGTCTGCTGCTTTATTCCCATAAAGGTGCTATACTTTTTTTTTTCACCTAAACATGAAATCTATTTGTTGATTTATTTGGGTCAAATTTTAAGTGACCAAGCAAAACCTTCTTGGGGCTCTTGACCCCCATGCCAGCTAATCCCACATCAGAGAAAGATTCTTCTGTGTTGCTTGGGGCATGGAAGAGAAAAGAGAAAGAAGATGGACCCTCTGCTCCCTCCCACAGCTCATCAAAAAGTACAAACAGCCTGTGATGAGTGGTGGCCCCATGTGCAGGGGTGTATGGCAGCACCTTCCACCTGGGCCAGCAGATTGTGGCCTGAGGTCAGTTGTGCTGTGTGTGGACGCGTGGAGTGCAGTGGCATGCCTTGGGGTAGAATGGTACCTTGTAACACCGGTGCAGGTTGCCAGCCAGGACCTGATCTTCACCTGCTTTTGTAGACGATGCTCCTAGTGGGCACGTTGCTGCGTAGGTTCTTAGTAAGCAGCAGCAGTGGTTGAGATTGAAATTGTGAGTGCCTCAGCACGCCATGAAGCCGGAACAGCGAGACTGAATTCCACTGGGCTTTGGCGGCTTCCCTGATAGCTCAGCTGGTATTCCCTGAATACTCAGCTCTGGTCTTCTTGGGCTTCCCTGGTGGCTCAGCTGGTAAAGAATCCGCCTGCAATGCGGTTTGATCCCTAAGTTGGGAAGATCCTCTGGAGAAGGGAGAGGCTACCCACTCCAGTATTCTAACCTGGAGAACTCCATGGACTACACAGTCCGTGGGGTCTCAGAGTCGGACATAACTGAGCGACTTTGACTTTGGTAGCTGTGTCCTCGGATGGCCAGTGACTTTACTGAGGGCAGCACCACAGGCCTCTCCTATAGCTCTTGGGTCTGTTTCACGTCCATCCAGCTGTCTCCCCGCCGCTCCGAACTGCCCTGCAGTCTGACCGTCAGAAATGAGTGTAATTGCTGGAGAATGAACGAAGAGTTGAGCGGTGTTCCTCCCCTCCCTCTCAGCACCTTCGGGAAGCTTGCCCTCAACACACAGCAGCCCTGTGCGTGCAGAAAAGGCCATAAGGGGGCGGCTGTAGGCGAGCCCGCTCCGTAGGCCCTCAACGGGCAGAGGGATGAGCTGTTGGTCGTGGGAGGACGTGACACTTGAGAGTGGCTCAGTCCCTCCGAGGAGGTGACTTTTGAACAGAGACGTGGGAAACGTGACTTGGTAAAACGCAGCAGACGGGAATGTTCCCGTCCCTGGATTATGGGAAGAAGCCAGCCCTGGTGAGATAAAAGGGAAGAACATTCCAGCTGGAGGAAGCAAGGGCCCCTGGGAACCTGGGAGGTTTATTTCTGCATGGAGCGACACTCTGGGGGATCTGATCAGTAAAGCGACTTTCACTTCAACACATTTTCCCCCTCCCTTTTGGGGCATGTTTGCTTAAATGGGATTCTTAGGAGCAGAGCTGAACTTTGTCAAGACTGGGTTGTCATGGGGGCCCCTGTACCAAGGAGCTCCTAGAGAAGGAACACCCCAGATGGCCTTAACCATGACGAGGAGGGGGAGCGGTTCAGATAGCAAGTTCTGTGTTTTCTGAGCTTGCTGTCTGAATTGTTTAGTCCTTTATTTCACTTACCCACATTTATGCCATGAAGGTGAGGAATAGCAATGGTTTGATCCAAAACCACTTCTGTTCTGTCACCCTCACTGCCCATCGACTCTGGATTTTAACACACTGTAAATAAAAGATTCCCCTCAACGTGTTTATCCATATATGCATGTATCTACACATTTCTTCCTCAGTTGCTTTGCTGCTTTGGCTTGCTGGCGGGTTTGACCTTCCTGGCATAGAGGAGTTTTTCTGTAAGGAAAATTCCGTCCTTGATGAGTTAATAAAATATCAACACTGAAGTGAGTCTTGTTCCACTTGACACGCCTGTGGATTGTGTGGGGGACAGACGCCCTCTGTTTTTTCTACGTTCCGGCTCTGTGCATTATCAGTGGACAGTAAGGACCATCCTGGCTGAACTTCAGCCCGAAAGCCTCTGGAGGCCCCACCTTCTGTTGTTTTCTTCCCTGGGGCCCCAGGAACCCAATTCTGTCTCCAGCCCACCCCCTGGATGGCTCTGAACTCCCTTAGTTCAACCTATAATTTTTTTTTTTCCTATTTTTATGGCTGCACTGGGTCTTCGTTGCTGGGTGCAGGCTTTCTCTAGTTGCAGCAAGTGGGGCTACCCTCTAGTTGGGGTATGCAGGCTTCTCCTTGTGGTTTCTCTTGTTCTGGAGCACGGGCTCTAGGCACACAGGCTCTGGTTGGTAGTTGTGTCACATGGGCTGGGTTGCCCCACGGCATGTGGAATCTTCCCAGACCAGGGATTGAACCCGTGTCCCCTGCATTGGCAGGACTCTTAACCACTGGACCAGCAGGGACACCCCAACCTAAATTTCCATTTTAATATGTTTTCACCTTAGTAATCAAATGGAAGGTGTTCTTGGTCAAAATGTCCCCTGGTGGAGGGGTGAGTGGGTTCCACCTTGCGGTCATGCTCAGCCGCTGGATGCCGGCCCTCCTGGAGCCCCACTGCTCTTGGTGGGGGTCTCATCCTGCCTGCCCTCTCCTGCACCCCAGCCTCCTCCTTTCCACAACACCCCTGGAGGCAGATAATGTCATTCTTCAGCACATCTGTACCTCCCCACCCCACTTTCTGTGTTTTAGTAACACCCACTCATTTTCTTTGTATCAGACATTCTGGAATGAATCACCGATTCTGCAAACGTGGCCACGCGGCTAAGAGTGCATCCTCCATGGGTTTGTCTTCTGAGTTGTGTCATTCAAACTCTCTTGTCCCGTGGAGCCCGCAAAGCAACGTCGCACCTTTGTTAATCCCCTGGGACTCTGCACACAAAGCCAAACCACAGACCTGCCCAGCTTTCTGGGAAGCACGGATTCTGGCCTCTTTAAACAAGATACTGGTTTGTCTTGTTCTTTAGTTCCTGCTTTCATCCGAGTCTCACAAATGCTTAATCACTTGGGAGCTTGGCTTATTCCTCTGAGGGGTAATTTATTTTACTGCCGTTTTTTAATCTCTCATGCCCTTATTTTTCATAACCTCCCCGAGAAAGTCATCAGGCACAAAGTGCTTTTTATTTGAACAGCAGTCGGCGCATTTATCTTTGAGGTTCTGAAATTGTAGAATGTTCTGCCGTGTCCCACTCTGTCATCTCTGTTTGCGTGTTTGTTTTTCATTCAGGCTGGGCTGGCTGCTCATAATAATGTGTGGTATTTGTCGTTGCTGACTTTGGGAAAAGCAATAAACACTGAACATCCTGTTCACGCGCAGGCGGTGTTTCTGTAAAGCCCCTTTAATCAGCCTAGCGTGAGTTTGTGTCCATTTAAATGAAGATGTACACATCGTAAAATGGCCAATTAAAACCCCTTTCAGCAGGAAAGCATGACAGGGGTTTTCTTTTCACGTGACAGGAAGGTTGGAGGAGAGGACGAGCTTGTCAGAAGAGGAGGTAGTTCTCTTTGGGCTCAGTCCATCCCGAGGATGCCGGGACCTGGAGAGGGTGTGGCTTGTTGGACCGCTGTCTAGTTTCCTGTATCCTCTCCTTTCTTCAAAGTGATGCTGCTGAAGGCACGGGCTGCGTGCTGCCTGGTGCCAGGGAGTTGAATATAACAACTGAGTGGTGAGCACATTCAAGTGGTTGAACAGAGTGATGTCTGTTGAATAAATTTGAGCTTGTAGTTTATGTCTTTCATTTTTCCTTTATAGTAATTATCTGATAAAAATATCCATTTGTAAAAGACAGAAAATCTAAAGTGAGGGAGAACCAAATGCAAATCGGATCCTCGTCTCACTTTGAGAAACACAGCTCTTCTCTGATTTTGAAGTGAACTCTAGACATAGTATCATTTTATTTATAAATACTGATATTTCCTTTTGTGTTTCTAAAAGACAGGGTTTCCCCATTTTCTGCATAACTGCAACATTATACTAGGAACAGAACCCCCCACAGTTCCTTTATTTTGTCACATATCCAATAAATGTATTCCCCACCCCCAACGTCCACCCCCAGAAGAAACACCTCTTAAGTCTCTGAATCAGTCACCCCTGCCCCTGTCTGATCTTTCTGGAAGGTCAGTCCCCTGGCTTGGTGACTTTCCCAGGACTCACTTCTGTTCACTTGCCTTCTGGACAGTCTGTTGCCCCGGAAATTTTCCTCTTTGTTCCCGATCACACAGGAGGAACAGGGGCATTGTTTTATTCCCTCAACTGTTTATAACATTCGGAATTTCTGTTAAAGGCATTTACCTTTCCATGAATACTGTGTTCTAATACTGTGTTCGGTAGCTGTTTCCCTCTGGTTATTCCTAGGTTCTGAAGTGCTTTTTGTTAGCTGTGATGTTCGTAGATTTTAAAGACAGAGGCTTGTTGCCCAGTTAGTAAGCAGCGGTCATGCTATCTTCCTTTTGATCAAATGTCACTTTGTGTTGGGAAGATGACCTATTCAGGGGTGTTAGTGTGTTGTAAGAGAGGCAAGGGTTGATTCTGGGCAGGACACGGGAGGTTAAGCTTAAAGGGTAATTTTTACTTAGTAGAAAATGTGTGTGTGTGTTGGGGGTGCTTTGTTGAATACTAGAGCGCTAACTTAAAATGGTAGGGTATTTTGTGCATCAGCAGTTGAAGATACTCGGCTTACTATTTTATTTAAGTCCAGCAGTAGTTAAGGAAAGTCATGTATGCTTTAGAATTATAAACACATGTTGTACTCAGAGCAGCCTTGAGTTGGGGTGGCTTTATCAGTCCCGCACAGTGGGTGATGGCAGTTTGGGTTTGAGCGGATCTCCTTGAAGCCCCGTGCCACGGGTCTGCTTTCAGTTCTTGTTGGTTTCCCCTGCTCTCAAAGATTATTTCTTGAGCATCTTCACAAGCAGGGCCAGAGGGGTGGTTTAAAGCAAGACACATACAGGTTCATACCCTTGGAGGTGCTTGCTTTTCCATTAGGCATTGAGATCTTGAAAATTCAAGGAAAAGCTAATAGGCAATTTATGATAAAGGTCAAATCAGTTCTGCAGAGAGTAAAAGTCCTCAGGTAGAGAAAGGAAAATTAGCTGTTGGCTATAGCATTTAAGAAAGAAGTAAAGAAACCTTTGCAAGGTTCATTAGGATTCACATTAATGGGTTGTCTGGCATGTAAGGGGCTAACCGTGGCGGTAGTCATCAGAGAACCCGCCTGTCACTGCAGGAGACGTAAGAGATATGGGTTCGATCCCTGACTTAGGAAGATCCCCTGGAAGAGATCATGGCAACCCATTCCCATATTCTTGCCTGGAGAATCTCCATGGACAGAGGATGCTAGTGGGTTACAGTCCACAGGATCACAAAGAGTCAGACATGACTGAAGCAACTTAGCATGCACACACCCATGCATGCTGACTCATAAAATTGTGTAAATGAACAAGATCGAAGCTGTGATTTGTAGACACCAAGTGGATGAATTACGGAGTTGGTGTCTATGTAGGATGGTAATAGGGAAGAGGCCTGAAGGTAGGTTAAAGCCAGTTTTTTGAATCCCTCAGGACTTTAGCCTTTCTGTGCAGGTAGAAGGTAACCCATGATTTGGCCGTGAATGACGGGTTTTGAATAGACTAGAAAAGTAGATTCTGTGCTGCTTCCCCACCCTACCCCACCCCACCCCGTATTATATGCTTTATTTAATTAGTGTAGGGAATTTATGTGGCTGGATTGGAGTCACTGGAGCCTAGAGGTGGGGAGAGCTGTTTCCTCTGGGGTGTTGTAAGACCAGGGTGGGCGGAGTGTCCTTCCATGAAGGGCGTTGTGCAGTATCCTGTTAGAGCTCGGACTGCCAAGTAAATGTGGCAGGTGGCATACAGAAAGCACCAAAGCCGTTAATCCCACATCACCTAATACGGCGTGCTGGCTTTGAAATACCCAGGCACACACGTGGTTTGCACAGGCATGCGCTTGTGTGCACACACACACACACATGATCATGGTGTATATTATATATCAGTTTAGAGAACAGCCTTTTAAGCAAATTCATTGCCCTTTAAGGCAGGCTTGTGGTTTATGAGAATGTGAGAGATATACAGAACCTTAATTAGAAACAAAGAATTTGCTTGAAACAAAGAGCCTGTCTTCTCTTTTGTGTCATGATTTTATTGCTGCACGTAGATCTATATCGTCCTATCTCTGCTTAATTTCTTTTTAATTTTCTCTTGCTCTTCCAGGCCCAGGCTGCAAGCACAAAGGAAGTTTGCTCAATCCCAGCCGAATAGTCCCAGCACAACTCCAGTCAAGATAGTGGAGCCATTGCTACCCCCTCCAGCTACTCAAATTTCTGACCTCTCTAAAAGGAAGCCTAAGACAGAAGATTTTCTTACCTTTCTCTGCCTTCGAGGTAAGACTGTGTTGCCAGCTTGAAGGGGGCAGCCTGGTTGAAGTGAAAAGGGATACGGCTGCCCCCAGGTGTTGACATTGACTCTGGTCTCTCTGCCGCACACCTGTGGTTTCCCAGGCTGGTCGAAGTGTAAAATGAGGGTCCCGCCAAGAAGGCGCTTGAGTCTTCCTTCTCTTTTCCTCTGATTCTTTGTTTTTTAATTGTATTTATTTATTTGGCTGCAGTGGGTCTTAGTTGTAGCATATGGGATCTCCTTTCCTGAGCAGGGGCTGAACCCAGGCCCCCTGCATTGGGAGTGTAGGGTCTTAGCCACTGGACCATCAGGGAAGTCCCTCCTCTGACTCCTGAATCGCCTTTTTTTTTGGCTTCTTAGCACACAGTGTGACAGTGTGTAGGTTCACATTTTTATAATTGGTTTCTCCCTGACATTCGTTTGGTACCTCTGTCACCCCACCATCACACACATGCTTTTGCTAACTTGGCTTTCTGTCTTGTAATTTTTATTTTTAATATTATTGGTGGGCTGGTTGTGGATGGGTGTGAAGTCCCTTTTCCTTTTATGTTCTGAGGTCTGGGAATAAGCCACGCTATGGGAGGGCTTACTTCCTCCCCCTGCCACACTGCTTGGGGAGAAATAGCAGCAGAACCTGCTAAGTGTAGGTAACAGTGGAAATACAAATACACACGAATGGGACCGATGGACAAGAGAGCACGGTGAGGATGCAGTTTTGTAATGAAGGATGGGCTTGGGTCTACATGGCCTCATTTTGGGAATGTGTTTACTCCTGGAGCAAAGTGAGAGGAGAACATAGGATGGGGAAGGAGGTTGCAGAGTCTCCTTCTGGCAAAAGTATCATAGGAGGGAATTCTTCTCTATCCTGCTGGGGGCACGGCATTTCAGTCTGTCCTTTGATGGTGGACAGGTTGGTCACTGATTGAGGGGGAGTCTGTCAGGCTTTTCCACTGTAAGTGGACCCTTGGCAGCCTTTGCAATTTATATGTGCTTCATTGGGAGACTGTTTGAAACTCTCTATTTCATTTCTTACCAGACTTGATATACTCATTTTTTGGTGTCTGTGTGGACTCATTTCCTGTTTTGTTCAGAAGGTTGTAATCTGTTACTCTCCTTTATTTTGACGTTTCCCTGAGATCCTTCCATCCTGGCTCCCTGGCACAGCAGAGGGCCCTGGGTGCATCTCACATATCCCCTCCCTCGGGCCTGCATGGGCCATTTCTCCAAGGAGCCCTGTTTACTTTAAGGAACATCTACTCTTCTCAAGTTGGGATCTGGGCTTGAGGTGTGCTCACAGCTACTGGAGGGAAATGCACTGTCTGTGTCTGTGTGTGCGCGCTTCCCTGGTAGCTCAGCTGGTAAACAATCTGCCTGCAATGCAGGAGACCCCGGTTTGATTTCTGGGTTGGGAAGATCTGCTGGAGAAGGGATAGGCTACCCACACCAATATACTTGGGCTTCCTTGGTGGCTCAGCTGGGAAAGAATCTGCCTGCAATGCAGGAGACCTGGGTTTGATCCCTGGGTTGGGAAGATCCCCTGGAGGAGGGCCTGGCAACGCACTTCAGTATTCTGGCCTGGAGAATCCCCATGGACAGAGGAGCCTGGTGGGCTGCAGTCCATGGGGTTGCAGAGTTGGACACAACTGAGTGACTAAGTACTCATGCATGTGTGCAAGGGCATGTTTGTGCACATGTACACACATGCTCATGAAGTATGTATATTTGTGTCTCTAGGTCTGTTAAAATCCACAAGTGAGCACCAGTACCTCCGGTTTTAGTTTAGAACCAAAGGGTTCATTTCTGGTTTTCTTTATTCCATACTAAACTTGGAGAAAGCTGGCTCCTATTATATCCACAAATTACTTATTAACCCATTTTTTCCAGAGTGCCCCACGCCCGTCTCTGCCGCCACCCTCCCCACGGGGCCCTCCTGTTTTCGCTTGGCTCCAACCCCATGTGTGAACACGATTTCACCCTGTTGTGGCTGTCACAACCCAGACAGGCTTCTCTGTTTGTTCTTCATCCCCACCCTCTCACCAGTTAGCTTTCGGACTGAACTGTTGGCCGAATGAAGATAAAGGGCTGAGTTTTTTGTTTGACATTACAGTCTACTGATAGTCCTGGAGACTCTCAGGACATACAGGAGGAGGGTAATCATGTTCCGGTGTGGACCACTTGGCCCTCACGAAGGGGAGGTGGGGTGGCGGGGCCTCCTGCCAACATCTCCCTTGGGTTTGACGTGGCTGCTTGCGCACGGAGCCTAGTGGTCCTGAGTGTTGAGAGTGGAGATGGAAAGGACGGTGTGAAAGCCCAGCAGGAAAGAGGTGCAAGATTGGCTGTGAAGGGTGAAAGGAAGAGGGGCGGTGAGGCTGCTGTGGGGTGGTGTCATTGGTGATGGAGGGGGAGTGAGACAGGTGCTTAGAAGGAGGAGTGTGAGCCTCCTTTAAAGAAGGAGTCTTTAAAGGGTCAGCAGTGCCATCAGCAACCAGGTGGCTCAGGTCACTAATTAAAGTTCTGTGTTGGTAGGACTCTTCTGCTGTGTCTTTAATGCCATTGGAGTCAAATTTACCCTAGAGCCATGCCTGAACTCTTTACTTCCCTACAGGAAGATTCACTATTCTTGTTCTATTCAGTTCAGTCACTCCGTCGTGCCTGACTCTTTGTGACCCCATGGACTGCAGCACGCCAGGTCTCCCTGTCCATCACCAACTCCTGGAGCTTGCTCAAACTTACGTCCATTGAGTCGACGATGCCATCCAACCATCATCCTCTGTCGTCCCCTTCTCCTCCAGCCTTCAGTCTTTCCCAGCATCAGGGTCTTTTCCAGTGAGTCAGTTCTTTGCATCATGTTGCCAAAGTATTGGAGTTTCAGCTTCAACATCAGTTCTTGTTCTATTAGGATGTCAGAAAACTGCTTTGCTGATTATGGGTTTTAGCCCTGAACGTTTTTACCTATGGAATGAGTGTGACTTGTGTTTGGAGAGGAATTTGTGTGGGCAGTGTGCACCTATTTGTGCACAATTTTGTAAAATCATATTTTCTGTGGTTTTGGCGATTGGTGGAGGACCTTGCTTGGAGAGCCATGCTTATTACTCAATTACTTGGCATCTAGGGAAAACATCACATCTGGAGTCTTTGACATTAACAGACTCTAGAAATAGGAGAATCGCGTCTTTCATAGATAGAGTTTACTTCTTTCACTTGTCAGATGGAACAAACATTTCAGGAAGTGAAACCTAAGATGTTTTTAAAATAATTTTGGAGAAATGCTCTGAGGCTGGAAAATTATTCCTACATTGATGAGCCAGACAATAAGACAGGTTTTGTTGTTCTTTTTTAGTTGATACACAATAACGTTCTGACACAGAATGTTGTACTCTCTCTCTCTTCCTCCTGAACTTTTTAGATTTAAGGTATTTTATTTTAAAAGCCATGAATTTGTGAGGTCGATTGTGTTTATCTGATACGGCTTTAGCCTCAAACAATAGGTGACACGCTGAGTACCTCATGATCCTGGAAGTGTGATGCTTTCGGTGGTATTAGACGGCATATTTTAACATGGAATTGCTCATATGTTGAAGTATACAAGGGTTAAATAGACAATGTCTGTTGTAGTGGCACTTTAGTAATTTTCTTTCCGTTTCAAATGCAAAATCAAGTGTTAAACTTTTTTTAGTCTTAAAAGTATTTCATGTTCCACTCAGGAAGATCAGTGGAAAAGAGGGAGAAATAGACCAAAAATAAAAAAAATCAAAGTACCCTTCTTTCCAGTCTCCTAGAGACAAGCACTGTTTACCACCTCCTCAGTGAAATACTGCTGAGCCTTCTATGTGCGTATACAAGTCCCACACCCCAAATGAAATTGCATTTTATTTTGGCAATCTGGTTTCCTGTTTCAGTATCACAGAAATACCCATTCCATCGTGTGGGTGTCTCATCATTTATCTGATTCTCAATTTACATGTAGATGTATTTCTAACTTTTAGATATCAACTGCTGGTGACACTTATCCTCATCAGACATCTTTACAGACAAAGTTGATAGTTGAGAATTTGATTCGCATTTTTTTACACCTGCAATCTAATTCTGCTACTGCTTTTCTGGCGGGAGTTGCAAGCCAGACATAGCTTGTCTGAGCCCCAGACTTCATGTTCAGCCTCAAGAACCGAGCCACTCCATCACCCTTGGGTGGAAGCAAGCGCAGACCCAGTGGAGGAGGCAGCCCTGATAAGCTCAGCACTGATAGGAGGGAAAGCCCAGCTGGAAAAGTCATGCCGGAACCAGAGGCCTGGAAACGATGGTGCCAAGGATTGCACATCGTCCGGTCCTCAGTTATTATCCAGGACAGTCTCAGTGCTGACTTGAAATATGGAAGAGAATGGGTCTTGGGACAGAGAGAAAGCTGGCTCGTGGTGTTCTTTAAGTCTCGGTGTTTATTACCCATCAGTGACCCCCAGCAAACCCAAGACCTGCCCCCTTCTCTCCACAACTTCATTGAAAACTGGGGTGAGGGAAAAACTATGCCATTAGTAATTCTGAGAAGAGTGTGTACCTGTCAACACACCAGCCTGTTGTTCAGAGATAAGAAGCTTTAGAGATTTAAAAAAAAGAACTGTATTAAGGCAGGTAGGGAGGGACCTTTCAGCCGAGTTTGGTAGGACTCTCTCCTTGACTGCTTAACATGGTGACCTGAAACTTCCAAGAGAAAGCGAGCGTGATGGAGCAAGCCAGCCGATGTGTTTGCTATCTTAAATGGCTGCTTTGGAGAGGGTCTGCATGGGTCCTGCGCAAGGCATAATTAGTCTCTTTCTTGGGGTGTAGATCTGCAGAGAAGGGGGGGGGTGTACCGTTGCTGCATTTTTTGTCACCCGTTCTTAATGAGTTCTGTTGTCTTCTCGTTCTTCTATGACTATTTGCAGATTTGAAAAGCTTAACAGTGGAGCAGTGGCAGGCTAAATGAGTCTCTTATTTATGTTTTTCTCTTTGGGGGGCAGTGCAAATAAAGGGGATTCCCACGGAGGATCCCTGAAAATGCACATCTGCATGCTTCCTTCTTCAGACCCTGGCGTCACAGGCCAGCCCCACAGGGGAGGAGAGCGCTGTTTTCCAGGAGGAGTTGGGATGAAAGACCCCCACCCCGTCCCCACTGGCAGCCCTGGTGAAGCAGTCCTTTCTGTTTGGGGGCCACTTGCCTTTTGTTTCCCAAGTCCTAGAGAATCTTCTGCGATCACCTATCATTCAATTGCTAATTAATTCAGCAAGCCTCTATTGAACTGTTTTTCAGTGCCAGAAACTAGAAAACAGAGATTACAACAGGAGGCATGATGGGTGCAGTCGACTGGACCCGCACGCTGGTGCCAGAGTGGGCCGGGCCGTGCTGGGCAGAGGGGGCACAGGTGGAGTGGAGGGAAGGGTGCCCTGCACAGGCTCTAGGGGGAGCTGGCTTCCGAGACAGAGAAAGGTCTGCAGAAGCCCCGCCCGTGGCTGGGCGCGGGTGACATCGGTGCTTGGAGAGCTGGCCCCGTGTTAAAGCAGGGAGTCTGATGTGTCAGGTGCTTTGGCCCAGGCTGGATCGTCACCGCGGTTCTTTGGCTGAGGGGGAGACCTCACGGGTCTAGACCTTTGTTGAGTAAGTTGATCATGGCAGCATCGGAAAAATGGATAGAGGGTACAGAAGGCTAAGCAGTGGGCTATTGTAGGAAGATAGGCAGGAGGCTGATGGCTGCTAGTGGATCTTGGGCAGGTGACTTAGAACTCTCAGCCTCAGTGTCCTCTTTTGTAAAATGGATGTGCAGTCAGCACATAGTTGCTGTGGAGTTAGACTAAATTACGGGTGCGAAGCGGGCCAGATGGGGCCTGTGCTACCATCCAGCCCCGTAGTATTTCCTGGTGAATTTAGGAGATGAACAGGGAAGGGGGAACAGGTTCCTCCAAGTGACACGGAGGAGGGACAGTCTAAAAGGCCAGCCAAGGAGAATGCAGGTACCAGAAGAGACAGGCTGCCTATGGAACTTTCTCTAAAGACAGTCGTGGGCTTTATTGGCAAGGCACGTGTATTTCGATAGAATACTGGCTTTGGGTATTGAGGTCGATAAATTGTAAGTAGGGCAAATGCAAAAGCCTGGGGTGATTTAGAGGTCACAAAATGAAAGGGGATTAACCTGCTAGAAAGCAATTAAGTAATCCTCCAATTGCAGGAGCACCATGGCTCTGATAATGAACTTCTTGAGCAAACTGGGAGTGCTTCACGGTATGTGAAGTCTTTGGGGACGAGGGCCCTCTGTCACAGTGGTACACAACTCTTTTCTGGATGAATCCTTTTTGAGAGGTGTTGCATCTTAATTTTGGGGAGGGGTAACACATAAAGTGATGATCTCGCCACCCTGAGGATTCCAGTGGCCATCCTCACGTTTCTCCAAACCAAACCAGCCTTATGTTCCTCATACACTTGGTTTTCCAACAGTCTGTACACTTGGCTGAGTTGTGCTGAGCAAGCAGTTTATTTGCCAGAAGAGTTTATCAGGCTCATTATGAAGAAATATGAAACCATCGGCTCCTGAAGCGCCCAGGAGGGGAGGGATGGGGCCCCTCTAATTGCTCTGTGACCTCGATCGGTCGTTCAGACTCCAAGACGTTTTGCTCAGAGGGTTGGCCGTGCTCCAGGCCAGCTGGCCCCTGACCAGGCTCTGCCCTCCCTGGAGATGAAGCCAGTCCCTGCTCCCCGCCTGTGGCTGCCGGCACCGAGTCAGTGTGCCTCTCAGGTCGTCTCCGGCCTCTTCCCTACTTCCTGGTGATTCCCTCAGTATTTCTCATCCTTTCTGAAATCCTGTGTAGAGAAGATAGATGGGGGCAGAAATCTGGAAGTCAGGTTAGTCCTGTTCTGTTTGTGGAGCATGTGGCCAACAGCTGACAGCGCTGAAGTGGCCGGTATCCATGTCCTAGAGGCATGGTGCCCCTTTCCCCCTATTTACATTTCTGTTAAGGTCCCTGGGTGCTTTCCCCATGGAGAGAGCACAGACTTCGGTGTTGAGATGGCCTCTGTGTGGCTGCAGTAAAGTGAATTTCTGACTTGTTTCCTGTTCTGCACGTGATAGGTGGAAGTCACGTAGGTTGAGCCCACTGCGCTGTCTGTGTGGTATGACCTGTGCGTTGCGTTCATTTGCGGCAGAGAGATCCAGAGACCTTGTTCCATTTGACTGGATGTGTGTTTGTTCATGGATGTTTCAAGCCACGGGTATAGATGACAAGGGGGGAAGATAGTAAGTCGATTGTTTCAGCTGCTAATTAAACGTGCTTTCTCCCGTCTCTGTGTTCGGCTGGGTCTCCCTGAGAGCTGCTGTTTCAGGAGGGAAGGTGGTTTTCGTTGCCGAGTCCGACCCTTGGGACCCCGTGGACTGTAGCCCACCAGGCTCCTCTGTCCACGGGATTTCCCGAGCTCTGCTCTGCTGGGAGGCACTGCCTAAACGTGGGGTCAGGCAGCCACACCTGGGAGCACGTAACTAAAGAGGCGGCCTCTGAGAGGACAGTCACATCATCACTTCCTCCCTGTTCTTCCTGAAAAAGGTTCCCAAGGGCTGAAGTTTCCCAGCCCTCACAGGTCGTTGCTCTGCCACCTGTTCCCAAATTCCAGACCGACTACTGAGTTCATTTTGTATTTCCTGTCCTCTCCCTGGGCCCCACCACATCCTCTCCCAGTGGCAGCCTGCAGACTCTCCCATTCAGGAGAGCAGGTAGGAAATAACTCACCTTCGCTCTCACCTGTGGAAGGGGGCAGCCTGCTCTCATTGTGAGTTGTTTTGTTCCTGAGCCGCGGGTCACCCTAAAAGTGCCGCTGCCACGTGGGTGCTGACAGTGCTTTGTCCTGTGTTACCTCACAGCCTTCAGGGTCATCATAGTTGTTATGTCTGAAGATACTAAGCCCGTGGTGCAGGCAGGTAAACTTGAGTCTCGCAACAAGTGGGTACATGACTGCCAAGCTGGCACGTCGTCCTGGACTTTCAGACTCCATGCAGTCCAGTGACTGGCGCCCTTGTTTTTGATGTGTGTGTATTAAAAGGAAGGTCAGTGTCAGTAGAGGCTTCGTTACCCAGACCTCTGCTCGTCTAGTAAGGAGCTGGGGCTCCCTTTGCATCTGGACTTTGGCTGGAGGGCTCTTCTCCAGTCCTGCTGCTGGGTGCTGCCAGAAATGAAGTAGGGTGAGTGTTGAACACTTTTATCATCGTATTAATTACCTTTTCTTTTTAGGGCACATGATACTAAATTTATACTGATACAATAGAGGAAAGTCATTTAAATCATGAATGTAAGTCACTGTAAAGAAAATAGCAGATGGATATAGTACCCAATCTTAAGAGTATATGGGGGTGGGTGGGGCTTGGGAAACCCTGGTGGAAATTCTCATTCCCTGGTAAATTGTAAAGGCTGACGTGGAAGAGATAGACCATCGCTCCGTGTGTCACAGTCGTCCTGGTCTCTCAGGGCACTTGTATTAGGTGTGTGGGTGCCTGAGTGTGCAGGGGGAGTGTGGGTCACAGGTGCTTGGGTCAGTGCTGGGTACATGGGCGGTGGGATTAACGGGCCAAGGTCGCACCCACTTTCTCTGATGACTGTCCAGTTTCAAAGGATGGAGCTCTCCTCTGCTAGAACTCAGAAAGTCAGTGAATAACTATCTCCCCGCCCCCTGCCCAGACCCTACCTGCTCCCTTTGAAGTTTTGTTTTTTTTTTAGTATGATAATGGGCTTCCTAGGTGGCACTAGTGATAAAGAACTTACCTGCCAGTGCAGGCTCCGGAAGATCCCCTGGAGTAGGAAATGGCAACCCACTCCTGTATTCTTGCCTGGAGAATTCCATGGAAACGGGAGCCTGGTGGGCTGTAGTCCATGGGGTTGCAAAAAGTTGGACCTGACTGAGAGTCTGAGCACGTGGCATATAGGGCCCGATTGCTTCCATTCTCTGTGTGTATCCTGAAGATCCATCACAAACATGCCAGATCCCAGGCACAGCCCGAGAGTGTGAGCTCAAGCTACAGAATTTGACTCCCGAGCTAAATGACAGCGGGCGGGGAATCCCTTTAGGGTCTTTTCCAAAATCTAGCAGAAAGAGCTATGTTTAGCTTGTTAAGATAAAGAACTGGTCGCGGGAGGGAAGATAATGAGAAAGAGGGCTTGTGTGTACATGATTCACAGAGAAGAATCCAATTTTACAGAAACCGCAGCCCAAATTAGAGAAAGCAAGCTTTTGGATTAAAATGATTTCTGTTGTGGTTGTAACATACCACAGTTTGATTTTTGTCCAGATGAAAACATTTGGTTTTCACTTCAGTAAATATTGTGGAGACATTGCCAACTAATTCTGAAAAGTAATGAAATACGGCTTTGGCAAAGCACAGATGCGTTCCGCACTCCCGATTCCACCGACTGATCCAAGTTCAGATTTTTTATGTTTCCTAATGCACTTGAATAATCAGGAGAGAAAAATCTGCCTGTGATTTTAATAGAAAACTGTAAGTACACGTGTATATCCCCTCCCCCCATTCCCTATGCCATTCATAACCCTCTTACAACATTAAAGGCATTCACCTTTCATTGATGACTGCTTTAAAACTACAGAGTTTGTGGAGGAGATGTGCTTAGTCACTCAGTCGTGTCTGACTCTTTGCGAGTCCTGTGGACTGTAGCCCGCCAGGCTCCTCTGTCCATGGGATTCTCCAGGCAAAATACTGGAGCGGGTTGCCAAGCCCTCCTCCAGGGGATCTTCTGGACCCAGGGATCGAACCCAAGTCTCCTGCATTGCAGGCAGATTCTTTACCTTCTGAGCCAGCAGGGAAGCCCGTGGAGGAGATAGATGGAGTTATTCTGTGTGATGAGGCAACCTCTCTGACTTGTTGATTAATACCACAAGAGGGGCTGGTACCTACGGAGGGGAGAGAGCCCACCCCAGGAACCAGGTGGGGGCCTCTCAGCCCTTTCTAAGACCCCTTGTCCGCTGTGGGAGGGGATGGTTTCTCTTCCGGAAGCTTTTCCTTGTTGTATTTTCCAGCTCTCTCATCCTATTAATTTCATCTCTAGATCCATGCCCATTTTCCTGAATGCTAGGCCCACAACGAGCTTTTCAAAAGTTTACCTCACCTGATGTTTGGAGGCAAAAAGTTTCCCTAATAAATTTTCTAGAGAGGAAGTTTGCTGCTTAGGTGTGAGAATCTATGAGTTGCAGACCATTTTTCATCAAAAATTCTAAAAAAAAATGCAGAGTCTTCTGTTTTCAGATGCTAAATGTTAACTTTCCATTCACACAGCTTCAATTGGATTAGCAAATGGACCCATTCACCCATTTTATAAGGAGGAAGGTGGGGTGATTTCACCAGTGATAAATAGTCCAGACTACTGGCTGTTTTCAAGGCTTTGAAATACCCTTTCCTTCATCTGTTTTGTGTCTAACAGATTCCTCCTCCTCTAAGCTTATTTGTAAATTAGCTAATTGAGCTTGTATCTTGTCTAAGAAGAAAGAAATGCTCTACGTGAATGTCTTGATTAGTTTGGTTTCTCAAATGCTTTTGGCTCTCTTTTATGTATTTGAGGTTCTTCTGCAGTTATTTTCTAGGTATTTAGCAGTTTGTGTTTCTCTTGTCACCTTGGTTATGACATGTGAGATGATCTTCCTGGTTTTATGTCAACAAGAAAGAAAAAAAGCTGTTTCTGCTGCTTTTTCCTGGGTGCTGTGGTTCCCCCTGATCTGGAATGTTGGCATGACCCTCTCCATCACTTCTAAGTGGACATGTTAGCAGGTCTTAGAGGGATTACCAGTAGCTGCATGGTGACCGAGGTTTTCAGTATGCAGTGTTGCTGGAGTTAAGTCTTTTCTGCTTGCTGTAACTTGACTACAAGGTTCACAAGAGATACAGGTGTGCAGGTACCCAGAAAAATTCTGAAGGTATGTTCCTTCTGGGTGAGAAGCTATAGTTGATGAGGCCACTCCTGAGATTGGCAGTGGCTTTTTAAATGAAACGTGGAAGGTGGTAAGGCTCTACCCAGGCCGTGATGCGGAAGGGAGAATTGGCACCAGCTTATTGTTTGAGCCAAGGGCATCCTGACCTTTCTGCCCAAGGCTTGATAATAATATCAAGCACTGGGCTTTTTCCTCCACTAAACCCTTCTCTTTTCATCACAGGAGTCTCTCCATTCCTCTTCTTATTTGAGCATCTATATTGTCTTTTATTTTGTTGATGCTTTGCCTTTAGGTCCAACCAGCAAGTCATTTAGGAGAAAACCCCCATTAGGAGAACCTACATTACTTTATAGGGTGAAAGCGATCGCTTTTATCCCCTGTGCCCCCATACTTGTGTCCTTTCCACCTCTGACTGCAAAGCCAGTCCCATCAGAAAAAATCTTGTATTATTCTAAGTTTTGCTTTAGGAGTGAATTCCTCAGGGAAGACACTCCCCACCCCCTTCCCTTGTCTTCTGTTTCCTACTTCATCTTTCTCTTCCAGAATATCTGTCTTCTAGAACATATATCAGGTTACATCACTTTGTGTATACTTGGCTGAGAAGCTGTTTAAAGAAATGGATTCATAAGGTTGGTTGCTTTCTTCTTTTGTTAAAATTACCCTATATGCTTTCTTTAGGATATTAATGAAACTTGGGTTCTGAATTGAACTCCTCAACATTTCCTCCACTTTAGTTCTTTGGCATAAATATAGTGCTCACTGCTTTCTCAGAGTCTTTCTCAGAGTAAGGAATGTGATGCTTTATGTATTGGGTTTGAGTTTCAAAAAATCCTCAACAGACTGTAGGTGGCAGTTACCTCTTAATTTCTCATGTGGTTCATGTGGATTTTGCCCAGTTCTCTTTGAAGCAGACTTGCTTTGCTCCCAAATGGCCTCAGTTGCAGAGTTTATTCCCTTCTCTCCTGATCATGGTGGGATGGAGCAAGGCTTACTTCCTGAAATTCCATCCTGCAATCCTGCTTCCCTCCAATAGAGGGCAGAGTGAGCTGTGGACGTCACTGCAGGGTCTACACACACCTGCCCTGCGTGGGACTGTAATGATCCGCTTTCTGATTTCAGCCGCTGGTCAGTGCATCTGACAGTGTGCAGGGAGGCTTTTCTTTAAGAGAAGTTAGGTGTGGCTATTTTGATCTTGAAGGAACTTGAAGAAATGTGTTGAACCTCTTTCTTATTTTACTGAAGAGGAAAATTTAATGGCTGAGTCTGTCACTTCCAAGTGTTGAGTCTCCAGCTCTGTCTGACAGCATGTAATGTGTTACTTGATGTCATGTCACATGCTGGATTGAGTTGGAGTTTATGGGAAATTTCCTCTCCTTTATTTTTTTTTTTAATTCTGAACCTCTTTTTGAGCACTGAAATAAGGTTTCTTGATTTTTTTCCTTAAATACTTAGATTTATGGGACTTCCGTACTGGTCCAGAGGTTTAAGACTTCACCTTCCAGTGCAGCGGGTTTGGGTTTATCCCCGGTGGAGCAGCTAAGATCCCACATGCCTTGTGGCCAAATACAAAACATAAAACAGAAGCAGTTGTGTAATAAACTCAATAAAGTTTTTTTTTTTTTTTTTAAGGATAGATTTAGGAAATGACCCATCGGTGTAGGTACATTTGGCCTTGGAGGTACTTACTCTGTGTGTCTCTGTGAATGATATGTTCTGACTGGAAACTTTTTTAAGTACGAAGCTGGGAAGGATGGTGTCACTTCTTTTTCTATTCAGTCTTGTACTAGTTGTAAAACCACTTAGTACAAGGGTAAATATATTCAAGTGGGGAAAAGGCCAGATATTTCCTCCTCCTCTTTCTTTTTTTTTTTTAAAGCTTCATCTTCTACTTGATCAGATGGTTTTCCCCAAAGCCTCTGACAGACCTTCCTTCTGTTGAGAACCTGCTTCTAATTGGAAATGATCAAAGCGGGGAAAACAAAGGAAATGGCTTTGGTCAGAGTGTCTCCAGTCATGTTACAGAGTGTTTGTCACACATATCCCTTTGGAGTTTCGTTTCCCTTCAGTGCCGTGACCCACATAACCTGTGGGCTGGGGTGTTTGAGTATCAGTAGGTCATGCTGACTGTAAGTGGAAGGTGCTGTCTTTGTCTTTGCATTTTCGGGAGCTGGGCAGTTGTGGTTTGCCACTTCAGTGCTCCGACGCTGCTCGTTCATGTCCATCTCGTTAGAACAGGTAGCCCTGATGCTGGAATGGTTAAATTAGCCATTGTGGTTCAAGTTTGAGATCCAGTTTGGGAAGGAGAGCACATTCAGTTACTTGAATCTTGACTGATACTCCTGAAGTGTTAGCTCATTCACAGGAAGCTGGCAAGAGAAGAAATGAACTTCACATTTATTCTTCTGTTACTTGATAGCAGCTCTCCTCCGGATACTTAATGGGAAAGAAAATGAAAGTTATTGCCAGAAATTAACTCAGGGGTTTCACAAATTGATCGATTAATCAATTAACCAATTAACTGACTAATTAATTATTTAAAAAAAATTAAGAGCCTTTGGTCCCAAACAGTATACCAGTGAATGGACAGATCTCCTTCTGAAAATTCATGATTTGATAAAGAAGAACGGTATTGTGCTTCTTTGTAATATTGAGCTTGTTTTCTGGTGTTACTGTTCTGTCTTAGGTTCAGAAGCAGAAACATTTGGAGATGAGGAGGTTAAGGTATAAAAGGAGTAAGGGATTGGGTGCTATGAAGAGGTTTCTTTGATATTTTAAATTTATTTAAGCCAGTCTTCTAGTTAGTGTTATGCAGGAATTTATTTTAATAATTTTACATGCTATTAACCTGATCATAATATCAAAGTAGCTTCCAAATATATTGTGATTTTGGAATCCATACCTGTCACTCACCCCCTATGAATATCAGACAGATTCCTTTTATAAGGATATGTCATATTTTGTTTTTATCACTTGTGTCTCTCTCTCTTTTTTTTTTCTTCTTCATTTTACTTTCATTTGCTTAAGTTCATACTTTTTAAGTCTAGACGATGTAACCCAGAATAGTCTCATGTCTTTGACACTATGGATAGGGTTTTGTCGTCCCCCCGCCCTTCTCAAGAATAATCAAATGAGGTTTTAAAATTTTTGATTTGTTATGTCTGGTGAATGGCATCGTCCCTCTTCCCTGCTGGGGGATTTTGCTTGAAATCTGTTAAAGGGACACAGAGTCTTGTTTCCTGGGGGATGTTTGAAAAATAAAAATGGCAGTAGAGGTGAATTGCTTTATCTGCTTGGTCATGAGGATGTAAGTTTGTAATTTAATACATGGGTCTACTTGGGCTTCCCTGATAGCTTAGAAGGTAGAGAATCCACCTGCAATGCAGGAAACCCCAGTTCAATTCCTGGAGAAGGGATAGGCTACCCACTCCAGTATTCTTGGGTTTCCCTGGGGCTCAGCTGGTAACGAATCCGCCTGCAATGCGGGAAACGTGGGTTCGATCCCTGGGTTGGGAAGAGCCTCTGGAGAAGGGAAAGGCTACCCAATCCAGTATTCTGGCCTGGAGAATTCCACGGACTGTATAGTCCATGAGGTTACAAAGAGTTGGACCCAACTAAGCAACTTTCACTTTCCACTTGAAGTGGGCTCTGGAAGGGGTGGAGACTCAGGCCGGTGTTTATGCCCCTCCTTTTGACCCCGCCAGGTTCTCCTGCGCTGCCCAACAGCATGGTGTATTTTGGAAGCTCTCAGGATGAGGAGGACGTTGAGGAGGAAGATGATGAGACAGAAGACGTCAAAGCAGCCACCAACAATGCTTCATCTTCATGCCAGTCAACCCCCAGGAAAGGAAAAACCCACAAGCATGTTCACAACGGACATGGTAGGTCCACTGTTGAATTTGGATTTAACAGATAAAATCCAAAGCTTTGAGTGAAAGGTGGAATAGATCATGTGTTGAGAAGATGATCAAGGTGGCAGAGTTGGGTTAGTGATGTTTTGCATACTTCTTTAAGTAACACACACTTAACCGAGATCGGCCGGTATGAAACAATCCAAACAATTGTGTTCGAGATGAATAGATTGTTGGATACATATTCTTAAGTTTGTAAAGACGATGGTAAATTCCATAAGAACACAGATGTAGGAATTGGAGGAGGAAGATATCGCATCTGAACAGGCGTGGTCGAGGTAATTTCATGAAGTTGCTGTTGTCATTTCACTTACGGTTCTGATTCTAGCAGTTATCCAGCATGTGAAATCAAGGGCATGCATGTGTAGTAGAAACTAGACTCATTTTTACCCCTGACTGTTAACATTCCAGGGGCAGGACACATAGCCCCAAAAAATAAGAACGAAGGGTCAAGAAAGAAAAAAGTATAAATGAGTTGACCGTGGAAAGTGCCCAGTGGTTTTTCAACAGGGAGCTGACTTAATCGGAGTTATATTCTGAAAAGATTAAGCTGGCATCAATTAAGAGGATTTCATAAAGGGAAATGATTTCAAGAAGAGGAAACACATTGAAAGGCTGTAATTGTAGGCAATTACCTGGCTCAAGGTAACAGGGGACTAAAAGGTGGCAATATAGATGGGAGGATATAAGTACAAAAATTTGGAGGCAGATACAGAAATACTGCAGGGGTGGGGTTGAGAGAACTTGATGAGTAACTGGATTAGCGTGGGGTGTGGCAGGGGGTGGGAAAGGAAGTGAGAAGAAAGAGCATGATGGCCGCAGATGCCTGCTTTCTGTGAGCTCTTACCCAGCTTCTCTGCTCGAGAGCGCATTTCCCTTGGGACACGTAGAGCGTCCACATCTACAAATGACAGAAAATCAGTGCTGCCAGTAAGTGATTGAGGCAGAGGAAAGTTCTTCTCATTCTTGTCCTTCACGGCTGAGCCCTTAGCCACCCCTAGCCTTTCTGGACTCGATGGGAAGTTGACCCGTAGCACCAGCATCACTTGGATGTGATGGGAATCTGGCCACCTGCACTGGTGTTGACATTTCTGCCTTGACAGTTGCATGATTTTTTATTTGTCCTGCTTCCTGTTAGGGCTGTGTTTAGGTGGCATAGAGAGATGGCAGAGATGTGACTTAAAGACCCTAGAGTTTGTTGGGGAGATGAGGTTAGTAATCTGTTTCTCAGCCTCCTTACCTGTAAGGAAGGCACTCAGTGAAGTGTTTGAATAGCCTCTGTTAGCTGTGTGTAGACCTGTTCATGTTAAGGGGTGGCTTCTTTAACTAGTGGGTGGTCTCGGAAATCTCCTTTGTGAGAGGGCAGACCAGAGAGCTGTTTTCCATGAATGACAGTAGAAACAATAGATTTTAGGGTGTGTTCATCTACGTTATCTTTGGATCCCATCTGCTTTCTCTCCAGCAGAGTCACTGGGAAGTGCTCAGGACAGGAGGCATTTCTTGCTTTGCAGTTGAAGAAAGGGAAGAGCTAATGTCCTGTACCCATCACTAAAAGTGGCCGATTGCAGATGAGAGTCAAGAGTTTTGACATGCTCCCTGCCCCAGAGAGCGCCATCCTCTCGTGAGGGTGAGCACGTGGACAGTCTGTGGTGTGCTGGTGGAGTTGCACTCCGTCTGGTGACAGCGGCGAAGAGCCAGCCGGCTCTCATGTCTCTGGAGGGTTCATGTCTTAATAATCCCAGCGGATGGCGGTGCTTCCTTTTTGTGAGGCCAGTGGAAGGAGGGGGCTGAAGCCAGCTCAGAAATACACAGGCTGTTAGGAAAGCTCCTCCAGTTTCACGTGACTCAGAGGAAGTTGTTTTGTTTTGTTTTTTTAAAAAGAGAAGTCTGCTTTGGAGAAAGCCAATTGCAGCCTCAAGTGCAGTATTTTAGAAACACCGTGAGCTTTCAGTACCTATTTAGCTGAGCTCATTTACCTACCCTGTTCTACATCCTCTGTGACATCAAGAAGGCCCAGGACAAGGGCACAAACTGCCACCACCAGGTTATTACAGTATGACTTAGTGATGCTGCGGAGTAGGTCCCCAGCAGGAGGGTGTAAGGAGATTCCTTAAAACACTGTCTTTACCACTAGAGAAAGGAGTTATTGATATTACAGGGCCATGGCCCCAAAGTGATGAAACTAGAATGCAATCATCTTTGAAAACCAAACATTCAGCTGTGGGATACTGTTCCTTTCACAGCCATTTCTTGATAATTGAAATTATACTGTAACACCAGATTGCATAATGCACACATTTGTTCCCCCCACCCCCACCTTTATCCTTTTCTATAAGGTCTTTATCAGCATCAAACAGTCATCATGAGCTTCCTTTCCTGACCTTTTTAAGGCTTAATTAGCTGTGTGGTAGGTATTTAATTTCTCTGATTCTTAATTTTCTCTTGTATTGTAAACAAGCAAGGTAGCCTAGATGGGCATTCATTTGTTCCTTCTCTGATTTGTTCCTTCCTTCACTTATTTTTGTTGTTGTTCAGTCTGTTAGTCGTGTCCAACTCTTTGTGACCCCATGAACTGCAGCACACCAGGCTTCCCTGTCTTTCACCATCTCCCGGAGCTTGCTCAAACTCGGGTCCTTCATTTATATTCTCAAATAAATAATTGTGGCCGTAGTCTCATGTACAGGCATCATTACCCTTGAGATCTGTTAACGGTGGATGTTGGGCATTGCTGTCTGTTCAAGGGAAGTGGCTTTTCCAAGAAGATCCAATTAGGTGGGTGAAGGTCCCTAAAATTTTGTTTTTCTCCTCTGAGACAGTAGTATGTTTTTCAGATTAAAAATGTTTCTCTCCCACCCTGTTTCCATTGGTTTCCCATTCTCATCCATACTTTGTCTTCTTGCTCCTGTTTTGACCACAGTAAACTTGGTGCAGAGCTGTGTCCACTAGAGTGTGGGTTACAGAGCGCCGGCAGTGAACCCAGGACTCCAGTGGTTTTCACAAGCAGTCAGGCCCAGACCCCCGAGAGCTCTGCTTCCGTGATTAATACATACAGATCAAACATGGCACGATTCCCATAGCAGTTTAAACTTGTCTTTCCTGCTCTGTGGTGTTTTTTTTTTTTTTTTAATTGAGACTCTTTCTTTTGTAACTATTGAGCAGGATTCCTTGAAATTCCTTGTAATGGGATTTAATTATGGGTACCCATCAGTTGCAAAAGTGAATGTTTGTTTAAATGCACCATAAGACTACAGAATGACCCAGATATTCCTAAGAAGGTTCACTTGGGATAGAAAGTGGTGGGATTACAGATGGTGTTTACCTGATCTGTTGGCATGGCCTTGGGCCGGTGGTTGTATTGGTAAAGAAAGCAGTTGGATGATAGGTGGTATCTATGAGGCAGCGGCTCAGGCTTACCCAGGACCAGTGCCAGCCCACTTGTTTCTTCTGGGGTTCAGAGGAGGTCTTCAAATTCAGAGAAATGAACTTTTCTGGTTCAGGTTCTGAGGGCACCTTCAGAGCCCCACACTTGCCCCGGGGTGTAAGGCACCAAGGCCTGGTCGCTCTCCGCTGAGCAGCAGGCTGGTGTGAGTTGCTGAGCCTTGGGCCGGGCCACATGGGCTTGTCCCTCTGCAGAGCGGGTGAGGGCCCTGGGTGTGGCCGTTGTGGTGCAGGAGGCCGTGGCGCGCTCCACCCCTCAGGCCCCGCTCGCTGGCTGTGGATGGTGCTTGGGGAGCGTGAGCAAAGACTCATTCTCGAGGTTAAAGTTGGTTCTCAGAGTGTATGGAAAGAGATATGGGGTGCAGCCTGTGAGTGAGATGAGGGTGTCCCTTTTCCCCGTCCTTCCTTTTTGATCGATTTTTGATACTTGCCTTAAGTTAACTCCTTCGTTTTCCCAAAAGAAAAATCTACAGACCGATCATCTCCATTTCCTTTTGATTTGTGACTCAGGTGAAAAATGTGCAAGTGATAGAGCAGATTTTCTAAACAGGAAAACCTGGCTGAGGCCATCATCACCGGGGAGTCAGGCAGGTTCTCGGGGATTGCAGCTTTTTCGCACAAGAGTAGGCTGCTTTTTCGTTCTCCGTGACGCTGGGTTTCTCTCGTCTGGTGGTGCTTCCCCCTGCTTTGTGAGCTGGAGATGTGAAGTGTGTTGGGAGATCCGGCATCTATATCCTCCTCCCAGAAGCGGAAGTAAATGCACAGAAAACGTGGGGAACACTTTATCATGGGGGTAGCTTTGGCCCCAAACCCTGATCTGCCTGCAGATCCAGAAAAACGGTTTTATTTAGGCTGTGCAGGTTTGAAGGGAGGGGAACCCAAGCTGCCAACGGTGTTCTCCTTTATCTTGTTTCTCCCCTGAACTTGAACCTGCGTGGGCAGCAGCAGGGCTCCTGGAAGCCAATGCAGGAGAGAAGGTACACCCCTGCCCCCTCCCCTCCCCCTCCATGTCTAATGGCCCGGGCTGGGGCAGACCCAGCTCCCTGGGGGTCTGACCCCTGACCCCAGCAGTCCCCTCTAAGAGCCTGGTGTCCCTAGCACCTGTTTAGTTGTGCAGACGTTAGAGAAGACCCTGATGTTCTCATTTATAATCCAGTGGGCATCCTAGTGGAAATGGATTGTGGTTTATTAAAACACATGGTCTGAAGTGACACAGACGGCATCACATATGCTCATAACCTTGGCTTCACACTCAGGGGTCACAATATCAGTGCCTCCAACAACTTCTATATTGAGGACTCTCTTCTTCAGTTTCCAAAATACCCCTCCATCTACAGAGCCTGAGATGATCCTCACAGGAGAGCACTTAGGTAATCTCTGTATTTGGCCACCAAACAACACAGTCAAAACGGGCCTCTGAGTATATGTGTTGCAAGTTAATATTTGAAGTGACTGTTTGAGAAGTTCTTGTCATTGGTAATTGTTCTTCAGCAGGGTAAGTGAGGTAGGGTAGAGGAATTAATACGTAGAGGAATTAATATGTCTAGAAAGAGTCTGGCTTTGGTTTTTCTTAGCCTTTCACAGGAGAACTCAGTGAGAGTGGGTTGCTCAGATCATCCCCATATTGTGTATTCTTCTCATGCCTTTTTAATTTTTTTTCCTTCACTTAATGGAAAATGGAAGGAATAGCAGAGATCTCTCTTTCTTTTGGGCTTCCCTGGTGGCTCAGATGGTAAAGCGTCTGCCTGGAATGCGGGAGACCCAGGTTTGACCCTGGGGTTGGGAAGATCCCCTGGAGAAGGAAATGGCAACCTACTCCAGTACTCTTACCTGGAAAATTCCATGGACTGAGGAGCCTGGTAGGCTACAGTCCATGGGGTCACTAAGAGTTGGACACGACTGAGCGACTTCACTTTCACTTTTGGTGCGCCTCTCTTTCTGAAGAAGGACATTTCTCACAAGCGTTTTTAAACAGCATGTCATCAGACTCCCAGCTGGAATGATTTCATTGCTTTTGAATTGACACTGGGTGGGTTCCGGTGGGCGGGGCGGGGTGCATTATTTAAGGGCCCAAAATAGGTCATTTGGCCGATTTCACCTGTTTCTGCCCTGGGATCACCTTTGAGGTGTATTCGGCCCCTCTGGGTCGTGGAGGGGTGGGCTGTGTGTGCAGGACCAGGGTCCTTCCCTGTGCCACAGGTGACACTGTCCAGCTGAGAAGAGCTTATTTTCTTTAACTGATGCTTTTGTGGAATATCCTCTTCACCTGTTTTTTAAACCTCCCGCAGCTTGATTTTTTTTTCCCCCCTCCCAGTTGGGGCAAGTGAATCTCTTGAGTTGGAGTATGGGTTGTAAGCCTGTTCTTTAAGAGCAGGAGTGCAGAGTGGTAAGTATGTTGTTAACCCTCCGCTCCTCTCTCATCTGGGGCCACTTGGCCTAGTGGCTGAGAGCAGGACGCTGATGCTTGTTGGCCCAGATGTGGTCGCTACTTGAGGCAGTTGTAGTTTTCTTATCTTTAAAGAGGTAGTAGGCATGCTTTTTCATAGGTTTTTGTGAAGGGTAAATGAGTCAGTGTAGGTTGTATTTCTCTCTGGTAGAGAGCACCATATTGGCTGTTAATGCCTCATGTGATTGTAAGATCTGGAAGTCTAGAAATAGCCTTGTAGTTGATAAGAGAATCTCAGGAAGTTAGTATGTTTCAGGTACCTGGCACAAGGTGAGGGCTGCCCCAAAGGGACTGTCACCATTGAGTCACCCCAGAGGGACTGTGAGCGCTGAGTGTGAGTCATGCCCAACCTCAGCACCAGGAGCTGCTCCATGTGTGGTAGACAGACCCTGCTGAGCCGTCCACCAGGGTGATCAGCTCTCCCTCGTTTCTTGTTTTCCTTAAGCGTTTGCCCTGTGGGTCCACGCAGACCCTTGGGGGCACGCCTGCCCGCTGAGGGCCTCTCTTGCGCCTATTTATTTATCATGCAGATGTCTCTTCCTGGGGATGGCAGGGCCCCTGCTCTGTGGTGAGAGGCTCGGGCAGATTTCAGAGATGGATGACTGGGGAGATGGGTCCGGTGGTGGAAGAGAAGCTTCTGGCTCGAGTCCACCTTCCAGACCAGGTGTCATGATCCAGTGGTTTAATCTCTTTAGGCCCCAGTTTCCCCGTTTGTAAAATGCAGAGAGCACCTGACTTTTTCCATTCTGGTTCTGGACAGGCAGGGGTGGGGTTTCATTTTGGGGTGATGGGGACTTTAAACTTAAACTGTGACGGTGGTTGCACAAGTGTGAATATGCCAGAGCCTACTGGATGGTGCACGTTGAATGAATGGATCACATGCTATGTGGAGAGTGGCTCACTAAAGAGAAACAAGTGTCTGTTAGGACTGAGTGAGTGACAGATGCGTTTAGCATAGCGCCCGGCACTTGGTAGGTTTTCAGAAACGGGGTCTGGCTACCATTTTGTTCCTGGCCTCAGGTCCCATGACTTTTCCAAAGAACTGTAATACTCTGCAGTGCTGAAGAAATTAAGGTAACGTATTAGATTTTCAGAATCTTTAATCAGTTTGGTTGTTCATACTCGGCTGGGTTGTGCTTGTATCACATGCATTGTAAATTGAGTTGCTGAGCTGTTCACCCAACTGCTCAGTATTTAATATTTCCAGCTACATTCATCTGGCCTGTCTCAAGGGCATGCTTCAGTCAGGTGGGAATTATGCTGTTCCCAGAGATTTTCAAGTGCACATCTAGGATGTCCTTTTCTTTCCTGCCATTTCTTTCCTGGCTGGGGGGTGAGTGGAAGTGTGTGTGGGACAAAGGCAGATCCACAGACTTTATTTGGAGAAATTGAAAACAGTCCTTACTATGATAGAGATACTGCTGTATTTGGTTTTCTGTACTAATCTTTTTATTTTGCATTTTTATCCATTCTTTTATAACTTGTAGAGTTGATCATGTGTATGGAATGCTTTCCAATTTGACTTTTGTGCACACTTACTTTCCATTCACAGCAAAACCTTGAGATTCCTTGTTCAGGTCCAGAGGTGGGCCAGAGGTCTTGCCATTGACTTCAGAAGTGGTTGACCTTTCAGAATTCATCTCCTTGAATGTAGGGCTTTAGGAAACCCCAGGCTGCAAAAAGCACTTTATTCATTTGCTCTTCAGAGTTATTGCTTGTCCCCTGCTGGAGTATATCCCATGGCTCTGTGCTGTGTCTTGGTTCTCTTGAGGGTGAGAAAGCGTGAGACCCATCTCGGCCCACTGCCCCTCCTCTCAACGGGTCCTCCGCCCGGGTGTCCTCTGGCCCCCCTGCGGCACGTTGGAAAACGCAGGCGCCTTGAGCCAGCTGATGCGGGGACAGGCAGGATCAGTTACCATCCGGCCATCCATCTTGTCCTTTGCTCGGCTCCTTTGGGGGCCAAGTGGGCCAGTAAACCATTTTTCAATGACAGAAGCCATTCATCCTGATGATTGGTCTTTCTGATGCCTTGACCTTTATATTATCATAAAGGTCATCTGCTCTTTTCAGACTTTGGTTTCTGCAGTTATTAGGATCCTGTGTAAGGAACATGTTTAATTGGCAAATCTATCCAACTCTGTTGGGTATATTACATTATTGCCCACAGTGTAGTCACATTTCTAGATCTTGGTATGCTGGTAGCCAAGTTTTGATTGAAGAAACATTCCATGACTTCAAGTTCTTATAGAGAGAAGAAGATCTGGTTGGCTTTAAAGATTCTTTTCAACAGGTTTCTTTTTCCTGTTACACAGTGTAGCCAAAGTGGTAGAATTTCACTGGGTGGAAATTCCAGAGGGCTTTCAGAGCACCAGGTAAACCAGGAGAACTTGCTTGTGATACCAGATCGGGGTGCACGTGGACTGCTGTAGGTTCCAGCTGTTGCTGGGGGCTCCCAGCCCCAGCGAGATCCTGATGGAGCCGGAGCCGACCTACGCATTCTCGCTCTCCAGCTTGACACATGACTGCTCCAGCTAAGTCAGTGGAGCTGTTTTGGCCCAGGGCAAACCGGGTTGCAGCACTCACACAGCCAGCATTAAAATCCTTTTGAACTGTTTGCACAGGTTGGCAGACACATTCCATTGTTTTCAGACAATAGTGACTCAAAGTTGAACTGGCTCCAGGGAGCAAGTGCGGCTTTTGTACAGTAACAAGGATCCGATGCCAACCGATTGATGGGGCCTGCCTTCCCTGAGTCCGGACGCCTTGTAATGACATGAAGCTTAAATTTAAATATCTGGCTCCCGGTCAGAAACTTGGCATGTTCCTCTTTTCCTTTCCATAACATAGTCTTCTCTATTTATAACGATTCTTTTTTCTTTCTGTCTTTTGTCCTTTCGGCTTGTTTTGGGGTTGACACAGGGAACAAGTCTTATTTTACGTAATTTGGGGGTTAGTCCCATCTTCGACCTTCTGCTGTTTCTTTCCTCGTATGTGTCATGTGTCTGCTGGCAGACCTTCCTGCCCAGCTTTCACTAATGGCTTTTTGTCTGTGTTTCTTCTTCAGGGTGAAGGTTAGACACTGGGTCATCGCAGGGTGTCATAGAACTTTGGCCAGATGCCATTCAAGGGGTCCTTTATCCTGCTCACCTGATAGAAGAAAAAACTTCCTGGTTTTCAGATGAAGGGCCTTTGCTGGTGCCAGTAATTAGGATGATTGGGGCTGCACTCTGCTTCCAAGGAAGGACTTTCTTCAAGTGGGAGCCTTGTCTTTGCTCTTATGGCAGGAGCTTTTAAAAAGATCAACTTTCTTATATTTGCACAGCTCCTTTCTCTGAAGAATGGATAGCGTTTCATGGACTTTTAAGTACTTTAGTGATTCCTGAAGGGTAGATAACAGAGGCACTGGCTTGTCCTTCTGAGAATGGAGGCACAGATGTGTTTGTGCATGTGGCAGCTGGAAGTCACAACCAGCTGGTCTGGTCCAGCTTGTGTATGGAGTGAGGGTTTTAAAGGCCTGGAGGATCCCCTGGGAATCTTGTCAGGATCTGACTATGTGGACAGAGTCAGATGGGGGAACATGGTTTAGTACAAACCTTCTGGAGGTCCCAGGTCCTCTTCAGACGTGAGGTCCTCCTTGGAAAGGATGGCTTTCCGCCTTTCACACGATTGAAGTTTGCTACTGAAACTGTTTCTGTACAGACTTCTCTTGCCCATTTCTTTTTCATCCCCCATTGGGAGCAAATTTTACCTCCTTGCACCTGAAGTGACCCTCACTCAGAATACCAGCCTTTGGATTTAAAGGTTTTGCTTGCTGTGGTATGGAAACCCTTGCTACAGGCTATTTAACTTTCAGAGTGTGTGTATACAAATCAATGTATTTGTTCATTAATGCAGAGCTGTTTGTATCTGAGTATACAACATAATTTCCTAATACCATTCCTGGTGATAAACATTTTTTTTCTCTCCTTAAAGTAATGATTCCAATTATTCCTTTTAATTGAAGGCAGTGTGCATGGGTCCTCTGTACATTGAACTTTCTGTCTTATGTTCACAGGGTTTAAGCTTTTCCTGTGAGAGTGGATATTTTTTCCTTTCCTCTTCTGGAGAATCTTACAAGTTAAGACAAAAGATAATTACTTGGAGGAGTAAAACTGCGGGTTCCCACGACACTTAAAATTAATGAGCTGCCAATGACAAAATACACCTCGTCTGAGGCACCATCATCCAGCAGCGATCCCCCACTACCCCCAGTAATACTTCAGTTGACTTTTTGGCTGCGTTTGCGTGGACAGTTGCTCTAAAATAGCACAGTGGTTACAGAAAGTGGGTTTCTTCAAAAACTCTCCCTTTGTTGCAGATCAAAGTTAATGTTGCTGAATTTTTTATTTTCGAGATTTTTGAACACCTTCCCCTTTCCCAATCACCTGGTCAGAATGGTCTTTAGCAGAAGCCCGAGCTGTGGAGCGCGCTGCAGCCGGTCAGTTACGATGTTTAAGGCACGTGCCTCTCTCCCTCCTGCTGTGATCGGAGGCCCCTCTCCCCACTCCCGGGGAGGCAGTTTTGGTGCCAGTGGTGTCAGAGCTCCCGGGGGGCGTTGGAACAGAAGCAGAGCCGTGCCTTCTGTTTCAGATACAGGTAAGGCCAGTGAGCAATCTGTGCCCCTCGCCCCTGAATCTCAGAGAGAGGGTGCTGGCTAACCATAGTGCCATTCTGAGTTCTTGAAGTCTCCGTCTAGGAACTGGCCTCGCCCCGCGGTTCACTTGGAGTGGAGTCACCAGCTGTGCATGTGCACTGGGGCTCCACTGCCCCCTGGCCATTGACTCCATCGTGGTGTGGTCATCGCTGCAAACTAATGCCTGCCCACTGCTCCCTCTGAGATCCCCTCTAGATGACTATTTTCTCCCTGAATCCTCCAAGCAACCCTCTGAGATAAATAGTCAGTTGGGAAACTGAGGCTTAGACAGGAAACCAGTCCACGGTCAGGTAGTTAGCAAATGATTTCTCTGGATTCAAATTTAGGTAGCATCATTTTGGATCCTGGGGGCTTCTCTGGTGGTTCAGACAGTAAAGAATCTGCAGTGCTTGAGATCCAGATTCCATCCCTGGGTTGGGAAGATCCCCTGGAGAAGGGGATCTGCTACCCACTGCAGTTTTTTTGCCCAGAAAATTCCACGGACAGAGGAGCCTCGTGGGCTTGCAAAGAGTTGGACACAACTGTGTGACTAACACTAACGTGATTTTGGAGTCTGAGCTTTTGGGGGGATGCGTGGCTGTACATGTGAGTTCAAGGGCCATCAGAGCTTCAGAAAACCACAGTGTTGCTGATAACCAGGGGAAAGACGATCCAGTCTTTCCGGTTTCAGGCCTCTTGGTCTCAGGACCTGTTTCTACTCTTAACAACCATCGTGGGGACCGCAGAAGGCTTTTATCTTGTGATTGTATTTATTGATATTTACCATATTAAAACTAAAACTGAGGTGATTTAGAAATATTTACCTCTTTAAAAATAACACACACGCATTCCATGTTGATACAAATAAAATTTTCATGTAAAGAAAGGAACTACATTCCACACCTGAAAGTTGTAGGTGAGGGGAGTTACCTCATTTGACTTTTTTTGCAAATCTGTTTAATGTCTGACTTAGATGATGACAGATACATTCTTAAGTCCGCTTCTGCATTCAGTCGTATACAAGAAAATCAGTTTCAGACAAAGAGGTGGTTTGAAGAGGGAGGTGCCTTTGTGATAGTCTTATTCTTTGATTTCACACCCAGACCCAACCAATGGTAGTTTCTTCAAGGTCAGTTGTAATCTGAACCTGTATCGGTGAACTTTTTGTGCACTGTTAGGTTAACATCCATTGGTTTTCCTTCCACCTTGAATGTCTGTCTTACCACACAGTTTTATAATGTCTTACATCGATCATTTGAAACTAACGGTTCACTGGGTTAGCCACCCCTTCCAGTTGTCGGCACCTTCTGGTATGCTGTATCGAAGAATCTCCCCTCTGTACTGAAGTCATTGGGAAAGTCTTTAAGTTTTGAGAGGCTTTCAGACTCATGGTGGCAGATACAGGTTTTCCAAAATTGTCATTTTTGCCTGAAGTCATGAATTCTATCACTGGCAGCAAAAACTGTTAGTTAC
Organism: Cervus elaphus; assembly: GCF_910594005.1. NCBI lineage: Eukaryota > Metazoa > Chordata > Mammalia > Artiodactyla > Cervidae > Cervus > Cervus elaphus. Next base: position 41,871,960 of record NC_057821.1, on the reverse strand, counting down.
TTTATCCTTGACAGGCTCACTTTATTCGTTTTTGAGAAAATAGCTGACAAATAACTATCTCGGTTGTCCTTTCAAATAAAAATAGCATGCCATGAGAAAACACAGCTAGCTTGCAGCTTACTCTCAGAAGTGCTTTTCCCTAGAAATAGTCATCACACTGACGTTAAGGAGAAGTGCCTCCGTGTGTGGCTCCATTTTGTCGCACAGAGTGTGTGTGTACTCGAGAGTTGAGATTTAATGCTGTGAACAGTTCTGTTACCACTCTCTGAAGTGGATTTTTTCAGCTGCTCGTCGCGGGTGGTGAAGAGTGCAGTGCTCACTCGTACGCTCCGCTGCTGCTGCATCGATGTGTGTGAAGTGTGGCCACTCGGTGCTGCTGTTTATATTTTTTACAGTTTTATAGAGATGTAATTTACGTATCATAAAATCGAACCACAGTGAACAGGTTAGTAGTTTTTAGCATTTTCACGAGTTGTGCGGCCATCACCACAGTCAACTCAAACATTTTCATCGCTTTCACCCTGAAAAAACTGTACCCATTAGGAGTCATTCCCATCTCCCTACCCCTCCCCAGCTCCGGGCAGCTGCGAACATACTTTTCTAAAATGACTCTGTCTTTCATTATGTGACTGTCTGGGTCTGCGTTGCCGCACAGGCTTCTCTCGTGCTCAGGGCAGGCACTCTCGTCGTGGCGCGTGGACTTCCCAGCAGGGCCTTGTGGCGGAGCCCAGGCTCAGCAGGTGTGGCTTACAGGCTTAGTTGTTCCTAGGCACGTGGGATCATTCCTGAGCGGGGATCGAACCCGTGTCTACTACAGGCTGATTCTTTACCACTGGACCACCAGGGAAGCCCCTACTTTCTGTCTCTCAGGTTTGGTCATTTCGTATGAATGGAATCCTGCAATAGGCGGCCCTTCTTTCACCTCCCATAATGTCTCCCAAGATTTCGCCCGTGCTGGAGCATGTGTCAGTACACAGTTCCTTTTTACAGATGTATAACACCTTGTTTTGTTTAGCTAAATACCAGTTGATGAACCTTCAGATTTTTTTTTCAGTGTTCATTATTAATATTTCTGCTCTGACCGTTTGTATGCACGTTTGTATGTGGACTGACTTTTCGTTCCTCTTACGCTCATATCTGGGAGTGGAGTTGCTGGGTCATATGGTAACTCTGATTTGAGGAACTTCCAGACCATTTTCCAGAGTGGCTGCAGCAGTCTGCATCCCTACCTGCAGGGAATGAGGGTTCACTCTTCGTCCTCACCAGCTCTAAAGTCTTTGTGAGCACAGCCCTCCTAGGGGATGTGAAGTGGTGGTTCATGGTCATTTTGATTTGCATTTCCCTGATGGCTGATCTATCATTAGCCATCACCATCATTGAAATACCAACACAGTGAAAAAGGTAAATAAATACTTTCAGTATAATTATGAAAATATTTTTGACCTAGGAGATCCCATGAAAGGGTCAAGCCATTGACCCCCAAGGGTCAAGCCATTCATTAAGCTGCTGGAAAATGTGGGCTACGGTTTCAGCATTTTATTTCTCCTTGCTTGGACAGGACATTGGCACCACTTCTGTTTGCCCATGAAATGGTAATTGGGAGGCAGTGGGAGGCAGCCAGGGTCCAGTTGAAGGTTGCAGGAGGTCTGCTCGGGCTTGCTGTTGGGCTTTGTTGAAGCCCGTTCTGCGTCATCAGGGAGGCAGGAAGAGGTCTTGTCCCAATCTGAGTGTGGTAACCCAAGATGGACGTTTTACAGAAGCAGCAGGTAGGTCTTCCCAGACAGTTTCCATTCAGGAGCATGTGGTCCCCAGCCTCTGTGAGGAAACTGAGGATCCACACAGTTTGCCCACATGGTAGGGCTGGGAATTCATAAAGCCTTGTGAAAAGGAACCAACCCCCAGAATAAATTTTTGTAACCAAAATATTTATAACTGGAGAAGTCAATTCTAGAACTGGTACTTCTGTAATAGCAGACTGCTCATCTTTGTGGCAATAACAAAGCTCAGAAAAATATGAAATATTTAAGATTAAAAAGAAAGATGAAACTTCTATACTGTTTTTCAATAAAGAATGTGCTCACTGCCTTAGAAAATTGGTGAACGGTCAAGAATTGCCTGGATTCATGCTCCTTGGCTTGCTTTTTACTCACGTTGACGTATGACTTCTTATGGGTGTTGCTTCTAATTTGTCTGGAAAGCAAGTGCAGATACTGCCAGCTTGGGTCTGATGGATGGATTCCGACAACGTGTAGTTACTTTCACTTAGAATAAACGCCAGCCATTTCGAAGCCCTCCGTTTTTCTGAAACTGAGACTGTCGGACAGAGCCTTGCACAGCTTGGGTCGTATGCTGTGTTTTGATGTGTCACATGGGCTTTTGGGTTGAAAGCCTAGTTAGAGTGTGTGGTCGCTGGGGGTGGGGGAGATCAGGGTTTACATCCAGTCCAGGTACGGGAAACGTGAATCTTTTAATTATGCCATGTACAGTGTAATAACACATGCACTAAAGATGCAAATCTAAATCAAATCAGAAAACAATTAGAAAACTTCAAGGATTATCTTACCAACTGAAAATATAGGAAGGACTTTCTAAGCAAAGAAAGTTTAAAAAGTGGGTTAGCTAATTTAGCAACATAACAGATGGAAAAAGCAAATAAGAGGAAACTATCTGCAATCTGAGTCATAAATGTAAAGGATGCTTATACAAATGGGGGTGACGAAGAAAGCATTCAGGGCCCTGAGAAGGGCATCTCAGAAGACAGATGTTGTCTCGTGGCCTTGTGTGTTGAACTTCCATGTCTTTAAGCTTCAGAAAAAAGTTTCAGCTCAGAGGAGGAGGGGTTTTCTCTTTACAGTTGCCTGGTCCTGTGGTGCTTTCTGGTGGAATGCGGCAAGGCAGCCTTGACGTGCAGGTGCTTGATGGGCAGGGGGACACAGTGACCTTTCCAGGCCACTTCTGTCGGGAAGTGCTCCAGGAGCCTATTTAAAATGGGAGCCAGTAGGGCCCACTGGCTTCCCCAGCTGTTCGCCTGGAGCCCATGGGTCCCGGCAGGCCATGCACAAGTCTGTCCAGGAGTGGAGTCCCAGCTGTGAGCAGAGGAGAAGACTCAGGGCAGTATCACCATGGCGTTGCCTGTAAAGACCCCGAGCTCGTCTCCACTCCCTGAGGGTGGGGGGTGCAGCGGGCACGTGGGGAGCTGGCTCTGAGCGCCACCTGGCTGTCAGGGAGGTGGGCTCCGCAGCCAGACCTTCCGATGGCGTCCTCTGTGAAATGGGCTTGAGGGCAGGTCTGGTCCCTTTGCGTTCAGAGGCTGAGTGACTGCTCGGCTTGACTGCGGTCCCTGGGCTGAGAGCAAGCACTTCATACTCGTAGGTGTTGTGACCCCTGGAGTAGAAAGGGCTCCCGAGCCCTGCTCCCCCTCTTCTCTGGTCACCAAGGGGTCGGCGAAGCAGCTGCATCCTGACCTGTGTCCGCCAGCCAGATCTGCAGCCTCACACGCCTTACTTTAAACTCTGGATCTTCTGTCTTCATGCGTGAGGTGGTCATGCTCTTGGAATGTGACCAGTTGGTTTTTTCATTTTAATTCTTCCCTTTTTGTTTAAGGTGTGACGTTGATACTCTAAGGGCTACTGTATATTTGTGTGTATGCTTACTTTTTTATAGCGGTTTTTAAAAAAATGGATTTTCCAATTGTTTCAACCAAAGCTCCTAATTCCTAAGCTGCATTGATAACTTTTCTTTGGGTTTCTCTGTGTTTAGGATTATTCCTCTCCTTTGTGATCATTTTGTTTAGAGGTTGGGTCTTGAGAGCCTGTGAGATGTGATGTTTGTCCAGCGTGTCTTCCTTTTCTCTCTCCTCCTGTCTGCAGGGGTTTGGGGTACCCGGCAGCAGGCTGCATCCTGACTCTGTTCTTCCTCCTTCCTTTCCAGTTTTCAATGGTTCCAGCAGGTCGTCCCGGGAGAAGGACCCTGTTCAGAAACACAAAAGCAAAGAGGCCACTCCGGCGAAGGAGAAGCACAGCGATGCACGGGCTGACGCCCGGAGGGAGCAGGCGTCCGCGAGCCACCCCCCCACCGCCCCCCCCGCGGGCTCCTCGGCCAAGGGGCTCACCGCTCACCACCACCCCCCCCCTCTGCATCGGTCGGCTCAGGACTTACGGAAACAGGTGAGGATCGGCCCTGCCGTCCAGGGACCAAGGCCTGGCCCAGAGGTGTCAGCCCTCCTGCCCGAGGCCACCTCCCCGTTTCACCAAACTCACTGAAGGGGAATGTGAGGAGTAGCCCGAAGCACGGCATATTTCCAGGGCTCAGGAAGCAGGAAGGGATGCTCAGAGGTGAGAGAACCGTGACCTGGACGGGCGGCCAGTGCCCGCGCCTCTCCTTGGATGAAGACGAAGGAGGGGGGCATTGCTGGAGTCGTGTCTCCCCAGAGGGTGCTGCCGGGGCCGCCACCCTTGTGTGCTGGGGTGTCCTGGAAGGGCAGCGAGAGGACGTCCCCCCATTAACCCTGCCCCGCACCAGGGGAGCCTGGGGGTCCTCAGGTGAGACTGGGAGCCACATGTTGCATTGAAACAGGTCTGCAGCCGGCCTGGGTGTGAACTGTCCCTGGTGGACATGTTGGCAGCTTGTGGCAGGACTTCTGAGTGGCCTGCAGATGGTGATGAGATGGGGTGTGGCCGCGGGGGACATTCTCCCCGTCCCTCGCCCCGAGGCCGCACATGTTCTGCCCTCCCTGCCCCTCACCCCCACCCCCCAGCAGATTCCAGGGTGAGATCCAGACCCCTGATCCAGTGGGGGCGCCTGTTCCCACCCTCGGATGAGATTTCTCAGGACCTGGGAGGGCAACAGTAGGGATGAGAGGGGCCTGGCAGCGCAGCGAGACAGGCACCTGGATCCGGTGGCATCTCGTTAACCCCTCTGCTCCTGTTGTCACTGCATCGGTGAGCTCGCCTCCCTGGGAATTGTATCACATACAGTTACAGTTGCCCTTAGTGATACGGGTGGACTGGAGATTCCCTGGCAGGCAGTGCGTGGAGTGACTAAAAGATGCTCCTTGTTGTGTGAGGGTTGGAATTCCTCCTCCTGCTGAATTGTTCCTTCCCTGTGGTCTTTCTCATTCTTGACAGTGTCAGGAACTGTTGTCTCCAAACGTGTGGCTGTTCATGCACATACAGAGGACTGTGTGCACCCACGAGTATTATTAGTCTTCACTATGAGCTGTCAAACATTACTCAGTTGTCAGTTGGGGTGGATGAGGCAGGCATCCTCGTGTTTATGTTTCCACGGTCCTGAGATCGCCACTTCATGCTTTGACATGTTACCTTGAGATTAAGCAAGTGGGCTTTGCATATTGCCCACTGAAGTTCCTGCAACACAAACCTCAGTTTTCCTCATGAGAACACTTGAGCATGGAATTGGCCTTTCCAAGCTGGATTCCCAGTTTTCAGGATGTAAAGTGCAGGACACACTGTCCGTTTGGTGTCTTGAGTCCTCATTCCTTTTCCAAAGCTGTTGTCCAGACTGGTCCTTGTGCAGAAGTTCGTCTAGATCTTTGCTTATGAAAGAGAACAATTCTGAAGGGGTCCGGAGTGGACAGGGACCCATCTAGGGAGCAGAAATCTCAGGGTGGATTGAATATCTCTCTCTCACTTTCAGACTCATGAGGCTAGGTTGAGTTACCCCCCATCTCGGTTGGTCCAGACTCATCCTCAACCCCAGCGCCTACCCCTAAGTTCAGGGTTTCCCTTTACCACTGAACAAGAGGGGGATCTGCAGTTGGAGGTGAGAATTGAGGGAGCAGAAGGCACCCCCTGCCTTGGGGTGGCCTCAGCCCCTGCTCCACAGCAGGCTGTCCACCTGGAAGCAGGTGAGAGACCTAGGCAGGGCAGACGCCGTCATCTGCGTGACTGCAGGGGCCTGGCTGGTTTGCGGGTCCAGGTCTTGTAGGACGGGCGTCTCCTGCCCTCCCTCCCCTGTCAGATGCCCCGGGTGGGATGACCCAGGACTCCCAGTTCTAGCTGGGCTCTGAGCGTGACCTTCACCGAGACTTAGGCTGTGATAGTTAACCTGCCTGGGCCCTATTGTTCATTTGGAGCCAGTGATGCCAGCTCCTCCCAGCGACATTGTGGGACATGAAAGGGTGATTTTGATACCATCAAAGCCCATTAGTTAAGTACTCTCGGGGGGAGGGAAAAAAGGGTAACTAGAAGCCAATTGTAGATTCCTTTGTAACAGCCTGGCGCAAGTGATTAGAATCTGACCTTTCATCTTTTCAACTGCATAAAACACGGAGGCCCGGAGAATACTCGGATCTGTCATCTCAGATATGGTTAATTTTTTCTGTTGGCCTGAAAGAAAAGATCAGGAGTGTATGAAATGCAGGTGACGGGGTGGGGGACCCCTGCATGGGGTGCCGCTGCCTGCCGGCCCCTGGGCCCCGAGAGCTCACTCTGCTGTGGACGGCCCCGGGGCTCGCGTGTGCTGGGTGGGTGCCTGCCTTCCTGAGAGTCCTCCCCGGGGCTCGGAGCACGAGAACTCAGGGTGCGGGGCCTCGTCAGCCTTCTGGCTCCTATTCTCCCAAAGGTGCCAGGTGTTCCAGGTGGCACAGGCGTGTGTAACAGCCCTGGAACTGCTCCAGGCTGATGACTTGGACGTGTAGTAGATGTTTGAGGAAGGAGCATCTCTTCAGAGTAGTGCTTACGTGGTGTGCAGCGAGACGGGAACGAATTTAGGATGAAGAAACAACGGTTCTTACACCTGGATGGGGTTTGGAAATGGTTTCCAGGTGTGGTGAGGAGGGGTTTGCATCTGGTGGGGTGTGGGTGGGAAGCCAGGATGCAGCCGCTGTGGTTGGTGAGCTGCGCCCAGCGCGTCGCTCCGTGTTCTCGTCTGGGCGCTGAGGCGGGCCGTCACGGGAAGGAGAGAACCCGCTCGCGAGGGCAGGGCGGAGGGATTGCTGAGCTGTGGCGCCTCTAGGAAAGGTGCTCACAGTCACGTGTATGGCGGTTGCAAAAAATCTTAACCAAGTAAGATGGAGTGAGAAAGTTGAGCTTTTCAGACCAGAGAATGAGGAGTATTCTTTAATATTCTGGAAAACGATAAACAAGCCCCAAAGAGAGATGTGAGAGGCTCACCTTGGCTGGAAGAACATCTAAGGTCTTTGTCAGGTCCTGCGGGGAGTCTGGGTTGCTCTTTGTCCCCTGGGATGTGTGACTTAGCTGGGGGGCCTTAGGAGGGCGCCGTTGCTGTGGAGACCTCGGGGCCTGACGGGAATGCGTCAGCCTGGTCCCTCTGCTCACTGATTGCTAGGGGCCCGCCATGCCAGCAGGCCTGCCCTTCCGCCCGTAACTCTGCTGCCCATCCAGCGGATTCTGTTCATTTAGGCTCATGTGCTTTTTAAGTTGAATTTTGAGGTCCATGCTCGTCCCCAGGCAGCAGTGTTTCCTCTCGGGCTCCTTTGCTGCGCTCAGAGCCTGGGCAGAGCCACTCGACTCAATGGCTCCCTCTGGTGGGAGATGGGAGCGTGGCAGTTGAATTCTGGTTGAACTGAGGACCGCTGCGTGTCTGTGCACCTGGGGTAACCTGAGCTACAGTGCCGGGGGGCAGCAGTGGGCCAGCACCCCACTTCCTGCAGAGCTGGGTGACGAGGTGTCATTCCCCGCCCTCCAGTCTAGCCCAGCGGCGGCTCCTCTTGTGGGCCTGTCCTCATTCTTCGGAAATTAGTGCTTTTTGGGTGTCTCCCCTTGTCACTCCCTGGCTCCCCTTTATAAATGAGGGAGGCTTGTGTGAGTCACAAAATTAGCGTGGTGTCCAGGCTGTAAGACAGTGGTGAAGAGCGACTGACCATCTACCCAGTTCCCAGAGTCGACGTTTACAGAGGCAGGAGGTGGCAGCCTCCTGTGCAGAAGGGGCTGGGGCCTCAGAGACGTGAGGGGCGTCCAGTGAGGCACCAGGTGACAAGACGAGTCAAGGGTGACACACAGGTGCCCACTGCTGGCAGCTGCCCTTCTGGGTGTGGGCATCTGAGCCCCATGAGCGTGCTTGTTCTTTTCTTCCTATGGCATTTTTTATTTCACTCTTATTTAGCGTGGAATTTTAGTCCTGTGGGCAGATCATGCTGAAATATATGGAGCAGAGAAAAAGAACAACCATCTTTTCTTGAAACAGGGATGTGTGTGGGTGTGGGTGTGTAACCATGTCTTTTCTTGGAACAGGGGTTTGTGTGCGTGCACGCGTGTGCACCTGTCCCCTTAGCAGCACAGCCTTGTGATGGTGTTGCTGTTATTGACCTGTTACTGACTTGTGTTGCGTGATTGGCAGATAATGTGGAGGACCCTCACTGGGAAATAGACTATGTGGTTTGCATGCCTTTGCTGGGACCCCCGTGCCCCCTCCTCTCACCAGCAGGCGCAGCTGTTGAGTGTGGCCTGGGGCCGGGGTCCCTTGTGCACAGACACTGATTGCTCTCTGCTCCTCCTGCCGCCTCCAGGTTTCTAAGGTCAATGGAGTCACCCGAATGTCATCTCTGGGTACAAGTGCAACCAGTGCCAAAAAGATGCGCGAAGTCAGACCTTCACCGTCCAAAACTGTGAAGTACACTGCAACGGTGACGAAGGGGACTGTCACATACACCAAAGCCAAGAGAGAACTGGTCAAGGAAACCAAACCCCATCACCACAAGCCCAGTTCCGCTGTCAACCACACAATCTCAGGGAAAACTGAAAGTAGCAATGCAAAAACCCGCAAACAGGTGCTATCCCTCGGGGGGGCGTCCAAGTCCACCGGGCCCGCCGTCAATGGCCTCAAGGTCAGTGGCAGGTTGAACCCAAAGTCGTGCACTAAGGAGGTGGGGGGGCGGCAGCTGCGGGAGGGGCTCCGGAACTCCAAGCGGAGGCTGGAGGAAGCACCCCCAGCCGACAAACCGCAGTCGCCCCCCAAGAAGATGAAGGGGGCCGCGGGTAGTGCCGCCGAGGGCCCCGGCAGGAAGGCGGCCCCGGGCCCCGCCGAGAAGGCGCCGCTCGGGGGCCCCGGGAAGAAGGAGGTGCCCGAGCGGAGCCTGGAGAGGAACCGGCCCAAGCGGGCCACGGCCGGCAAGGGCCCGCCGGGCAGACAAGCACACGGCAAGCCCGACGGCGGCGCCCCCTGTGAAAATCGTTCTACCTCGCAATCGGAGCCCCTGCCCCGGCCGCACGAGGGGGCGGCCAAGGCCGAGAAGGGGGCCAGCAGGGCCGGGTGGGCGGCCATGGACGAGATCCCCGTGCTGCGGCCGTCGGCCAAGGAGTTCCACGACCCACTCGTCTACATCGAGTCGGTGCGCCCTCAGGTGGAGAAGTACGGCATGTGCAGGGTGATCCCGCCCCCGGACTGGCGGCCGGAGTGCAAGCTCAACGACGAGATGCGCTTCGTCACGCAGATCCAGCACATCCACAAGCTGGGCCGGCGCTGGGGCCCCAACGTGCAGCGGCTGGCCTGCATCAAGAAGCACCTCAGATCTCAGGGCATCACCATGGACGAGCTCCCACTCATAGGTAAGGCCCGTGGCAGCCGACCCCAGGCCAGCTCCTTGGGACGCGTCTGAGCCCAGGGGAGTCAGAGCCCCGCTTTCTGCAGATCAGGGTGATCCTGTGCCCCACCCCCCCCAACACACACACACACACACAGCCACACCTGTTGGCCGCCTGGCGTCAGAAGAGAGGGGCAGAACCTCTACCCCGCGCCTTCATCTGCCTGGGCTGCCTTAACCAAGGACTGCAGCTGTGGGCTTGACCTGCAGGGAGTCGGCTCTCTCGGTCTGGAGCCTGCAAGTCTGAGACGAGGTGCTGGCAGGGTTCGTTTCTCCTGAGGCCCCTCTCTGCCTGTGGACAGCTTCCTCCTCCCGTGTCCCCACCTGTTCTCCGCACACAGATTCCTGGTGTCCCTTCCTCTTGTTAAAAGGACCCTGGTCACATGGGGTCAGGGCCCACCCCGATGACCTCATTTTACTTTAATTACCGCTTTAAGGACTGTCTCTAAACATGGCCACACTTAGTCAGTCACGCGTAGAGGCTCTATGGGTGGGGGGGCGCTTCAGCCTTTTCTCCCTCTCCCCTCTTCCTTCCTTGCCTCTGTTTTCCCAGTGATAACCGGGTCCCGGTGGAGCCCCGTCGGTCCCGGAACACTGTGGACCCGAGCGCAGGCACAGCTCTGCGCTGAAGCTGCGCTTGCCTCAGTCACTGCTTTTGTGAACAGGCCAGCTGGCGTGGTGAGGGCCGGGCTCCGGGCAGAGTGCACGCACGGCCCTCCTGGAATCCCCGTCTCCCTCTTCCTCTGTGCGTTCTCGCACCTCCAGGATTAAGCCCCTCCATCAGGGTGAGCCGGTTCCGTGGAGTGGTGAGCTCACACGCTTCCCTTCCAGCTCAGGACCCTGGACGGGAGCAGCATGGGGCCTGCCTCCAGGTTGGAGCAGCCTTTTTGAAGGCCAGGAGCAGAAGGGCCGATGTCCGTCATTTAGGTGTCAGGGTGGGCTGTAAGATAGGTTTCCTTGCACCATGGAGGTTTAGCTATTACTCTCAGCAGATGAGAATCACTTAAATTGAAAGAATGCTTGGTTTGTGGTCCTCTGTCACGGATGTGATTGGAGGTGATACAGGCTTGGGAACAGGCTGAGGTGTCGGCATCTTGGGAGTACGGTGTGGGCTGCATGGGAGACCCGGAACTACAGTGGGGGCAGCTGGTCTTCTGAATAGTCAGGGCATCAGGTGATGCCAAGAGGGCACCGGTTTTCCGTTCAGAGTAGGTTTCCTGAACCTCAATCCCATGGCACCAGAAGCCACGAGGATGTGACCCTGGGGTGTGTTCACACCGTTGCTGTTGGCCCAGGTGTGAAGCCCTGTCCACGTGGGAGGGGAGCTGGCTGGCCTGTCACCCACCTTGGGTCTTGGCTCTGAGTTCATCCTCCTTACAGTGTGAGGGACTTAGTTTTGAAGGAAGTTTCCCAGAATCCACAGAATGTCTGCTCCTTCTCTGGGAAGGTGGCACTTTGTCCCAAAGCATCCTTGTGGTCCTGAGAGTGGGTTGATGAAACCAGGAGAGGAGTGACATGATGCCTTTGCGAGTACTGGTCAGGTTTTCTGTGCTGTTGGCTTACAACGGTGACCTCCTTTCTGGTCAGTCTCTGGTCTGACCCACATCCCCATCCACCTTGGCAGGTCCGGGAGGTGCCCCGAATGAGAGCAAGGCCTGCTGCACATGTTGGAATCTTGGGCCTTAGGCGCCCTGCCAGCCAAGGTCGGGACAGGTCTCCTCCTTGACATGGCCCCTGCTGCCCTGGGGCTTCAACCAAGCAACCAACCAGTGTCCCGCCTGGCACAGCAGATGGCCTCGGAGTGCCGCTCACCCGTTTCTGGCTGTGCTGGACCCCTGTTCCTGATGCTGTTCTCAGGAGTCCTATTGCTTTTCCTTTCCTTTATTTTATATAAATGTGTCCCCACCCTCTAAAGATAGAAACAGTCTTAACGTTTACTTTGCTCACCTAGCATTCTGTGGGGTGTTTATCTCCTAACAGCCAGTGGACGATTATTCTGGAAGATTTTTCCTTTTTATCGGTCAAAGGGTGGTTGCTTTTCCGGTTCCCATCGGGACAGTCACTGGGCGGCGCTCACACATCTCTGAATTTTGTGCAGTCTCATGTCTCATGGTTTCTGCAGTTTGATCAAGAGACCAGTGAGAACCAGCCCACACACCTCCGGAGATGGGCAGGGCTCTGTGTCAGCAGCGGTGGGAGGAGCTGAGGGGCGGACAGACTCCCGTCTGCGCTCAGGGGGGCCTTGCCCACTGCCTGGACATCCCGGGGGCTGAAGGGAGGTTACCATGCATGTGTGCGTGCGTGTGTATGTGTGCGTGTGCATGTGGTGGGGGAGGAGGGTTGGGAGGGGAATTAGAACTGATGGCCCGCTCTGGATGTGTCCAATATCTGATCCCACAGCCGTTCCAGGCACTGCTGGGCTACAGAGGTGGCCCGAGGGCACAACCCAGGCCCTGCCAGCCCTGCAGGGAAGCCCTGATCCTTGAGCTGTCCCCCCACCTCCGGGGGCGTGAGGGGCGTGCACCTTGCCCCTGCTCCAGCCATGCTGGGCTCTCCCTCCCTAGGGGCCGACTCTCCTTCCATTCAGGCCTCTGCCTAAGTGCCTCCCTCTCGGGGCTCCCTGCCCAGACCACCCTCCTGTGTCGGTCGCCCCTCAGCCTGTCCTGGTCTATCTGTCATCACCCTAGTGCTAAGATGGTCTCAGCCTCGTTTCTATAGACTGGATGGCCCAGTTTGCTGCTCTGACCCCTGGCCTGGTGCCTCCCTGGCACGTGGTGGGCACTGGGTGCCTGTGGACTCCCAGGGGATGGAAGGCGGTCTTGTTCACAGCCCCTTTCACCCACTGTCTCTGTGTTTTCTCCCCTCGCTGTCCCAGGAGGCTGTGAGCTCGACCTGGCCTGCTTTTTCCGGCTGATTAACGAGATGGGCGGCATGCAGCAGGTGACGGACCTCAAAAAGTGGAACAAACTCGCAGACATGCTGCGCATCCCCAGGACCGCCCAGGACCGGCTGGCCAAGCTCCAGGAGGCCTACTGCCAGTACCTGCTCTCCTATGACTCCCTGTCCCCCGAGGAGCACCGGCGCCTGGAGAAGGAGGTGCTGATGGAGAAGGAGAGCCTGGAGCGGCGCAAGGGGCCCCTGGAGGGCCACACGGAGCAGGACTACCACCGCTTCCACCCGCTGCCCCGCTTCGAGCCCAAGAACGGGCTCATCAACGGCGTGGCCCACAGAAACGGCTTCCGCAGCAAGCTGAAGGAGGTGGGCCCCGCGCAGCTCAAGACGGGCCGGCGGCGACTCTTTGCTCAGGAAAAGGAGGTGGTGAAGGAGGAGGAGGAGGAGAAGGGCATCCTCAGTGACTTCCACAAGTGTATATACAAGGTAGGGCCTGCCGTGCGGCCTCGTGTGCACGCTGTGGGACCCCCGAGACCCCTGACAGCCAGCCTGGTCATGTCCCTTGTAGAGAGTCATCTGCAGTCTGGGGCGGAATAAGCGTCTGGACCAGGCCCCTGGGCACCTAGCTCTGGCCTTGGCGTGGTGCTAAGTTGCTTCAGTCCTGCCTGACTTTGTGCAACCCCATGGACTGTAGCCCGCCAGGCTCCTCTGTCCATGGGATTCTCCGGGCAGGAATACTGGAGTGGGTTGCCTTTCCCTCCTCCAGGGGATCCTCCTGACCCAGGGACCAAACCTGGGTCTCTTACATCTCCTGCATTGGCAGGCAGCTTCTTTACCACTGTGCTACCTGGGAATCGGGGTTCATTAACTGTGTGTTTTTGTACACATGTGCCCGCATGCCAGGGATGCAGCCCGGGAGGCACAACTCCTCTTTGCAGAGGCCGGGGCTGGGGCTTCTCACCCAGAGGGACAGTGCCCTCTGCCGCTCCGAATCATACCCCACGCCACTCCGCATGGCTCTGCTGGTGCCTGTCTGTCATCACGGGTCTCCTGGGGAGAGGGCAGGGGTGGGCCCCTGCTTCTGTCCACACTGTGTGCCCACCCAGCCATTGCAAGACCCCCTCCTCCAGGGAGAGAGGTGGCATCTCATTGTCTCCCTTCTTGGCAGACTGGCTCTGCCCACAGAGGCTGGGCTCCCCCTCCCTGGCTTTCTAGGGTGATTGGGCCCCAGGCCGGGAGGAGGCACAGGATCCCCAACCTTGATCGCTTCTGCAGGTTCCAGGAGGGCAGGGTCCCTGTGGAGGTCTTGGTGGCCGTGCCCACCCATGTGCGCCTGGCCGCGGTGCAGAAACGCAGTGGGTGCCTGTGCTTCTGCCCTGAGCTGGGCCTCTTCCCTCTGAGTCTGCGCGCGGAGGTCCCCCCCCACCCCCTGCCCCCAGCCTCCCTCTGCCTCTCCGTCCTCGCCTTGGCTGGACTCCCACCTCCTTTCTGGGGAGAGATGCCTGCTTGCCCGGAGCTTTCCCTGTGACTGGACCCGGGGAAGGTTCGGTCTGCGTAGACGTTGGTGCAGGTGGTGGCCGTGGTAGCTGGGTGCATTGAGGGCTGGCCGGGCACTCACGGCTCCGGGTCTGAGCCGGCACAGCATCTGGGGGTTCACTGTTGGGTGAGCCGGCACAGCATCTGGGGGTTGACTGTTGGGTGCTGGGTGTCATCATGTTTAATTACAGGCACCCTGCTTTAGTTGATACAAAATCAGGCTCTTCCTGGTGGTTCTGATTTTATCGTGTGAGGAACGGCAGGCAGGTCAGGAGAAGTTTGGATTATGTGGTGACTTCTCTGTTGGTTAGGAGCCTCAGTTACAGAGCTGACGATCGATGAGCAGGGTCTGCGAGCTGACTGTGCCCACTGTCCCTCCAGAGGCAGCTCGCCTTGTTAGGGGCCGTGCCCCCCACTTCTGGCTCGTCACACTGGGTGCTGCGTCCCGGCTCCATTTGTGCGAGGCCATCCCCCGGGCAGCCTGAAAGCACCCGAGGGCAGAGACGCTGTGTGTGTGAGCACTGCTCCATCTACAGCCCCTTGAGCTAGGCCTGGCACACAGTAGGAGCTCAATAAGTACTCTGCGGTCAAGGGGTGAGCATGCCTGGTCAGGGAGGAGTGGAGGGCTTGCCTGTGGGACGTGCCACCATTCATCCCAGCGAGCGCGTTGTCAGGAACGTTCCAGGGGCAGGGTGGCGGAGGTGGGCGGGTTAGGTAATCTGAAGAACCTGTGGGTCCCCCCAGGGGGGTGTTGGGGGGCAGGGGGCTCCCCTGACGGGAGGAGGACTGGATCCCTCTGGCCCTACAGGTCCCCAAGGCCCGGCTTGCTTGTCTACCCGGTTCTCACGGGAGGACCCTCAGGGTGGGCGTCAGAGTTGCCCCAGGTTTCTCTCCCAGGGTCTCCAGTCCCGAGTTCCAGCCAGTGTCTGTCTTGATGTTGTTGGCTTGGCCCCTGACCACAGCCTTTCTCCTCCCGTCTCCGCACTGTCCCCGTTGCTCCAGAGAAGGGGCTCTTCACTGGGGCGCCTGGGCAGCTTGTCCTGCTGGATTGCGCTGGGTCTGGCCGGGGCTGCGGTGGTCAGGGGTGTGCCACCTCTGTCCACACTGAGGGTCCTTCTCAGGGACTGCGGTCCCAGCTCCTCTGTTCTTGTCAGCTAGGGCCATGGCCTGGCCCCTGGTCACAGGGACACGCCGCACAGGGGCTCCTGACGGGGTGACCCTGCTCTGGGGTCCTGGTACTGCTCTGTTTCTCCAGCTTGACTCTTGCTTTTGTTTTCTTTCCAGGGAAGGTCTGTTTCTTTAACGACTTTTTACCGAACAGCAAGAAATATCATGAACATGTGCTTCAGCAAGGAGCCCGCACCAGCTGAAATCGAGGTGTGTGAGCTGGGCCGTCCTTTCTCTGCCCGGAGCTGGGGTGGAGCCCCAGGCCTCGGCCTCCTAGAGGCGGGCAGAGGGTCCCAAGTCCATCCTTTGGGTCCCAGGCGCGGCCAGAAGTTTCAACTCAGGTTGACCCAAACCTGTTCCAGGTCAGAAGGGATGCAGTGGTCCCCCCGACCGCCCTGGAGCCGCGCCTGCGGCCGGGGACGTGCCCCAGGCAGGCCCCCGCCCAGCATCCGCCTCTCAACCCTTCTCACCCCGTCCTCCGGGTGCCTGTTACACAAGAGAATGTTTGGAATCCCTTGTAACCACAGTTGTGCTTTTTCCTCTCTCCTATTTTTCATTTAATGGGATTGGCAGGCTGCCATTTTTGTGCTTCTGCCAACTCTGTGCTGAGGTGTGAGAGGCTGGGCAGGCGTGCGGGGCTGCCCCCTGGCCAGTCGGTGGCGGGGGCTCCGGGGAGGAGGCGGCTCCCAGGTGCTGACGTAGGTGGGCCTGTCCGGGGGCGAGCCCCAACTCCTCACCGGGTTCAGGGCGTGCTGGATGAGCAGGCGGTGGCGTGGGCGGCAGCCTTGGCTTTTGGCTGACAGCGGGTTTCAGACCGCTTCTTTTCCTTCATGGTCGTAGGCCACCTCTTCTCGGCATAACCACGCTGACAGCAGTGGGCTCCGGCCCTGATGTGACCAGGTGTCCTGGGAGTGGAACTCTAGGACAGTCTGTCCATGCCACGTGCTGCCCACCTCTGGTGGTGGCCGTCGGGAGTCCACGAGGCCCTGGCCTGGTGTTTGGGCCTGGGTTCAGTATTTGATGAATTCAGTACCTGATTTTGGCATCATTGTCATTCCGTCTAGGTCCCAGTTTCGTACTCTGGGCTGTGTCTGTGAAGACCACACAGTGGCCTGACACTCGGCCCCTGCCTTTGGCCCCACCAGAGCCACGTTTCATCACCACAGTGCCAGGGTCCTGACTCTGGGACACGTGTGGCCGTCACGGTGGCTTCTGGAGGACTCGTGCTAGTTTTAGGAGAAGCATCAGAGGGAAAGGAACATGACTCCTGGGGGTGGACATCTGAGCTGGAGAAAGAGGCCTTTGCTTTACAACATAGGTCCTTCTTGGAGTCCCCGAAGGTGGAAGGTTGTTACTGTCCGTCATCTCCTGCTGGGAAATTAATTCTGAGGATCCTGGGTTTTTCTGTTTTTAATTGAAGGATCCTTGCCTTACAGTGTTGTTTTCTGCCGTACATCAACATGTATCGCCATAGGTACACGGATGTCCCCTCGCTTTTGGACCTCCCTCCCTGAGAGTCTTGGTTTTGCTTTAATATTAATAGTTGTATAATATTTAAGCACAAAAGGAAGATTTGCTAAAATTTGAACTTGTGTGGCTAACTTCTGGATCCTACGAAGGGGGCTGGAGCCTTCTGCTTGGCCGGTGGTCACCAACGAAAGGGGCCCCCACATAGTGCACAGTCCCCTTCCTCCCCTGCTGTCTTTTTCACTTAATGCAAGTCGCTGTGAATCCCGGCAGATGGCTGACCTGACTGGCCTGGACCCGTCTCTGGCCCTTAGGGATCCTAAGCATTTAATGTTGTCCTGAGCTGGAGCCTCCGGCTGCCTGCAAGCTGGCCCCTCGCTGTGGCAGCCGCACAGGCAGCGGGGTGGGGGCTGACCCCGGATGCTCACTGGAGAGGCTCCAGGCAGCGGGGTTGGCCGAGGCAGGGGAGGGCGTTGCTGAGCTTCTGCACTGATGACTGAGGACGGAACCCTCTTACCTGTTAGCAGAGCCCGTCCCGACCCGCGTGCGCCCTGCAGTTGTTCAGCTCGTGCCCGCCTTTCCCCGTCCGTTTCAGTGGCTGGGGTCACTGCCTGGGGGGCAGGGTGGCATGTCTGCCCAGACCCCCGTCTGGGGCACTGTGAGCCACCTGCAGTAGATTGGGGGCGTCTTCACCTCCTTCCTGGGCCGCTTTCTCCCTCCCTCTCACAGAAGTGATCCTTCATTGTGGTGACGTCTGTGTGACATTTGCCACTTGAGCCATTTTTAGGTGCAGCTCAGTGGCACCAGAGTCGTTACCCCACCACCCGTTTGCAGAACTTGTCCGTTCTCCAGACCGGAAGTCGGCTCCTGTGAATCACTGAGCCCCCGCAGCCCCTCCGTTCTTTCTGTCTGACTTTGTTCCGAGTGCCTCATGGGGATGGAATCAGTACTTGTCCTTCTGAGACTGGCTTCTCCACTTAGTGTCATGTCCTTAGGATTCATGTGTTGCAGCATACAGAATTTCCCTCTCTGAGACCGAGTTGTAGCCGGCAGACACTGTACCTTGTGTTTATCCGTCTGTCGGTCGTGGACCTGGCCCCGTGACCCTGGCGTGTGGTTACTGCCCGCAGCCCCGGGCAGCGCGGTGCTGACGGCCCCCTCTCCCCGCAGCAAGAGTACTGGAGGCTCGTGGAGGAGAAGGACTGCCACGTGGCCGTGCACTGCGGCAAGGTGGACACCAACACCCACGGCAGCGGCTTCCCGGTGGGAAAGTCGGAACCATTTTCAAGGTAACGTCGGACGCTCCCGCCCAGGTCCTGTGGGCCGGACGGCGTCTGTCCGCGCCCATCCATGATGCCCCTGTGCTTCCCCCGCAGACACGGATGGAACCTCACCGTCCTCCCCAATAACACAGGCTCCATCCTGCGTCACCTCGGTGCTGTGCCTGGTAAGCCCGCCGTGGGTTGCAGGGCCGGGGACCATGGTGCGCAGGGTGTGTAGAGAACACGGGGATTATTCGAGAAGCGAGAGGAGTCAGGATCGTAGTTGGAGTCAGTAAAAACGTGGAAAGGTAAACCAGAGCAGATCTGGAGGCTGGGGAGACACTCCGTGTGGTCTGCTTTCCACCTGGGAATTTTCAGAGCTGACCTTCTGACTCCCTGGGCTCCTGCCTTACACGGTAGGAGGGAAACCAGGCGTCCTGGGTGCTGGTGCGCTGAGGGCCGGGCCCCGCTTCTTGTGTCCCGACAGCAGGCGTCGGGGCGGCACCTGCGTCCTCAGCCTGGAGGCCCCGCCGGCCTCCATCGTGGGCGTGTTCCTTCCTGCCTTCAGTCACTAGTTACGGTGTTTTCTCACTGTTTGTAACTCTGTCTGTGATCTTAAGAAGCAGAAAAGAGCGAGTACCTTCTCGTTGAGTTTTGTCTGGTCTTGAATCCCATTTCTTCTTTTTCTTGTTGGGGAGGACGATGCGATGTCTGTTGCTGTCGCCCTGACACATGGCTCCCTGTCCCCTTTGTTCCAGGAGTGACAATTCCCTGGCTGAATATCGGCATGGTCTTTTCTACCTCATGCTGGTCTCGAGACCAAAACCACCTCCCTTACATTGACTACTTACACACGGGTGCTGACTGCATTTGGTGAGTATGCCGGCCCTGCGCCAACGCCTCGCACTCACCTATGGCAGATGGGCTTGTGCGAGTTTGTCCCGTGTTCCCTGTCAGAGTCTGAGGAGTGCAATTGGAAGTCAAGCTGGTGGAGAATGTTTTAATTTGCTCCAGTGATAAGGAAGGTCAAGCATCTATTCCTGGCCGTTGTCCTTTTCAGTTGCCTGCTAACACGGGGCTTTTCCTCTCTGACGTTTTCCCCATGGGGTTGTTGACGGCCATACTAGCATCAGAAACCAGGAACAGTAGAGCAGGAAGCTGATCAGGAGCGGTGGCCGTATCATCAGCCACCTCCTCAGCCTTGTGTGAGTCGTGCTCTGCATGGCCTCACGCAAGTGGGCGTTGTCAGCGTCTCCCAGCCCACCCTCTGCACGGAGAGTGGTCTCCCAGAGGTGGCGTTCTGCCGTTGGGGATGTAGGAGTTGGTCTGGTTCCCCGGCGTGATCCTTCACTGTCAGGCTCCCCAGTCCCGCTCCGAGCTGGCCTTTCAGCTCCTTTGTTGATGGTAGCAGATGGGAAATTACTGCAAATGATCAGATGTCTTGTCGTCTGACGGGCTACCGGCATCGCATCCGTCCCATACTCACTCAGTTTATTGACTTAATGGGGCGCAAGCGGCAGAGCTGCCCAGAGAGACCCGGGACCACTGGGCGCATGCCCACCTCCCCTCCTGCAACCGAGGCCGGCTTCCAGGCTGCTGTGGGCCCCTTTCTCTGGGGGAGCACGGAGGACGGGCTCCCTGGGGAGGGACCTCGTCACAGCCTCTGCCTTGATTCCAAACCGCCCAGGTATTGCATTCCTGCTGAGGAGGAGAACAAGCTGGAGGACGTGGTGCACACTCTGCTGCAAGCCAATGGCACCCCTGGCCTGCAGATGCTCGAGAGCAACGTCATGGTAGGGCCCATGCGGTGGTTTTATTTCCTCACCCCCTGAGCTGACCTGCCCCGCAGAGCCAGAGGACTGTGAACAACACATCCAGGGAGCCATCATAAACAAAACGTCCTCTCCTATGGAAACCCAGCTGAAGTGCCCCCTCTTGTTGCCCAGGACGTGGGGCCGCTGCGCGTGGGGCCCTTTGACTCTGTTTCAGCGCCTGGTGGTTTTGTAAATGGCAACTGGGGTCGGGCTGGGCGCCCGGACAGCTGAGCGCAGAGGCAGCTGGCCCAGTGCTCACAGCCTCTTGAGTCCTGGGGGATCTCTTAGAGTTGTGTTGACAGGTCTTCGCTGGCCTCTGCGGCCCCTGTCGGGGTCTCCTCTCACTCCTGAGCCCGCAGCCCCTGTGCTGGGTGCACTGATGCCCGCCCACCCTGGCCGTGCGCTGGGGACCCAGGGCTCTGCTTGCCCCGCGATCACTGCGACTGCGCCCTTATCTGAGGCGTCGCTTCTGGGTCTGTGTCAGTTTAGAACTTCCTCTTCCTCCACTTAGGAATGACGTCTCATATTTTCTAAAAGAGAAACAGAGAATCTGTAATACAGGACATACTCCGTGTGGGGAGCAGGCTTAGGCCCCGATGCCTGTCCGGGGGGTTGGTGTGCTGGGCCGCGGCTGCAGGCGGTCCTCACGGAAAGCGGGCGGGTGGGCGGCTCACCCCGTGTCTCTGCAGATCTCCCCGGAGGTGCTGTGCCGGGAGGGGATCAAGGTGCACAGGACGCTGCAGCAGAGCGGCCAGTTCGTCGTCTGCTTCCCGGGGTCCTTCGTGTCCAAAGTCTGCTGCGGCTACAGCGTCTCCGAGACCGTGCACTTCGCCACCACCCAGTGGACGAGCATGGGCTTCGAGACGGCCAAGGTAGGCAGGTGGCCGCTCCGCATGTGTCCTTGTGTTCCCTGGTAGGAGTCTTGTTTGTAGATACTGCTTTGATTTCAGACCCCTAAGGCGGCTGAGAAGTTTTTCTAGGGAGGGAGAGTGGTTCGAGGCCTGTAAGTTCTGAGTTCTCTGACTCCGTCCTGGGCCGTCACTGCAGAGGCGTGAAAGGCGAACCCTGCCTTTGGCCGGCGGAGTGCCTGGGGTCTGCGGTCTTCCTCTGGGGAGACAAGATTATTGTGTGGTTTTTGCGTTGCTTTCCATCCAGATGGAATTCAGAATTTGAAAATTCTGATAGCACCCCCTCCCCACTAAAGGAAACCCTTGATAGCTGTCTAGAAATGAAAACCTGCCCTGAAGGGATGTCACTGCCTCTTACTGCCTCTTTCAGGAGATGAAGCGTCGCCATATAGCTAAGCCATTCTCGATGGAGAAGTTACTCTACCAGATCGCACAAGCGGAAGCGAAAAAGGAGAACGGCCCCACGCTCAGTACGATCTCAGCCCTCCTGGACGAGCTCAGGTAACACGAGACGGCTTTGGCTGGCCCGTCAGGCTCAGCCGGGCGGGGTGGGGGTGCGGCCTGTTCCCGTGGGGATCGCTGGCCCCCCATTCTGGGGCTTGGCCGGTGGCTCTTCTGCGCTCGTCGCTGCAGGCAGAGTGCGGGCGTCCGAGAGGCCTTGGGGCAGGTCTGGCCTTTGGACTTGCGCGCCCTCCTGGGGACCCCAGCCCCTCGGGCCCGCTGACCCCGGGTGTCCTGGTAGGGATACGGAGCTGCGGCAGCGGCGGCAGCTGTTTGAGGCCGGCCTCCACTCGTCCGCCCGCTACGGCAGCCACGACGGCAGCAGCGCCGCGCCCGATGGCAAGAAGAAGCCCCGGAAGTGGCTGCAGCTGGAGACCTCGGAGCGGAGGTGCCAGGTGTGCCAGCACCTGTGCTACCTGTCCATGGTGAGCCCCGCCCCGGCCCTGCCCGGCCTCCCTCTGGGGCTGACGGCAGGACCCCAGGCTCTTTCCTGGTCTGTTGAAGCTTCTGTTCAGCCCCGTGATTGCTCTGATCGCCCCAAGGACTGAAGTCTGTCTGGTTAAAGCGGCACTTCCCATTCCCAGCTTTTAGTCTCTGGTCGTGGTTGGAAGCTAGCGCAGTCCAGCGTCTGCCTTCTCTCTTGGCTGCTCTGCAGCCTCCATGAGGGGCTTGTCCAACCCAGCCTGGGGCTGAGGTACACGCTCCACGCTCCTACACCCAGCCCGGCCCAGCGGACAGCGTAGCCACACCTCCCGCCTCCCTCAGGCAGCGGCCCCCCCCCCCCCCCCCCCCCCCCCCCCCCGACACAGGTCTGTAGCTGGTGTTTGCTAGGGCTGCTGAATCAGCACCGCTGCCTGCTGCCGTGAACAACAGAAACGTCTTTCTCAGGGCTGTAGAGGCTGGGAGTGCTGGGTCAAGGTGTCCCCGAGGTTGCTTCTCCCTGAGGTGTCTCCTTGGCATATAGACATCCACTTCCCCATGGTCCTCACAGGGCCTTTCCTGTGCGTGCTTCTGTCTTAATCTCTTCTTGTCTTTGAAAGGATGGAAGTCATATGGGACCAGAACCCATTATCTCTGACGCTCCTCCTCCAAATGCAGGACCTCCTGAGTTACTGAGGGTTAGGACACCTGCATTTGGGGAGGGGATAATAATTCAGTCCGTGATAACCACGTGTCCCATTTTATGTATATCTTCTATTAGCTTTGTTTTCCCGGAGGCTTTTAAAAACATATAATTAACAACCATGCTGTCTTTAAAACAAGTCATAAGAATTTCCCCAGATCTTAAAAATGTTTTGTGAACATCACTCATGAAAGCTGCATAGTTCTGGGTTTGTTCATCTTGCATTGGAATGGGGTTATGCTCGTGGGAAACCATCATTGTAGGTTTCCCATGAGCCTGGGTGACTTCTGTGACCCTGTGTGGCCCTTGTCCCTTCCCGTGGGTTCTGAGGTTGGCATTGTCCCTCAGAAAGCTGATCTTCAGAGTAGTCACCAGGATTTCTTAGCCTGTTATTTAAAAAGCACATATCCTGAATTCATGGGTAAAAATTTAGGTTTTATTTATACATGCTTTTCATCACTTAGGTTATTTGCTAAGGGATTTGTGCATTTCTGTTCACTGTTGTGTGTTTTTGTGTGCTTCCATCCTCAGCTTTGAGTGCTGTTTCTGCCAATAAGCGTCATTTCCATATACCTGCAGCTTGGTTTCTTGTCTTTGCTTAGAAACATCAAAGACAGGAAACAGGTCTTTCCCAGAGTCCCTGTGAAAAAGCCTGTGATGCTCTTGCCTCTGGTGTGTTAAGGCCGCGTCTCCCCGTTGTTCACACAGGGGGAGACCGGGCCAGGTCGGTGGGGGCGCGGATGCCGCGCACACAGCCCTGGACGTTGGCGCGTCCTCGGGGCAGCTCAAGCCAGATGCAGCTGGGTCTCTCGGATCGGGAGCCGTGCCTGCTGGAATGTGGACAGAGGCTGGCTCCCCGGGAGGAGCAACCAGCTGGGCCAGAGCAGGAGACACTGTCACGAATGTGCAGGGTGTGACCATCCTGGCATCTTTTATCCCATGGGAGGTTTTGAACGAATAGTCTCAGGAGCCCTCAGACCCCGCAGCCCCAGCTGCCACGCTCCGACTCAGGCAGGAAAGTGTGGAGAAGCCAGGGGGCCCGAGGCTGCCGGGGCGCAGCTCCTGCTCGGTGATGCCATGACGTTCACTTGCTTTCACATCAGTGTCCTGTGTTTCTGGGCCACAGATGCCTCTGGCCCGGGCGCTGGGCTCCCCTGCTCTGCTCCTGAGAGCCCACCGCCCTCCTCGGGTGCCCCCGCCTCCCCCGCACGCCTCAGCTGCGCTGCCTCTCGTCCTGCAGGTCGTGCAGGAGAACGAGAACGTGGTCTTCTGCCTCGAGTGTGCCCTGCGCCACGTGGAGAAGCAGAAGTCCTGCCGCGGCCTGAAGCTCATGTACCGCTACGACGAGGTCAGTGTGCCCGTGGGGCGAGCGCCCGCCCGCGAGGCCCCACACGCAGCCTGCTTCCGGCACCTCTGGCCTGATAGCTGAGACAGGGCGACCAGGGTCAGCCGGGGCTCCGCTGGCTTGGAGCGGCCGGCAGCTGAGGCTGGGGGACTGGCATCCTCATCCACGCCCCTCACGTCCTGGCGCACCCACCTGCAGGGCCCCCAGCCCACGGCCGCTCACTGAGCTGTAGGCAAAGCCCGAGGGGGTGGTCCTGGAGCGCCCAGGCCCTTGTCTTCACCTGGGGGTCTTGGCAGAGCTGGAGTCTTTCTCTTTCTGCTCCTAAAGCTTTCACCTTCCGAGTAAGTCCCAGTGCACCCTTTCTAAAAACCCTAGACGTCCCCAGAGGCAGGTGCAAAGTGCCATCCGTGTGGCTGGTCTCTACCCTCCAGTGGGTAAGGGCCAGGTGCTGCCTTCAGCCGCAGGAAAGCACCCGGAGCTCTGCCCCCAGGGCAGCTGGCACGTAGCCCTGTCGGCTCACGTGTTCCACGTGCTTACAGGCTGCCCTGCGATCGTGCTTGCAGATACTGTACAAGTGTGTAGCTCCAGGGACACACGGCCCTGCAGCATTTACTGTGCCCTGACCCGGAGCCCTTCTTGGGGGTCACCTTGGAAGACTGCTGCCAGGACCCCCATTGCCCCTGCTGGCCCACCCTCCTGTCCAGCTGTGAGCCCCGCCTTGAGGGCAGAACCTGCTAGCTCTCCCAGCCCCGCTGCCCCCCGCCCCAGGGAGGCACGTCCCATAGAAGGTGGCCTTGTCCTGCCGTCACACGTCAGCGCTCCAGGCTGAGCCAGGCCAGGTGCCCAGGCCAGGTGCTCTGGGGGCACCCTAGGGGGCTCAGGCTGGGGTCATATTTGATAAGCCTTTGGCTAAATTACAAGGTTGGAAAGCTGGAGATAGATCTCTCTGCATCTTCTTTGTCTTTAAAGAGCATGTTCAGTGAAGGCAGTAACCACTTTGCCCTCCCTGCTTCTTCACTTGAACAGCAAATGTCAGAACACGGTTAAAAATAAACCCTCATGTCTGAGTCAGAGCATCTCTGGAAGCTCCAGGGTACAGCCGGCGGCACTGGGGCTTCTGAGATGATTCTGAAGCTTGACAAGACGTGGGTTAGTTTCCACCTCCGGCCCATTTTGGAGCTTGGTGTTTTGATGTGACCAGAATCCTGGAAAAGAATCACATATGTAGGGTCTGTCGGTCTGAAGCTTAATCATTGGTTCTCATGAGTAGGGAAGAGAAGGGTTTTTATAAGCCTACCACTTTGCCAGTGGCCTAAATTTATTTTAGTAAGTGAAAATCACAAATCAGTTCCCTATTGAGCTGAACTATATTATTATTGTTTCAATTGGGGAATTTCCAGCTCTGGGTTGGATTCCAAAAATGGCTTGTGAGACCAGAGCCCTTATTCTGAGCCCCAGCAGTCAGGTCCCCGCTGTCCAGCCTTTTGGTCAAAGGTGTGACCTCTGACCACACAGCCCTGCTGTCAAGGTGGCTGGTCTTGAAAGAAGCTCGTCTGTTCGTTCTTTATTAGCATGTGTATTATAAGTGTCCATTCTTGACTAGCGTGTGTATTGTAAGTGATTTAAGTGGTGTGCAGCGCCCAGCCTGGGCCAGGACCCTCAAGCTTGATGAAGGAGAGGCCTCCTGTGCCCGTGGCTTCCTGCTCTGTCCGTCCATCCTTGGCTCCAGCGAGTGCTCTGCAGTGTCTGTCAGGACACATGCCATTTGGCTAGTCTTCCCTGTGGCTCCTTGTAACCCTGGGTGTTGTGAGTTGAGTTGTGTTAGTTACAGATGGGTTTTTGATGCCCGGCAGATAGATGGTTCTCTTGTCCTGTTGTGCTCTTTCCCCTTCGTTGAGGAGGGAATAACAAGCATTTATGGGCAAGTGTTTATGTGCACGAGTCTGTCAAGCAGGTTTCAGTGTAGCCCAGACACGCCCCCTCCCGGGTGCACAACCTTTTCTCACTTCCCAGCCGCCCCCCACCCCGCATGGCCGCCAGTCCCGGAGGCCTCTGAGCCCCAGGAGGTGCACAGGGGCGGCCGCCCGAAGCCCTCTGCTGTGTTTAGGTGGTGAGGGCCCTCGACAGGAATGCGGCCTTCAGCAGCCTGTCCACGCTGTGTGGTTATGGGGCTGCAGAAATTCCACTTCACCGCCACTGGGGGGCGCTCCTGGGCTCCCTGAAGGGGGAAGGAAGGGGTGGGAGGCTCTGTGCGCCTCTCTGGATTCCACAGGAGAAAAGGCAGGTTTCCCCAGAGAAGGAAAGTTTAACTTAGGCGCCTGGTTGGGGGCCTCCATCTCAGGAAGTGTGGGCCCAACCAGTCCCCAGGCCACCCTGGCCCTCCCCACCCCTGGGCGCCGACGCTGCTGCTCTGTTTGGTGAAGGTGACAGCCTGGGGATGGCACTGTTACGTTTGCTAATTCTCTGTCTTCCTTTTCAACCCGAAACAGGAACAGATTATCAGCCTGGTCAATCAGATCTGTGGCAAGGTATCTGGTAAAAACGGCAGCATTGAGAACTGTCTCAGTAAACCCACACCAAAAAGAGGGCCCCGCAAGAGAGCCACAGTGGACGTGCCGCCCTCGAGGCTCGCATCCTCCTGAAGACGCCAGCGCCGTGGGCGAGGATAGACGTTATTTTGTAATTATTATATTCTAGTTTGGAGTACTTGCTGTAGGATACAAGCTGTCTTTGCACTAGCTCTAAAGAAGATTTTCTTCTGGTTTTAGAGAACTAATTTTGTTTTAGCATTAAACTGTTGAACTTTTTTTTGTACTTAGAATACCTAGATACTGCAGTCAGATTTTTGAAACTGCCGTATATTCACTGTTTTAAAACCCTTGAGGGGCTGTATTAATTTGTATCGCCCCTTGTGGCTGACAAAAGCCTTTTTGTTTGATTTTTTTGTTTGTGTTTGTTTTTTTGTTGTTGTTTTTTTTTTTTTTTTGTAATTGTTGGGGGAAAAAAGGCTTTTTAACCCATTTTTGAAGAGGGTGAAGTTTGGAGAACAAATTTTAAAACCATCAGTCATGTGAGCAGACTTTTTTCTAGAGAGAAAAAGGGATAGAAGACACATACACATACAAAAAAAACTTGAAAGAAATGGCTTTACTTGGGCCGTCTTTTCTTCTGTCATGTGCAGGATGAGTTTGTAAGTGTTAAAAACCGGAGAGTCCCCATTTTGTTTCTTTGGGCGGTTATGGCAGCTGAAGGCGGACGTTGTTTCCTAACCATAGGCAAAATGAGGAGGTCGGAGCCACTGGGTTCTCTTTACCAGCACTTCACTATGCATCTGTTTAAGGAGAAAGAGGAAGAGAAGAAAAAGACTGCCTGCCTTGGAGGGGTCACGTGAGGGAAACCTGTGCCTGATTTCATTAGGAAATCCATTCTGTTCTTTTTTGGTGCTGTTGGCTACTTTATCAAAAAACCCTTCAATAGCATCCTTAAGGAAAAAAAAAAAAAGGAAAAAAAAGTGATTGAAGCCGGAAGTGCTTCTTTGTCATGGATGTGCAATCTTTCTAACATTCCATCTTCATCTCACCTGTTTGTTGTTTTACACCTTCACAGGTCAGCATTAATTTTTCTTTTTAAATTCGTTTCGTTGGTGATCACATCTAGAGCCACTTGGAGGTCTGCGGTTCTTTTTGAATGTGAAAATGCATCTGCGCTCATCTGGTCTATTTTTTCTCTTCATGTTGTAACAAAAAGAAAGAAAAAAAAAGAAAAAAAAACCGTCCCTTTTGTACATACGCCTGTAAATTGTTTCAAATACTTGAGCCTTTTTCTGGGTGGGGGAGGGGAGGGCGCGAGGACAGATGAAGAAAAGCCTTACACTTCCGTTTCTTCATCGGGTGGACTGGATGCTTACAGGGTTTTTCTTGTAACATTTATAAGTGCTGCTTACATCACTGAACAACAACAAAAAAATAATAATGGAGTAGCTGTTGCCCTTCTCCGGTTGTGTGTACAGTATGTGTGGAATAAAAAAGGGAAACTGTTTTCACAAGCCGTTCTTTGTTTCGTGATTGGACCCACCCATCCCGCAGCTGCCCGTCTTGCACTGAGCTGGCCGGTGGGGCTGTCAGCAGCGTCCTGTGGTACTCTGTCGGGTGTCGTTGCCGAAGACTGAACTGTGTGGCGTATTTAACAGTGACATGAGCAGAGTCATGTTTTCCAGTGTGCTTGTCCGGTTTCTATGGCCTTGCTGTGTACTGGCCCTCTTTTGGACAGTGAACTTCTGCCTACGGCTTACGGTCTGACGTTTTAATTTATTAGCGCTGCTCTGCACCCCTCCCTTGGGAGGGAATACTTTTCATGTTGTTTATTGCCAGTTTTTTGTTTACTTTTCAGGTTTGTACTACAAGGTTTAATAATAAAACAAAGTTTTTTGGACACCTGTTTGTCTTGTGGAAGATGAGTGA
Organism: Cervus elaphus; assembly: GCF_910594005.1. Lineage (NCBI taxonomy): Eukaryota > Metazoa > Chordata > Mammalia > Artiodactyla > Cervidae > Cervus > Cervus elaphus. The sequence continues at coordinate 41,843,923 of NC_057821.1, read as the reverse complement.
ATGAAATCAGCTCTTCTCTGATCGAGGGGCTAAGGGTCCATCCCCTTGGCCAGGGAGTGGAGTGAACACCAAGTTTTAATCTCATTTTCTGACAGTGGTGGGGGGGGCGGTGGGGAGACACACACACATCCCTCTGGGATCAGGGCCTGGTCAGGAGTGAAACAGCGTGTGGACTGGGCCCATGTTTTCTTTCTCCCCCTCCATGCCCAGGGCTGTGCTCTGCTATTAAATAAGCTAGGGGCTGTTGTTGGACTTTACCATTTTGTAACGATCACATGAAAACCCGAACTTTGTTAGAGCTGAGAGGAGGCACGATTTCCTACCTGTAAGGGGCTTTGCTCATCAGCGCCAAGCTGACACCAAGCTTGATGTGGACACCAAGCTCCCTGGCCCACATGCAGGACGTGTGTATTTAGCGCCTTTCTGTACAAACTGGCTACGTTTAAAGTTCTCAGACTTTATTGTTAGCTGTTCTTGCAGCCACTTGCCTCACACATCATTGTCGATTGTGTAAAAAACCAGGAGCCCCCCGCAGCCCACCTGCCTTCACCGCGGGCCTCAGCGCAGGGCTGCGTCGTCCTTCAGAGGTGGGCAGCACGCGGGCGCCGGGTTAGGAGTCACTGTCGTCCGTGTGCAAGGTGGCAAGGGCGGTGTCCACCTCCACGCCCTCCTCATCAGACTGGACCACGGGCGACTCCCCGCCTTCGCTGGGGTCCCGGGAGGCCGGGTCGGTACCAGGTGAGGATGAGGAAGGTGGTGTGGCTGGGGGCTGGGAGGGTGTGGGCACCTGGAGAGTGACTGCATCCTGACTGGGACTTGCCTCAGGCCCTGAAGGAAAGAGCAGAGGACAGCCTGTCGTGGAAGGCCTGATCTCAGCAGTGCTGGTGACGAGCGTTTGAACGTGCAGAGAATCAAGGGGGCGTGAGTTCTCTGCCCCCCTGACGTGCAGGGACCACCTGTAGACAGTGCCGAGCTCAGCGGCCCCGGAGGCAGCCTGGGGCTCCAGCTGACCCTTCTGCCACCTGGGACAGATGCAAAGACCCCACCCCCTTCCCACAGCCTCCGCTGACACACCATGCTCAAGACCCAATGGCAAGCTCTGCAGGTGGGACTCGCATTCCTCATAACCTCGACAAGCTAGGTTTACCTCTCTATAGCCTCCAAACTAATTTCAAGGAACTGGACCTTAAGGGAAAAACGCTTGTGGAGCCTCTTACAGGAACCAAAACCTCACCCGGATGATGGGAGTCCTTTCCTGATGCTGGGGAGGGGAGCAGAGCGCAGGCCTTGAGGGCTCATGCATATGCCAGGAGGGGAGGAAGGAGCTGCTCTGTTGGAAACCCAGGTCAAGGGGAAGCCCCCAGGCCTGACAGGACGTGGAGCCCGTGGTGTGGGACCAGCAGGTAGGAGGCTGTGAAACGGGCTGGCCTTTCCATCTTCAGGAGCATGGAAGAAAGACATGTTCTCCGTGATGACAGCCTCAAAGCCCACCCACCCCGGAGGAATGGTCTGAAATCTACAGTGAGGCCAGGTATAGTGCCGGAGTGTCAGCAAAGATCTGCTAAATGAATGTGAGATTATGGTAAGTTATTAAATGAAGAGAATGTGCCTGCAGGATTGCCACTACTTTTTAAAATGTAAGCTGACGGCTGAACACACGCCTTGGCCCTTGCCCCCAGCATTGAATACCACCTACTGAAAGGGGACGGGGGGAGCCACACAGGAGACCTCCACCTCCCCAAAATCTAGTGCTTAACTACACAAACCCAACTCAGATTAACTTTGGAGACAGAGGAGAAGATAAAAATGCAATTTTAAGAAAAACTCCCTGTTTGCTGAAGGTATTTGGGAAAAACACTGAGAGTCGTTGAGAAGTTCATGACTGTAACCGCCGGGGTGTTATTTGTCCACGCCTGTGAGGCCAGACTGTGTGGGAACAGTGGAACCACTTAGCACACAGTGTCTGACCGAACCAGAGGGAAATCGTGGTGGTGAGAGTGATGATGTCCATGCAGGCTTTTCACCCCTACCTGAGACAGGGGACAGCAGGGTGTTCTCCTCGCCACCAGAGTTCAGGAAGACGTCCAGGGCCTCCTGGTCGGAGATGTCCATCAGGTCCATCTGCTCCAGCATGTCCACGTTCACCTCCATGGACGACATGCTGCCCATGGGCTCTGCGGGGGCCGGCACGAGAGGAGGTTAGGCTTTGCCCCAGGTGAGCTTCCACTGCATTAGGTATTAGCACCTTGTGTTTTCTGGGTGTAAAATACCTTCTACTATTTCAAAATTGATTTTGGAGTAATGTGTTATTGACATGTCCCAGTTTGGTGTTCTTTAAATCTATGCTAGCTTAACCGTGGTTACTGTAACCTCTTAGACCTTCCACAGCAGATCCTCTTTTCATCCCCAGCCCTGTGCTTGCACATGCTGAAGGCAACCCTTTCTGCGTTAAACACTTGTGACCGAAAGAGCTTGACATTCCTGCCAGACACCTCTGACGGTGGTTGCCTCTAACTTTATTTCAATTCCACTTGGCATCTTCCCTGCTCTTGTGATATTTCTCAGGTCTTCCATCTTAACAACAGATCAAGGTTGGGTCTGCTGCAAGCTGGCAAGTTGGAACTTAAGAGCTCCTGCAGTGAAAGCACAGACTAGGAAAAGCAGCCTACCAGCATAAAGACCTACAGGATGAGGAGTCTGAGCCTGGGGAGCAGTGTGTCCAGGGTCTGGAGTTCTGCGATCCAGAAAACTACAAGCCAGGTAGCTTAAACAGATGGTGCCTGTCACAAGTAGATACAAATTTCTGGATGTGGACACAACTTTAACCTGGGTCTCAACAGGAATATAAACTCAACACAAAATCCAGTCTAGTCTAGAACTTATAGCACACACACCCTCACCCTGAGTGAGGGTCAGTAGAAACAAAGATTATTAGCATCTTCCCCAAGAATTTAAACTGCTTTAAATATCTTAAAAGATTAGAATCAGATAAGCAACACAGTGTCAGAAATGATGACAGGCATTTGAAAAGAGCCAGATAACATCCAAATAGGAAAAGTCACGGAAATTTAAAACTATGGCACAAGGTTGGTGAGTGCCAAATAGAAAAACTAGTAAACCAGAAGGCTGAATAAGTTCTCCACCACATAGCAAAGAAACAAGTGGAAGTATGAAAAGGAGAAAGTGCAGAAGTTTCACAGTTCAAAATGCTAGTGGACACTGGGGATGAGCAGTATTCCGAGAGGCTGATTATCTTCCAGACTTGCACGATCTGACATCCCAGACTTAAGGACAAAATACATTCCAAGCAAGGCAGATAAAAGAAACCCTCACCTGAACTGCAGGTTCAGAAAGAAAAGGCAGGTTAGGAAAGATGAGGAAATGCAAGTCACGGCCACTTCACGGGCACACCAAGGCGGTGCCATCCTGCAAGGCTGACCTGGTGGGCGACCAGGTCAGGCCCCTGCCCTTGGGGCTGCCTTCCTGGAGCGGGGTGGGGGCACGGCTGGGCGGGGAAGGGGCACACGGGTCTTCTCGGGCTGGGGAGGCCTTGGTGACTCCGGGCTTTTATTGTTCAGTTTTGAAAGCAGTCTCCCCTTTTCCTCTCTCTGGCCATCCTCTTACAAAGGGGAGGGGAAGAAAAAAAATGAACTGAAAAGCAGAGGAAACATTTTCAGGAGAGTAGAAAGCACCAAATAAGGTAGTAATGAAGCCAATTTTATAATCTGTTTGTTGCCTTTTGGTTCATTTAACATTTGCTGTGATCACTGCCTGCCTGGTTTCATTACCATCTCATTTGATGCTTTCTGTTTTCCTGAAAATGGAAAATGTTCCTTATTAGTGATAAAGGTCTAGTTACATTCTGTTTATAGGAGACTTTCCTAAAATATTAAAACAGAAACACTTAAAATGTAAGGAAAAAGTAGGAAGTCGGCAAGCAAATAAAGAAGAAAGCTGATATGGCTGTATTTTGTACTATCAGATTTGAAGGGGAAAGGAAAGCATTATTAGAGTAAAGCGTAGCATTTAATACTTTTTTAAAATTCAGTTCACCAGGAAGGTAATTCAAAATTTCTGTGTGACTATATATTTTGTGGTTATAATTTTAAAAGTAAAGTATGGAAGCATGACAAGGAAAATGTAAGGAGTCCATAATTGAGGGAGAAAGGAAGGTTTAATGTACCTTTGATAATTAAGCAATCCAAAATGGATATTAATACAAAACATCTGAACAGGCCAATTTACAAGTCATCTGAAACGTACAGTTACAGATCCTCATGCCTGTCATCTAGAATTTTGTTCTTAACTACACATGAAACATGTAGGAAAATGCTCTAAAAGGCCATAGTGTCAGTCTTGAATCAAAGAAGAAACCCCATTTTCCAGCCAGAAAAAAAGTTTAAAAACCCAGGAACTATTACTTACCAAAACTTAGAGAATATCCTGTGTAAGGTTTACCAAGAAGATTAAAGGCACAAGTTAACAACCTGAGGGATGCAAAAAACAAACCTGACCCCAAGGACTGCAAAGACGGAAAGGTATGTGGACAATCGTATGCTAGTGGATCTGAAGATGAGAAAGAATCTAAACAAATCCATTGGAAACTTGCAAAAGGAAAGGAAACCTCTAGAACCGTAAGAAAAATAGTTGAGCTCTTCCCCCAGGAAAGCATGGGTCCCTGACAGTGTCAGAAGTAAGTTACACCCAACACAGGCCAGACAGGTGGAGGAATGGAGCAGAAAGGAGCCTCAGAAATGCTGAGGCCGCGTGTGAGTGGAGGAGAGAGCAGTGCCAAGAGACAGTGATTGCTGTGAAGACCTGCACTTGGGTCCTTCCTTCCCAACGGACACAAACCAACTGGTGCTGGCTTTAGGTACCAGGTATAAAATGGAAAACAGTAAAACTTTTGGAATAAAACAGCATAATATTCTTATAACATGGAGGGAAGGACTTCCTAAATAAAAGTGGGCTCAGCTGGTCACATTAAGAAGAAACGCATTTTGCAAAGACCACACTAGAATAGTGTCTGGTAAGAATAAAGGGAGACAACCAGAAAGACGGACAGTCAAGAAAATGCAAATTAAAAACCAAAATAAAATATTTCATACATACAGACTGGCCAAAGTTGAAGTGTCTGACACCACTAAGTGCTGAGAGCGCTGTGGAGCAGGCGGGCATGCGCACTGGGAGAGCGGACACTGACGTGGGCATTTGGGCAACACTGTGACTGCGTCCGCTGCTGTTAGATGTGTGCTCGCCGTGTGTCTCAGTCATCACTTTCCTACTGACATACCCTCAAGAAACAGGTCTCAAGCTGCGGACCCGAGCTCCTAACGGGCACTTCTGCGTTCTCTCTGCCTCTGCTGCAGGTGCCCTGAAAGGGCTGAACTCAGCGAGGCGGAGGCAATCCCTGTCTCATCCCGCTCACATCTGTAGTGTTTGTCCCTTATGGACTGGATGCGAGCCCTCCCTCCCAGATTCATATGTTGAACCCCTAACCCCCAATGTGATAGTTTTTGGAGATAGGTCCTTGGGAGGTAGCTCAGCTGGGAAAGAATCCTCCTGCAATGCAGGAGACCTGGGTTCGATCCCTGGGTTGGGAAGATCCCCTGGAGAAAGGAACAGCTAACAACTGCAGTACTCTGGCCTGGAGAATTCCATGGACAGAGGAGCCTGGTGGGCTAAAGTCCATGGGGGTCACAAAGATTCAGACAACTGAGTGACTTTCGCACACACACCTTGCGAGGAGGTGATTATTTGAGGTGAAGTCCTGAGGATGGGGCCCTCGGGATGGGATCACTGCCCTCCTGAGAAGAGACCCCAGAGCTGAAAGCTCTCACTGGAACCAACTAAGGTCCAGGCCTGTGCGAGAGAAACTGTTGTGCATAAGGTACCAGTCTGAGGTGGTGTTACAGCAGCCCAAGCAGACAGGGTGGCGCCCCTGGCCCATGCCCGACCCTGAAGAAACTCCACAGGGAACAGAGGAAGGTGACGGTGGGACACGCGGCAGGCGGACAGTGGAGATAAAGAGGTTACACTTCATCTGGACTGTTGGGACTTCCCTGGCGATCTAGTGGCTTAAGACCACGTTCCCAATGCAGGGGGCCTGGGTTTGATCCCTGGTCAAGGAACTAGATCCCACATGCTGCAACTAAGACAGACCTGGCACAGCTAAATTAACCCCTCAACACAAACTGTACTGTTCACCTCAGTTTAACAAGTGCTGTGTACACACCACCGCCTTCAGGACATGCTGATACAGCCATACCTGAGTCTCCTCTCTGCATTCTTTTCCTTCCTCATTCTGGGATTCCCTTAACCTCTCCTGCAGGGGCACAGAGTTGAATGACAAGGAGTGAGGGTAACAGGTAAACTGGGGGAGGGGGTATGAGAACAGGGCCAGGCCAGAAGAGGAAGGCTGGACGCAGAGGGGTCTGGGAGGGGGCAGGGCTTCCCCGGTGGCGCCAGGGGCAAAGAGTCGCCTGCCAGTGCAGGAGACAGGTTTGATCCCTGGATTGGGAAGATCGCCTGGAGAGTCCATGGACCCAGAGGAGCCTGGTGGGCTACAGTCCACAGGGTCGCAAAGAGTGGACACGACCAAAGTAGCTTGGCACACACGCATGTCCAAGGGTTTCCAAGGGGGTTGGAGGGCCAGGAAGCCCAGGACACCATCCACACTGCCTGCTGCTCCGGAGCCGGCTCCTCCACAGACACGAACATTCGCACATCGAGATGTACATACAGCACAGCACCACTTTTTTTTTTTTTTTTTTAAGCCGATCCCTTCTCCAGGGGATCTTCCGAACCCAGGTCTCCTACATTGCAGGTGGATTCATTACCAGCTGAGCCACCAGGAAAGCCCAAGAATACTGGAGTGGGCAGCCTATCCCTTCTCCATTAGATCTTCCCAACCCAGGAATTGAACCAGGGTCTCCTGCATGGCCCTTACAGAGGCCAAGGACCTTAAATGTCCAATTAGGAAGCTGTTAGGCTACATCCTGACCATGGAGATGCCACTTTAAAAACAAACTCTTGCAAAGGGTTTTTGATAATGTCGGGGAAGTTTCCCCACGCAGCATGAAGGAAGATTAGATGTGAAGCCGGATATATGTACAGTCCATAAATAGACACACACGAAAACATCACCCTCAAATGGTAATAGGGATTAGTCTGTGCTACAGATTTATGGCTACTGTTTGTCTTTTTTTGCTTTTAAAAAAATGTATTCCAAATTTTATCTTCAATGAAAGCCTAGAACTATCTGGAGAGGCAAAAACCACGGCAAGACAAAAATGGCAGGTCGCATCCACTTTGGAGTTCTGATGTAATTATAAAAGAGCCCTGAGATCTCATCCCAGCCCCAGCATCCCACGTGCACCCCCTCTGGGTAGCTCCCCGACTTGCCTCGCCTCTCCGCTATCTGCAGGTAGCCTGTGGAGAGGTACTGCTCCATGTCCTGCTGGAAGGCTTCCTCAAAAAACTTCTGCCGCTCCTTCAGCTTCAGCTGCTGGGTCTGCTCCATCTCCAGGACCTTCTGGGAGTGCTCCGCATCGAGTTCAGCTGAGAAGGCAGAGAGATCAGGGTTTGCAAAGGGGCTGAGACGGGGACGAGTATAAAGACCCACTCACAGGGTCAATCTCGTTGACGTGGCCTCCCACCCCCGTGCATCCACCTTGACCTCACCCGGCACACAGGAGATGCCCAGCAAGCACGTGGCCACCGGGGTCTGCGGGAAGAGCGCCTGGCCATGAGCCAGCCACTTGGCTGAGTGGGTTAAGCTGGCGGGGCCTTGTGCTAACTCGTCTGAGCAGGATGGAGGTGTGAGCGGACTCCACACTGGCCCCCATCGGCATGATGTACACCTTCAGCTCACACAATGTTACATGTCAGTTACATAAAAATTAAAACTCTAAGAAAAAAGTCTTCATGGTGTTACCAAGTGATTTTAACCAAAAAGCAAGACCAGAATTTGCAGTGAACAGTGGTCTCTGAGGCCCCAAGGGATGGACCTTAATCATTCTCTCCATAAATACTCAACACCATGTGTCACAGCTCCCGGGAACAACGTGATCCTCTATGCAGAGATGGTGAAAACTTGATAATGGTGTATATTTTTAACCCCTAACCAGTTACCGTCGTCAACATTCAGAATACTCTGGATATTCTTGTATCCTGATCATACACGCACGGAATGCGAACCAGCACTAACGGAAGGTAAATCTTCCTGACGCCTGCACGCACAGGGAAAGGCAGCGATGTGCAGTCTCCTCACTGACAGTCACTGCGCACTCCCAGAATTTACCTGTCACCTTGACGTGCACCCCCCCAAATCTCTCTCCCCACAGGGACACGGTGTGAAAAGCGCACGGGGCTGGGCTCAGGCCCGTCCCCTTTTAGCAGATGCTTCTGCACGTCACACTACCCTCCTTAGCCCACATCTGGTTTCTTTATGAGCTTATCCATACACCCACGAGTCTTCACTCAAGGTTCATCTCACATGTTTCCGGTCAGAGCGTTCTCTCAAGCCCAGGGACCCATAAACCGGCCAAGCCCAGGAGTTTCCGGGGACGGAGGCAGCTCTTGACCAGTCGGTGACAGCAGTCAGGGCATCCGTGTCCCACCTCCCAGCCGCTGGGTGGACAACTCCGGGGGTATTCTGAACACTTCTCAGGGATCTTGGTGGGGCTGCAGTGGTGGCCAACCCCGCATCCCTCTGTCAACATTTCCTCCTTGCCCCCTCACCCCTGCAACCCTGGATCACCTCCCAAACAAATCACTTGCAGCAAAATCCTCATCTCGGGCTCTGCTTCCCAAGAAACCCAAGCAAGGATGTCTAGTACCAGCTACAACTAACAGCCTCACTGGGCTTCACCTTCCTCCTCTGTACAAGAGAGAAACTTATTTCATATGGGTGTTGGTGGGATTAAATAGGAGGTAACATGAGAACCACCAGGCACACAGTATTGACCAACAGCTGATGGCTAATATTATGACCAGCGTTACTATTAGGAAAAGGACATGATAGGAAATGCTACCAGAACCAGGATGAGTATGGCGTCCTGTCCTCACGGAGTCACCCAGCTCTCTCAGGCCCGTGCAGACTCTTCAGAACAAGTCACCTATCAGTGCCCCTAATTAAATGTGCAAGGAATTGAGAGTGTACTTGTAAGAGGGACAAGGGAATTCAAGAGGATGTCTTTTCATTTATTTCACTTCAGCCGTCACCCTATCTGCTCAAATGCTTGATGACTGCCAAGTGCATTAGAATAAGTCAACCCTCGAATAGATTAAGGATGCTTCAAACACTTCAAATGAAGTTCAATAACTCTTAAAAAAAAAAAATTCCAAAATAGGCAGCTCAAAAACAAAGATAAATGCAGAAATCATCAAAGGGGTTTTCATTAAAGAGTATCTTTTTTATCTTAAGATTTTCTACAGATATATAATTACATAACTTGAAAACTTTCTTCTCAAGACTTGTGCCTCAAAAGTCCAGTTCTCTCATGCTTCTGAATGATAAGTCCTGTAGTTTTTATATTAAGTCTTCTATGTTGGAATGAAATCTAATCATGTTCCAGCCCTCTCAAAAGGTAGGGGATGGTTGGATTAGCAAACTTAAAATGACTTAAAGGAAAATAATCACTGTTTTAAGACATGTTCCCTAGTTATTTGAAACATCCCCAAGCTCCCTTTGTCATTTCCCACTTTATTTCAGAGCCCCTCTTGTATCTCAGGGCTGAATTCTAAGCCAGATTCACTGAGAACTGAGTACATTTACTCTACACCAGCTCTGCACTCAGGGCAGTCATGATGAAAGCATATGGCGGGTATTAAAGGTAACTGTCCTGCTCAGCAGCTAAGGATTCACCCCCAGCTAGGTGCCTGAGCAAATGTGTTCTGATTGTGCTATTTGTTCTAGAATCATCAGTTCAGCTTTTGCCAAGAAACAACCTACATTTGGGACTGGAGGAATGATGGAAGGACACTGAGGGAGTATTTCAGATCTGGAGGTTTAACATCACCTGGATTTGGGAGAATGACTATGGGAAGACATAAATTATAGAACATTTTCTACAAGGAAAAATGACTGCTTGTTCACATCTAAGATGTCATTTATTATATGGGGGAAAACCTGACAAAGATTTAAAGAACTTCAACAGCTAGCCTAAAGATTAAAAAGAAAAAAAAAAAAAACAAAATATTAAAAGATGCTGCCGTTTTTCTACCAGGAGTCAGGAGTAATCATTTAATTCCATTATCAGCCCAGGCCCGTGTCTCCTTTGATTTCAACTCCAGGTCATTGCTCAAGCTTTATCTGACTGCAACTTCCATTCTAGCCTCCACTATCAATTTCAAATGGATAGTTTCTCAAAACAAGAAAAAAAAAATCCCATTACCAGCAAAGATGGTATAATCAATTCTCAATTATATGTTTTAATGGGGCATAAGGGTAGCACAAAATATATCAAATATAAAAAATCCATCAGGTTCATTTCAGGAACAATTTCAACATATTCCACAACTAAGTCCATTTAACAGAGCTGATAAGTAATAAAAGACAGTGAGGTGTTAATGACTGAAAAACCCTGGGGCTGCTGGGAAGAAGGAAATGGATGATACGAGGAAAACCAGGACAAACCTCTCTGGTAAAAGGGAGAGTCTCTTTAATACAAGAATGTTAAAAGAGAAAATGATAAAATTTAACATGAGTTACAAAAAATTCTGGCAATTTCTACTTATTTTTAAGATTGAGAGCATTTTTCATTCAAGATAAATAATTAAGAATAAATTTAAAAGCCTTTTTCCCCCCCTCATTGCATTGCACGGCAGGCATGCAGGATCTTATTTCCCCTACCAGAAATCAAACCTGTGCCCCTGCATTAGAAGTAGTGCAGTTGTAACCCCTGGAAGCAACTGACAAGAGATTAATTTTCAAAATATAAGAACAGCTCATACAGTTCAATATCAAACTAACAGCCCAATGAAAAAATGAGCAGAAGACCTGAATAGACATTTCTCCAAAGAAGACATACAGATGGACAAGAGGCACATAAAAAAGATGTTCAACATCGCTTATTATTAGAGCAAGGCAAATCAAAACTACAATGAGCAGTGCAAATCAGAACTACCTGACACCAGTCAGAATGGCCCTCATCAAGAAATACACAAACAACAAATGCTGGAGAGGGTTTCGAAGAAAGGGAATGGGAATTGGTGCAGGCACCAAGGAAAGGAAAGGAAAGGAAAACTGTACGGAGGTCCCTTAAGAAAACCAAAAATAGAACTACCGTATGACCCAGCAACTCCCTCCCGGGCACATAACCCAGAGAAAACCATAATTCAGAGGGATATATGCATCCCCGTGTTCATTGCAGCACTGGAACACCCCACAGAGCTTGTTCAGATCTCACCAGTCACGTATGCACGCGTGTGAGTGTACGGGGCGGGGGAGCTCTATGCAGGCTCACGAATAACCACACTCAGGATGTTACTATTACCACAAGGCTTCTCCCGCTGCCCTCTGGTAATCACACCCTCCCCTCCCTCCCCCCTCCCTAGTCCAAATCTATGATCATGTCATCTCACAAAGGTTACATAAATGAAATCATGTGGTACATAGTCTTCTGAGGTTGGCTTTTTTCAGTTGGAATTTCCCTGAGGTTCTCAGCAGCTGCTCATGTTGATAACTTGTTCCTTTTTGCTGCTGAGCTGGTTGGGGGGCGGGGGGACCACAGTTAAGTTTGACTAGTCACCCACCAAAGGACACCTGGATATTATGAGTGAAGTTGTGAGGAATGTTTGTGTACCAGCTTCTGGATGAAAATAAGTCATTTGAGACAAACACCCAGGGCTGTAATTCTTGGGTCATACGGTGAGTGAGTGCACCTTTTGGTTTTGAGAGGAACTGCCAGACTTGCAGAGTGGCTCCCGTCCCCAGTGTCCGGGTGACCTCTTGCCTCGACATCCTCACCACCATTTGGTGAGACCCACACACTGTGTGCTCCGGGAATCGTTTCCTTCCCTCCTCCTTTTCCCCAGAGGAGGTGTCTGTCAGAAACAAGGCTCCACTTCCTCTTAATTACCTTCAATAATTGCTATTATTTAAATAGAAAAACATTTAGTTTTAGAAAAACTCTACACAGGAACTGGGGACTTATTAAATGAAGACAAAAATATACATGATTTCCTTCCAGTTTTAAACCCCCACCTCTTCTGTATTTTTACCATATAACAGTTAACTTTTATTTCTATCTCAAATAAGTTTTCACAATAAGGCACACTCAACCATTTTTAAAGTCACCCCAACCTTCTGCCTCACCTTTAAAAAATGAATGCAAATTGTCTCAGATTGGACAAAAAGAGCTTTAACTAATACTGTCCTAAAATGGTAGGTTTTAAACATTCTTTTAAAATACCAACTTCTCTGCCCTATGTTTCTACAGTTTTTTAAGAGTTTTCTGTCTAGCCTTCATCAACAATTAGTTTCCAAGACAGATGTACAGTTATTTTATACCATATATTATTTCTATGAGTATTCAAAAGTATTATAAGAGCTCTTCCCTTATTCCTCAAAGTAAGTCTTTGGGGAAAAAAATTCTGTGCATGTTAAAGTCAACATATTTTTTAAAAATAAAGTGATATGACTCTTTACAGAACTTTTCTTCACCCTCCCTCCAACACACCCATGTATGCAGATGTATGCACACACATTTATCAAGAACCAAATGGCACATTTCTTTTACATGCAACTAAAGGATAACTCTTACCTCAAATGTAGTAATTTAGAATAATGACTGGTTTTGCAGACAGAGTGAGTAACTCAGACAAGTCACGGCAGTTCGGCAGTTCGTAAGGAGACTTCGCAAAGTTCAGTCCTTCAGAGCAAGCTACTACAGCAGCTGTTTCCTAAACCCATGTCACAGGAAACAAACACTATTCTAGTATCTAAACCTCTGAACGCTTAAAAAAAATTCTATCAATTACCCTGAAGGAAATGACCACTGTCTAGAGTATTAGAAAAATGGACACCAGAAACACAGCACGTTCCAGGTCTGCTCAAAGCAGGAAGCTAGAAGTGCTCACCTGCACCTTATCTTTAGTGCGGGGACAAGGCAGCTTCGAAGACCTGCCTGGCCACTGCTCTCTGCTGCTCACCCTTCCAGGCCTCCAATTTCCCATTTGTCAGAAAGGGGACAGGGTTGGATGATGTCCATAAGAAAGTCACTTCCAGCTCTTAAACAGTATAATTCTATTTTTACTTACTTTTGATTGGGGCAGGAAGAAGTCTCCCAAATCCTATCTTTTTTTTTTTTTTTGTAAAATTATATGAAAATCAGATTAGCAGTAGGAATTTAGGACCTTTTAAGACAGTGACAAAAAAAGTGACATTTCAAGAAATCAGATTCAACTATTAACAATTTCCTAGAATTTTAAAGTCATATCTGACAGATTCCTTCATTTTACTTCAGAGTTGTGACCTACTTAACAATAATTATTGGGGGGTGGGGTGGTGGGAAAGGTTTATATTGCTATAGGAATCCTTCCAAACTCCACAGTTTCTTGAATCCTTCCAAACTCCACAGTACAAACCAGCTGCTTGTGTCTAAGTATAAAATCAACTATCACAGAGTTCATTCAAAGGCATGATGGAGAGAGTAGGCCTGTAGTGTCATCAAAATCAACTTGAGGGCTGGTGACAGAGTCTACTGGATCACTGCATGCCAGCACCGATTCTCTGACTCAGTACCTGGTTGGGTCAGAGAATTTACATTTCTAACCAATTCCAGGGCGATGCTGCTGCTGCTGCTGGTCCAAGGACCAGACTCAGAGAACCACAGCTCTTGATGAACTATTTCTGTGCATCCACTTTATTCAGATTTTGTACTCTGTACAAATATTTATATAACGGAAAAGAGTAAATATAAGATGGGGAAGCTGCCACAATTCATGGAAATGACAGAAATGTCCTCTTCTAAACTCTAAAATATTTACAAAGTCATCTAAAAAGGAAAGTCTCTAGCAGCAGCCAAAACATATAAACAACCATGGCTTCTCATCAGTCCTCTTCACTGATGAGACACAAGTACCTTCAGAATCAGAAAATTCTATTCTCCCGCTCTGTGGAATCCCTTACCAGGCCCTGGCTCAGGGGCTCGGGGCTTCATACAGCAGGAGACAAAAAATGTGACCCTCTGCTCTCTGTCCCGAACCCAGATCTGACCTGGGGCAGCACGTCCTCGTCCTCTCCATTTGCAGAGACATCACCTCTATCAGACACTCACGTACACAGAGTCACATTATATCTGTGTTTAAAACGGACAGACGAACTCTGACAAATAAAAATTAAGAAGAAGAACATGTTGCTTATAGTTTCCTTTGTTGTGCAAAAGCTTTTAAGTTTAATTAGGTCCCATTTGTTTATTTTTGCTTTTATTTCCAATATTCTGGGAGCCCTCAGATTGGGAGAAAATAATAGCAAATGAAGCAACAGACAAAGGATTAATCTCATAAATATACAAGCAACTCCTGCAGCTCAATTCCAGAAAAATAAATGACCCAATCAAAAAATGGGCCAAAGAACTAAACAGACATTTCTCCAAAGAAGACATACAGATGGCTAACAAACACATGAAAAGATGCTCAACATCACTCATTATCAGAGAAATGCAAATCAAAACCACAATGAGGTACCATTACACGCCAGTCAGGATGGCTGCTATCCAAAAGTCTACAAGCAATAAATGCTGGAGAGGGTGTGGAGAAAAGGGAACCCTCTTACACTGTTGGTGGGAATGCAAACTAGTACAGCCGCTATGGAGAACAGTGTGGAGATTTCTTAAAAAACTGGAAATAGACCTGCCATATGACCCAGCAATCCCACTTCTGGGCTTACACACTGAGGAAACCAGATCTGAAAGAGACACGTGCACCCCAATGTTCATCGCAGCACTGTTTATAATAGCCAGGACATGGAAGCAACCTAGATGCCCATCAGCAGATGAATGGATAAGGAAGCTGTGGTACATATACACAATGGAATATTACTCAGCCGTTAAAAAGAATTCATTTGAATCAGTTCTAATGAGATGGATGAAACTGGAGCCCATTATACAGAGTGAAGTAAACCAGAAAGATAAAGACCATTACAGTATACTAATGCATATATATGGAATTTAGAAAGATGGTAACAATAACCCTATATGCAAAACAGAAAAAGAGACACAGATGTACAGAACAGAATTTTGGACTCTGTGGGAGAAGGTGAGGGTGGGATGTTTCGAGAGAATAGCATGTATACTATCTAGGGTGAAACAGATCACCAGCCCAGGTTGGATGCATGAGACAAGTGCTCGGGCCTGGTGCACTGGGAAGACCCAGAGGAATCGGGTGGAGAGGGAGGTGGGAGGGGGGATCGGGATGGGGAATACATGTAAATCCCAAGGCTGATTCATGTCAATGTATGACAAAAACCACTACAATATTGTAAAGTAATTAGCCTCCAACTAATAAAAATAAATGGGAAAAAAAAGGAATAAATCTAACAAAAATACACAATACTTTAATGGATAAAATTATAAAACTTTGTTTATAAATCTTCAAAAATTGAGAGATTAAAAAAAAGAAGAAGAAGAACATGGACTCAGAGTGAGATATAACAAAGGGCATGGCAACAGAGGCAGAAGAGATGAAAAATCTGTGGCTGAGGTTGGGGTTCAGGACTTGGCATGTGGAGTCTGAGGAAACAAGCAGGGCGCTCACTCTGACGTCCCCCTGCTCGTCCCCTCGAGGCAGGTCACATGATCCTCGTGGGGAGGTGTTCCTTCCCCGTACCTGCAGGAGAGGAGCATCCTTACCCCCAAGACACAGAGAAGACTCCAGCATGCAGGCTGTCTCCTGGGTCACTCAGAGCCTCTGTCCTAATGACGCTTCTCCACGGACGTCCACTCTTCATCAAACCTGGCTCAAAACACTCAAGTCTAACTGTTTCTTCAGGTCTTCATTTCCTTATGAAGGCCCCCAAGTCATGTCAAATTTAACGTTAATCTCTATACTTTTCTCCTGTTGATGTTGCCATTTTAATTTTCAGATTCAGCCAAGGACCCTAACAGGATAAGGGGAAAACTTTTTTCCTCCTCATACTAACTATCATGCCCAAATACATGCTAACACATTTTGAAGCATCAATGAAATGAATAATCTGATTTAAAAATAATACAGGTTACAGAAATTAGCACAAGAAGTGAAACTGTTAAATATCAAAATCTAACAGAGAAACAAATTATTTCAAGTTTTCAAAGGTCATGGGTATGGAGAAGAATCAAAAGCTAGTTGATGGATTTTTCATAGTAATTCTGGTATCAAAACATAATCATGTATTTTTTAAAAGGAGGGGGTGAGGGGAAGCCTAGGTGGGCCCCACCAGATTTTAAAACACTTCACAAAACAATAATTTAAACATTATGAAAAAAAGAGATGGGCTGATTATTGGAATGGAAAACCCCCGAGAGAGAGTTGATCATATGCTAAACAAATATAATTCAGGATATATTTGGAACCGATGAGGAAGTAAAGCATTTTGTAGTAAGTGGCATTGTGAAAATCAGCTGGTCATCTATAAAATCAATTTAAGGGCATACAAGATAAATTAAATAACTGAATACCAAAAATGACATATGGAAAAATAAAAGGAAAACCAAATTAAATCTTTAAAGTTACAAGTAAGGGACCTCACACGGTATTGAAGAAATCCACAGATCCTGAGTCACATGAACAGTAAACATCCTTGGATGTTTAAAAAAAATACAATGAAAAGGCAAACAACAGACTGAGGAAAAAGCTGCTACAAAGGGCAAAAGACCATTATTTTTACCCTAGTAAACAAAAAAAACCAAAAATCTATTAGAAGAAAATTCAGACCTCAATAAAATCTTTTCAGTAGAAAAAAGATAATTCACAGAAAAAAAACTGTTCAGCACAATATTTTATCAAAGATGAAATACTGTTTTTATCCAATTGCATACTGGCCAATATAAAAACAATTCTGACAAGAGTGATGAGGTGAGACACTTTCATTACCAGTGTTTGCATGAAATGAATTGTTAAAAAGACTCTTAGAAAACAATCTGATTTTAAAAATCTATGCTTTCACCTAAGGGTACCTGAAGATGCACAGTAAGGACATAACCCAAAAGACCTTCCTTGGTGGTCCAGCGGCTGAGACTCTGCACTCCCAGTGTGAGGGGTCTGGGTTTGATTACTGGTCAGGGAACTAGGTCCCATGTGCCACAACTAAGACACAGTAAAGTAAATAAATACATATTTTTTAAAAGAATAAAAGAGTTATCTACATAACGAAGCTCATTTCCACCCTCAGTAGCTTGTGTTACCTTTCCCACCAGCGTTTTTTAAAATTTACTTTTAATTGGAGGATAACTGCTTTACAATATTGTGTTGGTTTCTGCCATACAACAGTATGAATCAGCCGTAAGTAAGTATACACATGTCCCCTCCCTCTTGGAGCTCCCTCCCGCCCCTTGGGTGTCACAGAGCGCCAGGCTGAGCTCCCAGTGTTGTTCAGCTAGCTAACAGGACACCTGCATTTTAACAGGACACAGGAATAAAGCACAGTGGAGGAACTGCTCTGCATCTCCTGTCCCCCGACAGCCTGGGTCAGACCATGGGGCCGGCTCTGCCTCCACCTTAGGAACTGTCCTGCCCACGGGGGAGGGGACCCACTGGATGGACAGGCATCTCCATACACCCCACTGGTGTGATGCTGGGAGATCAAAATCAGGTTCAGCGGAATATTACACATTAGCATAAGGGTTCTCTACGCTGATAGAATAATTCAGATGTTAGACTTCTTTAGGCTAAATATGACAGAAGAACACTCAGTAATAGTCAAAACAATGACCTTCAGACATGTTTTTACTTACGCTGCCTTCATTTCAAATTAAGTAGTCCAAAAATTGTAATCTAGAACCATGGTTTCAAACCTTTTCAAGTTTAAGAGTGGGTGTACTTTTGGGTTCGATCCCTGTGTCGGGAAGAACCCCTGGAGAAGGAAATGGCAACCCACTCCAGTATTCTTGCCTGGAAAATCCCAAGGACAGAGGAGCCTGGTAGGCTACAGTTCATGGGGTCGCAAAGAGTTGGACACGACTGAGCAACTTTACTTTCACTTAGAAATAAAAAAAAAAAAAAGAGTGGGTGTACTTTTATTGACAATTTACTGAGAGAATACATGACAACAAAAATCTATTATGAATTCAGGAACACTTTTAAAAGGACTCTGAATTTTATTTCCCACAATATTTACAACAGAAGAGTGCATATATTTCAACTATAAATATTTAATAACACGAGACCCAAAACTCAACATGCTTTGGATACCGCCTCTTATAAATGTTCCTATGCCCCAAGTTGGAAACATTCTGCCCCTAGAAGGGTCAGTGACAAATCTCAGCATGCTTGAAAGCCCATCATACCTCATTATTTCCAGAAAATACTTTAGAAATGGGGATTTATCACTTTCAATTATGAGCTGTTGGAGGCTTATGAATGAGTGACTTATGAATAAATCTGTACTATGAATGGCTGCCTTGGTCCCCTCCCTCTTTTCACTGTAAGTCCCTCAGCCTGGTGGCTCAGCTGGTAAAGAATCTGCCTGCAGTGCAGGAGACCTGGGTTTGATCCCTGGGTTGGGAAGATTCCCTGGAGAAGGAAATGGCAACCCACTCCAGTATTCTTCCCTGGAGAATCCCAGGGACAGAGGAGCCTGGGCGGCTACAGTCCGTGGGGCCGCAGAGTCGGACACAACTGACTAAGCGCAGCACAGCCAGCCAACAGGGTGGGGACGAGACATGGATTCCCTGCTCCCCAGACGGGCTGGTGGCCCAGCCAGCGCAATGGCGGGAAATGGGCCTTGAGCAGATCCCAGAGCCCAGAAGGGGAGGAAGAGGCTGCAGGAAGAAGGGGCTCAACATGGGGCAGCCTGCTGAGCAGACCACATTCCTCACTTCCCTTTCAACTATTTCCTGAAATGTCACAATTAGAGATTCACACATTTAACATTTCTCTCTTATAAAGTTGAGAATACTATGTTTAGGAGCTTTTAGAAAATTTCAACATTCAAAATTTAATGTGAATTAGTGTCTTATGCTTGCTCTCTTCCTAATGCTTCTCTCAGATTAACGGCTCACACAGATGGCGGCGGGGAATGGGTAGAAAGACATGATTGTGAAGAAAGGGGGGCAGGGCAGCCGTGACAGTGGCCTCAGGAGGGAGGCCACGAGGGTAATAAACGCCCAGCAGAAAGAGGGACCAGAAAGTGAAACAGACAAGTACAAAGTGTCAAACACACACTGTCTTGATTCAAAACTGTGTTCAGAGGTTAGCTTACGCTCTGCTCTTCCTGTTTTCTCTTCAGCTACATTATGGACAGTGAGGACTTCCGTCAGAACAGCCTGGAAGCTAGACCCCTACCGAGGAGGTATGGCTGAGAAACTGCTTCCCCAGTTACACAGGACTTGTGGTCAACATCCTGGGGCTCCAAACAAGCCAAGCGCTCTCCCCTGCCCTGCTGTGACTGCAGGGCTGCTGGCTCAGAGGTGCCCCGCCAGCCAACCTCTGGGTCTCAGCTCAACTGCAGCCCCTCTGACAAATGCAGGGAGCTTCAGGCGCTCCTTCCTGCTCCTCCTGCTGTAAGGCACCCTCTTGTCCCCCCACCAGATACTAGGTTCCTCGAGGGCAGACACAATGTCTTTTAAAGGGATGTGGGTATACCACCCCCAAATACACCACCTTGGCAGGGGGATTATCTCCAGCTACAGCTAAAGGCGACATAGAAACAGCAGAAGTGGGAGCAGCTCTTTGGCCTTCCCCTCTGGGACTTCCCTGGTGGCTCAGATGGTAAAAGCGTCTGCCTACAATGCAGGAGACCTGGGTTCAATCCCTGGGTTGGGAAGATCCGCTCAAGAAAGAAATGGCAACCCACTCCAGTATTCTTGCCTGTTAAATCCCACGGATGGAGGAGCCCGGCAGGGTACAGTTCATGGGGTCACAAAGAGTCGGACACGACTGAGTGACTTCACTTCACTCCTCTGAAAGCAGGGTGTAAATTTCCCTCCGTAAAGGAAGCATCTCCATTTGTAAAGCAGGCTGCCCCTTCCCTACCAGGCATCGACAGCGAAGGCAGCTGCTGGACTCTGCACAGCAAACCTCGCTCAGCGGTCCCTGTCTCCCACGAGGTCCTCACACACTCACGTTCCCACAGCTCGCCACCTCTGCAAGCCTGAACTCTCCCTCCTTGTCTAGTTAACGCTGGTCACAGTTTATCACACCCTTTGTTAAAATGGTATATAAACCCCTGGGTATAACTGCTACTCCGGGTCTTCACTTCTTTTCTATGGAGGCCTCCATGCACACATACAAATAAAATACCACCGTCAAATTTTTAAAAAATCCATCTCTTGTCCAGCTGATGCTCAGGGTGTAGGTACCACACCTAAGAGATGGAGGACAGCGTTTTCCTCCCCTGCCTGTTCAGCCCGGCGCCCTCAGTGCCTGGCTGAGTGCTGAATGACCCGGGAGCACCCTGGCAGGAGAAAGGGCCACGCGCACAGGCGGGTGGTGGCAGGCTTCCACGGGCTGCTTGCCGGCAGAGGTGCAGAGGGCAGTCACAGCGGGCCGGGTGTCCAAGGCAGTCACGCAGGAGACAGACACAGCAGCCCAGGAAAGAGCGGCGTGGCTGAAGGGAAACACTGGCACCCCATCACGTGTGCTGAGAAGAGACATACATCGCCACCAAGGCCAAGAGTGCGAGCCGGGAGTGCCTGCAGCCAGCTCTCGGGGGCTGGCAGTGGCCAGTGACGTCAGATCGGCCCATAAAACCAGTGCAGCACACATTCAAAAACACCTGAGCTTACCAAGCTTCACTTTAATACAAAAAGGCCATTACCCAAGGACTACGGAAAAGTTGGCCGAGAATCCTGTAAACCAGTGAAAATGGCATTCCAGGGATTTCCCTGGTGTTTAGTGGCTAGGGCTCCACACTCCCAACACAGTGGGCCTGGGTTCGACCCCTGGTTGTGGAACTAGATCCCATGGGCCGCAACTAAGACTCGGTGCAAACATTTTTTTAAAATGGCACTCCAAAAATAATGCCACCCCTAAATGATCAATTAAATACAGCCTCTGAGTCACTCCTCAAAATTTGTATTTACAAAATGACGCAGTGAACTCTTCCTTGGGGCTGACAACTGAAAGTGGGCTGAGAAACGGAAAGAGAATTGAATTTATTCAGAAGCATGCAACCGTAGGACATTTATCCTTTTGATGAAGAGTTCAACATATACATGAGATTATGGGAATTCCCTTATATGTATTCAGTGATATGTACTTAGTACAGCAGCAAGATATACAAGAAGCCTATTCTTCTTCAAGAAAAGTCCATAAGCTGAGCTGCGACTCCTAAAACAAGACCCGGAGCGTTCTGAAACTGGCGTGTGACATGACAGTGTCCGCTCGATGAACTTTCCACATAACGTCAATATTCCTTAGAATGAAGCCTTGCCCACCAATCCACTGCACAGAAGTACTGCTTTCTTAGGGAACTTCCCCTGTTCTAGGTACAAAGTAGGAACTTAAGAGTGATTGTGAAAATAGCAAATGGATAACTAATTACAAGATAGGAGTAAGAAGGCACAGCATTCAGGAAACACCCACTCAAGAAAGCAGTTTAAACCAAAACAGAACTAATTTCAGGTTATCACTTTATTTTTTCATGAGCAGAGGAGAAAAACAAACAAACCAAAAAAGCCCCCAAAGCTTGCCATCTTATGAAAAAGTCTGCCTGAAGGTACAGTAATATAAGTTGAGTTGACTATATGAAATAGAGGAACAGCCCTGTGTTTCCATGTTCTTTGAATACATTAGCATATAAACTAAGGTCTTGGATAGAGATATAAGATTTTTAAACCCTTAAAAACACAAACTTCATATTATGTGTGATGGCACCATACAGATACATATACATTCTGTTCTCAGTTTGGGTAAGACAGAACCACAGAGCTCTCCAGAGAGACAGAAGAGTGATCCGATTAGCACTTTGGCACAAACTGTCCAGGCCTTTCTCTGTCCTATATCTGCCTTCCCTTGTACTTCCCAAAGTACCCAGGGGAACTTTGATCCTCCATGGTCAAGGCAATTAATGACGATGCTCCTGGCAACAGGTAGCTCTGCCTTTTCGGCTCAGACGGCTTTGCCAGTACTTAAATTTGCTTATAAAAACCTATGTGTCCCAGAATCTGATGGTTCATTTCTTATGACTTTTTCTTTTTTAAGCCCCTTCTTAATCCTAATTCTTTCCCATTTACCATCATGAATATGCACATGAGATGAAATATTTTCAAATTTCCTAGAATCACTTAATTTTGAGGGTCTAAAGGGTCCTACAGATGGTGACTGCAGCCATGAAATTAAAAGACACTCCTTGGAAGGAAAGTTATGACCAACCTAGATAGCATATTAAAAAGCAGAGACATTACTTTGCCAACAAAGGTCGTCTAGTCAAGGCTATGGTTTTTCCAGTGGTCATGTATGGCTGTGAGAGTTGGACTGTGAAGAAAGCTGAGCGCCGAAAAATTGATGCTTTTGAACTGTGGTGTTGGAGAAGACTCGAGAGTCCCTTGGACTGCAAGGAGATCCAACCAGTCCATCCTGAAGGAGATCAGTCCTGGGTGTTCATTGAAAGGACTGATGCTGAAGCTGAAACTTCAATCCTTTGGCCACCTCATGCGAAGAGTTGACTCATTGGAAAAGACCCTGATGCTGGGAGGGATTGGAGGCAGAAGGAGAAGGGGACGACAGAGGATGAGATGGCTGGATGGCATCATCAACTCGATGGGCATGAGTTTGAGTAAACTCCGGGAGTTGGTGATGGACAGGGAGGCCTGGCGTGCTGCGTTGCGATTCATGGGGTCGCAAAGAGTCGGACACGACTGAGCGACTGAACTGAACTGAAAGGGTCCTACATTTACAATTTACCATGTATGTCCTTAAGAAGCTAAAATGACCTGGCAAAGGAATTTCAACATCACATTGTCTTTCTTTCTTTATAGCAGCATTTCATTACCTCTCTTTCTCTATAACTGAGGTCAAGAGAAACCTTGGATTCTCTGTACACTTCAGGAAATTGTAGAAGAGGAAGTATGTTCACAGGTATCAGTTTCACAGACAGAATGGAAAGCACATAGAAAAAATTATACGTTTTAGTTTTCTGAGTGAGATACTTCTTACCATCAGGCTAGAAATCCCAGTGCTTTCTGTTGTATTTTGAAAAATAAAATGAATTTGATTTTTTGAGAAATATTAATTTGAGAAATAGTAATTTGCTTCTATTAATTCATTGAGTCAATTAAAGGACACTGGAAAAATCAAAGAAAAGATTCTTCCACATTTCATATATTAGAACATTTTAAAATAAAAGCTCGGAGTTCTAAAAACATCTCACAATCATTTTTTGTTGAATTAGTGGGTTAGAGCTCACAGTTTGTGGCACTGTGATTGTTCTCTCATATTCATCAGACTCAGTCACATTTCCCCTGATAACTTCCTGAATTAACAGTACAGGAGGGTCCATCTGAGACTACTCAACTCTAGATTATAAGCCACTTTTCTACAACAAAGGGACTTGATCTTATGTGTGTGTAGCATTTAATAAGTACTTTTTTTTTTTTTAATGAAATGGACATAGGAATGAATAAGTAACCTGCTTTTAACTTATTTCCAAAGCCTTGTGAAGTAGCAGGAAAGCAGTGAAAATGTTCAAACTAAATTGCCATGTGTGGGCTATTAGGGCTGTCTCCTTCTGGCAAAGAAAATCCAACAAACAGAACCCAGAACAGGTGTCTGCTAGGGAACAGTGCAGAAGCCACAGACACCAGCTTACTCGTGCTTTATTATAACCTCCTGGTTGGGAAGCTCGGCCATGCAGAACTCAAGGCAGGGAAGCCCACGAGTGTCCCTAATAGTCCTAACTTTCCCACTTCCCCTGGTCCAAGCTACCAACGTTTCTCACTAGCTGGTCAAGAGCCTCATAGCTGGTCAGACACATCTTCAACAGCCCTCCTCCAACCCTTTCCTGCACAGTAGCCACAGTGACTATTCTGCAGAGCAAACATGGTCATGTCACTCCCTGCCTACTGAAAGCCTCTGAACACCCCTGCCTCACATGGCCTAAACGACCGCATCACCTCTCCAGTCTCCCAGGTACCACCCCAGCCCAAATGGTCTCCTTCCTCTACCTCCTCAAACTTGACACAATCTCACCAGACTTCAGCTCTGCACATGCTGTTTCCTCTTGCCGGAGTCTCTCTCCTCCCCTTTTAGTTCCCACTCAGCCTAAGTACCACTTCCTCACAGAAGGATTCCATGAGCTCCACAAGTAAGCGAAACCCAGCCTATGATAAAACTTCTAGAAGAGAATAAAGTCTCATGGCCTCGAGTTTGGTAAAGAATTCTCAGATATGACAAAAAAAACACAATTCATTACAGTTTTTTTCGATAAGAGACTTCACCAAAATTAAAAACTTTAGTGCTTCAAAATAAATAAATAAGGAAATGAACAACCACAAACTGGAAGAAAATATTGGCAAACCACATATCTGATAAAGAGCTTGTATCCAAAATACAGAACTCTTTCAACTCAGTAAGATAACCTAGTTAAGAAATGGGCAAAATATTTCAGTAGTCATTTAATCAAAGAAACATGAATGGCTAATAAACACATGAGAAGCGCCTCACATCAAAATGACCAGACAGGGAACCTCCAAGTCCTCTACGAGGCAGCCTAACCGTGGGCAGAGCACAGCCTCTGCGCTCAAGGGGACAGTGTTCAAGAGCCTGCTTCATCACTTACTAGCTGGGTAATTCTGGAAAGTTACTTTCAAACCGTTCAAATTCATAAAACAGGGACAAGGACGCTAAGGCTGCTTTGAGAATTAACAAGACGTGTCCAACATGGCTCACGTCCCCTTCACACCACTTAAGCGGCTCTCCTCGTGGGGACCAATGGTCCGCGTGTTGCCAGTTCCAAAGGACCTATTTCAGTCTTCCTGTTTCTGAGAAGATGACAAAGCTGCCCACTCTCTCCAATATCTAGTTACTCCAAATTCTGTTAATTCTGCTTCCAAAATATCCCAGAAATCCACTTTTGTCTCTTCCATCCCCACAGTCTCCATCCTAGTCCCATCCCTCATCCTTCTATCTGGCCTCTGCTTCTTAACTTAACCCTTCCCATGTACCTAACCAGAAAATAATAGTCATTTCCCCACATATTCACTAAGAGTCATCTTTTTAAGTTATGAATCCGATGCTACTCCTTTTCCCGGATACACACACCCGCTACTTACTCTGTCGGCTTTCCCTTGCAGTACGAATGAAATCCAAACTCTTTTGAATTCTCTGTAAGATGTTCTGGGGTCTGGCTTCTGTGGTGGCTCCAGCCTCCAGCAATCTTCACACCTGACAAGTTCTTTACTTCCTTGTAACCGCTAAACACATGGTTCCTGCTGCTAGAAATTTCTTCCCCCTCCTTTATTCATACTGGTTTTCTCCTTCCCATTCTTCTGGCTCAGACGATAGCCATCCTTTCCACCTGCCTCACCAGGCTAAACTGTGTCCCTGTGATAATGATGGTCATTGCTTATAAACTGCCTGTCTCTTCCTGCTGGACCACCCTCCATGAGGGCATCTCTCCCGTCTCTCACGTGTCTGTCTGTACACGTGCATGTATATTGTGTATGCACACATATGTGCATACACCTATTATATGAACATGTACATATTGATACATGTGAACTTACTGACAAGCAGAGTGCCAAGCACATAGTGGGCAATCAACAAGTGAATCCTAGTATTTACTTTGTGTTAAGGTTTACAGAATAAAATGACCATTAACCTAAGCTTCCATGTACCTTTCCCAACAACCTTGAGACAACTTAGGATCGGATTCCCTTCTGTTCCAAATACATTTGTACATCCTGTCTTACTATTTTTCTTTCTCTTCCTACTAGACTACCGGCTCTTTGAAAGTAAGAATCTTTTCAACTTCAACTTTCCCATGCTTAGCAAAGAAACAGGCACGAGTCTTTGTTGAATCAGCAAACACTGATTATAGCAGAAATTTATCTTTTAAAAAGCTTATTTTTATTTGGATAACCTTCATAGATACCAATATGCAAATGATCAATTTGGTTTTACTTTGATGCCTTAAATAGACAGTTAATCAGAAACAGAAAGCCAAACCAGCTATATCATCTCCAAAGAGCCTGATTTCACTTTCCATAAGATATATTTGAACACAAAGGTAATTTAAATTCAAATAATTAATTTTTTCATTAAAAAATCCAAAAGTAAAACACATGGACTATACTCTTTCCATGCATGCATGCTAAATTACCTCAGTCGTGTCCAATTCTGTGCGGCCCTATGGACTAATTTTCTGTTGCAGGATGGGGGAGTCAAGGTGTACTGGGGAAATGAACACATTTTCAATAGGTTTCCCATATTTTTCTACATTTGCTTCTTTTTGTCCCCCTTCTCTACAAGGATGGTGTTTTAAAAAATTAATGCACACACACACACACAAAATTAATGCACATTTAATGCCTGCCAGGCTCCTCTGTCCATGGGATTCTCCAGGCAAGAATACTGGAGTGGATTGCCATGCCCTACTCCAGGGGATCTTCCCGACCCAGGGATCGAACTCACATCTCTTATGTCTAATCTGCATTGGCAGGCAGGTTCTTTACCACTAGCACCACCTGGGAAGCCCAAAAGTGAAAGTGCTAGTGGCTCTTTGTGTCCGCATGGACTGTAGCTGGCCATACTCCTCTGTCCATGGAATTCTCTAGGCAAGAATTCTGGTGTGGGTAAGCCTTCTCCAAGGTAAGATTCTCTTCTCCAGAGGCTCTTCCTGACCAGAGATGGAACCCAGGTCTCCTACATTGCATAGTATAGTGTACATGGTGTTAGTCACTCAGTCGTGTCCGACTCTTTGCGACCCCACGGACTGTGGCTCGCCAGGCTCTTCTGTCCATGTGATTCTCCAGGTGAGAATACTGGAGTGGGTTGCCATTCCCTTCTCCAGAGGATCTTCCCCACCCAGGGATCGAACCCGGTCTCCTGCATTGCAGGCAGATTCTTCACTGTCTGAGCTACAGGGCGGGGCTACTTTCATCAGATCATATTTTGGTATTGTGACCTACTCTGACTTAGAGATTGACTAAATCAATTCCTGATTTACTAACAATAATCTCATGGGAATAAACTGAAATTTGAAGTTGATGCAGAAGCCAAAAGAAAAACACACCTCACAGCCTGCCAAGAGACACTCCTATGAAAATGAACTTCCTATTTTCAAATAAAGGCTTACTGAAACAACGATTTAAGTCACTTTTCTGCAAAAACCAGCTCTATTCAAAAATGCACTGTGATGTACAGAATGCTTTCTTTGGCCGTCTCACATTTTTATTTGATGTACTGAATAGTGTATTAGCAACCAGAATATCCTTTTCTCTTCATTAAAAAATCGGTTCTACATGTTTGCAGCAATAGAGTTAATAACAAAATTTTTAAGGTGGAAAGAGCTGTTACTCCTTTCCTGCTAAACAAGGACACACAGGTGTTCAGCTGTATTTCACAGGGTAGCACATGCAGCAACCTGAAATACCAAATGGGGGGCACTACTGGAATTTCTGTGTGACATTCATTGCCAACTTTTGGAAAATTATTATAAAAACAGCAGAAACAGTTCTGCTTATGAGCCTAATCTCATTGCTCAAGAGAACAAAAGGAGGATGAAGCAGAGGAACCTGCACATGTGTTATTTCATCAGCTGTGTAAGGACAATGAACTCACCACCGTAACAATGCCTTATTTTTGCACCTGCCCACTGCTTCCTCTCTGGGCAAGCACCATAAACTCCACCCTCTAAACCAGGGAGCTCACTGGCAGATAAAAAAGTTTACGAATTCTTTCTCCTCCCAACAGATCCCTGAGACATGCTGATTCTGTTTGTGGAGCAAACACTCTGTAAAGTGATTACTCTGTTCTTTGTCAGAGTACTTTACATAAGCTCACAGACTATGCTCATAGACTTTTGCAAATTTCCACTTAAAGGGGGTTAAAGTTTCTGGATAAAACAATAACATTTTAATGTGAACTAAGGCAGTTTGTGAACTGAATAAGAGACAATATGCAAATACAGAATAATTCAAAAGCATACTCTTAGTAAACTAGAAATTAGTAAACTAGGTATTACAGAGATATATGTACATACAGAGATATATGACTTAAACTATTCTATTAATAAGTGAAACTTCTATTTCACTTATTAACCTAAAAAACTAACATTACAACATCTTTCTATCTTAATGGTACTAAGGAGTTATAATTACTTTAGGTATGATAATGGTGTCGGGGTTAAGTCTTCTTTTTTAGAGGTATACACCGAGATACTAATGCAAGAAATTATACCACATAAGGGAATTTGTTTTCAAAGGACGGGATATGCGTTGACACTGAAGCAGGGTGCTGGGGACGTGGACTTTCACCATACTCTATTCTGGACATGTTTGATAACTTCCGTAACAAAAAGAGGGTGGGGGAAGCATTATAATTCTTTTAACTGTCTACTTGATCAAACAAAGGATTTCAGCTAGTCACAGTTCAAATTTATTCAAAGAACTGTCAATCTAAATTAAGAGACTGATAAGGTCTATTAACTGTCACATTAAACCTCACTGTAATCTCTTTAAAGACTGTAAACCTCTGATCCGTGAAGAAGCTTCCCTCCACTGTCTCTCTCCTAGTTTCACTGCAAGTACTGCTCCTGGGGTTTCAGTAGTCACGTGGGATCTTTTTCAAGATCAGTGCCCAGAATCCCACAAGTTTAGCGCCACGTGACTGCGAGGCAGTCTGACGACCTTCCTCTGGGTGCCCTTCCCTATCTGGCAGGCGCCCCCAGAACCCTGCACCAGCCCACGTTGACTCCACAGTTCACTCCTGGTCCTGCAGCCACTGTCTCCCAGCGACGGTGTGAACTTCCTGATGGGAGCAGACAACCTGCACTTGGACTCAACAGGAGCCGAATAAATGAGGGATGAGAGAATAAATCTATAAATCTCAAAAGTCAGTAGCTCGTTCTAGAACTCAAAATACTTTGTTAGTTTTCATATTGTAATTTCAAGACATTTTCCTAAAAACTATTTTAATACTCTAGTTTAATCTTACTAACACACATTTGTTAAGCTGTTTCTGAAACCAAAGTTTGAGTCCTGAAGATATACTTATGATAGAAATAGCCAACTCATATTTGTTGTGAACAATTACCTTAATTTACAGAGCTTCACCACTGTTTTCATTTAGAGAGACAGCCCATGGCTAATCAAAAATGGAGAGCTAGGGGGCCCATCATGGAGAAGGCAATGGCACCCGCTCCAGTACTCTTACCTGAAAAATCCCATGGACGGAGGAGCCTGGTGGGCTGCAGTCCATGGGGTCGCGAAGAGTCGGACACGACCGAGCTACTTCACTTTCACTTTTCACTTTCATGCATTGGAGAAGGAAATGGCAACCCACTCCAGCGTTCTTGCCTGGAGAATTCCAGGGATGGGGGAGCCTGGTGGGCTGCCGTCTATGGGGTCACATAGAGTCGGACACGACTGAAGTGACTTAGCAGCAGCAGGAGGCCCATCAATAAGAATTATGATTAGTATGAACCCATACTTAGAAAGAGCTTAACATTTATTCCAAATCTACTACATGGCTGGTACTATTATTATTTCACTTATTCTCATAAAAGCCCTATGAGATAGGTACCGCTATTATTCCCATTTTACAGGTAAGCAAACAGACTCAGAGGTTAAGTCCCGTAGCCAAGGATATGCAGCTGTAAGTGATAAAAAGATGCAAACCCAGCCCGTGTGCTGAACTGCTGACGACCCCACCAGTGTTTACGAGGTACAGAAACTCAGCTCTGTAACCCAGAGGGGTCTGGACTTGACTCTTCCCTTTTTCTGTATCACTGAGCCTTTCAAGTATAACACAGAGAGAGTGAATAATGGAAAGCAGGTCACTTACTCTATCTGCCTCATCTCTGCAGTCACGGCAGCTAACTCTTATGTAAACGCCAGGCCCTGCTGAAAGCCCTGTACACGTACCAACTCAGTCAGTCCTTACAGCAGTTCAAGCATGTAGGGCCTGTTCTCATCTTCATCTTTCAAAGAGGAAACGGAGGCTCAGAGAGGTTACATAACATGCCCAGGGCGCACGCCGAGAGGCTCCAGATTCCGTGCTCTTAATCACTGGCTCCAGTGCCCAGGAGGCACAGAGAACCTGGGCTAAACTAGTATGTGTGCTTTAAGGATTAAGCTTTGTACATCCTCTCTGGAGCAAAGTTACCAGTTTTTATTTGTTTGTTTTTAACTTAGACTATTTTTTCCCAGGTATATAATCTACTTTCACTACCCAAAGTTTCCATCCTGCTACCATATAGGAAATGTCTGATACACGGTACAGAATAAGAGAAAACTAAAGCGAAGGTTTTTATAAACTTATCAAGTCAATAACATGTATGAGCAAGTCAATGCTAATGAGCTTTTAATATAAGTCATTATAAGAGTCAACTTTGGAGGAAATGATGTTCACTATCTTGTAATAACCTATAATGGAAGAGAATGTAAAAAATATATATATTTATGTAGAATTGTGGTGTTGGAGAAGACTCTTGGAGAGTCCCATGGACTGCAAATAGATCAAACCAGTCAATCCTAAGGGAAATCAACCCTGAATACTCATTGGAAGGACTGAGGCTGAAGCTGAAGCTCTAATACTTTGGTCACCTGAGGCAAAGAGCCCAGTCGTTGGAAAAGACCCTGACCCTGGGAAAGACTGGAGGCAAAAGAAGAAGGGGGCGACAGAGGATGAGATGGTAATACAGCAACACCAAGTCAACAGACATGAATCTGAGCAAACTCCAGGAGATGGTGGAGGGCAGAGGATCCTGACGGGGTACACTCCATGAGGTCTCAGAGTCGGACACGACTTAGGGACAATATGTAGATACGCACAACTGAATTACTTTGCTGTATACTTGAAACTAAGACAACACTGTAAGTCAGCTATATTTCAATAAAAAATCCAAACCCCAACCAAATAAATAAATAAATATTGAAATTAAAAGAGGGCATAAGATTTGAAGAGTCACTTTATCAAAGAAGACATCCTAATGGCAAATAAGCACGTTAAAAGATGAATATTATTAGTAATAACAAAGTGCAAATTAAAACTGCCCCCCAAAACCCTGCCATATTACACACTCACTAAAATTGCTAAAATTTAAAAAGTGGATAAAAATAAGTGTGATAAGGATGTGGAGCAACAGAAACTCTCATATATTTGATGGTGGGATTGAAAAACAGAAAAGCCACTTTCAAAAGAGTGTGGCAGTTTTTAAAAAAGTAAACATATACTGACCATGAGCAAGCAATCACCATCCAAGATAGTTTACCCAAAAGAAATGAAAACAGAAATCACAAAAACACTCATCCAAAAAAAGTCAACTTCGCAAAATTCTTAAAAGTGAAAAACAAAGTGGTCACTCCGTAAACATTTCCTTCTTCTCTACGCAATTAATACAAAAGTTCTCAGCATTATTTTAAAGCATAAAAGAGAGTCTGTCGCTATTGCTAAAAATGTCTTCAACAGAAAGACGACACACCCACGTGGTTAGGCACTTCAAAGAGAGCCTGTCTCTGGAGAAGCCCGCCCTTCTCCAGAGTCTGAGCACACACACCAAGGCAGAACCCACGGAGACAGCCTCATCACAAAAACAGAGAGTTAAAGGAGAAGACAGAGATGTTTCATAAATGGATGACTGTCCTCCTCCCTCCCTCCTGCGAGCACACACCAAGAGCCTGGTGGGCGCCAGGCGGTGCATCGGCTGCGGGGGATGCCAGCACTGGTGGGCTCTTCCTTGGTGGGCACCACATCCCAGGTGTGCCAAGAGCAGACGGCAAGAACAACAGGCACGGGTGTTCACTAAGGGAACCAGCAGCACTGCAAGCCCTGAGGGGGTTGTGGGGGGAACCCAGGCCCCCTGAGACAGAGGAAATCAAGTAAGTGAGGGGAGGCAGGTGTCCAGGTCCCTAGACCCAAGGGGAGATGCAGATACGTCACCTGCCCAACGCGGGGTGTCTCGTACTGCGGATCTCACTCTGCTCGGAGCATAGTGCTCTCACCAAAAATTATTAGAAGTGAATCCACTGTCACGCTCTCCAACATGTCCATGCAAACCGCTGGACTGCAGCCCTCCAGGCTCTTCTATCCATGGGATTCTCCAGGCAAGAATACTGGAGTGGGTTGCCATTGCCTTCTTCAGGGGATCTTCCTGACCCAGGGATCGAAGCTGTGTCTCCTGCACTATAGGGGAAGCCCTGTTGTGCTCTCCAATGAGCATGGAAATAAGCATCCTCTGGCACAGGGAGAACGGCCCTCAGCACGCATTCCTCCCAAATGCTCAAAAGGTGTGTGTCGGGGAGGAGGAGAGCAGCCACTCTGAGGAGTTTCTTGGGCATGAAAACATGCAAGTCTGTTTATCAGTTAGTGGTGAGACCTTCTAGTATTTCTCTACTAATCCAAGCGGCGTGTCACCAGGTTTTCTGGTATTATTCAGTGCAGCCCAGAAAGAGGAAGGGGATTTCTATCTCAGCTGAGGGCTCTCCACCATGAGGCTCTAAGTCCTCATTTTTATGAACACATCATTTAAAACTGGCTTATTCTACAAACACAGTTTTCCACTATATGTTCTCCCCTAATACAAAGCACAAAATTTTGTCAACCTAACACAACCGCCTTACTCCAGAAAACAGTAATATCTTCACCCTTGACTCTACACCAACCAAATTAGCAATTTAAAGGCACAGCTCCATCTGACTTTCATGGACTCTTAGGGCTTTTCCTGTGTTAAATTTGTAAAAAAAAATAAAAAATAAAAAGAAAAGAAAAAAAGAGAGAGAGAGAAAAGAAAAGGAGGCAGACACTGTAATACAAACTTTCTTACCCCAGTTCTGAGAAAATGCACATGCTCTTTAGATAGAATACAGAATCCCCTCATGGTAATTACTGATGCTGCACGGGGCAATGTGAGAAAAGACCGCATATGAGAGGAACAAAAAAGTGAAAAAGAAACCCAAAGAGTCTGCTCAGCCTTACCAAGTGGCCACCACTCTCCAAAGTCATACGTGTGGGCAAGAGACCATGTCACGCATGCGGACAAGAGACCACAGAAGAGCTCCTCCTGGATTTCCGTTGCCGTTTTCCAGCTGGGACTGGCATTTTCATGTTTGTCTCATGAAAGTGCAAATTGTGGAACTTGCAAAAGTAGCAGTGAAGAAATGCTTCTGCTCAGAGGATCCGGGGCAGGAAGGAGGGGAACGCTCGGCCATCAAGGTTTGCCTCTCGGCAAAATTGCTTTTAGTGTGACATCCTTTCTTTCTGAAGTGTTGTTTTCTTTTTTTTTTTTTTCTTAACAGATCAGTGAGAAACACACTTTTCAAAAAACTGTCTGGTTTAAGATAAACCAGCAAGTAAATACATCCTCAAAGTTTTCAGTACGAAAAAAAAAAAAAAAAACCTGTGATGAAGCCGAAGAGGCAAGCATGGGCTTTTGGGAAGAATTTTATCAACTCTGTTAAAGAGCTTGCAGTTAATCCTGAAGCTCAGTTTTCCAAAATACTGCATGCAAAATAATTTGTGGTGGCAGAAGAAGTCTTTTAATAGTTATGTATTTACTTGTGCAGTTTCTATTTCTGTCAAGTGATACTCATTTTCCATTTATAATAAGAAGAGTGTTTTACTAAAAACTTTTTTCTTTTCTTTTTTTTGTTTTTGGCTGAGCCACATGGCTTGCGGGATCTTAGTTCCTCAATCAGGGATCAAACCTGGGGACCCGGCAGTGAAAGTGCCGAATCCTAAACCCTGGACTGCCAGGGAATTCCCTAAGAAGTGTATTTTAAAATACCTCTTTAAAATGAGCTGACTTAGAGAAAGAAAGTCACAAGTGGTATGGCTGATATGTGGATGTGACAGAGTCTGTGACCATGACATCCTCGTGACTAAAGCTAGGAAGCGGCGCTGGAGGAATCAGGAGCCGCTTCTAGGTCTCAGGATGTGACTGATTGGAATTCTATCTGAGTATCTGAATTTTTAGACAGCTAGCTAGATGGCTCCGCGGTGTTTGGAAGACAGAGTTAAAAGGAATCCAAGCGAGAAGGCAAGGGGCCAGGATGCTGCCCTGGGACTCCATCCATCCAGTGAGCACTGCCCGAGTCCTGGGTCAGTCCCTGTCGAGGCGCACGGGGCGCAGCAGAGAAGAGCCAGGTGAGTGCATGTCAGGTTTCCACGGAAGAGAAAAAAAAATGTATGTCGCAAAAGACAGACAGGCAAAGGGAGAGAAAGAATGCACAACTGAAAACACAGATACCTTTGAGAAGGTGGCGGAAAGGAAGGAGCCAGGCCACTGTCTGGAGCAGGAGCAGAGCAGGCGGAGGGCTCGGAAGAAGTCCCAGGCACGGGGGCTGAGCTGGGCCCCCGGGAGGAAGAGCGGGTGGCCAGCGGGGCTGGACGGAGGAGCCGGGAAAGAGCGGGCAGAGGTGAGGTTAGGGGTGGGGGCAAACAGCAGGCTGACGCGGCCCAGTGAGCAGAGAAGGGCGCTGTTCTCAGCGCGATGAGAAGCCGCAGGCCAGCTGGGGCAAGAAGGCGATACTGGGCGTGGAGGGAGGGAGACAGGAGTGGCAGGGACTGGGCGAGGATGCCACCGGAGCTTCTACACACAGGACTGAGGCAGCCTGGACCACACGGTGCTGGGAGAGACAGGACGATCCGGTCAGATCTGGGATCCAGTTTGGACTGATTTGGATTTACTGAAGAATCGGACATGAGGTGTGACCGCAAAGAGAGGGATCAAGCAGCACCTTATTTTTCGGTTGTGTGTGCTGCGGTCAGAAGCCCAGGATGAATGAATGGTGGTGTCACTGGGATGATGGAGTGGCCAGGAAGGAGGGGAGGTGGGTGTGGAGACCAGGCTTTGCCATGCTGGGTAGAGGGTTCCTGTAGGCACAGCTATAGACATCTGAGCTGGTAGTTGGCTATTCCAGTCTAGAGTTTAGGGGAGAGGCAGGTCAGGAGCCATCTCATTAGGGAGTCATGAGCATCAGATGGTATTTAAAGCCTTGGGACTGATAAGACCACAGAACAGTGAGTGAAAAGGCCTAAAGAGGTAGCCCAGAGATTCTACCCCTCTGGGATAGGTGGAGTAGGAAGGACAATGAGGCAAAGGAGACTGAGAAAAATAAGAGTGAAGCATGGGGAACATCAGAGTAAGTGCTGGACCGTTTACAGCAGCCAAGACACGGAAGCAACCTAAATGTCCATCGACAGAGGAGTGGATAGAGAAGATGTGGTATATATACATAAGGGAATATTACTCAGCCATTAAAAAGAATGAAGTAATGCCATTTGCAGCAACATGGATGGACCTGGAGAGTGTCATCCTGAGTGAAGTTAAGTCAGACAGAGAAGAGGAAACATTGTATGATGTCCCTTATATGTGGCATCTAAAAAGAAATGATACAAATGAACTTACAAAACAGAAAGAGACTCACAGACTTAGAAAATAAACTTATGGTTGCCTGGGTGAAGGGACAGTTAGGGACTTTGGGAACGTCACGTACCTACTGCTATATTTAAAATGGATAAGCAACAAGGACCTCTTTATCTGTATAGCACACACTGAACTCTGCTCAATGTTATGTGCCAGCCTGCATGGGAGAGGGGTTTGGGAGAGAATGAACGCACGTATACTTACGGCTGAGTCCCTCTGTTGTTCACCTGAAGCCACCATGACATTGTTAATTTGCTATATACTCCAATATCAAATAAGAAGTTTACAGTTCAAAGAAAGTGCTGGAATGATTCAGCAGATGACGTAGGAACAAAGATGGAGAAAGTGCCAGAGAAAGGTCCACTGGCTCAGTGGTAAAGAATCCGCCTGCCAATGCAGGAGACACGGGTTTGACCCCTGGTCTGGGAAGAGGCCACATGCCACAGAGCAACTAAGCTCATGCACCACATCTACTGACCCTGAGAGCCGCAACTACTGAGCCTGTGTGCCCTGCGGCCTGTGCTCAGCAACAAGAAAAGCCACCTCGATGAGATGCCTGCTCACCGCACCTAGAGAGTAGCCCCTGTTCACCGCAATGAGAAAGAAATCCAGGCAGCAATGAAGACCCAACACAACCAAAAATCAATAAATAAAATGTAGCCAACAAAATTTGGCAATAAGAGGTCGAGGACTGCAAAGGATGATTTCATAGTACCAGAAAAATTAATTACTTCTACGGCAAAAAACTGATGCTTACTTCATGCTATACATCAATATAAGTTCCAGCTTTGTTAGAGTAAAATCAGCAAATAATAATTACACTAGAATAAAAACCGGAAGAGATTACAAGTTAACATTTATTTCTTTGGATTGGGAGAGAACTTTTTAGGCATAAAAACAATGGAGAAAAAAAAAAAACAATGGAGGATGTCATTTTTAAATACTTGTCTGAATATATAAAAATATGAAACTTCCATGTGTAAGAAAAAAGCAAACAAAATTAAAAGGCAAATGACCAAGCTGAGATTTTAAGTATCTTTAATACATATGTCAACAATTTGATATCCTGAGTATGTAACATCCTCACTCAAGATCATTAAGTACCCTAAAATCCCACCCAGGCAACCATAAGTTTATTTTCTAATAAAGTGGCCAGAAGCATGAGCAGAACAGTTAACCAGCATCTATTTCTGTTTATGGCATGAGCTCATCTCTCCAAGGAAAGCCAAGGCTGACTTTCCTTGGTGACTACATGGCCCCCCTGCAGGGCTCAGCCCTTGATTGGCCCTGAAATTTTCAATCCATAAAAATCATTAGCCATGGACCAGTCTTCTGACAAAGTGCTAACTCCATCACCTGCCCAAACAGTTTAAACAGCAGAGCTACAAGACCCTATAGGTTATTTTCCAGCACGAACCTTCAAAAAACTAACAGAAAATTATGAGGCTTCTTATGAATTCAACAGATAAACTCTCTTTTTGAGCCTGACACTTACCTCTTCTTTCGTGATGCTGGAGTTTAGTTTTTACTGGAATCTAGTTTTTCTGAAAGGTATAATTTTTGCTGTCAAGTTTATACAGTGTTCCAGCAAAAAGGTAATGAAACAGAACAGCTGTATTTATTCATGATACCAAACACACATGATATACAACGGAAAGTTGTCCTGATACATTTCTAAAAAGACTCTATTGCTATAATTATTGTTTACAGAAGAGTGCTATATACTCATTATAAGAAAGCGCAGAAAGGTAACATTTAAGCACCACAACCCTGATCAAGGCTCTACTTTTGTGCAGTTTAATATCTACCCAAGCTGTTAGAATTACAATCCTCTTCAATATAAAATGTCATCTTTGAGAGTTCTAGGTCATGCCACAATGTAACATCTTATGACAGTTACTAGAATAAAGAATCAGCTAGATCCTAAAAATAAACTGACTTAGAGACAAAATCAACAGGCAGGATATGAATATTTCTGTACCCTAGGACATAGATACTAACTTTATTTAAATACTAAGCTACATAATATAAACCATCTTTTTAAAACACTAACACATATTGACATGTGAAAAAAAAAGGAAGCAGATTAAAAAAAAAATCTAGCCAATATTCACCAAGAAGTCAAGATTTTCAGGGAGTAATTTTTTTAAAGAATTAAAAAAAATAAACTTAATACCAGATTGTTATATCTACATTCAAATATTTACTCACAACCACCATGTTAAGACAGTGTAACTGAGAAGAGGAGAAAGTGTCATTTATCATGTATTACTGATAAATAAATACTTTAAAAAATAAGCCCTAAGGTTCTCACTCTATTCTTACCAGTTTATTCCTGAACACTTAACAAATAATGACCAAGAATGCAGTAACACCTCGGGTTAGAGTTTTGTGAATGCTCCAGCATTAGAATGAATTCCTGAGCTATGATTTTGCTTTGATTAATGTGTCTACCCTGAGCTTAAAGAGTCTGCCACACTATATGCAAGATAGACTTAAGAAAGGGAGAAGGAAGTTACCTTTTAATTCAAGTTCAACTTTAACATGCATTCTCAGATACAGAAAAATCACAATAGACTAAAGAAAAGCTCAGACGATGTATATTTCTTTCGTTTTTTTCCCTTTAGAAACAAGTGGGATCCATCTGACAGGGCATGATATATAACATGTCATAACATGTGCCACCTTAAAGGCATAATATGGAGTTTTAAACAATGCAACAATTATTAAAAATTATTCCTCAGTAATCTCCATGGGCAGAATAACAAATTACTCAACTGGAAAAAAAAAAGCCACCAGTTAATTTTTAAGGTATAATTTTTGCAGTAAGTTCCACAAGTTTAATATCCTTACATGTGCTATTTGTTAAAATATCACAAAACCATTACCTACACATGACAGGAAACACCAAAGTTCTGTAAAATTAGGAAAATCACATAGAGGTTTTAATCTGTATGAAGCATTATTACCTTTTCAAAACCCATGTGGAAAATCAGCCATTTTAGTTGAACCCAACACAGCAGCATGGAAGGAAGTTTAACTTCACATCGTTACTGGCCACGGCTCACATGTTTAACTACAGTAACTACTTCTTGGAAAATGAACATGCCAGCAGCAAGAGATGCTGAGTTAGTTTTACAGAGCTGAACATCAGAAATGGACTCATTACTCTAGTGACTGGCACTGTTCCCCTGGCATTTTATATTTATCTCTCAATTATAAAGGTGCTGCCTCATAAAGACGACTGGTGAATTTCACCCAATGGGGATAAGACACGAAATTATAAGAGCAAAGTTCCAGATTGCCAAGAAACATTTTTCACTTGTTTTAGGTATTAATTTATAGTGACTATCACTTCTTTGTCATATAAAGAAACAAATAATGCTTTCATTAACATGTTACTGGTTAGAGGTTCAAATCGAGTTGAAATTTATTTCTGCTTTTTAGTGATGTATCACCTGCGTACCATGCAAACACTGCAATGTACCCAGGCATGGCGGTAAAAATTTTACAGAAAAGCAGTGAAGGAAAAAACATAAAGTAAAGTTCCACCTACAGGGATTCCTCTGACTATTTTCGGTGAATCCTGGAGATGACATGGATGTGGGCACTGAGCAAGTAGAACTGAGCAGAAGCTCAGGCTGGTCAAGTGAAACCTCCAGTTTACCAGGCAGCTCCCCTGCTGTGCATCCTCTGGGAGTAGAACAAAGAAGGTGAGGCTGGAGCCAGGAGCAGGTTTTTCCAAAGAAATTCTATTAAGCCTGTTAGTTTTCTGCTGATGACTTCGGCAGACATGTATCAGAATCTACTGCCTCTATAAAAGCCAAATGCAAGCTCTGAGGGCTCTTGGTGTGCAAAGATGTATGCACAGATCTGGGGCCATACCAAGTGCTGCTCAAAAGGCAGGGGAGAGGCTGAAAACACACTAAACCCGTCTGAGTCCGTCACAGAGGCACAAAGACGCCTTAGTAACAACATACAGCAAGAGAGAAGAAACCTTTCGCTCTGCAAGCAGTAAGATAAAGATGACGAATACAGCTTGCCTCCCAACACAAAGGTATCTTTAAATTCCCCCCAATTCACTTTCAGCATTGCTTCAGCCTAAAGGTTCCTTCAAATTCAGCCACACTAACTGGTAGCTTGGAATGTGCTATGTATTTTTAA
Organism: Cervus elaphus; assembly: GCF_910594005.1. Lineage (NCBI taxonomy): Eukaryota > Metazoa > Chordata > Mammalia > Artiodactyla > Cervidae > Cervus > Cervus elaphus. The sequence goes on along the minus strand of NC_057821.1, from coordinate 41,804,034 downwards.
TAAGTATCTTAAATCCTCAAAATTTCAGTAGTTACAGATCCTTGTCGACAGTCTTTTCCTGTCTCGAAGTCATGTGCTCTGAACCCACTCGCCGTGGTCCCCTCTGCATCGCAGCTTCACTGTCAGTGTCCTCAGCCCCTCCCTGTCTGCAGCCTCTTTCTTCCCCCCCTTTTCATACAAAGGCACTCAAGTTTCTCAGAAATCAATAAACACTCCTCCCCTCCAGCCTCTCCTCTCTTCTTTCCGCCTCTAAGCCTGTGATTTCGAAAGCCCCGCTCTGCTCCCCCATTCACTCAAATGTTTAGTCAGTATCAACGTGCCAGGCACCCGGGTCACACGGGGGACGCGACAGAACCTCCCACTGGCCCCCTGTCCTCCGCCAGCTGGGTTCCCCTCCCAGCCCACACGGGAACCCCCGTGCTGCTGAAATCGCTCCCAGGACCGTCACCAGTGAACTTTAGTTGACAAACCACACGCCCCTTCTCAGACCATCTTCCCTTCTGTCCTCTCCACAGCAACGTGACACTGCTTGGCATTCCCTGAGACACGCACCAAGACATGCATCCCCACCTCTGCAGCTGACTGTACTCAACCCCTGTCCAAAGGAGCTAGCTCTCTTCTTATGCCGCCGGGTGAATTCTAGCGCTTCCTAGACTTCTACCTCCTGTCACCTTTGTTTTCCTCTCCGGGACTCAGTGTCCCCACCCCAACCCGGTCAGCCTGCTCCCAATTCCAGCTCACGTCTTTCTCCTGATGTCCAGCAACCCACTGGACACGTCTATCTGTATTGCTATCTCAGATTTAATGTGTTCAAGACCGAATTCACTCAGCAAGAATAAAATATTTATGAGTAAATTTAACAAAAGAAGTGAGACTTTGCACATTGAAAATAACAGAACACAGCTCAGGAAAATCAAAGCTACAAACACATGAAGATGCATCCGCGTTCATGGATTGGAAGACACAATATTATGAAGATAGTAATTCTCTCCAAACTGAACTAGAAATTCAAAACAATCCCTATCAAAATCCCAGCAGGCTTTTTTTTTTTTTTGTAGAAAGAGACAAAATGATCCTAAAATTTATACAGAAATGCAAAGGACCTAAAATAGCCAAAATGATTTTGTAAAAGAACAAAGTTGGAAGATTTATACTTCCCAATTTCAAAACGTATTACAAAAGTTACAATAATCCAGGCAGTGTGGTATTGACAATAAGGAACAAAACTGAGAGTCCAGAAATATACTTTTCTTTACATTTATGGCCACTGGTTTCCTGCGACAGTGCCAAAGCAGTTCAATGGGGGAAAAAATCTTTTCAAAAAATAGTTCACAGACAATTGGACATATGTGAAAAACAAAAGCAGAAAAACTAGACTTTTACATCACACAGACACAAAACTGGCTCAAAATGGATCACAGACCTGGACAGGAGAGTCAGTGGTACCAAGTCTGAGAAGGGTGAAGAGCAGCCACAACCCCAGACGGCTGATGCGGATATAACGAGGACCACTGCCGCAGAGAACTGCGTGGCAGTTTCTTAAAAAGTGAAGTATAACCTTATCACAGGGCTTCTCTGATGGGTCTGACAGTAAAGAATCTGCTTGCAACGCAAGAGACCTGGGTTCCATCCCTGGATCAGGAAGATCCCCTGGAGAAGGGAATGGCAACCCACTCCAGTATTCTTGCCTGGAAAATCCTCACGGACGGAGGAGACTGGAGGGCTACAGACCGTGGGGTCACAAAGAATCTGACACGACTGAGCAACTAACACACACAACACAACCATATCATATGATCCAGAAATTCCAGTCTTAGTTATATACCCAAGAAAAATGAAAAGATACATCTACACACAGACTTGCATGTGAAAGTCTATAGCGGCATTATTCACAACAGCTCCAAACTGGAGACAATCCAAATGTCCATAAACCAGTGAATGGATAAACGAATTGCAATAAATTCATACAATGGGATATTAATTCAGCAATAAAAAAGAACTGTCTACTGATATATGCTACAACATGGATGAACTCCAAAAATTTAACATGACTGAAAGAATTCAGAAGCAAAAATACAACACATCGCATGACTGCATTCGTATGAAAGGTCCAGAAAAGGAAAGTCTATGGAGACAGACTGATTAATGACTGCCTGGGGCTGGGAATACAAAAGGGTGCTGAATGCAGAAGGCAGAAAGGAATGGTTACGTGTGATGAAAATGTTCTAAAACTGTATTCTGATGATGGCTGCACAATTCTATAAATTTACTAAAGATCACTGAATCGTACACTTAAAAATGAATGAAATTTGTAATATGAAAGTCAAATCTCAATAAAACATAAAAAGCATTTCTCTATCAGATATCAAAAAGTTCTGCACTTTTGTGGGGTTACTGGGAACTTGCTTGCATTAATAAACTGATTAATTATTATCATTAATCAACTGATACTGTACCTCCTCCTCCCAAAACCAACAGAATCCACTATGGTTCCCTCCCGAATCTGCTCTTCTGCCCGTATTACGTTTCCTGGTAAAAGAAAAATCCACCCACATGTCCTAGCCAAAATTCCAGTCATCCTCGACTTCTCACAAGAGTGATGAAATTCTTGATTCTTGAATCCAGGCCTTTCTCTCCATTCTACCACTGTCTTCATTCAAGTATATGTAGTAGTTTCTCAACTAACCCTTCTTGCTCTAGACCTGCTCTTTTCCAATCTGTCTTCAAGACGATCCCAGAAAACCTGCTCTATAATGCAGACTGCCTCCTGTTACCCTAAATTAAACCTTCTGGTTCTCCCATCCCTACCTCATCTCTCTCAGCTACAACAGTGACCGCTGAGCAGTCTTGCCATGAACAAAAGTGTTTAACGTGCACCCCCAAATGTGTATATTTATATAACATATACATCAATACCTGCCCTAGTTTATTATAGAATATGCACAAAAATTGAATTACAGAAGGATGACATTAAAAAGGAAACAAACAGAGGTTCCAGTTTTCTTCTCCACCACTACTGACATTACTCTGCATACTCATGGGCCTCTTTGGAGACCACTAGTCCAAAGGAAAAAGCCAAAGCTCCTCTGCGTGACATACAAGCTGTGTGGCATGTGTGCCCCGCCCACATCTCAACTTCACCCCTCACTACTGTACCCACACACCAGATGCTTCAGTACAAACTAACTGTAGTCTCCTCATTGAACAAGAAGTTAAATTTTAACTTGTGCTCTTGAAATAAGATAAACGTCCCTGCATCTTTGCAGTTGTTCTTTCCTCTACCCTGGAATGTCCTTATTACCCTTTTCCACCAGGTCAGCGTTCAAGTGCCTCTCTCAAAGATTGATTACTCCCACCAGAGTGTGCTTATTTCTATTTTAATATTTTTGTCATTGTATTCAAATTATATGTGTGCCTTTCTATCCTAGAAGCTTTGCCATGGTGCTTTAGCCCCTTGAGGACAGAGGACAGCGGTATTACCCAACCTGGGTTTCCATTGCCTAAATATTGCCAAATGGCAGTGGAAGAGTTTTGCCTTACATGTTAATCTAACTCTTGAATTGACCCAACACGTTCTACCCAAGTTCTCCATCTATCTATCACATCTAAATTCATGACCTGCTGCAGCTACTGAGCCACCGGTACGGATAATTCATATCTGAGTCATCCAAATAATCGTGACTCCTAATGGTCTCATAATTCCCCAATTCAAATGACATTGTCATTTTATGCCTTCTCTTTCACTCAAATTTAGCCGTGATCATCACTGGGAACTACGCTATCTCAACAATGTCAAACTGAAATTCTTTCTTTGACCACAAGAAGTGTGGTCAACCACACACTCAACCACCCAAGTGTTTTCCATCTTTAAGGGGAACACCAACCCCAGTACCTTGTATCTTTCTTATATTACTGGTCTCTTCAGGCCTCTCCTTTCTGGCCTGAACTCCCTGGCCCATCATTTTAATCATGATCTCATTAGCACCCAAGATTACCATGCTCTGCTGACCCACTGTATATGCTCTTTAATTCCCAGCTTTGTGTTAACCAAGGCATTATTTGTTTTGGTTTATATTTCTACTTCTGGGCCTAGCCTTGCAAGTTCAGACAATCTTTCCTTACACAGATTCTTCTTCCCCTATGACCTGCCATCTTTTCCTTCTCTAAAGTCTCAGAAAAGAGATGTCCCTGGATCCTCTCCAAGGATAACCTATCTGGGTATTTTTTCTCCATCTTCTCTTGATCTTAATCAACTCCTTAACATCTTAAATTTCACCTTCTTGCCTGCCCTTGACCCTGATTCTATCTCAAGTGACCTTTTCATTTCTTTCCTAAATGTCTCGCATGCTTCTGATTTACAATCTGGAGTCTCCCTCTACAGATAGCTCTGTCAGGTCACACTTATCTATTCACTGTCAAATCCAATGGGATTTCCCCATCCTGCTCAACCTTTCTGATTACTTCTAGCACTGATGACCACTTCTCCTTTAAGCCTTCTCCTCTCTGGACCTTCCTGTCACAGAGCTGTCTTGGACTTCCTCCAGTTTTGATGAGCGCTCTGGCCCTGTATCCTTTCTTGGCTCTGCTTCCCAGAACAAAGCCTTAAGTGGGATCACACTCCCTCAGGCTGGTCTCAGCCGCCTCTCCCCACGTTCTCTGGAGACCCGCTCACTGTGGCAGTGATAACCGCTGAATCCGGGCATGCTTTCACACAGTCAGTCAGTCACATTTCTGACTTGGTGGGTAATGCTTTAGTAACGAGGAGATTACAGTAGACGCCCTCTTATATAACACAACTGGGTCCCATGCTGCTCATTTCATTTTTACTAAAGCAGTTAACATAGGAAATCATTAAAAAACACATATACAAGGGCTTCCCTGGTAGGCCAGGGGACATCAGTTCGGTCCCTGGTCTGGGAAAACCCCACAGGCTGCGGGGCAACTGCTGAGCCCAAGCATCCTAGAGCCGAGCTCTGCAACCAGAGAAAGCGCTGTGATGAGAAGCCGGCACAGCCTGCCTGGATGGCAGCCTCGCTACAACTGGAGAGAGCCTGGGCACGGCAGTGACGACCCAGAGCAGCCAAAATAAAGGTTTTTTAAAAAACACATATACAGACACTTTAACTTAAAATCTAACCACACTTTTTTCCTGAGTTCTTTGAGTATAGGTCCACTGATTGAAAAAATCCTTGTATAAGCCATCTATTCAGCACTGGATAAAATTTCCAGCCTATTTTTTTTTTAATTATTATTTTTATTTTATTTTTATTTTTTTTTATTAGTTGGAGGCTAATTACTTCACAACATTTCAGTGGGTTTTGTCATACATTGATATGAATCAGCCATAGAGTTACACGTATTCCCCATCCCGATCCCCCCTCCCACCTCCCTCTCTACCCGATTCCTCTGGGTCTTCCCAGTGCACCAGGCCTGAGCACTTGTCTCATGCATCCCACCTGGGCTGGTGATCTGTTTCACCATAGATAATATACATGTCCAGCCTATTTTTAAAAGCAGAACAGGAATTTAAGATGTGAGAAACAATTTGTGTATAAGCTCTTTCAGAATTTTTATTATTTTCCCCCAAGTCTTTTCTAATTCTGAATTAAACATTTTACAGTAATTTTTTAAAAAGCTATTTACCTATATTAGGTCTTCCAAAGCAGTCAACTTAATTTTCTTAAAAACAGTTCTCCTTAAAACTGCGATTTTATCATTTTATCTGGTATTTAATTAAAGTGCATATTAAATGTTGATATTTAATTAAACTGCATATTAAATCCTGGAGAAGGTGTGGATAAAAGATCCCCACTGTTGGTGGGAGTGTAAATTGGTACAACCACTATGGAAAATAGTATGGAGGTTCCTTAAAAAAATAAAATAAAACTACCATATGATCCAGCAATCCCATTCCTGGGCATCTATCTGGAGAAAACTAATCTAAAAAGATACATGCACCCCAATTTATTTACTCTACATGTAGTTACAATAATGGGGTTCCTTCTCACTGAAAATAAAAAAATTGAGACTTTTAAGATCTTACCCTTTTTATATTGTATAATATTCAAGTGACTACCACTAAAGAGTTTAAAGAAATGCAATATTTGGGAGAGAAAACCTTCCTGTTGCCAATATTTAAAAAAAAACAAAACAAATAATGAACTGTTTAAATAATACTGTAGAGATTTGCTAGATGTTTCTCGAGTGCAAGACTAAGATGCACTCATTACTCTCCATGGAGTACAGAAGGAAGAGTCCTGAACTCGGGGGATCTCACTGATCTGTTACTAATCTTGAAGGTTACTAATTTTGCCCTGAAAAGTTAGTTCTTACCTAACTTAGCAAAAAGCTTCTAAATATATCTACAACTTGAATAAAACAATTGGAGGAAGTAATACTTTTTTGTTTTCCTGAAATGTATAAAGGAAAAACAAAGGCAAAAGCAATGTTCAAAAAATAACAAATTATTATATCTTTGAATGAATTCTCTTCTCCAGTAATGTCTTGGAAGAACAACTATATTTTTTTTATTACAAGCTACACACGCTTTTGAAGTATTAGCAAAACACTCAAGAGGAAATAATTTTTAATGAATATCACTTCTTTAAAAAACTAGATATGATACAATAATCCATTTAGGGTTTGTTGTAATTGAGAGCTTTAATTGGCCTGTGGGGTAGATTGGATGTGCTGTTAAATGTTGTGCATAATTAGGGATATATGTAAAAACAAGATATGTCAGTATAAATTGAATTATTCTATCAGGTAATACATAACACTATCTATCCTCTTGCAAACTACTGGTGTCCTCTTTTTCTGGAATATTGTCATACAAAAAGAAAAAAAAAAGCCTCAGTGCTGAGATGCAAGCAAAGTTGACATTTTGCATAATCTGGGTCTCTGCCTTGTCTTTTAATATTAACTTGATTTTTTTCTTCCCCCAACACAGTATAAGACAACGCTAGTAGACTAAAAGGAGGAGAGGGAAAATAACACTTTATAGGGATTTCAAATCTTCCTTTAAACCAGTGAGGAAAAATAAGGTACATGAGTTGTTCACAAGTTGATTAAGAATAATGATAACTATGATAATACATCAGATCATGACCATTTAACATGGCCCTCAACAAACTGGTGAACTGCAGCCAAACAGAAACCCAGCCAAATCAAATCGGTTTAATAACAGATGTAGCAGGAATAAGCCTTTATACCTTTTATCTCAAGTATTAGTTGTTTTCTCTAAAACATCCAAACAGATCACACAGATAAACAATTCAACTGTAAATAATGTTCTGGAAAATCTTTACCAAAAAGTCAATACTAGTTTACAAATGAAACATAATAAACAATAATTCAGAGTCTTCTCAGTTACTGAAATTCTCTGAGAATAGAAATTTCACTACTCAACCTCTAAAGCGTAATTGAAAAGTGGCAAGCTGGAAGGGCTTTGAGCTTCTGAAAGTCTGTGGTTTTCCCTATTTTTCATGAGTGTTTCCAAGAGACAGCACGACCAAGAATTATTTCTCATGCTCGCTTGCAAAAGTTCCCTAAAATTAAAAAGCAATGCTAAGCACTTTTAGTATCTCAGAATATAGCTCAGCAAAGCTTACGATCTTACAGATAAGCTTGAAAAAGGTAAAGAAACATCCAAAGTTACAAGATGGTGGCTGAGCAGGACCAGCACTGAAAACCTCACAGGCAGTTCAGGCGACTCTGGGTTGCCTGCAGAGCCACCCCTCTTTATCACCATCACCTCTCCGTGTGGCCCAGACTCTCGCTACACAACAGAAACCAGAATCTTCTCCAACTATGATTCTCAACAACCTCTAAGTCAGCATTATGTCATCCTAACATACTATTTATGATGCCATTAGCAAAAACTCTCACTTGGTACGTGTGTTACAGTTGAAAAAGAATACCAAAACCACCATGATTAAATAAATTGACAAAAATAGTATTAAGCAAACTTGCATTTTCTGATGTAAACTGTCTGATTTAAAGAAAAAGGAATGCATTCATTATCATCATCAAGAGAAAACATCTGACATCAATTAACTCTCATCTACTTTAAAGTGAAGAATTAAACACAAAATTACCTTTGAAGGTTTCAAGTTCCTTCCTGTAGAAAAAACAAAGAAAACACACATTTATTAATTTACTCCCAATGGAAACTGCTCTTAGATTATAATAAAATATTAAGTGTTTTAATTGCTGAGAGTGGTATTTCTGGATGCTCACATAGAATCCATTACTCTTTGAAATTACCGATACAGTTAGCCTAAAGCTACTATTCTCAGTTTTTCTGCTATTACTCTACTAATGGTTTAAAAAGTTCTACCAAAATTTAAACTATTAAAACACTTAAACAAAAAAACATAAATCATTTTAATGCCAGCCATGAACCATCTAATATATTTAAGAACTAGTTTATAAAAGCAACTTACTTTTCCCTTCATGGATAAACAATAATAGATTTTTTAAAAATCTTTAATTAAAAATCATTCAAAAGAGGAGCAATTATTTCCATTTCTAAATGAAAGGGGAAATCATATATCAAAGGGTTGAAGTCCACAGACCATCCTGTCACAAAAGGGCCAAGCCTCTGGGAAACCCTCTGGTGTATAATTTTGTGTCAGTCAGGAATGCTGAAACACAAAATCTCCTGGGGAAACGTACAGCCAGGGAAGACAGACGAACAGTTGTAAAACATTTTTGACAAAGAAGTCAAAAGCAAGTTTTTTTCAGGTTTTCCTCAATAATTTTATGATTATATTTTCCTCACTACCAGTACTAATTAAAAGTAATTTTGAGGAGGGAAATTTATTTGTAAAGCCTTATCCCACTTAAAATATGAGATGTGTGTCTTTTATTTGCATGAGGGGTTTAACTAAAAATCTAGAGCTATTCTGGATTCTCAAATCAGAATTCCTCATTGCTAATTACAATACCGCTCATGTTCCAAAACAGCTGACCACCATGAACAGCTGGCCGGGAGGACTGGCAAGCTGCCCATTGAAAAGCCAGCGTTCTTGAAACAGCCAAGTGGAGGTTCTTAAATCACATGGTCATATCACTCCTTTTCTTTTTTTCTAAAAATACTAACTCATGATAACATTACTCCAGCGCCAGAGTTCATTAACTAAGGAATAAGAAAGTTACTTTCAATCCTATCTTAAAAAAGGGTGCAATCATTTCCCTTTGGCCAATAGCCCAGCTTCATTCTTAAAAGATTAGGTAGAAAGTTAACCTTCCTGAAACCTATTTTACATTCCAGTAATGGGATGAACATGCCTGGAGAAGAAGTGGCAACCCACTCCAGTATTCTTGCCTGGGAAACCCCATGGACAGAGGAGTTTGGCGGGCTATGGTTCATGGAGTTGCAAAAGAGTCAAACGTGACTTAGCGACTGAATAACAACAAATGGGATGAAAGCTGAAAAGGCCTAAGAGAAAGGCAGCACGTGCCGAAGACAGCATCCTGAGGGGGCACCTTGCACGTATTCCTCCAGATGCCCTCATGTGAGCGATCCCCCACGGCCACCGAGGGTGGACAGGATGACAGAACACTTGGCTCAGTATTCCTTTTTTTCTTTTTTTTAATATTTGTTCACCTGTGCCCGTCTTAGTTGCAGCATGGGAACTCTTAGACGCAGCCTGTGGAATCTAGTTTCCTGACCGGGGATCAAACCTGGGCTCCCTGCATTAGGAATGCCGAGTCTTAGCCCCTGGACCACCAGGGAAGTCCCTCAGTTTCAGTATTCTAATCAATAATTCTCTTTTCTCTGATTACAGTCTTCAGAGAGCCTGTTTCCCTTCTTGTGGAACACGAAGCAGTGAAATTTCAAAAAGGCACGTCCTGTTTTAAAAAAAGGTGAAACTGGGAGGAATGATTTCACAGACACTGCTCTTCCCTTACTGCTACCCCAAATAACAACCATGGAGCCAAGAATCCAGGGTCTGTGTTAGTAATGAGTCAGGGAAGAGAAAGTCGCTTAGGCGTGTCCGACTCTTTGTGACCCCACGGACTATACAGTCCACAGAATTCTCCAGGCCAGAATACTGGAGTGGGTAGCCTTTCCCTTTGCCAGGGGATCTTCGCAACCCAGGGATCAAACCCAGGTCTCCCGCATCACAGGCGTATTCTTTACCAGCTGAGCCACAAGGGAAGTAATGAGTCATTGCCCGATTAAGAGCTTTCATTGGAGTTTCTGTGCCCACCTTCCAACCTGCTGGCTGCCTCATCAAAACAATGGGAAGTTGCTACGAGAAAAGAGTAAAGGTGAGCAGGGTGCCTCTTTCTAGGCCCGTATTTACAGAATATCCTGACCCGTGGCAATTCAACAAACTTCCAAGAGACTTTCTTTCAGAAAGTCAATCAGTCCTGTACCCAGTTCCTTAATCAAGAAGACGGTGGAGGCTGGGGTGGTACAGATGACTGTGGTTTAAGGTAAAGATCACTATGACAGAAGATAGCACTGAAAGCCTTGAAGTGTCCTAATTTTTAGGGCAGACTCCACACTGCCAGAGGCAACAGCATCCCGGAATACAGAAGGTATAAGAGAAGGGAGGGAACAGCGGCCAGGGTCAGGGTCAAAGTGAAGGCGTGGACGCTGAATGGTGCAGGTTATCTTCAGGAAAGAGCAAGCCCGTCAGGACAGCAGGCTGAATGAAGAGAAAGTAGTGGGAGATGAGATGAGGTTGAAGAGGCAAAGGCTTCTGAGTGCCAGGCTAAAAGGATCTGCTTTTATTTTTAGCAGGAGAATATCACGAGCAAAGCCATGCTTCAGGAAGAATGTTCTAGTTGTGACGGACAGATGTACTGACAGTGGGGAGAACGAAGCAGGGAGCACTTAAGAAGCTATTAGGGGAGTCTGAAGAAGATCTAATTAGCGCCTGGAAAGAGTAAGCACAGTGGCAACAGCAACAAAGCATGCCCAGTCGCTCAGCCACATTCAGCTCTTTTCCGACCCCATCGAATGTAGCCCACCAGGCTCCTCTGTCTATGGGATTCTCCACGCAAGAATACTGGAGTGGGTTGCCATTTCCTCCTCCAGGGGCAATGAAGGGAGGGGGTCCAATCTGAAAGCTGGGGAGAAGAGTCAACAGACCATGGCAATTGACCCATGGGGAAAAGTATATAACCATGAGGCCTCTTGTCTGCATCACTGGAAGGAAAGCGAATTCATCAGCAGAAAACAGGAAGAGGCACAGATTTTGGAGGGCAGTGCATGAGTTCCACTTGGAATGTAATGAAATAATCTGGGAGGTTGGAAACCTAAGGCTGGCGATGCTGAGCCATGACTCCCAACCCTTGTAACCCACTCAAGGACTTAGCTCCTCCACTTCCCGATGTCCTGAACCCACTCCAGCTTGGCTTCCAGACCCCAGCTCTGCACAGCGAGACCACCTACAACCACCCCGCTGCCGAGGGTGATGTTCGCTCTCACTTTTCATCCGAATCCCTCAGCAGCAATGGACTCCGCTGGCGATTCCTTGAGAGCGTTTTCTCGAGTTTTCCTCCTCCTCTCCCAGTTCCTTTTGCTACTTCTCCACCCCTTCCAGACCACAAGACGCTGGACCTCTGCCATCTTGGTCCCAGCCCCTTTCTTATCTTACTTGCTCTCACAAGGCAATTCATCCAGCTCTGTGGCCTTAAATACCATCCACAGGCTCTTGATTTACACTTTCTGTCTTGATCTCTTCTTGGAGCTCTAGACTCATACACAACTGCCTGAGACTACTGCTTGGAAGTGAAGCAGGCGTCCCAGCAACACTTGCAAAAGAGCCTGTTCTTCCTACAGTCTCCCTCACCTCCACTCAGGCCACCACCATGCTCCTCAAGCTTTGGTTGATCCATCTCCCTTCTTCGCCACACCCAATCCATCAATAAAACCTGTTAACTCTATCTCAAAACATGTCCCGAATCCATCCATTTCTGTCCATCACCACTACTGTCATGATATGATAAATATCACACCTTGGATAAATACTCATTTTCTTATACTGAATGTAACCTCTGAGTTTGATCATTCATTCAACAAAAAAAATGTATTGAGCCTTAGACACTAGCAATAATGTTAGAAATAGCACTAGGAATAATGCTAGGGTTGAGTTATGTATGCTCCACAACCTCAAGGAAATTCAGTGAGGGATACAGAAGTAAAGCAACAGTCAGAAATTGATGTCATAGATTAGCACTCTGCTAATGCCAGCCACACTGAGGATTCTCCAGGAATACAGAAGAGGGGGTGACTCACATACCGTGAACCAACAGGAAAGGCTTCCTGGAGAAGCCAGGACTGAACTGAGTCTCGAGGGAAAGTGTAAGTGAGGAGGACATGTAATATTGATTGAGAACGCCACATACACTTTCCTCTTGACCATTAATGTTGCCGTCTCAGCTCACCAGGTGAACAGGCACAGGTGAGCAGGAGTTTTAAGTCTGTCACTCTCCAAACTCTACCAGAAACAGTTAATGGTAATAATCAAGGTAAAACAGTATCCAAGTTCGTCTCTTCCAGGAAGACATCCATCACACCCACATGGCCATCTCCTCTTATCTCACCTCCTTCAGGACTCACGTTCATCAGTGCTATAACACCTGGTACACTGCCTTGTAATGCCATGATTTCCATACAGGTGTCATCCCCATGGGGCTTCCCAGGTGGCACTAGTGGTAAAGAACCCACTTGCCAATTCAGGAGACGTAAGAGATGCGGGTTCCATCCCTGGGTCAGGAAGATCCCCTGGAGGAGGGCATGGCGACCACTCCAGTATTCTTGCCTGGAGAGTCCCATGGACAGAGGAGCCTGGCAGGTTATAAACCATAGGGTCGCACAGAGTCAGACACAACTGAAGTGACTTAGCACACACGTCATCTCTACAACCACACTGCCAAGATCCTGAGGTGCAAAGATGATGTGTCATCTGCCCTGATCACACGTGTACACAGAGCCACACACGACGCACACTCAGCAAGTCGGGTTACCAAGAACTCTGGCTGCAGAAGGACTAAACATACCTGCTTCTTAAAAGAAGCGCTTGTTCTAACTAGGAAGGATTTAGTCTTTATTAAAAAAAAAAAAAAACTTGGCCACGTAGTATCTCATCTGATATGATAACAACTTGTTTTGACTCTTGCAATTTCAAAACTCTGAGTCTCTTCATTTCCAAAGTTTAATAATATTTTCAGATCAATTAAGTAGGAAGAATTGAAATGCCTCCCTTTAGGTTTTTACTATATTTTAAATTTTACTCAGTTCAGCAAATGCTATCACAAAATTTAGCATAACAAACCCTGAAACTAAAACACTCAACAAATAACACTAGACTCAAAAGCTAATAATATTTCCAAAGGGTGAAGCTGCTATTTCATCATTTTCTCCACAGGGGTTGAGTTATGAGGGAAGAATAAAAACAAAAAAAAAAGCATCACATTAACAAATAAATCCATGGAATGTTGCAAGAAGTATATTAAATCTGTGCATGTATAGAAGTCAACTAAATCAGACCCACAGAAACAAACTTAAAAGATTGGAGCCCTGGATAAATGTCTCCATAAACACAATCATCTCAGAGATGAAAGGATACTTTCTTTAAACACTAAACTGCTTCCTCAGGACAAACCCATGATAAAAATCTAACACAATGATTCTAGATGGCAAAATACCACATTAAAAATGTAAGGCAGATCAACTCTAACATTTTTTTTTTTCACATTTGAAAATATTTAGGGGCAATTTTTTTGTATTGACCAGCAATACTTTTTGTATTGAACACAGTAGAAGGGTGTCCCTTTGTTATGACTGATGGATAGGAAAGATCTTACAAGATCTCTCTCATGAAAGACCAGCTACTATTCACTCTTACCTAATCTTCTGTAATCTTTTAAGCATTCTGCAGTCCTGAAGATGTGTACCCTTGCTGGCTTGGTGAGTTTGTGGCTGAGAGGGTAGACGTTGGATAAAGTTCTTGGGCTTCCCTTGTGGCTCAGATGGTAAAGAATCTGCCCATAATGCAGGAGACCTGGGTTCAATCCCTGGGTTGGGAAGATCCCCTGGAGAACGGAAAGGCTACCTACTCCAGTATTCTGGCCTGGAGAATTCCATGGACTGTATAGTCCATGGGGTCGCAAAGAGTCGGACACGACTGAGAGACTTTCACCCTCAGGGAGGAGAAGAACTGGCCCACCTGCTTGAGGTAATTTTCTCAAAACTCTTAGACCCTGTTGTCATTTGCTCCTTACACAGATCCTGCGGAGGGGCTATGTTACAGAATAAGACATCTTTATTACTCACAATGAGAGGAAGCAATAACTAATAACAAAACCCAAGAGAATAACAGAACTATAGCATCTACAATGGCAGTAGAGAAGAAAACTTAGGATGCAAGTGTTAGAGACAGCTTCAAGAGGCCAGGTAAATAAGGACTGATTTGTCAATGGGTTTAAGTTACCTAAAGAGTTAATAATAAAAATACAGGTTAAATATTTAAAGTGCATCATGGATTTAGTCTCCGTTGATGTCTTAATATGACACAACCTGTAGACCATCTTTCTCTGGCAAACTCAGTTGAACTTTGGTGTGTCATGCATCTTGTCCATTCATAAGCAGCCTGTTGGAATGATCTACCTTGTTGACTACTAGCTATTTTTGTATTTCTACAAACATTCTCGCTGGGATACAGCGACCTCTTTGATGCTCGCTTCTATGATTAGTTAAGCAGGTCTGGAACGGGGCTCAGGCAAGGTCTAACTGTTGAGGGAAGCCTTCCCGGGGACGTCCCCAGGAATTCTCAGTCTCTGGCTGATGGGCACTGCTAACCAATCCTACTGGGTGCTAGTCCCCTCCTCCTCCTCCCTGCGTCGTTTGCTCACGGGAATGACCGGTCCCCTGCTGACCTTTCTGGGGAGCCCTCTGCAGACTCTCGGTATTCCTGCTCTCTGGTTCTGTGCCCTGTAAACTCCAGCTATCTTGGGTTTCCGGACGCTCAGCTCCACTCTTCAACTCAGAGAGTCTGCCAGACTCTACCTGGATTTCCTTCCTGCATGCAGCCTGGAAACTCTCCAGGCAGAATGCGGGGCCGCCACAGGGCTTGTCGCCTACTGATCAAGGATCACGTCTCCTCTCTGCCCAATGTACAGTGTCCTAACGAGTGTTATTTCATTCATTGTGTCTGGTTTCTGGCTGGGTCGGGGGGAGAGTCAGTCTGGTTCCATGTTCCTCCACCTGGGGAGGACCCTTCACATAAAAGCTCTGCCTGAGGGGACACTCTGCTCATCTATTTCCCATTCAGCATCCAAACCACCTCCACACAGAACCTCAGGGGCTAGTTACTGCCTTCCTGCCTGTCTCCACCAGACCTCCTCTTCTGGTTCCAGAGTCACCTTCACCTTGGAGAATGCCACTGGCTTCTCCTGTCGTGTTCTCAGCAAAGCCAGACCTGTGGCAAGTCTGCCCAGCACAATCCCCTCAACTCTCTGAAATGGAAGAACAGGCATACCTGTGACCATGACCTGTCCAGTGGACAATCATTTCTTGAAGCTCAGGAGTTTGGTGGGTTATTCTCTAGAATGTAAGCTGGTCAAATACTACTAAAGACATGCCATAACATCTCAAATCTGTCATTCTTTGCCTTAAAGATTTTTCTAAACAAATTTAGTCTGCATAATTTCAGATGTGCAGATGACACCACTCTTATGGCAGAAAAGTGAAGAGGAACTAAAGAGCCTCTTTTCTAAACTTAGTCTGCATAACCTCATATATGCAGATGACACCACCCTTATGGCAGAAAAGTGAAGAGGAACTAAAGAGCCTCTTGACGAAAGTGAAAGAGGAAAGTGAAAAGGCTGGCTTAAAACCCAACATTCAAAAAACTAAGATCATGGCATCCAGTGCATCTATTTGCCATTCATGGTAAATAGTTTTGCTGTTGTTGTTGCAAATAGATGGGGAAACAATGGAAACAGTGACAGGCTGTATTTTCTTGGGCTCCAAAATCTCTGCAGATGGTGACTGCAGCCATGAAATTAAAAGATGCCTGTTCCTTGGAAGACGAGCTATGACAAACCTATACAGTGTATTAAAAAGCAGAGACCTTTCCCGACAAAGGCCCAGCTAGTCAAAGCTATGGTTTTCCCAGTAGTCAGGTATGCGTGTGAGAGCTGGATCACAAAGAAGGCTGAGCGCTGAAGAACTGATGCCTTTGAACTGTGGTGTTGAGAGTTCCTTGGACTGAGGACATCAAACCAGTCAATCCTAAAGGAAATAAACCCTGACTATTCATTGAAAGGACTGATGCTGAAGCTTCCATTCTTTGGCCACCTGATGCAAAAAGCCAACTCATTGGAAAAAACCCTGATGCTGGAGAAGATTGAAGGCAAGAGGAGAAGGGAACGACAGAGGATGAGAAGGTTGGAGGGCATCACCGACTCAATGGACATGAGTTTGAGCGAGCTCTGGGTGATAGTGAAGGACAGGAAAGCCTGGCGTGCTGCAGTCCATGGGGTTGCAGAGAGTCAGACAGGACTGAGGAACTGAACAACAACAGCAAAACTTAGTCTACAGTCCACATCAACAACAGCACAAAAACAAAGAAGCGCACAGTTCCTTAACATTAGCTGTAACACAGAAAGCAAAAGGGACGATGACTTCTTCAGAATCTGCCTGGGCACTAAATCTTATCAACTGAAGCCGTGCCGCGCCCCCCCCCCACCCCCCCGCCCCGCTCACAAGAGACAGTTTATAAGGGATGACAATTAAGTTTCAAAGCCTAAATGAATTAGTGAAAAATGCTTCTAGAGTTCAGTATGCCCCAAAGCAGATTTCAAGTCCAATGGAAGACTGTGTTAAAATTATGAGTCATTTATAATTAGGCTAACTTACTAAAATCACACTGTTCTTTAAGATGCAGCTATTTTCAGAGAAATTCTGATGGTATGCTACAAACTGAAGGGGAAAACAAAGGATCTAGAACTCTGGAACTAAAAAATATTTTAATTAGATCACTAGTTTATGTATGATTTTAATGTAATTATTATGAAAGAATCTCAATAATCATTCTAAGGAATATTATGGTGGTAATGAAAAGATGACAAACTCAGGGAGGTCTAAATTCTATATCTCCTTTTAGCTCCACTTCTCCACTCTCCTAAACGTGCCTGCTCCCCCTCTGCAGGGGAGGGCGTCACACGCCAGCCCCGCGTGCTTGCCTCCTTACTCAGGTCTCAGTTCTCACGTGTCCTCCAGGAAGGGCCCTCCCTCCCCACCACTCACATTACCCTGGGTTATTTTCTTCAATACAACTGTCTGAAATTACCCTTTTTAAAAACCATGTACACACTGACCATCCATTTCTCCCCACATCTGTGGCTACAAATGCAAATGTTACTCGCTCAGTCGTGTCGGACTCTTTGCGACTCCCTAGACTGTAACTCACCAGGCTCCTCTGTCCACAGAATTCTCCAGGCAAGAATACTGGAGTGGGTAGCCAGTCCCTTCTTCGGGAGATCGAACCCAGGTCTCCTGCATTACAGGCAGATTCTTTACCATCTGAGCCACCTGGGAAGTCAAATGCAAGCTGACTTCCATATCTCAAGTCCATTTCTCTCACTGCTAGCTTAGACAAACCCATGGAAATGGTCTTATGTTCTTTATTTTGGCTCATATAGTCAATATTAATGCTTCTTACTTGATGAAAAATATACTTCCTATTGGTTATGAAAACCGACACAAGGCATCCAGCAGTTACACTTGTAACGGCTAGCTTGTCTTCTGAACCTCTGACAACCCAACTACTGGTACAGTACTTGTCTCTGCCTACAGCCATGGTCTGTCCACTCTCTGATGTTTTCTACTGATCAAGGGGGTGTCTATTCCTGCCCATAAGAGCAATCAGCCATTCTAATACCACTTTATATGCAGAAGAGTTATTACAAAAGCTGTTTATGGGTATTTTCCCCCCACAACTCTACAGTCGCTTATATGTCACTTTCATCAGGCAACCAGCTAAAGCAGAATGTCCTCCTTCCGTGCAGAAACATCGGGGCAATGCATGCTTGTGCTCAGTCGTATCCAACTCTTTTGCAACCCCACGGACTGTAGCCCACCGGGCTCCTCTGTCCGTGGGACTCTCCAGGCAAGAACACTGGAGTGGTAGCCATTTCCTTCTCCAGGGGACCTTCCCAGCCCAGGATTGAACCCACATTTCCTGCTGTGTCTCCTGCACTGTGGGCAGATTCTCTACCACTGAGCCACCAGGGAAGTCCACTTGGGGTAACCACCTGTACAAATGTTTTTCAGGGGTGGATGCACCCCCAGGAGTCTTCTAAAGCTCTTTCCTTCTGCTCACACTGAGAATCTGCCACATAACTGTTGGAGTGGGTCACATTCCTCCTTTCACAGGAGGCAGGAATTCCTCCTCTGTGCCGGGAATGCTCATCAAATACATGATGAAATATCATATACCTACTCCCAACTACAGATGCACTAACACCTGGGATGGATTCTGTTTCCTTCAACGCAACAGTCAGAAACGGACCTGGCCTTAACCTTGGCCCCTAGGCTGTTACATGACTTCATGTACTAATAACTCAGTCTCTGTCCCAACTCCCACAATTGCTGCCCGCCCAGTCCCAGTCCCTGATGGGAGTGGGATGAGACAGGGCACTACAGACATGATTAGCGCTGGAGGTGAAGGAGATACTACCTTTCAGTCCCCTGCTCTCTCCATCCTCATCGAGTTGTCTGACCCAGATTTTCTGGAAAGCTATGTAGTGGGCAAACACTGTAATGCCCTCACATCATATGGCCAACCCTTATATTACATGTTATCTCTTCCAGAGCCAGAAAAGAAAAATCACTAGTTTAGTTTATAGGGCTGCTTGTTAAAGAGGAAGGAGGTTTATTTCTAAGAGACTCTTCCCTTGTGGACCACATATGTTTAATTTGGGGTTTTGGAAAATTTTTTCAATGGTATACTATAGGATACCAACTCACAGAATTTTAATATATATTACACACAAACTGGTTCTGTAAGCAAGTAAGTTATGAAGTGGTGAGTCAAACAAATTTCTCAGAACCTTTAATACATTGACACATACTACGTGTAATACATTACTATGTGTACATGTACTACAAAGTTCCACGAGGCAAATACAGGGTAAAGTGTTTCTGGAACTTATTTGATCATGGACTGTTTTATCAGTGGCTATCTTTTCAGTCCTCTGTTCCTGTAAGATACATCAGGAAGTGCTGCAGCTAATAAAAAATTCTAAATCCAATTTTTATGTTTATCAAAATAGTACATGTATATTTCTTAAGTCAAAGAGTACCCACGGGGATTTATGATGAAGCTGGTTAGTGCCTCACTCAGTGCTCCCCATCTTCCTGTCCTTTTTTTTTTTTAAACCACATCAGGCAGCATGCAAGGTCTTAGTTCCTAGACCAGGGATCAAACTCATACCCCCTGCACTAGAAGAGCAGACTCTTAACCACTGGACCATAAGGGAAGTCCCTGTCCTGCTTCTTTGAAAGCAGCTACAGTCAGTCCTTCCAGTATTTATCTTCATTTTTTCTAAATAACATATCAACACTGACATTTATTCATTTTTTTCCCATTTTAAATATTGCTTCCTGATTTCCTGCTGTCAAAGCTGAGGATTAGCTTCCTTAAACCCCTCCCATCCCTCCACACAAACACACTTCACTGCATCTTCCCAATAACCTACAATTCTGGCTTGAATCCATATGCCACATTTAATTATCATCAGAATGTGTGTGTGTATATATATATATATATAAAATATTATCTATAACTGAGCCATGTATTATTTCTTTTCTTGTAAAACTACATTTTCCTACTGTTAATAGTCACCTTATTTGCTTAGTTTTTTAGAAAACATTCCTATCACTAATACATAGTCAAACTCTGCATCAGAGCTTATAAAACCCAGCTCAACATGCTCAAGCACACCAGACAGTCTGCCCTGGAAAACACTGCTCCTGGAATCCTCTGGGGGCTCTTCCTGCTTCCATCTGGGCTGCTCTCCAGACCCGCTGAAGCTTCTCTTCACCATCATCCTAGGAATTCTGTTTCTCTCCCGAACTGGACAGATCCGCTAAGAGCAACTCATATCTCTTCCATGCTCCATCTTCCTTCTTACTGGTTTATTCCCTCGTTTGTAGGGCATATCCTCCAGGCACTTCCTGATAAAGTCTGCACATGAGCTAAACTGGAGCCCTTGTATGGCTGGAAGTTACTATTTCTTCACACTGGCTGAAAATTTGGCTAAGTAAATAAAGTGAAAGTCGCTCAGTCGTATCCGACTCCTTGCGACCCCATGGACTATACAGTCCATGTAATTCTCTAGGCCAGAATACTGGAGTGGGTAGCTGTTCCCTTCCCAGGAATCAAACCCAGGTCTCCCCCCTTATAGGAGGATCATTCACCTGCTGAGCCACAAGGGAAGCCCAAGAATACCGGAGTGGGTAGCCTATCCCTTCTCTAGCGAATCTTCCTGATCCAGGAATTGAACCGGGGTAAATAAATATACAGTAAAAATCATTTTCTACTTACAGGGTTGCTGCTGAGAAGCTGCAGTTCCTTAGGACCTTTATGAAGGTTTTCATGACTTTTTACCCTGACTGTACATACTTCTGGCTCTCTCCCTCATCACGTCCTTGGGGGACCCTTTCCAACTCAGTCACAGCCTTCAGTTTTGAACAAGTTTCTTGTATTAATTCTTCAGTGAATGTCTCCCCTTTTTCTCTTCCCTTTCTTTCTGAAGCTCCTAGTATATAGGACTTAAAAATTAATGCTCTAATTTGCTAAACATTCTCAGCTTTTCTCAGTCTTTTTGTTCTCTCATGTAAAAATTTAACATTATCTTTTGTTCTTCTAAAACAACTTTATTTCTTAAATTATTTATTTTTGACTGCACTGGGTCTTCGCGGCTGTGTGCAGAGTTTCTCTGGTTGCAGCGAGAAGGGGACTACTCTTCGTCTCAGTGTGTGGGCTTCTCCCTGGGGTGGCTTCTCTTTTTGTGGAGCACAGGCTCTGGGTGTGCAGGCTTCAGGAGTTGTGACTCACCAGTTCTAGAGGGCAGGCTCAGGAGTTGTGGCACGGGCTTAGTTGCTCCATGGCATGTGGAATCTTCCTGTACCAGGGATTGAACCCATGTCCCCTGCATTGACAGGTGCGTTCTTATCCATTGTACCACCAGGGAAGTCCTAACATCATCTTTTAATGCTTCACTTAAAGCCTTCTACTTCTGCAATCATGTATTTGATGCCCAAGAGCTTTCTTGCTAATTATCCCTTCTCTAGAGCATCCTATTTGTGTCTCATAAATGCAAAATGGTCTCCTGTAAGATTCACCTGGGGTTATTAATTAGTTTTTGCTCTTAAGTTTTCTTCTGCTCCCATCATAGTGTCTCATTCCTCCATGGGTCTTTAAAAATAATTACTAGTTTATTTTTAATTTATTTTGGCCCTGTTCATTTTGGAACCTTCATTCAATTGGATATTACTCCTTAGCTGTGCGTTCATACTTAAGAGTGAGGCACCACCAGGCTGATGAGAGCACACACAGAGGTGTGGGGCTCGTCGTCAGGGGGCACAAGGATGCAGACCCAACCGTTTCATCAGAGGACTCCCCAGTCTCCATCCCTGCAGGTCCTTTCTCGCAGGCTGGTCAGTTTCTCAGATGACCTCTCCAATTCTCTGCCCAGGGGAGACAAGATTGGCTGCCAGGGTTCTGGGAGTCACCAGAAAGAGGCCTAACAACGTCATCTTTTAAGAAGTCTTTCAAATGCTAGTCAAGGAAAGTTTTACAACAGGATAGAGGAAAGTGAATGGCTTGCCCAAGAGCACAGAATCAGTAGCGGATGAAGCCAGGACTGGGGTCTTCGGACTCTATTAACAGTGCCCTCTTTCTACGACACCACCCCAGATCTAAAATGATATTTCAGTTATGTGACACATGTTAAGACTTGTCCAGTACACTCCGGCTTTTACTTAAATTACAGATGAGGCTGTTCTCCAAACACTTACTTTTCATTTTGTAACATATAAACTATAATGTACTAATTATATATCTAATATATCTAAGTCACTGGGTGACAGTGAAGAAAAGAACGACATATAAAATTTCATAGTTCCAAATCTTGTTACCCACCTCCAGTTCTAGTTCGCCCAATGAAAACAGTCACCACGATAACTACTATGACAGGGCACTGCATCTGGTAATGACCGTCTCACTGAATCCTCACCACAACTCCAGGAGGCGGGGACACTGTCATCTTCACTGCAAGCTACACATGTTGAAGCTAAGAGATTAAATAACTTCCCGAAGGTCTCATAGACAGTCTGTGACAAAGCTGAGCCCCTTTCCACAGCCAGCACTCAGGTTCCTTTTCCTCCTGCTCTAAAGGAAAGACAAGGAAAGGAAGCAAAGGGAAAAAGCCACCCAGGATCTACCCTTTGGAGAACACGCGGTCAGGGGTTCTCCTCTCTTGGGAAGTTCTATCTGTTGCACTGTTCCCTCCACCGTTTATCCCATGCTCAGCTTTCCAGACCTCATCTCCATAAAACGGCAACAGATAGTGATACCAACAAAACAAAACATGTTTTGGATAGCTTATTAAAGAGTTTTACCTGAAATCCCTGTCTTTTATGACTCCAAACTTACAAAGAGTAGCATGTAAAGTACTGTGGGAAACTTTGAGATTGCAAATGAATATCGGGGCCAATTTTCCAAACTCACCTCTTATTTTTCTTGTAATTTTCCAGTTGTTGGGACTGCATATGTTTGTATCTCTCTAATTCACACTGTCCACATAAATCCTCCAGATTCAGCAGGTGGTTTTCTACCTCCTCAAAACTAGCCTCTAAATGAGCTGAAAGTATACAAAGTCAAAAGAAGAAACAAACGTCAGAAATCAGAATCCTTGATTATGGAGAAAAGGAAAGTGTCTAAAAGCTAAGTTTGAACTGTTGAGATTATTTTGCATTTATTTAAAATTTTTATTAACCCTTCTTGAAGCAAAATAAAATGTACCAACATTAAAATATATTTCAAGCTATCTTTTTTGAGTATATTTTTATATCTCGAACATTTTTAAGACACAACTTCCCAAAATACTTGATACTTCATTAACCAGGATAGGGAAACAGAGTATCTTGATTAATCTAATGTTGACATCCTAATGATCGCATATACCACATATGAATGATCAATTTTCAAATAATGAGAATATATCAAAATATAGTTAACACAAATTACACCAAACATAATTTAATATTTGAGATTTCAAGTGACTTTAGCATTGTTTTGCCTTGAACATGACATATATAAATCTCCAAGGCACTGAAGCATCGCTCACTGTCCACTGCTCTTTCAACCACTCCACATTGTCTCTAGGCTGCAGAACTCAGCAGATGGAGATCCTCTCTGTCAAATCCTTCATTTAAAACAGTGAAGCCACAGCCTGCAGAAATTATTTCAGTGCCCTGCCCAAGGTCACCTAGGTAGTGATAAGCAGTCAGGGATCAAAACTGAGCCTCTCTTTCACACAATGATTTCCAGTTGATAGGTGCTTAAGTAAACCAAGATTTCACAGCTATAGGGGTGAGGACCAGCTGTTTTCTTAGACAACAGAAAAGTTTTAGAGGTCAAAGGTTTTAGACCTTAGACAGCATCATGGCCGTCTATCAGGCACTCACCACACGTCCCAGGCACTGGAACACAAAGATGAAAAAGAGAAACCGTGTGCTCAGAGAGCTCAAAGTGGAGGGGAGGCATGTTTCAGAGACAACACAGCCTGACAGAGGGTGAGGGCCTGTGAAAAATCAGAGGAGAGGCATCTGACATAGACAGGTGAGCATGAGACTCAGCAGGAATGTGTGTCATGGGGGTCGGGGCAGGGAAGGCAAGCTGGCTGTGCTGCTTCCCGGCCTTAGTTTCACTCACACAGCTAAGATTCAAGGGCGCTGGGTCTAATTCCTTCCCTTAGCCGCTAGATTGCCATGTGACCTTCTAAGTTAGTTTCTGTAGCACCAACAGAAGGAGCAAGTTTCAAATTCCATGGACAGAGGAGCCTGCTGGGCTACAGTCCATGGGATCGCAGAGAGTCGGACATGACCGAGCGACCAATATTTTCACTTTTCTTTTCCGGAATTTCAACCTGCAGTTTTAGGTTTACTAAGATGCAAATTTTGCCCGTTTTAAATGAATCTGTTTGACCCACAGATATTAAATCCAGAAACAAACACATTAAAAAATTTTTTTTTAGCCACATGGTATGGGATGTGGGACCTTGGTTCCCCGGTAAGAGTCACTCAATCGAGTCCGACTCTGCGACCCCATGGACCATAGTCCATGGGATTCTCCAGGCCAGGATACTGGAGTGGGGAGCCTTTCCCCTCTCCAGGGGATCTTCCCAACCCAGGGGTTGAAGCCAGGTCTCCTGCATTGCAGGTGGATTCTTTAAGAGCTGAGCCACAAGGGACACCCTTAAACTATGGGGGAAACTGAACTTCCCTCTGCCTGGTTCCCCAAACAAAGATCAAACCCACACCCCCTGCACTGGAAGGCAGAGTCTTAATCACTGGACTACCAGGGAAGTCCCTACATTTTTTAATATCCTAAATTTTAACTCTACTAAATATCTGTGTTTTTGTACTTGGTAGGGACTATGGCTTGGGCTTCCCTGGTAGCTCAGAGGATAAAGCATCTGCCTGCAATGCGGGAGACCCAGGTTCGATCCCTGGGTTGGGACGATCCCCTGGAGAAGGAAATGGCAACCCACTCCAGTATTCTTGCCTGGAGAATCCCATGGACAGAGGAGCCTGGCGGGCTACAGCCCATCGGGTTGCAAAGAGCTGGACACAACTGAGCAACTTCACTTCACGGCTTAAAAAGACATGGATTTAGGAGGAAAAATTAAATTTTACTGAAAAGTTAAAACATGGCAAGTAGTTTAGCACTCCTCTTCAAGAACATTTTAGGTAATGACTTTTATCATAATTGATTTTTCACTGTAGATCAGTTTAAGTCTGGAAAAGTCTGATAATGCAGTTCATAACAGTTTTGAATCTATCTTTAGGGGTCACATACAACAGCTATTACCTGTGCCTGTGGAAAGCCTAACCTGAAACAATTAGCAAAAATCTAAGTTTTAATCAATGAAAAATTACACCTAAGATTTTCAAAAATGTCATCAGTGGTACCTGAGGAGTATATATATGGAAAGGAAAACAGGAAAAATGATGTTAATGTGTTAGTTGCTGTACAGATTATTTTTTTTTTATTATATTAAATGGAAAAACGAGTGGGAGCCTCAGCCTGGGAGCTCGTGCTACTGGCCCTGAAGAAGGAGTGTTCAGTTCACTCTGTTAGAACTAGTTTGACAGGGTCTTATGAGACGATCATAGCTAACAGGATTATTTAAAGGATATTTCACTTTGATTAGTGATAAGAACTAGAATAATTACATTCAATATGGAATCCATTTAGCTCTAAGCTACTTGGTTCCTTTAGCATCAGGCATGTTATCCTCAGCATACAGGGGGCTGAGTAACAGACAGGCTTTGACGTATAGGCCAGCACTGTGTCCTGGTGCTGGACGGCAACCTGAGACTTAAAGTGCCCGGGAGAGTCCGGGGTCACATTATGGCTCCTGCCCAACTCCCAGTTCTCCCCTTTAGAAGTTTCAAAGGCTCCTGAGAACTTACAGTTTAACTCCCTACCCGAGCACTCAGGGACCCCTCACTCCCTGCCCAGAGACTACTTTTCCAGCCTCACTGACACCCTCCTTCACGACCGCTTATGACTCCAAGGAGGGCCCCACCTGTGCCTGCCTGTCCTGAGGGGTCTTTGCTTCCCGCCCCAACCCCACATCTCCCTGGCAGGTTCAGGTCAGAGCTCTCCCTCCTTCATCTGTGCTCCCACTGACCTATGAACCCTGCCCAGGACTCATACTCTGACAGTACGCCACTATCCTGTCCTCTTATCTTTCTCAGCATTCTGTAAACATCTTAAGGGTAAAGCCTATATTTTTGCAACATCCAGTCCCATCACTTCATGGCAAATAGATGGGGACAAAGTGGAAGCAGTGACAGATTTCATTTTCTTGGGCTCCAAAGTCACTGTAGACGGTGACTGCAGCCATGAAATTAAAAGATGTTTGCTCCTTGGAAGAAAAGCTATGACAAACCTAACAGTATATTAAAGCAGAGACATTACTTTGCCAAAAAAAGGTCCATCTAGCTAAGGCTATGGTCTTTCCAGTAGTCATGTACGGATGTGAGAGTTGGACCAGAAAGAAGGCTGAGAACCGCAGAATTGATGCTTTTGAACTGTGGTGTTGGAGAAGACTCTGGAGAGTCCCTTGCCTGCAAGGAGATTCAATCAGTCAACCCTAATGGAAATCAATCCTGAATATTCACTGGAAGGACTGATGCTGAAGCTGAAGCTCCATACTTTGGTCACCTAATGAAAAGAGCTATTTCACTGGAAAAGACTCTGATGCTGGGAAAATAGAGGGCAGCAGGAGAAGGGGGCAACAGAGGATGAGATGGTTGGATGGCACCATCGGCTCAATGGACACGAGTTTGAGCAAACTCAGGAGATGGTGAAGGACAGGGAAGCCTGATGTCCTGTAGTCCATGGGGTCACAAAGAGTCAGACACAAATTAGTGCCTGAACAACAACAAAACATCTGGTCTGCTGAATTCAGTTAAGAAGGATTTCTGGAGATACAATGATTCTATCACTCTAAAACAAAAAATAATAATCAAGAAAGTAAATCTATGATTCATATTCATCTAATTTACATATTAGGAGGTTATGCTAAATTTTGTCAATGAGTGAATTAAACATGGGCAGAGAACTTTGAAAACACTGTTATCAGTATATCAAGTTAGGCCCCAGTGAGCTAAAGCAGAAGCAGCAACGGAACTTTTCCATTTTAACTCTTATCAGGCTTGAGGTCAGTAATAAAATATATAAGAACTGTACCAATGAACATGAATTTTCTTCCCTTTTTATATGAAAAACTTTACAAAAATCTCTTTAAATAATAAGCATATATGGTATGTACTCTGAATATTTTATTTTGAATTTAAACAGGCAGAGATTTAATCTCCCTGTCACACCCTGCTCATCTCCTGCTAGGAAACAGTCACAGATTTCAGTAAATCTGGTAACTAGAATTAGAATGCACGTGCATAAAACACTAGCAGGCCTCCAGGGACACAAAAGGACCTTCACAAGAAGTTCCAGCCTCACCATTTTGCTCCCTATAACAACAGTATATGTCTCATTTAGTGATCAGTGGGGAAGATGGGTGGAATCTTATTGGGAAGGGCCATCTGGGAAAGCCTGACACCTGGGCAGGAAAGAGCGTCACAAACCTTCGTGTGGAGACTGTCCCAGAGGAAGAGCCGTGCTGTTTGGAATTTTCCTTTGTGCCATTTGTTTCAGATACATACTATGTATAGTGTAACCACTGGCATATGAAGAGTGGAGCAGCACATTAAAATTCATAACTTCACACTTAATGAGTATTTTCTAGCAAAAATAATTAGCCTCAGGGAACAAAGAAATCTCTGCAAAAACATAGGTCACAGGAGGCCAGGTACTAAAGGACCACAAGAGTCTTCCAATGCTTTTGTCACTCTTGGTGTGATAAGGTAATAATGGAGTGGTAACAAGGAACTTTGAGGCGGGCATTAGAAAGCCATCAAGGGACAAATGAGATCTGTGCAGTATATACTAAACTGTGTCGAAAGGGAGCTAATATGTCCCTTGAAGGGTCTAATCTCAGAATGTAACCTGGACCATAACATAATCTGTTTCATGAAACTGTAAAAACTGTGACAGTCTCCTAGCCAGATGCACTCTCAAAGTCTGTACAGAGAAAGCAGAACAGTAATGTATCCGGTCAGGTCAGATTGAAAGAGAGAGGCAAGCAAGCTCAGTACAAGGCTGTCATTCTCTTACAGAACTGTTATCTGAGAATTAACAGAATCTTCTGTTCTAGATGAAGGTGTCTTTTTAAGTAGGTCATACGAAATAAACCAAGCAACAGAGAGAATTCAGAAAAGCTCTTGACATTTTAGACTTTTAAAATAGGAATAGGATTAGACTACCCTCTAGTGGCAGTTCAGGAGAATTCAATAAATATGTTCCAAACATCTTACAGTTTCACAGTAAAATGCACAGAATAAGTGTTGTAGGAAAAACCACTAGGTCATACTTTCTTCAATTTAAGTCTGAATTTTGCAATAAGGAGCTCATGATCTGAATCACAGTCAGCCGCATTAGTGACCTGGATAACCACAATGGTGTGGTCACTCACCTAGAGCCAGACATCCTGGAGTGTGAAGTCAAGTAGGCATTAGGAAGCATTACTACGAACAAAGCTAGTGCATGTGATGGAATTCCAGCTGAGCTATTTCATATCCTAAAAGATGATGCTGTAAAGTGCTGCACTCAAGATCCCAGCAAATTTGGAAAACTCAGCAGTTGCCCAAGGACTAGAAAAGGTCAGTTTTCATTCTAATCCCAAAGAAGCACAATGCCAAAGAATGTTCAAACTACTGTACAGCTGCACTCATTTCACACGCTAGCAAAGTAATGCTCAAAATCCTTCAACCTAGGCTTCAACAGTACGTGAACCAAGAACTTCCAGATGTACAAGCTGGATCTTTAAAAAGGTAGAGGAACCAGAGATCAAATTGCCAACATCAATTGGATCACAGAAAAAGTAAGGGAATTCCAGAAAAACATCTACCTCTACTTCATTGACCTCTCCTTCATTGATGTGCTAAAGTCTTTGTGTGGATCACAACAAACTGGAAAATTCTTAAAGAGATGGGAATAGCAGACCACCTTACCTGCCTCCTGAGAAACCTGTATGCTGGTCAAGAAGCAACAGTTAGAACCCAGTATGGAACAATGGACTGGTTCAAAACTGGGAAAGGAGTACGTCACCCTGCTTGTTTAACTTATATGCAGAGTACACTGTGCAACTGAACAACAAGAAAGGGCTGGTGGCTCAGCTGGTAAAGAATCCACCTGCAACGCAAGAGGGCGTCTGCAGTGCAGGAGACCCAGGTTTGATCCCTGGGTCAGGAAGGTCCCCTGGAGAAGGAAACAGCAACCCACTCCAGTATTCTTGCCTGGGAAATTCCATGGACAGAGGAGACTGGTGGGCTACAGTCCATGGGGTTGCAAGAGCTGGACACGACTTAGCGCTAAACCAAGAAAGTGTACAGAATCTTGAGGACAATATTCCATTCTATCCTTACATACTATTTTTCAATATACAGAATACTACATTGTTCTCACATTTCACACTAGGGTTTTGCACTCTTAACTCTTCTGTAGGACAAGCTAAATTGTGTAACACCCATCCAATCCTCCCCTCAAAGACAATGGTTTTGTAAATCTGCAAAGGCCAGAGAGACTCCCAGGAGAAAGTGAGCATCCTGGTGACAGCTGCCTGGTCTTGTCCACTGCTGTGTGCCCTGAGCCCGCAAATGGCGCATGGGAGTCACAGATGCCTAACACATACCAGGCACCCTGGGCTACCCTGTGAAGCAGGTTCTCTTTTCTTCAATCCTAAAAGCAAAGAAACTAAAGCTTAGAGAAGTCAGGAAACCTCCACGGAGTCTCACAGTTAAGAAGCTGGGAAACTGCGGTCCAAACCCAGATCTGAAAGTCAGTTCATAGCCCTTCTTTCCCAATTCCCAGCATACCTTTATTTATTACCTCTTTTTTTTTTTTTAAATGACAAGCCTTACCAGTGATTATCAATTATACAGTCTTTGTAAGCTGGATGGATCACATCCCATTAAAAAAACAACATGAGTGGATTATCTGTTCTTACCTAATTCCTGAGGGAGCATGTAATCAGGAGCCATATTTATTAAGCCACAGGATAACACAGCTAAAAGCATCATCAAAGGTCCAAATTGCTCACATCATATTAATCCCTTATTCTTTAATAAGGGCAGACCCTCTAGAGAGCAAGGCAAGACTAAAAGAGTTAAGTGGCCTAGGAAATATAGGGACTGAATGGATATAGTATTAGATTTGACAGTGAAAGGGCAAAAAGTTCAGAGAAGTTAAGAGAATCCTGTGACTACATATAGATTAGTTACTGTTTTCTTCTAAGCAATTTTTATTTTTCATTATTGCTTGACTAAGCCTTGTAATACTATATCAAAGTAGGTAATGACAAAGAGCATTCTGAGGCTACCCCTTGAAAGGGAAGCTATCAGGGCTTCCCTGGTGGCTCAGCTGGTAAAGAATCTGCCTGCAATGCAAGAGACCCCGGTTTGAATCCCGGGTCAGGAAGATCGCTGGAGAAGGGACAGGCTGCCCACTCCAGTATTCTTGGGCTTCCCTGGTGGCTCAGCTGGTAAAGAATCCACCCGCAACGTGGGAGACCTGGGTTCCATCCCTGGGTTGGGAAGATCCCCTGGAGAAGGCTACCCACTCCTGTATTCTGGCCTGGAGAATTCCATGAACTGTATAGTCCATGGGGTCACAGAGAGCCAGACACGACTGAGCGACTTTCACTTCACCCCCAAAATAAAGAAATCCACAGTTTATGGGTAAGCATTAAAACCAAATGATTCGAATTTCTAAGAATGGTGCATAATCTCATTAAAATGAATTCATAAAATGCATTAATAATATAGATATGTATTTATACAGCCAGCAAATTTGGCTTCCAAATGTTTTCCTCAGGCAACGACAACAGCAGAAATAAACAAATGGGTCTAGATCAAACTATAAAGATATTTGTACAGCAAAGGAAACCATCAACAAAATGGAATGGCAACCTTCTGAATGGGAAAGGATACTGCAGATGATCTATCTGATAAGGAGTTAATATCCAAAATAAATAAAGAACTCACACAACTCAAAAACAAACAAACAAACAATCTGATTGAAAAAATAGGCAAAGGATCTGAATAAACATTTTCCCAAGGACCTGAAAAAAGATACATGAAGAGATGCTCAACATGGCTAGTCATCAGGGAAATGCAAATCAAAACTATAGTATCACCTCACGCCTGTCAGAATGGCTGTTACCAAAAGACAACAAGTGCTGGCAAGGGGAGCCCTCAGGCACTGTTGGTGGGAATGTAATTTGGTATAGCCCCTACTGTGGGAACAATATGGAAGTTCCTTAAAAAATCAAAAATAGAACTACCATATGATCCAGCCACTCTACTCCTTGGTATTTATCCAAGAAGAAAATGAAAACACTAATGAGGAAAGATACATGTGCCCCCACCATGTTCACTGCAGCATTTTAGTTACAATAGCCAAAATATGGAAGTAAACCTAAACGTCCATCAACAGATGAATCGATAAAAAAGGTGTGGTACATATATACACTGTAATATTACTCAACCACAAACAAAAAATGAAATAATGCCATTCACAATAACATGGATAGACCTAGGGGGTAATATGTTATGTGGAATAACCGAGAAAGACAAATACCATATGATTTCATTTCTGTATGAAATCTAAAGAACAAAACAAGTGAATGAACAAAACAGAAAAAGACTCACAGATACAGAGAACAAAGTGGTTGTTGCCAGAGGGGAGGGTGGTGGGGTAGCTGGATGAAGCAGGTGAGGGAGACTGAGAGGTACAAACTTCCAATTATAAAGTACTTCATGGGATGTAATTTACAATAAGAGGAATGTCAATAATATTATAATAACTGTGTATGGTGGCAGATGGCTACTAGACTTAAAATGGTGATCAATTCAAAATGTATATAACGGGTGAAAAAAATGAAAGTGAAAGTTGCTCAGTCGTGTCGGACTCTTTGCGACCCCATGGGATAGACAGTCCATGGAATTCTCTAGGCCAGAATGCTGGAGTAGGTAGCCTTTCCCGTCTCCAGGGGATCTTCCCAACCCAGGGATTGAACCCAGGTCTCCAGCATTGCAGGTGTATTCTTTACCAGCTGAGCCACCAGGGAAGCCCAAGAATACTGGAGTGGGTAGCCTATCCCTTTTCCGGAGGATCTTCCTGACCCAGGAATTGAACCAGGGTCAATCACTATAAAACACAATGTACACACAGTGTACTTAAGTGTACACTATGTTGTACACCTGAAACTAACATAATATTGTAGGTCAACTATACTTCAATGAAAAATAAAAATTAAATTATTTGGAAGTGACTGTCGAGACTGATACTTCAGCTTTAATTTAATTTGCTTTAATTTAGCTTTAATTTGCCTTTGGTGGTCAATGTTCTCGGATTAGTAAAGACAGAATTCAAGTGAGCATTTGGGAAACCCATCACATTCATTTAAAAAGTCAAAATGCAGTTTCTGAAGATAGTATCACATTACTAAACATCACTTCTTCAGGATAGTAGAATCCTAATTGAGAAGAAAAATACACAATACTCTATCTTAAGTAGAATCAACTATGAGAATAATTAGAACTGAGGCCAAATGCATTTAATCAGCAGAGTGGCATCAAACAAATAACATTTATAAACAGAATTTACTCTCAGCTGGAAAGGAAAGGAGGATAGTATCATAGGTGGATGTCTCTGCAAAGAAATACACAATCAGTGAAAAACAAAGACTCAAAGAGATACACGAAGAGATGCTGAACAAAAAGTGGCTAAAAGGAATATTCCCCCAGTGTCTAGGAGGCTTTTTCTGTCAGTTATCAAAGGCTTGAGAAGGACCATTCCTACACCTACAAGAGGGAAATAAGGCCAGAGGGCCTTCCTCCTAAACCCAGAGTCTCTTTTCCCCCACCCTGCTTTCAGAAATAACAGAACGCTGATTCCAGGGCTTCAAGAACGTGGGTCATGGAGTCTGCTGACAGGTGCCACTCCAAATGCCTCATCCTCCATTGAGTCTGTCACCACTGCGGCTGGGATCCTGGATGCACATCTTACTGTGTGTGACCCTGAGCAAGTCTCTACCCCTCCAAGCCTAACTTGCCTAGGCCGTAAGGTAGGATAATAAAAGCTACTTCTGCAGGGATCTTGTGAGGATTGTAAATAATGTCTGTAAAGCACCTAACCATCTCCGATATATAGTAGGCGCTACAAATGTTAGCTATTATTATCAGCAGTGGCATTCCAAACACCAATCAGGTTCATTTTATTCACACACACAAGTTTTATGCTTTGCTAATTACTTGCTTTGTAAATCAGCTCTGTTTTGCTTTTAAAAATGTGGTATCGAAAATCAGAAGAGATGATGGGGTATCTTTACACCTTCTTAGCTATTAAGACTCAGACAGGTTATTAGCTCAAGAAATTCATCTCCTATGTAGATAGCCACTACCTCTTACTTCACTAAGATCTTAAGCTTGGTTAGAAAATAATAAGCCACAATGTTATATTATGATGTGGCGCTGTCAAGCATAAAAGTCAATTTTCTGAATATCAGCCCAAGAAACAAATATCAGCATGATTCATCCCAGTAAAAACAAAAAATAAACATATAATCTTCCACAAGGTATAAAGTTAGCCAAACAGGTACCCTCACTTAATTGTATCTGTTTGATGATCTTTTATCAGTTTAAGGAGGGAAAAAAAGCATATTTCAAGACATGAAGCTCTGAGCAAACCCAGTATTAAAAGCAACAACTTCCAGAGTACAGCCTTTAGTCTGTACATAGCAAAGCCACCATAACCTCTTTCATTTCCTATATTTACACTACTAAACAGAGACCTAAAGTCACGAAGACAACCCCGAGTCACTTTAAGAATCAACAAAAGTATGTTTTCTGAGCAGAACGGAGGCAGAAAAAGGTCGT
The DNA here is from genome assembly GCF_910594005.1 of Cervus elaphus. Lineage (NCBI taxonomy): Eukaryota > Metazoa > Chordata > Mammalia > Artiodactyla > Cervidae > Cervus > Cervus elaphus. The sequence continues at coordinate 41,770,214 of NC_057821.1, read as the reverse complement.
GGTGTATTTTAAAAATCATTTCCACATTTTAAATAATCGTTTTTTGGTCAAATCATCAGTTAATCAAAATATGAAATTATTTAGAACTATTTCCCTCCAAATCCTGTTAAGCAATAAGATTAACGTATTCTTAGAAAGCTTTGGAATCATGCCAAATTATTTTCCTTCCTAGAAGCAGCGTTTGGAGGCGAACGGGGAACTTACTCAGACTTGCCGTCAGGGATTCTAAGTCTGCAATGAGGCCTGGAAGCTGCTGAAGCTGCTGCTGCAGGTCCCGGAGGCTCGCCTGCTTCTTCTCCCAGTGCGCGGAGAGCATGACCACCTCGCCGTCCACCCGCTGCAACACGGAAGGGGAGGGTCAGGCCCAGGGACTGCAGGCACAGAGGTCAGACCGGCGTAATGAGAGCCAGCCGTGTTATCTGCAAAAGCCCTTCTACTGGGTCCAGACAACACGACACTCTGAGGAGACTGGCGTTGTTTTCTTTCTTAGAAAAGAACCACCTTAATAACCAGTGCAGAAAAACCTCAAATTACAGGTTGTATCGGTGCATCTTAACCCAGGAAAGAGAAAGTTCAGCCATGACCTTAGAAGTCACTTCTAAATACACCCTGTTTCTAAGTAAACCATGTATTTGCACAATTCAAATCTAGAAAAAATAAAACAGAAAACAACCACTAACAACTGAAAAGAAAACAAACAAAAACAAACCCCGAGACATAATGAATGGGTAATTATTTGCCTTACAAAAGGACTTATTTGAAAGAAAAGTCCCCTAATGCATTTAGAATATACCATGATTCAGTTTCTATTTAAGTAGGAACGTTCACTGAATAAAGTAAGATAAATGGTACTTGTATACGAAGGAATCACTGAGGCAAATGAACAATTTCATAAAAAAAGGAGAAAAGGATTTACACTAACAAATTCAGATGTGAAAGCTTCCTGATAGCAGGGATGTGAGACGCTAGGCTAGCCTAAAATAATTTTGACTTCTTTTCCAGAAGACTTAAAGAAAATGACAGACAGCAGTTTCTCCCAGACAGTTTTGTTTTGGTCCTAACATGGTGAGAGTGGAAAGGCCTACAATAAGATTTAGAAGGGGCATAGAGAGGTTATCTTTTGAAAACATCACTAGTGATGAGTAAGAACTGTGGAAGATTCCCGCATGTTGCACAATAAAGACTGCAAAATTCATTATATAACAAAAGGAAGTATATCTGAACTTTATCTGTAAAATATAAAGTTTTAATATAAAAGAGTTCACAGTTAAGTTATATAAAAAAGGGGCAATTTATACAACCCATGATGAAGATTCTTCAAGAGTTGAAACACAAATAAATACAACTGATTTTTACTGAATTTCACTAAAGAAAGACCTTTCAGAGGAATAAAAATACCAAAATAAGATACAAACTTATTTGCATGTGGTGCTAGATTGTTTTAGCTTCTACATTTTAATATTCCAGGAATTCACAACATTGAAATAAAAACAAGAAAGAGATCAGCAAGCTGCCCTGTTTCCTCATTTTATCCCCACCTCACACCTCTCCCCGTTGTCAGGCAGTCCTTGTTGGAGGGGTAACACACACCGTCTCACACACAAGCCTCAGCTGAGCTGGAGAGGCGACACCAGGGGCATGATCATCAATTCTGCATGCTTAAAAACGCCTGTGCCAGCCAATATAAAGATCCCAGAGAGCAGTTTAAAAAATACTGAGCATTGCTAACAGATTAATGTGGCTAATACAGCTTCTCTGTGATGCAATAATAAGAAAATTAGGGCTTGAAATAAGAACCCCTGCCCATAGGATTCATCTGTAATATCCAACAAGCTTCTACTGAACACCTGCTCTTTGCCTGGCTCTGTTTCAGGCACTGAAGATACTGTGGTGAACAAAAAAGAAAAAAAAAATTGTGCTTTACTCTGGAGTAGGTCTCACAAATTCTCTAGGCCTCAGCTTTTAAACACTAATAAAAGAAAAAATAATTTCCTGTATCACAGGGCTGACGATGATAAAAGGTATTTTTCCTGGTACATGGCATATCTTTTAAAAAGTTTGTTAAATCTTAATTGCAGTGGTTAATTGTGTTAATAATTTGAAAGACCTAGAATAAACAATTTTTAGATATAAATATTACTGAAAATTAAAATGAAACATAAATATTAAAACTTAAGTACAGTATAGTTCATGCCTTCCACGAAATTCAAAATCATATTCTGTATATAGAATATAAAAAGTGTACATAAAAAGAATCTATCAAAATACATTCAAATATTATTTTAATTTAGAAGAATGGGATGTTGAATGGATTCTCCGAAATCATTATCAACAATTATGTAATATATGAGTACAGCATTTTGAGCATTTTCTATGTGCCAGGCCCCGTGTTAAGCAATTTACATTAAACACATAGCAACCTTATAAACAGAGCAATATTACTACATTCATTTTACAGAAGAAGAAACTGAGGTGCAAGGAAGACAGGTCACTTGCTCAAGGGCCACACAGGACCTAGATTCAATCTCAGGAATCTGACACTTAAGCCCATGCCCTTAATCCACCTTCTAGGGACTGTGTATGCAGGGACACAAAAGGAAGAAAAGTGAAAAGTAGCGAAAGAAAAGGTTCAGAGAAACTGTACTTTAGCTTTACTTAATAAGGAAGGAGCCATCTTCAGACGGCCAATTTTTCTCCTCCAAGTAAACAATTCTGAATAAATCCAGATTTAACACCAGGAAATCAAGTTTAAGTAGCAAGACAAACCCACAGTTTGGGCTTGTTCCCAAAGTTACAAATCATCGCAAAAGTCCTTCTGGTGGACACTGAAGTTAGGAAAACAAAGAAAAGGCTGGGACCCAAATGATTTTCAAAAGCGGTAATATTTGGGTAATAAAACAACATAAAAACTTTTATATTTGTAAACAACAGTTCAGCATTTTGCGGGAATGCTTCCCTGATAGCTCAGTTGGTAAAGAATCCGCCTGCAATGAGGGAGACCTGGGTTCGATCCCTGGGTTGGGAGGATCCCCTGGCTAAGGGAAAGGCTACCCGCTCCAGTAATCTGGCCTGGAGAAGTCCATGGATGAATCCATGCGCTTGCAAAGAGTTGGACACAACTGAGCGACTTTCACTTTCACTTAGTTCATGTGATTTTCAAACAACTCCGTTTGCTAAGCAGGGTAAATGGTGTTATACCATTTTATGTGAGTCAACTAGAAACAGAGAGACTCCGCTTATCTGTCCAAGGTTAAAATGCATTACTGCAGAAACCAGGCATTCCCACACCCAGTTCAGTCCACTCCCCACCACAAGCAGGAGAGATTCAAGCCGGAATCCAAAGAGAATGAAGCATGCCTGATTTAACCAGTTTACACACCAAGCTGTCAAAGCATGAGTCTTAAAAAGAGTTCAATCTGAAGGCAAGCAAGTATTTCACAACAATAAAAAGCATAAGCAAATAATGCACTGGAAGTCTAACTTTAGAAAGTTACCCTCAGAATCTAACCCCTAAGTCACTATCAATTTACGTGTTTATTTACATACTAAGAGAGGGAAAAACAAATCACAGAACTTGTAAAAAAAAAAAAAAATCTTGTAGAAAAAGTCTAGACAGCAAAGCTACATTGAACAAACTGTTTGCTAAAGCAACATGGCTCTGAATTTTAAGACTATAAATAAGAATTAGCTTTAAAATAGTTAAGTATAAAATAACTTGTCAAAGAAGACTGAATTATCCTTAAGTATATTTGCCCTGGCAGACTGACATTGACTAAAGGCCACTAAAGACACATGAGCATGGCCTGACAAAATACACAATAAAACAGTTTATTAAAGATACACATTTCAAAATTTTAAATATGTCTTGATAATATGTCAGAGAGATTTAAAATAAATTTTCATTTTTTAATCTGAGAACTATATTTCTGGAAACCAATAGTGGCACTTTTGATAAGATAGGGGTCTTAACAATAAAAAAGTACACAACTATGAAAATATTATATATTTCCCCCCATATAATAAATTCAGAAACAGAACTTCCAAGACATTATATCTCCAACATATTTTATTATGAAATGCTTCTTATAATCAAAAGAACAACTTTTGTTAGAGCTCCTCTACAGGATACAGTCTTCACTGAACATTGTGGGATTCATCCATGTTGATACACGGAGGTGTAGTGATTCACTAATTTTCATTGCTGCATAGCATTTGATCTTTTTGCAGCATTTCCATGAACAGGGATGGAACCCGGGCCCCCTGCACTGGGAGCATGGAGTCAGCCACTGGACCATCAGGGAAGTCCCTGATCCTATAAATAATAATTTACACCATAGGGAAACTTTGGGACTGTCTAAAGTGTCAACAAAACCTGCTATAAACATTCTGAAACAAATCTGGTGCACAGAGGCAATTTTCACAAATTAGGTTCCAACACGTCCCAGGTACCGAGCTCCTCACTGCACCCTCTTCCCCCACCACCCAGTGGCTCAACTGGGCTAGACCTCCCCCAGCCTAGCCACCTCTGACTGCAAGTTCTCTCATCTGTTTGTCACACACAACGAACAGACGATAACGTACCAATGTTACCCAAGGAGGTGTGAGGCACATAACATCACAGGGCAAAGCTGGGGACATAATGCTACAGAAGTCTCCCTAGGGGTAGAACTGTTGGTTCAAAAGCTCTGTGGAATTTCAATTTTTACTTCATGCCAGCTCATTTTTCTAAAGTCACTGTGCCAATCGATTTACACTCCCTAGTTCTAGCTGTTCCCCATCACGCTGTTGGGGAAGGGAAAACCGTCATCAGTGAGTAATGACTGTCTGCACAGAAAATTCAAGGCTTCTTAAATGCTTGATAATCTAATAAGTGTAAATCTGAGGTTTTAATTTGTATTTCCTTGCCTTCTAATTGATTTTAAACATGTTTTCACACTTACTGGCCACTCACGCTTTTTGTTCAGGGTAATGCCTGGTCATACCTCTCGTGCACTTTTTAATGGGTTACTGTTCTCTTTTTTAATTGGTGTGCAGAGGTTTTTCATGTTTTTTGAACACTAGTCCTCTGTTTTGTGAACTGCTTAACTTTTTCATGGTACTGCTTGATGAATAGAAGATTTGATAAAAATTATCAATATTTTACTTTATGGTTGGTGTTTATTGTGCCTTGTTAAAGAAACCTTTCTCTGCCCTGAGATCTTAGCTTTTCCACCAGTTTCTAAAAAATGCAGTTTTCCCTTTCACATTTAAATCCGCTGGAGCCAAAATCTGAACCAAGATCTTCAGCTTTTATTCAACACTATATTGGAAGTTCTACCCACTATAAAAAGAGATGAAGAAATGAAAAGACTGGTAGGTTTTTGTTTCTTCCCTCCCATCTTCACAAAACTCCCATCCCAGATGCAAATTATCAGAATAAGATGATTTAGTAAGATGATTGACTATGATATCAAAGTACTGCAAGTCAAATACTGCAGGTTTTGGTAGCTATTAGGACAAAAGTTACCATCTATTAAAAACCTGCTAAAATGTTTTACTCTGAATTAATTTCATTGAATATATTTTCTGCATCTGATGATCATATATTTTTCTCTTAATTTGTTAACATGGTCAACTGCATATAAAAGATTTTCTAACCTTTCGATCCTGGAATAAACCGGTTTGGTTTTTTTTTTTTTTTAATGCAAGACTGGATTTAGTTTGTCAACACAGCCATATATAGCAGGTTGTTTCCCAGACAGAACACTATTTGTTATCATCCAACATTCACAGAGCAAACACAAAGTTCTGGCTCTTATTTATATAGGAAAACTTTACATTTAAGCTTGATATAGATTTTAAAACAATGTGTGAGAAGATTCTCAAATTAAATTTCAAACAGTATTGTCAGAATACGAGAATCACAAGATAGTACGAGGAGCCCATCAAAAAGGAGAGGCAGGCCCTGCAGACTGCGGGTATTGAGGGGTCACATCACTGCACACGAGGCAGCTGGGTGTCAACCAGTGCACATCACAGGTTTGGAGGCGGAAAGCTGTGGATGAAGCACTTGTTGTCTTAACAAGCTGCTACCATCTACAGAATTTTTTAAACAGAAATATTTAAGAAAGCTGGTGGAGGGCTTGGGGTTGGTAGTAACACATTATGACTTTTCCAATTTAGAGTGTGTCAAGTAGGTTCCTGGATAGAATGCACAGAACATCTGATTTCCAGAAACAGGCTGCTGAAGTTAAGTGAGAGCTCATACCTCTATTCTGTTTATAGTTTTTGTATCTGTATTCATGAACGGGACTGGACTCCAATTTCACTTTCTTGTACTTCGCTTGTTGGGTTCAGGATCAGTTATTCTAGCCTCATGCAATGGGCAGGGCAGCTTCCTCTTGTTTCACTTGCTGCAGGAGTCTGTCTAACATTGAGATGGTGGATTCTCTGAAAGTCTCATAGAACTCCTATATAGCTTGGTGGGCCTGTTGCTTTCCTAGTGAAAAGATTAATTACTAACACTGTTTCTTTAGTGGCTATAAGATTATTCAGGATTTGTACTGCTTTCAGAATTAGTTTTAGTAAAAATTTCTGGGCTTCCCCCATGAGTCACAAAATAAAGAATCTGTCTGCAAGGCAGGAGACCCGGCTTCAATTCCTGGGTTGGGAAGATCCCCTGGAGAAGGGAATGGCTACCCACTCTAGTATTCTTGCCTGGAGAATTCCATGGACAGAGGAGCCTGGAGGGTGGTCTACAGTTCATGGGGTCACAGAGGTGGACACAACTGAGCAACTAAAACTTTAGTAAAATTTTCTAGTATTTTGCCATTTTGCCCTGTTTTCAATGTGTCCTAGAGTTGTTCACAAACTCTTTATCTTTTCACTCTCTGCTATAGCTAGTTATATTCTTTAATCCTTAAAACTATTCCTCCTTTTTTCTTAATCAATATAATCGGATAGCTACCATATTTTATTAGTCTTCTAAGAACTTGTGACTTTGTCTAGCATCTATTGTATTTTTACATTCTATTTATTTCTCTCATTTTTATCATCTCTTTCATTCTTCCTTAATGATTTATTCTGTTCTCTAATTCTTAAGTTAGATTAGCTCATTGACTTTCAGTCTATTTTTTGTCTATAAAATTTCCCAAGTAGTTTTCGACAACTTACACAATATGCATGTAGTAATTATTGAACCATAAATGATGCATAATATACATGTTTAATTTGCAAACATATGGATTTTTCAAAATTCTTTTCCTACACCACCTTTCAGGGTCATCTGCACCAGGATCACAGAATATTCTGTATGACTTGATTTACATGCAGCTTGTTGAGAACTGCTTTGTGGCCCGGCACATGGTCAACCTTTAGGTGTTCTAGGTGTGCTTTAAAGAATTTGTTGCTTCCTTTTGCCAACAGGTAGCTTTTCTTTCTTTTTAAAAATGTCCTAAATTAACCTTTCACCAGGAGTATCTAGAGCTTTATGCAGGAGTCACAGACTCAGTTCCCCATAGACAAAAATCTCCTATCCGAATAAATCTCTAAGACAATTTGTTTTCCTATTTGAATCTTGCTTCCATGTTTTGTTTTTTTCCAGCCACTCTCAGTTCCCTGCTGTTTTTGTTTGCTTGTTTTGGCCCTTTAGGACTTCCCTTAATTTTTGTAAGCTTACTGCATTAAAAAAAAAATTGTTTTTTAAATCTCTCCAGCATTTAGAGGTTTTACACTTACAGGACTTTTCAAAGTATTTAGTCCGCCTTACTGACAGAAGCCTATATTCTTCCTTTTTCAGTAATTTCTAAGAGAAACACTAATGTCTAAATTTTATCATGTGTATTACCATGTTCTATGTAACTATTACAGCTTCACTAATTCAGGTAAATGGTAAAGTCAGTTTAAATTAATTAAAAAGTCAGAATCACAGACATGATTTTAGAAAGAAAGTTTGACTGACATCAGTAGCAGAGTATTTGATCTTGGCTAAAAAAGCTTTAAGTACATATACCAGATAATTTTAAGTCACCTTTATTCATTACACACTCTATAGAGCTAGAAAATAGGTTGTTTCTCTAAGTTATTGAGGTTTACTCCTGAGATTTTTATATTTATTTGTTAATAAGCAAATTAATGATTTTAAGTAGACTGAGCAAAGTTAAACTTTTGTCCCCGCCAAAGGAATTTTTAAATAGTGAGTAGAAAGAAATGACATAATTTATATAAACTGCAAAGGTACCAGACTTCAAATTTAAAGCATTATACCTCGACGAACTGAACAGTCACTTGCGACTCTAGAATAAAAGTTATAAACTCTCTAAGCTAACTAAATTACTTGCCTTAAAAATTATAAAAAAAGTGCTTTATTTAGGGTGTTTCATAATCAACTATAAAATTCACTTTAAGATATCCTGTCAAACATTTTAACACAATTATAAGTTTAATTTCTTAAAAACAAGCATTTAAGACTGCAAAAGTATATTTTCCCCATAAGATGAGCCAATTCTTTACCTCTCCAGCACTTGCACATTCCTTGGCCCTTCTGTGGAGTGCAGCCCATGTATCTTCATACCTAAGAAAAGCAAAACAAAAAAAAAATATTCAAAATAAAAGCCACACATTAAAAACTCCTATCTAAAATATGACCTGTGGTCTCAGAAAGGAAAAGCTCAAAAAGTAATGGAGACATTCTGCAAACACACAGACATCGGCTTGAAGGGGCTTCTAGTTGCCAAATCCAGGACACCGGATTTGGTAGAAAAAATAATGGTAGAAACAGGTTAGAGCTCATAGATGAAAACCAACAGCCATGAGCTTACAGGGATTTAAATAAACAACCAAATAAACAAACGGGGCAGAAATGAAAACCTCTTCCTTACAGTAGAATTCCAATAAATAATGATAGAAAAAAAAATGAGAAAAATAGAAAATCACCATTTGGTAAACACAATGAATTATTTCAAGCAAGAACTGTAATAGATGCTAAAATTAGTGGGTGAAAATATGAAGAGAAACAGGACGTTTTCATAAATTCATCATAAAATTCATAGGAAATATCAAGGGATCCTAAAAAGCCAAAACAATCTTGAAAAGAAGAACAAAGTTGGAAGACACACACTTCTTAATTTCAAAACTTACTAGAAAGCTATAATAATCAAAAGTATGGTACTGGCATAACGGGAGACATATAGGCCAATGAAATAGAGCCCAGAAATAAACCCTTGCATGTATGGTCAAATAACTTTTGACAAGTGTGCCAAGATCATTAAATGGGGAAAGGATAGTCTTTTCAACAAATATGCTGGTGCTAGGAAAACTGTATATCCACAGGCAAAAGAATGAAGCTGGACTCTTAACACCATAAACAAAAATTAAATAAAAATGGATCAAAAAATCCAAACATAAGATCCAAAACTATAAAATTTTTAGAAGAAAACATGAGCTTCTTGCCATTATATTTGGTAATGATTTCTTAGATATAACACCAAAGACACAGGCAGCAAAGAAAATAGACAAAGTGGACTTAATCAAAATTAGACACTTTTGTGCATCAAAGAATATAATCTACAGATAAAAGGCAACCAATAAAATGGAAGAAAATATTTACAAATCACATATTTGACAAATGATTAATATCCAGAATATATAGAAAATGCCCAACACTCGACAAAAACAAATACAACCCTATCCAAAAATAAGCAAAGGACTTGAATAGATATTTCTCTAAAGAAGATACATAAACGGTCAATAAGCACATGAGAAGATCACCATCACCATTGTTAGGTAAATGAAAATCAAAACCACAATGAGACACCACTTCACACCAATGAGAATGGCAAAAAAACAAAACAAAAAACTCAAGCAAACAAAAAACCCCAAAAGTTTTGGTGGGGATGTCGAGAAATGGCAACTGGAAATATGTGCACTGCCCTGGTGGCTCAGATTGTAAAGAATCTGCCTACAAGGCAGGAGACAAGGGTGCTATCCCTGGGTTAGGAAGATCCCCTGAAGAAGGAAATGGCAACCCACTCCAGTATTCTTGCCTGAGAATCCCATGGACAGAGGAGCCTGGTGGGCTGCAGCCCATGGGGTGGCAAAGAGTCAGACACAACTGAGCGACTAACACACAGGGAGGAATATAAAATAGTGCAGCTGGTCAACAATATATTGGTTCTTCAAAAAATTAAAGTACAATTACCATCTGATTCAGCATTTCCTCTTCTGAGGATACACCACCAAAAACTGAAAGCTGGGTCGTAAAGAGATATTTGCACACCCATGTTCATAGCAGCATTATTCACAATAGCCAAAAAATCAAAGCAACTTGTGTCCATTAATGGATGAAGGTATAAGCAAAATATGGCATATTCATACAACAGGATATTATTCAACCTTAAAAAGGAAGGAACTTCCTTTGAATTAGTGGTGAGGATGGTGGTGATCACAGTGTAATGCACAGAAACATCTAATAACTATGTTGTGTACCAGGAACTAACAAAGTATTGTAAGTCAATTTTACTTCAAACACAAGCAAGCAAACAAGTAGAAAAAGAGATTAGATTTGTGGTTACCCAAGGTGGAGGGACAGGGAATTGAATGAAGGCAGTGAAAAGGTACAAATTTCTAGTCTGTAAGATACAAGTGTACCAGGGATGTAGTGTATATTATTAATATAATTAACAATACTGGACATTACCAGTTCATCCTAAAGGAGATCAGTCCTGGGTATTCATTGGAAGGACTGATGTTGAAGCTGAAACTCCAATACTTTGGCCACCTGATGTGAAGAGCTGACTCACTAGAAAAGACCCTGATGCTGGGAAAGATTGAGGGCAGGAGGAGAAGGGGACGACAGAGGATGAGATGGTTGGATGGCATCATCGACTTGATGGACATGAGTTTGAGTAAACTCCAGGAGTTGGTGATGGACAGGGAGGCCTGGCATGCTGCGGTTCATGGGGTCACAAAGAGTCGGGCACGACTGAGCGACTGAACTGATATATGAAAGTTGCTGGAATAAATTCTGAGTTCTCATCACAAGGAAAACATTTTTTTCTTTTTCTTTTATTTTTTATCTACATGAGATGGTGAATGCTCACTAAATTCACTGTGGCAATCATCTCATGATGTGTTTAAGTCAAATCATTATGCAGCAATACCTTAAGCTTACATAGTGGTGTATCCTGATTAAACCTCAATAAAACTGGAAAAAATTAGGAAATTTTTACATTCTATATGGATGAAACTTGAAAATATATTAAGTGAAATAAGCCAATCACAAAAAGACAAGTACTGCATGATTCCACTTACAAAAGGTACCTAAAGTAGTCAAATTTATAGAAAGAGATGTTGAGAATTTTTTCATGTGCTTATCCACCCTTTGCCCATCTTTTTTATGGAAATGACCATTCAAATCATTTGCCTATTTCTTCAATGGGTTGTTTGCCTTTTTACTGTTGAGTTATAAAAGTTATTTATAGTCTAGATACAAGTACCTCAAAAGATGTATAATTTGCAAATATTTTCTCCCCTTCTATGAATTGTTCTTTCACTTTCTTGACAGTATTCTTTAAAGAGCAAGTTTTTAATTTTGATAAAGTACAATTCATCCTTTTTCCCTTTGTCACTTAAGCTTTTTATGTCATCTTAGAAAATCATGTCTCTAATATTAACTTGCACATCAAGAGAAATGGATTGGAGAAGAAATGGTATAAAATTAAGAATCAAAACAAGAAAATTATTGAGGACTCAAATCCAGAATCAATTTTCTTGCAACAAAGAAACCATGAACATAATACATGCACACAATAAAGTTATCGATTAGTAAATATAATAGTGATCAATATGCTCAAAATATGAATGGCCTTTGTATATATCAGTGAACAGTAAAAGCCCCTGAGGGACACAATCTCTATGTTAAGGTAAAAACTTAGTTGTTTTAAGGTCTCTATCTCTAGAATTATAAAATACTTTTAGATAACAGAAGCATAACCTTTTTATTTAAATGAAAACACTTACCTGCTAAGTAATTCTAGTCCAGCAGAGTACTTTGGCAAACATGGAACAGTCCTGCCAAAAGAAACACTTATTTTATTAAAAACTGATGCTGCTTTAGGCCAACCTAAAAAAAGTTACACACAACAATTTTGATGTTCTCAATCATAATGTGGAATATTTTTAAATCACTAATGACAACTGATCTAAACTTTTAGAAAAACGTAGTATTATTGCAAAGTTGTTGTTGTTTAGTCACTAAGTTGTGTCCCACTCTCTTGCAACCCCATGGACTGTAGCCCTCCAGGCTCCTCTGTCCATGGGATTTCCCAGACAAGAATCCTGGAGTGGGTTGCCATGTTCTTCTCCAGGGGATCTTTCTGAGCCAGGGATCAAACCTGTGCCTCCTGCTTTGGCAAGCAGGTTCTTTACCACTGAGCCACCGGGGAAGCCCCTATTCCAAAGTTAATATACTGCAACATACCATTAGCCATCACTTGGCCCTGCAGATTTTTAACCCACTATAATACAAGAAACACTTGAACAGAATTCTAGCTAAGAAGAAAAAAAAATTTTTTTCCAGAAAAACATCTATTTCTGCTTTATTGACTACGCCAAAGCCTATGACTGTGTAGATCACAATAAACTGTGGAAAATTCTGAAAGAGATGGGAACACCAGACCACCTGACCTGCCTCTTTTTTTTTTTTTTTTCATTTATTTTTATTAGTTGGAGGCTAATTACTTTACAATATTGTAGTGGTTTTTGCCATACATTGACATGAATCAGCCATGGATTTACATGTGTTCCCCATCCTGATCCCCCCTCCCACCTCCCTCCCCATCCCATCCCTCTGGGTCTTCCCAGTGCACCAGCCCTGAGCACTTGTCTCATGCATTCAACCTGAGCTGCCGAAGCAAATTTTTTAAAAGCTCCTCATCTATAGGCTTTTAAAAAATTTTTGGCTGTGCCAAATGGCGTGCAGGATCTTAGTTCCTTCACCAGGGATCCAACCTGTGCTCCCTGCATTGTCAGTGTGGAGTCTTAATCACTGGATCACCAGGGAAGTCCCCACTGATAGCCTTAAAGTGAAATTTAGTAACGTGCATTACTTTATTTAAAAAAATGAAAAAAAAAAAAAACAAACTGCACAATACTAGCGTTTTCATATAAAACAGGTAACAGCTGAAGAGGCTCACTTGCCAAGTACTGTTTCATTATTAATTTGCTTCTCAATGGAGAACTTTTACTTTGCTCTTAATATACAAATAAAAATTAATTATGATCAAATAACCATTGACTGTCATAGAGTAAAACAATTACCTGACACTTTTTAAACCATTTTACAATTTTATCAGAAAAATTTCCAGTGTTAGAAAATTTAGAAAGAATCAATAAACTGTTTAGTCAGATGCACTCAACAGATGTAAAATACATTAATTATACTATTATAACTATAACCAAAAATTGTATGAAATTTAAGTCATAGTAAATTAAAACAGCACATGCTTACCTGGGTTTGTTTTTTACTTTAGCTTCTCTTGACTTGTCACTTAAAGTCTTCAGCCTATAATTCAACAAGTATAAAATATCACATTTTTACAGTTTAAGAAATTTTCAAATGCAAATTTCATAGCTGATAAAATTTCTGGTTGGAAAAGTTAATACTTTTTTTAGAAAGAATTAAGCACCTCTACAGACAACAAATATTTGTATACTGTATATAAGACACCACAAGTGAAAAATTTACAGCAAATATTTTTATATTTTTCTTGCCCCAAATCCCTTTTCTAGAAACATTTCCTAAATATGACTGGACTAAAGAAGCCTCACTACTCTGGAAACATCAGAAAAAAGAGAGTGGTCCCCATAGGTGAACTTGATCAGTGATAAAAAATGTCTAAGCAGCACATTTTACAAAATTTATTTTTAACTGAAGGATAATTGCTTTACAACATTTTGCTGGTTTCTGCCATCCATCAACATGAATCAGCTGTAAGTATACATATGTCCCCTCCCTTTTGACCCTCCCTCCTACCTACCCCCCCATCCCAGCCCTCCAGGTTGTTCCAGAGTCGTGGTTTGAGAATCATACAGCAAATTCCCCCTGGCTAGCCACTTTACATATGGTCAGTCAGTCAGTCAGTCCAGTCACTCAGTCGTGTCCAACTCTTTGCGACCCCATGAACCGCAGCACGCCGGGCCTCCCTGTCCATCATCAACTCCCAGAGCCTACCCAAACTCATGTCCATTGAGTCGGTGATGCCATCCAACCATCTCATCCTCTGTCGTCCCCTAGTGTATATGTTTCCATGCTACTCTCTCCATTTGTCCCACCCTTTTCTCCCCCAGCCCCCTCCATGCCCATAAGTCTTTGTCTAACCAACACATTTTAAAGTGATACTATACTAAGCACTCTCTAAGTGCCAACATTCTGAGAAATTTTAGCTATTGATAAAAAGTTTCTAAAAGACATTACAAACCTCTTTCATTAAAGAGGAGTTGGTACGTTTTCTGATAATTTAGGGTTATTATCATGAACACCACTGATTGCATTTTGCAAGAGAACAGTACATTCCTTAGATGTTTCTGAGCTAGGAATGCCTCATAATTTGCCAACCTGAAACCAGTAAACAGTGGTTTTGGGAGTCTGTTCAGGATCCTATTTTAAAAATTTAAATTTTCAATCTCTACCACTGGTCATCGTATCAGCTACTACTTACTGCTTCTGCTAGCTATTTAACGCTAGCAGCCTGCGTGAGTGCTAGGTCATTTCAGTGACTCACTGTGACTTCTATGGACCGTAAACTGCCAGGCTCCTCTGTCCATGGGATTCTCTGGACAAGAATACTGGAGTGGGTTGCTGTGTCCTCCTCCAGAGAATCTTCCCGACCCAGGGATAGAACCTGCATCTTGAACACCTCCTGCATTGGCAGGTGGATTTTTTTTCTTTCTTTCTTTTTTTTTTTTTTAACCACTAGCGCCACCCAGGAAGCCTGCTGCTGCTAAGTCGCTTCAGTCGTGTCCGACTCTGTGCGACCCCATAGATGGCAGCCCACCAGGCTCTGCCGTCCCTGGGATTCTCCAGGAAAGAACACTGGAGTGGGTTGCCATCTCCTTCTCCAATGCATGGAAGTGAAAACTGAAAGTGAAGTCGCTCAGTCATGTCTGACTCTTCACGACCCCATGGACTGCAGCCTACCAGGCTCCTCCATCCATGGGATTTTCCAGGCAAGAGTACTGGAGTGGGGTGCCATTGCCTTCTCCCCCGGGAAGCCTACTCCCCTTCTATTTGCTTTTTTAAATTATTGGGCTGGAAAACATAAATGGGCTAGAAATGCATACATAAAAAAATTAAACAGGCTTTTCTATACGTAAAATATGACGTTCATAAACTGATTATACACACACACACACACACACATATATATATATATATATTTTTTTACTTCACCAGCCCATTTTTACCTACTTCGGACTGTGGACTCTGTATCATATGACAGACTGCCAAAATGTGAGAGCTCAATTATGAGATAATCCCACATACAATGAAAACATCTGGACGTGTTCTTCTTAATCTGATTACTTCCACAAATATTCACTTCTGAACAGA
This sequence comes from Cervus elaphus, assembly GCF_910594005.1. Taxonomy (NCBI): domain Eukaryota; kingdom Metazoa; phylum Chordata; class Mammalia; order Artiodactyla; family Cervidae; genus Cervus; species Cervus elaphus. The sequence continues at coordinate 41,754,628 of NC_057821.1, read as the reverse complement.
GTCTGAAGCACAGGCCACACTACCCCAGCTAGCCCCACAAAGCTCTCGGAAAGCAGACACAGGTGCTGCCTCCTCGAGAAGCTTTACTGCACTCTGCCAGAAGCTGTCCGAGCGCACCAGCGGAGCTGCGTGTCCGAGCACACCAGCTGACTCTCCCAGAATGCCCCAGCCCTCTGCTCTGCACAGCTCTACGTGCACGCGCTGACGAAGGACCCCAACTTTTTAGTCGATGAGGCCTAGCTCAAAACCAGAAAGGGACTTCCAATATCAAATGCCATTTGTCAACAAGCTGTATCAACTTCACACCAAGACTATTTTATTTTATACTATTTTATGTTCTTTTTCAAAAACTAAAATATTGATAAGATCAATTCCTCTACAATGTTCAAAAAAAAAAAGACTTAGCAATCTCTTTAATACAAAACTATTTGTAGACATCTCTCCAGATGACCTGAATTTAGAAAGTCTTACCTGTCCTAGAAAAACAATAAAAAATTTTGAGCTTAGCTTGGAAACCAGTAAATCCAGTTTAAACTAAGATTAAGCAACAGCTCAAGAAAGTTATTTTGACAGTCATTCAACCATTTTCCACTCCAAAATCTGAGAAAGGCACTTGGTTGTGACATCCCAGGTAGAATTGTACTAGAACAAATGGACACAGCAGTGCGTTATAGTCAAAATGATTCTAGTATTATTTTCAGTGATTTGGGATAATTCACATGGTAACAAGGATATTGAAGCAAACTGCTAAGATCCTCTTTGGACCATTCATTATACAACTGAGCAAATCTCTAGGTTAGTATTTCAAACATTTATTTCTGAAAAAAACTGTAAATCCTCAATTGTAATGGATCAAATTTGGGTTTCTCCTCCGTACTTCCCCAAAAGAAAGAAAAAAATTGGTTTGGAATGAAACAGAAAAGAGGAAGCTTACAGGGAGCTGAAACTAAAATTATTGGAAGAATGAGTAAGCTTCCCCAGGTGGCTCCTTAACAACCATCTGCTTTAAAAATTGGTTTTTAACTAACTATAATGTGTGGAACTTATTTGATCTGCATTTGAACAAATCAGCTGTAAAAAGATACTTTTAAGAACCAGGAAATTTGATTATGGACTGGATAATTCATAACATCGTAGAATTAGTATTAATTTTGTTAGGTATGACATTGGCATTGCATTTATATAACATGTGTATTTTTTTTTTAAAGATGAAAATTGATTTCTGAGAGAGGTGAGAACTAAGTCTGAGGTTTACTCTATAAGTAGTGCTAGTCACTCAGTCATGTCTGAGTCTTTGAGATCCCATGGACTGTAGCCCACCAGGCTCCTCTGTCCATGGGATGCTCCAGGCAAGAGTACTGGAGTGGGTTGCCATGCCCTCCTCCAGGGGATCTTCCCAACCCAGGGATGGAACCCATGTCTCCTGAATTGCAGGTGAATTCTTTACTATCTGAGCCATCAGGAAAGCTCATACTCTATAAATAAGGGAGAGACTGAGTAAATGTGACAATAATTAACTGTTGTATCTGAATAATGTATCTATGGGGCTCACTGTATATATTTTTTTGTATATGTTTAAAACTTTGTTTAAAAAAAAAGTTTTGGGGTTTCCCTGGTGACTCAGTGGTAAAGAATCCGCCTGCCAATGCAGGAGACGAGTTTGATTTCTGGTCTGGGAAGATCCCGCATGCTATGGGACACCTACACCCATGTGCCACAACTACTGAGTGTGTGCTCTAGAGGCTTGGAGCTGCAACAACTGAGTCCATGGACCACAACTGCTGGGGCTTCCCTGGAGGCTCAGACGGTAAAGCATCTGCCTGCAGTGCAGGAGACCCGGGTTTGATCCCTGGGTCGGAAAGCTCCCCTGGAGAAGGACAGTCTTGTCGACATTCATCTTTTCTCATCACACCTTTTCCATGTAAATCATCAATATGCCAAATTCAGAATAGAAACTGCTGGAAAAAAACAAAGTAGCAAGAAGAAAGTTGGAAACAGTGAAAAAAGTTAAGGAAAGGATAAAAATAGTCAATGTAACACTTTTTAAGTTGAAAATTTAACAAGTAATCCTCCCAAAAGCAAAAAGGTCCTTTCTGAAGTACATACTCCAAACCTCGAATTCAACTGACAGGAGCTTACCATTTTTATCTGAGGATAACTCTTAAGTTTCTCACAGTGATTCTGCGCTGGAAACAACCCACTAATTGAGTCATACAGTGTCTTGCCACGCTGAGAAGGAAATACTGGTCTGAGTGCAATTCCCCAGTTTCCTAAACCATAAAATAGGAGTATTATACTGACCATAATGATTTGCCACAAGAATTAAAGGAAATTCCGAATATGACTCTGGCAGCTGGCAGTAGCTGTAAATTATAGAGGCAATTCAAACAAAAAGTATAATAAAAATGATCAGCAAGTATAATAAAAATGATCGCCATCAAGAAAGAAGCAATGTACATTACAGGGCCAAGGTAAAATAAAACAGAGGTCCCCCAATGCACCAGCTCCCATAAAAGGCTTCTCCTCCGTTCCTAGCCTTCTTCACAACACAGCACACCCCCAGGGAGACAGGAGAGCCACCGCAGGAGTGTATTCATACACAGAATTCCAAGTGGGCCACCTCTCAATTGTTTCCTACTCAAAGCAACCAATGCACGCTTCAGGGTCCGAAGTACTTGCTTTCAAATTCATCATCACACTACAATATTTTGAGATTGTTTCAAAGACTGACCTTAGTTTGACCATAGCACATTTATTTTTTTTTTAAGCTTTACAGCAAATACTAAGATAGAGGCATCTTCTTAAGAAATGGAGATAACCAGCAAAACCTCTTGGACAAAAAGTTTAAAAAGTAGTTTCATAGAATGAAAGGTGGACTTTGGCAAGGACTGCTGAGCAGGAAATGGGCTTCTAGGCCTGACCTGATGGCATGGGGGACCTCGATAGCATTCCACGTACCTGGACTTTAATGTCCTACTCATCTAAGCCCATCAGCTATTATGAAAGGCCAGGGTGGCTGCATTAAAACACCATAGAATGTATTAATTAGCATATTTTGTCCTATAATGTTTTCATGCCTGTTATTCTGACTTTAAATTGTTTATGAATACAAATCCAATCTATTATATTTTCCCATTAACTTTTTTTCTTTTTTAAAGTGAAAATCAGGAAACACAAAAGTATCAATCACAGCTAAAAGTGCACAGACCCCAAAGCTCTGACAGCTGAGACTCACACACAAGTCACAGACTCAGGAAGTGGAGAGTCTCTATCCTAATCACTCCCGAATGCACCCAGTTGGTCTTGACCTCTTTCCTCCGTGTTTCCTGAATTTCCCACTGCTTCTTGGACTTCGCAACACATTTACTGTCAACTGCTCCTTCTCTCTCCGGAGAAGGCAATGGCAACCCACTCCAGTACTCTTGCCTGGAAAATCCCATGGACAGAGGAGCCTGGTAGGCTGCAGTCCATGGGGTTGTGAAGAGTCGGACATGGCTGAGCGACTTCACTTTCACGCATTGGAGAAGGAAATGGCAACCCACTCCAGTGTTCCTGCCTGGAGAATCCCAGGGACGGCGGAGCCTGGTGGGCCGCCGTCTATGGGGTCGCACAGAGTCGGACACGACTGACGTGACTCAGCAGCAGCACCAGCTCCTTCTCTCTCAACACTGCTCAACTTCTCTGTTGGTAAATGACATCACTATCTAAGATACTCCAAAATTAACATCCTCAATTTCTCCACCTTTTTCACTTGCTAGTCTTTATTATTAAATCAACCAGTGCCTGTCATTATTCCCTCTGTCAAATTTCCACCAGCACCGCCTTTTCATTATCTCTCGTCTGCTCCATAATTACAGCCTCCTAAATAATCTCCCTGCTCCCCTTTCTCTAGTCCTCCCGTCACCCTGCCTCTCAAATTATTCTTCCAAAATACAGGCAGGCTCAGGCTGCTACCCTCCCCAAAACCTTCAGAAGATTAGTCAACCTAAAAATAAGCCAAGACCATCCTATGTAAGACAGCAATCCTCCCACCCCCGCCCAACCCCTGAACCTGCTTTGTTTTTAGCAAGTACTTCTGACCTTCTAGATATTCGGCCTCCGGCCAGCTGAGTGAGGGCAGGGCCGTTATTTGCTGTCTGGTGTGCATTCTCTGCTGCAACCCTAGTACCTGTCAATAGGTGTTAAGTGTTAGTCGCTCAGTTGCGTCTGACTCTGCGCCCCCATGGACTCCAGCCCACCAGGTTCCTCTGTCCATGGAATTCTCCAGGCAAGAATGCTGGAGGGGGTAGCCATTCCCTTCCACAACAGATCTTCCCAGCTCAGGGATTGAACCTGGGTCTCCTGCATTGCAGGCTGATTGCAGTAGCATGTGAGCTACTAGGGAAGCCCCATCAACAGATAAGTGCTCAATAAATATTTTCTAAACGAATTAATTTGCAAAGCACTGACAACCCTCTATTATCAGACACTAAACTTCCTTTCCAGGTTCCTCTCCCACAAGAGTTTCGTCTCTGAAATCCGTCAGCTAAATCTAGCCTCATCTCTTCTCATTCTTCTAGGCCAGTCTAGAAGTCAGCTCTTCTTTGAAGCATCTTATATCATGACTCCTCTGAGCTCACAATCCACATCACCTGTATCTTCCATGTTCACTTCCTTCTGCTTTGCTTTATGCTACCACCAGGCTAGGGCATTTGGAGGGAAGACACTGTTTATGTCAAGCTTGTAGCCGCAGGATCTGGCCCCAAACACAGACACTGGTAAAGAGCAGGCAAACTGGGCGTGTAGCCTCATATCTTTTTTTTTTTTATAAAAATGAAAAAAACTTCTATGGTAACTTCTATGAAAACTTCCTAGACTGGTGTCTGACACCTGGTAGGAACTCAGTAATAAGTCAAGTTGAATACTAAGGTTTTTTCCCCTGTTTATATCAAAAGGTAAGTAATCAGGGAAGAGCCAGCATTTGAGGCAAAGCCTCAATGTGAACTGTGAACTGGACTCTTAGACACTCTCCTTTGAGGTTATGATACTCCGAGACGGGAGAAGAGAAGTGAGCACAGCGGCAAGGCTGGAGGTCAGGGCAGAGAGGGGCTCTGACCCCTGAGAAGGAAACACCCACTGTCTAGCTGCAACAAGTAACCACTGTGAACTTCTATCCCTCCCTATCCAAAAGCACCCAGAGCATTACCGACAGGAAATGCCAGCCAGTGCCAGGCAGCTGTAAACCCTTGGTAAATCTGATTGTCAGTTTCCTGAAGGGGTTTGCACGCCTGAATACATCAATCCTGAGGCCATGGGTCATAACTGCTCTGAAGGTTAAAAAAAAAAAAAAAAAATCAAAGACCAGAGTGGATTTGAAGAAAGTGCTTCAGTGTGTCCAGAAGTTTCCCTCAGAGCTCAAGCCAGTCCTTAAAGAGCAGAGGTTCTCTGTGAACTCTCCAAAAGGCTCCCAGAGCTCTGGGGGACATAAACCCAGGTGAGGACGCATGCAGGTGAGGAGCAAAGAGTAAAGCTGGAAGCCAGTCCCCTCTGTCCCTCAGCCCCTGCACCAGATAACCGCCCAGTTAGCCCAGAAAGCAAGCAACGTAATTTCTAGGCTTACCTTGATTTTGACATAACTATTATGATGATTGAAACTTGATGAAAAAAGATCATGAGTCCATGGACAACCTACAGTCCTTTGAAGCTGACTTTTCTCTAAGTTTGAATGGAAGGTTGAAATTCAGTGTTCACACATGCTTTAACCACTAATGTGGCATTCTCTTGTGAGCCTGATAAAGAATATTCCTATTATACTTGAAAAACAGTAAACTGCCTACGTTTCAGCTCCAGTTATATGAATTTCCAGAAACTGAAAATGAGCAGAAGTCTCTGAAGACAGGCTGTTGCTCTGAGCTACTGTGAAGCTCCACAGTGAAAGAGCTCAGGAAGGCAGCCAACCTTTCCCCTACTGAGTTCCGAGGGCAACCCCAAGGGTAGATGTTCCCAGTTATTTTGTAAGCCAGCTGCTCTGGCTTCTATGGGCACCAACAGGAAGTGTTCTAAAGGAATGCTAGGTCCAGTCTGGTGGTTTTGAGAGGCAAGGGCCATGTCGCTTTCAGCTCTGAATCCCCCAGTGCCTTCATGTAATATACACATACAGCTGTGTTTAATTTCACCTTGCGGAGGAGTGATTTCTCTACCAGGTGACAGGCTAATGGCACACATGGCCGGTCCAGTGGCTTGTCCGCTCAGAGTGACCTGTACAAGGAAGCCCATGAAGGGCCTTCACAGAATGGAAGCCCTCTCAGGACCCTCCAATCCCAAACTGGCCCCAGTTTCTGGCATGCTTCAGGTAAACTCCGTTTTCGAGAAGGCACTCTCGAACCAGATCCCCTCCACCCTTCTCGGTTACTCAACCCTCAACTCGGGTTTTCCAGATCTCCCAGGATGGTCTGGGAGAATCCATATTCCTAGGTGAGTTGAACCTGCTTGAGCAAAGTTCAAAGAATGAATGGGTTCAGAGGCAACCACCTGACCTGTAAAGTTTCAGTAGTTGTAATTCCCAGAAGATAGACTGTTACTCCATCAAGGAATTTCTTGAGGTAACGACAGGAGGGCTGTACCAGATGGGCTTATCTGCGACCTACTCTTCTCATGCTACCATTGCAGCATCGTACCCCAACGTTTCAATAATTTACATTCTGAAAATAAGTTAGTTTTTAAATTTAAAGGGGGGGGCGGGGAATGCAAGCAATCAAGCACAGCGTCAATCAATGACTCCTAGGACATCTACAATTAACAGTCATAAGGACATCAAACCAAGACTACCAAAAATGCTTTACGTGTAAATGCTCAAGTATCTGCCTGTCTGTTACTACTCAGCACCTAAGAGGCAAATAATATAAACATTTTTGTCCACTAAGATACAGTTGTAGCTAACATCTTTCTCATCAGAATCGTAAAACATGATGGAGAGGCCCTCAAAGGCAGAGCTTTCGCCAACGGATCCGTAATCTAAAGGTGACAGACACATCCTTTATCAAAGTGACACCCTTTTGGAAGAAATGGAAAAGTTAAAATGAATTAAGCACTGAATAATAACAGTGACACAACGTGAGTGCGCTGTTTTACACGTTAGTTCATTCATCCTCACAAATAACCCTGTGAGATGAGAACCATCTTCATCATCCCCGTTGTTGTAACAGTCGCGGAACATGAGGCAGAGAAACTTGCAGAAACGCGTTGCTTAAGTGGTAGAGGTAAGATCCCAGGGCCCCTGGCGTTAGAGTCTATGCCAAACTGGAATCACCTGGGGTGGGGGGGTGGTCCTTTCGAATCCCCATCCTCAGCCTGGTGTAGCTGCTATCCTTTGCAACCCAGCACGCACCAGGATGGTTGCCAGGAGATTCCAAGCAAAGTTCGGGAACCGCTAGGTCCGCGTGCGCGTCACCACTAGGGCATGAACAGGATCGCCAGTTGTGGCGTTTCTGTGGCCCGAGAGTTTCTTCACTGAGGCGCTGAACCCGACGTAGAGAGAGAAAGCAAAAGGGGAAGAAGAGGCGCTCAGTCTCCGCGCGCGGGGCCGAGCAAGACGCCGGGCGGGCCCCGGCGGTCTGAAGGGGACGACGGCCCGAGCCGGCAGGGGTCTCGGCGGCGTGGGAGTGGGCGCCGGGGCACCGTCCCTCGTGGGGCCGCGGGGGTGGGGCGCGCTCGCCTCTCACCCGACCCCTCTCGGGCCGGCCGGATCTGCCGGGGAAAGGTCACCCGACCCCCGGCCGCCCGCAGCCTTCCGGACCCGCTCCCGGCCCCGGCGCGCGGGTCTGAGCCTGCCCGGCGGGACCTAAGTTACTTCGTGCGGCCGGGCCGACGCCGGAAAGTTGGCTACTGTCCCCGCCCGGGCGCGGATGGGAGGCCCGGGGTTGGGTGAGGGGAGTGGCGGGCGCCACATGAGACCCCGGGTGCGCGGAGGCGGCGTCCCGGCTCCCCGGCCCGGCCGTGCTGGCCCCTTTTCGTCCCCCACCGTGTACCCACCCGGAGGTGAAATCCTGCTGCACGCTCAACAGCCGCTCGCGCAGGGTCTCCAGCATCGCCGCCGCGTCTCCGCTGCTCAGGCCGCCGCCGCCCCCCAGCACCTGTCACCTCACGCCCCGCGCCCCGCGCCCCGCGCCCCGCGGCCGGCCCCGCCCCCCACCTTTGCTCGTCCCCGCGGCGCGGCCCTTCCGCGTCCCCGCCCCGCACCCCGCGGCCGGCCCCGCCCCCGCCCTTGCTCGGCCCCGCGGCCGGCCCCGCCCCCCGCCCTTGCTCGGCCCCGCGGCCGGCCCCGCCCCCCGCCCTTGCTCGGCCCCGTCCCCCGCCCTTGCTCGGCCCCGCGGCGCGGCCCTTCCGCGTCCCCGCCCCGCCCTTGCTCGCCCCCGCGCCCGGCCCCGCTCCGCCCCCGCCCTTGCTCGTCCCCGCGGCGTCCCCTTCCGCGTTCCCGCCCCACCCCGCCCCGCGCCGGCCTGCGCAGCCGCAGTAGGGCGCGCCGGCTCGGGCTGCTGGAAAAGGGGGCGGTCCTTCCCCGGCCGCGGAGACAGCCTGCCGCTCTGAAGCCCTGTTCTCGCCCAAGCCGGGCCGGCTGCCTTTTCTCTTTAAAATAGAAGCGGCCGCGTCAAAGAATGCTTTACATTCAGCGCTTCCTTGAGTGAGTGGACCTGTCGCGAACACTCTCCTGGGCTCTGGTTCCAGGATCTGAGCCCGCTGGCTCTGACCTTGGATTATGACAGTTAACCACTCAGCTTCGGTTTCTTCGATGAGAAAGTGGCGACTGTTCCGACATCCTGACTTTCCATTCTTCTTGTCAGCCTGTCCCAACAGGCTTTCGGTCCTTCGCACCGAAGGTGGAGGCCTTTGTCGAATCACCAGTGGTTTCCATTTGTTACTTCTCTGATTTTTTTCCTCGACCTCTCGCTGGTTCTCATGCCATTCCTTATCCCAGTCTTAAGACTCCATACTTGCACGCTCTCGGTCCATTCCTCCTCCTCCTCCTGTTTTAACTGCTTCTCCAGAGGCTACATTTGCAGCCTCCCGCCCTTCTCCTTGTATGCTCTCTGCCTGGGTTTTTCTATCCATTACAATGCGGTAAATTCTATCAAGGCGCGGGTGGCGCCCGAGATCTCCATCTTCAGCCCAGTCCTCCCTCCCCCTCCTTCAGTTTACACCAATTATTAACTCCACCTGTATCCAACAGGCATCTCCAAACCCAAAACACCAAAAATTGAAAATGTGATTGCAAGCTCACTTTCGAACCTAATCCCAGCCTCTTCCATTCATTAAGCGGCACCACCATCCACCTGGTTGCTCAAGTTAAGCCACCCGAAATTACCCAGTTATTCTTTTCCCCAGCTGCTGAGTATTAATTCATCAAGTCCAATCAACTCTACTTCTAAAGCATTGCTAGAACGTGCTCCTCTTTCTCCACCTTCACTAAAATCACCCTGATCCAAGACACCACCGTCTTTCACCAGGGATACTGACGGATCTGATTCTCCTCTTTCACCACGCACACCCCCATAATGCATCCTTGACACAACAGCCAAAGAGAATTATTTAAAAAGAGCAATCAGATCATGTCGCTTTCCTGCTTTAAATCCTTCTGTGCTCTTGGGGAGAAAGTCGAACTCCTCACTGGGCTTACAAGTCTCAAAATTTGAACCCTTCCTGACCTTCTACCTAAAGTAAGTACTATTCACCTATCATTCCTTGACATTTAAGCCACACTAACCTTTGGTGTTGGAGAAGGAAATGGCAACCCACTCCAGTATTCTTGCCTGGAGAATCCCAGGGATGGAGGAGCCTGGTGGGCTGCTGTCTATGGGGTCGCACAGAGTCGGACATGACTGAAGCGACTTAGCACCAGCAACCTTTGGTGTGTTGTGTGTTCCCTGAAAATCTCAGGTTCATTTCTTAGGCCTTTTCACAAGCTTTTCTCCAAATTATCCCACCACTGGCTCTGTGGCATTTGAGCTCAGCTTAAATATCGTCCTCTAACGTAGATCTTTTCTGATCATTCCAGTTACCGGCCCAGTCACTTCCCGTACATCCTGTTTCTCAACTTAGTACATGACATTATGTGACAATTTATTTAGTAATGCTTAATTAAGAAAAAGTTATCTGGGGTGTCCCTGGTGGTCCAGTGGCTAAGAATCTGCCTTGCATGTAAGCGACAGTAGTTCAATCCCTGGTCCTGGAAGATCCCACGTGCTGCTGGGAAACCGAGCCTGTGTGCCACAACTACCGAGGCCCTCTAGCCTAGATCCCATGCTCCACAACAAGGAGCCACTGCAATGGGAAGTCCATGCACCACCACTAGAGAGTAGCCCTCGCTCGCCCAGCAATGAAGACCCAGCACAGCCAAAAATAGATAGATATTTAAAAAGGAAGAAGTTGTTTATTTGCTCACACGTGTATTTTAAAACGGGGTCTGAGACTAGGGTGAGGTGGGTAAGGCAGGTGTAAAACTTAAGGGGGAACTAAAAACCTTAATAAATCAAGATAAATAATATTTTGATGCAATATTCAAAAAGTTTTAAATTAATGAAAAAAAATTGTGATGAACAAAATATCAACATTTTAAAGACAGGATCTACTAGGGGCTGAGATTGAATGAGGCAAATGAGAGGGGCTGTGTGAGGATAGGCCTTTCCTGGCAGAGCCGAGGTGACTATTCTGATTAGTGGTTTAGGGAATTAGGGCCCTGGCCCCATCTTCTCTTCTTTTTCTTGGGTGCAAACATCCAGTAAAGAACAGCCATTCTTCTCCATAAGGACAGGCTGCCAGGCGAGGAGACTGTGGTGACCTGTACTTTCTGTGACTGGGTGGACAAGTCTTATCCTGAGGTTCTGTAATAGGAGTTCTGCTTGTCCATGAACATAAGTCATGTGCTTCATCAGCCTTGCCAGAAATGAAAGTGATGGGTGCTTTATGCTGACTTTCTTCTTTCTTAGTTGAGACAAGTAATAGAGAGGGGTGCTATTTACTGAGTCTCCACCACCCGGAAATAATACCTGGTACAGAGTAAGTGATTTAATGATCCAGTCTATAGAGACAGATTCCTCAGTATCTAGTAGATGTGGAAACCACAGGTACTGAGGAACAATAAATAGTTTTCATTTTATTCAATTTAAATAAACTCCTCTGCTCATAAGCTTTCAATTTACTAAGTTTTACAGATTTCAATAAGGCACCAAATCAGATCAAAAAGAGTCTGCCTGTCACTAGAAAATAGCTTTATCTGTGCCCATTGATTTTTGTCTTGACCACTGCATTGTTAGTCTATAGCATGTTGGTCCTTCATTTTGAGATGTTTTATGGACATTCTTAATCCCATCATATCTGATAAACCTCAAAACAGAAGTTTTTAAAGTGCTAAAAAGAAATAATTATGAGGAAACAAAAGTAAATGAAAAAATAATGAAAGTGGAAAATGACAACTGGGACACGAGTTGTCTTATAGGAATGATTAAGGACCCGAGTTGAAGCATGTGACAAGTTGTGTCAGTTTAAGTAATAGTGGTCAGAAGCAAGGAAAGCTGATTGGCAAAATGAAAAAACAAAATTTTTAAGTACAGAGAACCAACCTCAATATTGGAGGCTATTGTGTGTTAGTCGCTCAGTCGTGTCCAACTCTTTGTGACCCCATGGACTGTAGCCCACCAGGCTCCTCTGTCCATGGAATTCTTCAGGCAAGAATACTGGAGTGGGTAGCCATTCCCTTCTTCATGGGCTTTTCCCGACCCTAGGATCAAACCAGGGTCCCCTGCATTGTAGGCAGATTCTTTACCACTGAGCCAACAGAGAAGCCTGGCGGACTATTGGCTTAATCTTAATTCAGCAATTGATTGAGAGTTGACTTGAGAAGATGATAGCTAAGCGTGGAGAAAGTCGTGGTGGTGAGACGTTTGGGGCGAGCACCAAAGCTGCTTAAGTAGCTCCCTGTGGCAGAGGTTCCCTGGGCCAGCAGCAGGAGCAACCCCTGGGAGCTCCTAGCCAACTCGGAATCGCAGGCCCCACCCAGACCTACTCAATCAGAATCTGAGGTTTAACAAGATCCCCACGTGATCCATATTTATTTAAATATGAGAAGCACGGCTCTAGGACACGGCTAAGGAAAGGGGCTTCCTAGTCTCAATGGATTCTTACTGTAGACAAAGTGTTAAACGAAGATTTGGTGGAACCAGAAGTAAAGAAAAGATGCTATAAAAGAACCCAGCGGACTTCATACCACTTTATTGGCAGAGATCTTTCAGAGTAATGGGAAAGGAACTATTGCCATTTGAGTACAAGAATCTTAGATTTGTAAAGGTATCTAACTTATGCTTGTAAAGATATCTGTAATGTGCTGTTATTAACTTACTTATAATAAAAAACAAGATTTTTGACATCTTTAATTTTTAAGAATTTAAAGACGCCAAAAGAAAACAAAAACAGTAAATTTTCTTGTGAAACAATTAGTCGTTCCAAGAATATAGTAAGCTAAATAAAGCTAGAAGGTAACATTAGCATGGCATGTCGAAAAAGAAAACAGGAACCAGAGAGGTGGAGGAGGGGAGTTCCAACAGCAGAGCAACGATTAGAGCCCAGGTGAAGAATGTAAAAGAAGAAGGAATGGTGGGGAGGGAATCAAAGTCTGAAGAAGAAAGCTCACAAACCAACTGCCGAGAGCCAACACACAAGACCCTACCCATGACATGGTCATGAGGGAGAAAACCTGACAGGCAGGCAGATCAGGTTTTCAGGGATTCCGAAAAGCTGCCCCCGGCGCTCACCTTAAAGATGATATCTGTCTTTCTGATGCTTGCTTCAATAGACTACTCCTTAATTTCTGTGACACAGGCAGAAGGCTTTCCCTGATCTCTTTCCAAATAAGAATCAATTTATAACTTTAAATTGGTGGTGGTATTTTATGAGATTATCCAGGTGGTGGATATTTTATGAGATTATCCAGGGTCAAAGGAGTGTTTTAATTTAAACTCCTTTGCTGGTAGTTTGTTAACCAAATGCATTTATGCCCTTGGTACTAATATGCATGATTGCTTATAATACCCTAATCATAAAATAACATAAAGAACCTGATCATATAAAGGCCCTAATAGACATAGAGCCCTTCGGGGGGTGAGGAAGTCCTATTAGAAAACACAAGAAAAATTATTCTAAAAGTAGCTATTGGGTTAACATTTGCTTGCTGTGTTTTTGCTCTTAATGTGCTAAGCTTGTGTTATAGAAACCACTGTTAATATAGTTATAGATCTAGAAAAATAAGAGCTTAGCCCTAGTGTGGTAACAATGAGATGGTTGCTAATTGTCAGCCAGGAGTGCTAGGCAGAGGCTGTCTCACTGAAGCTGCAGAGTCTGTGTGGGGTAAACTTCTCAGATAAACGCAACTGACAACTTCTGCAGAAGGATTAATTTTTGTGTCAACAAGGTTATACTTCTACTCTGTACTGTTGCCCTTTGAGACTGCTCCCTTTCAGTTAAGGTCACCATAGAAACAGAAAATAGGTTTACATTCACCTGACCTGCATAAAATGTTAGTAGGCCCCAAGGCCAGAAGATAATGTACAAGACCCTCATAAACAAAGAAGTATGCAGAAAACAACCTGGTTTAGTGAAGGACAATCTGACGTAATGTTAAACTATCTTCCCCTTAGAAATGTACTAACTTAGGGTATAAAAGCTATGGTAAAAAATAAAGCATTGCCAGACTCTGCTGCACCCCCCATCTGGTCACTCTCTCACACACTCTCTCTGTCTCTCTCTCCCTTGCAGACTTGGCCCTATCAAGGCTGGTCTCATGTGTCTTCTCTCTCTCTCTCGCCGACGCCGTTCATCCTGAGGGTACCCCCTGGATCCTGCTGGGGCTGGACCCTGGCAACCAACAAGACAAATGTTGGTCTTACAAGACTCCCAGCAAAGCAGGGCACGAGTGTTTTCACCGTGAGCCACACTGAAAGAAAAGTGAGGGACAGCTCAGCTGCATCTGTTTGCTTCGAAATCTCACTGTAATAAACTGTCATCAGGCGCCTAACCCCATCTTTCCTGCTCAGATGAGAGAAAGGTACTACACAGTACGTTAGAGGAGGAAACTTCTTTTATTTTTTGTCTATGTGGGATCTATATGATATGAAATTTTCATTAATAACCAAGTAACTCCGTTCATCCAAGTGTAGGGAGGGACCCTACATGACTAGAGGAGAACACATTCTATAATGTCGACAAATAAATGGTTTTCCCTGGAGAAAGTATATCTTAGAAATTACATCTTCTGAACCACTATCGAACTGAAATCTCTTTGAGTGAGAGAATTTAATTCAAACTGAAACTTTTAAATAAGAACTACTTACAAAAAATGATTGAGACAGTTATTATCTGTAGTTAAGTATCAGCTTAATATAGGTGGGGGGAGAGGAGAATCTCAGTAATTGAAAAGGATTGAGTAGAAGGGCAAACAGGAGGCCCCAGTCTCCTAGAGTTCCTCTCTGTCCACAGGAGTTGCCCATGTCAGTGGAAACTGATACGGTGAAACTGATTCTAGCAGGAAACAAGAGAGCAGTTTAAATGCAGGTGAGTGGAGGGTTCTCAACCCTGGATGCTTTTGAGAATGTCTTGCTGCTGCTGCTGCTAAGTCACTTCAGTCATGTCCAACTCAGTGCAACCCCATAGACGGCAGCCCACCAGGCTCCCCCGTCCCTGGGATTCTCCAGGCAAGAACACTGGAATGGGTTGCCATTTCCTTCTCCAATGCATGAAAGTGAAAAGTGAAAGTGAAGTCGCTCAGTCGTGTCTGACTCTGCAACCCCATGGACTGCATCCCACCAGGCTCCTCCGTCCATGGGATTTTCCAGGCGAGAGTACTGGAGTGGGGTACCATTGCCTTCTCCGTGAGAATCACTTGGGGAGCATTTAAAAAATACCAGTGCCGGCCCAATCTCTGGAGATGCTGATTTAGCTGGTCTGAGGCCACAGCTCCTCAGCCACACTGTTAAGACTTCCCAGTGGGCTCTAACTTTGAGAACAACCGAGCTGAGCACTGAGACCTGAGCTGCCTGCAGGGAACGGCAGCCGAAGCTCTGGCTGGAACAGCAGCTGTGACCTCAGAGTCCCCCGACCTCCCTGACTCCAGGATTCCAGGTCGAATTCCACCCTCACTCTGCCACTCCTTCAAACAGGCACCGGCCCCATCACTTCGTTTGCAATGTTTGGGGTGTGAGCCTGAGCCCCTGCAGCCACAGGGCGTTGGCTGACCACGGAGCGCTGTGTGAAGGAGAGAGTGAATCCAGGCGCCTCGTGGGGGAGGCTGAGGCTCTGCCCAGAGGGATGGAGAACGGGTGTGCTGGAGCTACCCCGGGGCATAGGACTGCCCCTCAGCCCTTCGATAAGAACGCTACACAGCAAAGGAAGAGAACCCTAGGAGCTGCCCGTGTTCTGAGACTTGGCTTCTGGAACTGGAAGGTTCCTGTTGTCTTTGAGAAACCACAAATGTTCTAGTGTCCTGATCAGCTCTTAGTAGCTGTCATTTCAGAGAAAAAATGGCCCCTGTCCCATCTCCTGACAACTCTTCCAGCCCCATTTATTTCTCTGTCTCTGACCCCTTCGCTCTCATTTTTCACTCTTTCTCCGCCTTGCTCTACCACAGGACACCTGCCGCCTGGTGACTTCAGCTTAGTGCCTTGTCTCTATGCCTCTCCCTTTCTGGCATAGCTGCCAACTGGGCCCCCCCACTCCCCAGGTGGACAGAGGAAGGTTCAAGATCATTTCTCCAGTTCTGTTTTTAACAGAACTCATGCTTTCCATGTCTGCCTGTAGCCCAAGGACCAGTCATAGCCCAGTCTACTGTAATCCAGGCCGCAGGGTCAACCAGTACAGAACATGGGCAAGGATTGCTTTCAGCCTTTTTTCCCACCTAAAAGAGGATTGTTTCTTAGACCTAGGAAAGGGGAAAACAAGCCTATAATAGCTAAATTAGAGAAAAAGTATCCAGAGTACCTGGTAATGAAACTTGAGTGTGTGCATGCATACTAAGTCGCTTCAGTCCTGTCCGACTCTTTACGACCCCATGAACTGTAGCCTGCCAGGCTCCTCTGTCCATGGGATTCTCCAGACAGGTATACTGGAGTGGGTTGCCATCCTCTCCTCCCGGAGATCTTCCTGACCCAGGGATCAAACCCGAGCCTCTTTCGTTGTCTCCTGCAGTGGCAGGCAGGTTCTTTACCACTAGCGCCACCTGGGAAGCCCCAGTGAAGCTGGTATTACTTCGGTTCAGAGGCTTACGCATTATAAGTGGTAAGTTTGCAAACACTGCCTTTATGATGTGCTGAGAATCTCAGTGAGGGGAGGGGAAGAAAGAAAGTAATTTCTTTCTCCAAAGTTCTTTCTTCTTCAAAGTTCTCATGGACAAAAACACAGGGCTCCTCTGCTGTAACTAGTGTATAGTCTCCATTTATACACAGAAATGCAAGTGAACAGATGTATTTGTTGTCTTAATAAACCATCGTACATGCCAATGAAAGCCCGTGGTGTACACTGAATAGTTTGTTCCTCCGTGATTGGAGTTCTGTTCCTGAAGTGAGTTTGATCACTGTGCTTTACGCAATCCTAATCAGCCACTGCTCGTCACCTCGTGGTACCCAGCCAGGGAACACAGCTCCAAGAGACAGTGAGCTCATGGATGGAGAACTTCTCATGAAACCTCAACTTTTTTAAATAGTGGAAATGTCACAGGAGGAAAAGTACTCCAAACAAGAGCCTCATTCAAAACCTCTGAATTGAAGCAACACAAGCTTCATTATCAGGTACACTGGGTACTTTGTCTCTAATTTAGCTATTATAGGCTTATTTCCCCCTCTTATAGGTCTAAGAAACAGCCCCTCATAATCTCCTTCTAGGGAGGAAAAAAAAAAAGACCAAAAGCAATTCTTGCCCATGTTTGATACTGGCTGACCCTGCAAGTTGGGTCACAGTAGATGGGGCTGTGACTGGTCCTTGGCCAACAGTGAAGAAAGAAATGCTGGGCTCTTAGGCTGAGCATCCGATGGGTTTGGGGGTTCCTTCTCCTGATTGCCCACTGCTTCCTACCATGCCTCCCTCAGTCCTGCGAGGCTGAGTCCTCAGGGTTTTCTGTAACATCATCTACTCAGCAAGCGACTGCTGAGGCCCTGCCCATGCCCGGCGCACTACGAGATGCTGGACACACTTTACTGCGACAACAAGGATGACTGTTACCCACTGAGGCAGGATTCTAAGCATGCGACCTGTGTCAGATGAGGAAATGAAGGACAGTAAGGCACCTCCCAACCTGGGAAGAGTTTCCAGTCTAGAGGAGAGGTGGTCAGCGTTTACATGTGGCGATGACAGCCCAGATGAAGGGTCACTCACCTTGACTTTGCTTTGAAAGAGTCCCAAGACGGAGCCTATTGTTGAGGGCCCCCCTCCCTGAGAAATTTCAATCTGGGCACATTGGTGCAAACTCCTGGAAGGTGCACGTGACTGGTTGGTGAAGTTTGGCATCTGGCCCGGCCTGCCTGGGCAGCTCCTGACAATGGCACCTGGCTCCGTGATGCCTACAGCTCTCCCGACAGGGGCTGAGCCCAGCTGGCCTGGCTTCACAGACTGGCAAGACCCGAGAGGGAGGGAACAGAGGAGACAGAGAGCTCGCCTGGGTCAGGAGCAGAGTAAGGGAGCAGGGGGACCTGTCCAGGCCAGGCCTCCTTGCCCTCTGCCCTCTGGAGAGGAACAGGAGAGGGTTACACAGCCCCTGCCTGGGATCCACGTAGAGACTCCCTTTCCTGGGAACTAGAGGCTTCCCAGGGTAAATGTGAATCAGAGACCTGGGAGGACCCCAGGCGGGCCTGAAGGAGGGGAGGAAGGTTCAGATTGGGGAACCCGTCCTCCCCACTGGCCAAGCCGACATGCTCTGCCTCTGCGTTGAGTCACAATGAGGCACCCCAGGTCATTACCAGCCTCATTTCCTCAAACACAAGGACTAAGGCACTGCCTGCGGAACTGCAGGACAGCCAGCATCCCGAGTCCACTCCACGGCGTGGGGGGTCTGAGCAGGGCACACAGAGCCCACCAGGGTTTGCCAGTAGAAACAGCCTTTCACGGGGTCCTAGCTGTAGTGCGTGAGATCGTCCCTGTGACACACGGGATCTTTCATTTTGGGGCGAGGGCTCAGCAGTTGCTAGTAGGCGGGCTTGGTTGCCCTGCAGCATGTGGGATCTTAGTTCCCCGGCCTGGGATGGAATCTGCGACCCCTGTGTTGGGAGGCAGATTCTTAACCACCGGACCACCAGAGAAATCCCCAAAAACAGCCTTTCCAAAGCCCCACCGGACTTTTACTCACTTCACACTCTCTGAGAAAGGATTTTCAGGAGGGGCGGGTCACACTTCACAAGGGTCTGTATCATTTTACTGGGAGGAGCACATGGCAGGGTCTTAATGGTGGAGACAGCAAGTCATCTTGGAGCAGGTCTTCTGGAAGAATCATTTGCATGACCCTTTATTTTATGCAGGTCAATGCAAACAGGCATCACTTGTTTACAGAGAAAGGGTGTAATACGCTTTGGTGGGTGGATCTTAAAGCTTGTGGGGAAGAGGTTTACAAATTTGCATAAAATCTCTGGAGTCTCTGAAAGGGTAGACGCAGTAAAGTGTCTAACCCCTTCCTCTTTGAAGTCACCCAACATATAAAACATCTCAGGGAGGGTGAACTGTCTCACTGAGGTCAGATGACAGGAAAACTTCAGACTAGAGGGACCTTGGGGAGATCACCTTGGGGGAAACAGGAGTAGGGGAGGTTGGGGCAGACAGGTTTTTGCTGGTCACCTGGGCCCCCAGCGCAGCTTGAATTCTACCAAAGGGCTATTTTGGGTGAAGTGGAGGTTGCATTCATGCATGCATGCATGCATGCATGCGTGTGTGTGTGTGTGCATCTGTGTGTGAACAGAGGTCTGAGTCACAAAGCTGATCTCGTTGGGAGCCCAGCTGCCTTTAGCAAAGAATAACCAATACCTGATAATTAGGAGTTATCCTCTAGCCTCCTGGGGGTGAAGCTGAATTTTGACTCTAGCCAAGATAACGCTAATCTGGCTCTTTGAATTAAGACAATCTCTGAGGTTTGGGATTTACTATGGGGGAGGGCCCTGACTGAGAGAAGAAAAACCGTTCAAGTGATAGGCAAATTGGAGGCTAATTTGAGCAATAATTTTATCCCAAGCTGGTGAAGCAGAATATTCTGGCATCTTGAAGGAGGCAGTAAGTCAGAAACGGGTTAGGGGCCCCACCCCTTGCTTGTATTCCTGTGAGGTACAGTCTGGGAGATGTGGGTCCCGAGGATGATTTTCTGAAGTGCCTTGTCTACCCTTGGGGAACCACAAACCATCCTGTCTTCGTCTTTTAATCCAGGGCATCGCCACTAAATGTTTGCAATACCTTATTGCATCTTCATTCACGCAGCCCTAAATCAAATCAGATCTGGGAGCTTCTCCCCCAGGCCAAATGGAAATCAGCCAGGGATCAGATCCAGCCTTCAAACCAGTCCTCTTTTTTTTTTTCCCTCTTCACTGTCACCTCCTTAAGTGCTATTAGCATTTTACCCAAACCTGATGATATGTTTTGAGTGGGGAGAGAGTTTCCATTAACTCCCTGTTTCACCCATCACTAAATTTAGCCTTCGATATAAAGTCTCAAGTTCTTTGCCCTAAAAATAGCTTGGGGCTGAAATGGGAGCAGAAGTGAGGATCAGTGTCAGCTGTGGTGTCCTCAGAACCCCACGGATATTAAAGGTCAATAAACTCCCCTTGTCCTGCCCCTGCTTGGCCTCCACCTCCACCCTCTGGGGGTCCAGACACATCACTGCTCTTCCCAATCAGAACTCACCTACGTCAGTGAACACCAGAGAGCATGGGCTGGGGGGGTGGGGGCAGGCGCTATTCACTCAAACGTTTTGGAAAACTGGCCAATCTTCCTTCGGAATTTTGACCTTATAGTTATTTTGGGGGGGGGGGGTGGAGAAGAAAACAAATATTTATGATAGGCTTCTTGTCAATAAACTCTATATATAAAGTGCTTTATCAACTACTTTTAGTAAAAATGCTAAACGACAATGGTTGATGTTAAATATATCCTTTCGAGGGCTTCCCTGGTGACTCAGTGGTAAAGAATTCACCTCCCAAAGCAGGAGACATGGGTTCGGAAAGATCCGAATGCCGTGGAGCAAGGAAGCCTGTGCAGCACGACTATTGAGCCTGCGCTCTAAAGCCCGGAAGCCACAACCACTGCAGTCCCCGTGCCCGAGGGCCCGTGCTCTGCAACAAGAGAAGCCGCCGCAGTGAGAAGCCTGTGCACCAAAACTAGAGAGGAGCCCCCTGTGGCCACAACTAGAGAAAAGTCCGCTCAGCAATGGAGACCCAGCACAGCCAAAAATAAATAAGATTATAACATACTTATATATACATATTTATATATGGATGTATATATGTATCAGTTCAGTCCAGTCGCTCAGTCATGTCCAACTCTTGGCGACCCCATGGACTGCAGCACGCCAGGCCTCCCTGTCCATCACCAACTCCCAGAGTTTACTCAAACTCATGTCCATTGAGTTGGTGATGCTATCCAACCATCTCATTGTCTGTCATCCCCTTCTCCTCGCACCTTCAATCTTTCCCAGCATCAAGGTCTTTTCTAATGAGTCAGTTCTTCGCATCAGGTGGCCAAAGTGTGTGTGTGTGTGTGTGTGTGTGTGTGTGTATAAATCCTGTTGAAAACTTAAGTTCCAACTATTAAAATAGCATATAAAAGTGTTTTTTGTTCATTTTTCACAAAACTGAAATTTCTAGCATTCTTAAACTACACACACACTATTTAAAGACACAGAGGAACGAGTGGGTTGCAGTAGAGTTCCCTGCACTGGCATTCGGTAGGTTTTAAATTGTGGTCTTATGGGGTCAAGGGGGAAAGTCTGGATTTTAGACTTACTGCCCATGGATACTTCAGTTCTATGTCTTCTCTTTTGCTGAGCAGTAAAATTAACTGGTTCATTTCTAGATGGTACATTAGAGGCACAGTTCTAGGTCATGACTTTAGCCTAGTGTTCATCTGACAGATGACTCTGGAGAACTCGCCTATTAGTAGCCAATTTGTTGAGTCGATGACAAACAATCTAAACTGTCTACTGTTCTCTTGATCTAAGTCACTGTAATGCCAGATGGTGAGCCCACAGTACCCTTGCTCTCCCGGCCTGGAGGCTGGTGGTCTGGAAGCTACCAAGCTTCTTCACAGCAGTACTGTTCTGGGGTTCTGAGCTAGGATGACGTGTACAGATACAGCTGATACTGCTAGGTGCATAGACGCCAGCTTCCAAAAACAGCTCTTCATGCTTATTTTCGAAATCTACAGTGTTTGCCAATACAAAAACATTGAGGGTACACAAAGATTGTCATAAACTGGACCTTTTAAAATTCTCACTCTGCAAAACTGGAGTCATTTTTAGCTGAATTTCCAAGTACCATGTCACTGTTTCTTTTTTTTTTTTCATATCAACATTCTGATTGTTCTTAGCGAACCTCATAATTAGTCATGTGGATGATTTAAGGTCAAAACATATCAGGCTGTATTCTCACCTTTTAGACTTTTTTAAAAAAATGAATAAAGCAATAAGATAAATTAACTGAAGGAGACATATAATCTCATTTTTTTACATTATGAAGGTGTCATGGGTGTGGCTTTCTTGAAACTTTTATGACACACACAGACATGCACAAACACACACACGGTCCAGTCCAGCTTAAGTCTCCATCCTCCAGTCCGACCCTCCTGAGGCCCAGGCCTGGCCCAGGCTCTCTGGGCCCTCTGAGGAGAGAAAGACAGACAAGTGGACTTGGGCTGGGCTTTCCCTTTTGCTCCTCTGCCCTCTTCTGCTTTTAGGTTCTCCTGGGGGGTGGGGCAGGGAGCTGGCAGACAAACTAAAGGAAAAGGGAAGGATGCTCTATTTAACAGGGCACAGGCAGGGTCCTCTGCAGAGGCCCGGAGGCCCCCCGCCCACCCCCTGTCTCCAGCAGTGCCCTGACCTGGGCAGTCCAACTCCCCTCTTTCCCCCTTAGCCTCCAGCTTCCCAGCAGACAGCCCTCTGACGGGACCACCTCAGAGGAACTCCCCACGTCTCTCACGGCCCCGTGGGAGACTGTAAGGTATCCCTCGAGTCAGTTAAGCCCTTGTTTATCTGTACTCCACAGAGGCAGGGGGTTTGAGCCAGTTAGTTAATCAGTCAGACTAAATAAAGATGTGAGGCAGACATGATAAAAGCCACTGTGCCTCATTAAGGGCTTAACCAAATTACATGCGTGAGAAGTGATTGTTTGCTTGATGATGGAACTCCCCAGGCCAGGTCGCTCAGAATAAATCCCACCAACAAAAAATCAGAGTCTAAATGATGCGTTATAGACAACACCCCAGCTGAAAAAGCCATGCTCCTAAGGTTTATGTCAGTGTTTAGAAACCCAAGATGCATCTTCCCCCAACCGCAAAGTTACAAACAGTCATTTAGTCTCAAGGCCTCTTCTACAGGTTGCTGGTTTAACCCCTAAGGTGGCTGAATGACAATCAGAGCCCGAGTTCTGGGTGGGGAGTGGGAAACCGTGATACGTGTGTTGAGGAGGGTCGATCCTAATGGCCCTCCTCCATCTCAGGGCTCCTCTTCCCCAGGTCTCTGAACCTTCATTTGCCCCAAGCCCTTGCACTTGACCTGGGTCAGCCTGACTTAGCTAGTGCACCCAAATCACCAACCCCTTCTCCACCTCTTTACTCAAACCCTCACTGAGATGAACAGGAAAGCAAGCAGAATTAATTCATTCAAACTAACATTGGATTTTCTAGCGGCCCTTTCCTTTCTAAGAGTGCTTAGGTCTTTGGAAAAGGATGCTCTGGGCCTGGGATTTCACCTGGCTGTAGGAGTCTGCAGGATCAAACAGGGTACAAGATAATAATAGGTTATTCTCAAAGGTTGTCTCAGACTATAATTATTCCTCTTTCTCAACTGCCTTTTAGCCTCTTGGGGCAAAACAAGCCACTTCTGGCAGCACAGCAGCACACTACTGCCCAGCCCACACTCTGCCCTCCAACCACCTGCCTGATTATTCTAAGAAAAGACCCCTCATTTCACTACAGGTATTATTCTTCCGGCGAGTCAATGTTGACTTTTGTAATAGATATGTGTTGCTTTTGGCAGCCCGCAGCCCTTTTACTTTCCTGGGGCAAAACCAGTCATTTGGAAGAATCACCTCTCTCCCACTGGGCGTATTCAAATGGGATATGTTTAAATAGTGGTCATCTTTTCTCTGGCTAGTTGCCGAGAAAACCAACCCACTCCAGGATTGTTGGTGTCATTCTCCTTAGCGGTGAAAAGACTGAAAGTGGTCGGACTGGTTCATCCTTTTGAGGATGTTCAGACAAGACCATTTAGCAACCTCTGCTACCCAGGCCTTCTGGAGGTGCCTGGGCCTGTCTGTTCGGAATCAGCCCTGTATCCCGCTGAAAGATCCATTTTGTTCAAGTTAGGTCGAGTTGATTTCGATGCTTGACACAGAGAACACCTGATTGACACAGCTCATGCTCTAGCTGTATCATGAGCCTGGGCGGGTGTGCATGCTTAGTCGTGTTTGACTCTGTGTGACCCCATGGATTGCAGCCCGCCAGCCTCCTCTGTCCATGGGGGTTCTCCAGGCAAGCATACTGGAGGGGGTTGCCATGCCCTCCTCCAGGGGATCTTCCCGACCCAGGGATCAAACCCAGGTCTCCCACATTGCAGGCAGATTCTTTACCAGCTGAGCCACAAGGGAACCCCCCTACTACTCCACCCGGGGCCAACCTAGGAAGTCTCTGGGTCTCTGATGTTTCTGTTATTTGATTTCTAAATGTCTGATGAAAGACTAGTGAAACCTGTCTGCCTCCTCCCTGTTAACGTTTGGTAAGGAGAGTCTTCCATTGCCTCTCAGGCATTTCAGAAACCAGTTTCCCCAGATTCTATTCACTTCTAGCCAGCCCTGCCTCCCAGACTTACTTAGCAGATTTTATTGCATTTGTCTGCAAAGCTTTGGTTATATTTGTGCACTCAAAAGAATATGTTATTGGTTGAATTTCTACTAATATAATAAAGTGAATTGAAAAAGTTAAGGGCAAGTTGGGTGCCATCTTGCATTCATTTCCCAGTGAAGTCAAAGACAAAAAGATTGGAGATGCCTCAAGTCCAGATAAGTGTGGGACTCCCCGGGTGGTCTGGTGGCTAAGACTCCATGCTCCCAATGCTGGGGGCCCAGGTTTGATCCCTGGTCAGGGAACTAGATCCTGCATGCAGCAATGAAGATTCCCTCGTGCCTCAATTAAGACGTGGCACAACCAAAAAGAAAAAAAAAAAAAATCCAAACAAGTGCAAGTTTCATTTGTCCATAAATTCACTTGCCAGTAAACTGCCCTTTATTCACGATATCCACATTACAAATTATGCTACCTTTGTTTTTTGAAATTACTGTCAACTGTCTACAATTCCTCAGTGAGCTTAAGGTGTTCCCTTACCAGAGGGTCTTGTTGTTGTTACAGGATGGAAATGCTAGGATGTAAAAGCAGCTCAAACTAGAGTATAGGGTGGAGTCAAGAGTCGAATTCAAGCAGCCTGACTTTAGGGTCACACTGTGTCTCCAAGAAGGAAGGGACTGGGTGTTTTCACACTGAACTTTGTTTGCTTAATGTAAGAGGCTGCCAATCTAACCCAAATTCTCCCCTCTTCAGCGAAAGTCAACTGTAGTGTGGAACAAAATATTTCTAAATTTCCAAAATGAGGAAAAAATGTTTTGGGGAGTTGAGTGGGCTATGTTCTAGGTGGGCTCCAAAGCTGGCCCCCCAATCCACCGTGCATCTGAGCTTTCAGACCCTTGTGTAGTTTCTTCCCCTTGAATCTGGGCTGGTCTTAAGACTTGATTCTTTTAGCTTGCAAACTTGGTGCCTGTGTAAATTCTGAGGCTACTTCATAAAGGGGCTTGCAGCTTCTACCTGGGTCTGACCCCCCTAGACAGTCATGCTGGGAGGAAGGCCAAGTCAGTCATGTAGAGAGACCATATGGAGATAGACAGACAGACAGCTGGCCAGTCTCTAGCTCTTCCTCGCATCCCCGTTGAATAGAAGAGGACACACTAGTGTTGAGATTTTATTTTGTGCCAGACCCTGTGCCAGGCTTCCCAGTGGCTCAGTGGTCAAGAACCTGTCTGCCAATGCAGGAGACGTGGGTTTGATCCCTGGGTCGGGAAGATCACCTGGAGAAGGAAATGGCAACCCACTCCAGTATTCTTGTCTGGGAAATCCTATGGACAGGGGAGCCGGGTGGGCTACAGTCCATGGGGTCACAGAGTCAGACATGACTGAGCAGCCATTCTGTGCCACTTTATTTACATAAATTGCAGGTGAAAAGGATCAACTTGGCATGCTGGTCCATTTTCTACCACTTCACTCTCCCATATCGACGAGGAAGAAGCCCATAATGTCCAGCTTCATTTAAACAAACCTTCTTATCTGCCAACCTGATCTCCCAAACCAAACCACTGGTCTTTCTTTTTCAGAATGGTTTCTCAAAACTTGTAACACAGAATGGCCAGAGAAACACAAAGATGGAGAGACTGGAGTTAAAGAGAAGGGACTTTTCAAAAGAAGTTAAGTCACCTTGGTAATAAAGTCTGGAAAGAGATGGGAGATGGAGTGGGAGTGACAGAAAAAGCAAGGCAGGGTGGAGAATATTCTTTGGTAGGAAATGAGAAACTCCAGATGCCAAGGACACAAGTGAATCAGGTAGAAAAACAGGCAGTTATGAGAAATACTGCAATTGGTTATGATAGGACTGCTTTAATGCTGGAGACACTTGAATAAAATTGGAATTACTTTCCCATGATGTTTATCCTTTAAATTCTGTTTCCTCTGGAACTGAATCAGTGGGTGATGGCTTCAGTTATGGCTACACGTCTCATCTCATTTAATTCTTTCAAGAATCTCACATGGCGTGTATTACTGTCCTTGTTTAATAGATTCAGAAACTAAGGCTCAGAGAGGTTACATGACTTGTTTAAGGTGATGTGGTGTTAAGCGGTAAGGCTGATTTTTAAATCCAGCCCCTCTGACTCCCAAGGCCATGATTTTCCAGCTCACCATCCTGCAGTCAGCTCCCTAAAACTATAGCTTCTCTTCATGATACTGTTTCCTTTCTTCTGCTCCTGAACCCACTTTATTGTATATCACAGCATTGTCACTGGGGATCCCGAGAGGGATATGAAAGTGGAGAAGATGACACAGTAAATACTTATGTGAATTTTACATGTAAGTACCTATTTTAAAAATCAGAGACAGTCTATACTTCCCTGTATTTTGTTAATGTACCATAGCCTGAGTTTATTTACAGTTTCTAATAGCAGGTTTTTAAAAAAAATGGCACACATGAGTGTCAGATAATGTAATTGCTTAAAACTTGGTTGTGTGTCCTTTATCATTTCAATTCTGTTGTGATCTATTGAGTTTTAAAGCAACTAATTTGACAGAATCTACACGGTACACAGAAGATAACATCCTAAGGCTACCTTGGAAAGATACCTTTTAACAATAAAGCCTGCTTCTGTGTGTTACAAAGTCGGATACAAAATACTTGACAAGAAATACTTGTCAAGAATCCTTGTCAAGAGAAGGAGATTGGATTCTGATTCTCTCTCTCTCTTTTTGATGCCGGTAGTTGCCTGCTAACCTTTCCTGATCAGCTTGGTATCTATGTTCCTTTAAAAAGGAGCAAAGCCATTTAGCATTCTCCCGGCACATTTGTGTCTGTTATAATGCAGGTATGCTCTGGGGAAAGAAATGAGAGATGTTAGTCTGTTAGATGAATCAAAACATTCATCCTGAACTTTCATGACCAAAAAAAAAAAAAAAGATGAGGTTGCTTCTTGGTGGTATTATGGATTTCCTATTTAAAATGTAAAATGATGATGTTTGGAACGTCCTCTTCAAACAGGAACACATATATGAAAGCAAATCCTGATCACACACGAACACACTGCTGGGTGTGTCGTGACAGCCACCTTTTGGCAGTGCTCACCTCCAGCAGAGCGGAGGCCTGGGGAGATGGGGAATCTCAAACAAGCCAATCTGACAATGTAACAGTCTTGCTTTTCTAATTAAAGATCTGGCAGGAATGCTAAAATAAGAATTGGCAGTAATCTGTGAATTTTTAACTATTCATATTTTCTCATGCCTGTTTCTAAAATTTCCTGATAGATGTCAGAATTTTTTTTTTTTTTTTTTTAAGGAGTAAGAGAGGTGGGACAGAAAGGGTGGGATAAGCACGGGCTTGGCTTGACCTGGGTTTAAACCCTGGAGCTGTCATTTTTCAGGGGAGTAAGGCTCCCCCGAAGAAATTTCCTTAATGTCTCTGAGATTCTGTTTCCCTGCCTGTAAAATGGAGGTAAGAACATCAACCACAGGTGCCGTCGTGAGAGCCCAGATGACACAACAGGTGAGAGTCTGTGTCTGGCCCCGAGACGTACACAGGAGGACAAGAAGCCACGAGTCCCCTTCCTTAGAACTTCAAAGGTAGAAAGGAAGATAGGGCAGCAATTTTAGCCTGAAGCCTTAAGGGACATATCTATACTTATTATTTTCTTAGATTTATTAGTAAATGGTCATCTTCAAGGCCACAAAAGTACACTGGGCTCGGAGCCAGAGACCAGCGTTTAATTTCAGGGTCCAGTTAGGACTTCTTAACTTTTTGAAATGTTAGTCATCACAGGAAAAGAAAATACAAATAGCAGCATTCAGCTCCAAACCACTTATAGGGTGGTTGTAAATATTAACGAGTAATCAATTACCTTTAAATGCTTTGGAGAATTGTTCTGCACAAGTGTATCATCATGAACACAGAGGAAAAGGTTTATTTGTTAAGTGCGACGTTTCTTAAGAAACATTTCACTGAAGCTTGAAATACTGTCACCATTGTATTGAGACAGGAGGGAAGGGGGAAGGGCGTGACCTTTAAAAGAAAGACAGAGCTGTTGAGGATGTGACATAAACTGGTTAGAACCATTTGGCCCAAGATGGCATAAGATTCGACTTCCAGTAGAAAGTCGAACCTCATTATACACTCATTATAATGCATTAGCTAAATAACACACCCAGGCCAACTGTAAAAAGGCCAAAGGTAGACAGTGGCCCAATTCCTGGAAATCCTTGCCCTTTCCCCAAAATAGTTGGAATAATCCACCCACTTGGTAGCCTATGAAGTAACCGGCCCATGGAAACTAACCACCCTGTGTTTCAGGACCTCTCTCACCTTCTGGGATGGCTCACATTCTGTCTACGGAATGTGTAATCTGAGTAACCTTGCACTCACTTTACTATGGCTGACGCTTAAAGTCCTTCCTGCGCAAAGCTAAGAACCCTCACCCGGCAGCCTCTCCCAGGCACACACCTGAGACCTGGGACATGCCCACTGTCTCGTGCCATGCCCCATTTTCCTGCAACATAATGTCCAGTGACACACAGCCATAACCTTCTGAGAAATAGTTCTCTTAGAAAGAGGAAATGATTCCAGAGCCAGGGTGTCCTTGGTGGTGGTTTTACTGTGCTCATTGAAACTGCAAGCTTACTGAAGCTTGTTCTCTGCTTTGACCACAGGATAGCACAAAAGACAGCTTTAATTCTTATTGCCCACTTAGGACAATTTTTCGCATTTTCAGGACTTCCCTGGTAGTTCAGACGGTAAAGAATCCACCTGGAATGCTGGAGAACCGGTTTGATTCCTGGGATGGGAAGATCCCCAGAGAAGGGAATGTTTACCCACTCCAGTATTCTTGCCTCGGAAATCCCGTGGACAGAGGAGCCTGGCGGGCTATAGTCCAAGGGGTTAAAAAGAGTCAGACACGACTGAGCGACTAACATGTCATCTCATATCAGCATTTTCATAGCGTTGTGTTGCTGTATTAGAGCCAGCCTGCTGTGGTTCAGTCTTAGAGGCAGCAGGGTGGGGAGGCTTGGAGTCAAGCAGATTTGAATTTCCAACAGTGTCCAGAGCTGTGTGGTCTCAGGCAAGTTACTGAGCCACTCTGAGCCTGTTTCATCAACTGCAAAATGGAGGTGATAGTACAGCGTCTTGCAGGAGTTTTGCAAAAT
This sequence comes from Cervus elaphus, assembly GCF_910594005.1. NCBI lineage: Eukaryota > Metazoa > Chordata > Mammalia > Artiodactyla > Cervidae > Cervus > Cervus elaphus. The sequence continues at coordinate 41,725,429 of NC_057821.1, read as the reverse complement.
TAAAGTTTTAGATACAAAAAGAAGTAAAATTCAGCACCGGACATATAGTGGGTCCTCATAAATGTTTAGGGTATACAGACTAGAAAGTAAAGTCGCTCAATTGTGTCCGACTCTTGGAGACCCCATGGACTGTAGCCTGCCAGGCTCCTCTGTCCGTGGGATTTCCCAGGCAAGAGAACTGGGGTGGGTTGGCATTCACTTCTCCAGGGGATCTTTCTGACCCAGGGATTGAAACGGGGTCTCCCACATTGTGGGCAGGTTCTTTACCATCTGAGCCACCTAGTCACTCATAAAGATTGTTCAGTAAATTAAAAAAAAATCAAAAGATAAATTATGCTAATGTTAATCTACCCACATTATGGATGATAGTTTGGATTCAGGATTAGATGTGAAACATCTTTTAAAACATATGCAGAGCAGATAAATTAATAGCATGCCTTGAGAATCTTAAATTTTCTATTTCCTGACTTCTGGTGTAAAATTTGTAATAAACTGTGTAAGTTTTCTGTATGCTCCGTTTTCCTTTCCTTTTATTTACTTTCAGTGAACAAATAAACCCACAGCATTTTCAACCATACTGGTAATTAAAGCTGCAGGGGGATGGAGCAATAAAAATGAAACATTAACTCTAGTGATCAAAGGGAAGCCAGAAGCTAGGAGATGATACGATGAAGCTTCCAGAAGTCATTTAGGCTACTGATGTTGCTGGGATGCTATTACATGGTTATCTAGTGGGCAGTAGCCAATATATATATATATATATATATTGCATAACTTCTTCACCCTTTTGCTAAATCAAAATTGGAGAAATTACTTAGGGCATTCAACTATTCTCTAGAGAACATACAATTTCTTAATTACCTAACTAGAAAATTCGTGTTCCTCTGGGGATTTCCTGGGAGACGTTATAGAAAGCCTCTCGTGGTGGAGGCCCCGGAGTGACTCTCCCACAGGAAATCAGTTCTCAGGTCCTGATGTGGCCATTTCTCCCTTCCCGGGTCTCCTCGCTCCTGTCCCTTTCTACTCCCACTCATCTAGGGGACTTCCCACCTGGCTTCCATCTCTCCAATTTCCCCCTACTTTTGCCTGTGTGCAGTCTGCTGACAGTTACCTTCATAAAGCATAAATCCAAACAGCCAGGGTCTTGCTCAGACACTCTCTGTGTCTCCCCACATCCTATACAAGGTCCAGCCTCCTTCAAACAACAGTTAAGGCCTTCCATGATTTCACCTCACTTGACGCTGAAACTTCAATTCCAAGGTTTCTGTTATCACAGCCCCAGTGCCTTAACCTCATACATTCATTTAACAAACATTAAAAAGGACTGCAGATCCAGCACTGGGTGGATGCTTCCAGCAGGCTCAGAGTCTGCAGATGGGCTAACCATTTACAAAAAGTTACTGAATAATGTGCTGTTATACTTATTTACTAGATACTCAGTGAAGATTTCACAAGTTCCTATGATGTGCCAGGAATGAGCAAGGCACACGGTGGCCAGAGTGTCTAATGTTTCCCAGAGTCCAGGAAAGCTTCAGAGGGGAAGAGGCTTGAACTGAATCCTGAGAGATGAGCAGATGGCCTCCAGGTGGGGAATTTCAAGCAAGGACAAAGTCCACATTCAGAAAAAAAAAAAAAAAGGGCCTGAGGGTGGGGGGCAAAGTGCCCAGGACCTTGCTGGGATGGTTCCTCTGGCTGGAGCACCACTTTAACCGATCCCTTTCTTTCCTGGCTCTAAATCCATAGCACACACGTCTATGTCTGTTGAGTTCTAATCATCCTTCGGGCTTCGCTGGTGGCTCAGATGGTAAAGAATCTGCCTGCAATGTGGGAAACCTGGGTTCGATCCCTGGGTTGGGAAGATGCCCTGGAGGAAGGTATGGCAACCCACTCCAGTATTCTTGCCTGGTAGATCCCCAGGGACAGAGGAGCCTGGTGGGCTGCAGTCCATGGGGTCACAAAGAGTCAGACATGACTGAGCAACTACACACACAAACACACACACACACACACTCATCCTTCAGGCTCAGCTCAAGGGTCACCTCTTAGAGAGGCCTTTCCTATTGGTCCAGTCACCAGTCATTTACTCTGACAATGCCTTGTACTTTCTCTTCCTAACACAGTTAACTGTAAGAAGATAATTATTTAGGTAATTATTTAAGGTCTGTCTCTCCTGCCATTCCTGGCCCTGACCAACCCCTTCCTGTTATGAAAACCTACCAGTGTTTCAGTCAAGTGGATTGCCTACGTCTCACCAGAAACCGTATGATCCTGGTGTAGTGAAAGGGACACCACATTAGGTGGCAGAATATCTGGGTTCCAGGCCCTGCTTATCCCCTAAGACCCTCATTCTTTTCAGCATTCTCTACTGGATTCCTGTTATGTGCAAAGCACTGGATTACGGGAACAGATCCTGCTTAGGTCTTAAATCTGTATCATGGAGAGAATACCTGATTTTCCTGGTAAATGAGGATCATGTATATCTATTCCAACTGAAAACCATTCTGTGATTATGAATTTGAAAGGTGGGTTGGAACAATGGTTCCTGGAAGGAGAGATGTAACAAATGAGTCAAAATTTTGAAGCCATTTGGGAGATGACAGGGGACACTAAATTACCATATACCATCATCATTTCATGAAGCACTCCAAATTCAGCAGAACGAAAATAATAGAATGAAAGTCAATCCTTTAACTCAAATGCATGTTTGCTTTTTGTTATTAGCCTTATTTTCCTAATTTCTAGAGAAGCACTCGCTCAGAGGAGAGGCATCCACAGACGTAGAAATCCAGTCTCTCACCCACAGCTCAACGACCTGTGCTGTCTGAACTGTTTCTTGTTTCTGCTTCCCTAGATAACTTCTTGAGTTACTTGGCGCTCAAAGTTCTCCCTCCTGTGGGAGAGAAACAAGCGGAGAGAAGTTAGCATCTGCAGCCACGAGAGGGCAGACCTCAGCCTGAGGAGGTCCTTTCCCAGGCTGCAGTACCAGTCACTTCACTGCATCTCCCCTGCGTGTCCCCAGAAGGCGCTGCTGCTCTTAAGCTGCTTAACACCTGGTCATTTCTGTAACCAGTCCCACAGCTCCCTGCAGTTAGTTCCTCCTTTGAGCTGCAGCAAAAGTCTACATTATTTTAGAGACAAAGTTGGGAGGGGCACCTTATCTTCTTCAAGACACTGCCCTGCATCAGAAGCCCAGGAGAAGTTTTTTTTTTTTTTTTTCCTTTGGAATAAAATTCTGTAACTTGAGATCATCACTGGCATAAAAAATCCTTTAAAAATCCTTCAGGGTGCTGTATTCTTCTGAGCATTGAACCAGAAAGATTAACCAGGAGACGCTGGCTAGTCAAGGTTGACTGACCTATCAAGGGATGCCGGGGAATTTCTCTATTAGTCAGTTTCTTCAGGGACAGCAGGGTGTCAGTATTCCTTTCCTTTCTCTAGAGAGACGGGCATGATATCAGCTTTGGGATTAGACTTCTTACACATATATTCTCACTGTGTCCTCAGTTCTATGACAGAGGCCTTATGATCATCACAATGTCCTTATCTTACAACTCAGCCTCAGTTTTTTTCCCATTCAATTTCTACTTTACCAATTATAAATTTTCCAAAGGAAGGTTGATGTTAAAAACATGAAATGTTTAATCTGATCATAAGAAGCAGCTTTCCCTCTCTACCCCTCCCGACACTCATCTCTGGTTCTGCAACCCGGAGGTGGTCGTTCGGAATTCTAAATGACCAGGTCCCCCACATATCTCTAAGGAACCTGCTTATGCTATTGGTTCTTGGTTTATCATGTCTAAGTGTAAGAGTCTGAATTTCTGTTATAATAGATGAGAATTTAACTTTTTAAAGGAAGCCTCTCATGCAATGAAAAAATCGAAGCTCAGGAAGTTTAAGGGACTTACTCAAATTCACATACCAACAGAACAACTCACACACCATTAGAACCAATAGGGTAGAAATTAGGACCTGTGTCTTCTAAGTTAAGAGTCCATGTAATTTCCACCACCATGCTGTGGGAGCCAGTAGAACAATGCTGGTTACCTCACCCCCACCAACCAGGTTTGCGAGCACTTGGTATTCAGAGGCTGAGAGTGATATAATAAGTCCTCTTAAAATGGAGTTGCAAGATGAAATACAAGATGCCCAGTTAAATGAGTTTCAGGTAAGAAATAAATACTTTTAAAATATGAAAGTGAAAGTGTTAGTCGCTTAGTCATGTCCAACTCTCTGCAACCCCGTGGACTGTAGCCCACCAGACTTCTCTGTCCATGGAATTCTCTAGGCAAGAATACTGGAGTGGGTAGCCATTCCCTTCTCCAGGGGATCTTCCAGACCCAGGGATTGAACCCAGGTCTCCTGTAATGCAGACAGATTCTTTACTGTCTGAGCCATCAGGGAAGCTGAGTATGTCACAGATATTGCATGTGTTATACATGCTGAATTGTTTATACTTTTATTTGGTAAATCTGGTGATCCTACCTTAAAACTATGAATCCAGGCCTTCTACTTACTCTGATTTTAAAACTCTAGAACTATAGATATAGTAAGAGGTCTATGATTAATCCATGACAAAGAAATCTTTCTGAGACTGATATTATTCATGGTTTCCAAATAGGTAAAATATAAAGCAAACAAAACAAAAATATAGTTTTTAGGGATATAGACATATAAAATAAAAGTATTAGGGATATAGACATATAAAATAAAAGAAAAGAAAGCAAATTAGTGACAAAATTCAGGAGAGTGGCTTTCTGGGAAGTGGGGGAGATGCCTTAAGGAGTAGTACATAGGGGGCTTCTAAGATATAGATAAACTGACAGGGCAATAGTGCTTATTTTCTGATGGTACATATTTCTATGCACTGTTTGTAGGCTTCCCAGTTGGTGCAAGTGGTAAAGAATCTGCCTGCCAATGCAGGAGATGCAGGTTCCTTCCCTGGGTTGGGAGGATCCCCCGTAGAAGGAAATGGCAACCCACTCTGGTATTCTTGCCGGGAAAATCCCATGGGCAGAGGAGCCTGGTTACAGTCCATGGGGTCGCAGAATCAGACATGACTGGGCACACACAGACACACATGTTTTATTCAAACTACGAAGAAAATAAAAGCATGTTCAGACTCTAAAATGAGACAGATTTAGGCTCTCATCTTAGGCTTAGATTCTTAGCCTCTCTGAGCTTTAGTTTCTTCATCTATAAAATGGGAATGATAATATTTAATTCCTAATTGACAATATGGTTTAGAAATAATGTAGAGAGCAGCACAGAGTATACACACATCGACATGACCAATCAAGTCCTGGGATAAAGTGGAGCACTGTGCCAGGACTTCTGCATCCCACTGGGTAAACTTTGGCCAGAAACTGTCTTAGCTTCTGTTGGCCATTGCCTTCTTATCCAAACTCTTTCACTAGGCTGTATTTAAATTCTTGAAACTTGACATCATTTTAATGTTGAAATACTTCTTAAAAATAAACTTCAGCCCAGGAAGAAGCAGACTCGTGAGCTAATGAGATGATGTTTGTAACTAGAGAGTTAAGAAGAAAAGCCAATTCTCTGCTAATGTTAAGGTGTAGCTTCAAAGCACGGGAGACATGTAGGAGAAATCAATGAGGAAAAGCCTGATGGAAAGAGGCAATCATTCATGGACATGCAAAAATCAAATTATTTTCCTTAATTGTATATTCACAGAAGTCTTTCCTCTGATATTAAAATTATTCCTCCCAGTGGATAAATACATTTCTGTAAAACTATGAATCATGATTTTTTTTTCTATATTTACTAATATACTGAAGTCTTTTTGACTTATAAAGAGGACCAACTGTCCTTATCCAGAGATTTTTTTAAGTTATGATTTAATGTTAAATAAACAGTTCCTTTAAAAAATAAAAAAAATTTTTTTGGCCATGCTGTGTGTCTCACGTGACCTCAGTTACCCGACCAAGGACCGAGTCTGGGCCACGCAGGTGAAAGCTTGGAATCTTAACCAATGGGCCACCAGGGAACTCCCAAACAGTGCTTTTTTCTTTCAATCAGAGAAGGAAAACCTTCAAGTTTAAAATGATAAATGATGCATTTTTCCCTATAAGTATTCAGAATAGGAGGATTTGCCAATTTAGCAGGAGGTATTCTACAAAAAATTTATGTTTGTGCATCTTGCATTGAGTTAAAATGCTTTGGGAGTAAAATGTTCAAATACAGATGATGCTGAGAAGTCATTTCACCTTAAAAAATATTAATACTCAGTGTTGCCAAAGACATAGTGAAGTGGGCCTTCTTGAACTTTGCTAGTAGAGTGTAACTTGGGAATATTTCTGGAAAGCAATTTGTTAGTATATACTAAGTCCTCCAAATTTTATAGTCTTTGACCTTATACTTTTGCCAGGACTATTTCCTTAAAAACTCTCAGAGAAATGGCCTCGATCAATAGGAAACACCCTTCCCTCCTCAAAAGTCTAGATCCCAGTTCACAGAATAAATGTGCCTGATTATTTATCAAGTATTTCTGATAACAGTGAAAAAGTAAGTCATCCACACATTCCTTGACAGAGAAATGATGAAGTAAATTACTGTGCAGTTATTGTGGAAGATAAACTCATTAAAAGTATGTTTACCAAGATCTCTATGAAAAGAAAATGCTCACAAGGTTACATTAAATGAAAAAAGCAGTATGTAAGGGGTACAAAATTATCTCAGCTTTGCAAAGTATATATGAATAAAGCTATAGGAATTAAATAAACCAAAATACTATTAAGTGGTAATTTTTAGGTTGTGGGATTCTTAATGCTTTTCTCTGTGGTTCCAGTTTTTCTACAATGAGTATTATTACCATTATAACAAAAACCAAAAAGTTATTTTAAAAAATTTCAAGATGGTAGCATATTTCTATGTTGGTTATATATGAATTGACTCTTGTGTAGGGAGAAAGAAATATTAAATGCGTGAGTATGATACACCATTTTCAGTTCCTCAAAGCAGGGATAAAACAGCATTTTCTCAGAAAGGATTTGTGCAGCCTACATTCCTATTAAATTGTATCATTTCACTGTATTTAGAGAATGTCAGTACATGGGTTAAACAAAAGTCATGTTTTCATATTGGTATATAAAGTGACATAAATCTCTAGTCTCTTGGGAGAGCATGCAATTTGTAATGCCTATTATTTTTATGTTATTAAACCCATCTCTGTTAATAAGATCTATAATTACTAAGCAGAAAGCATAATGAAGTTGGCTGATTATAAACGGAGGAGAAGCCAAGTGTTTCAAACCCTCTGACATTTTCTGGTGATGGCCATTGACTACAGCACTGTTGTTTAAAGTAATTTTACTGAGAAAGGAATGTTTAGAGAACATTAATTGATGAGCTTATATTGCTTAAGAGCTTTACATTTCTGAATTTGGATCTCCCTTTGTCTTGCTTCCTTTCTCTCTCCCTCCTTCCTTGTCATCCCCTACTGTTCAGAATTCTGAGTGGGAATGGGGTAAAGTAGGAATATCCTAAAATAAAGATGTCAGGTTGGACTTAAAGGGCTGAGGGCTGAAGTCTGGGGACCCCTAAACTGGGTCTCCCTACAGAGAAACCCCCTACTGGTGGGGCTCTGTTGGACTTTTAGGAAGCTTTTTGCTGGGTGTGACTCTCTCACATTAAGTAAATGATGACTTTATAGAGTTTTGCTATTTACGCATTTCTATTTGAAATGCAGTCTAATGTTCTTATTAAGAAAAGGAAAAGGCCCTATCTTGTATTCTTAAACCTTTGGAGCTTTTTATTTTGAAATCAATCAAATCAACAATGTGTAGACCCTGTGAGTTTCTTATCCCTTATTCCTTTACATAGAAATCAAATGTGTGTGTGCTAAGTCGATTCAGTAGTGTCTGACTCTTTATGACCCTGTGGACTATAGCCTGCTATGCTCCTCTGTCCATAGCATTCTCCAGGCAAGAATGCTGGAGTGGGTGGCTATGCTCTCCTCCATAGAATTCATATGGAATAGTGGAATTCTTAGTGGCATCTATAGTGGTGTCTCTTCTCATATATTAATACAAAATCATATTTATGCCTCTGTCAGTTCCCTAGACAAGATTTCACCCTGCGAAGCTTAAAAATTTGAATCCAACAATATACACCTCTGCTGTTTTTGTTTAATTAATATCTAATTTGACAAATATGTTTCATGAGTGACATTTCAAATGATTTGAGGATAAACATAAAAAGGGTCATTTTTATGGGGATACGTATGACAGGTGGAGAAGGAAATGGCAACCCACTCCAGTGTTCTTGCCTGGAGAATCCCAGGGACAGAGGAGCCTGGTGGGCTGCCGTCTACGTGGTCGCACAGAGTCGGACACGACTGAATCGACTTAGCAGCAGCAGCAGCACGCATGACAGGAGGCAGGGACACAGCCAAGAAATATATGTGACTATATCTCATATTTATGAATTCCACTCAAGCAGGAATTATTTTGAGAAAAACAGAATTTAATTGCTGCTGCTGCTGCTGCTAAGCCGCATCAGTCGTGTCCCATGCTATGCGACCCTAATAGACGGCAGCCCACCACGCTCCTCTGTCCCTGGGATTCTCCAGGCAAGAATACTGGAGCTACTATTGTGTTATTAAGCTAGTGTCTTAGCTTTAAACCCACGCTTCCATTCTTTTTTTGAAGTGTAGTTGATGTATACTACTATATTAGTTTCATATGTACAACAAAGTATGACAGTGACCCCACAGTTGAATACATTATAAAATGCTCACCATGACAAGTCCAGTAGCAATTGGTCACTATACAGAATCATTGTAGTATTATTGACTATATCCCTTATGCTGTATATTATACCCCATGTAATATACGGCTTATCTATTGTATCACGGGGAGTTTGCGTCTCTTAATCCCCTCTAGCTCTTTCGCCCAACCTCCCACGCCCACCTCCACTCCTCTGGCCACCACCAGCTTACTCTCTGTATCTAGTAGCCTGTTTCTGCTTTGTGATGCTGTGATCTACAGACCGCTTTGTCCTTGACGGACTGGCTCCTTTTGACTCTGCCAGTGGGCAATGGAGGGACAGGACGAGGCTGGGGAGGACGAGGAGACGTTCCCCTTCCTGTTTGGTTCCGCTTCCGTCAGGGTCACCGTAGCAACACTACTTCACTCCCGCAGCAGAAGCTCCTTCCAGAAGCCACAGTTGAGTCCAGATGATTCTAGTTTACTGGTTTTCTAAACCTTGGAGAACCAGCCTTATCATGTTCTTTTGGAGACATGACCTCCGTCAACAGGGAATCCCCCTCCTTCCCTCACGGGTCTGGGTCACAGCTCCCTGTGGACCCTCTCCCAAAGTTCTGCATTATCTCAACAGCTACTCTTCCTTCCAAGGCCTGAATTCTAGTCTGAGGGACCCACTCTGCAACCTTCTGAGTTTAAATCATTCTGACCTTTTTCTTTAACTCCTCAGTCAGTCCCAGGGTTAGCAGCTGTACCCTGTGGATGCCATCACCATGATATCTGACTCTTTTTGCTTTTTGGTTCTCCAGTATCTGGCTAATAACGCTTTCCATTGCATTTTCTCTGTTAAAATAACTGGTGTGATTTCTGTCTTCTTTCTGGATCCTCAGGATATACAGCTTTTTAAAATAGAAAGAGTGGAGTCAATGTTGTCCTCATGAAACACACAAGGCTGGTTGCTGATTACTTCCTGCAGATAAAAAAATTACTTCTTCGTTTCTAGCTCAGAGACTTTTCCTAATGCTCAACTGACTGGGCTACATAGAAACGAATTTAGAAATACACATATTTAATCTGCCTTCTAACTGATTTTAAAAACTTGCTGTATGTGCTCAGTCGCTCAATCATGTCTGATTCTTTGTGACCCCATGAACTGTAGCCCACCAGGCTCCTCTGTCCTTAGAATGTTCCAGGCAAGAATACTGAGTAGGTTGCCATTTCCTTCTTCAGGAGATCTTCCCAACCCAGGGATCGAACCCATGTCTCTTGCGTCTCCTGTATTGGCAAGGGGACTCTACCATTAGTATCCTGAAGTGGATGCCCCCAGATTCATAGAATCTGCCTGCAATGAAGGAGACAGGGATTCAATCCCTGGGTCAGGAAGATCTCCTGGAGAAGGGAATGGCAACCTACTCAAGTATTCTTGCCTGGAAAATCCCATGGACAGAGAAGCCTGACAAGCTATAGTTCATGGGGTCTCAAAGAGCTGGAAACAACTTCGTGATTAAAAACCAAACAGAAAAATGTGAGCCACATACACAATTGAATATTTTCTAGTAGCATATTTCAAACATAGTATATCAAAATATTACCATCTTGTCATGTAATCAACATAAAATTACTGAGATCTTGTCAAAGACTGAGTGTTTGTGTTCCTTCCAAAACTCATACGGTGAAACCTAATCCCCAGTGTGACGGTATCTGAAGGTGGCACCTTTGGGAGGTCTTACATCATGAGAGTGGAGCCCTCATGAACAGGATTAAGGCCCTTTAAAAGAGACCCCGGAGAGCTCATTGTCCTTTTCGCCATGTGAGGACACAGGAAGGAGATGGCTATCTATGAAGCAGGAAGCAGGCCTTTACCAGACATTGAACCTGCCGGCACCTTCATCCTGGACTTCCCAGTCTCCAGAACTGTAAGAAATAAATTCCTGTTGTTTATAAGTCACCTAGGCTATTGTATTTTTGTTACAGTAGCACAAACAGACTAAGACAGATACTTCATATTTTTTTTTTCATGTGAAGTCTTCAAAATCTGGTATGTATTTCATATATAGAGAGCCTCTCAGTTTGAACTAGTAATACTTCAAGTGCTCAGCAGACATATATGGTTAGTGGCTATGACATTTGATAGTACAGGTATAGATTTGTATCTAAGTGGGACTAGAAAGTACACAGTCTTTTTTGTCTAGCTTCTTTCACTCAGCATAATTATGTTGAAATGTACCCATGCTTTAGTGTGTATCAGTCGTTTGTTCCTTTTCATTGCTATGTAATATTCTGTTGTTTGAAAATGACACAAATCATTTATCCTTTCCCCTGCTGATGGACATTTATTTCTCCCCCTCCAAGGTTTTGGCTATTATAAATAACTCTGCTATGAATCTTCTTGTTCAATTCTTTGTGTGAACATATATTTTCATTTCTCTAGTGAATTTACCTAGGATTAAGATGCCTGGTTCATACAGTGTATGTACAGCTTTTTATAAAATTGTCAAACTGTTTTCCATGGTGGCTATACCATTTACCATTCCCATTAGCAATTTACAAAGTTTCAATGTTTTATATATCCTCTAATATTTGGTACTGGCAGTCTTCTTAACTTTAGTCATTCTACTGGATATACAATGATAGCATTGTGATTTCAATTTTCATTTCCATAATGATTATGTTGAGCACCTTTTCATTTATTATTTGTCTTTCATAGATCTTTTTCAGTAATGTCTGTACAAACTGTTTGTCAATTTTTTATTAGGTAACTTGTCTTCTTATTGCTGTAAGATCTATTTATATATTTATAAATTCTAGATATCAGTCTTTTCAAATATGTTTTGCAGATGTTTCCCTCCAATCTATGGCTTGCTCTTTCATTTTCATGGCATTTTGAAAAGCAAAAACTTTAACTTTGGATTATTGACTTTAACAGTTTGTGCTTTTTCTATATCTTATTTAAAAAATCTTTGCCAAGCCCAGAGTTGCTAAATTCTTCTACATATTCCTTTAGAAGTTTTGTAATGTTGATTCTTACATTTAAGACAAGGATATGTATTCAAATTAAGTCTGAGTTAATTTTTGTATACTTTATGAGATAAAGATTGAGGTTCTTTTTCTTTTTTTTAATGATTATCCAATTGTCCCAAAATCATTTGCTGAAAAGATTATCTTTACTCCCACTGCATTACCTTGGAATCTTTGTTAAAAAATATTTTGGCCGCAGATGTGTAGAATTATTCCTGGAGATTCTGTTCTGTTCCATTGATCTTTTGTCTCTATACCACACTATCTTGATTACTACAGCTTAATCATTAAGTCTTGAAATCAAGTAGAAAGTTCTTCAGCTTTTTCTTTTTTTAATTGCTTTGGCTACTATAGTTGCCTTGCATTTCCATGTAAATTTCAGAGTTAGTCAAGTTTTAAAAAAATAAAGCCTAGTGGGATTTTGACTGATATTGCATTTATTCTACAGATCCATTTGGGTGATGGCAAAAGACATTCTTACTTTGTTATATTAAAATGCATTGGTTATCTTGAACTGTGAATAGATTTCACCCACACATGACTTTGTAAACATCTTGCATTGGTCATTTGAAAAATATTGGTTCACATGGTCATGCAGATCTTCCAAATGCTAGCATATTTTTTATACAATATATTCATAAAACATAATTCTTTAATAATTCCACCAATTTCATCAGAAAAGTCTGTAAGTACCAGGAAGCTGTCAAGCTCTTATCACTGGCAGATACATGCTTTCCAAAACTTCAAAATTTTGCTGGAAAGCATGAATTTTATCACTGGCAACAAGCATTTGCAGTTGTTTTCCTTGAAGTAACAGGCTCCCTTGTTAGACACTAGAAAATATCTGTCAGATACCCGAGTCTGATAATCCTAGTTTGTCTGTCAGTCATTCTTTCAAATAAAAGTGGTGTTCTATGAAAAAAAAAAAAAAAAAAAAAAAACAACTAAAAACCTGGCTAGCTCAGCTTGCAACTCAAACAAAGGTGCTTTTTCTTGTGACAACCCTTGTAAGCTGATCTCCAGCTGAAGTGTTTTAGTTGTACTTCTCATTTCATCATGTAGAATAGTAAAAAGCTGTGTATGCAATGGCTGAGATTGAATAAAATCAGTATATTTTACTGCCTCGTCAAGGACAGTAAGTGCAACTCACTATGTTGTTGTTGGCAGTGTGTGGTGGCGAAGATGGAGAATTACAACGATGCCCAGTGTAACTTGGTGTCGCTACTTTATGTTAAGATACCAGGGGTTTTACTTACTGTTGCTTTTGCACTATTGTCACCAATATCAACACGGTGAAAAAAGCAATAACATTCCAGTGTTATTATGAAAAAAAAAAAAAGTAGTTTTGACCTTGTGGACTCCCTGTGATAATTTAGGCAACTCTCTCCCTTCCGGGGTTCCTTGGACCATTAAGGACCATTAAGGGCACAAAAGGGCAACAAGTATGGATGTGCCGGGAGGCTTTGCTGAGGGTGAGGCCTGTGCCCACGGACACACGTGGAAGAAGAGGCATGTCGCACAGACCAAGGGAGCAAAGGCACAAGGTGGGAGGAGCAGGTCTCCTCTCCCGAGTTTTGGTCAAGCAAAGGGCAGGGGCCTGAGCTAAGGTGCAATGGACGCAGAGGGGCTGGCCTGCGTGAGAGCTGACCCCATCCTCCAGCTGATGGATCGCTCCTGGCGGTCTCCTAGCAGGCGTGGCACAGTTAGGGTCAGCAGTCAGCTCCCGCGCTCTGGCAGCACTGTGGTGAAAGGATGTGGGAGGTCTACGCTGGAGAGAGGGAGCTCGCCTAAGAACCTGGGCTCCGTCAAGGTAAGAGATGGTTTAGCAGAACAGATGGTCAACTAATTAAACACTCAACCCCCCACCTCCTCATTAATTCAGTCAGAACATTCTAATGAGTGTGTTTGCTCAGGAGACACGACTATATATCCCCCTCTAATTTGTGGATTCGGACTTGACAATAAAGAAGAAAAGCAGCCTCACAAAGCAGACTTGCTGTTTCTATGAGCTGTGTCCTTCCAGGCCCTTCCAGAAATTCCCACTGTCTCTGTTTAGTTTAATCACTTCCTGTAAACTAGGGAAGGGAAAGCAAAGGGCAGGGGTAGAAGTGGGTTTACAAGCCACAGTTAATTGTTTCCCGAATGAGCGTAACTGGGATGCTATTGTAGAGGTCCGAGGTCACAGAATTAATTTTTTTTCTTGCTTTCATTACAATGTGTATATTTCTGTGTCTAGGCAAGGGCACACACATGTGCTTGAGTCCATATACAGCATTCATTTGCACATTTTAACCCTGCTTTTCTCGGCCGCTCCCTCGTCCAAATCTCTGTTAGCTCTTCTCGACTTCTCCAATGACTGCTCACTAGTCTTAACCCATTAAGACTGACCTCTTACAATCCATTTTATATACTACATCCATAGTGATCTTTTAAAGATATAAATCAGATTATATCATTTGCCTGCTTACAATCCTCTAGTGACATCCTGTCCCACATAAGGAAAAATTCAAAATACATATGGTTCGTTCCTCAAGGCCCTGCCTACCTGCCTCCAGCTGGCCTCTCTGACCACTTCTCTCCCGTCACAAATTGCCTGGCTCATCATGATCTCATCACCCTGGCTTTGGCGGGTTTCTGTCTTGGGCCCTTCACACCCGCTGTTGTCTCCACAGGGCATGTCATCCCCCTGAAGCTGTCCGTGTCCCTCTAGGTCCTAACAGATCAGAGGAAGCCCCTCTTCTGATCACCCACCTGGTGTAGCCTCTCGGTCACTCCCACCAGTTCACTCTGTTTATTTACATCACAGTCTTTAGCTGCGCTAGTACCTGCAACACCGCCTGGCACACAGTAGGTTCTCAATAAGTATTTGTGGAATAAGTGGATAATTAATCATAGATAAGTTTTTCTTTTCATGTTTGCTTTTTATAGTTCCACGAAGTTGTAATACAAATGATCTAATATTGATGATCTGTTTAGAGCCACCCTTCGGTTGCCAAGTTTTTAAACATTTTTTTAATTTGGCTGCACCAGGTCTTAGTTGTGGCACATGGGATGTTTGTTGCAGAACGTGGTATCTAGTTCCCTGACCAGGGATTGAACCCAGGCCCCCTGCACTGGGAGCGTGGAATCTTAGCCACTGGACTACCAGGGAAGTCCATAATGCCAAGTTTTTTTGTTTGTTTTTTTCTTTTTTTGCTTTGGTCAGGGTTTTATTCCTTTTAAAAACAAGAAGTGGAAATTCAAAAGTATTTAGAAGGTAGATGGCTTTCTCTTAAGCAGCTAAAGGTATTTGTCATGGTTGTTAAACAAGAGAATTTACCAGGATATTTATGGAGAAAGCCAATGTTTCCATCTTTAGTGAAAGAGTGAAAGAATAAAATATAAAAATTTTACCATGTGGAGGACACAATCATATAAATAAATTATTATGAAATGTAACAAATATTGTAATCGAGACACAGAGCACCATGGGAATACAGTGGTAGGAAGTACTTGCTGTGCCTCAGGAAGTTGGGGAAAACTTCAGAGAGGAGATGGCAATTGATTACGGGTCATGAAAGATGAAGGATTTTCTAAGTAGAAAAGAGAGAGAGAGCGTCTGTTCAGCGGAGGTCGAGTGTTACCGGACTCGTCCAGAGCCAAGGTTGAAGCATCACCTACTTGCCTGCCCGGTCCCCTGCCCGCTGCGCCTGCTGATAGTCATGCCTCGGGGACAGAAGAGCAAGCTCCGTGCGCGTGAGAAACGCCGCCAAGCACGCATGGAGACCAAGGATCTTGGGGATGCTCAGGCTGCTGCCTCCCCCACCCCTACTTCTGGGAGTACACCCCCGGGCTCCCCCACTGCTGGTGCGGGCCAGAATCCTCAGGGAGCTGCAGCCACTAGCTCTCCTGTTGCAGGGGCTTCACACCCACGATCTAAAGCACGTGCCAGGCACCAAGCTAAGCAACGTAGAAATTCTTCCCAGGTCTCAACCTTTTCTAAGCCCGCTCCTCCAGATCCTGTGACCAAGAAGGCAGGGGTGTTGATGCATTTCATGCTAGAGAAGTTTAAGATGCAACAGCCCATTAGGAAGATAGATATGCTGAAGATTGTCCACAAAATGTTCAAGGCACACTTCCCCGAAATCCTGAAGAAAGCCGCTGAGCGCATCGAGCTGGTATTTGGCCTTGAATTGAAGGAAGTCAAGCCGAATGGTTACTCCTATACCCTGGTCTGCAAGGAGGACCTTGCCAAAGATGGGGTGCTGGGCAGTACCTTGGAGGTGCCGAAGAATGGGCTTCTGATGCCTCTGCTGGGTGTGATCTTCCTGAATGGCAATTCCGCCTCTGAGGCAGAGGTCTGGGAGTTCCTGAATGTTCTGGGCATCTATGATGGGAATACGCACATAATCTTTGGGGAGCCCAGGAAGTTCATCACTGAAGAGTTGGTGCAGGAGAAGTACCTGGTATATCGTCAGATTCCTAACAGCGATCCCCCGAGCTATGAGTTTGTGTGGGGCCCAAGAGCCCACGCTGAAACAACCAAGATGAAGGTGCTGGAGTTTGTGGCCAAGATCAATAGTACCGTCCCCAGTGCTTTCCCATTCCATTATGAAGAGGCTTTGAGAGATGAGGAAGAGAGAGCCAAAGCCATATCTGCAGCCAGGGCTCGTGGTGCTGCTAAGGCCATTGCCTGCTCCAAGGTCCCACCCAGCAATCCGTCCAGCCTCCAGTGAGGTCTCAGGCAGCGTCTTCGCTTTGTTTGACCAATACCGCCAACCTTTTTATTAGTGAGAGGATAAAGTGTGGCTGGAAAGGTCATAATATATTTTTTGTGCTCCTGTTTTACCCTGTTACCTTTCAAATGTTGTTTCTTTCCCTAGAATGTTTGTTTAGATTCAGAATCCAAGTTTACAAATGACACAGATCACACATTTGTTGTCTGTCAGATCTAAGAGTAAGAGTTTTGGCACTGTGTAGTACAATTCGAAAAATCCTTGCATTTTTTGGGGATCCAGAACAAGATAACATAGCTTTGGAATAGGAATTTTCTTAGAAATGTGAAAGAATGCTGTGGTTTTAAAACAGATGATAACGATGTAAGCTGTAGTCAAGTTTTGATTTATGTTATTCACCTTTGTCTTTCTCTTTCTAACATTTGGCAGTACCCTTAGCGATACACTTAGATGTTCTTAGCTTATTCAAGAATGCTGATAAAATTAATAAGAAACTACAAAAAAAAAAAAAAGAAAAGAGAGAGAAAGACATTAAAGGCACAAGGAACAGCAGACAGAAAGTCCAATGTGTAGAAGAACAAGGTCTGGGGAATTCCGTATTAAAGAGAGATGGTCTTTTTTTTCCTTCAATGATCCACAAATCAAGCGTTTGGGCTCAAAGGGGAACCTCCCCACCAGCAGCATTCCCTGAACTGTTTTGAAACTATTTAGAATTCCCTGGTGGCTCTGATGGTAAAGAATCCACCTGCAATGCGGGAGACCTGGGTTCGATCCCTGGGTTGGGAAGATCCGCTGGAGGAGGGAAAGGCTACCCACTCCAGTACTCTCGCCTGAAGAATCTCTGTGGACAGAGAAGCCTGGCGGGCTACAGTCCATGGGGTCACAAAGAGTCAGTCACGACTGAGCGACTAAGCCTACAGCACGGAAAGCAGTGCGGGCTTCCAGGTGGCGCTAGTGGTAAAGAAAGCCTACGTGCAGGAGACACAGGAGACTCAGGTTTGATCCCTGGAGTAGGGAAGGATAACCCTCTCTAGTATTCTTGCCCGGAAAATCCCACGGACAGAGGAGCCTGGCGGGCTACTCCCAGAGTCCATGGGGTGCAAACAGTTGGACAAGACGAGTGACTGAGCCCACACACAGCTCGGGAAGCAGTGGGGTCACTGTTCTCCTAAGGAAGTCTTGTCAATGCATACAAGAGTAAACAGCCTCCTGGGTGGAGAAGGCCTGGGGGCTCCAAGTGGTTCCTGACATCTGCTCCCTCGCTATGTAGACTGATGGCCCACTTTAGGACCCCGGAGCTTTACAAAGAATAATTGAAAAGCTCCACCTTTTACTCCTGTTAAGAAAACTGGGCGGGAGCTGTCGCAGCCAGGAAGACGCACCGCCTAGGTCTGCCGCCGGGAGCATGTGACATGGGAACCCCCTGCTCCCAGCACCGGGCAGGCGGCTCCTGGTCAACGACTGAGTGTGCAGGGGCTGCTTATGCAAGATGGGGTGGGGGGAGTGGGGCAGACGCCTCTGATGGGGACTTCAGCTCAAAGGCGTTTCATCAGCCTGGCTGGAACGTTCTTAAACCTGTGGGGTTAGCTAAGATTGCCTATCGGGCTCCTCCTTCCTACTTTCCTCTCATCATCCCCAGCTCCTGTCACCTCCTTCAGCTTCCCCGCACCTAAATTTTCTCTCATGGGCATTTCCCTTGACAAATTTCTTGCATGTCTAATCTTGTCTTTGCATCTGCTTCTAGAAGGACCTGAACTAACACAGAAACCTGTGGAAGAGGAGCGAGAGACTTGCATTATTATCCCTCTAATTGCTATATTTCCAGATTAGCTAAAGTAAGCGTTCCAAAGTGCACCGACCCTGGCATGATTCCAGTAAAACCCAACGGAGCGGAGGAGAGGATTGAGAAAGGAACCCCACGGCACGCTATTGTATTCTTAAAGCTTGCAAATTAATCATGACTAAATTCCAAAATCTAAATATGGGCAGACTGGAAAACTTGAATAGATATTTAAACAGCCCAAGTAGAACTAAAGATTCGTTAATGGAGGCTGTTTTTACACCCACACAACCTGGCAGATCATTGCTGTATAGTCTTTGTCGCAAAAAATACTAGAGAAATATGGTTCTTTGAAAACATCTTCTGTCCCCGTGTAAATCACATAGGATCCGGAGGCATTTCTGCAAATAATATGTTTTCCTATGCCAGTATATAAATAGCTTTAGAGTGCTGGGATTAAATAGAAAGTTGCCAAGGCTCTCGCTACGCTGACAAGATTAAGCAGCCCGTTTGGAGCCTGGACTGCTATTTGCTCTTAGGCCTGAAATTTAATGAGACTGAGGACACTGTTGTTGCTTCCACTCGACCAGATAAGAGGGCATATGCTGCCATATCTGACCACCTAGAAAAGTCCAGAATGGGGCCTTACCAATTTACCTGCCCTTTTGGTGAGATTTACTTAGCAGGCAAGGACTTTCTTTCTATTGGAAAAAAATCATTTTAAATGATGACCAAGCACTAATAGTTAATAGATGGAACCCAAAGGGATGTAGCAGCCAAGTAAGCTCTTGGGTTAGGACAAATCCTAACCGAAGTGAAGAGAAGGGGTGACTTGGCAGTTGACACTAACGGGGGAGACGTCAAAATGTTGTAATTCAACATGAGACCCAGGAAATAGGCCATCATCAAAGTGTCTCAGTGACCTCTAGCATCTGTGCCGTATTTGTCTTCTTGCTCTATGTGACCTTGTCTCCCTACTGGAGACAGACGAGGGAAAGAGGTCTATTTCTCCTTCTTCTAGTTTATTAAAAGGTAGTGGGAACATCAGTCTTTCATCTGTTCAATATCTGAAACCCTGTCTCATGTTTGGATTGTCTTTTCTTGGGTCAGTGAAAGAATACCCCTTTCTCTATAGAGATCGAAACATCAGATACTTGCTTTCCCAGTCCTGCGAGAATCAAGTATGAGTCACAGCATCCACTTCTGAGATGAAGTCAGGAAGTTGCGGGAGCCCTAAGAAACTCTGCATTGTCTCTCAGGGTCAGAGGTGACAGAAAGACCAAGTCCTCGGGCAGCGGTGCTAGAGGCTTAGTAGAGCCCACAGCCCAATTAGTTTATTAACTATGCAAGTGATCATGTCCCTGCTCAACAGTGCATTTCCTGGCTGCCTCACTGCAAATCTGACTCTTTTACCTTTCTAGAGATTCTGTGAGCCACCCAGTATCGTTCAGTAAATTAATTTTCTGCTTCAGTCAGATGGAGCTGGATTCTAGTCTTTGCAACTAAGAGCTATGAATGTTCTAGAGAAATATGGGATGTATGCAGAAATATGGAAGTGTTATCTGGCTTTGAAATTGAAGGCAACAAAAATCCAGCTCATATTCTTAAAGATTCTCGTCATGATCTAGTGAAGTGTTTAATCAAATCATCACCTAGGTACACCTACACTGAATTTCCACTGAAGGCAAAGTTTCAAGGGAACTGAGAGGTCAATGCTACTGAATATGAAAGTTACAGAGAACTCAAGGACTATGGGATGAGGTGGTGGCACCTTCTAATGATAATTGACAGGTTAAATAAAAAGAAAGACATGCTCAAATTTCCAAATTCTCAGTTCAAAGCACATGCTGAAAACCAGAGGCTTCCATGGCTTTGTCAGAAGAATTTATCACTAGCTACTGAAGTGTGCAGAGAGCCAAATATCAAATGTATGGTTTGATCCTGAAGCTCTCTGCATGAAAAAGAACTAAAGCCACACCCTCAGCTAGTCTCTTAAGTGAAAGTCGGAGCACTGACTGGGGAAGGACAATTTCAGGGGGAAGACTTAGAAGATTCATGTAGGCCATGCAGGGGATGCTGGACTGAACTCATGAGAAGACCCAATTACCTAATGCAAAAGTAGCATGCAGGAGTGTGTAACTGTGAACCATAAGAATCTCCTTACGTAGTGAGAAAATGGACCCTTGAATACTAATGTGTTCTTCCACGCCTCTACCAGAGCAAAACAGCACACATGGTTTATCAAAATCCTTATCCATGGAGTCTACTGAGACTATCAAACTTTTTGCAAACTTTCAAATTTCACTCTTTTTTGTATTCCTGCAAAATAATAAAGCCAAGTTAAGATAATTTCATCCAAACCTGCGCAGTCATTCTCACTAGTTTCTAACTTAGGCCAGCCTTCGCAGTGTAAGCTGGCTTGCTCAGATTACCCTCAAACCCCCATTGAGTACCCTTTGCTTCTTCCCTCTCTTCCTGTTGTAAGGGACAGCATAAGCGATTTGCTTTCATTTGTCAGAGTCAGCAATGTGCTTCACCATGGGGCCTCAGGATTATGCCAGTTCTCTGGGTTTATATCAGATTCAGTTCACAGACCATGGAGCTGGCTTATGATAATAATGACATCATATGGATAAACTTGGAAACAGGAAGCAACATGTAGCCTAGGTGCCTTGGTATGTTCTGTGTGTCAAGGGGGTAGACTAAATCACATGGAGTTATGGGGCTTGTTATCCTGTTAAAGTTCCATGAGTTTGCAGGTGTGCTGGAGGGCAGGGAGTGTGGGGTAGAGAGAGCGAGCGAGCAAGCATGAGTGAATGAGCACACAGGGGAACTGGGGAATGCTGGGACATTTTCCTACAAAACAAAAGATAAGCAACTGTCCATTGCGCTTCTTATCACTAAGAAAGAGAGGCATATTCTCCAAAGAAGACATACAGATGGCTAACAAACACATGAAAAGATGCTCAACATCACTCATTATCAGAGAAATGCAAATCAAAACCACAATGAGGTACCATTACACGCCAGTCAGGATGGCTGCTATCCAAAAGTCTACAAGCAATAAATGCTGGACAGGGTGTAGAGAAAAGGGAACCCTCTTGGTGGGAATGCAAACTAGTATAGCCACTATGGAAAACAGTGTGGAGATTTCTTAAAAAGCTGGAAATAGAATTGCCATATGACCCAGCAATCCCACTCCTGGGCATACACACCGAGGAAACCAGATCTGAAAGAGACACGTGCACCCCAATGTTCATCGCAGCACTGTTTATAATAGCCAGGACATGGAAGCAACCTAGATGTCCATCAGCGGACGAATGGATAAGAAAGCTGTGGTACATATACACAATGGAATATTACTCAGCCATTAAAAAGAATTCATTTGAATCAGTTCTAATGAGGTGGAGGAAACTGGAGCCCATTATACAGAGTGAAGTAAGCCAGAAAGAAAAACACCAATACAGTATACTAACACATATATATGGAATTTAGAAAGATGGTAACGATAACCCTATATGCAAAACAGAAAAAGAGACACAGATGTACAGAACAGACTTTTGGACTCTGTGGGAGAAGGCGAGGGTGGGATGTTTCGCGAGAACAGCATCGAAACATGTATATTATCAAGTGTGAAACAGATCACCAGCCCAGGTTGGATGCATGAGACAAGTGCTCAGGGCTGGTGCACTGGGAAGACCCAGAGGGATGGGATGGGGAGGGAGGTGGGAGGGGGGTTCAGGATGGGGAACACATGTAAATCCATGGCTGATTCATGTCAATGTATGGCAAAAACCACTACAATGTTGTAAAGTAATTAGCCTCCAACTAATAAAAATAATTGGGAAAAAAATTAAAAAAAAAAAAAGAAAGAGAGGCATAAGGCTTTAAGTGCTGAGTCATTCAGCTGTGTCCAGCATAGGCCTTCTTAAAATTTTAGAAATCACATGTACCACATTCGGATGCTATGGCAGACATTACTAATTCTCTACAAATATGGATTTCTTTTTTTTTGAGGGAACTCTAATTCTGTTTGAGTAGCAATGTGTCCACTGAAAAATATTCATATTCTCTTGTAGCTAAGAGTCACCAAGTATCAGAGGATAGCTAACTGGCTAGTAGATTTCCGGGAAACGTGCCACCTTTGTTTCCCTCCCTCTTCTTATCTGGAGTTACGGTAGCCAACCTGTGACCATGAGCCAGAGGCAGTACGCGTGAGCATATTGCAAGTGGAGGACAGCGGAGCCAAAAGACAGAAGGATCTGAGACACTACCATTACTGGGGAGTTGCCGCACCAGCCCTGGGCTGTCTACCTCCATACTTCTTACTCTGACAAAATTAACCGCCCCATGTGGTTAAACTGTTATGATGGAACATACCTAATTGTCCCTAATACAATTCCTAGCTGATACAAATGTGTTGTGCTGTTCACTTATTGGGTGGCTAGAAAAGCCGCTAGCTTTGAAATGGGGCCCAGAACAAATCTTTCCAACTTGTCAAGGAATCGGTCCAGGTAGTTTCCCCTTTCGGAGAAGCAATGGCACCCCACTCCAGTACTCTTGCCTGGAAAATCCCACGGATGGAGGAGCCTGGCGGGCTGCAGTCCATGGGATCGCTAGGAGTTGGACACGACTGAGTGACTTCACTTTCACTTTTCGCTTTCATGCGTTGGAGAAGGAAATGGCAACCCACTCCAGTGTTCTTGCCTGGAGAATCCCAGAGACAGGGGAGCCTGGTGGGCTGTCGTCTATGGGGTCGCACAGAGTTGGACATGACTGAAGCAATTTAACAGCAGCAGCAGCAGTTTCCCCTTTGGGCCTTATTTCCCGAAGATCCGAGGTGCTCAAAATGCTAGTGCCGGAAAATACATTGTATGGATTCTTTGGAATATCTGTTAGGAGAACTTCAGTGGAGGACCCTTGAGTTTTAAATAAAGCCACATCTCTCTGGGCAAGTAATAATTCTTCTTTTGAGAGAAATTGTAACTTGATAATGAATTTGAGAGCATGCTTCTATTTCCAGACTCTATAATTTCATTAGTCTGTTTGTTTATCTCTACATCTATTCCAGTATTCTTGCCTGGAAAATCCCATGGACAGAGGAGCCTGGAAGTCTACTGTCCACGGGATTACAAAGAGTTGGACACAACTCAGCAAATGAGCGTGCATGCACGTGCACATACACACACACACACACACACACACACACACCCATATTGAAGCTTTCCCTGTGGCACAGTGGTAGATAATCTGCTTGCCAATGCAGGTGATTCAAGAGACATGAATTCAATCCCTGGGTCAGGAAGATCCTCTGGAGAAGGGAATGGCAACCCACTCCAGTGTTCTTGCCTAGGAAATCCCATGGATAAGGAGACTGGTAGGCTACAGTCCACAAAAACACGACTGAGCAACTAAACAACAACATGTCAACACTATCTATACTCTCTTGGTTAATATAGGTTTATAAAAATTTATACACCTGGAAAAACTAGCCACTCACCTTGTTATTCTTCAAGAGGGTTTTAAGTATTCTTGGCCTTTTGTACTTTTTATATAAATTTTAGAATCAACTTGCCAAGTTCTATGAAAAAAGATTCGTTGAAATTTTTACTAAGATCACACCACAACTAGTAAACTGGGAAGAAATGGCGTGAGTATTATATACCATGAAAATAGCATGCCCCTCTACATATGCAGTTTTTAAGTTTGTTCAAAAAATTTAGTTTTCTCCGTAATAGGCTGCATATTTTCTGATAGATATTTCCTCGACATCTAGTATCTTTGATATTATTACAAATTAAAAAAATTATTTATTCTTAAACTATTTGGTAGCTAATGTTCAGAAATATGATTGTATATATGAATTTTGTATCAAGAAAACTTACTAAACTCTAATTCTTGTAATTTCTCTGAGGATTTTTTCAAATTTTTTAGACATACAATTTTTTATCCACAAATAATGACAGTCTTCTCCAACAATTCTTAAAACTTTTTCTTATTTTACCTGTCTTACCATTCTGGCTAGGACCTATTATAATGTTCAACTAGAGAAGTATTATCAAAAATCCTTGTTTGTCCTTTTTTAATTTCAAAGGGAGTGCTTTCAATGTTTTTTCATTAAATATGAGGTTTTCTATTTTTTCCCCATAAACATTCAAAACAGGTGCTTATGTATATTGAAACATAATAGATGCTGTCAGATTGATTTCCCCAAAAGCTGAAACAATTCATTCTTCTATCAGAATTTTTGCCAGCAATAAGTGTTATAATACTTAAAAACATTTGCCATTCTGTTGAGGGTAAAATGTACCTTATTATTACTTTCATTTGCTTCTTCTCAATGGTTAGTGAGTTTGACCTTTCCATATGTTGTTGACTATTTGAACTTGCCCTCTATGAATGATCTCTTTGAATCCTTTTATTTTAGTTTATTGCTGTTGTCTCTTTCTTCCAACTTTAAAGAGATTTTTGCAGAGTATAATTAACTCCCACACATTTTGTGCATTGCAAGTAGTCTCCTAAGCCTATCATTCGTTACTGACCTTATGTTTTTTAGCTACAAAATAGCTTTAAATTTATATGTAATAAAATATCAATTTTTTATTTTGTATGTCTATTTTTCCAGCCTTATTTACATCATGCTTCTCAGATTTTTTGTGGAATTTAAAAAAAATTCTACATTTAAGTCTTCTAGTCATCTGACAATTTTTATATACTACATAAGACAGCAGTCCAATTTTACTCTATTTCTGTTGGATAACTATTTATATCATCATCGATTATTAAATAACTCACTCTTTCCCACTTAAATGCAATGGCATTTTTATCATATATTGGATTATCACTTATATGTATCTTTGAAGTGCTACACTTGTTCTTCTGGGTAACATTGCCTCCTTAACATTAGCAAATGTGCAGTAAAAGCACATAATTATTCCTCTGCCATGTTGACTTAGGTATCTGTACAGTTTCTAGAAGATTAAGAAGTTATGACTCTGGTACCATTATCACAGGAGAAGAGACCAGGGAAAAGATGAAGAGAAATAATAAAGAAGATGGAACCGACTTTCTAAAAAGGATTTAAAACAGCTGAGAGGAACATACACAGCGTATTAAAAGGTGAAGCAAACACTTAAATAACGAAGGAAAGCCAACAAAGAAGGGACAAAGAGGGAGCCAGATGGAAGGGGTGCAAAAACTGAGCTATGTGTTTATAAAACAGTTCTGAGAACAAGTATGCTGCTTGACCCTTATATATAGCTTGCTGGTTAATACTAGGAAACAGTAGTGGTACAGAGACAGAATAAAGGCTGGAGGAGTTTCGTCCTGTCTGTTCAATGTATTTTACAGGATTCAACTGGATTAGACCTTCATGTTATACAGAGAGATTCATTTAGTGTAATTAGATGTTGTCCTAAACTACGAAATAAACTCACACGAGTATAATAGAATATAGCTTTGTTTGAGAGCAAAATCTTTCTTAGGCAGTTTTCAAAATTTACACTTTAAAGGCATTATTTGAGTTAGCTATAAGGTGAGAACATCAGTATTTTCGATGGGCAGCAAAGGAGCAAGAGAGGATGATGGAGGGACATTCCAGGTAAGGATGAGAATTTAAGTTTTGAAGTCAGATAGACTGGAATTCTAGAATTATTTTGGCCTTCTGATATTTTCAAGTTATTTCACATCTCCAAGCACATTTCTTTATTCACAAAATGAAATGAGGATAATTTCCACTTCACAGAATTTTTGTGAGGATTAAATAGCAAATGAAATTTAATGCCTGGTGATTTAATACCATTGGTACTACTGTTAATGGAGTAAAAACTACAGATTTTCTTCCTTACAATTAACTTATTCTTAGTCCAATTTCATCTCCATGTTATCTCAGCAGAGTCGGTAGAATTGTTAGTTGTGACAGACTAGCATCTGATAACGACAGAGAAGACAAAATTCCACGACAATGGGCCTTCCTCTGTCCAATCAGTGACATCACTCTCTGTCACAGACTGGGTTCCCCAGAGTTTAGGGAGTCGGATGTACCTCAGGAGCTGTCCTTGGAAGGACGCAGCTGTGGGCTGAGGGAGAAGCAGACTGTGGTGCAGGCCTCACGGCAGGCTCGGCTTACTGAGAGTCCAGGAGCTAGAAGGCCCTTCGGAGTCATCCTAAGTTGGGCTGAGACGGCCCGGCCTTTACAGTCCCAGGTCCCTCAGTCAAGGCATGTGGGAAGGTGAGGGACCTTAGCCAAGGGGGTCTCCACAGCTAAGGAGGCCCTGACTTCCTTCCTCCATGGACAGGGGTCTGGGCCACACAGAACGGTCTGTGCACCGCAACCTATGAAGATGAGCTCTGTCTCTGGTGGCTTTCCTCCCATTCCAGATACAGAAAACGTCACATTATCAGGTTCCTTCTAACTCTTCTATTAGCAGTTCCCAGGGGAGAGTGACAGACATTTGTAAGGACAGTGTATAATGGCTTCCAAGGGAGGAGTTATCTATGTTCTCAATTGAAGAGCATCTCCCACTTCTGAGTGAACTAACCAGGGGAGAAGGACCAAACACAGACAAAGCCGCTACCACCCTGTCAAAAGAATCTGAGCAAAGGCTGAGGTCGACTGACAGGGGAAAACATGTGAAAAGCACAAGCTCTGAGAGCTTTGAAGCCTGTCAAGTTCCACAGGCATGACCGTATCCCAACATCGTCAAGATGACGGGAGCAAATGAGGGCAGAGGTGGGGCCTTCTAACTTAGGAATTCAGGGTCCAGCTTCAAAAAGAGAAATTAAGTCTCTAAGTGGCAGAATGCAAAGGACAGCAAAAGAAAAGCTTCTTCTTGCAAAAGAAAAGCTTAGAAAAGTGGGGGTTGGGGGCACTAGATTCTTTAAATTCTCCCCTAAAAAGGAAACTTAGACAACTTAGTCCCCAGAGGTACTACTAATGGAATGAACCTATTCTCTTTGTCTTAAACGAACTGAGGAGGCCAAGAATTGACAAAATAACTATTCTTCCATGACATTCATCTCCTTATATGAAAAGAAAAAAAGAAACAAAGTGCTCCTCAGGGTATTACATCCCAGAGAGAGTGAATGTTGTGATTCTCTGGAAAGGCCTGCTAGATAATACGTCGTGAAGCCCACGGAGCTATTAGAGAAAGGATGGATGTCCCTCCTCTACTGAAATGGATGGTCACCAACTCTTTGCATGCATGCTAAGTCGCTTCAGTTATGTCCAACTCTGCGACTATATGGACCGTAGCCCACCAGGCTCCTCTGTCCTTGGGATGCTCCAGGCAAGAATTCTGGAGTGGGTTGCCATGCCCTCCTTCAGGGGATCTTCCTGACCCAAGGATCGAACCTGCGTCTCTTATGTCTTCTGCATTGCTGGGCAGGTTCTTTCCGACTAGTGCCACCTGGGAAGCCTCATCAACTCCTTGCCAAATACTTATCTGAGTCTCCTCAAGGTTAGGAATCAATAATTCACCAGAGGAAAGAAGAAAGTAAATTTAAACCATGTTACAAAATGAAATACCACAGAATAGCTTGTACAAGAACGGCTAGGGTCTTTTCTAGAACTTGTTCCTTTTGTCTTTTGATGATCACTTCTGGCCGACACCAGCCTGGTATTTGTATCTGCTAGAGGAAGTTCAGAGAGGGCTGAAGAGAAAAACAGTAAAGTAAGTCCTGCCAACTAAATAAAAAGGCACCTGTCAAAACATCAATTTGTGTGAAATGGCAGGAGAACATCTAATATATGGGGCCTGTCAACGAACATCTAAATAACAGTGCTTTTCTCAGCACCTTCTGTGCTCAGGTTTCCATTTAAAATACATACGTCTAGGAACCCAGAAGAGATGAGGCTTGAGTTGGAGCTGCCACTAAATGTTTCTCACACGTGCGCTTCAGTGCTGACACCCTAATAGCACACTCATCACAAGAGCTGCCTTCGTGTCATCCCAGTGAGGACAGAAAAGGGGAGGTGAACCTCCCGCTCTGCAGACTGCCCATAATTACAAGTTTGCATCACAAGCAAAGAAAGGTTAAGCCGCTGATCTCATTTAGAAGCACAACAGAGTCTCAAAGGCTTTGAGGATGAAAAGCATGCCACATCGTGCGAGAGGATTTCCGTACAGAAAATTATCAAGCACGTGACTGTAAATGTCTCTGTTACCAGATCCGTATGCGTGCCTCTGGAAGAAAACACCACCATGGAGTCTGACCTCCAGGGCAGCTGGAGATGTCTGTGCCCTCACAGACACTGGAGTGTGAGAGAAGCCCGGCCCGGTGCTGGGGCGGCGCCCACCTCGCGCCAGGTCAAACTGAAAGATGATGCGGGCAGTCAGCAAGCCTTCCGTCTCAGAGAGGCTGCTGTGGAAGTGAGGGGACCCCTGGAAACCACACCGACCGACGTTTTTCTGGTTTGCAGGGCTGAGGATTAGAGGCACAGGCAGGTGTGGGAAACATCACACACCCTCTCCTTCCTCCTCCCCCTCTCCCCACGTAAAGCCCTGTCCAAACAAAGCGCCAGGGGATGGTTGGCTCTCAGCTGTGCACCATTCACTATGAGGAACCTTCCAGCTCTTTCCCTTTGAGAAACTTACTAAGCTAAATCATGTGTCAGTGATCAAGAGATTTTCTCCTTTTACCTTCACTTATCTTTCCTTTATTTTTATTCTATTACATTCCTTTTGGTTTCCTTGTTGCTGTTGTTTAGTCGCTAAAAAATGTTGTGTGACCCCATGGACTGGAGCCCGCCAGGCTCCTCTGTCCATGGGATTCTCCAGGCAAGAATACTGGAGTGGGTTGCCGTTTCCTTCTCCAGGGGATCTTCCCAACCCAGGGATTGAACCTAGGTCTTCTGCATTGCCATCCCCTCCCCCACACTTAGATTAGGGGTTTGATAACATGATAAAAATAACATTGAACCTCTTAAATTATCCCTGAGAGAATGAAGGTAGACAAATCTGTAACCACCCCCCCAACCACACACGCTGGTTCCCTGCCACATCCAAGCAGCAGTTTTTATCTGTTGGGTCTGCCAGGACTGTCAACACCCTACATCCTTTCAGCTGTTGAATACAGCAAGAACTCGCTCACACGTTTTCTGGGGAGGCTCCCAAACTCTGTTATTGTGTCACTTCTGGCTCCTCTGTGTGCACTCCTGAAGACGACGGCCTATGTCTCCACAAGATAAACACACAGGCAGTGAAAGGTCTAAGATGAGCCTTACCACGGAGAGACCGCCCTGCAAGACGAGCTGCCTCTTCGAGAGCCGTTCCGGAACAGTAACAGCACTACCATTTGCTGCTAAATAAGCTCAAAGGACTAAAGTGGGACCGAAACAGGCTGGCCGGCGGAACTTGCTATTTCTTTTGAGCGAGGCTTTTCTTTCTCGACAGAACTGCTATTTTGTGCTCCAGTCTTGATGAAATGCAAAGATGCAGGCAGGGTGCCTGCTAAAACCAAAACCATCAAAATTGCAAGTCCAGAAGCAGGAGCCGTGAGTTGCTGCCTCAAGAGGGTTGATACCTCCTCACTCCAGCCCTCTGGACCCACTGAATAATTTCTTCCTTAAAATAAACATCATAAAGACTTTTTTATGTCTACACTGACCACTAGAGTTGCAGACATGTGGATCTTAGAGCAGGAAGTGCCTTAACTATCCACTCTGCCAGTCATTAGTGGTGAGAGCATTTCTTAAAACAAGTCGGTGGGATGTCCCTAGAAAAGCAGACAGAGCTGTTCTGGTTGAAATGGGGAAGAGCTGCCCCTGCCCTGAACCCCCGAATTCCATGGAGCCTCATGAAGGCTCGATGGAACTCTTTGTGGGACAATGCTGGAAAACTCTTGACCTTGACCAGGGTCTCAATCTGGTGGTTTTCTAGCCATGGCTCTGGCCCCCAGAGCTGTTTTTTTGTCTGGTTATTCTGGTGCTTTAAGCATTGTTGTGTTCATTTTCAACACTTAGTGTCAATAGATTTTTGCATAAAGGACGGTTTCCTTGGCAGCTCAGTTGGTAAAGAATCCACATGCAATCCAGGAGATCTGGGTTTGATCCCTGGGCAGGGAAGATCCCCTGGAGAAGGAAATGGTAACCCACTCTAATATTCTTGCCTGGAGAATCCCACGGACAGAGAAATGTGGCAAGCTACATACAGTCTGTGGGGTCACAAGAGTCAGACACCACTTAGCGACAAAACCACCACCATGAACATCAGGCTCCTCTTCAAAACTCAGGAGCTGGGGAGAGGGCGCTCGCAGTCCTTCATGGCCACAGTGCGTGGAAGACAAGCTGCTGCTCACTGTGACCCCTCACCCGCTCTGGGCACTCACCCATCTGGTCGCTTGTCCAGCCATTTGGCCTTTGTGGCCTCTGTGAGCACAGATCTGGCTGATCTCGTCTTACCGTTGAGTTAACAACAACGACCTGGATATTAGAGGCGATGGCAGGAGGACCTGGGTTTCGCAAGTGCAGGTCTGGCTGTGTTCTTTCTAGTGGTGGTGCTTTAGTTGCCCAGTTGTGTCTGACTCCTTGTGACCCCATGGACTGTAGCCCAACAGGCTGCTCTGTCCATGGGGTTCTCCAGGCAAGAATACTGGAGTGGGTTGCCATTTCCCACACGTTGGCATTTCTCAAACTAGGGGTCTGTGGAGCTGGTGTTCATGATCCAGGATAATACTTTTCCTTAAAAACGTGTCTGTACTCGATTGACATCCAAGGAATCCCATGCTACACCTAGTTACCAGCAGAATGTCTGAAGTTTCACAGCTGTAAATTTGTTTCTGCCTTCTTATCTGTTCTAGAAAAGCAGAACTCTGTTATGGCATGCCTCACTAGCATGCAATTCGGGATATACTGTTAGCCAGATATATCCCCTGAAACATCTCAGGGAGGCACAGAAAAGACCTTGGAAGCAGCCAGTAGTTTTGATTCCTCCAAGTGAACTTCACAAAGGGCTCTGCAGTGAAGGGTTCGAAAGGAAAGGGTTGCAGGAGAGCCCATGGTGATAGCACTGCCTTTTACCTCAGTGAGGATAGAAGCATCTTTAGCCTCACTTTCTAATCATGATGCTAATATAGTAACTGTACTGGGAAGTAACTCAGCACTGTGGTAAAGGGGTAGGCTTTGTTGCCAGATGGCCTGGTTTCAAACTCCAAGGCCACCATTTACTACCAGTATGATGCCTGGGAAAATATTTGAGTGTTGTGCCTCAGTATAGCCATCTGTAAAATGGCATTAATATTTATCCTATGAAGCTACTGTGAGAATTCAATGAGATTAGCACCAAAAACCCCATGCCTAGCATATAGTAAACACTGAGAAAGGCTTGCTATTATTAGCATAGCAGGTTTATAGCTTATAAACTCACTTCCTTCCATTTTTTCCATATAACCAAGCTATGAGCTAAACAGGAGGAACTGGATCTACTTTGACGAGAATTCCGAAGAGCTTGAATGAGTTGTCCACAGGCATGAAGGCGGTGAAGGGAAAAGCGAGGATGTGAACCAGGTTTTCTTTTTCAAGATCCTGGGTTGATTCTACTATCCACAATGCCTCTGGGATCCTCTAAGTGACAGAAATAATTTTCAAGGACCATTCTGAGGGTTAGAAGTCAACACATGTTTATACGTGGTGGGAGCAAATCATTTAAAAGGTAGGGCTTCGGAGAGAAGCTGGAGCAAAAACAGAATTTACATAGAGAAATGAAAACCTTCAGCACAGTGAGGAGATTTTTAATTGGAAATGAAAAATAGCCTGAAGGGAGACGGCTGCCCAGTGATGGGCAGCCCTCAGGGGCTAGAGGACTTCTACATGATAAATAAAGGGCTTTCAAGGGCCCCCTAGTGAATGTCTGCATTTGCCATGTGCCTCTCATCCAGGGTGGATGGAGCATGGTGGGGGGCTGGGCAGGGGCCCAGCAGAGGGAGGGGGGAAGAGACCCTTCTTGGCCAGAGCATAGAGACGCTGGACACTGGCGGGGAGCTGCTTTAAGAATGGCAGCAGCCCACATTTCCCATGTACAGAAGACCTGTCACATTACAGGACTTTTCATTGGTTAAAGCCTCGGGATGCTTTTTATGGTGTTTCCTAAATTACTGCTTTGGATTCCAGAAATTTTATATAGGAACTAGGCACCACAGCAAGCTCACTGGAAATAGATCTCGAGTAGTCCGCTTGGAAGACAGCTTGGCCCCAGAGGCAGTAACAGAAAATTGGCACTGGCCTGGCTAGGCATATTTCAGTTTTATTGGGATACAAATGGGCCCACAATTTTATTCACTTTAAGGCCAACGTGGGAGGTGGAGGTGGGGGTAGGGGGCATGTAGGGGTGGTACCGGAGGTCTCTTTACCTCGATTTTGATACTGAGGGCATCTGCTTCTCCCCCTGTACTCCCAGGTCCCCATGCTTAACCCCTGGACCCCACGCATTCACCCACATCTCACCCTTTCCTATCCCTTCCTCCATATGAGGACTGGTTGAGGTGGGTATGTAACAGCTGCATTAATACCTTATGAAATAGTTTAATGCAGGGAGGTGGGGGGATGGGGAGGTAGGGGTCTGGGGGGATTTGGGGGGGTGGAGGGATAGAGGGGTTGGGGGGTTAGATTCCGCATGGCATGTAGGACAGCCAAAAGAGAAAAAAAAAAAAAAATAGCCCCTCACCAAAAGAATATTGCACTCATGTCAGCTACCTGGTTTTGATAGTATATGATAGCTTTGAAATTTGTTAACATTAAAGGAAGCAGGGTCAAGAGCAAGCAAGGTCAAGGCTATCTACCATTTTTGCAAGACTTTTCTTTGTCTCAAATTATTTCAAAATAAAAAGCTAAAACAGCAAGAAAAAAAGTCACCGCCTTCCCCACTGTAAGAGGCCATTTCATAGTTGTTACCTGTGTCTGTAACATTAAGGGTTACTGTATGGTTATTTATACATTATTTTATGTAACCCTGCTTTGTGGTATGGTCATCTCCATTTTTCCAGGTGAGGGAACTGAGACATAGAAATTATGTAACTTAAGAAGTGTAGGTACCAGGAGTTGGACAAGGAAGGACAACAAATAGCCACAGTTCCTGTCTGCTCCGTGAGACAAGAAATCTTAGCCTTAGAAGTACGGGTGCCTAGTGCAGTGGCTGACACACTCAGGAAACGCTTTTGCTGGTTTACTGTACTCATTTATCCACTAGATGACAATGTACTACGTGAAGTTACTTTACTTGGTTAATGAATGCTTTTTTGGTGACAGAAGCTGGCCTAAGTCAGTGTGGGGCTCCCAGGCTGGGCTGCTCAGGCTATAGCCACAGGACACAGAAGCTCTGATTTTATTTTCCTAATCAGATCCAAGGCTGTTATTAATTTCACTCCTGTAAGCAATGCCAGTTAGCATTTATTATATACCCACTCCGCAAACGGGAAATGCCATTTGTTCCTGTAGGTGCATTTTTAGACACTGCCTTATAAAGGGTGGATTTATGGAAAACCTATTTTCTAAATGTCAAGGCTTTCAAGCGCAGCAGAGAGTTGTGAGCCCCTGAGAGGCAGCTGTGTACAACATCAGTCCCGTGGTCCCCTGGACGCCCTCGTCCGCTCTCTGGTCTCCGTTGTCCAGCTCCTGGCACCCACATATTTTAAGTCACAAAACTTCTATGTCTCAGTTCCCTCACCTGCAAAGATGGAGATGACAACACAACATAGCAGGGTTGGATAAAATAATGTATAAATAACTCTGACACAAACGCACATAGCAGCACTTAATAAACGCTCCTGTCCTTGTTTCTTTCAGCTTCCTGTGGGACACAGAGCCTCCTTAACCCATTAACAACAGGTACTGGGGATTCACACTAAGCGATGCTTGTGTAACCCCAAGGCTACAAACTAGATGTTCAACCTACATGGTACTGTTCCAAGATCTATTTTCTTAAAAAAATAAAATTATATAAAGTACCCTAATGAAGTTGAAGCTCTGAAAAAATCCAGTTTTATATATCTAATCAGTAGGAAATGTGCTAATGGCAATAAGCATCAATTAAATATTTCCTGAGCAGCTGTAGTTCTCTTTTACAGGAGGTTTTTAAAGAGACAGTTTGCACAATTCAGGTCTCTTAGAAACTTGTTAGTGAATATTTAGGATGAAGGCTTCTTTTCTTATTGATCAGT
The DNA here is from genome assembly GCF_910594005.1 of Cervus elaphus. Lineage (NCBI taxonomy): Eukaryota > Metazoa > Chordata > Mammalia > Artiodactyla > Cervidae > Cervus > Cervus elaphus. The sequence goes on along the minus strand of NC_057821.1, from coordinate 41,691,044 downwards.
TACTCTGTAGCTAGTCATTGAAACTTTATTATTGGTCATGGTAATTAAGAAAATGATAAAGGTATTTCAAACTGATAAATTAATTTTAAAAGGATTACTGCATGTTTTACCTTCCTTAACTTCTTCAAGTTAAGGAGACCAGCCTAAATTAAGGAGACCAACCAGTCCATCCTAAAGGAAATCAGTCCTGGAAGTTCACTGGAAGGACTGATGCTGAAGCTGAAGCTCCAATTCTTTGGCCACCTGATGTGAAGAACTGATTCGTTTGAAAAGACCCTGATGCTGGGAAAGATTGAAGGCAGGAGGAGAAGGGGACGACAGAGGATGAGATGGTTGGATGGCATCACCAACTCAGTGGACATGAGTTTGAGTAAACTCCGGGAGTTGGTGATGGACAGGGAGGCCTGGTGTGCTGCAGTCCATGGGGTCGCAGGGAGTTGGACACGATTGAGCGACCGAACTAAAGTGAACTTCTTCAATCTTCCTACTTGAAGCTATAATAGCAGTAGTAGTATGGGTAGCAAAGACATATTGAGTGCTTACTACGGGTCAGGTGTTATTGTAGAGCCTTTATACCCACTCACTCATTTAACTCTCCCCAAACCCTATGACGGTGACAACAGCTACTGGTTCCATGGCATTTAGTATGTGTCAGAAAGTATTTAAGCACTTTTTATGTATTAATTCATGTAAGGGTCACGACAGATCTGTAGTAAAGGTACAGTTGTTAACCCCTTTACAGGGAGGAGAAGGAAAGTGAGCTTGAGAGAAGTTAAACTTGCTCAAGACTACAAAGCTCAGCGTCAGGCAAAATCAAGGTACCAGGAAACATCAGATGTTGTTCTATCACTTTCTTTATTCTTGGCTGTCACAGGTCCTACCTGATTTTGTGGTCTACTAACAAAAGAACACTTTGTGTTGTGTTAAAAGCTCTAGCCCTGGATCTTTCCGACCCAGCGATCAAACATAGGTCTCCTGCATTGCAGGCAGATTCTTTACCATCTGAGTCACTGGGGAAGCCCAATAATAAATATATCAAACTACTAAAAGAGCTTTGAAATTACCATCAGAGAAGTACTAAAATAATCATAATATGCTGAAGGCTTATTTCCTTTTTCAATCTGAACATTTTGTTCCATCGTCTCTTATTTGCATCTGGATATTTGTGTGTATTTGTGGGTGTGAGAGAGAGAGATTAAGAGAGATTGAGAAAAAGTGAGACCAGAATCTGCTGTAGTCACATCCATCTTGCACCAATAGAGGAGGCAGCTAAAACACTGAGGGAAGCAGAGGGGAAAGAATCATCAAAAGAAAATTTTGATGACACAGCTGAGCAGCTGAGCTCAAATCAATCCTGGAATCACCACACCTCTATTTTATCAGCAATAGTCTTATTGAGCAGGCAACTTTCACTTTGGATTTCTATACCTGGAGCTGAGAATATCTTAACAGATCCATTAACTATAGTCATACTTCCCCACATATTTTTATTTCAGCTTTTTTTCTTGGCGTCCCCTTCAGAGATACACACACGCAGGGTGCACATGCGCGTGTGCACACACACACATGCACACACAGAGGAGGTCTCACTATCAATCAGAACAGTGCCAAACTATCCCCCAATCTCAGTGGCTTCAACATCACACACGTTCCTTGCTCATGCCTCTTGCCTGCGTCCATTGTGAATCGGCTTTTTGTCATAATCCATCTGAGAACAAAGCTGAAGGAGAACACTAATCAAAAAACAGCATGTCACTGCGGTAGGAGGAAAGGAGAAGTCCAGAGGACCCTATACTGGAGACTGAATGCCCTGGTCCAGAAGTAACACACATCACTTCCACTTACAACTCACTGGCCAGACCTAGCCACACAATCCTGTCCAACCACAGGGGGCCCAGGAAATGTCAGGAGGGCAACAGGCCCAGGTGCCCTGAAGGAGGAGATGTAGAACAGCACTAACTACCAGAGCCCTTTCCTAAATAGTGTTATTCACCTGAGGAGGGAAAGTGGGGGGCAGGAGGTCAGTGTGGGAAACGGAATTTTTTTTTCACTGTTCACCACTTTGATAGTATTTGGACTGTCTTAAATGTTTAAAGGCTGAAGTATAACACAGAGAGATAAGCACACAAATCACAAAAGTACAGCTCAATAAATGATCATAACAATGAACTCATTTGTATAATTATCACCTGGATCAAGAAATAACATCGTCTGCACTCCAAAACTACACCTTGGGACTCCTTCAATTTCTCTATCTTTCTTCCCAAAGTTATCCTGATTCTTAATCCCACAGATAAAAAATTAAAAAGAAATATTTACAGACTTATCATGAGAGAAGTATAAGGTAACATGCCCTTGAGGGTTTCTCTAAACCCAGGGGGGAATAAATAGACTGTTAGTTTGAATAGTTTTTCTAAACCCAGGGGGAAGTAAATAACCTGTTAGTTTGAAATGTGCAGGAGGTAAAGAGTAGAGAAGTAGCTGGACCGGGAGAACTGGGTTCTGTGAGACTTAGAGGATGGAAGGTGAGTGGAGGAGACAGTACCAGCCCCCTGCACTCCTCAAGATGTCAGGACCTCCGGTGATGCCGTACACGGCTCCTTGGAACTCACCTGGATTTCCTGACTTTGGAGCCTCTTCACATAGGCTGAGGCAAACCAGAATGTAGAGAGGCTTCCCTGTGATAGTTATGCTCCACAGAAGACAAGTTCAATGCTGACACTAGGAAATCAGGTGAAGAGAAGGGGTAGCAACCACTCCAGAGTAAGGGCCAGACCTCGTCCCATTTCTGAGAGCTTCAGGATTCCTGTTCCATACAATGGGCAGGTAGTAGTGACAGAAGGTGTCCCAATAGCAACTGTTTCTGGATGGTTTCCAGGTAGGGAGGTGGGGGCCACAAAGCTGGATATAGTTTTAAAAAACCAAACCTCGTCAGCCATCGTCCCCCTCTGCCAGGTGGGCTGAGAATGCACAGCTGCCCGCACGATGCAGTTTCACCTTCCTTCACGTTATAGATGTCCGGCCCTGACCCAAAGCTGCAGGAGGTTGGCCCTGCGAGGTGTTTGGAGCCTCAGCGCCTCCTCGAGTTCCTACTCTGTACCACTGCTGCGGAGTAAGCTGGGGAGAGGGCCCTTAATAAGTACGCCACTCAGGGTTTAACCATGGCAAATATTTACATGTGTATATGACTGAAAAGATATATAAGGATTGCTAGGTGTTGGCTCACACAATTAGGAAAATGATAAGATTGCTTAGTCTCCAAATTCAAGGGCTCTCTGGGTGCTCACCCAGGCCTGTAAGATGCCCAGTCCAGCCAGACTGGACTGTCTATTTACTTTCCCTACAATTCAGCTCAGAAGTGACAGACAAGTTTTAGCATTTTAAACTGTTAAGAACAGTTTAGCTTCAAAGAAAAGAACAAAAATAAATCTCTAAATGTAATCCTTTAACAAATACCTTATGAAATGCCTACTATGTCCAAAGGACTGTACTGTCTTTTGGGACGTGGAGGTAGGGAGAGATGAAGTCTGCTGTCATCATGGTTGCTTCCAGCCTCTCAAAACAGACTGGGTGACTCTGCTAACTGTATGACTTTGGCAAATTACTTAATCCCTCCGTGCCTCATAATTCTTACTTGCAACATAGGAAAAGTGATTGTACCTAATGCATAGTTAGAACCAGACATGGAACAACAGACTGGTTCCAAATTGGGAAAGAACATCAAGGCTGTATGTTGTCATCCTGCTTATTAAACTTATATTCAGAGTACATCATGCGAAATGCTGGACTAGATGAAGGACAAGCTGGAATCAAGATTGCAGGGAGAAATATCAATAACCTCAGATATGCAGATGACTCCACCCTATGGCAGAAAGTGAAGAGGAACTAAAGAGTCTCTTGATGAGGGTCAAAGAGCAGACTGAAGAAGCTGGCTTAAAACTCAATATTCAAAAAACGAAGATCATGGTATCTGGTCCCATCACTTCATGGCAAATAGATGGGGAAGCAATGGAAACAGTGACAGAATTAATTTTCTCCAAAATCACTATGGATGGTAACTGCAGCCATGAAATTAAAAGATGTTTGCTTCTTGGAAGAAAAGCTATGACAAACCTAGATAGCGTGTTCTATCTAGGTTAGAATTATTAAAAAGCAGACGGTACTTTGCCGACAAAGGTCTATCTAGTCAAAGCTATGGTTTTTCCAGTAGTCATGTATAGATGTGAGAGTTGGACCATAAAGAAGGCTGAATGCCAAAGAATTATGAATTGTGGTGTTGGAGAAGACTCTTGAGAGTCCCCTGGACTGCAAAGAGATCAAACCAGTCCATCCTAAAGGAAATCAGTCCTGAATATTCATTGGAAGGACTGATGCTGGAGTTGAAGCTCCAATTTTTGGCCACTTGATGTGAAGCGCAGACTCACTGGAAAAACCCTGATGCTGGGAAGTTTTAAAGGCAGGAGGCAAAGGGGACAATAGAGGATGAGATGGTTGGATGGCATCACTGACTCAATGGACATGAGTTTGAGCAAGCTCCAGGAGATGAAGGACAGGGAAATTTGGTGTGCTGCAGCCCATGGGGTCGCAAAGAGTTGGACACGACAGAGCAACTGAACAACAACTTCTGTCCATTGCCGGGTTTCTGTTAGTCAGGACGAGCTTTATTGGGAGTAGATGGTGGATATGCTTAGAGTGAAGGCCAGTTCCAGGGTGTCTAAAGGCAGGCAGGTAGACTTGCTGTTTGCCTAGGCAAGTGGACTAATCTGAGGGCATTTCATGAAAATGTTTGGCCAAGTAGTAGTCCTGATTCCTGGGATTTATTACACATTTCTTAAGAAGAGAAAAGCAAAACTAATGAAGTGTTTGGCCATAAAGGGGGAAGTCTGGGATTTGCTAAAGATAGGGATTCAGAAAATATAGGTCGAAGCGTTTTCTGAAGTCTTTCATTCCTAGTCTCTGGAGAAATCAAATGTAAGCATCTGTAACAAATGAATGTAATGAAATGGAAATAAGTTTCGCCAAGGCAATGAAAAATTGAGGATTGTTAAATTGTTAACTCCTGGAAGGAAAGGAGTTGTTTTTCTGAAGCTGTATGATGTTTCAGTGGGTGCTGTACAGAAAAAGGACTTGGTAGCTATTTGATGGTGAGTCCACTGAATTTTCAGCTTTCTTCTACGGTGGCATAACAGCAAAGATAAACAAATTCACATTGATCATGTGGGGGCAGGGTGAGGGGAATGAGGCACGGCCTCACCACAACCTGTTATCACTAACCTCATGTTTATAGCAGACAAGCTCCACTTTTGCAATAAGTATAACCTGCACTTACGCTGTTCTTTTTCCATGATGCTCACCAGAGAAGTTTCTGATTAAGCATAGGGTCGTCATCATGTTTACTCATCTATGCAAAGAATGGAAGTCTAAATTCCTCTGCTGACCTTAGTTCTCAGTTTTCTGGCCTTTCTGGTCAAATTGTGTACTTTTAATGAGCATTCAGATCATTTTCTCATTGAAAATACCAGAAGTTGATTTGCTAGATCAGTACAGAACCCTGTACTGACGTCTAATAAATATTGGGAAAAGTTCATCAAGAAATAGTCTCCTTTCCAGTCTTCCTGCCCGACAGGAGAAACACAGATCCATACTGCCTTCATCTCTTGTTAAACCAGGGCAGTGGGGTACAACAACCATTCTTGCAGGTTCAGATTCCCTAGAGTGCATTCATTTTACATGTTTACAGCTGAATAGGCCTCACATGATAATTAGGACCCATCAACCTCCTGACTGGGCTCAGGAGGTACTGAAGTGCAACCCTCTATTAGTAGTTTCTGGTGAGAGCAGTAACTGTCTTGAAAGAACCTGTTTTCTCCTAATTTATAGCAGTCCCCGGGGTTCAGTGATGTTTGCAGGAGTTTGGTAAACAGTCTGTTCTGACACACTGCAGCTGGTGGCTGTCTCCCTCTAGGACCCTCACCGGGTCTAAAGCCTGACAAGGGAATTCACTAACGTCTCCCAGGCAGGGTCCCATGCTAGTCCAGTGGCATCAGGGCCTGGGATGCAGAACACGCTGGAAAAGAGCCTCAACCTTGGATCACCTGGAAAGTAAGCCCGCGTGTCTTTCCTACTGTTGGTGATGTCTCTCTTTACACGGTGTCCACTGAACTTCAACTTTCATAAACAGGCCCATCCATTTTGCCGGTAAAAAGTTTCTCATAGTCTCTCTCTCTCCTTTTCTGTCCCACACTCAGGGCTTACATTCTGCTAGGTTGTACCACTAAAGCCAAATCCGTACCAGTAAAGCCACATCAGCCTCACAAACTGACTTCTTGGAGTCCAGTTCCTGCCTCTCTAGTCCACCCTCACACTCAATTTTCCTTAACTCCTTTGCACGGGTGTCAAAACTTTCTATAGGCTAGTCCTCTCGCCACCCAGCACAACTTTAGTTTCCGTTAGTAACAATCATGGTGGTGATAATGACCACTCAACTGAGTGCTTTGTTGTGCTGAGCCCTTTATAGAGAGTATTACCTTTCAGCCTACAACAACCACACTGAGGTGGGCATTATCATCCTTGCCAAATAGCTATAGTTGAGTACTCCCTTCCGTGATAGGTAGCTGACTTTAAAAGACAGACCTGTAAAGACTACCTTAAATGGCAAAGGCTGTGATCCAGGCAAGGCCCTTGAGATGAGAGATGGTGTTGGATTATCTAGGTGGGCACTCAATGCAATGACATGCATCCCCGTGAAAGGGAGGCAGAGGGAGATCTGAGAGACGACACAGAGTAGAGAGGCTTCCCAGGTGGCGCTGGCGGTAAAGAACCCGCCTGACAATGCAGGAGACGTAAGAGATGAGGGTTTGATCCTTGGGTTGGGAAGCTCCCCTGGAGGAGGGCATGGCAACCCACTCCAGTATTCTTGCCTGGAGCATCCCATGGACAGAGGAGCCTGGTGGGCTAGAGTCCATGGACTCGCAAAGAGTTGGACATGACTGAAGTGACTTAGCATGCACGTGTGCACAGAGAAGAGGAGATAATGTGAAGACAACAGAGGGACAGTTGAAGGTGTTGGCCTTGACGTTTGAAATGATGTAGCCACAAGCTAAAGGATGCTGGAGGTACCAGTGGCTGAAAGAGGCCAGGAACCATCCTCCCCTAAAGCCTCTGGAGGGAGTCTGGCCCTGCTGACACGTTGATTTCAGCCTCCAGAACTATGACACAGTGCCTTATTGACCTTCTTAGCCACACAGTTTATGGTAACTTGTTACATCAGCTCCAGGAAATGAAAGACCCCATGTCTCACCTGCATCACATCAGCCTCACAGCTGACCTCTTGGGAGTCCAGTTCTTGCCTCTCTAGTCCACCCTGCACACTTAATTTTCCGTAACTCCTCTGCATGGGTTTCAAATCTTTTTGAAAGATTTGAAAGACCAGACTATAGTCTGGTCCTCCCTCCAACCAGCGCCGCAATAGTTTCTGTTAGTAATAATCATAGTAGTGATAGTGACCTCTCAGCTGAGTGCTTTGTTGTGCTGAGGGCCTTACAGAGAGTCTCACATTTCATCCTGAACAACCGCCCTGAGGTGGGCATTATTATCCTTCCTTTCCAGATGAGGAAATCGAGGCCTGTGCGAGCAGCCTGTTTCTGCCCTCAGCCCCAGGCGTTAGCGCTCAGGGCGTGTCCCCCTGCTGGGACACTAGCAGGGTGATCTGAGAGCCTTGTTCTCCCATCTGCTTGTGCAAAACTCACCCACCTTCCAGACTTCATGTGTGTACGCCTTTCTCCACCAACTTCTCCTGAATACCCATCTGTCACCTGTCTCTGAATTCCCTGTGAATTGTAGGCCGAATCTGTTTCACAAACTGTAGAAATAGGATTCTGCTTTGTAGTTTTAAAAATTCAAAACTTACTGGGAAAGAATATTCTGTGTAGAGCACGATTTAAAAGCAAAACAGAAACCCAAAGTACCCTACTCAGTGATGCCTGACCCTCAGGAGGCACTGATTCTTTTTACTGAGATTTCTCCCTAATTTTAAATAAAATTAATTCACACTTTTTTTGGGTAACGTATCCTGTTAGAAATTCCCTGGGCTGTGTAGGTACCCTGATGACATTACCTAGAAAATCTGATTGCCATGTAGCCTGTATGTAGGTGTTCTATCCGTCTAGAGCAGTACTGTCTGCCTAATGGAAACACACTCTGAGCAGCAAATGCAAGCCACTCTTTTTAAAATGTTTAAAGCAACTGTATTTTAAAAAGTAAAAGAAACAAGTGAAATTAATCTTATTTGACCCAATACTGTATTTTGCTTAACTCAATATATCCAAAATATTCAATACTGTCATCTCAACATGTAATCAATATAAAAATTTTTGAGACATCATTTTTGGTTGGTTGTACTGTCTTCAAAATATGAAGTGTAATTTATATCCACGCCATATGGAAACTTGGACTAAGCGAATTTCAGGTATTCAACAGTCAATATCAGATGATGTAGGTCTAGAACTACAACTTTTTTTGGAGACTAGATTTCCAAGTTCTGTTCTTCTGTAAAATATCTAATTTGAACTCAACAAAATGAGATGCCTTTTCTTGATGTCTACAGTAAATACAGAAAATTACAGAGAAGAAAATAAAGCTTCCCAGTATTACAACATTCCAGACTTTTTTCCCTAAGCATAACTAAAAATATACAGACTTTTAAAATTAAAAGCATTCTGTTAGTACTATTTCATAATATTCTGATTTGGAAACTTAGTCCTCTCCTGAAGGCTGTCCCATGTATGTTGGTTTCCTAAGTAGGTTTTAAATCTAGAAAACAAAGATCATGTTTCAGACCGTTCCTACATACCTCAAAGAATATGATTGAGCACACAAAACTCAATAAATAGCTGAATTGACAGAAAAATATCAATAAATATTTATAGAGTGGGATTGGCTTATAAACTGGATTTGAGAGTTGGACAAACCCAGTTGAACACCTCATTTTGGTCTGGAATCACCCTCTGAAATTGGAGATAAGATCTTGTTACTTGCTAGTGGCTAAGTATGGGGTGATCTGTTAAAGCTCCCCCAGCCTTGCTTTTCCCAGTGGTATAGATGAGAAACACGTGCAGGCTGACCTTATTAATTCTGCCAACTCTCCCAGGGTCGTGTGAGACCCAAATGAGATCATGTTTGAATGACATCATGCCAACAGCGGCCCTCTGTAAAATCAAGGGGCACGTTGCCATTCGTCTTTCTAACCTTGTTACCCTGTGTGAACTGTGCTCTTAAATATGCTTAGAATTTGTTCCTGGCCATTGACTCAACCCATGTTCTTGGTAACGCTAAGATTATAGACTTCAAATGACTAGTACTGTATTAGTTTTAAATCTTTACTTTTTAACAGTATGTAGCTTCTCCTAGAATTTCAACCATATTTATACCCAATTTTTAAATTTTTAATAACTGGTGTTCACTGCTAGTCCTTAGTCCCCTTATTATTTTTTAAATTAATTTTTATAGAAAAATAGTTGCTTTACAGTGTTGTTTCTACTGTACAGCAAAATGAATCGGCCAAATATATACATATATCCCCTCTCCTTTGGACTTCCTTCCCATTCATAGCATCACAGTGCATTAAGTAAAGTTCCCTGTGCTATCCAGTATGATCTCATCAGTTGTCCATTTTATGTATAGTCCTTAGCCCCCTTCGGAGAAGGCAATGGCACCCCACTCCAGTACTCTTGCCTGGAAAATCCCATGGACGGAGGAGCCTGGTAGGCTGCAGTCCATGGGGTCGCGAAGAGTCAGACTGACTGAGCGACTTCACTTTCAGTTTTCACTTTCATGCACTGGAGAAGGAGATGGCAACCCACTCCAGTGTTCTTGCCTGGAGAATCCCAGGGATGGGGTCACACAGAGTCGGACACGACTGAAGTGACTTAGCAGTAGCAGTAGCCCCCTTAAATCATGACTTTCTTATTCAAATTTTAAAATTCTGTGAATATCTCAAGTAATTGTTTTAGAAAAATAGAGTGTACTAAATCTTCTAGCTCATTAATGTCTGAAATATCTGAAGCATAAAGGATTTTTTATATTGGGGTTGACAGATAAAATACAGGACACCCAATTAAATTTGAATTTCAGGTAAACAATAAATATATTTTAGTATGAATGTGTCCCAAAATACTTATACTAAAAACATATTGTTTATCTGAAATTCAAATCTTATTTGAGTGCCCTGTGCTTTTACCTGTTAAATCTGGTAATCTTTTTTTTTTTTTTTTGACTCTGTATAGAATTCTTGGGTTATAGGCTGTTCCTGCCACAAATTTTATTTTGAATATTCTAAATAAAACATTATATTGAGCAAGACCAAAACAAACAAACAAACAAAACCCTCTATGAATGAGGTGCCATTCTTCTGTTACGGTGAAGTCTGATTGTTGTTTCTCTTTGGGCAATCTTTTCTTTTTTTCCTTCTGAATGCCTATAGGGAATTTTCTTTATTTTCATAATATTAAGTATTTTTGAGAACATATTGGAATTTGGGGGCTTTAATTAAGGCTCTCATATGGTTTTTGAGACTCCTGAAATTAAATTGCATATGTGGTAGTTAATGTGTCTGATTTATTTTAAACTTTCCTATCCTCACCCTCTGTGTACAAATCTGAGCTTTTTGAGGGTGTCAGTTGTATATCTGTAGCACTGAGTCTGTAATCCATTGAACCATGAGGGGGAGCTGAAGAAATGTTGGCTAAAAGACCAAATGAATGAGTGGGGGCTAAATGTTAGGACAGGCTGAACAGTTTTCAAAGTCTCACACGGGGTAGATAAGTCAATGCCCAATACCTATTGAACAATATGAAGATAAAGACAAACCCTGACAATAGCTCTCTGACATAAAGAACATCCTCAAGAATGAAGGATATGGGTTTCAAGGAAAGGGGAGAATAAAATAGGCCCTGATTCCCAGGAGGGTGAATATGAGGCCAAAAAAATTTAGTTATGAATTGTAGGCCAATAAGCTCTTACTTATTTAGAAGCAGAGTAAAACTCATGTTTCATTTTGTCACCCTTGCTGAGAGACCCAGGAGCATGAAAAAAATAGTTTTTTCCACTTTCTAGAAAATGACAGTAAGTTGTCCCCTGGTGTTGAGAAGTGCAACATTCCAGCGTTTGATGGAGCCAAGAGGCCAGTGAGGTCTCTGGGGTCCGGTCCAGACAGCCCCAAGAGAGTGGCGTGAAGGGTGGCTGACTTATGAGGCCATCAGCACGTCAGGGAGGGAACAAAATTTCCTTTGTTATAAGGGCTACAACCCTGAATCAGAGACCTAATTCCTAGCCTCAGGACTTCTTTAAAATGGAATCATAGCTGGACTTTGCCATGGAGCTCAGCTCCAAGGTCCTCATTCTTTGAAGAGAGTAAAGAGCTCAGTATCTTTCACTTTATCACCCATATCTCCTGTTCTTCCCTGATTGAAGCAATTAATTCATTTATGTCAAGCAGCATGATAGGTGCTGTGAATAAGACTTCTCTTGACTGCTTGTACTTCAGCACAAATCCATTTTCTTTAGGGCAATAAAAGTAAATATTCTTTAAATGATCAAATCCTAACTTAACCTCAGTCAGATCTAAGGAGATTCTAACTTCACTCTCTACCGCCTTACATTCCTTTATCTGCCTATGGTTTTTTCAGTCATGTGAGACTCCATGGCATCTGATTTCCCATGAGGTGCTATTCTTTAAGAATTAAGCAACAATCATGATGAGGGTCAAGCTCCCAGTTTTCTAGAATTCCACCCTGGAGTCACTTTCTTAACCTGAGCTTGAACTCAGCACCATGTTGGATGCAGCCCCTTAGATAGTGGTTGATACCCCCAAGAAGTTCCCAAGGCTCTCTCATAATTAAAAAGGCTGAGTGACTCCAAGGGCCCAGAGCAAAGGTTCTCTCGTTCCTAGAGCTGTGTCACCACTCTACCTGATAAAATGTAAGGTCAAATCCTTGAACAGCACCATTAGCAGTTTGTGAATCTGAGCAGGGGGATGTCACACTAGAGGTTTTCAGTAGGCATACACATGTATGTAGGCCAATATATGTTACTGCTTTGTGACTAAGTTGTGTCTGATTCTTGAGACCCCATGGACTGTAGCCCACCAGGCTCCTCTGTCCATGGAATTTCCAGGCAAGAAAACATCAGTAGGTTGATATGTAGGCACGTAATATAACATAGACAGCTGTGAGTTGCAAATCATGGAAATGAGCAGTACAACTAGAGAAACTGGATCAGACCCTGTGTAGATCTTTTCTCTTGCCTCTAGAGATTTGCCTTGATCAGAACCAAAGTGTTGGCATTTTAACCATTTACTGACACTGTTATAGCCACGCTTTCCAGGAAACAGACTCACTCAGAAGGACAATGCAGATAGTGGAGTGCAGTTTATTACACCGGCGGGCCCAAGGCAGAATAGGCGGGCCCAAGGCCCTCTTAGCCAAGGGCCCCGACCAGCATTTGTGAAAATCTTTTATACCCCATGTGTCCAAACCCACTACCCCAATTCCCTTGAGACTTACATAAACAAAGGAAGGGTAAATACAACTACAATAACCCCATCATTCACGTGTTATGTGTTCAAACAGTCAATAATCAATAAGCCCGCAGTTACATTCCAAATAGTTAATAACTGATAAGCCTGTGCTTACATTCTGATAGATAGTGTCCGGAGGCAGGGGTGATTAGTGTCTGTTCTTCAAGATTCCCCTGCCCAGAGGGGGGTCTTATCCTTCCATTGTCATTCCCACAGGCGCTAAGCACAGAGTTCAGAGTCCACTGGAGAGGTGGCCGCGCAGGATCAGCACAGACAGGCCTGAGATGGAGTCCAGGCCCTATGAATTCCTTCTTCAACACTGCCTTTTTTTTTTTGACAGCACTGCACAGCATGCAGGATCTTAGTTCCTGACCAGGGATTGAACCTGAGCCCCTTGCATTTGAAGCATGAAATCTTAACTACTGACCGCCAGGGAAATCCCTCTCTGTTTTCTTGAATTAAGAGATTTGATTCCTATGAGACACCAGAGAAGACAAAGAAGCACTTGTGTCTGCCAGCTTGAAGATGTTGTGTAACATTTAGAACTTCTTTCTTATTGCCATAGGGCAAAGAGGCAATTTCTGACTCATAGGACTAAGTCTTGCTTGTATGCAACATCATTTAAAGTGTGGTATTTTACTACACAATTCTAGGTCATGGAGGACCCATTGTTCTATCTTGAAGGGCATGGCTTAACTGTTAATGACACCGTGAAAATCCACTAAGGGAGATCAAGCAGATGGCTCTGACATTAAGAGATAAAAGTCATCTTTAATGGAGTTGACTGTGGTTACTGTAAGCAGGTGCCCCAAAGTAGCATAAATAGACAAGATAAAAGAGGTATAGATGGGTTTTACAATTCCCTTACCTTATTAAGTGGGATAAGTAATTTGCCACCCGATTAGAAGTGGGAGAAGATGTGTGCACTATTGTGTGGCCCCAGACCACTTTAGCATTGACTGTCCCCTTTCTTCCCATTCCATTCCCCGTGATTGATCCTGTTAAATATAAAATACTTGAGGAACAGAAAGCTAATAAATTTGGGGGAAATGTCATATGGTTTTTATTCTAAGGATCACTGTATAGGGTAATGAAGAATCCTTTTGAAGTGGAGAATGTGGATAATTCTAATAAGGTTAATTCTTGAAACCAGGACTTTGAACAGAAGAGATTGGATGGGCTCAGAGAAAGGAGTTGGGCCTGTGGTCCAGATAAGGTCATCACATGTTGAAAAGTCACAATATACCATACAGATGGAAGAGAAGGCTGGCTAAAGGGAGATGCCATGCCATATCTGAGGTTAGACTGGGCAAGAGGACTCATATACAGAGCAAGTTCTGGATGTCAGATCAGGTCTAAAGGGCTGAAATATGATGGGGCACCAGGGGGAAATCAAACTTTCTGGACTAGAAGCTGTCCTCTGACACAACAGGATGATCTGGTGGTGGAAAGCAAGGACCTACAAGGGAATTAAGGACATCGGAGTAGGATCCAGGCAAGCAAGGAATATTTTAGGAATCCAGACAATAAATGATTGGGTAGCAGAGAGAGTCAGACCAAAAATTCTTGAGCTCCAGGAATAGTGCCCAGACAGACACCCAGAACACTATTACATAAAAACTAAGAAGGATCAACAGCAGGGTGATGATAATAGTATCAATGACAACAACCATAATCAACATGAATAACCATAGATAACACCTACTGAGTAGTTACCATGTACTGGGCTAAGTGCTTGACCCTTCCATGTCTTCTATCTTTATTCAACAGAAGAGAAAGTAGAGAGATAAAGTACACATTCAAGGTGATGCAGGGCTAAGTGTCAGAGCTAGGATCTGAACCCAGATTTGTCTAATCCCAAGCTCATAAGCTTCCCCCTCTTCAGGACAGTTCCTGACAAAAGCTCTCTTCCTGAGATTCTGCGGGGGAAGCCTGGGCCCACAGCAAAGACAGCTAAACTTGACATCCAAAGCAGATCTGTGCGGCTCCCAAAATTTACATAAATAAATATCAAGCTTGGTTATGTGAAAAAGAAGAGCCTAAAAAAACCCTGAAAAGTAATCACCCTACCATGCTCAACACTAGTGAAGATCTTTATGGAAATCTTTTTCTGCTCTGGGACTGTTGTCGCTATTGTTCAGTTGCTAAGTCATGTCCAACTCTTTGTGACCCCATGGACTGCAGCACGCCAGGCTTCCCTGTCCTTCACATCTCCCAGAGTTTGCTCAAACTCATGTTCACTGAGTCGATGATGCCATCCAACCATCTCAGCCTCTGTTGGCCCCTTCTCCTCCCTTCAATCTTTCTCAGCATCAGGGTCTTTTCCAATGAGTTGGCTCTTTGAGGCTGTACATGACACAATTAAAATGTGAAGTGATATTGCTGGGGACCACAGAAGGAAATGGGGAACTCTCATATACACTAGCTGTAGATTGAATTGTGTCCTCTCAAAAGATATACTAAGGACTTCCCTGGTGTCTAGTGATTGGGAATCTGCCTGCCAATATAGAGGAAACAAGTTCAATCCCTGGTCCAGGAAGATTCCAGATGCAACTAAACCTGTATTCTACAACTACTGAGCCCATGTGCTACAACTACTTAGAAGCCCAGGCGCCCTAGAGCCCATGCTCCAACAAGAGAAGCTGCCGCGAGGAGAAGCCTGAGCAGAGAGTGACCCCTGCCCAAGGACAGCAAGGAAGACCCAATGCAGTAAAAAAAAAATACAAGCAAACAAAAATCCTCCTAAAATCAAAAGACATGTTGAGGTCCTGATAGCCAAGAACCTGTGAAGGGGATCAGGGTCTTTGTAGATGCAATCATGTTAAGAGGAGGTTGCACTGAACTAAAGTGGTCCTACATCCAAAGACTGGTGTCCTTACCAGGAAAGAGAGATTTGGAGACACAGAGATACACAGGGAGGAAGGCCATGTGATGATGGAGGCTGAGATTGAAATTATGCTGCCATAAACCAAGGAACACCAAGAATTGCTGGCACCCACCAGAAACTAGGAGAGGCAAAGCAATGTGCTTCCTTGGAACCTCCAGAGGAAAGATGGTGTTGCCCAAACCTTGATTTCCAACTCTGGCTCCCAGAACTGTGAGAGACTAAATTTCTGTTATTTTAAGCCACCCAGCTTGTGGTAATTTATTACTAAATCCCTGATGGGCAGAGGTAAATTGATAACATTTTCTTGAAAGTAATTCAACAAATGTATTAAAACTTTAAAGATTCCTCTTGTCAAGATTCCTATTTTACTAAACTATCCTAAGATACTTTCTATAGATTAAGATCCATAAAAGATTTATTCATACAGTTAATTGTGGCATTCTGTATAATATTTTTCCAAAGGAAACCTAATAGTTCATAAGGAATGATTAAATAGACTATTTTATATTCATAGGATAAAATATTATACAACCATCAAAACATGTAAATGCTTTTTAGTAACATGGAAAAATATTTAACTTATAATGTTAAATGAAAAAAGGGGGGAAGAAATATTCAAATCAATATGATGATAACTAAAATACGCACGGTGAAAAACTGGAAGAAAATATATCAAAAGATTAATGGTGACTATCCTTGGGTTTGGGAACTATGGGTAACATTTTTTTCTTTAAGTCTTTTGGTATTTTAAAATAGTCTATAATGAGCATATATTACTTTGTCTAATGAGATGAAAGAACTTATAAAAAAGTTAGAGGAATTGTTATTAGAAGGTTAAAAAGGATGTCAATTGAAAAGTCATGTACAAAGACTGGTAATCTGTCACTATTATTTACACTGATGCTGTATAATGGGGTAGATACTTTTAATGTCAACACTATTAATGATGATTATATTTCCACTGAGATTAATAGTACCATCCAGGGGTTACCATTTGCAAAACATTCTCATCTGACATCTGCTATCTCATTTGATTTTTATGCAAAACATTTTCATTCCACATGTATTATCTCCTTGGGTAAGTTAAAACAAGTCTGTAAAGAGTAGGCATCGCTATGCTTCTTTTGTGGAGGGCACTGAACCTGAGATGTGGGTAGAACTGAGACAGGATAGGACGAACTGAGGACTGCCTAACAGACAGGCTTTCTTGCCTGAGGGGCAGGGCAGGACCAGGCCAGCCCTAGGTGGCCTGAGTGTGACCTGTGACATATCACTGATGCCAGCTTCCATCTGGTAGCCCCCGGCTCCCCCCTCCCCAGAATAATCAGCTGCCTGGAAGATCTCTTCTGGCTCTAAAACCCTGTGGTCCTAAAACCCCTGAGGTTTGGAGAGATGGAGAATTGCCTGGCAATCTTTACCTTTTTGTTCTCCCTGATTTCTTCCTAGAGATGAGATAAATGCCCTCTCACTCTCTCTCCGTTTCTTCTCCAAGAAGAAACCCCTGGACTATCCTCTTTATCTTTTTGTAAATGATAAACAAGCCGAACTCTATGGACACAGAGTTCATACTTTTTCAGCTGACCCCTCTTTTGTACAGAGGCTATGGAAACATTGACACATTCATAACCAGCAGTTTGTTTATTGCATCATCTCAGGGACAAGGTGCAGGGCCACGATGAGACAGACTCCACTATTTCAGCCTCTCTCTCTGCTCCCTCGGACCTGACAGCTTGTCATCAGACAGGCGCTCCCCCAGTCTGGCTTTCTCCTCTCTCCTGCCTCCTGTTACCCAAATAATAGAGTCATAAAATTGAAAGACGGAAGACAGCTCAGTAAGTCAGCTCATCTAGCTCTCAGGCTGGGGTAGGATCATTCCTAAATCAACTCAGCGTTCTACCCTTATTGAAACTCTCTTCATTTGATAACTGCTTCCAGGGCCGTAGGAAAAGGCATCAGAATATAAAGCAAAGGTTCCACTTTCCACATCCCATTTGTGTTTGAGTATAAATTATAAAGGGCTCTTTAATTCTACGTCCCAGTTTCTAGCAGTACAGGGACTCTAATGGATTCATCTGAAATTACATTAGCTCCAGCCTCATCATTCTTGCTCTGTTTCACAAGCTTGCCTGGGGGAGGCTGATAAATTGAGTCCTGCCAATCAGATGACTCGACTGCCTCAGGGGAAAGCTTGGAGGGCTTCTCTCAAACCTTGGTATTCATTCATAAACGTTTATTAAACGCTTACGAAGTGTAAGGTGAAATCTAGGGCCTTTCCTTTTCCTTTCTCTTTCTCCTTCCCTCCTTCTTTTGGAAAAATATTCTCTGAGCCCCTACTAGAGTGTGACGGATGCAGTGGAGACACTGAGATGGATTACAGATGGCCACTGCCAAGGAGGAGCTCATAGTAGATGGGGGCAGGAGACGGGGAGGCCCTTGTTAGCCATGAGATCTTGCGATAGACACGTCACTTCTCTGAGTTATTTCCTAGGTGTAAGATACAGACAATTATCCCCTTCTCAAAGGGTGGATGTGAAGATTAAATAATATCATGAATGTAAATCATCTGCTACAAAATTTGGATCAGTAAATATTGGTTTCCTTCTGTTTCTGATAATTACAATATAACCTGTGTTAGGATAATCAGAATTGTATACTCTTGGAGCAAAGAGAGGACTTGGACCCTGAGCTCCCACCTACTCAGGGGCACAGTGAAGGTGGCGGTGGGGTAGGCGAGACATAGGGCACTGATATCATGGGCCATGGGAGTTTTATGAGCTTCCTGGGCCATAGGGTGCTAATGTCATGGGTTATGTGAGTTTGATGAGCCTCTTCAGACAGACAATGACTCCATGGAGAAACTGGCTTCACGCTAAGATTTATAAGTGATTTATTTGCTGGGTGTTGCCCTTTAAAAAGAAGGAGCTCACCCTGAGGAGGGAGTCAAAATGTACAATCTGGTTGAGACACTGGCAAGGGACTGGCGAGGAGGAATGCATTTTTTTTTTCTGATTACAACACACAGCTTGTGGGATCTTAGTTCCCTGACCAAGGATAGAACCAGTACCCCCTGCATTGAAACAGTGGAGTCTTAACCACTGGACCACCAGAAGTCCCAGAAGAATGCTTTAGAGGGTGGTGGTCAAACAGTCTTCTGGTCTCACCTTCTGAATTTTTCAGGTGCCTTGGGAATGGGTGAGCTCTCAGGAAGCAAACAAGCAAATTAAAGGAAAAAACTCAAATCATAAGAAGTGTCACTAGAAACTCCCTTTTGTGGTCTACCAGGTTTTAGATGATGGGAAGTCTGATCTCAGCTGGAGAAACACTGAGTTGGAGATGCTTCTAGGATACCACCATAGAGATGCTAATAGAAGTCAGAAATACCATCCTAGGCACTGCCAGGTGGTGTTAGTGGTAAAAAACTCACCTGCCAATGCCAAAATGTCATCCTAGGATTCAGGAGAAAGGTGGAAGCAGGAGACATAGATTCGGTTATTGGTCTGTGTGTGCTTTACGTTACAGGAAGACACAGGATCATCAGTGGAGAGAACTGTGATGGGCATAGGACAAGAGGCTCTAGGCATTCATCAAGAGGAGTATGAGAGGTGGTGGTCTGAATCTATAGGACCCACAGAGTTGAAGAAAAGCAAAGGATAAAGGCAAGTTGAGCTATTTCAGCCTGGACTCTGTGAGGTTGAGCCCTTTGCCCTAAAGGTTTAGAAACCAAACTTTATTAGTTCACGCAAGGGGTAAGCTGATCAAGATCTAGGTAAGGTGATCAATTCATATAAACAAGCCCCAAAGAATCTGCTTTCCAAGTAAGAATGGGGTTCTAGCAATTCACAAGGGAGAATGCAAAGAAGCACAAAAGTAATCAGGTACTGATTATAGTAGGGGTCCCCAGCCTCCAGGATTTAATGCCTGATGATCTGAGGTGGAACTGATGTAATAATAATAGAAATTAAGTGCACAATAAATGTAGTGCACTTGAGTCATCCTGAAACCATCTTGCACTAAAGGACATCCATTCCAAACTCTTACTGCTTTGCATGCCATCTTCCTGCAAGATAGAGATAGTTCTATAATAAAACTAATATTTGCTGTCTTCAAAAGTATTCTGCAAAGGGCATGCTACAGAATAATAGTGTGACTGGAAGCTCCCTAAAATGTGTGATAAATTTTAATAAATAAGCTAAATAAGTTTGGCAAACTCTAAATCCTTCTCTTGGATGTTCACAAAGTACATTTGGGTTAAAAACTAAAAGGTACTAGAATAAAGTAACCCATTACCCCTAGCCCAGCATCCCTAAGTCCTTCATCGAGGAGCTCTCTCACCTGTGATACCAGCTCTCATTTCTGGCCTGGTCTAGTCTATCTATGCCATAGTGTAATCAATAGCACCTCAAGTATATAATAGACATCTCAAACTTAACATGTTCAGAAGCCAATCCTTGACACCTATCTCTTCAAGCCTATTTTGCACCTTCTCATCTTAGTAAATGGTAACTTCATTTTCCAGTTTCTTCATCCCCAAATCTCAGAGGCACCTCTCTTTTTCTAATACATCATGTGCAAAAAAATTAGCAAATCCTATTAAGCTTGTATTTAAAAGCAGGAAATGCCTATATAATATCTTCCTGAACAAAGTAAAAATGGGCAGTCAAAATTCGATTCTATTCAATGCTTTCTTTACTCTTGTGGAAGAGAGCAATAGCATGTACCAAACA
Organism: Cervus elaphus; assembly: GCF_910594005.1. Classification (NCBI taxonomy): domain Eukaryota; kingdom Metazoa; phylum Chordata; class Mammalia; order Artiodactyla; family Cervidae; genus Cervus; species Cervus elaphus. Next base: position 41,670,859 of record NC_057821.1, on the reverse strand, counting down.
AGTGAAATAAATGTGGGCGAAAAGGGAGTATTGGTTTAAGTAAAAGGTCACATACTTACTAAAGGATTTGCAAAACAATCCAAGGAACTCAGCCTCATCACATGAAAGATGCTGGTTCTGTCTGCCCTCCCCCAGTGATAATCTGAAAGCCCATTAACTTCATTTGAACTGAGATGTAAACATAATCACCCAAACTCCAGTCTTACTAATATCGCAGGTAACCATAGCTTCCCTGCTGCTCCTCAAAGTTCTAAATCACCTTTAATCCACTTTTACATTCAATTTGATATTTTGTTCATGATGTGCTCTGATCTTCCAGTTGTACTACACCCCTAGGAAAAAGGGAAATGTTTTTTTTTATGAGAAAGATAATTTTCAATGATTAGAGTTAAGACGAAAAATCTTGTATATACTTTTCTTCCTGAACACACACCTATACCCTTGAGAGGACCTTGGCTCATTGTGTGCTCATGAAAAGAACACAATATCCTGAGTGAGTCAAACCTGGAGATGCCAAATGGTGATACACAGACTTTTTAAGGAACTGACCCAATATTTCCCTTTTGTCAATGAAGTGTTGAAGATAATCAGCATTGAGAGTGCTTCAGGAAGAGTGATAGTCACCAAGCGTCTTTGTTATCTGTTACTGATTTGGGGTGGCTGCTCGTAGGGACTGAAAGTCTCCCAGTGGAAATAATGCCAAGTGTATTGGTGTTCTTGGCTACCAGTACCATCAGTGGTGACATGCACAAGTATAAAGGCAAAGTGCAGTGAAGTGAAGTCGCTCAGTCGTGTCCGATTCTTTGCGACCCCACGGACTGTAGCCTACCAGGCTCCTCCGTCCATGGGATTTTCCAGGCAAGAGTACTGGAGTGGGTTGCCATTTCCTTCTCCAGGGGATCCTCCCGACCCAGGGATTGAACCCGGGTTTCCAGCATTGTAGGTGGACGCTTTACCGTCTGAGCCACCAGGGAAGCCCACATAAAGGTAAATAAGTGCTTTTTAAAAAGTGGTTCCTCTTCTTTTCCCAGAGTACGCATGGCACATTTTTGGTGATTACAAGCAGAATGACTTCAATGTCCTGAGAAACTCTTCCTTCTACTCTTGACTGCCACTGTTTCAATAAAGGTTGCTGTTAGAAAAATGTCAAGAGAAGGGACGTTTCTAACTTCTCTGTATCAAAGCAAAAAAGGCAATGGTTTAAAATAAAATAAAAAACACATGTGTATGCACAACACATGCATACATACATATATATATTTCAGGCTTTACTTTTTAGAGCAATTTTAGGTTTACAACAAAACTGAGAGGAAGGAAATCTGTATTTATTAATAATAGCAGTGCCTTGTATTAGGTTCCTATGGCTACTGTAACAAGGCACCACAAATTTGGTGATTTAAAATAACAGAACTTCATTCTCTTACTTCTACTTTGAAGGCTAGAAGTTCTAAACGCAGCAGGGCTCCTCTCCCTCTGGGAACTCTAGAGGAGAATCCATTCTCTGTCTCTTCCGGTTTCTGGTGACTGTCAGCATCCCTTGATTTGTGGCCACAACACTCCACCCTCTGCCTCTGTGGTCACATCGCCTCCTCCTCTTCCATCAGTGTTCTCCCCCTAAGTCTCACCTTTATAAGAACACTTATCTGTATAATAGGGGGAGAACTCATCTGAAGATCCTTAACTTCATTGAATCTTCACCCCCTCCCCCTCCGCCCCTTTGACCAGGGTTTCATGAAGGAGTCTTTTGGGCCTAGAAAAGAGAACAACAGTCTCAAAGGCCCCTTGCTGAATCATCTAACTTCGGAGAAAACAAAGCATAACTTTAGTTCCATCTTGATGCTCCAGGCCAGCTGCATCTATCTGGGACTTATCACCCCCTGTCCGGAAACCTACTACCCCCTACACCCGCCCAGAAGACTTATCACCCCCTGCCCAACTACAAGTGTCATCTCAACAAAAGAATACTCAAAATATCCCGCCTGATTGACGTTTCCCTTATCGCTTCCACAAACCTCCCTATAAGTATGAAGCCTCCCTGATCCCTTTCGGCGCTCAGCCTGGTCGTTAGGCTGACTGTCGCCCCTCCTTGCCTGAATAAAGGTAACCTACTTCTGTTGAGGTCGTCTTTCCTTTTCTGCCTCACCGGAACTTTGCCTTACATTTTTGGTGCCGAAACCCAGGAGGGGGCGAGGCACTCGTCTCACTCTCTCTCACTCTCCCTCCCTCTCACTGTTTTCCCCTTTTCCCCGGAGTCTGGGAGCGCAAACATCCTCCGAGCTCACTTCTCTGCCAGGGCTCTTAAGTTCCCCTCGGGGACGCCTAGTGCCTTCGTGAGCGGTGCAAGTCTTGTGCTAAGGCTTTATTGATGATTTGCGTACCCCCAGGCCTCGGCTTTACCCCCTTATCTCTCTCTCTCCGACGACCTCCAGAATAGGGACCTCTTTCCATTCGACCGCTCTACATGCAACACTCCACTCCAGCCGGCCCCTAGATTAAGGTAAGATCCGATCCGGACGGAGTTCTAGAGGCGCCCTAGAATTCAGTCCTCTCCGGGTCCCAGGGACCCCCGGCCCAGGGCCACTCTGTGGGCGACGGTGGGGGACGCTCCACCTCAACACAGAGCTCTCTTCTCATAACTCCTATTGCGACTGCGGGTGACGACTCGAGTTCCCAATAGGAGCCTCTGCTTGCCTTTCAATTATCGGGTCTGGCCACTCTGTCCCAAAAGATTCCCCTCTGGCCTGTGTTCTCAAAAATCTCAAACCACTCTCACTCACTGAACTCAAAGCTAACCGCTTAAAGCAACTCTGTACACAGATTTGGCCTCAATACCAATTAGACAATCAAGACCGCTGGCCTGAGGTCGGCACATTTGACTTTAACATTCTCCAAAATCTCACTGACTTCCTTAAACGGAATGGCAAGTGGTCGGAGATCCCCTATGCCCAAGCCTTTTGGGCTCTTCGGAGCAGGCCCTCCCTATGCCAGGCCTGCTCCACCCACGAAGTCCTTCTATGCACCTTGCCTCCCAAGCAAAAGGGCTCTTCTTCCTCAATTAACCGCAGACCGCAACCTTCTGCACCCCCAGAGTTCGACCCCGCGGACGAACCCCCTCCCTACCTGCAACCCCGCCGCCCCTCTCCTTCCCCTTCATCCAACTCACCTACTGGCCCCAAAACCTCTCCTGACTCCCCCTCAGCCCCGCTACCCCATCTCCCCGACTCCCCCTCCCCCCTTCCTTCCCCCCCTGCCACACGGTCACGTACCCAACACATGTTTCCCCTAAGAGAGGTCGCAGGACCAGAGGGCCCCACCCGAGTCCATGTGCCATTTTCATTGTCAGATATGAGCCAGATAGAAGAAAAGTTAGGATCATTTTCTGAAAATCCTACCAGATACAGAAAAGAATTCCTGAGACTCTCCCAGGCCTATAACCTCACATGGAGTGATGTATATTATATCCTAAATGCCACTCTCACCCCAGATGAAAAAGACTGTATCTGGCAAGCGGCAAAATCCCATGCTAATCATTTACATAACCAAGACCCGGACAGCCCTGTTGCTGATGAGGCGGTGCCTCAGTTAGATCCCCACTGGACTCACCAGCCCGGTGACCCAGGTATCAGGAGACTCAATCATATGATCACCTGCATTCTAGAAGGAATGCAGAAAAATACTCATATCCATGTCAATTATGATAGAGTCAGGGAAGTCACCCAAGGGGCAGACGAAAATCCAGCCTTATTCTTGGCACGCCTCACAGAGGCAGTCCAAAAGTATACCAACCTAGATATCACTACCCCTGCTGGGTTACTGTACCTTCATGTTCAGTTCATCAGCCAATCTGCCCCTGACATCAGACGCAAGCTTTGCCAACTAGAAAACGGCCCTGAGACCCCCCAGAGAGACCTTCTAGAAGTAGCCTTCAAGGTGTTCAATAATAGAGAGGAGGAGGCTAAGAGAGAAAAAGAACGTGAGAGAAAAGCTAAATATGCCCTTTTGGCAGCAGCAATTAAAAAAAAAAATCAGCCTGGCCCAAGTCATCCCAGAACGGGTCTTAAGACTCCCCCCGGACCCTGCTTCTGATGCAACCAGTCAGGACACTGGGCAAAGGCATGCCCAAACCCACGGCCCCCGACAAAAGCATGCCCAACCTGTGGCCAATGGGGACACTGGAAGATGGACTGTCCCCGGGAGTGCCCTGGCACCCCTGGGGAGGTCCCCACCTCCCAGACCTGGAGAGTGGAATGTCCACAGGGACGCCCTGGCGCATCTGAGGAGATCCCCACTTCTCCCCGGAACCCCAGCCCAACTCTACAAGAATTGTTCCAATGATGGGGCCCGGGTTCTAGCCCCCCGGCCCGTGTCTTGAACACGAGGGTAGACGGGGTAGTGGCCGGAAAAAAGACCTCTTTTATAATAGACACTGGAGCCACTTTCTCTCTCTTAACTTCCTACTCTGGCCCAACTCAAGACTCAGAAATCACAATCAAGGGGGTCTCTGGAGTTCCCCTAAGGCCAAAAATCAGCCCTCCATTACTCTGTCAATTTGGAAAATCAACCCTTATACACTCATTCCTTATAATGCCTCAGTGCCCAATGGCACTTCTAGGGAGAGATTTGTTATCCAAATTGGGGGTCTTTATTACCATACCCCCCCTCGATACAGTCTCTATATTCTGCATGCAAATGGCACCTGGACAGTCCCTATCCCTCACCCCTGACCTTCCCTTAGATCTACCTGCCTTAGACCCCCAAGTCTGGGACACTGATCACCCATCAATAGCCAAACATCATCCCCCAGTCCACATTACCCTAAAAGACCCCTCTACTATAATCACCCAACAACAATATTCTCTCACCCCAGAGGCCCTCAAGGGACTTAAGCCTATCATAGACCGTCTTCTTCAAGCCTCTATCCTAATTCCTACCCATTCACCACACAACACCCCTATTCTGGCAGTAAGAAAGGGACCAAACTCTTGGAGACTGGTCCAGGACCTGAGAAAAATCAATGAGGCTATTATGCTGACATTCCCAGTAGTCCCTAACCCTTACACCCTTCTGTCTACCATACCCCCGACTGCAACCCACTTCACAGTATTAGATCTCAAAGACGCTTTTTTCACCATCCCCCTCCACCCCCTCTCCCAACCTCTTTTCGCCTTCACCTGGCAAGACCCCGAGACTCACGTTTCCCAACAGCTAACATGGACAGTTCTCCCCCAGGGATTTAGAGACAGTCCCCACTTTTTTGGACAGGCTTTACAAAAGGACCTACAGACTCTCAACCTAGCCCCGAGTCATCTCCTCCAATACGTAGATGACCTCCTCCTTTGTAGCTCAACCCGAAAACTCTGCCTCCAACATACTGCCAAACTCCTTGGGGCCCTAGGATCCTGGGGTTATCGGGTATCCCAATCTAAGGCCCAAATAGTCCAGACAAAAGTCACCTACCTGGGACTTTCCATATCCCATCAACAAAGAACTATTCCCCCAGATAGAATCCAGGCCTTAATTAACTGTCCACTTTCAAAAACAAAAAGGGAACTCCTGTCTATCCTCGACCTCCTAAATTTTTTCCGTATCTAGATCCCCAACTTCTCCCTTATTGCAAAGCTGCTCTATGAGGCAACTAAAGGATGACTAGATGAGCCCCTCTTTAATCGTTCCTCGCTGGTCAATCCTCTTCACCAACTCACCCGGAGCCTCCTCCGAGTGCCAACTCTCCACCTGCCAGATCACACCAGACCATTCTTTCTCTTTACACATTCCAACCAAGGACAGGCCCTGGGGCTTCTATGTCAGCGGGCTGGAGACACCTGGGCTCCCACAGCCTATCTATCAAAACAGCTGAACATGGTGACCAAGGGGTGGCCTCCCTGCATACAGGCCATTGCTGCTATCGCAGCCGTCGTACCTGAAGCAAATAAACTCTCTAGACATGCCCCTTTAAAAGTCTGTTCTCCACACACCTTCCGAGACTTGCTGTCACATGGGGCTTTCCTCTCCCTTCCCCCTTCCAGGGTACAGGTCCTACATGCCTTTCTCCTCGACCCTCAGCTCTCATTCTCCCCCTGCTCTCCCCTTAACCCCACCAGCTTATTACCCATGTCCTCTACAACAGACCCCCTCCTGCATAGCTGCAGCCTAACAGTAGATCTTACCCAAAACCCCTTCCAACATGTAACAGATCAGCCCATCCTAGACCCAGACACCCCACACTGGTTCGTTGATGGCAGCTCTCAAAAATCCCCACCGTTTGCAGGAGGATATGCCATCATTCAGGGGGACCTTCGTCACAATCATAAAACCCAGACAATTGAAGCTTCACCGCTGCCACCTCATACCACCTCCCAACAGGCAGAACTGATAGCTCTCACCAGAGCTTTAACTCTGGCTAAAAATCTAAGGGTTAACATCCACACAGACTCCAAATATGCCTATAACATACTTCACTCAAACATCCTAATATAGAGAGAAAGAGGTTTCCTAACCCAAAAGGGATCCCCTATTATTAATTCAGACCTGATTCACAAACTTCTAGAGGCAGCACTCTTACCAAACAAAGCCGCTGTCCTCCACTGTAGGGGACATCAAAAGGGAAGTCTCATATCAGCCTACAACAATGCTGCAGACCAGAAGGCAAAGGAGATAGCACTGTCCCATCCTTCCCTCCAGTCCCCTGTCATCTTATCTTTGACTCCACCCGACCCTCCCACCACCAGAGAAATCCTCTCTTATCTACACTCACTTTTTCATCCCTCATCCAAGACACTCCAGCAGTTCCTCTGTAACCACTTCCCCATATCCAATGCTGACCAACAATATTTAGATAACCTTACCCGCTCCTGTCAAACATGTCAACGTACTAACCCCAATTCCAACCTTAAACAGACATCCTTTCCAACCCATCAAATGCGAGGCAGCCTACCAGCACAAGATTGGCAGATAGACTTTACTCATATGCCCCGGGTCCGGAGAGTCAGATACCTACTAGTCCTTGTAGACACATTTTCGGGATGGGTAGAAGCATTTCCCACTACAAACAAAAGAGCCCACACAGTGGCCCAAATCCTCCTCACAGAAATTATCCCCAGGTTTGGGCTGCCTTCATCCCTACAGTCTGATAATGGCCCAGAATTTACATCCAAGGTCACCCAACAACTTGTCCAATTCTTACAGATACCCTGGAAATTTCACATTCCATACCGTCTCCAGTCCTCAGGAAAGGTAGAAAGGATGAATAGAATAATCAAAAAAACCCTTACCAAATTAACCCTGGAGGTACATCTGGATTGGACTAAACTTTTACCAATTGTTCTCCTCAGAATACGGGCTTTGCCCAGAAAGCCCCTGGGGCTGAGCCCCTTTGAGGTGATGTATGGACGGCCCATGCTCCCTCCTGGACTACCCCCGAACCTCCTCCCATACCAAGCTTCCTACACTCCCCTCTGCTGGCGCGACTCCGCAATGCCCTCTGGAGATACGTCAACCACAGTCTGCCTGCCCCTGACCCCCAAGCCTCCCTGCCCCCTATACAAATTGGGGACATGGTCTATCTGTCTGATAATCCCCAGGGTGACCTAACCCCAAAGTGGCAGGGACCATTCAATGTCATCCTCCTTACCCCAACTGCAGCTAAACTCAAAAAGGTCACCTCCTGGGTACACCTCTCTTGTCTAAAACGGTCACCTCCAATCCTGCGCTGCCCTCCTTAAATGACACCTATCAGGTCTCCCTCACAGGACCCACCTCCTTAAAATTCACCCGGCAACAACCCCTGTCAACCATCAGAGAGGACACTGAATGACCTGGACTCTCTTCAACCTACAACTGTTCCTGACCCAACTACTACAAGACCTCTGGATCAGCGCCCCGACAGGAACCTCCTTCAAAGACCTGACTACACTGGTGTCTCAACTGTGGCTCCAGGGAACCTTCTACAACCTGACTCCAGACGAAATTGATTTCTTTACTCTCATTCTCTACATCATTCTACATCCTAATGAGCACTGTTCCTCCTCAGATTCAAACAACCACCAACTTGGGGCCTTCTGCCCCTCACCCTGACTGGCCTCTCCCTGTCTTTCTAACCATAACTGCACTCCTAATCTTAATCCTTGCTATAGGCCTAGTAACTGTCTCCCCTCAGGACCTTCTCACCGCAGAAAAAGAGAGGGACCTGCCTTTTCCTAGGAGAGAACTGCTGCTATTTTGTTAATAAAACAGGCATAGTCCAGGGCAGAGTCAAAGAACTTAGAGACAGAATTGAACGCCGCAGGAAAGAGTTACAAAACCTTTACATTCCCCAAAACCTGTTCCAACAGATACTCCCTTGGTTGCTCCCTTTCCTGGGACCATTGGTACTTATCATTCTATTCCTCTTATTTGGACCCTGTCTCTTTAATCTCTTTCAAAGGTTTCTCCAAGAACAGATTCGGGCCATCTCTCGAGATCAGGTCAAGACCATTCTTCTTCTTGAGAGCCTCACCTCAAGCTCAGAAAAAGGAGACTGTGGGCCCTAGGATGACCCTCCATTCCAGACCCAAAACCGTCGCCCCTATCCAGCAGGAAGTAGCCAGAGAGATACGGCGCCCTTTTTCCTTTTTTTATGATTTCAGGGTCTGGAATGAAGGAGTCTTTTGGGCCTAGAAAAGAGAACAACAGTCTCAAAGGCCCCTTGCTGAATCATCTAACTTCGGAGAAAACAAAGCATAACTTTAGTTCCATCTTGATGCTCCAGGTCAGCTGCATCTATCTGGGACTTATCACCCCCTGTCCGGAAACCTACTACCCCCTACACCCGCCCAGAAGACTTATCACCCCCTGCCCAACTACAAGTGTCATCTCAACAAAAGAATACTCAAAATATCCTGCCTGATTGACGTTTCCCTTATCGCTTCCACAAACCTCCCTATAAGTATGAAGCCTCCCTGATCCCTTTCGGCGCTCAGCCTGGTCATTAGGCCGACTGTCGCCCCTCCTTGCCTGAATAAAGGTAACCTACTTCTGTTGAGGTCGTCTTTCCTTTTCTGCCTCACCGGAACCATGCCTTACATTTCATTCACAGTTTTTGAGATAAAGGCAAACACCTATCTTCGTGGAGGGCCACTATTCAAATATTTATTGTTTTCTGTGAGTGCCTTAAGTCAGACTTGCTAGTGGCTCCAAAGATTTTAAAATTAGCATTCTGTCCTGAGACTTCACAAAGCATAACTTCTTTGGGGACAGCTGCCGAAGACAAGACTAGATTAAAATTCTGAAGAGGAGGATGGTTTATAGAGGGAGTTAGAAACTCATAATCAATAGTTAGATCAGAGAAAGGAAATTAACATTGGCTAAATATCTTCCACCATTTGCTTTGAAATGTGGTCTCTTTCAATACTCATTACAAATCTATTTTGAACCATGCTTTTGTAAGTAGGGAAACAGAGGTTCAAGAAACTATACATTCCCAAGTCCCATAAAAAAACTAAGGGCTTAAATGAGATTTGAGGCCAAACTCTGACTCCTCTCACCAGGAGTGCTGCTTCTCCAGCAGGAGAGGGGATCTCTGGGTGCATTTGGGGGCCTCGGAATCAGCACATGCTCACGTGGACCTCCCTCTGCTGGGGTCCCCAGTGGGGAGAAGAGGGCATAGAACTCAGGAATTTGGCAAAAGCTGAGTCCTTGGTCTTAGCTAATAATTCCTGGATTCTGTATTAGGACAGGAGAGGAAAGAAATACGTCTGAAAGAGGTCTTCTCTGCCCCCACCTTTATGCATTATCACTATCATCATCTCTTCACAACCAGAGAACTGAATAGGCAAGTCAGACCTAAAAAATCAAAATGTGGCTTTCCAGGGCAGGACACTGAACGAGGGTGTTTGAAGGTATCAGCATAACAATTTTGTAATCAGTTTTTTCTTCAATTTAAAACAAAACAAAAACCCCAAAGCCCAAAAGACTAAGTTTTTTTGTGAAAGCTAATTATGACACTATGGATTTAAAAGTGAGTAAATATACTTTTGGGGGAGGGGAAAGCAAATACAATACAGGAGATGATAAAACAATTGTGATTTTCAAAATTAACATTTAGCTATGAATCTTAAATACTTCTTTGTTGAATAAAGAAACTTTTTCATTTGAATGACAAAGAAATGGAGAGAACACGTCCTCTGTGGTCCTGGGTACCAACTTCATTTCCTCTCTTACTTCTTCATCTTAAAGATAATTGAAGAGCATCTAAAGGCAATGTCCTTAATCTGCCTGAGAGGGACCTGCATTCACTGAGAAAGATCCTGATGGTCCAATCCCTGGTAAAAGCTGCATTTCCCCGTAGATGGAGGTTAAATGTTTAGAACTATTGAGCAGTTTTATCTCCTTTGCAACAATCATTAAACAGAGTAGTTCATTTTTAATTAGACTTATGTATGTGAATCACTAATTGTTTAATGATAAAGAATTTAATAATCAGTTTCAGTTCAGTTGCTCAGTCCTGTATGACTTTGCAACCCCATGGACTGCAGCGTGCCAGGCTTCCCTGTCCATCACCAACTCCCAAAGCTTGCTCAAACTCATGTCTATCGAGTTGGTGATGCCATCCAACCATCTCATCTTCTGTCGTCCCCTTCTCCTCCTACCTTCAATCTTTCCCAGCATCAGGGTCTTTTCCAATGAGTCAGTTCTTAGCATCAGGTGGCCAAAGTATTGGAGTTTCAGCTTCAGCATCAGTCCTTCCAGTGAATATTCATGGCTGATTTCCTTTAGGATTGACTGGTTTGATCTCCTAAAAGTCCAAGGGACTCTCAAGAGTCTTCTCCAGCACCACAGTTCAAAAGCATCAATTCTCTGGCACTTAGCTTCCTTTATGGTTCAGCTCTCACATCCATACATGACCACTGGAAAAACCATAGCTCTGACTAGATGGACCTTTGTTGGCAAAGTAATGTCTCTGCTTTTTAATATGCTGTCTAGATTAGTCATAGCTTTTCTTCCAAGGAGCAAGTGTCTTTTAATTTCATGGCTGCAGTCACCATCTACAGTGATTTTGGAGCCCAAGAAAATAGTCTCTCACTGTTTCCATTGTTTCCCCATCTATTTGCCATGAAGTGATGGGACCAGATGCCATGATCTTTGTCTTTTGAATATTAATAATCAAGCCCTTCATTTGTTCTGGAAAGCCTTAGACAATTCCTGGGATCCTCAATGAAGACAAATACTTAAAAGATTGATAATTTACTAATCTCAGAAGCTTTTCCATACAATCTAGCAGACAAAGGCACAAACAGCTAATTCAATTACTGATTGTCTCTTTATAGGCAAGACATCCTGTTCCTGCCTTGAGGGGCCTGGGGACCCACACCAGAACAGAGACTCTTGGTGTGGCTTCATTGCTTGCTCCCTCGCCCTCCCAGGTCTAGTTCTTAGAAGTGTTTTACTTTTCATCTGGACACTTGCAGAAGCTGTCAACTGATTTGGCAGTCTGAGCAGGTTCCACTAAAACTTGGAACCTTCCAGGCATATTTAAATTCTATTAGTGGATTCTTCAGAAGAAAGGCCTTTGAGAGCTAGAGATGAAGCTATAATGGTGGAATGACAGATGTGGAGTTCATACTTCCTGGCAGGAAAGCCTGCCTGGGGAGTCTCGGGTTTTCACCAACGAAGGCAGGAGCCTCCTGTCTAACCGGAAGCTGATTGACATGTAAACAGTAGGCATGTGACCATGCCTGAATTGACAGGTTCACACCTGCTCCATGTGAGAAGGACTCTGATCATAATAGTCATCTCCACACAATCATCAGTGTCTGCAAATCCCAAAGGGAAAAAAGTACTTGATACAATCGACCCTCCATTCCTTGTGCAGCGGAGCCCAACATTTTTGGCACCAGGGACTGCTTTCATGGAAGACAATTTTTCCACAGACCAGGTGGGCCATGATTTTGAGATGGTTCACATTATATTTATTGTGCACTTTATTTCTAATCTATTGCTGCCCCTGATCTGACAGGATGGGGACCTGGAGATGGGGACCCCTGTTTTAAGGCACTCTGGAACCATCACTCACATGGCTGGGGCAAGCTCAGTCTCCTAGAATTTACAGCTGTTAGGATGATGGCATCTTCCTAAGGTGGAAAAACATCTCAAGACTTTATTACACTTTTTACAAAATACTGAGTTAAAATTGTGTAAAAGAAATTGAGTGGGCAAGTACTGTCATTGAGAGGCTATTTACATTTAAGAGAGTAGATTCATTTAGTAATAATAATAGGCAACATTTACAGAAGGGCTTCCCAGGTAGTGCAGTGGTAAAGAAATGCAGGAGACACAAGAGACAAAGGTTCAATCCCTGGGTTGGGACGGTTTCTTGGGGTAGAAAATGAGAAACCACTCCAGTATTCTTGCCTGGAAAATTCCATGGACAGAAGAACCTGGTGAGCTACACAGTCCACGGGGTTGCAAAGAGTTGGATGCAACTGAGCTCGCATGTACAGTATTTACAGAGGTATTGTTTGGTGTTAATCTTTTCCTCCAACAAACCTACATGGGAGGTATTATCATCCTCACTTTATAGACAAGGAACACAAGACACAGAAAGGTTAGTAACTTGTGGAAGAACACATAGCTGGTAAGTAGTAGGACTGGGTCCAGAGTCTACACTCTTACCCATATACAATGCTAAGAATTCACATATGTCATCTACATTATTCTTACTCTCAGTTGCATAATTGATTTTGCTGCATGGACAAAGACCTTAAATTAGAGCAGTGTGGACAGCAAGGGGGTACTAGAGCACAGCAGTCAAAGCACGGCCTTCCAGTTAGATGGAAATGGACTAATACTCATGTCCAACAGCTCTGGGAGCTTGGACAAATTACTTTATGTCTTGGGATCTCAGTTTGCTTATATACAAAATGGGAACAACAAGGGCACATAACTCACAAGATTGTAATGGTTAAATGTGATAACTATGACAATACATTCAACAAATGATGATTTTTGTGTCAGCTATAAAATACATGGGAAGTGATTGGTTTCTCCCTTGACACAAGATAAATATTTACAGCTTCCCTGGTGGCTCAGCAGTAGAGAAACTGCCTGCAATGCAGGAGACCCAGTTTCGATCCCAAGGCCAGGAAGATTCTCCTGGAGAAGGGAATGGCTACCCACTCCAGTATTCTTGCCTGGAGAATTCCATAGACAGAGGAGCCTGGCAGGCTACACAGTCCATGGGGTCACAAAGAGTCAGACACGACTGAACTAACACTCCACTTCAGGCTTTTAGTATTATTATTATTTTACTAAATGTCAAACCCATTTTGACAAATTCAAGAGATCATTAACTTATTTTAGCTTAATGAAATCCTGACCTGCCAAATATGATTCTTAATAAGTGGGTCAGGAACAGAGCTCAGAAATCTTTGTTATGTGCAATTTCACCTATAATTTACTTTCCATTTTAATCTAATGCATAGTTGAATACACTTTTTAGAATACAGTCTCTACACTGCTTCTGTTATTCTGAGAAAGACTTCGTCTTTGTCATGGGGTATTACTAAATCTAGCTAAATCTTCAACTTTCTGAGGACCTGATAAACAGCCTCATTTTTCTTCACAGGTTTGTAAGGAATGGAGAATTAAGTCTCAATCCCAATTCTTATCTATAGTTTAGGACAAAAAAATCTACAGTTAAGTAACTTGAAATTGTAGTTATAGTGCCCTTTTGGGCAAAATGATGGGGTTATTCAGCAGCCCTCAGGGTTATTTGTGAGCTGCAAAGGGGTGGTTGTAAAACAGTTCCTCTATTTTCTAATTCATTTCACAGTCCATGCTTGGCCAGAAGCACTTCCTACCTTTCGCACTGTGAGATTCTTAGGCTGAACAAATTGGGTACAGTTTTTCGATTACGCATTTCATTCCTTCCCACTTTACAAAGTGATTTCACATCACCAGCACGATTTATCAAGGGGCGAGCCATCCTAAGACACAAGCCAGAATTACAGAGCAGCCCCAAGGTCTAAGCAAAAGTACTGCAGAACCACAGATATAATGAAACGGGGTGAACCTGCTATTACCTATGCCCTAGATACAAGAGACTCATCTGACAGGTTGGGAAAGCTGGTGCCAGCCCCGCTGGTTTTATGATGGGGCTGCTGTTTCCACAATTCCACATCAGGGAACTCTATGTCTTAGCAATTGCCACAGCAGCTAGAATTGGACCTCTTAAAAAAAAGTAGCCACGTTTGGGTCACTATCATCAAGCAGTCAAGCATAGTCTTTTTTTTTTTTCCATTTATTTTTATTAGTTGGAGGCTAATTACTTTACAATATTGTAGTGGTTTTTGCCATACATTGACATGAATCAGCCATGGATTTACATGTGTTCCCCATCCCGATCCCCCCTCCCGCCTCCCTCCCCATCCCATCCCTCTGGGTCCTCCCAGTGCACCAGCCCCGAGCACTTGTCTCATGCATCCAACCTGGGCTGGTGATCTGTTTCACCCTTGATAGTATACTTATTTCAATGCTGTTCTCTCAGAACATCCCACCCTCGCCTTCTCCCACAGAGTCCAAAAGTCTGTTCTGTACATCTGTGTCTCTTTTTCTGTTTTGCATATAGGGTTATCGTTACCATCTTTTTAAATTCCATATATATGTGTTAGTATACTGTATTGGTCTTTATCTTTCTGGCTTACTTCACTCTGTATAATGGGCTCCAGTTTCATCCATCTCATTAGAACTGATTCAAATGAATTCTTTTTAATGGCTGAGTAATATTCCATTGTGTATATGTACCATAGCTTCCTTATCCATTTGTCTGCTGATGGGCATCTAGGTTGCTTCCATGTCCTGGCTATTATAAACAGTGCTGCAATGAACACTGGGGTGCATGTGTCTCTTTCAGATCTAGTTTCCTCAGTGTGTATGCCCAGGAGTGGGATTGCTGGGTCATATGGCAGTTCTATTTCCAGTTTTTTAAGGAATCTCCACACTGTTCTCCATAGTGGCTGTACTAGTTTGCATTCCCACCAACAGTGTAAGAGGGGTCCCTTTTCTCCACACCCTCTCCAGAATTTATTGCTTGTAGACTTTTGGATAGCAGCCATTCTGACTGGCATGTAATGGTACCTCATTGTGGTTTTGATTTGCATTTCTCTGATAATGAGTGATGTTGAGCATCTTTTCATGTGTTTGTTAGCCATCTGTATGTCTTCTTTGGAGAAATGTCGGTTTAGTTCTTTGGCCCATTTTTTGATTGGGTCATTTATTTTTCTGGAATTGAGCTGCAGGAACTGCTTGTATATTTTTGAGATTAATCCTTTGTCTGTTGCTTCATTTGCTATTATTTTCTCCCAATCTGAGGGCTGTCTTTTCACCTTGCTTATAGTTTCCTTTGTTGTGCAAAAGCTTTCAAGTTTCATTAGGTTCCATTTGTTTATTTTTGCTTTTATCTCCAATATTCTGGGAGGTGGGTCATAGAGGATCCTGCTGTGATTTATGTCGGAGAGAGTTTTGCCTATGTTCTCCTCTAGGAGTTTTATAGTTTCTGGTCTTACATTTAGATCTTGATTGGGGTCACCCTGATGCCGACTAGTTGGGTAATGTTTGCTGTGTTCTTTCGAGATAGTGTTTCTAAACTCTGTCTTCTTGTCTCTCCCCCACTGGTCTTCCCACTTCCTTCCAGTAAACCAGCTCTTGCCCCCTTGAATCAAAATTCAGTAATGGGCTTTCCAGGTGGCACTAGTGGTAAAGAATCTGCCTGTCAATGCAGGAGATACAGGTTCCATTCCTAGGTCAGGAAGATCCCCTGGAGAAAGGAATGGCAACCCACTACAGTATTCTTGCCTGGAGAATTCCATGGACAGAGGGGCCTGGTGGGCTGTGTCCATGGGGTCACAGAGTCAGACACAAATGAGTGACTAAGTACAAGGTTAATATCTTGGTAATAACTTCCCAAAGCTCTTATTCTTGTTCTCCCAGCTCTTTCCATTGCCAGAGACCAAATCCTTGAGAAAAGAGGCAGAGTGCGAAGGAGGAGCCAGAGGATCAGGAGATTGAAAGTTAGAGGGCCGGATTCTAGATCTGCTATGTAGCAAGTCTACACCCATCCATGCACTCTGGGCCTTGGTTTCTTTATCCATCAAATGGCTAGATTGGAGAATCTGGATTTTTATAACTCACAGGCTCATGGATCATTAATAGTACTCATTTTGGAGAAAAGAACAGAACATTGAGAAAATTTTTTCCAACTGGATGTTCTGCAATGCTAACAGTGAGCATTAGGATCTTAAACTCACGGAGGAATGTTCGGAGGGTGTTATCACACCATCCCTAAGTACATGTCTCACGACGGGCACTGAGACGGGGAGAGAAATGGGCGTGAACTCAGGGCCTTCGTTAGTGCCTGTGTGTTACCTGCAGGACCCTCATGAAGGCTCTCTGAAGACGCTGTCATCACCAACGTGTAGATGAGGAAACAGACATTTAGGGAGGACTTGTCCAGGCTACACTGCTCGCAGGTGGCAGTCTTACCGACCTTCCCACGCTCTGTCTGCCGCAAGACTGGCCCTCAGCATGACATCTGAGGGAAAGATAATTCTGAGCAAATTCTCAGAATTCCATAAGTGGGAAGTCCCAGCTGCTCTGTTTGCTATTCCCTCAACAAGTTATAGATTTCAAAGAGCCAGGATTTCTCTAGAGGCTGGAGTCTAGCATGAGGTGTGCAGTTGTACCCAAGACTGCTGAGGATCACATCTTACCTGGGCTGCTTTACTCATCGGTGGGGGTGGATGACCAGTCAAAGGGAACTCCACCTCCTTCTAGCTGTTAAGAGAGGATGGGAAGGACCTCTCTTGTGCCCATCCCTTCCCTGTCAGGGAGGCCAAGTTGTCCCAATTTGCCCAGGACATCCTTGGTTTTAAAACTGAAACTTTTTTTGCCCAGGTCCAGTGAACACTACATTCCCAGGCAAACAGGGATGGCTGGTCACACTACAGTCTCCCAAGCTCTGAATTTCTGTATCTGGTATCTGGGAAGATAAACCTTCTGTCTCATATACAATATAAATAAAATCACATCTCTGCCTGTTGAGATGTTACCTCATCAAATTTGGAGGTTGTGTTTGAGATAGTTGGCTACAAAGCAGAGATGTCTGTGGAGTCCTGCAGGAAGACTCTCAAAAGAGCCCAGACCTAGATATAGTCAGAAACTTCATGATAATTAGTAAATAATAAAGGAATGACACAGATACAGCCTCAAGAACAAAAGCAGTGGACAACGGTCTCAGACAATCTCGAAACTGATGCTCCAAACTGTAGCAGATTTGCAATCAAACTACTTCCCACCTGGGTAACTCTGCTGGGTAAGAATCACATGAGAAGCTGTAGGGAGCTGTTTATTTAACCAGGAACTACAGTTAAAGATTCTCCTAAGCCAACATGGGAGAGGCAGATAGTTTTTTTTTTTTTTTTTTAATTAAAAGAAATTTTTTTGGCCATGCCTCGTGCCATATGGAATCTTAGTCCCTGACCAGGGATCAAATCCATTCCCCTGCATTAGAAATGTGGAGTCTTAACCACTGGATCTCTGGGGAAGTTCCAGATAGTTAAATTGTAAAATGCAACAGTTAAACTAAACTTTTAACTTAAAAAGCTAAAAATTGTAAAAAGGTAAAAAACTTAAATGTACACAGAATGATTTACCACACCTTTGTTCTTTTATTTTTTATTTTATTTTTCATTTATTTTTATTAGTTGGAGGCTAATTACTTTACAATATTGTAGTGGGTTTTGTCATACATTGACATGAATCAGCCATGCATTTACATGTATTCCCCATCCCGATCCCGCCTCCCACCTCCCTCTCCACCCGATCCCTCTGGGTCTTCCCAGTGCACCAGGCCTGAGCACTTGTCTCATGCATCCAACCTGGGCTGGTGATCTGTTTCACCATAGATAATATACATGTTTCGATGCTGTTCTCTTGAAACATCCCACCCTCACCTTCTCCCACAGAGTCCAAAAGTCTGTTCTGTACATCTGTGTCTCTTTTTCTGTTTTGCATATAGGATTATCATTACCATCTTTCTAAATTCCATATATATGTGTTAGTATACTGTATTGGTCTTTATCTTTCTGGCTTACTTCACTCTGTATAATGGGCTCCAGTTTCATCCATCTCATTAGAACTGATTCAAATGAATTCTTTTTAATGGCTGAGTAATATTCCATGGTGTATATGTACCATAGCTTCCTTATCCATTAGTCTGCTGATGGGCATCTGGGTTGCTTCCACATCCTGGCTATTATAAACAGTGCTGCGATGAACATTGGGGTGCACGTGTCTCTTTCAGATCTGGTTTCCTCGGTGTGTATGGCCAGAAGTGGGATTGCTGGGTCATATGGCAGTTCTATTTCCAGTTTTTTAAGAAATCTCCACACTGTTCACACCTTTGTTCTAACGAAAAGGAGCAGCAGAGATTCCCAGAATCCACATGACAGATATGGAGGAAAAGAGGATTGTCATTTGTTGAAAACCATGTCAGGTATATATCAGATACCATTTGACTCCTTTAGTAACTCTTCTTTTACATTGCCATCCCACTGCCCACCCCCAACCCCACTCTTTATACAGATGAAAAAGCCGAGGCTCAAGCCCTGGGAGAAATCAAAGGCGCACCCCAGTTCACACAGCCATCTGACTCCATGCTTCATTCTTCATGCTGATCGGAGGCTAGGACACAGGGAACATGCCCTGATGCAAGGAAATGACTGCTAATCTTTGTGAGCAGGGAAACTCACAGAAAGGCAGTTCTTTAGCACAGCTTCATCCTCCGGGAGACAACTTGGGCCTGGATGTGATGGTTGTTGTTTAGTTGCTCAGTTGTGTCCGACTCTTTTGTGACCCTATGGATGGTAGCCCACCAGGCTCCCCTGTCCACGGGATTTCCCAGGCAAGAATGTTGGAGTGGGTTGCCATTTCCTTCTCCAGGGTTTCTTCCTGACCCAGGGATTAAACCCACATCTCCTGCATTGTGGGCAGATTCTTTACCACTGAACCACCAGGGAAGCCCAAGCAAAGACCAAATGTGTCCGGACAGCACCTGGTACCAGGAAGCAGAGTGCCTAGAGACATCCAAGTGAAGCTCCCCCAGGACACCCCTAGCTGGGGGACCCAATTGTGACTGAACATCAGAAAAAGGGGAGGGATGCAATTAACGGCATCCTGTTCTCACCCTCTGGTGATTCGGATGCAGTGGGTCTGAGGCAGGACAGAAAGGGGAACTCAGTGGATTTAACCACTACCTGATTTGGGAACCACTGATTCACAAGGTAAGAAACACTCAGCTACAGACTCACCTTAAGACTCTGTCAGTGGAGAGTCTTTTGTGATGGTGAGAATGGGTCTCTTAAAGAGTTTTTTGTGATGGTGAGAAGGGATCAGTTGCCTCCTGGGTGGCCAAAACACAGTCCAGCAGTCCTTTATCAGCCCTGTGCCTCAGTTTCCCCAAATGCACCATGAAGTGGTATCTGAAATTACGTTTCTGAACTCTTGTGAAGATAAGTTAAATGCATAACAGGGTACAGGGACTCTTGGGAGGAGAGGAACTCCACCTATTATTATTAAAAAAGCCATGTACTGCAGCAGTTTAACAAAGGGCCACTTTTTGTTCTTGATCAGCTTGGAAAGGAGATACAATTCTTGAATCATGAAACCCATAAAGAATCTTTTTTCATGTGAAAACTATTTTAAGCCATTGCAGGGTTTTCCCAAACTCAGTGAGGAAACAGCCAACAAGAGCCCCCGCCCACCCCACAGACAGTGATGGAACAGGGTTCCCTCCTATATACGTATATAACTGACTCACTTCGCTGCACAGCGCAGATTAACACAACATTGTAAATTAACTATACCTCAGTTAAAAAGAGAGAAGAGAAAAAAAACAAGACTTCCCTGGCCTTCTTCACAAGGCAAATCTCCTAATCTTCGGTCCTGCATTGTACACCCCTCTCCTTAGCATTGGTCACATGTGAGCCTTTGTCTTAGTTTCCAGGTGGTGGGATATTTTATGTTGAAGAGGACTTATACCTCCTGTCATCAGGGTCACTTGGCCAAAAACCACAGGTGCTTCCTGTAAGGAGCTGACTTTGAGAGGCCTCGCTGATCTTGGGTTGGAAATGGGGATCGATCCCTATTCCTTTCTACTGTTTCCTTAGCTGACACTCTTGAAAAACAACTGGTGACTCAGAAAAGGTCTTTTGAGTTCTTGAGCTGAAAAGTCCAGTGGCAGTATTTGGAAATAAGATACCAAACGTCTGAAGGTATTTTTTTCTGGGTCAAAACTATCTCCTTTTCCCTGTTGCACAAATGAGAGAGTCATTTAGGTTAGCAGGATACTCTCCGGAAGAGAAAAATTCTCCTTAAGTGAATTCAGACTCATTGGTACTTTCATGAGAATTACTGTCATCAAGGAAACAACTTCTAGCTGCCACTCTGGAAGCTGGAAGATTTGAAGTCTGATGGAAGGTTTTTTTCTAATTTTATGTTTCTGAAAACTGATGTGAACGTATGATTGGGTAATGTCTTTTTCTCCTCAAAATAAGCTGCTTTTGAATTGATGATGCAATTTTGATTTGATGGAATCTTAGCACCCTGTCAAACTAGAATTGTGGCTCAGCTGGTAAATAATCTGCCTGCAATGTGGGAGACATGGGTTTGGTCCCTGGGTGGGGAAGATTCCCCTGGAGAAGGGAAAGGCAGCCCACTCCAGTATTCTGGCCTGGAGAATCCCATGGACTGTATAGTCCAGGGGGTCACAAAGAGTCGGACACGACCAAGCGACTTTGACTTAGCACTCTGTCAAACTAGGATGAAGGGCTGCAGGCCCGTGGGTGTTGGGTCAGGCCTGCAGAGGCTCGAGGCTGTCAGGAGGGCACTGACCTCCTGGAGCTGGCACCCGGGGCAGTGCAGGGCGACGCCTTCTGTTATCATGCAAATAACTCATACCAGCCTCGTTGGTGGCTCAGTGATAAAGAATCCACCCGTCAGTCAATGCAGGAGACACCGGTTCAGTCCCTGGTCTGGGAAGATCCTGCATGCCGAGGAGCAGCTAAACCTGCGCGCCACAACCACTGAGCCTGTGCTCTAGAGCCCGGGAACCCCGACTACTGAGGCTACTTGCTCCAACGAGTGAAGCCCGAGCGCCCGAGAGTCCGTGCTCTGCAACAAGAGAAGTCACCTCGATGAGAAGCCCGTGCCCCCCATCTAGAGAGTAGCCCCATTTGCCGCAACCAGAAAAAACCCACACACAGCAAGGAAGTGCAACTAAAAATAAAAATAAATAAGTAATAAAAATTCACACCTCCCCCAGGTTTGCCACAAGTCATCTCATCTGCCAGTACCTCTCCTAATCCTATACGACTTTACATTTACCACTAGTCCTTCTCTGCATTTCCTTTCTCCTGTTCCCAAAACTGTACATTTAAAATTTTCTGGTACTGGGTGCGGCAAAAGGCTTTATGAGTGATCCAATAATTTCCCTCTTATATTCAGATACCAAATATCTGGGAATTTCCACAACTCACCTGCCAAACCACATCTCCCAAGCTTCCACTCACACTTATGACAAAAATACCAGGGCAGATTTTAGTTTATGAAAACTACGGGCACACGAGTGCAAAGTCTGCCACCATGGAAAGTTCGTGCTCACCTGCTTGTGGGTTTACAGTACACAGCACTCAGATGGGACTCCAAAGATGCTGGTTTTCAAAGAAGCTGGTGAGGTGTAGTAGCAAAGCTGTGCCCCAGCCCCCACAAAGCTCACCCGTCAGTCACCCGCACGGAGAGAAGAGCAGTGTCCATCACATACCAGCGATACCAGCGTGTTCTGATGGATTTGCGGGAAAAGCTGTTTGCAAGCTGTGTGTGTTAGTGCATCTCCAGTTGCTCTGCCCTCAAGTGCCTTCTCTGCCTTGCTCTGCACCTGGGAGGGCTGCGGTCCGAACAACCACATCACCTGGGCTGCCTCGTGCTCCACTCCCTGCTGTGATCAGGCAGGGAGAACTACCCAGGAGCCCGCCGTGGCAGAGAAGTTGGGGTGTTTCTTCTCTGTCCATCCCTGTGCTGGCCCCGCATTGATGACTGCGTGACCGCCCTCTCTGGGGCTGCAGCCCCGCCTTCACTGCCCTCTGCTCAGGCCCAGGGGTGGGTGGCTACGGCTGTGGCTGGTCTCTGGGGGTTTTTCTCTTTGGTTCTGCCCACACCCTCTTTCAAGTCTCTGCAGTTGAACCACCTGAATGGAATTCTCTTTTCACAATCTCATCCGATGCCGCGGACTGTGCTGCATTCAAGAGGATCTGATTCAGTGCAGTTGAGCTCCTAACATCCCCCCAGACTTTGCTCCTCACCATGTACTGCCCCATCGAGACCACTCTGGTCACCAGTCCCACCAGGCCAAGGGGCAGACTCTGGAGGCTTTCCTCCGAGGCCCGCCTGCTCCCCCTCACCCACGCCCCTCCCCTCGACCTCCAACCCCTCCTCTCCTCCTGGCCTGCAGCCCAGCTCAAACCCCAGCCCCCAACCCCCAGTCTCCTTTCCTACAGGGTTTTCCTCTCCTGCAGGATTTTTTTGTAAAATGACCAGAAGGACTTTATCATCCCATCTTTTCTTTTTCTCCAGTTTTTGTTTTTCGGGGTGGAGTCGTGTGTAAGCACCATCCCACCCCCTCACGGAGGAGACGGATTTCCGTCTCCCACAGCCCTCACTGCCCCTGCTCTCATTCGCCTCTCTGCTGGAGCTCTCTGCGCACCCTGCCCCATCTCCATTAGCTCTCCTTTCCCACGACCTTGGCAGTGGGTCAAGCCTCTGCTGCGTTGTGAGAGGGTGGATTCTGTGACCTGTCTCTGACCGTCCCCTTCAGTCTGGGCTGTGTCCTTTGGAAGCACAGCCCCTCCACCCCCCACTGGACACAGTAGCCATGGTCCCACTGTCTTTGGATTAGGCTCCAGCCCCCTCGGCTGTGGCCCTGGCTCCCACTTCCTTGTCTCTTCTCTTTCTCACAGGCCTCCTCTACTTAAGACAATTCAGGGCACCTGATGGTCAACACATCTCCCCTCTTCCTGCCTTTGCATATGCTCTTTCCTCCATATGGAATGTTCTTTCTTTCAGCTCAGCAAGATGGGAGCCTACCTGACTTTGCTTCAAGTTAAAAGCCACTTCCTCTGTGAGGTTTCCCCCACTCTCACCAGCTACAGGCAAGCTCCTGGCCCTCTTGCTCCCCACCTATGACACTCACAGTAGCCTCTGCGAACACATTAGCTCGTGTTCAGTCTGTGAGCTGAGTCTGCCGATCCCCTGTGCTCTCTCCTCTGTGTACTCAGTCGCGTCTGACTCTTTGCCACCCTCCAGGCTCCTCTGTCCGCGGGATTCTCCAGGCAAGAATACTGGAGTGGGCTGCCATTCCCTTCTCCAGGGGGTCTTCCTGACCCAGGGATCAAACTTGCTTCTCTGCGTCTCCTGCATTGGCAGGCGGGTTCTCTACCAGTGTGCCAGCTGGGGAGTTGTGCTCTCTTCTCTGCTACCTGGGGAATAGGAAACTAGGGGGTGCAGGAGAAAGCGACTTCACTTAGAATGAGGAAATGGGACTCTGAAGTCAACCTGCTCATGAACCTTGGAAATCACTCTTTCTGGACTTACCTTTCCTCATCTAGAAAAGAAAGTTGTTGCACCTGCTGTCCTTGCTTTCTCTACCAGGACTGAGACTCTATGGACTGATTGTCAGACCTCTAAACACATAGCCTATGAGATGCTCTTTATTTCCACTCCTTGCTTCTGCCTCTTCTGTAAAGTGGTGACAATTGGACAACTGGGCATTTTCTTAGTGGCCAGTGGGCTGCCCAGTGATGGGGAGGGTATTATGATGGTGACTAACAGCATGGGCTTGGTGGACACCAGGCTGGAATTTGAAGCCAGCTCTATGCTTTATAGCTTTGCAGATTAGGGCAACGATTTAACCTTTCTACACTTAATCTTTCTCATTTGCAAAATGGAGATCATAATAACATCTACGCCAGGGAATGCTGACAGGTTAAGTCAGGTAATTTAATTCATTTCTCAGTCTGCTCCATAACAAACACTCATTAAATGGAAGTCTGAGCAGTGGAGACCTGCCTCCTCTCTAGCCACTGTGGAAACTATTTAACCAGGAGACGCTAGACCTTCGATGCACTTTAAACTTATTGTGGAGCTTTGAAAACATACTCTTACCTGGGCCCAAGTCCAATTGGACTGAATCAGAATCTCTAGAGGTGGGACTTTGGCATCAGTATTATTTAAGAAGCTGTCCAGGTTATTCTAACTTATAGCCAAGGCTGTGAACCATTTTTCTAAAGAGTGTTTAATTGACCCCAGGAGAGGAAAATCCACATGTTGAATAACTAATTCTTAAGGCATGCTTCAGAGAAGCTTAAGTTCTATGGACAAAGACAAGTCTGCTTTCCCAGTTCAGGGGCAGTAACTAAACTCATGTCTAGCTCCTTGGCTGTTCCTGTTAGGCTGGATACAAAGCTGCCTGCCTGAGCAGGGAATGGTCCTGGTGAAATGACGAGTGACTCATCCTTCCCAACATGTGAAATTATTCTGGAGGCGTTCAAATCCCTCAACACTCTCACTGATGATATGGATTTAAAATGCAGAATCTCTAGTCAACTCCTTTTTTCAGTCCCCTGTTCCAAACTGTAACTTAATAGGATGTCACCATGGAAACAGGTATTTCTACTTAAGGACCAATCCTCCCCCTGAAAATTTGTCTCATCTATCTTTTGATTATCATCAATGAGTGGTGGTGAACAACTGAAATTTGAATCCATGGAAAATGTGTAAAAAATCTGGATTTAGATTCTAAGGGGTGGTTCAGCCCTTTCTCTGAATCTGGTAAGGCTTCATTTGTGACAATAAGACACTTATCCTCTTCTAGAAAGAAGAGGAAAAAAAATCTCCACATGTCCAGAAGATTCTTCAATGTTGGGTAGACATGGCTCCAAATATGAGAAGGTAAAACGATTGTTATCATCTGCCTGGCTCTCATTTTGGGGGCTCCAAAGGATAGAACCAGAAACCAGTCCAGACCTATTTCAGTCTATGTAGAGGGTGTCAGGAACACTGAGTCAGGGGTCTACACCCCAGGTTTCCAGCCCACTGAAGAGCAGTGGTCCCCACAGCCTGGCTGGACCCTTCTTGATCCTAACAGCTTCTGAAACATCCAATCATCAAGCACTTCGAGCTTTATGGGCTTTGGAAAGAAGCAAGGAGGGAACTGGATGGGAAGGGGACTGTGGAAGAAGCAGATGGGCAGGGGCAGTTTGCTTCTGCCAAAGACCCTCGCAGCCCTACAGGAGGGGCTGCTCTCAGAAAGTGTGAGGCTTTGTCGTGTGTCATCATGGCTCATCTGCTCTGTGCCTCCCACATTCCCCCTCCCTGCATATTTCCAGGTTAGGTGGCCCACAGAGACATTACACATAAGCCTGGAGGCATCCACTCTGCCTTTGTGCTTAGCAGCTCAAGCACATTATCACTCATCTGCCCGCATGTATTGGTGTAGGACAGAGGCTGACCTGCAGCTCCCCCACCTTCCCTCAGCTTCTCAAAAAAAACACCAAAAAAAAAAAAACAAACAAACCCTGGGTCAGGTGGTGGTTTAGTTCTGTGACAAAGGGTCTAGCTTCTGTCCTGCAGGACACTCCATCATCAGCTGGAGGCATTGAGAGGATGACGTGGGTTTCCATCCTTCCTGTTGGTTCAGGCTTGCCCTCAGTGTCCCCAAACTTTGCAAGCAACCATTTACAAATTGCTTCTGTGTGTGGCTCACAGCAGAGTTTATAGCAACATCACTTCCAGCAGGCTTCCCTGGTGGCTCAGTGATAAAGAATCTGCCTGCAATGCAGGAGCCGCAGGAGGCACAGGTTTGATCCCTGGGTCAGGAAGATCACTTGGAGGAGGAAATGGCAACCCACTCCAGTATTCTGGCCTGGGAAATCCCATGGACAGAGAAGCCTGGTGGGCTACAGTCCATAGGATTGCAAAGAGTTGGACACGACTGAAGTGACTTAGCATGCACACATGCTTCATTTCCAGCATGCAGAGTATCTGCTGGCATCTCCTGCAGCCTGGGCAGTCTTCTGGGTCACTGTCCTGCCTGCTGAGTCCCCAGGAATTTGTGCATGATTGTTCCATGGCTGGACTCTCTCCTGAGCCAAGTGAAAGAGACTGATGTTGGTATCAGTCAGAACAACTCTACTAACAATAGCAAGACACCTGGCTTTTCTTCTTATTTGAAATTGTCTGTGTCACTTCTTCTCTTTCTTGGTGCTATGAAGTAAAATTTCTTCCAGAACATTCCATTTGCTTGCTATGGACTCCCTTTGCCTAACCTATAAGCTAGTCATTAAAAATACTACTTCCATTTGATGATGAGTCAAGCTCCCAGAAGCCCAATCACATTTCAGTAAGTGTGGCAGTGAACCAGTCCATGTTTATGGGGCTCCAATTATAAATGAGGCTGAGCAGTAAGAACTGTAAGAGGGTCAAAGATGGTGAGGACAAGCTCCCAGATCTGAAAAATCTCACCATCTGGATAAGTTCAAGGACGAAGGCAACGAATTAGGAATGCACACCTTTGAGTCAAGGTCAAGGCATACTTTAAGTTCTGATTCAGCCCCCCAGCCAGAGGAACAGAAGCCCCAAATTGCAGCCAGGCATAAGCATTTTAACAGCTTAGTTGGGTCTACAGGAGACTGGCCAGTTGGGCAAATCCATAGCTTTTACTTTCCCAGTGTTTACATCTTCCAAGTGTTTTTGATCAATTCCAAAACAATTTGGAGATGTCACAGGAATGAAAGTCACAAGTTGTTTGCTGTTGCACTGTTTTTAAACAAGTCACGTTGGATTCTCTTTCGATCTGGGCTCTGGGTGGCCTCTCAGTTTTCCCTGGGCCTGCTAGAAATCTGCGGTTGTACACTTATTTGAAAGGAGTTGAAAAGAGGTACAGATGCAAGGCACCCCACTCCAGTATTCTTGCCTGGAGAATCCCAAGGACAGAGGAGCATGACGGGGCTATAGTCCATAGGGTTGCAAAGAGTTGGACACGATTTAGTGACTAAACCAACAACAACAACAGATGAAGTGAGGGGGCCTGTCGAGTAGCTGCTGATAGAGTTCTGTGTCTGGTTCAGCTTTGATTATTTAGGGTAAAAATAGGGGCTGACTTACTGAGCATGGCCTCTCGCCTCTGAGGTTTACTACTAACCAGAGTAGTAAGGTGAAGGAGCTGTCACCTCTCCCAGTCTTCTCAGACATTTTTTCTTCTCAGAAAGAATCTCCCTTGATGATGGCTATGAGGGGACAAGCTGGGTGGGGACGGCGTCAGGGATTCCTGGGAGGGCGCAGTGGTGTAGACTCCACGCGGCTGTGCCCGCCGAAATCAACATCAGCCAGGTGTGCCCCATCTTCTGTAGCCAAGTCTGTGAAGGTCCTGCAGATGACGGTGATCACTAGGGTTACTAGGGATCTTGAAGACAAAGACGCTGGGATCTGCCTGTTCTCTCCTTTTTGTCTATGGGAATGGGGCCTAGCCAAGGGCATCCGCTGTCCCAGGTCAGGCATGCTGGTTCTCCAAGCAACAGTGGAGTTAGCATGCTGAGACAGATGTGCCCACAGAACTGGCTCAGCACCCGGGGCCCGGGGCCCAGGTGCACTTTCTCCGGGAGTGGTGCCTGTGTGTGAGATGCTGGTCTGTGCAGATCTCCGGTGGAACAGGGCTCCGGGGGACAAGCTGCAGCTGTGGCCCAGTGTACCTTTGCTCATTACGGGCCTGGGGCTGGGTGAAAGAAGGGACAGCTAGGGAAAACATCTGGGCCCTCTAGACTTAGAGGCCAAGAAGGGAAGCAGCCTCCAGGGAAGGAGAAGGTGTGGCCAGCCAGGTAGGGGGAGGTGGGAGGCGGGAGGAGCTCATTGAGAAAACTCTCAAGAAAGAAGAAGTGATCAACCATCCAACGCTGCTAAGAAGCACACCACTGCTCTTGGATCTGCAACATGGAGGTCTCCATATAATGAAATTTGGCTTGCTTTTGTCCTGGGTTCCTTATGCAACTGAGAGGGGTGTCTCGGTTATTCACGGTTGTTGTTCAGTCACTCAGTCGTGTCCGACTCTTTGCGACCCCATGGACTGCAGCAAGCGAGGCTTCCCTGTCCTTCACCATCTCTCAGAGTTTGTTCAAACTCGTGTCCGTTGAGTCAATGATGCCATCTGATTATTCACAGTGCACCTAGATAATTTATGCTGAAGAAGTGACTCCTAGAAAGCTTATGCTAATGAGATGACTCAGGATGGGGGTCACCCAGGACAGAAAGATGAAACCTGTGATTAGAGAGTTGCGGCTTTGAGCCCTGTGATATCAGTCTTATTTTCCAACCTTGGGGGAGTGGAGAGAGGCTGGAGGTTGCATTTAATCATGAGGCCAGTGATCCAGTCAGTCATGCCTATTACTGGAGCTGGCTGGAACTCTGGTTGGTGGACACATCAATGTACTGGGAAGGTGACATGCTCTAATTCCACAGGGAGGGGGTAGACAAGCTCTGTGTTCAGGACTCTCCCAGACCTCACTCTACTCATGCCTTCATTTGGCTTGTTCTGATTTGTATCCTTTACATGAAACTATAATCATAAGTATAGTACTTTCCAGAGTTCTGTGAGTTCTTCTAGTGAATTATCAAATGTGTGGGTTGTAGGAACCCTCAAATGTATAGCTGACCGGTCAGCAGTGCAGGTGGCCTGGGAAGCTCTGGACCTGCAGCAGTCTTTTGAAGGACTGAGCCCTTAACCTGTGGGTCTGCACTAACTCCAGATGGCTAGAGTCAGAACTGCCCAGCAGAATGGCAGGCACCCACCAGCAGCATGGATGAGTGGGAGTTCAATGGTGTGCTGGGGGTGGAAGTTTGAGAATGGAGGGTTTAGAAGAAAAGATCAAGAAATAAGTGAAGACAGAAGTATAGACAACGTTGGGGCATTTTGTTGGGAAGGGGAACATAAAAATGGAATGATAGAATTGTTTCCTGATGGCTCAATGGTAAAGAATCTGCCTGCAATGCAGGAGATGTGGGTTCAATCCCTGGGTCAGGAAGATCCCCTGGAGAAGGAAATGGCAACCCTCTCCAGTAATCTTGCCTGGAAAATCCCATGGACAGAGGAGCCTGGTGGGCTATAGTCCACAGGGTTGCAAAAGAGTCAGTCGGACACCACTTAGCGACTAAACAACAAACAAACGCCTCTTAAATATTGATTATTGGCTTATAAGGGGATAAGATCCTAGACAAGCATCCATAAGGGTTGTTTTGAAAGAACTGATGTGTAGTGCGTGCTGATAGGAGGAAGCAGAGAAGTGGTACACGGAGAGGCACAAAAGTTGAGGTATTTGAATGGCACAGCTCATCTGAGAACGCAAAACAGAGCCACAGCGTGGGAGGAGTGGGAAGACAGTGATCAAAGGTAGCGGTGAGGGGATGGGAGGAGTAAGGCAGGATGGTGAAGAGCTGAACCCCCACCGTGGCTCTGAGGGATTCCAAGCAAACAGAAAAGCCACAGCAAAAGAGTTAATTTCCCAGTGGATCATCTGGGCTTCTCAGCTGTAACTGGCTCTGGGGTGACCAAGAGCTGGCGATTGGTGCTCAGTGGACCATGAGTTTATGTCTTTCCTTCAGTGGTCCCAGCACAGTGCTTGGTGTAGATGTTCAACAAATGCTTGCTGAATGAATGAAACTTTATGCTATGACCTCTTTTTCCAACTTGAACTCCCAGTTTCCCCCCACCATGCCCTCAAATTGTGGGAATTGAACTGTCAGGATGAGTCCCATTGGGTGGAGAAAGTGCTAGTAAGCCAAACTGGATGGTCACCTGCCCAGGACTTTTGAAGAGCAATTCCTGAACGTAGATGACTCCTCAAGTCCTTGCCAACATAAGAATCTTTGGTTCTATGATCTCCAGAGAGGCCAAGAGAAATAATAATGAGTTCAACAATTAGAATGTCAATAGTTAACATACCCTGCCTTCTTACAACATGCCAGGCACTGGAGTAAAACCATCAGTATGCATGCTTTCATGATACCTGGAGGTAGGTGCTGTGTTTATGTTCACTTTACAAATTAGAAAACTGAGGTACAGAAAGAAGATGTGACTGCCCAGGGTTGTCCTGCTGTTGGTGGTAAAGTCTTGACAAGAAGTGTGCCTTGACTATGAGGCCAGTGGTTCCCACATTTGGCTGCACCTTGGGATCACCTGGGGAGCTTTGAAAACACTCCAGACTCCCGGTGACTCCCCAGACTGAGGAAATTAGAGTGTCTGGGATGAGAGCCAGACATCAGTGGTGTTTAAAGATCCTCAACTCTTTCTGGTATGCGGCAAGATTTGGGAATGACTTACTAGGCTTTAATGACTCTCAGAAGTATTAGTAGGTTGAAGTGGCCAAGTGCTGGGCCAGGGTTTGTAGGGGAGAATGCTCACCCCTTCCTGCTTCCTCCAGCACAGAGCAGAACATCCCACGTGGGAGGCATACTGAGAGGAAGGCGTTCCTGAGGCTGGCATGGCAGCTTTCTCTTTTAGTTTTAAGCTCTTATCCCTACCGCATAGACTCAGAGGAGGGCAAGCTGAAATATTACAGAAGACAGGATGAAATGGATATCAGATGTATTATTATTGCTAGTTTGGTCATCATTCTATAATTTAGATCAGCCAGAACAGTTGTGCTCATTTTAATAAGCTGACGAATAACTGTAGAAGAGCCTCCCCCAGTGATTCATGGTGATGAATTACATTAAATGTTAATTGCCAAGATCAGAAAGTTAAAAAAAAAAAAGACACCCACACTTTCCCTGTAATCTCCCCTGCAGGGAAATTCCTCAGCCTTGAGCTGGATATTCCTGCTGCACATTTAGCCTATCGATGCAGTCTTGTCATCTACAGAGTCTGGCAGGAGAGACCATAAATGACTCTCCCTTTCCAACAGTGCGCATGGGGAGGAATTTGAAGGATAGGGCCTGTCTGGATGTTGTGGTGCAGCAAGGCCAGGCTGTCTATTACAGCCAATGAAATGAGCCAGGAGACAGTCGGCACCATCTGTGATATTTCAGGGCACTGAGTACCAGCCAGTTTTGGAGTGAGGGTAAGAGGTTATGAGCTATATGATCGAGAGCATAAAAATAATGGATTGTTTGCAGAAAGCATGTGATAGCTACACTCAGGGGCAAGGCAGGGACTGCAGGGTGATCTTGTCTGTCACGGAGCAGACTGGCTAGCCTCTTCCTAGCCTCACGTGTACTTGCCTTCTACTCTAAAGGGAGAGTTGTTATATTTCATATTTCCAGAACCTTCTCTGGCAGGGTTAAGGATGGAAATGGGAGTGAGGAGCAGGCTTGGGGTATCAGTTCAGGTGCTCAGTCGTGTACAACTCTTTGTGACCCCATGAACTGCAGCACGTCAGGCCTCCCTGTCCATCACCAACTCCCAGAGTCTACCCAAACTCATCTCCATTGAGTCATCCAACCATCTCCATGGTGATGTCATCCAACCCTCTCATCCTCTGTTGTCCCCTTCTCCTCCTGCCTTCAATCTTTCCCAGCATCAGGGTCTTTTCCAGTGAGTCAGCTCTTCACATCAGGTGGTCAAAGAATTGGAGCTTCAGCTTTAGCATCAGTCCTTCCAACGAACTTTCAGGACTGATTTCCTTTAGGATGGACTGGTTGGATCTCCTTGCAGTCCAAGGGGACTCCCAAGAGTCTTCTCCTACATCACAGTTCAAAAGCATCAATTCTTCAGCACTCAGCTTTCTTTATAGTCCAACTCTCACATTCATACATGACTACTGGAAAAACCATAGCTTTGACTAGATGGACCTTTGTTGGCAAAGTAATGTCTCTGCTTTTTAACGTACTGTCTAGATTGGTCATAACTTTTATTCCAAGGAGCAAGCGCCTCTTAATTTCATGGCTGCAGTCACCATCTGCTGTGATTTTGGAGCCCAAGAAAATAAAGCATGGGGTATATGGGGTATCTATGTGACAGGGCAGAAATACCTTTTAGGGTAGGACTCACAGAGTCGGACACGACTTAGTGATTAAACAACAACAATAACAATCTTTTAGGGTAAAGGATGGGCTACTACCTATTAGCATCTGTGTTCGTTTCCTAGTGCTGTGTATGAAATTACCACACATTTAGCAATTTAAAGCAACACCCATTCATTAACTCACAGCTCTGTTGGTCAGAAGTTTGGGCATGGAAGGCCTGGGTTCTCTGTTCAGGGTTTTACAAGACTGAAATCACGCTGTTGGCTAGGCTGTGATCTCATTAGGAGGCTTGTCTAAGGAAGACTCTGGTTTCAGAGCTCATTCAGGTTGTCGCAGAATTCAGTTCCTTGTAGTTGTAGGACTGAAATTCCATTTCCTTGCTAGCCCTCAGCCAGTGGCCAAATGCATTCCTTGTCTTGTGCTCATGCTCACTTAGCTGTGTCTGACTCTTTGAGACCGCATGGAGTGTAGTCTGCCAGGCTCCTCTGTCCATGGGATTGTCCCAGCAAGAATACTGGAGTGGGTTTCATTTCCTTCTCCAGGGGGTCTTCCTGACCCAGGGATCAAATCCACATCTCCTTAATTGGCAGGCAAATTCTTTACCACTGAGCCACCTGAGAAGTCTTTGCCCTGTAGTCTCCTCCATTTCCAAAGCTAGGCATGGAGAACATCCTTCACGATGGAAACCTCTTTTGCCAAGAATAGTTCCAGGACACTGAAGGGATCGTGTGATAAGGTCAGGCCCACTGAAGGTAATCTCCTTTTCCTAGGGTCAACTGACTTGGGATCTAATTACATCTACAAAATTCCTTCACAGGGGCCTTTCCTGGTGGTCCAGTGGCTAAGACATCAAGCTCCCAATGCACGGTGAGGGGGACAGGTTTGATCCCTGGTCAGGGAGTTAGATCCCACATGTTGCAACTAAGACCCAGCAGAGCCAAATTAATAAATAAATATTTTTTAAAAATCCCTTCACAGCAGCACTTAGATCTGTGGTTGATCAAATAACTGGAGAAGGGGTATGTACACTAGGCCACACTAAGCAGTCTTAGTGAAATGTCAGTTGCTCAGTCAAGCCTGATTCTTTGTGATCCCATGGACTGCAGCCCGCCAGACTCCTATGTCGATGGAATTTTCCAGGCAAGAATACTGGAGGGGGTTGACATTTCCTTCTCCAGGAAATCTTCCCAACCCAGGGAAAGAACCCGGGTCTCCTGCACTGCAGGCAGATTCTTTACCGACTGAGCTATGAGGGAAGCCCTGAGCAGTCTCAGAGTGCTGCCGACAGAATCCTAGGTCAAGTTCTGAAAGCATACTAGTGAGCGTGAGCAGTGTATGGACGCAGTAGCTAGGCCGTTCCTGAGCACATCTGCACCCCTAAGGCTTCCTTCTCCGTGACCCGTGGACCCTACAATGCTTGGTCTCTGAAGATGGTCTTCAGTTCAGCTCAGTTAAGTCACTCAGTCGTGTTCAACTCTTTGCAACCCCATGGACTGCAGCACGCCAGGTTTCCCTGTCCATCACCAGCTCCCAGAGCCTACTCAAATTCATGACAATCAAGACAGTGATGCCATCCAACCACCTCATCGTCTGTCAGAATTGGCAAAAACCTTCATACAGTGTATATTTGTTTTGTGCACAGCTATGGAAAAGTTAACATGAACGCATTAAGGAAACCTAAGGCTGAACTTTCCAGGCCATTTTCTGTGGGACCATTAGTGAGGGAGAAGAGCTGTTGCTCTTGGAGGAAGAGAAATACAGGAATGTTTCAGTGAAAATGGTCTCATGACTTGTTTCGCTCAGAAACTGTGTCGCTAAGTCGTGTTGGGCTCTTTGTGACCTCATGAACAACAGCCCACCAGACTCCTCTGTCCATGGGATTTTCTAGGCAAGAATACTGGAGCAGGCTGCCATTTTCTCTTCCAGGGGATCTTCCCCATCCAGGGATCGAAGCTGCATCCTCGAGACTTCCCTGGGAGCTCAGGCGGTAAAGCTTTCCACCTACAGTGCGGGAGATCTGGGTTCGATCCCTGGCTCAGGAAGATCTCCTGGAGAAGGGAATGGTATTCTTGCCCATCCCCATCCCCCCCCCCGCCCCCCGCCAAAAAACAGAGGCTTAACGAACCTGCATCCTCTGCATTGGCAACTGGGTTCTTTACCGCTAGCACCACCACGTGGAGCACTGGATAAAACACAGTGCTGGGTCCCATCCCTATGGGTCCGATTGTTTAGACAGTCTGGGTGGGGTCTGAGAATGTGCATTTATAATGAGGTCCTGGGGATGCTAACGCTGCTAGGAATTTTGAAACCACCACTCTGCAGCTGGTTCTCATTCTCCTCAGTGGATGCTGCTTGTAAAGGGTTAATAACACAACACATGGTTGATAATTTTGCAATGGACATTGATGAATTTGAGGTTGGAGGCAACTCGCTAGAGTGAAGAATGCCTACCCAGAGGAAAAGGCTTGAAGTTTTTTTCTGCCAATATGGTGAGTAGTGAGGATTTTAAGAAGGTTGTGATCAAGAAGGAAGCCATTTGCCTGCCTGTGACCTCCTGTGTCCCTCTGCTGGTGACAGAGAAAAAGATAAAGTGCTCAGCATTGCCCACAGTGACTCAGAAGTGATTAATACCCACAGTTCCTCGAACGGAAAGGTGGGCATGCAAGATGCAATTAAGATGATAAAGAACCCCAAGAAGCCGTGCTGAGCAGCAAGCAGGGGACGCTAAGGTGACGGGGAGGAGAGTTACTGTCTGTCTCTTGCTCTGCGGAGACTGCTTCTGAGAGACAGAGATGGGGTCCATGAGTCTGCCAGGCTCATCGGGAGAGAGGAGAAAGGTATCTGGAAAGCTTATTTTCAAGACATGGCTGCTTCTTTGTCTCCCTCCCTGGAAAGATAGAAGCTCCAGCAGTCACTGATAACAATGATGATGAAAATTTCAATGGGTGTTGGGTGGAAAAAGTGATGGTGATTTGGTTGAAATTCAGACTGTGTCTGCCTTGGCTCATAATTGATAGAGGGAAGTAAATGACCCGAAAGAGGTACTCAGCGTGTTCATAATTCTTGCGTGAAATTCCAAGGCAGCACAGGTTACATACACAGGGCCAGCTCTGCCGGGCAGGAGAGAATCATTTCCAGCACTGCTTTGCCTCCCTCTTCTGCACTCCTTCTGTTTTTCTGGACACCCCGACCTCTCTTGAGGGTCAGGTAGAGGCTCCTATGTGCCAGAAAAATTCTCATTCCTTCAGGAAACTGCTGAACAATAAATTAACTAGATTCATATCAAATGACAAAATGGTGATTTAATGCATCTATTTAGGTCATGGGCTTAACTCTAATAAATAACCCCATAATGGTGGAAGGGAAGCAGAGAGGGGCAGAAGGTAGGGCTAGCCATGTATATCCGACTGCCCACACAATCCTTCCACATGAATGTGTAATAGGCACCCTGTTTGTATGGCTCAATCTGAGCTAATTTTGCCCGGTCCCTCACCCCAACATGCTCTGCTCCTACTCTTCTCCATTGCAATCTATTGGCAAATCCTTTTAAGGATTCAGATACATCCTTAATTCAATCACCTCTCACCTCTGTGCTCCCACCCTAGCCCAGGCCACCAGCATCCCTCGTTCCAAACACCACGGCTTCCCCGCTGGACTCCCTGCGTCTGCGGTCTCTCCCCACCTGTAGCTGTGAACAGGGTGGCTGGGGTGATTGTTGAGAAAAAGAAAACTCAGATCACGGAGCTTCCTCTGACCTCAGCCCTTCAATGTGTGTGTGTCAGTCATTCAGTCACGTCCAACTCTTCGAGACCCCATGGACTGTAGCCCACCAGGCTCTCTGTTCATGGGATTCTCCAGGCAAGAAGACTGGAGTGGGTCGCCATTTCCTTCTCCAGGGGATCTTCCTGACCCAGGGATCAAACCCAGGTCTCCTGCATGGCAGGCAGTTTCTTTACCATCTGAGCCACCAGGGAAGTCCCAAACCTCCAATACCTTCCCCTAAAAACTAGCCTGAAATCCAGCGTTCTTATACCTCTGAGGCCCTGCCTGGGCTGGCCCCCGGCCTGGTTCTTCTCTCTCACTCACTCACCGTGCTCTGGTGATACCGCCTCTCCCTGCTCCTCAAACACCCCTGTTTCCACCCTGAGACTTTGTCCTTGTTTTTGGCCCTAAATGGGATTCTTCCTCCCCAAATCTCTGTACAGCCTACTCCGGCATTTCCCTCCTGCCTCTGCCAGACATCACCTCTCCAGAGACCACCCCGCTCACCGCCAGCCCTGAACTCTCTGCCCCTTCCCTCCTCTGTTTTTCTTCCTGGAATTATGTTCAGGGACCTGCCGGTGTATTTCCCATCTGTCTCCTTAGAAGGTAAGCTCTTGGAGGACAGCAGCTATGTTTTGTTCGTGGCTGTGGCCCATAGCGAGCGTAATGTCTGGCACGTAGTAGGTCCCCCATAGTATTTGTCGAGGAGTGTGTGCTGGTAGCAGTCACTGGTGGTGTGTCCTGGTAGCAGGGCTTGTGGGTGTGTTTGCCTCGGTTCATCGGTGTGAGCCACACTCTGCAAGGCAGGCACTGTTGTCACCCTTTTGCACGTGAAGAAATGGAAGATCAGAGAGGCCATGTAATTTTTCCAGGATGATGTCACTGGCGAATGGGCAATTGGGACCTGCCTTTCAGCCCCTCTGGGGTCCCCTGGCAGTTTAACAAGTCAGATTTTCAGGGCAAAGGAGCCCTCCAAGCAAATCTCTAATGGTGGTGTTGATAGGAATAGCAACTAGTACTTACCACGTGCCTGCCCTGTGTCAAAAGCTGTTTATTTTTTTTACTTCATGTGGACCTTATTCCATATAAATAAGGCTTTCATTGTATTAGCAATTATATTTCAGTCTTATGAAAGTTATTATCAGAATATATGTTCTTAAAAATTGTTTCAAGCATTTTTTCTTAAAAGATATCCAAAAAAGGATAGAATATTAATAATGCATATTTAGGTTGAAAGATTCTTTTCTTTTTAATTTTTAATTGAGGTATAGCCAGTTAACAATCAATGTTGTGATAGTTTCAGGTGAACAAGCGCCAGTCGTTTTCCTGTCTAATCTTCCTAGTAACCCTTTGAAGAAGTATTTATTATTATCCCTATTTTGTGAAAGAAGGAAAGGTCATCCAAGGTCATGTGGCCGGTAAAGTGGTGGAGGCGGGATTTGAAACCAGGCAGTTGGAGCCCAGAGCCCTCACACGTAGCTTCTGTTCTATCTACTGCAGTCATTGGTCTCCCCTGCCGCTGGTCTGAGCACATGCAGTCTTCCCATCCCTCATTCCCCGTCCCTCCCCCGTGAGGGCTCTGACTTTGTCTCATCCTTTCCTGTAATTGAAGTGTCTAGGAGAGTCCTAGGTACTGAGTGGAAAGCGATAGAGGTTGAATAAATGAAGGAAGCAGTGAACATTTCAATAGGGAATTTTTCTATCATCGAGTTGTTTAAAATTTCCTGTTGGAGCCAGTAAGTCTTTAACACATGCTGCTACAACGAATGTGCTGTGTTTAGTCGCTCAGTCGCGTCTGACTCTGCGACCCCGTGGACTGCAGCCCTCCAGGCAAGAATACTGGAGTGGGTTGCCAAGATCTCCTCCAAGGGATCTTCCCAACCCAGGATCGAACCCAGCTCTCCCGCATTGCAGGCAGATTCTTTACTCTCTGAGGCACCAGGGAAGCCTGCTAGCGTGAATGTCTGCTCTTAAAAAGAGTTGGCCTGTGCGTTTTTGACTATAGAAGTATCGAACAGATGCTTGTGTTTATAAGAAGGAAAAGATTTCCCATCATCTAGAACTCTGTCACTTTGCTCTTTCTAATACTTTTTAGAATCTAGACAGGACAGAGCATTAATGAGGGCTTGGGGGGAAGCTGCAGCTGGGATAAATTGAGGAAAGTGCACACATTTGCAGAGGTAAAACACGTGCAAACACGTGTGTGTTGTCGTTTAGCTGCTCAGTCGTGTCCCACTCTTTGCGAGACCATGGACTGCAGCACACCAGGCTTCCCTGTCCTTCACCATCTCCTGGAGCTTGCTCATATTCTTGTCCATTGAGTCGGTGATGCCATCCAACCATCTTGTCCTCTGTCATCCCCTTCTCTTTGTGTGTATACATGTATACACACATCCCCATAAACAGTGTTGGTGCACAAGTGTGTGTTTTGGGTGTGTGTGTCTGTGTGTACTATCATGCAGGGTCTAGTCAAGAAACAAAGTCCACAAGAGTTACTCTACCAGAGAGAGATTCCTCCAGGGAACTGATTAAACAGCTGTTGAAGGGCAGGAAACACAGAAAAGGAACAGCAATGTGACAGAATTAGCACAGAGGCCGTCACTGCAGGAAGCAGCAGAATCTCCAGGGCTGCAAGATCAAAGCGGAGAGGCTGGGATCTCCAAAACCGAGAAGCTTTATAGGGGTCCACATGGATGACTGACCTCTGAGGAGGGCACTGTCTGACAGCTGCTGGTACCCCAGGGGCTGGAGGAGGAGCCCCTGGAGCTGGGAGCTGGAAGGGGTGTGGGCTCTACCAGCCAGATTCTGGGAGAGTGAAAACAAGCTGGCAATTGGAATCACCTGTGACCAGAACCGACCTGTGAGTGCTGTGATGGGGGGCAGGGTGCACAGGGGAACCGCAGCAGGCCCCTCTGCCTTCTCCCACTTCTAGGCTTTATCCAGGGCCCTAACTGCTGACACCGAACAGGGAGGCAACTGGCAAAGGATGAAGAGTGTCATCCCAGCACGGCTGAGCCAACTGTAGAAGGGAGTTAAGAGCTGAGAGAGGACACTCAATAACAAAGTTCCTTCACCATGGCATGCCTTTTGCAGGAGAGTTAACTTTCATTGGAACTTAGATTGCGTGCTTAGTGGTAAAGAACCCACCTGCCAATGCAGGAGATGTGGGTTTGATCCCTGGGTGGGGAAAATCCCCTGGAGAAAGAAATGGTAACTCATTCCAGTATTCTTGGTGGGAAATCCCATGGACAGAGGAGCCTGGTGGGGGACAGTCCAAAGGGTCGAAAAAGAGTCAGACATGACTGAGCGAAAAAGCAACAATAGATTGTGCACCAAGATGCTTATATCAACCTCCCGTGATGGTTCTACATCAAAGAATACCTTCCCCTGCTCCAGTCCTCATGAAGAAGCGTCTATCTAATCTCTGCTCTCAATAATAGAACTCAGTTAAATAAGCAGCTATGTTGACCCACCATCTTCCAGGTATATAACTTTTACTAATATTTTCTAATATAATTATTAAACTATCTCAGCATACATAGCTACATTTCCTTTACTTGTGAGAACTCTTAAGATCTTCTCTCTTAGCAGCTTTCAAATACACACTACTGTGTGATTAACTAGCCTTATTGTGGTTAGTATTTCACAATACGTACAAATATCAAATCATATGTTATACATGTGAAACTTATATAGTGTTATATGTCAATTATATCTCAGTAAAAATGTTGATAAAAGGAAATAAGCTGTACTACCATTCAGAATCCTACTAGAGCAATTTTTAACTAATAATGCTTTTGTTTGTTCTTGAAGACTTATTATTCTGGTGGTTATTGGTTGACCCCAATTCAACTATAAGACCTACCTGAAGAGAGGACATGTAGCTCAGAGCTGTTCAAAGAGTGATTCCCAAGAATCATCTGGAAGCCTTGTTCAGATGGTAGAATCTAAGGCTCCACACCAGACAAACTGAAAAAGAAAAAAAAAAAAACCACTCTCAAACGGGTAATATTTTTAATCCCCAATTTATGGATGAGAAACTGAGGCTTATAGAAATGAACCAACTGGTCTAATTTTATAAATTTATATGTGTCTAAGTTCTAGGACCCCTGCTCGTATCTTTTCCACTTTATTGCATGTAATCCCTCAGTGAAAAAATCTCTAAATGGGGACTCAGCTGACCTTGGCATAGAACATATGTGTGTGTATGTGTATTTGCTCAGTTGTGTCTGACTCTGCAACTCCATGGACTGTAGCCCACCAGGCTCCTCTGTCCATGGGATTTCCCAAGCAAAAATACTGGAGTGGGTTGCCAGGGGACCTTACTGACCCAGAGGTCAAACCCATCTCTTGCATCTCCTGCACTGGCAGGTGAATTCTTTATCACTGCGCCACCTGGGAGGCCTTCGGCATAGAACAGAGTTGTGGTTAGAACAGGTGCTTTAGAACCAGAGGGAGCTGGATTTATTTTTGAACTGTAGCTCTAGCTACGTGGTAAGAGTGGCCATGGACAAATGGCCTCCCACTAAGCCTTAGTTTCCTCACCTTGAGCCTGGTGTACTTGCTAGTATTTGCTAGTACTAGCTAGTATTTGCCATAGTGGTTAGTTAGGATTAAAGGAGATAATATGTACATTGTAGCTCAGTCAATAAAGAATATCCCTGCAATATGAGAGATATTGCAAACAAGAGACCTGGGTTCGATTCCTGGGTTGGGACGATCCCCTGGAGAAGGAAATGGCAACCCACTGCAGTTTCTTGCCTGGATAATACCATGGACAGTGGAGTCTGGCAGGCTACAGTCAATAGGGTACCAAGAGTTGGACATGACTTAGCAACTAAACCACCAATACATGTACATCACTTAGTATCATTTGTTACACACAATTCCCTGATAGGTCAGTTGGTAAAGAATCTGCGTGCAATGCAGGAGACCTGGGTTCAATCCCTGGATTGGGAAGATCCCCTGGAGAAGGGAAAGGCTACCCACTTCAATATTCTGGCCTGGAGAATTCCATGGACTGTATAGTCCATGGGGTCGCAAAGAGTCGGACATGACTGAGTGACTTTCACTTCAACAATAACACATAGCTTTTTAAAAAGTTATTTTTTTCTGAAGTAAAATTGGGAAATCCTTTGTAACCCTTTGTAGAACCTGAGGATGGTGGTGGTGGGTGGTCCACTGCTAAGGCGAATTGTTAGCCAAGCTATAGAGCATTGGGTTGGCTGCCTCACAGGCCCCTATGACCTTGGAGGAGCTGAATAGAGGCTGAAGCCACCTCCAGAGGTAAGGAGGGCAGCGATGGGAGCAGCAGCAGCTGTAGGGTGGGTCAGAATTGAAGGATGCAGAGAGGTAAGACCTGGTCAAGACACAGCAAATGGTTCCACCATCTTTTGCTTGACATCTGGGGAGACATTTCACTGGACTCCACTCCCCTCACCCTGCCTCAGTTCAGTTCAGTCGCTCAGTCGTGTCTGACTCTTTGCGACCCCACGGACTGCAGCACACCAGGCTTCCCTGTCCATTACCAACTCCCGGAGCTTGCTCAAACTCATGTCCATCGAGTCGGTGATGCCATCCAACCATCTCATCCTCTCTCATCCCCTTCGCCTCCTGCCTTCAACCTTTTCCAGCATCAGGGTCTTTTCCAATGAGTCAGTTCTTCGCATCAGGTGGCCAAAGTATTGGAGTTTCAGCTTCAGCGTCACTCCTTCCAATGAATATTCAGGACTGATCTCCTTTAGGATGGACTGGTTGGATCTCCTTGCAGTCCAAGGGACTCTCAAGAGTCTACTCCAACACCACAGTTCAAAAGCATCAATTCTTTGGCACTCACCCTACCTGGGGTAGGCTGAATGTTGGTATTGGCATTCCAGAACTCAAGAGTTCATTATCTTACATATAAAAGGGACTTGCAGTTGTGGTTAAAATAAGGATCTTGAGATGAAAAGATTATCTTGAATTATCTGGGGTTGGGGGCAATGTAATCACACTTATAAAAGGAAGCAGAGATCAGAGGAGGAGAAGGCATAGTGGAGATGAAACCAGAGACTGGAGGCAAGAATATATACAGCCTCCAGAAGTTGGAAGAGGCTAAGGAAGGGGTTCTTCCCCTGGACACTCATCAGGAAACAGCCCTGCCAACACTTCGATTTTAGCTGTGTAAGTCTCGTTTCAGACTTGTGATCTCTGGAACAATAAGATAATAAATCTGTCTTGTTTTAAGCCACTAAATTTGTGATAATTTGTCACAGCAACCACAGGAAACTAATACTCTCCAACTGACTTAGTCATCGCTTCATCTTACCTGTTTACTTTGTTCATACCTATATTACTGCTCAGATAGTATCAGATTGTATTATGTCTTTTTTTTTTTTCCTATTGTGTGTTCTTACTTGTCTATCTCTCCTGCTAGATGAACCACCAAACCCCTTGAGAGGAGGAACCTCAAGAGGACTGAGAACAGAAGGGGCTACGCACATGTGGGTGACCAGATTAACATGTGGACGGATAGATGTGTATTTGTTACTCTTCTGAACCATCTTAAGTCTGTGACTATTGGCTTACAAGCATTAAAGATGGTGTCGAGAATAAATTAAGGAAAGAAACTATACACTGAATGTACATCCACAGAAATGACACATCTGTGATCTCTTTGATATTTGCCTGGCTATGGTCAAATTAATGTTTAAAGTAATAATCTTCCATGGAAGGATCAAGACTAGAAAGAGTAGGAGGAGAGGAAAAACATGCAGAGCTATTTCGAAGAGGAGTGTTAAACCAAATATAATTGAAGAAGTGATCAGAATATGCAGCACCTGTTATTTTAAGGAAAATAAATTTATGAGATTCAGATTTCAGCATGACAGAGAAGAAAGGGGATGTTTTTCACATTCTCCACAAGATGCTCAGAAAGACGAATCTGTCAAGAAACGGGGGAAAAGGTCACACGAGAGCCAACGGGAAGTCATGGATGGAATTCATTCTGTCACATGGCATCATCTCAATTAAAATACTACCGAGGGACTGTCAATTAGACTCTTTCCAGAATCTTTTTTTATAGAACATTGACAGGGCTTGTTTATTCAATAGGAGAACCTCTGAAATCTTCCCATTAGGTTTGCATCTGAGATAATTAATGTGTGAAATGGTCTATTGCCTCTATTTTGACAGAAGCTGTCTCAGATATGTGAGAACTTGATGGTAAACAAAGCAGTGAGTCCCCTGGGATGCCCACAGTTTGTGCAATTCTACTAGATGGTACCACATCTGGGGTTCAGTTCATGAACTACTGGGGTCATAAGGATCTGGAGACCACACACACTCCCTTGGGTGAGGTCTCAGTAACAGGAAATGGGCTGCTGGGAGGGGCATAGTTAAGCGGAGTTGGCACAGACAAATCATGACCAGGATGAGTGGTGGGTACAGGGTGGGCTCACAAACCAGCTCTGGGTGGGGAGGTGCCACATGGATTTATTTGTAATGGTTGCCAACTTCCAGGGTATAAATATTCTTGCCATTCAGTTCAGTTCAGTCGCTCAGTCGTGTCCAACTCTTTGCGACCCCATGAATCGCAGCACACCAGGCCTCCCTGTCCATCACCAGCTCCCGGAGTTTACTCAAACTCAAGTTCATTGAGTCAGTGACGCCATCCAGCCATCTCATCCTCTGTCGTCCCCTTCTCCTCCTGCCCCCAATCCCTCCCAGCATCAGGGTCTTTTCCAATGAGTCAACTCTTTGCATGAGGTGGCCAAGTATTGGAGTTTCCGCTTCAGCATCAGTCCTTCCAATGAACACCCAGGACTGATCTCCTTCTTGCCATAGCTGGTTTCAATTAACTAGCAAAATTCTTGAAGAGTTAAATAATGAACTCTTGTTAGCCAGTACCAACCAGCTCCAGCATACCACTGGATGGGTATGGCTTGCAAAGGCAGAAAGAATACTTGATAGACAGAAGCTCAAACTGAGAAATTATAGGAATAGACTGCAGGCAGGTCTAAAGTCTGAGCTCGATCCAGGGGAGGAGGGAGATCGGTGTGTCTGGGAACTGTGTGTGTGTATATGTGTCTGCTCAATTGTTCAGTTGTGTCCAACTCTTTGCGACCCCATGAACTATAGCCCACCAGGCTCCTCTGTCCACAGAATTTTCCAGGCAAGAATACTGGAGTGGGTTGCCATTTCCTACTTCAGGGAATCTTCCTGACCCTGAGACTGAACTCACATCTCTTGCATCTCCTGCATTGGCAGGGGGATTCTCTACCACTGCACCACCTGAGAAGCCCCAATTGACCCACAACTTACCAGTCTTGCAATGGCCTGTAGGAAAGTGCTGTGGTTGTTGCCAGTTTTTGTATCTGGTAGGTGAGTGGAAATATGGCTAGTGTCTACAGACCTGGGAAAAACCAGGAGAGGACTGGATAAAATAATGGTGACATTTTATTTATTTATTATTTTTATTCTTTTGCCTCACCTTGCAGCTTGTAGAGTCTCAGTTCCGTGATCAGGGATTGAATCCCAGCCATGGCAGTGGAAGAATGGAGTCCTAACTACTAGGCCACTAGGGAACTCCTTTATACTATATGGGCTTCCCTGGTGGCACAGACGGTAAAAGATTCTGCCTGCATTGCAGGAGATCCAGGTTCAATTCCTGGGTCAGCAAGATCCCCTGGAGAAGGGAATGGCAACCCACTCCAGTATTCTTGCCTGGAGAATTCCATGGACAGAGGATCCTGGTGGGCTACAATCTACGGGGTTGCAGAGAGTCAGATATGCCTGAGCGACTAACACTTTCACATATTATATTAAATTTTTGATGGTCTACTGTGTATCAAATGTCACATTTGTGTCTGTTTCTTTAAATCCTCCTGACAACCTTGCAAAACTGGTTTGTTATTTGCCTTTCTTAGATGAGGCAGGTGAGGCAATAGAGGTTGAGTATTTGCCTGACCTTGTACTGTTGGTAAGTAGCAAATGCTTGCATTGGAATCTGGGTGTTTCTGACTCCAGAGTCTCTTCTTA
Source organism: Cervus elaphus (assembly GCF_910594005.1). Lineage (NCBI taxonomy): Eukaryota > Metazoa > Chordata > Mammalia > Artiodactyla > Cervidae > Cervus > Cervus elaphus. The sequence continues at coordinate 41,625,985 of NC_057821.1, read as the reverse complement.
TAACTGAGCTGGGGATGGTGGTGGGGGAGATCTGGGGGTGGGGGTAGTGGTGGGGGTGGGAAGAGGTTGGACAGATCACCCTGGGGCAGGACTTCCTTTCTTGAGAAGCAGTGTCTCCAGCCCCTGTCAAAGCCGGGCTAGATTCCAGGGGCTGTCACGATCCCAGAGTCCGAGTTCACTGGGTTCGGCCTGGGGCCAACGTCTGGAGGCCACCGATGACACTCGAAGTTGGATATTAGCTAAGTAAGTTTCTGGGCACTGAGCCCTTTTGCAGCACAACAATGAACCCCACAGATTGGGGCTTAGGGGGCTAGATGTGACCATTTTAAAAGGGAGGGCGCCAGACAGAAGGAGGCAGAAGGTCAGAAGCACAGTTGGAAAGAGTGGGTCTCAGGGCAGAGTTCTGGGCTGTGAAGGAACTGGACTGCAGGAGGGCATTTCAGGAATGTGAGATGGCCATAGAGGGGTGTGTCCCCTAAGTAGAGATACAATGGCCCTGTGATCATCCAATCCTCTCTCCTGATTTACAGAGGCTGTTTTAAAGGAATTACTATTGAACAAAAAGAATGATCGAGCAGTGCAGATGAACACCAGCTCCAGGGTCCCTTGGGGACTGAGCTGGTAATGTAATATCACGATTACAGCCTTGGACACCCTTGGCGGCTGATCAAATCACCCCCACAAAATAGTTCTTGTGCCTTGCATGGCTCTGTGCAGAGTCGAGACAGAATGATACTGCTCTGGTTGACAGCAGATGTCCTGACCTGTGCCCTGGTGATGGGGGCCTGGGAGTTTTGCAAAGATTCTGGGAATCCCTCTGTGTATGTGTGTGTTCTAGCCAGTGGCTCTGCAACACACAGCTGTGGACATTTTACTCATATTTGAAACAAAAGAATTTTGTCCTTAAAAAGAGAAGAACCAGAATGAGAAGGCAAAAATTGAGACAAATAGATCAAAAAGCAAGCCATTTTCATTAATTGATAATGAGCACCTAAAACACTGGTGTATGTATGTGTGTGTGTATGTGTATATATATGCATGTATCTATATGTGTATACATGTGTACATGTGGTGTGTTCATGTGTGCTTGTGTGTCCTTGTGTGTAACGGGAGAGAGGGAGGGAGGGCGGATGAGAAAAAGGGGGAGATGAAGTAGGTCTTGGCCACAGGACTACATGGAAGGACGAGCAGGAGGAGGATGCTGGTAACATGGTGGGGAAAGAGCCAGATGGGGAGACAGTGACTATGGGCTGAGATAAGAGACGAGACAGAGTAAGAATTCAGTGCAAGGTCCAAGGTCCTGTTGGTTGGCCCCCAAGGTTCTCATGTTTCTCAACAGGCTTGTGATTCCAAGAGGGCCCCGCTTATTAGGGGCCATCAGGAATCCATGTGAGGTCTTGACATCCAGGAAAGAGAAGGGAGTGAAGGTGCTTTGTGTCTGAACAACTTACTCATAGACTGTCAGGCTAATGGGACCTTGGCAAGCTGCTGATCCCTGGTTGGGGAACTAAGATCCTGTGTGCCAAGTGACCAAAAGTTCCAAGGGAAGTGTGTACATCCCTAAGCCGTCAGCAATATTATATACCATCATTGAAAAAGGGATTTTGCCAATTTAGAGGGGAAAAAAAACAGTATCTGGTTCTTTTTACTGCCAATTAGTTAGTTATTAGTAAATCTGAATGCTTCTTCAAATGTTTACTGCCTATTTGTTTTTCTTCATTTGGCAATTACATGTTCTTTTCTTTTGCTTAATTTTTTAAAAATCTTCAAGTTGACATCTTTTTCTCATTAACTTTCATGTTTAAGGATGTTAATTAGCCATCTGTTCATCAGGTGGGATACTTTCAGTTGCAACCAACAGAAACTCGAAGGGATTTATAGTAGCTCTGAAACTGGTTAATTCAGGTGCTCCATGGCATTATCAGGGACCCTGGTTCTCTCTGTCCTTCTGCCTTGCTAACTTTGACATATGGCTTTGCTCTCAGCCTCACGTCTTCCCGGTCTGGAGACAGTGGCTTGTCTGTCCAAAAATCACTTCCTTATCACAACAACATCCAGAGACAGAAAGAAGCTCTTCTCTTTCATGATGTCTCTTTTCAAGTTTGAGGAAAACTGTTCTGAGAAGCCTTCAAACAGACCTGTCTTCACAGCCCGTTGGCTGGAACTGTATCTCATGTCCACAACAACACGGTCACTGGCAAAGGAGAGCATGGTGATGGGCTTAGCCCAGTCACCATTGGACTCTGAATCTCCTGAGGGAGGAGCAGATGGATATCTAAACAAAACAGGGGTCTTTCGGCAAGGAAGAATAGAAGACCTTTGGATTTGCTTTAAATAGTATCTGCCACACCATAACTTTCAAATGAAGATTCTAACTTTGAAACAAAACTAGGAGCACATCTGAGATCTTTCTCAGAGCAGAGGCGATGATGCGAGGAAACTCTTTTTGATGCTAGCATGCAATCCTTGGAGGTGCCTGTATCTCATTGAGGGTCGGAAGACTGATTCCTTAACTCCACTACAGTGGTCCCTCTGCATAGCTCAGACTTCCCCAGCTTAAAAGGATGAAATGTTAAGATCAAGAAGTCTGAAAATATTAATATTTCCTTTTCTCCTAACAACTGCTTGGAGTCCCCAAGTACTTCATTTCCCTAAGGGGAGCATGAAGTATATACTGAATATCTAATCCTCATCAAGACCAGTACAGACATCCATAATGTTCCCCTACTTGCTTGGCTCGTATATAGGTCTCTGATGGACATACACTTATGGGCTTAAGAAAACACAGATTTATCATTTTACAGTTCTGGAGGTCAGAAGTCCGCCTGAGATTGGTCTCACTGGGTTAAGATCAAGGTGTCCACATGACTGCATCTGGTCTGGAGGCTCCAGGAAGAATTGCTTCCTTGCCTTCTCCAACTTCTAGAGTCTGCCTGCACTCCTCAGCTCATGGCCCCTTCATCACCCTACAAACCAGCATTGGCAGGTCAAGTCCTCCTCACATGGTATCAGTCTCTTTTCTGTCTTCCTTCTTTTCTGTCTTCCTCTTCCACTCTAAGACCTGTGCAATTACATTGGGCCCATCCAGAAAATCCAAGGCAATCTTCCCATCTCAAGGTCCCCTGATTAGCAGTCTTAATTCCATCTGGAACCCTAATTCCCCTTTGCCAGGTAACCAAGTGCATTCTTAGATTATGGGGAGTAGGGTGTGGAAATCTTTGGGGGGAATCATTGCTCTGCCTCCCTTTCCTTCCTCCTCTATAGTCTTTATTGCTGTCATGCTTTTGTAGTTCTCAGAGCATGGTAGTTAAGATACTTCTGGCCTCAAAATAGTCCGGCTTTGGTTTTCTGAAGGACATTTCATTTATCTCCCTCTGGACTCAAAAGGGCTGTGTCTCTGGCTTTTTGCTGAAGACACAAAATTTGAAATCATATCGAAGAGCAGAAATATCTCCTCTTCCAGGCTTTGTGAGCCTCCCTGTTCCTAGGAATCGATATTTCTATCTAGTTGCATTTATAGAATCTCCATCCCACTGCACTCCTATTTAGGGCTGCGCTGTGTATAGTCATTCCTCTCTCTCGTATGGCCTCCTTGTGGGAATAAATCCGTCTCGGAGCATAGGGTGTGCTTACTCCCTTCTGGCTTCCTCCTGCATGAGTCTGTGGAAAACACATACTACCAAGGAGAAACCCAGCTCTAGGCTCTGATGGGTCAAGCAAGCTGTTCTTTATTTGAGAGATTGCCTTAGGTTATTTCAACAGGTAAGATGCAATATCCTTTCACTCTTTCTCCCCTCTTCTTCCTAATCTCATTTGTTACACATCATGTTTTCTCATCATTTCGTAATCCAAATTAATCGGGGAAAACAGCACTCACAGATGGTGCCTTGGGGCAGCAGAGAGCTCATAAAAAAAGGAAAACAAAGGAATATGTATATCGTCTGCCTGGCACTTAACACTCTGCCCCTAGCCTATGCAGATTATTGGTGATCTGGGAAAAACTAAAGATACGAGTTATTTCCCTATTTTTGACTAGTTCTGTGTTAGCGTTTGGATCCCAGTAACAGAAAAATGTCCAAATAGAAAGCTTACTGAACTCTGACCTCAGAACTCAGACTAAAAATTGTGTATCCTTAAGAGATCTGTGGGCTTCCCAGGGGGCTCAGCGGTAAAGAATGCACCTGTCAGTGCAGGAGACGTGGGTTTGATCCCCGGGTCGGGAAGATCCCCTGGAGGAGGAAATGGCAATCCACTCCAGTATTCTTGCCTGGAGAATTCCATGAATAGAGGAGCCTAGCAGGCTACAGTCCATGGGGTTGCAAGGCGTCAGACATGACTTACAGACTAAAAAGCAGCAGCAGCAGCAGCAGCAGCAAGAGATCTATATTTCCCCAACTGTAGATCTTTGAAGCCGGAAGCCTTAGAGGAAGCCCCATAATCCTCAGGCCATATCTGAAACTTGACTTGGTATCAAATTGATAAGAACAAACATCTTTAAATGGTGCTGATTTTTCTTTACAAACTGGAGTAGAATCCTTGCATCATTATCTATTTGGGTCTACCACCTAGGAATGGGGATGGGTATGGACCACCTTTGGTGTGCTGGCTTCTGAAGATACTATGCTTGGCTGCTGAGGGCCTGTGTATTTTTTGAAAAACTGAATTCAACGAAGGTTTTTTTTTTTTTTTTTTTCATCTCTTCATTTTAAACTAAACACCTGGTTTCCGTGAAACTTCAGGTCTTGAAGGCTCCTTTCCAGCTAAACACTAAAGAAGGCACCTGAGGTTTTTTCATAACAGACAAGAAGAAGGAACAAGGGACTGAAAAGAAACAGCTAGAACAGGGCAGGCTGAGCCTCTTTCTTTTCGCTTTCTCCGCTTGTCACGCTCAGGCGTGACGGGACAGCTCTGGGCTGTCAGTCACAGCTGCTACCAGGCATTATTTTCTTATCATTTATTCTCCTCTCTTCCCATCACGTCATTTCTTAGAGCCCTATAATTACCCAGCCGTGTGCATCTGGGCTGTCAACAGGCTCTTGTGAATGAAGTGTAGCTAAATAAATATCTGTAACGAGGAAGGGCCATCATCCAAGGTGGGTCTCTACCAGTATCTTCTACTGTTCTGGCCAGCCTCACTCTCCTCGGGCTGCTCGGTTGTTCACTGCAGTGCTAACCAGACATGCTTCCAATGAGGGTGAGACTCTCGCCTCCTTTTCAGATTAGGCCCACACTCCCCGGAAGCCCTGTGTTTGTGTAAGATAGGGAAACCAGCATTGAGGATATGGAGGGTGCTCTCCTCCCCGTCAGATGCTTATGCGAGGGAACTTTGCCTGTTTGCCAGGTCCATTCCTTCTTGTTTTCACGCGTTTAGAATGTAAGCAGCCCTCTGGAGCTGACTTATGACTTTGTGGGTATTTTGAGGGCTTGGTCCACATTGCAGTTCTAAGGAAATTACCCCCTGTTCCCTGCAGTGGGCAGAATCATGGCTCCCCCTTTCAGAGTCCATGTCCTACTCCCCAGGACCTGTGACTCCATTACCTTACATGGCAAAGGGGATTTTGCAAATATAATTCAGGTTGAGGACCTTGAAGTGGGGAGATTATCTTGGACCACCCAAGGAAGGTCTAAGGAAATGGTCAGGGTTCTCACAGGGGGAGAGGGAGGTAGGAGAGTCAGAGAAAGAAGTGAGGATGGAAGGAGAGGTTGGGTGATGCAGTTGCTGGTTAGGGTCACAAGCAAGGGATACAGACGGCCCTTAGGAATTGGAAGCCAGAAAGCAAAGCCTCCCCTACAGGCCGCAAGAGACTGCAGATCTTCCAACATCTTGATTTTAGCCCAGTGAAAGCCGATTCGGGGTCATGAGTTTGTGTGTTTTGCTTTAGGTCACTAAGTTGAGGGTAATTTAAACAACAGCAAGAGCAAACAAAAGCATTCCCCCAACCAGAGGGTGCTTTCATTAGGGTCTTTTAGTGGTAAGGCTTCCATGCATCTCAGACAAGAGGATGTTTATCCCAGGGAGACCTGTGCTCAGAAGCCCACCCACCAGGATGTGCAGGGCCCAAGGGGCAGGTTCGGGAACCCAGCAGGACACCTGGTGGCTCTGGGCCTGACTCAGCCCCTTGGAGAGTCTATTTGTCCCCACCCCCACCCCCCTGCCCGGTTCTCTGCTTTCTATGTTTTATTCCTGACCCTTTTCAGTTCTTGCTTCCTCAAAACTTAGCCCTGAGAATGATGCCTCATGGCGGCTACCCTACCCCAGAACATTCCTTCAGCCTCAGATTCTGTCATCTGCCCTGTTCTTTCAGCTCATGTTCCCCAGGAAGAGCCTGACTAACGCGGCCTCGTTACCATCATTGTTGTTTAGTCACTGAGTCGTGTCTGACTCTTTGCGACCCCATGGACTGCAGCACATCAGGCTTCCCTGTCCTTCCCTGTCTCCTGGAGTTTGCTCAAACTCATGTCCATTGAGTTACCACACTGGACCATGTCTGGGCTGCTGGTCGGCCTACAAATGCCCTGTCTCCGGGTCACGTGCCACCCCCAGTCCCGTCCTCTGTGGCCAGAGTTCAGAGCATGGGGTGAGAGACATAGCTGCCTGAGGGCGATACCCACTGGGGCATGACATCCTAGAAGGGACAGCAGGCAGCGGTGGGATGAGTCGGCGGAGGGAGGGCTGATGGCTATTGCAGCCAATTTAGGGCACAAATAATGACCTGGGAAGTTGATTTTCTTTCTGAATCGAATGTAGAGTGACACTGTCATATGGAACCTCTTCCTGATAAACTCTAAGGAACCTGGAAACCATCGAGGTTGGCCACCTTCCCCTACTCCTTTTTGAAACACTTCAAGCAAGAATGAATATCAATTTTCTATCCCCAGGGAGTTGGGGTTTTACAAGGCAGATACATAGTAAGGTAAGGCTAGTGGTAGAGTTTGATCAATGGCATAAAACAAGGAAGGATTAGGGCCCAAGGGATAAAACAAAACCAGCCTCTATTACCTGTTAAGAACTTGTCACATGCCAGGCAGTTTTAGGCACTTGGGTTACACCTGTGAACAAAGCTTCTCCCTCATGGAGCTGACTTTCTAAGGAGAAGAAGCCATAACGGTAACCACAGTTTCCTGGGAGAAGATAGCTGTGTGCTCAGCATCCAGTCCTGGGCACTAGGAGGAAATCCAGATGAGAACATGGAGGGTCAGAGTTGCCAAGCAGCAGCTGGTGGGCAGGGCTCCAGGTCGGGCAAGGATGTCAGGGGTGTCAAGGAGAACTGGTGCTAGGGTCTGCAGGTGGGGTTGCCAGGGTGTGGTGGAGCACCATCCAGAGGGCATCACATCACAGGCAGTAAGGAGGAGACAGAGCTGGCTGGAGGGCTATGGTGAAAGAGACCTGGTGGTGATGATTAAGATTCAGAAAACAAGGGACTTCCCTCACGGTCCAGGGACTAAGACTCCCATTGCAGGAGGCCTGGGTTCCATCCCTCCTGATCAGGGAACTAGATCCGCCTGCCACAATGAAGACTGAACATCCTGAGTGCTGCAACTAAGACGCAGCGCAGCCAAATAAATAAAAAATATTTTTTAAAAACATTCAGAAACAAACTCTTTGTTTTCTGAGAAGTGGTTGTAGCTCTGGAAAGTTCATAAAGCTTGGGTATGTGGGAACAATGCAGAAGCTAGTCTATGATTTGGGGGTTTGGCTTGTGAAGAATCAGACCTAACAAGAAGAGTCCAACTTAAGGGTCAGAGTGGAAATGGCAGCAAGATCCGCTCATCAGCCAAACTCCTGAGAGGGCGTGGGTAGAGGTCAGTGGGCTGCTGACCGCAGGCTCTCTCAATCCCTTCTCCAGAGCTTGGAGCAGGCAGGACTGGGAAATAAGCCCGCCAGGCCTATAGACTCACCTGTGCCAATGGACAACATAGGGCCACAGTACAGGCAGGTGCTTACAGTCAGGTCTGATCCCTGGGTGTTACTTTCATTGTGTGACCTGCGATCGTTGGGTTCCTAGTTCCCAGTGCTAGGGATACGAAGAGCAAGTCCACATCTTCTACCTTATATTTAAAGACCCCCCACCCCTACCCCACCCCATCACGGTGCCCTGGGCAGTGAGCCTCCCCACTGTCCATCACCCCAGCTGTGAATCTCATGCTCCTGCCAGGTATGTAAAGCAGATGAAAGTGAGACTCCTCCTGAAGCTGGGCTCACGCCTGTTGTTCTACCCACTCCCTCTCCGCTCCCTATTCTTGGCAGCTCCTCGGGCATCTCTGTAAAAATACCAGCGTAGCTTGAAAACCACTTACTGAAACATCTCTTTTTTTAGGCTAAATACCTCTAATTCCCTCCATGACTTCTCCATATATTTACAAGCTTCCAGAACCTTCATTAACCCGGCTACCTTTCCCCAGGTGAGTTGTGTTTTGTCCGTGTGTGCTTAGAGACTCTGAGTGGTCTAACCAGGACAGACATCCCCAACTATCACCTTCTCTGATCTCGAATCCTGAAGGCACCCGAGGCACCTCCTCTGATGTGTATATCCATCTTGCCATCTACATTTTTGGAGCTCATTAGCCCATTCCATAAATACTTACTGAATCTTAACTATGAGGCTCAATGCTGTCTTTTATGTTAAGGGTAAAAGGGACAAATGAAACATGGGCTTCATCCTGAAGGCCAGTGGGGAGTGTGGGTGAGAGAGAAAGGAAGGTGTGACGGTGGTTTACTTGGCTGCAGCTTGGTACATGCTGTCGTGGACAAGAGGGTGGAGGGTACAAGCAGGTAATTCTCCCTGGGTAGGGGACAGGGGAGGTTGGAGAGGACTTCCTCTGATGAATTTGCTGAACTGGTCTCTCATCGAGCCCTGCATTCTAGTCACTAGCTGTGTGCATGCAGGTGCTCAGTCGTGTCCAACTCTTTGTGGCCTCGTGGACTGTAGCCCACCAGGCTCCTCTGTCCATGGGATTTCCCAGGCAAGGATACTGAAGCCGGTCGCCATTTCCTACCCCAGGGGATGTTCCTGACCCAGGGATCAAACCCATATCTCTTGTGTCTCCTGCACTGGCAGGTGGATTCTTTACCAACTGCGCCACCTGGGCGGGCATGTGTGTGTGTGTGTGTGCGTGTGTGTGTGTGTGTGTGTGCGTGCATTCGCAAATACGCGCACACGTGTTAGTTGCTCAGTCCAGTCCTACTCTTTGCAACCCCATGGACTGTAACCCCCAGGCTCCTTTGTCTGTGGGATTTCCCAAGCAAGAACACTAGAGTGGGTTGTCATTCCCTTCTCTAGGGGATCTTCCCCACCCAGGAATCGAACCCAGGTTTCCTGTATCACAGGCAGATTCTTTACCATCTGAGCCACCAGGATAATTCCATACCTCTACTAATTTTCTCTCCTTTAACACACTGGAGTTGGACCGAGTATTTCCAAGGCCACTTTATGTTTCATCATGGTTTACCACAGTTCCTAATTTGGTTATCACCACCCTCCATCCAGCTGGAGCTTAGAATGCATTTCTTCCTGTAAAAGGAAACTCAAGCAGGAGCTCTGTATCAACTGGGAGGGGTGGGATGGGTGGGGAGATGGGAGGGAGGTTCAAAAGTGGGGGGGGGGATATATATATCTATGGCTGATTCATGTTGAGGTTTGACAGAAAACAACAAAATTCTGTAAAGCAATTATCCTTCAATAAAAAATAGATTAATTTTTAAAAAAGAAAAAAAACATATATATATATATATTTTTTAGTAGTGACTAGGATGTACAACAGCTTCTTGAAGTTCTGACAATAACATTCTTTTAGAGACATGGTCTTTGGCTTCAAACCTTTCTTTTTCCAGAATTCAGAAAATCCCCCAAATCTCCATTCATAGCTTCAGACCACCCTGGCTTGGCAGTTTCTGTTTTGACGTGGGATGCTGAAACCATCCACTGATTCCGGCAACACCCCTGCTCTTGCATCCTGGATTAGCTGCTGCTGCTGCTGCTAAGTCGCGTCAGTCGTGTCCGAATCGGTGCGACCCCATGGACAGCAGCCCACCGGGCTTCTCTGTCCACAGGATTCTCCAGGCAAGAATACTGGAGTGGGTTGCCATTGATTGGCACAGGCGTTCACTTCCATTCTGGCCTAAATCGCCATCCCACCCCCATTCCTGTTTTTTCATCATTTCAAAATCTCAACCAGTGAGGTGTGTTTTTACATTCTTAGTGCTGTGTGGGAAGAAGAACCAAGCTGTTGACACACCCTAGATCTTGTGGTCTAGGAAGTGGATTTGGAACATGGTCTCTTTGGAAATCCAGAACCTTCTAATAACTTCTCCATCAACTTTTGCTTACTGCCCTTATTTTCCAGTTACAACATATTTCCATTCTGGCCAGTCAGCCACTGCTCACTTTGTTGTTGAGTCACTCAGCACGTCCGACTCTTTGCAACCCCATGGACTGAAGCATGCCAGGCTTCCCTGCCCTTCACCAACTCCCGCAGCTTGTTCAAACTCATGTCCATTGAGTCGGTGATGCCATCAAACCATCTCATACTCTGTCACCCACTTCTCCTCCTGCCTTCAGTCTTTCCCAGCATCAGGGTCTTAGGTCAAACTTAATTCAAAAAGATTTCTAAAATTGAAAATACATGTTGACTTTTTTTTTTAAAGAAAGATCTTTGTTTCCTTCTTCTGTTCACCTAAATGATATTTCATTTCCTCCTCTTCTTGGTAAAAGTGATCTCTTTTTCCTTAATGCTATATATCTAAATTTCCCATTAGTTAAAAGTTGTTTGTCTTTAAAATTTTGAACATAAACTCTACGAGGTCTTCATTATTCTTGTTAATATCTCATGACCCTGATTCCCTCTGCCCGTCCTCTTTGACATGATCTGTATCCTTCTGGGATGCTGGAATTTCTAGATCTTACTCAGGGGATTTTTGAGACTCTGCTTATTAAGCATCCCCTTTTGATCTCAACTTCTGACTTCCCTGGTGGCTCAGACGGTAAAGCATCTGCCTACGATGTGGGAGACCCATGTTCAATCCCTGGGTCAGGAAGATCTCCTGCAGAAGGAAATGGCAACCCACTCCAGAATTCTTGCCTAGAAAATCCCATGGACTGAGAAGCCTGGTAGGCTACAATCCATGGGGTCGCAAAGAATCAGACACGACTGAGCGACCTCACTTTCCCATCTCAAGTAGGGGTAGGAGTGTCTAGGAAATTTTTTCCCTTACATTTATGAGTTTTGAGAGCAGAGTTTGTTATTTCAGCTTTCCCTTTAATTGTGTTAGTTTCTGATTTGGGAACTTTGCTTCTCCGAGCCCCAGTTTTCATTTTAAAGCCTCTTCTGAGAGACTTCGCACATGCCCCTTTACGTGTGGAGAGCTTAAGGTTTCTGAAAAGCAGCAGAGGAAAGAGTCCACTCTCACTATGTTCCTTTTGATTATGTCTTTGTCTCTTAAGCTTTTTATTCTTACCCATCTTAAAGATTATTATGACTTTTATAACAACTTCAAGTTATATGACTTTTATAACAACTTCAAGTGGAATCAAATATGCCATCACTACTGTTCTCAATATTTCTTTATCGGAACAGTAACTGGCTATATGATATGCTATACTGATCACTGTTCTATAACAATAAACAACAACAAAAAAAACCCCAAACTCAGTAGAAATGGCTGGATAGCTTCACTGACTCAATGGACATGCGTTTCAGCAAATTCCAGAAGACAGGGAAGGACAGGGAAGCCTGGAGTGCTGGAGTCCATGGGGTCACAAAGAGTCGGACATGACTTAGCAACTGAACAACAATAGAGATGGTCCGACTGTGCTTGTCTGAGAGAGAAAGTGAAGTCACTCAGTCGTGTCCGACTCTTTGTGACCCCATGGACTATACAGTCCATGGAATTCTCCAGACCAGAATACTGGAGTGGGTAGCCGTTCCCTTCTCCAGGGGACATTCCCAACCCAGGGACTGAACTCAGGTCTCCCACACTGCAGGCGGATTCTTTACCATCTGAGCCACAGATGTAACAGGTATTTCTTTGCTAAGGCAGTAGAAATTCTGTGGTGAGGTAGAGTCTGTTAGTCTGTTCCGTGGAGACCAGCACTGCCCTGCTCCTGGCGCTTGGAGTCTGTCTTTCTATTTGCTCCTTTCTTTCTTGCTTGGTTATCCTTCAACACTAAATATGCTGCTGGAGTTTTAATGGCTTCCTTTTCTATTTTCAGATAACTTTTGTGTACTCTTCTTTACCCTGAGAAGACTGCACATTTGAAAACCGACTTTGAATTTGAGAGAGGGCTCTGCTTGGGTATAGATTTCCCCCTTTGTTTCTCTTCCTAGAGAGAAGTGAGCTGACTCCGTCACCTCACCGCCTAGCCTGTGAACTGTCCTTGGTCCTCTCAAGGCTCACTGTCAACATTTCACAGGAGGAAAATATTAATATTTTGGCTTGGGCAGAGAATAGGAAGCTATTAACTTCCTCCTAGTTCCCTGTAGCTCAAAGCAAAGAATCTGTCTGCAATGCAGGAGACCAGAGTTTGATCCCTGGGTCAGGAAGATCCTCTGGAGAAGGGGAACAGCAATCCACTCCAGTAATCTAGCCTGGAGAATCCCATGGACAGAGAAGCCTGGTGGGCTACAGTCCGTGGGATCGCAAAGAGTCAGACAGCACTGAACAACTAACACACACACACTAGTTCTATAGGGCCGAGGATCATCTGAGATAGCAGAGCAGCAAATACAGACAGCTTTATGGAAGAGGGTATGGTTTGGTGCTATAATAGTGTATCTATTATTACAGTTTTTTGCATAGTTAGACAACATAACTCTCTTTGTACATATTTTCTTCTCATTTCCTCTGTGTTTTAGGAATCTGAGACCCACTTTTATCCGGGAAAGTTGTGAGCTGTGTTAGAGAGAATACAAAAATCAAAGTAGGAGACCCAACTACTAATCCTGGCTCATGAATTGTAATCTACCACATAAATGTTAGTTATTATTGTTACTACTAATGATAATAGGTAGCAGTTTACTGAGCGTCTACCATAGGTTAAGCTTTTTTTTCACATGCATTAGCTCATTTAATCATCACAGCAGCCCTTTAAGGGAGTTATTATTATTACCCTCATATAACAGGAGAGGAAACCGAGGTTTAGAAAGGTTAAGTGACACCCAGAATTTGCCTGCTGTCAGTGGCTAAGACTCTGTGTTCTCTATGCAGGGTGCAGCCAAATAAATAAATAAATTTTATAAAAGAAATATTAAGTGATCCCCAACATCACACCACTAAACGGTATCTGAACCCAGATCTCTGTGATTACAGAGCATCTACTCTGTACCATCGTAACTCAACATTTTTTCTAGTATTAGTGATAATTATAGTAAGAATAAGGGTTTCAAGAGGGAGGGGACATAGGTACACCTATGACTGATTCATGTTGATATAGGGCAGAAACCAACAGAATATCATAAAGCAATTATCCTTCATTAAAAATAAATAAATTTTGAAAGAGTAATATATATATATATGTAAATTCTGCATGATCATCTACTTTGTCCCTCTCAAAACTTGTAGAACTGCTCATTTAACTTTGGAGCTAAAATGAATATAAATCGTCATTTAGAAACTGAAGCACCAAGAAAGGAAGTGCCTTTCCTAAGCTGACAGTCAATTGCAGAGCTGGGGGCCTGAACTGCGAAGGACCTTGACTGTGTGTAAGCCCCATTTCCTGGCCTCTTGTCATTTATTGCGTAAATTACTCTTTTAGGCATCATGGATTTCAAACCTTGGAAGGAGACCATAGACTCACATGGTTTTGAAGAAGGAAATCATGCCTGGCCTTATTTTTTTTTGGCCCAGGTTCACCAGCTAGGGTGACTTCCACTTCACTTTTGCAAGTTACAGCTTCCTAAAGAGAATAAATTCATTGCACGCTGTCTGCTTATATTGCCCTATCAGATCTCTTGGATCACTGCTGGTTTCCGCTACAGTCTTCATGGATGGGACCAAACTGACACTGGATATATATATCAAGGTCTTTGATTCTTTGTATCTGATCTTTGTATCAAATGGGATATTGTCTGCTTCACAGGACAGCAAAGAGTCAGAAAACTCAGACCCAGTGGACTTAAATAGGATTTATTATCAAAAGAATCAAGTGGTCTGGATGGAGGGGTATCATGATGATGGTCAGTTAAGGGGCACCAGGACAGGACCCATGTTCTTTCCACTTGCCAATTTCAGTAAGTCACCTAGGTCCCTTCATGGTTTCAAATAACTATAGTAGTTCCATGCATCCTATCCTCACTTTGGCAGAGGCAGAAATGGGGACAATGGTAAAAGAAACTGTCCCCAGGAATCAACCCCTGCTTACCGGCCAGAATAGGGTCATATGTCATTTCCTAAGACTATCCCCAATAAGGGAATAAAATTATCATGATTGGTTTAAACTAATTAAGCTTTATCCCTGTAGAGATGAGATGGGGCCAGCCTTTCCAGAGGTCTTATAGAGGAATGTGAATCCTTGATGAACGCTGGAGTTTTGGTGGCAGGAAAGAATGGGAAAATGTTACTGACCTGGCCTCTTGACATGTTATCTATCATATTGAAACAATTTTAAACTAAAAAGGCACATATCCTTGCATCAATAATTTGTGATTTTTCTTTACCCAGTTTTATAAAAAAAGCCTCTGCCAGAAAATAAGCAAAGTTACACTATTAAGTTAAGAAAAAGGTCAGTGCTTGCAAAAGTCTATTAAAATACTCTTACTCCTAATTGACAACACCATAAAGGACATTCAACCTTTTGGAAATCCATTTGGCAATATGTATGGAGATGTAAAAATATTCTTGTGACCTAGTAATTCTGATTCTGGGTAGCTCTTCTATAACGCATCAATCCAAACTAAGGGGAAAACTATCAACACAAATATATTAATTGCAACATTATTCAGAGTTAAAAAAATTGGCAATAACTGACTGGGAGGTGCCATGGTATAGTGGAAAAGCATTGACCTGGAATTGGGCAAAATTGAGTGTAGACCTCACTTTATCATGACTTGTTGGCAGATCACTGAACTTCATTGAACTTCATCAAATTTGTAATGGTGATCATATATTTGATATATGGGATTGTTTGGGGTTTAAAGAAAATGCATATATAGTCCTATTTCATAGTAGCCACAGAGTAACTGGTGTATACATATACACACACCCCATCTAAAACCAAGGAAATCAAGGTTATCTCCTTTATAGACTTAGGCAGCTATTAAAATTTATATTTTCTTTTTTAAAAATTTATATTTTCTAAGCCTTTGAGCCAGCAGAGAAATTTGCTTATATAATAAGAGAAAATATAAAATCAGTATACAGAATGGCTACCAATTTAAAAAAATTCTATGTAACTAGAAAAAAAATACCCATGCCAACATACTGATAGGGTTGTGTTAGGCTTTATAGGATGATGGATAATTTTTGCTCATTTCTCCGTATTCTGATATTACATTTATAGTGGAATAATGTTTTTTAACATAAACCTACAAAGTTTAGCTGGATAACTCTCTAATATTTCCTTCTTCCTTATTCCTTTTTCTATGAACATATCTGTGTCCTATGAACATAGTCTTCTACCTTTCTTTTGATGGTCTGTCTAGATTTATCCAAGATTGAGCTTTGTTGTTACCTTTTCTGCATTAGTTGATATGCTTCTGTGTTTTTCTAAGAAAGTTTTCTTCTGCCATTCCCCCCTTGCTAGCTTTCTTTATACACAGTGGCCTCAAGTTGTCACTGTACTTTTCCCTCCCCGACATTCCTCTGTCAATATGTTCTGTGGGCTTCTAATTGGTTCTTCATCCCGGTTTTGTCTTTTAAATTGGCTCCCATTGATTCTACTTCTCACTGCCTCCTTCATGTCTTTTTTCCTACAATTGCCCATCAATCCTGCCCATTGCGAAGGCTGAGAAGGACTTTCTGTTCATTAATTACTTGGCTTCCCTTCACCTGTTCTCCTCCTGTCTAAAAAATTACTCATCTCCACATACACTTTGCAAGAACATGGAGACATGCTCAAATCAATGGGAAAACTGAAGAACAAGGTTAGAAAGCAAAAAACAAGGTCAGACTGCAGTTAGGAACCAACAGAAGCTGAACAGCTTGAAATTCAGGCCATAGAGACAGGTTAGTTAGGATGATGCCACTGGGGCAGCAGTGAAAGCCATCACTGAACACTGTCCCTGAGAGCAGAACGCATGCTGGCGCTGTGCTTGCTATGCTGAGGATCAGATCTGGGGCTAGTGCATCAGATGAGCTGCTCCAGGTCACGTGTCCACACCCTCACCGCCAAGGTGGGAAGGAAGGTGGGAGACGTGGCTGCCAAGGCTATACAAAGGAGGGTCCCCTCCAATGAAAGAAATTTCAGTTTCTGCAGTGTCCTCTGCCCTGCTTAGAATCCCAAGGTCCGTACAACCTGTGCTCTGACTTGATATTGTTATTCTACAGAAAAGATAGCTTCTTTCAAGCAGAAAGTACTTAGGCAGCACTTTCTGCCTATTCATGAGCTGGTCTCTAGCTCTGCTATTGTATTACCAGGTAAGATGATATCTTTCACCTTCTTTTATAATGACCTTGCTCCATGGAGGGTTTTGATTGTATTTGTCTCCACAAGAGCAGCTTTTCTTGTAATAGCTCCCCTCACGCCTGGTTCTTAACAAGTACATCTGTCCCCTGGCCCATTCCTTCCCTCACCCCAACATGCATACCACACAGCATGCATGTCGACTATTTTAATGGTAAACTGCATGTTAATTGCTTTCCCATTAAACTATAACCTCCTTAAGGGTGAATATTGCCTTTTAATATTTTTATCCTCACAGATGTAATGCATTCAATAAATGGTAGCTGAGTGAATGAATGAAAGTTGTTTCCTGTTGTATCTTTTGTTCAGCATTTTAAGGTAACATATGTCCTGTATTTTCTGGACTGATTAGTAGTGAAATTTTCTTCTTTTCAGTAAAGAAGACTCATTAACTGTCTAACTGAATATGATTCATTTTGTACCTCTGTAAAACTTTATAATAGCTTCTGAAACCATAGATGTTTCTTTGTCAAGCTATGTCTCAATTTTGGTTCAGAAAAAGGTAATTCCTGTACTTATTATCAGAGCTATTACACACTTCCTGAAATGCTATAAAAAAGAAGAAAGGCACTTCAGTGAAATTTCTTCTCACAAAGACTAGAAACAAACCCTCAAATGAGACTTTTTGGAATCTCACATTTCTGTCTCTTTGCAACTTTTCTATTTGCAACCACAAACATAAGGGGGTGAAGCTTCTAGTTTATGCCAAGGCCAGGTTCACTGTTGGGGTCTAGCTCCTTTGCTGACTGTCAGGCAGGTCCCTGGTGGATGTCCCCTTTATGGGGCTGCCACTCAACTTGTCAAAAGCTTAGTTGAGAAAAATCATGCCTATGTGCTTTGCCCTGAAGGATGTATACTATGGCCATCTGGTAGCCAAGTAGTTCCCTACCGTATCAGATTGCCTTCCTAGAACAAAGCTTTGTATTGACTCTTTTTCCTGTTCTGAAATGAAATTCTTGAGAAACATAAGCCCTTTACACATAAAATTTTAAAAACGTCAAAATACTATATTCACTAGAATATATCTCCAGGAAAAGAGAACCAATAGTGTACACACACATACACACACACACACACACACACACACACACACATGTTTATTGTAAAGAACTGGCTTATGTGATTATGGAGGCAGCTAAGCCCCAAGATCTGTAGCTGGCAAGCAGGAGACCCAGAAGAACTGATGATGCAAGTTACAGTCTGAGTCTGAAGGCTTGAGAACTAGAAGTATCTATGGCGTATTTTTGGTCTGAAGGCTGTTGGTTCAAGATTCAGGAAGAGCCAATGTTTCAGTTCAAGTCTGAAGGCAGGAAAAACTGACATCCTGGCTTAAGGCAGGAGTTCTCTCCTAATCTTTTGGTCTATTTAAGTCTTAACTGGAGATCAAACCAGTCAATCCTAAAGGAAATCCTAAAGGAAATCAGTCCTGAATGTTCATTGGAAGGACTGATGCTAAAGCTGAAGCTCCAACACTTTGGCCACCTGATGCGAAGAGCTGACTCATTAAAAAAGACCCTGGTGTTGGGAAAGATTGAAGGCAGGAGGAGAAGGGGACAATAGGGCATCCTCTGTCGTTGGATGGTTGGATGGTATCACTGATTCAATGGACATGAGTTTGAGCAAGCTCTGGGAGACAGTGAAGGACAGGGAAGCCTGGCATGCTACAGCCCATGGGGTAGCAGAGAGTCAGACAAGACTTATTGACTGAACAACAACAAAGCCTTCAACTGATCAGATGAGGCCCACCTACATGGGGGGGCGGGGGCGGGCAATCAACTCCACCCAGTCTGCCTGTTCAAATGTTAATCTCATCCAGAAACACCCTCACAGAAATACTCAATAATATTTGACCAAATATTTGGGCACCTGTGGTCCAGGCGAGTTGACACATAAAATTAACCGACATGGCAAGGATCTCTCCTGTGGGTCCTGAGGACAGCATCTGGGGCCCTAGGTGAGAACATCTGGCAGTGGTTTATTGGAGTTTCTCCCTCCATCCTTCTTTACCTAACATTTCTCATTCCCTTGCTCCTGTCTGACTGGCTTTTGTTTTGCCCAGATGACTTAGAACATTGGGTCCCCTAATATCCAAAACAAACATTGGTCAGTTTTGTGACAATCATGATATTTTCTGGGAATATATGCCCTTTTGCTCTCCAATCTGCTGGTAATTTTATTGCAAAATCAAGCCAGCAGTTTCCTCTTATTTTTTATCCTAGAGATTTCTGTCCAAACATATCATTTATTGCCTTGTTTCCAAGATACATTTCACACTCTTCAATCTCAGAAATCTGAAATCTTGGAACATTTCTTGCAGAGAGCCCCAGGCATTCTTGCTGATGTTGCCACTGGTTTGTTCCCCCTGATACAGAGCGCTGCAAGTAAAATAGAGCTTCCTGCCTTAAAGGAACATAGGACCTAACTGGGTATATTGAAGACCAAATCATGACCTTCTGATATCTAAGGGCTATATAAAATGAGATAAAATAGCTAAATTATTATTATCTTTAAAGTAAAGGAGAAACTTCCCTGTCAGTACAGTGGTTAAGAATCTTAGCTTCCACTGAAGGGGGCATAGATTAGATCCCTGGTTGGGGAACTAAGATCTTGTATAACATGCAGTACGGCCAAAAAAAAGAAGAAAAGGAGTGTTTGCAGAGAAGGTGAGAGGTGCTCCTGCAGCTAATGGAATTCCCTGAAATAGCACTGAAACCTGAAGGAGAAGAGATTGAATAAAACTAACACCTGCTAATTGGCTCCCATCCTGGAGGCATTGTGATGGCATCAAGAGAATGTTATCAAATTGATGATTTCATTCCTTGCTCTTCCTTGGTTAGGAGACACGAAGAGGGGAGTGGGCTTCGCATTTTGTAGGAGGGACAGCTGTAGAACACAGCAGAAGCTCGAAACTGCCTCTCCTCCTGGTCTACACTTCAGGATGTCTCGTCCTCTCTTATCTGAGGACCTCAGGAGAGCTATCACCTCCCCGCAGTCGCCTATGCCTGTCCAGCCACTGCCCCCTCCCTCCAGGTGCACTGCGGCCCTCCTGGATGACGCACAGGCACATATGCCAATGGGGGGACTTTTGTGACGTCCATAGCTAAGTACTGACTACAAAGAGCAAACCAGCTCTACAAGTCCCACAGTCCAACAGAGGACAATGTCAGAAACCCAGGTCGGCATAGAATTTAGCCAACTCTCACAAACCTCTGGTTTCCTTTTTGAACTTAGGTTTCATAACTTTCTTGTAATTTTCCCCAAGTTCTTCAAAGTATTTATTTTCAAAGAACATTCAATTTAGTTATTTTCTAAAATAACGGGAGAAACTTGCCATGCAAGCAATAAAAAATGTTTTCTGAAAATGAATAATTCTAGTACTGTTTCTAGGACAACCAGAAGGATAAAATAAAATGATAAAGCAGCAGCTGGGGAAGTGGAATTTCTATAATTCTAGAAAGAGAAAGTAATTTTTAAAATTACAAGTTAAGAAATTGATATTTGGGACGTGAGACCTCAATAATTCAGGTAATATTCAAATAAGTGCCTCGGGCACTTATGTTTCCAGTTCAACATTGATAAGGTGTCCTGAAAGCATAAAATGGAATGCTACAGAAACAGAATGTCATATCCTCTTTTCGAAGCTTAATTCAGTGAGATAATGGGTTGTGTCAGAATTTATGTATAATCTACTCTTTCTCTGGAAGTATGTTAGAGAATTGGGCTTCCCCAGTGTCTCAGCGGTAGAGAATCCGCCTGCAATATAGGAGACACGGGTTTGATCCCTGGGTCGGGAAGATCCCTGGAGGAGGGCATAGCAACCCATTCCAGTATTATTGCCTGGAGAATCCCAGGGACAGAGGAGCCTGGTGGGTTACAGTCCACAGGATCACAAAGAGTTGGACATGAGTGAAGCAAATGAGTATGCATGCATGTTAATTACCATGGGAATAACACTTAAAATGTCTTTGCTGGGGCATTTTATGAGAGAAGTATTATTCATTTTTACTTCTTAGAGAAGTTATTTTGCAAGCAGGATTCTTAAAACACATAAACACAATAATTAAATGGGACATATAGTAGAGGGTTACAGAGCTAGGTTTTGAAAACTACTAAGTTATCATAGAGTTTTAACAGGCAAAAAAATGTAGTGTCCAGTCACCACACTGTACACTTTAAACTTACACAATGTTGCATGTAATTATATCTCAATAAAACTGGAAAAAAGTACTTATTACTTATTAAAATGAGAATGCCATATCATATTTAGAGTTGTACTTCATGCTCAAACTATTTTCTATTAAGTATCCAGTTTATCGGACAAGCTCAACAGCGTACAAGTAAGAAACTGCCATGTTATTTTTCCACTGCTGCCTCTTTCAGTGGATTTCCTCAACTGACTCTTCCCTTCTCTTGAATACAATCTTGGGTGGGTCCTAGAACTTTTGCAACCATTTTTCATAACCATATGAGTGCACTGGTCACATTCAGGAAAGAAGTCCAGTTTCTGCAAAGTCGGGTAGAATTAAGCTCCTCTTCCATCCAGGACCTGCTCAGGGTTAGAAGACAATGGGGATGGGGGCAGGGGCGTGACCAGCTGCTCCATTTCCACACCCTCCTCCTCATTCCCCGTCTGCCCTGCAGCATCTGGCTCCTGGGCTGCAGGCTGGGGAAGGAAGAGATAAGCGGCACGAGGGCTCATACTTGCCTCGCGCGATGGTAGTGTGATGTTGGGTCCCTGGGTGGCTTAGAATCCGAATGCTGAGTTCCCTCCTGTGGGTACCTGAGCTGTTCCTTGGGGGGTTCTTCTATCTCCAGCACTCTCTTACCTTTGCCTCCTCTGCTGGCAGCTGATGAGCTGCCCTTGTCCCCAGTTTCTGCAGGCCTGTTGTCTCTAGTGGTCACCTGGCGTCTCCAGGCACCCTCCTGGGAGGGAGGTCCTCTCCAGGTGATCCAGTCTGGCTTCTTCTGCAGGGGTCATCTCTGCCCTATAAGATCTCAGCTGTCCTGAGCTCTCCAGTTTGGAAATGCAAGCCGTTTACACACCAGCCACCTCATTTCCCAGTCAGGCATCAAGTACTAGACACCCCCACAACACTTTTATCCAATTCCAGGGACTGAAACAAGCTCTCAGAGTGGTTCACTTGAAGGCCTCTCATACCAGCAATGTACTCTGAAATGGCTCAGGAAAAAGTTTTTGTATTATATTGGTAATTTTTCTGTACATTTGAAATTGTTCCAAAACTTAAAAAGAATCATGTATATACATGTATAAATACATGTTCTAAAAACATAATGAGGTTATATACCATATACGAAACCTATAACCCGACTTTTCACTTAATAGTTTATTAACATAACTATATTAATATGTGAAATATATATAATCGTTCTCAAAGCATATGCAGTTCATTGTAGGTAGATATCATAATTTAACCAACCAAGATTCTCTTCTTGTATTTTAAGATCCATTTATATTCTTTTAGTATAATAAATTTTTCTACAATGAAAAAATAGATTTGGACAAAGATACCATTGTTGCACATAATGAAATGCACTTAATGAAATTCAAGGGTCTGGTTTCTCTGCAAATTTGCTAAACTGTAAGGAGGCTTTGAGCTTAATGTCAGTTACGGATTACTACTCCATCCATGAACACCAGAAAGGATTGATTTTTCCCTGCTTCAGAGCTCTTTCTGACTAGCCTCACTAACCTTGGAAGTGACATCTAGACATTGTGAATTTTCTCCCACTTAAAAATCTAAAAGAAAATTCCTTCCAACAGTGTCAGAGTGCATTAGATCCAGAATACAGCAATTGAGTTCATTATCAGAATGCTGCCTGTGCCACTGGGTTATAATGAGGAGACAGAAGCAATGATAGAGGTGGGACATGGCTGGGTATTCAGCTTCCTTATGACTGTGTTAAGGGAAAGCAAGCGGATTGGCCAGGCCTTTCAAAATTTATCGTTTAATGTTTTAGTAGAATTCTGTCAAACACTTAGTATATTCAGTGACTCAGATGCTCAGCCCCAGAGGTTTTGACAGTGATAATAATAACGCCCAACATTTATATGGTGACTTATGGGTTTTGAGGGCTTCCCTGATAGCTCCGTTGGTAAAGAATCTGCCTGCAATGCAGGAGACCCCGGTTCAATTCCTGGGTCAAGAAGATCCCCTGGAGAAGGGATTGGCTACCCACTCCAGTATTCTTGGGCTTCCCTTGTGGCTCAGCTGGTAAAGAATCAGCCTGCAATGTGGGAGACCTGGGTTCAATCCCTGGGTTGGGAAGATCCCCTGGAGAAGAGAAAGGCTACCCACTCCAGTATTCTGGCCTGCAGAATTCTGGATCGCAAACAGTCGCACCCAACTGAGCAACTTTCACTTCATTAGCTATGGGTTTCAGAGCCTTTAATTCTATGAACTGTATAATTCCATGGAGTCACAAAGAGTTGGACATGACTGAGTGACTTTCACTCAAAGCCTTTTACTTTTATTATCTAATCTGATCCTTACAAACTCCCTGAGAGGTGACCAGGGACGATATTAACATCATCATGTCATTGATCAAGGGAGTGAGAATGGGAGTTGAACTTGTGCTCAAAGTCACAGTGATCGGAAGACCTAGAGCCAGGACAGTGGATTTCTCACCATCTGCCCCACGATCCTGGGCACTGAGTGCTCCCGTCCCACAAACTGCATCCTCTTAACTTTCCATCTGGTACTTCTGTCCACCCAATTGTTCAACAGACTGTTTTCTTTTTAAAAAAAAAATCACCTTTCACATCCTGTTTATCATCATGTCCTGCCCTTTCTGGCTTCCCTGGTGGCTCAGATGGTGAAGGATCTGCCTGCAATGCGGAAGACCTAGGGTTGATCCCTGGGTCAGGAAGATCCCCTGGAGGAGGGCATGGCAACCCACTCCAGTCTTCTTGCCTGGAGAATTCCATGGACACACGAGCCTGGCGGGCTACAGTCTATGGGGTCACAAAGAGTCAGACACGACTGAGCAGCTAAGCACAGCACAGCCTGCCCATTCTACTTCCAAAACGTATTCCAGATCTGTTCTGTTCTCTCCATCTCCACCATGTGCATCCCTGTTCATGTCAGCATCATATCTCACCTGGACGAGGGTGACGGCTGTCTACCCGGCCTCTGCTTCCACTTCTACATCCCATGGTCTGTTCTGCACACAGCAGCAGGAGGGCTTTCCTAAACACACACATCACATTCTATTCCTTCTCTGCTCAAACACTTTTAACTTCTCTTTGAATAAACTCTAAAGTCTTCACCCTGGCTGCTCACACACACAGCCCCACACGACCTGATCTCTGCCTGTCTCTGACGTCCCCCCACCCCCATCTCTCATCTTTTCTTCCATCGCTCTCTATCTTTCCCAGCTCCCATCTGCTTCATGGGACCCAGCCCCGCTTCCTCTGGTAGGGGAACACACTAGGCTCACTCCTGTTTCACAACCTGAAGCGTTCAGACCCCGCCACCCTTGGTCATGTCGCCCTTTGCACGTCATCACGGCACCTACTTCATTGACTTATTCTCTATCCTGAGTCACTGAATATGAATAGTCCCACCTATGTAACAGCCATTATATTAATTACTACGAGCCTGCTTTTGTGCTAAGTGTTTTAGCAATATTAACTCATTTAACCCTCATGATGACCTTTATTCACTTTTCTTATGAGAAAATGGAGGCACAGAAACTTCCTCAAGGTCATCCAGCTCGCAAGCGGCAAAATCAAGACTTGAATTTAAGCAGTTTGGTTTGAGAGTCCTTGCTCTTGGGTGAGGGTCTTGTCCATTGGGTGTAACCCTGAATGCCCATCACATAGATTGGTGCCTGGCTCAGGTAGGCACTCAGTAAATATTTGTCAAATGACTGAGTGATTTCAAGGTTTCCATGGAGACCCTGACACTGGATGTCCCTGACCTTGCCCTGTGTAAGCCCCCTTTATCTGTCTGATCCTCAGACCCTTGGTATTATTCAGGAACTGGAGTAGTTAACACTTTCTGAGCTATTTCAACATCAGCTTCAGCCATAGTCATGTTTGAAACAAAAGCTATCATCTGCCTGAAATCTAACAATGACAACTAACATTAACTTGATGATGTATCATTTCTATAGTGCTTTTCATGCACATTGTCTCATTAGCAGTGGTCAAAAAAAAAAAAAAAAACACAAAACCCCACCATTCCAAACCCCTTCAGGAGACAAGATGAGACTGAAGCAGTCATTCACATTAGTTCATAGGGTTACTGTAATAGCTTTTCACCTGCAGTTAAAATCAGAACAGAGAAACCACGTGCTATGAATTTGCCTGTGTCAGTAAGGACCCCAGGGAACATTTATCTGAATTAGTAAGACTAATTTTGAGTTGGCAGAGTTAGACCTCACTGAGATCGTCTAGTTATGAGTGGGAAAAAAAAAAAAAGATGAAAGGAGTTAAATATGGCAGGGCTGGGTAGAGCCATATTTATTTATTTTTTCAGTTTTCATTGATTATTTATTTATTAAAGGAAAATTGATTTACAATGTTGTGTTGGTTTCTGCCATACAACAAAGCAAGTCAGCCATAATCATAAGTATATCACCTCCCTCTTGAGTCTCCCTCCCTTCCACCCATCCTACCCCTCTAGGTCATCACAGATCATCCTAAGCTGGAAGGCCATATTTATTAAATATAGGGATTTAAAAATCACTTCCCATCTTTGTACCTTCCCTCCTGGGTTTCACAGAGCATTCCCAATCATTACACTGCAGTTGCCCAGCCTTAATTATTTCCGTTTTCTTTTAAGCCCTCTCCTAGTTAGCCTATACTCTGACCATTTCCAGGTGCATCCCTGCCTTTAAAATTTACTTTTCCTGTGTCCCATTACCTTGTGGCTTCACTACATGAGTCACTAGTTCTGATGATGATGGTCTCCGGGCTTTACCGGAGAGTCACTTTCTCCTTGATCACTTCTGCTACTTTTTGCATGATATTTCAGTCTCCCTCACTGGGTTACAGGCAACAGCAGCTAGTCTGGTGCAGTATGAAGAGTACGGGCTTTGATGGCAAGCTGCCTTGGTTCAAATCCTTGCTCTGCCCCTTACTAGAAGTGCAAGCTTTTGCAAAGTACTTCATCTTTCTGGGCAACAATTTCTTCTTCTGTAAAATGGGACTAACACAGCTCCTGTGTGAGAGGGCTGTCAGGTAGATAGCATTACTGTTATACTTAGAAAGTACTTAGAACACTGTGTGGTAGGTGCTAAGTTAGTATAACTATTGTTGAAACAGTGACAAGTTTTCTACTCACCACAGCTCTCACATACATAATAAGCACTCAGTAAATGTGTGTTGGATCCAGTCTTATCAGTTTTCTCATTACAAGTCTCAACAGATTAAAGTAGTATTTGTCCTAAATTGTACTGCACTACAAATACCTTACAGACATTTAAAGCAAATTTGTAGAATAATAATAATTTTTACAATAATAAAAATAAAACATGATATTATGAAATTGATAGTCTTTTTTTTTTTTTTTTAAGGGAGAGAGAGAAATTGTTTTCAATCTTTTACTAAGATGACTCTCCAAGCTGAGGGGAGCTGTAAGTCAAGGCCCACATCCAAATGTGATCTATTACCTTGAAGCTCATTAGGAATGGTGGCAAGATTTGATATTCAGGATGTTCAGATCAAAGATGAACCCAGAAATGACGGAAAGCTGACTCTACAGCTGGAGTCCAGCCTTGCTTAGTTTAGTCCAGATGACATCTGTTCAACTGCAGGTTACCTACAAATATGTGAGTGTGGAATTCAATGTTTATTACTTTAGCCACTGAGATCTTGGAATCATTTGATATGAAGAAATATTATAGTGAAACTGCTCTGGGATAGAAATCAGTACCAGAAGTAGAGTATTACCTAAAATATATGTGGCAGTGACTTTGAGTTTCATTAGCACATGGCAAGGAAACAAGCAGGAAATAGCAAACCCCCTCCAGTATTCTTGCCTGGAAAATTCCATGGACAGCAAAGCCTGCTGGGCTACAGTCCATGGGGTCACAAAGAGTGGAACACGACCGGGTGACTAAGCACACACAAGGAAACAATAACAGAAGTTGGAAAAATGATGACCCGTGTTATGCAGTGGCAAAATATTTGGCAAAACTCTCACCTATAAAAATCTGAAAGACAAAAAATGTCCCAAAAGAGCTTGTGAAGAGGGGCAAAGAGGTTCTGAGATGGAATATTGATGGTGTGAGCTGTTTATAATTATACAACTTATATGTCATAAAATAATACAAGAAGAGATGAGATCTGAAAAGAACTGACTGATTTGCAAGCAGAACAGAAAGGAAATATACAGAGCTCAAGAATTTTGGAAATTTCAGGGCTGAAGAGCAAAACCATTTCATCTCTAATCAGTAAAAGAGAACATTGAGAAGTTCTTTGAGTACGAAAAACCTACTAAGATTCAGCCTCCAGGGAAAGACCAAATCAAGCTTTTAAAAATCATTGAAAAGATTAAAGAGGTGCCCAATAGATTTTTTTTTCTCCTGTAGTAGAACACAATGGACCCACAGAAGCCTGATATATCAAAGTAACTATTAATAAGTAAATTGGATAACTCCAAAAAATTGTGAATATGACTTTTGTCACAAAGATTGTCTAAAATCAAATACAAAAAGCCAACAAAGCTTTGAGTGAATATCTTGTCCAAAGCACCATAGATTGGTTTAAAATAGGCTGATTTTTCAAGATGTAAAAAGATCTTTGGGCCTCCAACTTTGTACGGGCAGGAAGCAGGCTTGAGAAAGCTACCCAACTGCTAAGAAGGTGGGGTCACCAACTCATCCTGGTTTGCCTGAGACTTCTCTGATTTTGCTATTGAAATTCCTGCAGTCCAGAAAAACCTTCAGTCCTGGTCAAACTGGGATGGTTGGTCACCTTTCAAGGAGGGCATATTCTATAATGCTGTCTTTTATGTAGCTGAGAAACATAGTAAAAATGAAGGAACTCCAGACAGTAGAGTCAAGAGTCCTGGAGAACAGTGGGCTTGGCACCGGTTCCCAGGGAGCAGAACCAAGGCTTAATTAGGGACTATATCCTACCCCTGAGGGTCAGGAGGCCTGACAGGACATCAGAACTGCAGAGTTTCAGATGCCCTTGACCACGGCCATCCTTCCTTAACCCGCCTGGGTTAAGAGCTGTGGCTTTAGTTGTTTTACATTTTGTGCCAGAAATGTTCAGGCCCCATTTGGGATTTTCCCAGGGACCTCTTATGAGCCAAATGATTCACTATGAAATGAGGTTTATTTCAGTGACATATGGTTATCAAGGGTCCCCATTTTCCTTGTGTAGCAATAGGGAAAATTGTCCGGTGCATTTCAAGGCAGCAACCCGGAGCTGAAGGCCTGATTCCTCTTTGTTCGCCTCAGATCTATGATTCACAAAAGGGAATGTTAGATCAGGCTGTTTTGGAGCACTTTGGTGTGAATCATCACTCTTTGAATTGTTTGCACCAGCCAGCTCTGAGGTGTCTGAGTTGCTCATGCCAGTCTGTATGGATCACCTACGCACAGCTCGCTGGTCTAATCTCCATGGGTAGGTGAGAAGTAGCTGACTGTGCTTCCCTAAGATGCTGAGAACATCCTGCCCACAGGAAGGAATGTAGAGTTATAGTCCTTCAAACAGCCGACCTTTTTGGTACCAGGGACTGGTTCTGTGGAAGACAATTTTTCCACAGATCGGGGCGGGGGGGGCGGGCAGTGACAGGGTGTGTGGCAAGGAGCAGAGCGATGGTCTGGGGATGATTCAAGCCCATTACATTTATTGTGCACTTTATTTCTATTTTTATTTCATCAGCTCCACCTCAGATCATCAGGCATTAGATCCAGAGATTGGGGATCCCTGCCATAAAAGGTGACTCTGGGGCTTTCCTGTTAACTTAGTGGTAAAGAATCTGCTTGCCAATGTAGGAGACATGGGTTTGATCCCTGATCCAGAAAGATCCCACATGCCGTGGAGCAACTAAGCTGGTATGCCACAACTATTGAGTCTGTGCTCTAGAACCTGGGAATTGCGACTACAGAGCCCACACTCCGTGACTACTGAAACCTGCAGGACCTACAGCCCATGCCCCACAACAGACGAAGCCGCCATAATGAGGAGACCATGCAGTGCCCCCACTCGCCGCAATTAGAGAAAAGCCCGAGCAGCAGCCAAGACTCAGCACAGCCAAAAAGAAATAAAAGATGACTCTGTCCATGGTATGTACTTACTCCTTCTATCTACTCTTTGAAGTCTTAAAGAAAGGTATATTGACGTGGAGATTTCATATATCTAACAAGACTGAAGGTGTAGAATGTTTTAGGCTAGAGGGGTCTTTTAGCTGTTTGTATCACTCATACAGGAAAACCACCAGAGATGTGTGAGAGACAATGTTATGGTTACCTCTTCTCATTTCATTTTCTTCTTCCTGAGCACATAGGAGTTTATCTGCCCAGCCTCTTTTTTATTTATTTATTATTTTTTTTGGTCATACATTGATATGAATCAGCCTCTTTTATAGTCACAGGGCCACACGACTTGGTTTTGGACAGTATACGTAGGCCCCTCTGTGCCTCCTTCCACCTCTTCTGTATCCTCTCTCCCTGCTCCAGAACTACCTTCCATGACTGGTACCCTCTATGTTTTAATGGCAGCACCACAGGATGGAAGGGATTTGGGTTTATTATGTTGACTGCTTGCAGGACAGCCTCCCAGGAGTGCTTTCTGGCCTGCTTTGGACTGTGATGCAGGAGAGATTTGGGGATTGTTACACCTACTGCATTGATTGCCCTGACTATGATAAAAGGCCAAAGAAATGAAAACGGAGACTTTACCATACCATTTTTCTCTTACTTCAGGTTCAACAGCTATATGACATCACTTCACTGGCGCCAGGAAATGTCACACGTGTCATTGACTCGCCTCAGAGCTTTTTGGCTGAAGTTGGGTAGTAGAGAGAGGGGCTTCCCTGGTAGCTCAGATGGTAAAGAATCCGCCTGCAATGAATGAGACCCTGGTTTGATTTCTGGGTTGGGAAGATCCACTAGAGAAGGGAGAGGCTACCCACTCCAGTATTCTTGCCTGGGAAATCTCATGGACAGAGGAGCCTGGTGGGCCACGGTCCACGGGGTCGCAAAGAGTCGGACACGACTGAGTGACTAAGTACAGCACAGCGCAGTGGAGGGAGGGAGGAGATACTAGGATGCACTGTGAGTCACTGAATGTCCTTGTTCAAAGGATGTACCACAACTGGGCAGCAGAGGTCAGAATATAAAAATATTAACGTCTAAGAACCGAAAAATATGACACCAACAACATAGTTTCTTTCCTTCTTCCAGGCTTCAGGACAGCCATTCACAGCCAGCCCCCTGGGGATCTTCCTCCCCATTCCTGTTACTGTTCTTTGTTAATTCTCAAAGAACCCATTCACAAAGTATGATGCATTTATTTCTCTCTTGTCGGAAATAAATCCTAAACATGGAAAAGCCCATACCAGCCTTGGTGGCATGCTGGGAGTTTAAATGAGCTCGGAAGTCTCGCTGAGGCAAAGATTTTAAATGTGTCTTAAAGCCCTAATAAGGTCCTTAACAAGCACCAGAAATGGACCCGCTCCCCCAGGCATTGACCTGGAAGTGTGTCTTTGTTGCTTAAATTATGATTACAGCTTTCTGAGCTCCGGTTTGTTAATGAGCTCTAAATGGAAGTGTTTATCTCAGGGGGAAGTACTGTTTCTTCATCTTGTCCCTGGTGACACTCTAAACATACTAATTGATATGAAACTGATTTTTAGGAGACAAGAAAGCCCCCAGGCCTTTGTCACATTGACAGTTGTGGTGAGAACCATTACAGGACCTGCCACAGCGGGCCTGAAAACAGGCTACCCTCATTTCCCAGCATCCCTGGGGTGCGTGGTTCCCCAAGGCTCTGGTCATTTACGTGCTCAAGCAAAGAGCTGTCTTCTTTTACGTGTCATTATTACCTGCACGGGGACCTTCAGGAGTTCTGGGAAACACCCCTCTCCTTTATACTTGATGAAAAATTTCATATCACTGTTTTACACTGCTTCCAATTTTATCCATTAGAGAGACATTTAGATGAAGAAGACCAGGTAATCTCCTCCTCAGAAATGGGAAAAGCTGCAACACAGGTGGAAGACAAAGGGTCCATCTGTAATGCATACAGAGAATACTCAAATCAAGGAGAGAGAAAAACGGACTGACTGGAAAAAAGTACATGAAAATATGAAATACCAATGGTCAATGACTATCTTTTATTAAACAGATTAACTTTACCAGTAAGTAAAGAAAATAAATGAGATATAATATAAACGCCATGAAGAGAAATAGCCCCTTGCCTTCAACCAAATTGCAAAGTATTTTATTCTTTATAGTAACACCTAGTGATATTGAGGGTGTGGGGAAGTAGGCATTTTTAAAATACTGCTGGCCCTGGAGCAGAGTAAATTGGAGGACTATTTGGAAATGTTTACCTGAGGTCTTAAATTTCACTTTTAAGAATTTATTCTAAGGAAATAAATATGAATGTGTGTCAAGATTTATTTTATTTATTGCAGAATTACTTAAAATAATCATATTGGGAAACAACCAAAAATCTAACAATAGGGACTTGGTAAAATAAATTATGTAGCATCCATGTGATAGAATGCAATGTAGCTGTTAAAACTGATAGTCTAGAGCACTTAATGATATATGAAAAAATATTTCTGACATATTCAGTGAAAATAGTGAGTTGCAAAACAATATTATCCTAATTTAGAAAATTTAAAAGAAAAAAATATATTTACATAGAAAACAGAATGAAAGGATACACACCAAGGTGTTAGTAGCTGTTTTAGTGTGATGGGATTTTTTTCTGTTTGTATTATGATTTTATGTATTTTTCAGTGTTTCTAATAGGAGACTTGTATTTCTCTTTTAAAAATTTTTAGTAGATTAAATTTTTTGGCTACACTGCATGGTTTGCAGGATCTTATTTCCCTTACTAGGCATGGAACCCATGCCCCCTGCAGTGGAAGCACAGCGTTCTAACCACTGGACCCCCAGGAAGTTCCCCATGGACATGTATTTCTTTAATAATCAGAGAAAAAGCCCCTTCTTTTTTTAAAAAAACATGAAAACTTCCATGCAGATATTCAGGTGGAAAGTTACTTTCATGGCCACTTGTAGTAGCCTGCCTGGCTAGCATTTTGTTGAACCCTCAGTGGAAATTGCTTGAAACTCTAGAAATTAAAGAGGGAAGAAAATAAGCTGTCTTGCAACTTGGAACATTCGGGAAGAAGCAGAGTGGAAGCTCCTGGACACCTTGGCTATAAGGTGACAAGACGGCGTAAGACCCACATGTAGGAGAGAGATACAGGCAAGCTCTTGGGAAACGGCAAAGACAACATCATCTGCAGTGAGGACCAATGCTTTACCCTCTAAGTGCACCATTCAAAACCTCAGTGTTTTCCCAATGCCCACTGGGGAGACAGGTATCGTTTAACTCTCCTTACAAAGGTATCCATAAAGAAGAGGTTTTACCTTGGGCTACTACTGAAGAGGAAATGTGCCTTTTTCTTTCCCTTAATTTTTGGAAAAGATTTACTAGGAATTGGGAATAAGGCGGAGGAGGGACAGTAAACCATCTTGGTTGGGTACAAAAATGGAACCAATAGAAGAGGTGATTCCTTTCCCCTGATAGAGCAGATTGACGTGCCAGCAAGCGGAGTGGATGAGTGGACCTGACGGGATCCTTTTCAGCCCTGGGGTGATTCTCTTTCTTGGGTTTCAACTTCTCAGGGCTCCAAATCCCTTCTATATGAAGGCCATGTACAAAGTCAGCACTGGGGTTTGACTGATCCTGGGTTTCTGGTACTGCCTATGGTGTACATCAGAGAACTCTTTCACTATATCAAGTAGTAAGCAAAGAGATATGAGTGAACTGGAGGGGTCAACAGGGATGGAGGCAAGGCTGGAGACCCTGGCCTGTGAGGGCCAACGGAAGGAAACCGGGCTTTTTTGCCCAGAGGAAAAAACTTTTAGTGGGCACAGGTAATCCTCTTCTAATTTAAGCTGCTGAGAGGAAGAGGGAATAGATTTGTTCTGTTTGGCTTCAAAGAGTAGAAGTGAGGACCCAAGGCTACTCGGGGGTTGGTTGTGTTTCCAAATAAGACAATTCTAATAGGCACAATAGCTAACCTGAGGATTTGTGAGGATGAGTAAAAACTAGGTGTTTATCTTTTGATTCCTTGTTGCAAGTGGACTTCCTGGGAGGCAGACTCAGAGATTAGCTGCAGGAGGTTACTAGGGAGTGTTCTTGGGATCAATAATTGTGGAAGGGAAGGAAATAGGATTGTGCAAAGAGGGGAGAGCAGGCATGCAGTCTCACCAGAAGTCTCAACTGATCCTACAGAGAGACTCAGACACAGGATGGTCTAGGAGAGCCATTCTGTGTTTGTGAAAGGGCTCAGCCTGTATAAGACCTCTGCTTCAGCCAGGGCACCCAGGTTGCCCCAGGAAGGTGACATGGCTTCGGGAGAGAATTCCCTTCAGTAAAGTCTTTCATGTTTGAACAGGGATCTGGATGGCTCTCTACAGCAGTCATTATGACTTGGGAGAGGGTAGGAGTTTTAAACAAGACAAAATAGGCCATGAATAGAAATGAAAAGATTGATTTGACTATATTAAAAATCAGAATATCTATTTGTCAAAATATTTCATAAAGAAAATACTTAAAATCTGTGAGAAGATTTTAACACATACAATTGAGAAAGTATTAATGTCAAGACTATGTAAAGAATGTCTACATATCATTAAATAAACAATCCTGTAAGAAGATAGACAAAAGCGGTAAACAGGCATTTTATGTAAGAAAAAAAATGTGTTGCCAATAAAGACATGTAGCTATTTAATTTTACTAATGATTAGAGGAATGCAAGTCAAATCTACAATGAGATATAATTTTATACACATTTGATTGGTAAAAATTAAGAATTCTGATGATACAACTATTGGAGGGCATGTGGGCCAACAAAATTTCTTATACATTGTTGGCAGGAGTGTAAATTGTTATGACAGCTTTGGAAAACAGCTTGGTATTGCCTCAGAAAATTGAAAAATAACATATAATCCAGTAATTCTGCTGGATTCTGCACATGCATAATAATAGACAGAGAAGCACTATTTGTGAGAGCAAAATCTTAGAAACAACTTAAATGTCCACTGACAGGAGAATAAAAAGTAAGGTATATGTACACAGTGGACTATTATATAGAAGCAAAACCAAATGAACTATAAGCAGCTGTATGGATAAGCCTGAGAAATTCAATATTCACTGAAAAAAGTAAGTCTAGAATATTAACTACAGTATGGTATCCTTTTTAAAGAGTTAAAAGGTAAAACTAAGCGATATATGTTGGGAACACATATGTATGTGATGGACTATAGATATGTAAAAACAAAAAATGATCAACAATATAGTGGTTATTCTTGGGTGAAGGAAGGCTAGGGGATGGGAAGAAAGAGGAACATATAGGTAACATGTATTACCAGTTAATGTCAATACTGTAGTTTTTGTGTTGATTGTAGGTTTATGAGTGTTCATTATATTATTAATAAGTTGAATAAATAAATAATTGAATAAATAAATTTTAAAATTTCAGAGGAAGCCATGTTTGAACAAGAGATGAGAGTGTATCAAGAACCAGGGATTATGATGAATTCAAATTGTGCATCTGAGGTTCCAAAAAAGGAAGTGGAACAGAAGAAACAGGAGGGAAAGAGAGCTGCCCTTGTTAGAGTGGCTCGTGGAGAGGCCAGAGGTGCTGTTTGTTGGGGGTGTGGTGCTCGTAATTTCCTATAAAAAATATACAGAAACATAACGGACTGCTTGCTGAACTGTATTGTCATTCCCTTCCCCATGTGGAGACCCCAGGGTCCCAAAGACAACTTAGAGTCCATGTCCATCCATTCTTCAGATTAGTCTGTTGTCCTACAGTAAATGACCTGCTTGAGTGACATTTTAGCCATCTTTCTGATGGAGATATTTGATTGATTTGATTATTCCTGGTTAGTTCACAACAACGATGGAAAGATCCTTTAGAGATTTTTACGGGAAAGTACCCTGCTGCCAAGTGTTTAATTCTAGGTAACAGATCTGCCTGTGCTGTGATTGGAAGTCTTGGATGGTGGGAATGTCTTAAAAGTGGAAGAAATGAGGAGTTTTCCAATACCAGAGCCATTTGAATAGAATTAAGAGGGCATTTGGGGAAAGTGACTGAGAAGATTTGAGCTAGATGACCTTTAAGATACTTTCTACCTCACGTTATGCATCCAAGTTCAACCCTCTTCCAGAGGGCAATGTGGGCAGAGCACCCTTTATTTAACTGAACTGCATTTTAAACTCTACCCATCCCCCTACCCTCTAGGAGCAATTTTGTCATAAGTTAATAGCCTGTCCTGTTAACTTAGAAATATATAACACTAATTAGATATCTAGCATATGAGAATTTGGGCCTTGAAAATAAGAACCAAATAATCACAAGGCCAAAAACATTTTTATTAAGCTTTCCCCCTTCCCTGTAACCAAATCCCATATCCATAGAGATAAAGATGAAATGAAAATATGGTTGGTATCCTTCAAGTTTCCATATATTTCTTAAGATAACAAGTACCTTTAACCAATCTTAATAGCTAGAGAACTATTCACTCAGATAATTTTTTGCACATAAGCTTTATCTAGCATCTTGTTTGGATTCCAGGCTTCTCTGGATGAACTTGTGATTTGCTTGTCTGATCAGGGCACATTACTCATTAAAAATAAATGTGCAAAGAGCTTTGGAGATTGAAGTTTCATGTTTTATTTGTTGAAAAGAAAGAGGTCATGTCAACTAATCAACTTCAACATACATAAATGCAATTCCCAAGCCTCTGCGTGCAGGGTTTAAAGGAGAGATTACAAAACCAACTTATTAACAAGTACTGAGGGAGATTCCTTGACTGGTAAAGTTGGGTTCTGATGAATACAGGCTGACCACCCAAGTAGCCCCACTGTTTGGGCTTACTGGCCCATTTAGGATGGGTCCAATAGAATGATCGATTTTGGAATATTTTACTCTAAGAGTCAGAATAGTTTAGTTGCATTTATTTAAGCATTCTCTATGTACAGTGACTATGGGAAATGACTCTAGGGAAAACTGTGAATTTCTACTATCTTTTTCAGTATCTTTTTCTTCTTCAACATACTAAGTATGGGAAGGAAGCATGGGGTTTTGAATTAAAAACAAAAAAGAAAATGTGTTTCAGACTAGCTCTGTTTCATGACATTGATATGGTGTTAGTTGCTCAGTTGTGTCTGCCTCTTTGCAGCCCCATGGACTGTAACCCACCAGGCTCCTCTATCCATGGAATTCTCCAGGCAAGAATACTGGAGTGGGTTGCCATTTCCTACTCCAGGGGATCTTCCTGACCCAGGGGTAGAACCTAGGTCTCCTACGTTGCAGGCAGATTCTTTATCGTCTGAGCCACCAGGGAAGCCCTATGACATTGATAAGGTATTGATATTTTACAGGTTTGAGGTTTATTCATTTTAAAAATGAGAAGCATAATTCATCTTATAGGGTTGTGTGAGTTAAATGAAACCAGTTATGTATGCGTTTTGAATATACCTTGATGTGAAGAGCGGACTCATTTGATAAGACTCTGATGCTGGGGAAGATTGAAGGCAGGAGGAGAAGGGGACGACAGAGGATGAGATGATTGGATGGCATCACCATGTCAATGGACATGGGTTTGGGCAGACTCCAGCAGTTGTTGATGGACAGGGAGGCCTGGCGTACTGTGGTTCATGGGGTCACAAAGAGTTGGACATGACTGAGCGGCTGAACTGAACTGAACTGCTCTGGAAATTATTTAAAGTAGTTTATAATAAGGCTCTATTTAACACACACATACACACAACCATACCTGTTACACACAGATGCACATACTTCAGTTCAGTTCAGTCAGTTCAGTCGCTCAGTCGTGTCCGACTCCTTGCGACCCCATGAATCGCAGCACGCCAGGCTCCCCTGTCCATCACAAACTTCCGGAGTTTACTCAAACTCATGCCCATCGAGTCGGTGATGCCATCCAGCCATCTCATCCTCTGTCATCCCCTTCTCCTCCTGCCCCCAATCCCTCCAAGCATCAGGGATACTATTCACAACTATAGCATAAATTAAAAACACAGATAAAGAGTGAAAGGAAAACAAAGGTGGAAACACATTGAAGACAAATGAAAAATAAAATGAGTGGAATTTTTTAAAAAAGGAAATCTTGTCTATGAAATGCTTCACACTGTCCGTAATATAAAAAAGGAAGCAGTTGTCCAAGAGAACTGCCAAATATCATTTGTTCCAAGACCAGTCAGGAAATTTTTCCATGTAAAAAAGACAGTGGATATGATAATGCCAAAATCTTTGATAATGATCTTACAGTAAATCCAATGACGAGCTTCATAGGACTATTTGTTATATTGATTTTTGATGGCATTGCACTTAAGTAAATACTATCAGAAGGCTTCCCTGATGGCTCAGCAGGTAAAGAATTCACCTGCAATGCAGAGACACAGGAAACTCAGGTTCGATCCCTGGGTCGGGAAGATACCCCGAAAAAGGAAAGGGCAACCCACTCCAGTATTCTTGCCTGAAAAATCCCATGGACAGAAGAGCCTGGTGGGCTACAGTCGAAAGAGTCTAAAAGAATCGGGCGCGACTGAGTGACTAAATACACAACACAAATACAATCAGAAAAACAAAAAAAGAGATTGCACAGAATGTGTCTTTAAGTAACTCCCACTTTGATGATCTGGCTTGCCTGCCTGGGAGAATGGATGGACTGTGTGTGTTTCGAGCAGTTCTTCCTGAACAAGACAATGCATGTCAGTGAGCATACAAACAACAAAGTGCTGTAGAAGAATGTATAGTTGGGTACCTCTAACACTCACCAGAAATCTAGCTTGTGTTCATACTTGTGGGCCCGTAAAGAGTACAAACCAACTCCATAGACTTCTCTCTGATAAAGTTGGCTCATAGAAACTTAAAGAGTCACTCCTGTTAGAAATATCTGCATTTTAATAAGCAATTCTGACATCCTAAACCCCTAAAGTTCCAAAGGAATGGGTCTTAATGGGAGTGCTTTTGTTCACAATGAAAGGAGGGGTATGAGGAGGGTTTTTTTTTTTTCTGGCATTGTGTTATCTATATAAGTGATCATGACTCCGTTATATAAACTACTTCCCTAAGCAGAGATTCAAAGCCTAAATCTAATGAACATTTTTTCTTCCAATTTTTTTTTAAAAAAGCTATCCATTTTACAAGGCAAAAACTTTCATTGACTGCATCTTCCAAGACAATTGTTGCTTCCATTAGGAAGCTTGTTCCTAACATGTCCTTAATGATTCCAGGGTGATTTTGCTCAGAATCATCTTACTCTGTTCCCAAGAGCAACATGCCATTCACAGCAAGATCTGATGGGAACAATTTATTTTCAAAATGATTTTTCTTTCTGTAAAAAGCTCTTATCATCCATTTTATTTAAAAGTTTCTTCTAATTAAATCTCATTACTAAAAAATTCAGTTTCAATCTTTAGGCCATTAGGTAGGAAAATGCTCTGAAAATCAAATAGCTTTCAGGGTCACAAAAGAAAATGAATTCCTCAAATTGGGAGTTGCTTTGGAATGAGCTTGCTACCTGGAAAGCTGATCAATACTTTCTGTGTATCAATTCACGAATGTATAATAATCAGTCAGAAGTGGAGGCTGCGTATGGAAAGGGGCACAATAAGCAAGATGACTTCTTTTAGCCTCTACACTCACAAGGTCTTCAGGTAATGGAAGACACAGTTACTCACCTGGCACTCAACAAACCCTTCTCATTAAAAAAAAACCCCACAATTATTTAGTTAGTTTAGACAAATAGAGTCTATATATTTAGCTGGAGTTCCTCAACATGAACAGTGGCAAAAAATTTTACCATAAATTGGCTCTATATATCATTCTGGGCTTCCCAGGTGACCTACAGGTAAAGAATCCACCTGCCAAAGCTGAAGGCTCAAGAGACTCAGGTTGGATCCCTGGGCTGGGAGGATCCCCTGGAGGAAGAAATGGCAGGCACTCCAGTATTCTTGCCTGGAAAATTCCATGGATATGGGAGAAAATCAGACACAACTGAGCATGCACGCGCGCGCGCACACACACACACACACATCCTTCTAGAAAAAAAAAGAGTTCCTTCCTTCCTTTCTTTCTTTGAAATGAAAGTGTAGTTGATTAAAGAAGAGTTTCTTGCGGACTGAAACAGCATCTCTTTTAAGGAGGAGTGTTGTTTTTTAACCAATTTGGTTTTGTCCATTTTATCTGAAGAAGTCATTATTCACAAAGAGAAGATGAGCATCACGTTTTGAAAAGTTGCAAAACAATTAAGCAGAAACATTCACTTAGAGATTAATCAAACTCTTTCTGACCAGTTCCCTGGAGGCTTGGTGAGTGCAGAATGAATCCAGGAAGGGAGTGAGGTTGAGGCTGGTGATCAAACTGATGGTCATTTGGGAAAAGCGTGTATCAGTTGGGTTCTAATCAGGAGACAGAAATCACACAGTAATGTAAGCAGGGGAGATTGAATGTAAAGGATTATTAAGCTGTGATATCATAACCATAAAGATGTAGATAACTGTAAAGCGTATCATAGGGCTTAGAGAGAGTATCCAGGGAAGCACACACTTGGGCGGGTGCCCTCCCTAAGCCTGGGGCTCAGAAGGTATAGTTGAAACCCAGAGAAGCATTTTGCTGGGTTGCCAGTTCTAGAGCTCATCCTGAGGCATCAGGCAAGTAGGAAACATCCTTCTGGGGTGCAGGTAATTTGGGCAGGTATACAGCAAGGTGGGCAGACGCAGAGAGAGTTGGGGTACCACTGTGTGTAAGGCCTGCATTGCTGGGTGTCCACACTGGGAAGGCCGTGCGAAGGTGGTCACCAGGCCCAGGAAGGGCTAAGTCCTTAAGGGTCTGCAGACATGCAGCTGTGGCAGACATCACCAGTCATCCCCTCACACATGTCTCACTAACAGACTGGGCAATTGGAACATGATGAGTAAAGCGCATACTACTCGCTACCAGAAAAACAAACAAAAGTGGGCGGGAGATCTAAACAGACATTTCTTCAAAGAAGATACACAGATGGCTAATAAACACAAGAAAAGATGTTCAACATTGCTCATTATTAGAGCAGTGCAAATCAAAACTAGAATGAGGTGTCACCTCACACTGGTCAGAACGGCCATCATCAAAAAAATCTACAAACAATAAATGCTGGAGAGGGTGTGGAGAAAAAGGAATTCTCTTGCCCTGTTGGTGGGAATGTAAACTGATACAGCCACTATGGAAGACAATATGGAGATTCCTTAAAACTAGGAATAAAACTACCATATTACCCAACAGACCGACTACTGGGCATATACCCTGAGAAAACCGTCATTGGAAAGGACACATGTACCCCAATGTTCATTGCAGCACTATTTACAGTAGCTAGGACATGGAAGCAACCTAGATGTCCATCAACAAATGAATGGATAAAGAAGCTGTGGTACATATATACAATGGAATAGTACTCAGCCATTAAAAGAAGCTCATTTGAGTAAGTTCTAATGAGGTGGATGAACCTAGAGCCTATTATACAGAATGAAGTAAATCAGAAAGAGAAAAACAAATATCATATATAATGCATATATATTAATCTAGAAAGATGGTACTGATGAACCACTGCAGGACAGCAATGGAGATGCAGACACAGAGAACAGATCTGTAGACATGGGCAGGGGAAGGAGAGGAGGGGATGAATGGAAGGAGTAGCATGGAAACATATACACTGCCATATGTAAAATGGACAGCCAGTGGGAATTTGCTATATGACTCAGGGAACTCAAACCCGGGCTCTGGGACAACTTAGAGGGCTGGGATGGGGTGGAAGGTCGCAGGGAGGTTCAAGAGGGAGGGGACATATGTATACCTACGGCTGATTCATGTTGATGGATGGCAGAAACCAACACAATATTGTAAAGCAATTATCCTTCCATTAAAAATGAATAAAAAACAAACTCACAGAAAAACAGATCATAATTAGGGTGTGGGGGAAATTGGATGAAGGCAGTGAAAAGTACAAAATTCCAGTTATAAGATAAATAAATGTGTATGTGTGTGTGTGCTTAGTCATCCGTGTCTGACCCTCTGTGACCCCCATTGACTGTGGCCTGCTGGGCTCCTCTGATCATGGGATTTTCTTGGGTAGGAATGCTGGAGAAGGTTGCCATTTCCTACTCCAGGGGATATAATATATAGTATGATAAATACAGTTAACACTGATGTATGTTATATATGAAAGTTTTTAAGAGAATAAACCTAAGAGTTCTCGTCATAAGAGAATGCTGGGGATTTTTTCATTTTGTATCTCTATGAGATGGATGTTCACTAAACTTACTGTGCTAATTATTTCATGATGTCCATAAGTCAAGGCATTATGATGTACACCTTTATAGTGCTCTACAGCAATTACGTCTCAATAAAACTGGACAAGAAAAAAGAAATGTTTAAAAAAAAAAAAACCCAAGAAACAAAGTGTTACTCAGTAGTGTCTGACTCTTTGCGACCCCAGGGACTGTAGCCCTCCAGGCTCCTCCATCCATGGGATTTTCCAGGCAAGAAAAAACCCACTGGAGTGGGTTGCCATGCCCTTTTTCCAGGAGATCTTCCTGACCCAGGGATGAAACCCCGTCTCGTCTTACAGGCAGACTCTTTACCATCTGAGCCACCAGGGAAGTCCCTGAAAAGACAAAGGGCAGTAGCCAAATCCAGGAAGAGAACCCGCCTTTCTTCAGCGGTGTCCCTGT
The DNA here is from genome assembly GCF_910594005.1 of Cervus elaphus. Classification (NCBI taxonomy): domain Eukaryota; kingdom Metazoa; phylum Chordata; class Mammalia; order Artiodactyla; family Cervidae; genus Cervus; species Cervus elaphus. The sequence continues at coordinate 41,584,408 of NC_057821.1, read as the reverse complement.
AGCGCCCTCTACTGACAAAACATATCACATTCAATGTAAAGAAGAAAAGCTTGGGGTCCAGTCCATTACGGCAGTTCAGTTCAGTCGCTCAGTCGAGTCGTGCTCTTTGCGACCCCAGGGACTGCAGCACACCGGGCTTCCCTGTCCATCGTCAGCTCCCAGAGCTCGCTCAAACTCATGTCCATCGAGTCGGTGATGCCATCCAACCGTCTCATCCTCTGTCGTCCCCTTCTCCTCCCGCCTTCAATCTTTCCCAGCATCAGGGTCTTTTCCAATGAGTCAGTTCTTCGCATCAGGTGGCCAAATTATGGCAGAGTAGGTACTGGCGTGCTGCGATTCATGGGGTCGCAAAGAGTCGGACACGACTGAGCGACTGGACTGAACTGAACTGAACTGAGGTACTGAAGAGTCCATTTGTAGTGAAGGGAATACACTGATAACCAATTCATTTATGGTGATACAGAGCTCCTTATAAAAGTAGTGAGAAAGTAGGAAGGGGGAGTGAACCAGCAGTCCCACCCACCAAATGCTGAGGTTTGTAGAACCTGGTCTGTATGGATATGATAGGATAGACAACAATGATGCTCTGCTTCAGCGAAACGGTGCCACCAATCCATACATTTAATTCTTTGCTTACCAAATAATTAATTTTATTCCTGATAGCCTGAGTGAGTAGGTTCCACACTGTGTCTGGCCATTGCAAAAAAACAACAACAAAGGAATCAACCAGTCACATCAGCTAAGTCAGGGAAGAAATCAGATTGGTAGCTAGGGGTCGGGTAGAAGGAACAGTGAGTTGATCTTTCCGTTTTCAGACAGTTGATGGAGAATCGACTGGCTAACCTTTGGCAACTGGTAAATAGGCCCCGGCACTTTGGGAGGGCTGTAGGGGAGGTGGAAGGGGACACAGAGATGACTCTGACAACTCTACTGTAACAGTCTAAGAATCAAAAATAGCAGCTTTTAACACCCCTCCTTGTCTCCCCATTACCATGGCAACATGGGACCGCTCTACATGTAGCCCATTTGTAGACTTTCCTTGACATTTGCCTTAACCCATTTTCAGCCTAGATGGCAAAGCTCCAGGAGGAGGGAGTGGGCAAGGGTGGGGCTTATACCCGGTCCTCACATTTCTTGAGAATTTCAGGACCCCCTCCCCACTTTGGTGTGTGGATTCAGGCTCCAGGTCTCCCGAGGCTCTCTCTGCTCCCCAGGAGCACTCAGAGCTTCACGTTTACTGTGCCATCAAGATGTATTCTAAGTAGATGCATTTTTTAATTTTAAATTAAAAATTTAATTAATTATTAATTTAAATTTAATTTTTAACTTTTTAAAATTAAAATAAATAGAAAAGGCCACCATGGAGGCCAATCCTGAGAACATGTGGGAAAATGCATTTGCTTAGGCAGCTGGGTGACTGCCCTTGGTTAGGAGCAGAGAAACAGCCAAATACATTTTTCATTGATCACAACAGGCTACAAATAATTTGTTGAAAAAATAGCACATCTCATAGGTCTTTTCAGTTTTACAGATAGAAAAATTCATCCAAAATTTTTAAAAGTGTGTTTGGTCTCAATGACTTGGTTTGGGTCTATAAAGTAATGGCACAGAGATGTGATCATTATTTGCTTAGTATAGTCAACTTTAGGTAAATAATTTCAAATTTCTAAATTATATGTGTGTACATATCTATAGCTATATATCTTGCATATCTGACTACCCAAATAATTTCTGACTCTTCATAAAGTCTTACAACCTGAAGCAGGTATGATCTGAATGAATAAAAATGTTATTAAAATTTGGTTTTAGCAGAGCTTATTTACAAGGAATGGTTGAGAATTTTAAAAGAACTTCATTATCCAACCATTAACAGTTACCAACAGGATGTAGATAGTGTGTGTGTGTGTGCATGAGAGAGAGAGAGATCTTTAAAAATGACTTTTGCAGTGACATTCTGTTGAATGAAAAAGTGACCTGACTGATAACAGGACTCAATGGGGACATGGGAGTTTTTCCTAAGTGAATTACGGTTAGAAGATAATCATGTTTGGAAAACTTTTCTGTTTTCAAATTTTATTAAGCCCAGTGGGATCTCTCAGAATTACTTGTCTGGAATCATCAGTGAATAAGAATAAATGGTAATTTATTCTGCATATTTCTCTCCTGAATCAAGAGGGTGACATGTAGGTAAGTGTGCTGTGGAACCTCTTAGCATGCGGGGGGCCAATGGAGACCCAGTTGGAGAAGTCAGGAGACTTGAGAGCAAGGTTGGTGGGGCAAGTTTGAATTGTCACAGTTCTACATAGCAGGCCACCTTCGTGACTTAAAATACCTGTGGGAGAGAGTGAAAAGCAGGAATTGTCATTTCCATTTAATGGATAAGGAAAAACTCAGAAAAGTCCAAGGATTTATATGCCCAGGGCCACACAACTGATGTGTAACAGAACTGGGATTGAAAACCCAGTCTTCTAACTACAAATGTTGTATTCTTTCTACTTCATTACACTGACTCATATCCACCGAGTTCCTTCTCAAGTTCTAATTTTTTAAAAAATCCATGAGATAAATGCAAGGGAATTAACAGTGGATGGGTGGTGTACTTCATTTTCTAAGGATAAATGTCTTTGTTGCTAAATAATAGTAATAGACTCTAAATATTACCATGAAAATGTTTAATAAAAATGCCTGAAGAATTCTTTATAAATTGGAGTTAAATGAAATAGATTAAATCTTAATAAGGAGGGCATTTGATCAGGATGCTAAATAAGGTTTGGAAGTATTTCTAAGGACTTGTTAAGTAAATAAGACAGACTTTGTCTTACTCTAGTAAGTCTAAGTGCTATGTCAAAATGTAACCAAATTGTTCCTGGAAAATAAAATTTCCATGTCATGTACATGTGATTTACTTTATTTGGGCTCTCATGGGATGGAGCAAGAATGGTGAAATAGAAAAGCATTTAAAAATTCTTTTTAGCTTCTTTCTTGCAAAGAAACAAAAGCTGGCAGCTTTGAGAGTGGTGCTAGGGAACAAAGCCCTGGGTACGAAGGAAATTGCTGATTTGGATCGTAACTGAAAATGATTCATCACTTTACTAGCTAGTGATTTTTCAGCAACCTGGTTGAAAGTATATGGTCACATTGGGTGAGCAGAAAACTCAAAGCCCTGGTCCTAATAACACTTCCGGCCAATAACCACACAGAACAAAGTACTTTACTGTTTCCTATATATCAGGCTGTTCCAATCACTTTACACAGGGGAACCCATTTAAGACTCTGGACCAACCCCAGAGGGGAGTTAATAGTATTTTCCCCATTCTATACAGGTTGAGTCTTAGAACTGGCCTATGATTTCATTTTCTGATATAAACTGACCTGTGACTTTATAGTTGATTCAATTTTTTAAATTTCATAGTCTTAACAACTAGTCTCCAAGGATGTGGCAAAAAGATGTGTTTTCTACTTTAAAAGCGAATTTTAAAATATAAACGAATTTGATGAATTTCCTACCAGGGAGTAGAAGAATGATTATTGAATCTTAGGAAGGTGGTAAATTCTTCTCTAGAGGTCATTTCTTTAAAAAAGCCAAGATTTGGGGAGAGGGTAGGAAAAATCATGGGACTGAACCACCATCTCGTCTATGTTCCTTTAAAGATGTGTTGTTCTTTGATTCATAATGTTTTGCTCAGGATTAAAATCTAGAGTGAAAGGTGCTTCCATTTTGGTGTAGTAAGTCTACTCTGAACTCTTTTCTTGATAACCTCATATAGGATAAGGTTTTGAGAATCAAGGCTGGTTGTGAGAAGAGTTTGGTAAAAGAGATCTGGATACAGTGTTGAGTGAGGGCAACCTGGGAATCTAATAATCACAGTATGAAATAGCAAGTTCAGAGCAGACAGGCAGAGAGGTTGGGATGCTCCCAACCTCACTGGCTTCAAGCCAGTGAACTGCCTCATAGTCAGGCAAACCAAGTCAACTGGTTCAAACTGGCAAAGAGGTAGAGTGGAGAAATTCTTTGAAGTAACGTAAGGGAAGGTGTGAAATACTATTAGCATTCCTGTAACTTCACTTGAGGACAAGGAAGGATTAGTTATGGGGACTCAGGCGGCCAAACATATATAGTCACAAACATATAGAAACAAAGGTGTCTTAAAGTGAGTTCCTTGTAATAACCATGCTCAACTTACATGAACTCTTACTGCTTTTTATTTTTGGAATCATCATATTCATCCTAAAATAGAATTGCATAATTTTTTTTTAAGTTGAAATGACTTAAACTTTTCTTGACATGGCTTCTGAGAATTTCAACATACCTTCCTATATATCTTGAGACAGACACCCTATAGGTTGCCTTAAAGCAATAGTTTTCTATCCGTGTTTTGCTCGTGGTAAACCCCAAACTTTGTGAAGAATATCACTATTAGAAACAGTTCAATACTCTGTGTGAAGTGAGTTGAAGGATTAAACATAATACCTGCTTTCACCACCTCTAACACCCTCTGAGGCCCCTGGGGTACCTCCTAAGGGAAATAAGTTTTAAAATTATTTCCTTGAAGAAAAAAAAAACTACTTGTGAATAGCCTCTGGAAAAAAGTCTGAAAAGTCATCTGTTACCTTGCCCTTAAAAATTATAGAAAATTGTCTTACATTTTGTATGCCCAAAGGTATAATACATGCATAATTATGGATGAACTGACTTTGCATAAATTTTAAACTCTTAAAGCAATTAATGATTAATGACTAGATTAGGGAAGATGCTTAGTCTCTTCTGGAATCTCAAATCCTTCAGCCCCTCCTGAGAACAGCTGATCAAAAGGACATTCCAGAGGTGTCTGGTTGAGGGCGGAGGACAGTTAGAAGGAAGGGTTTCTGGTGCCAGTGAATTTATTGTAAGTTCACATATGTAACATTAGCTGAGTGTAATTAAAAAAAGGAGGGATTCAAAAACATTGACACAATAATACATAATATCAAGATGAAGAATATCTTAGAAATGGCTATCCTTGAACTTAGCCTTGAATATCAAGGAAACTCTTGAGCTAGATTTGAAGTTGGTGTACAATCTCAGAATGTGTAATTAGTACTTTTTACATAATCTGTATGCTTATAGAGAGGATGTGTCAACACACAAGGTTAGTAACCAATCCACCAAACAATTAATCAAAATGTTCCAGAATGCATTAATCCACAGATTGATCATAAATACAAATGTTAATGTACTTCCTTGTATCATAGTCAAATTGTAGGTGTTTAGAGAACATTTAGGAAAACTCTCTTTCACTTGATCATTTAACTTGAAAATAGTGATTTGCTTTTGAATTTAAACTAGTATCTTGTCTCAGCCACATCACTAGTATTGGCAGTAGTTTCAAGTTCATTGATGTGGCTATATCAGAAGTGATTTTTGTCCCATTTTGAATTTCTGCCTTCTTTCCCATATTGTAACCAATACAATGATATGGTTATAAAGCATTATTAATGTTAGCCAATGGTCTAATCACATACTGTTATTACACATGCAACATTTGAAAATCTGGATGGCATCACTCACTCAAGACACATGAGTTTGAGCAAGCTCCAGGAGATGGTAAAAGACAGGGAAGCCTGGCATTCTGTAGTCCATGGGGTCACAAAGAGTCAGAAATGATGGAGCAACTGAACAGCAACAATCATACCGCTACTATTATCACAATTTCTTTCTTTTTTTATTGTATTTCAAAAGACTGGCCAGAGATTGCTTTTTCTCTCTGCATAACTTATAAACTCTCTGAGCTTCAGCTTCTTCATAGCTATAAAGTGAAGGTTAATAATACCTATCTTCTATAGTTATTATGGTAATTAGGTGAAATAAGTTATATAAAAATGCCATAAACCTGAAGAACTATAAAAATGACTTGTGGAAATATAAAAGCAGAAGTATAGGAGATAAACTGGATTATAGCCTCACAAAAAAAGTCCCTTCAGCTTTTGCTGTCACTCTTTTATGGCTCAGGTGTAGATGCCCTAATGAAAAGGTGTGTGAGATTGCTGTGATTTCCGTTTTTTTTAACGCAGCTCTTAAGTCTTCTGCAAGCTCAGGTGAGCAGCTTGGGGAAATACTAGAAATACCTAAAAGCTAAAAAGCAGTTCTAGACAAAGCATCTGAAGTTCTACAAGCTTTGTACAGTGACTGCATTCAGTTCAGACACAAAACAAGTCTTCATCTAATTCCTTTTAACTCTTCCCTAAGAAAACACAATAAGTCACCTCATGAGATTTTTTTAAAGTTGTCTATCAGCCTCTTCCCCTCCTTTTGTCTGGCAAAAACATTGTGTTAGTCCATGAAGTATAAAGGTATTTAATTTTGATAGTCTAATTTTTTTCTTTTGTCCATGCTTTGCCTCACAGAAGGCCATTAAACTTTTTCTATTTTCTTCTAAGAGTTTTTTTATTTTAGCTCTTAAATTAGGTCTATAATCCATTTTGAGTTACTGATTGTCAACTGTGAGGAAGCAGTCCAAATTCACTCTTTTGCAAATGGATATCCAGTTATCTAAGCACCATTTGTTGAAAAACTATTCTGTCCCCTTTGAATTGCCTTGGCACTCTTGATGAAAATCAACTGACAATATGAGAATTTACTTCTGGACTTTCAGTTCTATTCTCTTGATCTATCCGTCTATCCTTTTAATGGTATCACACAGTTTTGATTACTATAGCACTACAAGAAGTTTGAAAGGAGGAAGTGAGTTCTCCAACTTTGTGCTTCTTTTTCAAAATTGTTTTGGCTGTTCTGGGTCCATTAAATTTCTATATGAATTTTAAGGTCAGCTCATCAATTTCTGCAAAGACAGTGGGGATTTTGACAGGAACTATGTTAATATGTAGATCCATTTGGGGGAATACTGTCATTTTTAACAATACTAATTCTTCTAATCCATGAACATGGGGGTATCTTTCTATTTAACTTAGTCTTTTTGAATTTCTTTCAACAGTGTTTTGTAGTTTTCAAAGTAGAAGCTTTGTACTTCTTTTGTTAAATTTATTCCCAAGTATATTATTCCTTTTGATTTTATTTCAAATAGAACGGTTGTCTTAACACAATTATCATATTATTCTTTGTTAGTATATAGAAATACAATTGATTTTTGTATTTTACATTCTGAAACTGGCCTTGTTTTAATGCTTGACAGCCGTTGAAATCAGGAAGTTATGTGAAACCAAGACTCGTGCCATAGTCTCTGCCTGACCTAACTCCTCTTGTCTTAGCTGGGGTCTGAGATGTCAGTGGGCACCCGTGCTAACTGAAACTGCAGGGAGCTCCGGGGGCTGAACACGCCGGCTCAGGCCATTTCCATCTGACCTCTTCCCTGGGGGCCCAGATGACTTTCTACTTGTCTGTCCCGTGCCACACTGAACAGGCCGCCTGCTCCAGTCTGTCCTGTCTCCTCTGCTCCCTGACACGCGCATCTTGCTTGTTCCTCTGTGTGCGCTTTGCGCGTGCTCTGTCACAGCCTGCATCTTTATCTCGCCACCAGGATGTAAACGCCAGGCGTCTACAAGCATGGACCTTGCCATTTCCACCCACAGCTATGTCACTGCGTATGTCTCAGCCATGTCACTCATACCATACGCCCAGAACTCCACATGTACTGGTTAAGTGATATTTAATAATTAATATTCAAATTCTACCCAAACCTCAAAGCCTTTCTCCAGAGAAGGAACAGCATAACCTTTCATTCAACTCAATTACATGGGTTTCTACAACATAGCCAATATTGTACTTCTATATTTGCATTTACAGGTATATTCAGTTGTTCTCTCTTCCAAATTATAGGTTTCCTTTGATTAAGAATGAGCTTTCTGCAGTTGTTGATGAGTAAAAAATATTGGGTCTCAGTAACACATCAAGTCACTCTTTTGTGACCCCATGTGTTGTAGTCCTCCAGGCTCTTCTGTCTGTGGGATTTCCCAGGCAAGTATACTGGAGTGGGTTGCCATTCCTGGCTCCAGGGGATCTTCCCCACCCAGGGATCGAACCCATGTCTCCTGGGTCGGCAGGCAGATTCATTACCACTGAGCCACCGGGAAAGCCTATTGGGGGCTTAGTACACTTGTGTAACAAATTCTCATGTAGTACTTATTGCATGCTGGGCACCATTCTCAGGGCTTTATAAATCTTAACTCACTAAATTCTCTTAAGCATCCTGTGCATTAGGTATAGTCATTATTCCTGTCACACGCTTATAAAGTAATGCTCAAAATTCTCCAAGCCAGGCTTCAACAGTATGTGAACTTCCAGATGTTCAAGCTGGATTTAGAAAAGGCAGAGGAACCAGAGATCAAATTGCCAATATCTGTTGGATCATTGAAAAAGCAAGAGAGTTCCAGAAAAACATCTACTTCTGCTTTATTGACTACGCCAAAGCCTTTGACTGTATGGATCACAACAAACTGTGGAAAATTCTTAAAGAGATGGGAATACCAGACCACCTTACTGCCTCCTGAGAAACCTGTATGCAGGTCAGAAAGCAACAGTTAGAACTGGACATGGAACAACAGACTGGTTCTAAATAGGAAAAGGAGTACGTCAAGGCTGTATATTGTCACCCTGCTTATTTAACTTATATGCAGAGTACATCATGAGAAATGCTGGGCTGGATGAAGCACAAGCTGGAATCAAGATTGCTGGGAGAAATATCAACAACCTCAGATATGCAAATAACACCACACTAATGGCAGAAATCAAAGAAGAATTCAAGAGCCTCTTGATGAAAGTGAAAGAGGAGAGTGAAAAAGCTGGCTTAAAACTCAACATTCAGAAAACTAAGATCAAGGCATCTGGTCCCATCACTTCATGGCAAATAGATGGGGAAACAATGGAAACAGTGACAGACTTTATTTTCTTCGGCTCCAAAATCACTGCAGATGGTGACTGCAGCCATGAAATTAAGAGGCGCTTGCTCCTTGGAAGAAAAGCTATGACCAACCGAGACAGCATATTAAAACGCAGAAACATTACTTTGCCAACAAAGGTCCGTCTAGTCAAAGCTATGGTTTTTCCAGTAGTCATGTATGGATGTGAGAGTTGGACTATAAAGAAAGCTGAGCACCGAAGAATTGATGCTTTTGAACTGTGGTGTTGGAGAAGACTCTTGAGAGTCCCTTGGACTGCAAGGAGACCCAACCAGTCCATCCTAAAGGAGATCAGCCCTGAATATTTGTTGGTAGGACTGATGCTGAAGCTGAAACTCCAATACTTTGGCCACCTGATGCGAAAAACTGACTCACTGGAAAAGACCCTAATGCTGGGAAAGATTGAAGGAAGGAGGAGAAGGGGATGAGAGAGGATGAGATGGTTGGATGGCATCACCAACTCAGTGGACATGAGTTTGAGTAAACTCCAGGAGTTGGTGATGGACAGGGAGGCCCAGCATGCTGCAGTCCAATGGGGTCACAAAGAGTTGGACATGACTGACTGACTGAACTGAACAAGTAAGGATTCTGAGGCACAGAGAGGTTAAGTAACTTGCCCAAAGTCACACAGCTAGCAGAGTCAGGAAGTCTGGTGGAGAGCCTGAGCTTTAACGCTTCACCCTACTGTTGCTCTCTTGGTACAGCACTTGAGTCCAGGTTTTATGTTCCCGTGTCTACTTTCTGCTGACGGGGACCACGTCTGTTACCCTGGATTGCCACTCCTCTACACACAAATACTGGTTTTGTGAGTCAAAAACACAGGGTTGTCTGTTTCCATTCTCAACCCACATTCAGCATCTCCAAGACTTGCTTTCTTCTTCTCCTTTCTGTTAATTCTGAACACACCCATCTCCCCATGAGACGGGAAGCAACTGTGAGGACAGCAAATCTTTCCTTTTCCTCTTTCACATTCCAGAACATGGTACAGTGCTCTGGACATAACAGGCATTTCGTAAGTATTTGTTAAAGAAACAAATAGAGAAGATTAGATAAGTTTTCCCATTCTTTTCTTTAAGGTTAAACTGCTCATAAGAGTTAAAAACACTAAAACCCATCTGTCACTTCTGAGCTGGATTATGGGAAAAGTGAATAGACAGTCCGGTCCAAATATAGGAACACAGGCCTGGGTGAGCTCCCAAAAAGACCTTGAACCTAGAGACTAAGTAATATTAATGTTTCTGGTGGTAGAGTGGCCAGTGGATAACAGATTGTATTTAGGGAGGGGGAGGAAATACATGTTATATTTAGGGAGGGGGAGGAAATAACTGTTAAACTGTTAAAACTGTTAAAACAGTTAACACTATTTTATAGCCTTTTAGGATAGTTCTTTTCTAAGAAGGTCTGTGGGTATTTAAAGATGGCCACATGTTCTTTGCTCCTGTATCATTCAGCACTGGAGTCCCATTTCCTTCCTCTTGAATATGGGTTGGACTTAGTGATTGGCAGTGATTTGAGCAATTGAATGCAATGGAAGTTATGCCACGTGATTTCCATGTCTCGGTCAGCAGGAGCCCATTGGCTTCCTCCTTGGCCTCTGGGAATGCTCAGTCTTGGAACCCAGCCACCACGCTGTCAGGAAGCCTAAGCAGCTCCGTGGAGAGGCCACCATCTAAGGTCTCTGGCTGAGAGCCGCCGCTGAGGTCCCAGGCTAGAGCCAGCACCGACCTGCCAGTCAGGTGAAGAAGTCACCCTGGAGTGGACCCTTCAGCCCACCGAGCCACCCCAGCTGATGCCTGTGGAGCAGAAATGCTCTGTCTCAGCATTCCTGACTGGAAAACACTGTGAGCAAGTTGAAATTGTTATTTTATGTCATAAGCAGCAGAGAGTAGCAATAATGTCATAATCAGCACAGTGACAAACAGCCACAAATACAGCCCATCAAAGAGCTTTTCGTTTATACTTAATTTTTCCCCAAACATACCCACTAGTCCTACATATTTGGCCTGCTCTCAGCCCTTGAGTCATGCGGTGCTTTGGAAAGAAACTGTTCACATAATAGGTCATGGTTCAAAACTGTAACAAATGAGAGAAACAAAGCAAAATTAAACAAAACCCTATGGCTCTATTATTCTAGGATCAAATTGTGAGGAAATTAAAATGTGACACCCTGTACAGGAAAAATTCAACACATAATCCCGTGATTGCTTTAAACCCAGATTTATGGTATTAAGAAAAGTCTAGGCCTTTAACTAGATCAAATAGTTACTAGATCAGTTATTTCAGAGGAATGTTATAGACCTGATACAGAACCACCCCATAATATAATAGGCAGAACAAGAATATCTTCCCACTTCTGACCTTTGAGGGGCTTCTCCGGTGGCTCAGACGGTAAAGAATCTGCCTGCAATGCAGGAGACCTGGGTTCAATCCCTGGGTCAGGAAGATCCCTTGGAGAAAGCAATGGCAACCCACTCCAGTGTTCTTGCCTGGAGAATTCCATAGACTGAGGAGACCTGGTGGGCTACAGTCCAGGGGGTCTCAAAAAAGTTGGACACAACTGAGTGACTAACACTTTCACTGACCCTTGAAGCCTATTACTAAGACCTGATTCATTTTTCTTTATAAAGTGCAAAACATAGTGGGAAGGTTAATATATTAACAGTTAATAGAACTCTCAATCATTCACAACTTAAATCAAGGAGCAAAATTCCAGTTTACTATCTAAGTATAGGGGGAAATGGGGTGACTGCTGGAGGAATCAGTAGACAACAGGAGGACCCCAGGCATCTGAGAGTCAGAGGAGGAAGTCTGGGAGACAAAAAGATGTAAAAAAGGGAAGTGGGGCATGTCTGCAAATTTCTCCTCCTTTACTGGCATCTTTTGGGCAGACCAAGCTTCTGGGACTCAATATGAGAAACTTTGATACGTACAGGTTGAGAGAGGGTTAAATAAAACAGCCGAGAGTCCTCGGTTATTCTCTCCAATTACTGCCTCATCATGCTCTGCTTCCTCCCACTGTCACCTCTTTTCTGTCCCTTTCAAGTGCTCTTTAAAATTGAATTTACCTGACCTCTTGGTGACTGTCATTCTCAGCTGAACAGGGTATTCCTATCTCTGCTTTCCCCAGGTGGCCTCAGATGCTCCTGGCCTTATAGCTTGTCAGCTCATGATCAGAATATTTGCAGAACAGTCAAAAAAAAAAAAACCCTAAAAGAGATAGTTAGACAGATTTTTCTCCTCAGGGCTTGCATGAGCTGTCTTCATACTTCTAGGAAAGCCCACGTCACCAACCAAGTCTTTGAGGACACGGAAGAAAAAGTGCCTAGTTATTTTTACGTAGCAGTTCAGATGAGATATACATAGAGATATTTACATGATCCAAATAACTTTCTCCACTGATTGTTTCATTTCCCCTTGTGTCTTATGTTCCCTGGTGGCTCAGATGGTAAAGAATCTGCCTTCAATGCAGGAGACCTGAGTTTGATCCCTAGGTAGGGAAGATCTCCTGGAGAAGGGCATGGCTACCTACTCCAGTATTCTTGCCTGGAGAATTCCATAGACTGAGGAGCTCTGGTGGGTATAGTCCATGGGGTCACAAAGAGTCAAATATGACTGAGTGACTAACACACACACACACACACATACACACACACAGTATGTCTAATTAGTCACAGGGCAAAGACTATTCTGAAGAAAAAAGGGCTATTTCCTCTCTTCCATGTGTCTACCCCATACACTTCATGGGGGCGGGGCCGGGGTTCTCTCTACAAATAAGGACCTATGACATTGATGTCCATCCCTTGGAAGGAAAGGAGAGGTGAAACCTAGAGCTTGAGGTTGTGTTTCTATCAAAGCCCTTGCCTTCTTTTTATTTTTGTCCAACCTTGCCTACCATGGGAGACTACCAATCTGAGTTTTCCCCTCTGGGGCACACAATTAGACTGATTTCCATCCTATAGCATCTGTGTGAGGCCATGTGACTGATTCCTGCCAGTGGGATCCCTCTCACAGAGGAGAAGTGTGTCCGTTAGAGTAACTGAACATTAGAATCAGGCTTTTCCCCTCAAATATCCTACAGACTGTAAGGTGACTCTTCTGAACTCTGAAGAGTGAGCTGTTTTACTGCTATTTGTACGCGCAAACTGGAAACCATCAACCCTTTAGCAATGGAACCTTGGGTGTGGCATCTTTGTGGTTTTACCCAACCATGTCCCCCAACCCGAATGGGAAAATCCACCTATAAGGGAAGGGACACATGGTCAGTTGATGGTTTTTAACATCCTGTCACAACTACATATTTAGCTGGACTGTCGATAAAAATGAATGTGTCCTAAAAGTCCCTTGTCAGTTTTAGACCCAAGTGACTTCCTTTAAAACATCACCTGCCCCTTAAAAGAAGAGGCTATTCTTTTAAGCTGAGAAGTGAATGTCTATAACCACTTTCAAATTTATGAGATTATAAGGTCAGGTCTTCCCATGCCCTAAAAATTGGAGTCCAACTTAAAATGGTTTTCCAGACTTACATCACGACTGCTCTGACTGGCAAGTTCACAACTTCCACTTTTTACATCGATTAAAATGTTCTTTTTCTCAATTTCACCCTTCCCTTACCCTTGTCTTTCTCTCCACCTCAACAAAATCACCAGTTTATCAAATCACCAATTTATCAAGTGAGCGCTGTGGAAACTTCATTAGAGTTGCTGTATTTTACTTTAAATATCACCCACCCAGGGTGCCCCGCTGAGTGTGAGCAGATGTGTGTTTATCCTGGCCGACCGCCAGCCAGCCACTGAGCCATTGCTCCTGAGAGCATGTGTTCACCTCTGTGAGTTTATCACAGGAAAGGTATCTCTTTCCAGAGAGTTCTCTTAAAGACAGAAAGAAATCTGTTTTGCTTTGTGCTTTAAACTGTCTGCCCCGTGTGCTGGAGACACCTCTGTACAATAGTCTAGAGGCAGAGAATGGGGCTCTGTGGTGGTCTGTGTGGCTCAGAAAGCCATGTTTTTGTTTTCTTTTTCTTTCCTGATAGAAGGGATCCAGGTAACTCTGTATCACTGAGAAGTGGATTCAGGCTAGAGCTGACAGCCTCCCCGCCCCACTTCTGTCTTGTACCACCCCTTCTCTCCATCCACCCAGGGGTCTTCCAAGCCCCTCTTGCTATAAATTGAACTGTGTCCCTTGGAAGAAGATGTGCTGCTGTCCTAATCTCCAGTATCTCAGAATCTGACCTTCTTTGGGGACAGGGTATTTACGGAGGTAATCAACTTAAAATGAGGTCACTGGGGTGGGCTGTAATCCAAGATGACTGGTGTCCTTATAAAAAGGGGAAAGTTGGACATAGAGACAGAGATGTTCAGGGGAAAGAAGGCCATGTAACTGGGGCGATGCAGCTACAGGTGAAGAAAAACCAAGGATCACCCTAAACACTGGCAGCCAGAGGAGGCTAGGATGGAGTCTCCTCCAGAGACAGAGAAAGCACAACCTTGCTTTTGGACTTTAAGCCTCCAGAACTGAGACAACACACTTCTATTTGGTCAAGCCAACCAGCTTTTGGTACCTTATTAGAGCAGCCTTAGGAAACTAAAACTCCTCCCTTCCCAGCACTTGAAACAACTGCCTTAGAGGCCAGGGTCCTCCATCATCATATACCACTCTGGCAGCATCCCAACTGGAAATGCTTCCTGCCTGTGCCCTCCAACTACCAAAACTCGTCCACCTATGTTCCACTTCTCCATGGCCTTGGCCTCTGCAATGATTTAAGTAAAAATGAAGTGATTACCTAGGAACCAATGTGCAGCAAAGCAGGAAGGTGCTTTAATGGTACAGGTTGTATGTAACATTTCCCAGAGGTTTCTTAGGAAGAAAACCTTACACTGACATGTGTCAAACTGAAGCGTGAGTTCTCTCTGAGCATTTTATATCCTGTGCTTGGATTTATAAGACAATCCAAAAAAAGTATCAATTTTCCATGTTTAAGATCAAAACTTCTGTTTTGCTGTGGTTATTATAATTGAATGCAATTACTACAGAAGACATTATTTTTTTTAATTTAGTTTTCCAACTTTACTGAGGTCTAATTGATAAATAATTGCATATATTTGAGATATACTTTGTGATGTTTTGAAAATTTATACACTGTGAAATGATTGCCATGACCAAGCTAATTAATGTATGTTATAAAATTAATATATGCTATATAGTTAATATATAGTTAATATATGCTATATAGTTAATATATGTTATATAGTTACGTTTATCTTTGGTGAGAGGACATTATGTTCTCAATGAATTTTTCAAGCTGAAGTTTGCAAGGCACTTTTTGTTTTCCTTTAAGAAGAGCCTATTTATTTGTCAATCTTAACAAATAAAAGGAGTGGTCAAAGAGGAAGCTGGCTGAGAGCAGTAATGGCACTCTTCGACCTTACCATTTGCCTGTTCTGAGCGGGATCTCATGTGATGCGGAGTCAAATTTGCTGGCTCATCGTTAGCCATTACATGTACATATACACTTGCTTGAGGTTTTTAGAACACAAAAAAGATTGTTCACCAGTCTTTCTGCCCATTTAAACTGCCTTTATACATTGCATTCTCTTTCCCTCTCGTGGAGCAAATATGCCGTGAGCTACTTTTAAAATCAATTATTCAGGGTCTTGGAGGCTGGAAGACGGAACAGAGGTTCCCTGGAGTATTCTGAAGTAAACATCACATTATAAATGAAGAGCTCTTTATAAATAGGCCAAAGGGATGGGGAATAGAAATATAAGTGGACGGGCTAGATTCCAACCCCCGCCTAACCTCCAGGAAAACTTTTTTCACCAGCATGAACCTGAGCATACCTGCTGGGAAAGTGCTTGGGAATCCTTGAGGGTGATGCCCCTGCCTTTGAGTCAAGTGAAAAGGGTCTCTGATGCATGCTGCATGTGTGTGTTGGGAAAGAATCCTCTTCTCCATGCCTGGTTTCTCCCTCTGAGCATCATCGGCCAGGAACGAAGACATGCCACCTCTACTGAGGTTGCACAGAGGGGAGGGCGGGCCAGAGTAGGAGGGAAAGATGGGCTGGGTGGCCTCTGTCTAACAGGAGGCCCCCTCCAGGCTGCCTTCCCAAGCCCTGATTTCCAGCCCTCCCATGGCCCGTCCAGGGCAGAGGGCCTTAGCAGCTGCCTGGAGGAAGGTTTAGACAAGCAGAGAGCAGGAGATGGTCTGATGGGATGAAAGCTTGACCCAAGATTGTTTGGGGAATGGAAAGATATATAACGTTATGGTTAGATTCCTCATCACTCTGTTTTCAAAGCAGGTCAGGCACCTCCTATGGATCAGGCCTCAAAATGGCCTTCTAGGGGCCATGGGCCATTTTTGTTCTCTCCTTAGAAAACAGTTAGGTGTAGAAGCCACCTTGAAAACATCTTCTCACTGAACCTCTGGGAGTAGCAAGGATTGATGAGGTCTTGGCTGAGGAATGACAGGTTACATAATCTTTTATCAGGTACTAGAAAATCCATCTTAAACACTATTGCACAAAATCCCATAATGTTTAATTAAAACATACTATGTACACATATGCCTATACAGTTTTACATAGCATGATCTTTTCATCATGTGTGTTATGTTTTAATTAAACATTAATCAGTGGACACAAAGTTTCAGTTAAGGAAGGTAAGTTCTAAAGATCTGCTGTACAGAATGACTGTCATCAAAAAGAACACAACAAATGCTGATGAGGATGTAGAGAAAAGGGAACCCTTGGACACTGTTGGTGGGAATATAAATTGGTGCAGCCACTATGAAAAACAGTATGGAGGTTTCTCAAAAAACCAAAAACAGAACTACCACATGACCAAGCAATTTCACTACTGGGTATATATTCAAAAAAGCCAAAAGCACTACATTATTTGAAAAAATATATGTATCCCCATGTTCACAGCAGCATCATAGATAACTGCCAAGATATGAAAGCAAACTAAGTGTCCATTAACAGATGAACAGACTAAGAAGATGTAAGATTTATATATATGTATGTGTGGATATATATATATATATATATTTATAACACAAAGGAATACTACTTAGCAATTAAAAAGAAGGAAAGTACCTGTAGTCAATAATAATGTTTCGTACACTTAAATATTTATTGAGAGAGTAGATATCATGTTAACTGTCCTTACCATACAAAAACAAAATTAAAAACACATTTAATAAAAAGTAAATTTTCTCCTCTACCAGATCTTCAGGCTTTCTCTTCAGAGGCAACCAATTTATCCTGCCAAATATTTTTCTATGCATCAACAAAATCATAGATGCATCAGTGTATACATATATGTTATTTTATGTGCATGGAAGAATATCATACCCAATATTTGAGATCTTGCTTTATTCATTTACATATGTAAGAGATCTTTTCATGCCTATACAGAACCACCTAACTCATTTTTAGAATGAGCTATCCGCTTTATACTATGGGTACTTCAGTGAACATCTCATACATACATCTCTTATCAGGTGTGCAAATTTATCTGCCAGATTTATTTGTAGCAATAGAACTGTTAGGTCAAAGGTATACGAATTATTTATTATCACAGATATTGACAAATTGCCCTCTAAGGAGGCCATGTTGACTTACATTCTCTGCCTCTCTGCACTCTTACCAGTGTTGCACATTGTCAAACTTTCTGATCTTTGTAAAACATGTAAGTAAACAAACGTGTCTCAAGTGGTTTTCCTGCTTCCAGTCTGGTTCCCTTCAGTCCACTGAACACCCTGCAACTTGCGTGATGTTTCTCAAACGTGGATCTAATCCTGTAACTCAGCTCAGGACAAAACCCTTCCATGACTCCTCATTGTCTTTGGGATAAAGCTCTGTTCCTTGGACTGGCTCACAAAGACCTTAGCATCTGGGCTGGTGCTCGGGGCCACCATCACTCAGCCCCGCTAGACTACTCTGCCTTCCTCAGACAGGTCCTGCCCTTCCTCACCTCATCCAGGCCTCTCCTTCGTGCTCCTCCTGTCTGATGACTCTCTCCTTGGCCTGTCTCCCCTTCTCTGGCTCATTCTTACTCATTATTCTGGTTACACATTTCATATGGCACCCACTAGGTTATGATGGGGTGCACCCTGGCTGCCTCCACATCCTTTAAACGTCACCTTTTAAATTACGTGAAATTTGGTACATGCAAAATAACAAATACATATGTGTACATAAATGTAAGTTATGAAACATAGTCATAAAAATGAATACATACGCACCTACCAACCATCTTAAGAACCAGATAGCTGCCAACACTGTAACACGTGCTGCTTTCCTTACCACACTGGGTGGTAATGGTCTCTATACTTATCTCTATTTTGCACCACAGTCTCAGTTCTAGGCCCCATGGGTCTGGGTCTGACTTGGGCAAAGTGATATACCAGGGCCAAGCACAGAGCCTGACAAGTTTTATTGCAGGCCTTAATAATATTTAAAAATTGAATTCAATAATATCCAGAGAATGAGATAGTTGGATGGTATCACCCACTCAATGGACATGAGTTTGAGCAAACTCCGGGAGATGGTGAAGGACAGGGAAGCCTGGCGTGCTGCAGTCCACGGGGTCGCAAAGAGTCAGACATGACTTAGCAATTGAACAACAACAACAATATCCAGAAAGAGGACTACTTTAAAAAAATAAAATGTAAACAGGCTCCCAGAGAGCAGGTTAGTTATTAAGAACCTACTGTCAGTTCATTCTATACACTCTGGGTCATTTTTCTAAAGTTGGGTATTCGTTTGTACAGCTTAAGCTTCCTTCTCTGGCTTCTTCAGTGAGGCTAGACTGCTGGGACATATTTTTTCTTTCTTTTTGCTTTGCTGTTGTTCATTTACATTTTCAAATTGTTTATCATCAAGGTTGAAGAGTTCTTGACTTACCAGCAGTTCACCTTAATGTTATCATTGCAAAGCAAATGACTTTATTGCCCTTATTCTTTAAACTTGCCCTGATCTATGATTTAAAGAATTTTTGTTAATGTTTTTGAATTACAATCTTTACTACCCTTTACAGGTATTGGAGGTTTACTAAAAGAAGTAGGAAAAAAGAGAAAAATCACTGCACTTAGTGATTGTTGGTCCTATGTGGCCATTCATTGATTTGTTCGTTTGACAGATATCTGAGTGTCTATAGATGTCATGAACAGACGTATGCGAATAAAGCAGAAAAAAAATTACTGCTCTTGTGGAACGTACATTCTAATAAGAGGACACTGGCAAAGATAGGCAGTAATAAAAGGGAAAGTAAAGCAGGAAAAAGAGGATGAGAAGGGACAAGTCTGGATGTTTCTTTAAAAGAGGAGCTCTGCTGGGGTCTCCCATCAGAGACATCCATGAAGGGAGGAGAGACTCCGTGGTGGTGTTGGGGCTGGAGGCTGAGCAGAGAGGGTTCCCTGGGCAGGTCACACTTGGCTGTGTGGGCACATTCATGCCTACTTTCTAGAATATTCCAAGCTATAATGCTGCTGTTTACATTTCATAATAGATTCTCTTACATTTGATAGAGAACAGAGCTTGTAATAAGCTCTAATACTAGAGCTTATTACCATAAGCCCCTAAAACAAGTTTCTCTTTACTTCAAGAGAAAGTACCGCGTGAAGAGGCAGCTACATTCAGCAGGAGTGGAACCAGGTAGTCAGTGGCAGTTCTTTTCTGGCAAACCTCTCACTGACAAAATGAATTCGGAAGAACTGAAGGTCCCGAAGGCCTGTGTTGTACAGGTTATAATGAGCCAAGCTTTGCAAAGCCCAACAGCAGCTGAGAACTGGACTGGTCCTGTTGATTGTCCCCAGGTCCCTCCTGCTCCTTTTATTGTTGTTATCATTTCCTAGCTCTATGGCTTGAAATTTATTTTCACTGCTCTGAATCCCATAGGAATGGATTCGGTTCTAAGGAATTACCAGTGAAAAATTCATCTGTGATGGAGACCAACAAAAATAATAAAACACAAAGAGCAAAAAAAAAAAAAAAAAAAGCTCCTAGCCCCTTCACTAAAAATGTAGCTTCACCCTTGCCTGCTTCCTGTTGACTTTGAATAAGAAGATTGCTCAGCCACCTACTTCCCCCTTAGTGAGCTTCCACGGAGACGAGGGGGAGGGCGGTCTAATGAGATGGCACCTGTGAAAGCCCAGTACATGTACTTGCATAGAAGTTTACTGCTGCTTTGATTATTGTGATGAGCTTGGAAGAAGTCAGGGGTACTCAGGTTTTATTAGGTAGAAAGATGTAATTCTCTTGTGTATTAGGAGTCAAGCCATTCAAAGCATATGTGTATTTCTATCCCTCCGAGCAAGCAGGGACATGTTGGACCAAACACTATGTGGGGTGGTTTAAGCAGAAAGAACAACTCAAAGGAGCTGTCTCTGTGGTAGTGGGGGTGGGAGCATAGCTCCTTAAAGACAAGGGTTGTCCAGGGCTTGGCATCAAGTGGCCTGAAGGATGGACCTTAGAAAGAAAGGGAGGATTCCCACACAGGATGGGTGGAGGGGAAGGGAGGGGCGCCGCTTGGCAGGAAACAAAACAAACAGATCCAGTACAAATTTGCACAATAAAAGGAAGAGCAGAGGATCTACTGTGCCAGTTAGAAGACAAATTAAGTGTGCACCGTGGCAAAGTGGCACATGGAATGAATTGGATGAGAAACAGTCCATCAGGAAGGACTGTTAGTGAAAAGAACCATGACTTACAGTGTAGCTTCATAACTCCAGCTTCAGGGTTTCTGGGATTCTCCAGGTTTGGTTAAGGTGGATGAAAACTACCTCCCAGCTATGTTCACAGTCATGTCTGCAAAAATAGAATTGGGGCGATGGGAAAAACCTGAATGGAGATAAACCGCCGCTCGTATTCTGTCCACTCATTACGTGCTGCTTCAGTTCAGCTCCACCCTGTGGAACGCCACCACCTTGTAGAAAGATGCAGGTGTTTATCACTCTGTCAGTCATTCAAGTGCTCTCGCAAAGGAACCATCTGCTAACAAGATGCATTTTAAGCGATGGGAGGAGACAACCGACTATTAAATAGTGGAATAAAGTGAATTTTAAGCTCACTTTCAAGGTTTCAGGAGAGTAAGCAAAACAGAATTCCTCTAAAGACTTTAGCAGTACCTCTCTCTCCTGCTTTGCAATGTTTATTAAAATCTAGTGAAACATGCTATATTTAAAATGGATAACCAACAAGGACCTCCTGTATAGCCTCAGTGTTAAGTGGCAGCTGGATGGGAGGTGAGTTTGGGGGAGAATGGAGACGTGTATTTATGCTGAGTCCCTTTGCTCTACACCTGAAACTATCACAGCATTGTTAATCGGCTATACTCCAACATGAAATTAAAAAGTTAAAAAAAAACTAGTAAGACAATTTTGTATGGCTATATGTTTTCCAATCAAATTCCCCCTGGGTTATTATTCAGATAGACTCAGGGAGAGAATCCTACTGATGATAATGACCATGATAATAAAAGTAATTTCCATCATCTGCATAGGCCATTATGGTTCATATGCCACTTTCACTTACATGGTCATATTTAATCTCCATGAGAACACACAGCTACTATGTATCCCTGTTTTATAGACGAGAAGGCTGGCCCACGTTCACGCTGCCAGAATTAGTAGATGGGTAGAGGTCAGAAGAACAGAACTCTTAGGTACGTGCTAGACGGTATCTTTCATCCTCCTCTGCTTTCCTCTGCCCTGTGGGAAAGAGCACTGAGCCCTGGCATTGATCCTCATTCTCTCTCCATACAGAGCGCCACTAACTTATCGTTCCCACGCGTCAGAACCTCCTTACGACCCACGGAGACTGGAAGACAAAGACGTGACTCACCCAGGTAGAGGGAGAGCTGAGCTGCCAAGGGCCTGGCCTCCAGCCTCAGTAAGCCGGAGTGAAAAAGGACCTGTGGTCTACAAAGGTCGGCTTCCCAGAAGCTGGGCCCTTGTTCCCCGTGCAGAGTTAGGTGTCAGCTCTGTGTTCTGGGCTTCCTTCAGCAACCCCCTTCTTGCCTGTTGCCAGAACATAAAACCCTTTGAACCTGAGCTTGTCAAAGTATTCATCAGGATGTTCTAAAAGATGTTATGAGGCACATCTGAGATGTGGAGGGGGTGATGGAAGCATTCTGTGATCAAATGAGCTTGGGAAATGCTCCTGAACATTTACATGCATGTTAGTTATATTAAAGTTTCTGGGAAATCCCACAGTAAAGAACTACTTAATTTTTATTTATTTCTGTGGTTCTGAACCTCTTTTCTTTCTTCTAACCCCTATTAATGTCTAGTGGAGTATTTCTTTACCCATTACTGAGTTGTGTAATTATGCAACACTCCAATACATACCAGAGCACAGAATGTTCTGGAAATGCAGAGCTCCCTGTATACAACTCGGTATGCAGCTTACAATTGCTGAAAATTTTGAGGCATTTTGTACATCTGTAGAGGTCAAGGTGCACTACACATATAAAAGAATGAAACGATGATCAATTAAACAACCTGCTCATTCGATAATGTTATAGATCAATGGTTCTCGCATTTTGTTGCAATTAGACTCACCAGAGGAACCTTAGAAGTTTTGATGACCAGGCTGTTGTTGTTTAGTAGTTCAGTCATGTCTGACTCTTTGTGACCCCATGGACTGTAGCCCGCCAGGCTCATCTGTCCATGGGATTTCTCAGGCAAAAATACTGGAGTGGGTTGCCCTTTCCTTCTCCAGGGGATCTTCCCAACACAGGGATCAAACTGTGCCTCCTGCATTGGCAGGCGGATTCTTTACTGCTGAGCCACCAGAGAAGCTGATGAGGCTCTACTCAGACCCATTAAGTCAGAAGCTGTAGGGGTGTAACCGAGGCATTAGTATCTACAAAGTGTTCTGGGTGATTTCAGTGTACAGACAAAGTTGGGAAGCAGAGGAAGAAATGATTATCCTAAAACAAAGACCAGATATGGGGCTGACAAGAGCTTCTGGGCACTTACATGGGCCACTTGAAAACTGTCCATGAGTTTATGAAATGTCTCCCCTCCCAGAAAGAATAAGACAAGTGCTACAGTCTTGGCTTATCATGTTACAGTTTGAATCAGTAAACATGTGTTCCTAATACGCCTGATTGGTTTAATTATACACAAATAAGTGTGGTTTATTTTATATTGCAGAAAGCTGCAGATGTGAAGTTTTAATTATCACATCATATGGCAATTTAGTTCAAGATGGACAAATACAGGTTGTAAGGAAAGACACTGAAGAGTAGGCTTGGAAAGAGATTTGGGGGTTGCGCAACACAATTGGCTTCTGAACCCACTATTGAATTCAGAATACTGAATACTCTGTGGGAAATACCTCCCTTCAAAAACTACTTGCCTAAATACACAGATCATGAATGCACTCTAATAGTGCTTGAGAGCTAAAACTCAGGTTATTTTGATCATTCCAGAGAGTTGTGAAGAAAGAGGAGATGCTTAAGATGGGATGGGGGTCAAGAAACTTTTAGAGCATAGAACTCTCAAGAAACAGTAGACGTTAGTGAGGTCATATAGTACGTTTTGAGTGGTCAGGAGTAAAATAAAAATAATAGTAGACTTTCCTACAGGTCAGTTTGTACTGAACATGCGTAAGGTGTTTCTCCATTTAATCCTCGCTTACTAGGGAAGTCCTGTCCTTTTCCTGATGAGGAACCTGTGGAGACTGAAAGAGTTGATGTTTACCAGGTGCCCGGCACCGTAGCTGGCCCATGACAAACACCTAATAGTGGTAGCTCCTAATTTTCAGATGGTTGAATCATAGAATGTTAGAGTTGGAAGAGGCTTTAGAGACCATTATTGGGACTCATTTTGTTTCTTAAAAAGAAACTACACATGGAACTGTAACAGGAAGGGAGTTCAATATTTGGGGCCTTCTTTGATTTCAGGGATTCAGGTGAAGCCAGAGGAAATGGACATTTCACTTGATCTAAGAATAGCTTTGGAAGGAAAGCTATGACCAACCTAGACAGCATATTAAAAAGCAGAGACATGACTTTGCCAACAAAGGTCCATCTAGTCAAGGCCATGGTTTTTCCAGTGGTCATGTATGGATGTGAATTGGACTGTGAAGAAAGCTGAGCGCCGAAAAATTGATGCTTTTGAACTATAGTGTTGGAGAAGACTCTTGAGAGTCCCTTGGACTACAAGGAGATCCAACCAGTCCATCCTAAAGGAGATCAGTCCTGGGTGTTCATTGGAAGGACTGATGCTGAAGCTGAAACTCCAATACTTTGGCCACCTGATGCGAAGAGTTGACTCACTGGAAAAGACCCTGATGCTGGGAGGGATTGGGGGCAGGAGGAGAAGGGGACGACATAGGATGAGATGGCTGGATGGGGTCACTGACTCGATGGACATGAGTTTGAGTAAACTCCAGGAGTTGATGATGGACAGGGAGGCCTGACGTGCTGCGATTCATGGGGTGGCAAAGAGTCGGACACGACTGAGCAACTGAACTGAACTGAAGAAAAGATTTCTATAACTGATAACAAAATTGAAGTGCTGCTTTTAAATATGGTGTCACATAAGCTATACTGTCTCATCTTTATCATGTAGTTTAAGAACTGTTCCTGCAATTTAGGCACAATGGGGGAAGAGGCACAGAGGAAGTGTGAGAACTACAGTCACTTAGATCAAGCTTCCAGGTGTTTCAGCTTTTCTGTGATTCAAGGTAATGGCTCTGATTAACTCACTCTCCCTCTAAACAACAATAATACGTTTAAAATATCTGAATACACTATTTTCAAAAATATAAAAATAAGCCATCTTTAAGCAAACTCTCTGCAGAAAGATAATACCTGAGAAATGGGGTTTAGCAAACATTTTTCCATAAGGGGCTAGGGAGTATTATTTTTAGACTTTGTGAGCCATGTACTTTCTGTTCCAACTACTCAACTCTGCCATTATAATGTGAAAGCAGCAATAGGCAATATGTAAATTAATTATTGTAGCTATATTTCAATAAAACTTTAAAGATATTTATTTCCTTATTTATTTATTTGGCTATGCAGGATGTTTAGTTGCAGCATGTAGGATCTAGTTTCCTGACCAGGGATTGAACCTGGGACCCTGCATTGGAGTCTTCACCACTGAACCACCAGGGAAGTCTCCCAATAGAACTTTATTTACAAAATCAGTTGGTGGGCTGGGTTTGGCCGATGGTTTGTTGATCCCTGCCTTGGAATAAGCCTTGCAAATTCCATTGCTTACGGTAAATCTGGTTGTGGGGGTCCCCGACCCCACAATTAGTAGGCACATTTTCCACTCAGCCCTGGTTGAGGGTGGTCACACAGATGTGCATGCAGCATGGCCAGATCCTTCTGCATTTTCAAAACAGCTGAAAATGTGTATTTTTATGTGAGAGTTTCCAATTTTTTTAAATGTGGCAATTCATTCAGACAACCACCACCCTGGAAACCCAGTGGAACCACTTGGCAGACTACATCTGGCAACATCACACAGCTTGTGCTCAGAGCAATTTTTAAAATTAACCAATGTTCTCAAGATAACAGATGTGGATATTTCTACCATTATCCTTTTTGTCTTTTTTAATTGAATAAGTTTGACATGTAACATCGTATAAGTGTAAGGTATACAGGCTGTTACATTAATACACTTACAGGTTGTAATATGATTGCCAGCATCTTGATATCTGTCACGTTACATAATTTTAGTACTATACTATTGTCTCTATTCATTACCCTATGAGTTAGATCTCTATGGCTTATTTACTACTTGTTCTCATTATCCTTAATATAAGCAGACTCCTAACAGCACTGATTAGTGGCAGTTCTTGTTCTAAGTTCTCTATGTATATTAGTTTATGAATTCTCACAATCACCTATTCACCCTAGGCTAAGAGAGGGTAAGTAGCTTGCCCAAGGTCACGCAGCTAACATGTGGCACAGCTGGAATTTGAATGTAGGCAGCATGAAGGTGGCATGGCGTCTCTGCAGGGAAACTACTGTGCTATCCTTGCCTCCCTTCCGGGGCTACTGCCCTCTTTTCACCTGGAACTAAGCTTCAGCTACAGTGATGGAAGGAGAGAGAAAGACTCTTATTCTCTCTCTTCTATCTGGACTCAGGGTTCAAGGTCTTCCCTTCCCAGTCAACTTATTCTTTCTGTTCTGGGGACTTGTGGCTCTGGGGAAATGTCATGTCTGAGAGGCCTTTCTCAGTGGCCTCAGAGGCACGCACCCAGCAAGTGTCAACTCAGAGGTGTGGGTCCCATTTGTATTTTATTAATATTATAATTATTTTTCTGTAAAGTAAATATTTTTCTGCTCTGGTATTTGCATTAATTCACCATACAATATTTGGTTTAGTTATTCACCTGGCTTTTCTAATTTCTCTTAGCAAGCTCCAGGCAAATGACTTCAGACATGTGTGGAAAGATTTTTTTTCTTAAAGTCATAGTACTAAATTTAGGAAAAGGAAAGAGAGGAAAATTGCTTTGACAAGACAGTAAGAATTCATATCTAACTTTGATGAGTGGAATGCACACTGCTTTTGAGAGAGAGGTGTAAATTTATCTGTTCTCTAGGAAACTTAAAAGAAATTGCAGAGTAGATACTTGTATCATTTTTCTGAAATGCAACTACAAGTTTTACCATTGATTTTTGAAAACACTTGGTAATTTCAACTGCAACAGAAATGCAGGAGGCAAAATAAAATATAGTCCCCCTTTTTAAAAAATGCAAATACCTGTGGGAGGCCAGTGGAGCTATCAGCCATACATAATTCAGTGTGTGATACTTTATGCAGCAAGGCTTTCCTTCTAAAGCCCAGGGAAGCTAGATTCTACTGGGAAAGGAGAATAGACAGTTTCGGAATTCTGGGGTCATATGAGGCTTATAGCAAGCAGGGGATGTGGCTTTACAATAAAAACAGGGTTTTCCTGGAACTGTCCCGGTTTTAAAACTGAAAGTCCCGTGTCGCAGCAATCCTCTCAGTCCTCGGCAAACTGGGACACATTGGTGACCCTAAAACATGATTTCCTGCCTAGCCGTCTGATCCCACGCTCTCCTCTCCCCACAGCTAAGCCTTCCTCACTTCTACTTGCAGGTGTGGCCCCCAGGCTCTAAATAATCTCCTTCATTGTTCTCTAGGTTTCTTTGGTCACAAGGATCACCTGGATGCTTATAAAAACACAGATTCCCAAGCTGTGCTCGCTTGAGGTAGGCCTTGGAAATCCACGAGTTCACCAAGAACGCAGGGGAGAAGTCTGGCAGACAAGCCCTGAGTAGCCCAAATTCAGGGGCGATTCGAGGACTTCTGGTCCAATAACCAGGAGACTCAGCAGTGATGCCTGAACTCTGTGGTCTGACTTAGACTGTAGCCCACTGCGAGCATCTAGGTTTCCAGAAGACTTTGGCTCACAAAGATCAGGGACTGTCTCTGAGTCCTTTGTTCAGAGGCTGACCTTTCCCGTCAGCGGACAGAGGTCTCTGTGGCCTCCTGCCTTTCCGAATGTCTTAAAGAGCTTGTTCTGGTTATTCCGCTTTTCTGTGTCTGTACGCTGACATCACCTGCCCGCCCAGAAGGTGACCTCTTGCCGGTCACCGACTTCTGTAGCATGACGCCCACCTCTACCTGCAGGAGCAGCCCCTCTCCTGCAAGTCCTTACTGTCCTGGCTTCATCCAGTTTCTCCCACAGACTGCATTTAACGCTTTTCTGTCCAGATGTTTTAAGAGATTCACCAGCATAAGAAGAATGCAAAAGGCAGGTGATACTTCTGAAGGGGGGGGGGTGAACCCCTGAACTGACTGCTGAGGTTGAATTCCAGCTGTGTGACCTTGGGCCTCAGTTCTTCATCTGTAAAATGGGGCCGATAACAGTGTTGTATAACGTCACTACATCGCTGGCAGGGTTCAATGACAAGATATCTGTAAAGCCATTAGCACCATTTGTGACACATGCAGAACTCTCTGTAAATGTTAACTGTCACCCTCAATGTTATTATCCCTAGTGCTATCACCACAATGATTGTTGCAATGATTATTTTTACCAGGAAGTAGGAGAAAGGCACAGAAGATAAGGTAAGGTAGGAGGAGGTCCTTTATCTTTCTAAAGAATTGTCAAGGGTTTCCTCTGCACCTTGGAATTTTAAAGACACACTCTCCCTCTTCTGCATCTCCATCCAATTCATCAACACAAAAGATTACAGTCATGTTTTTAACATAAACATCAGGATCTATGATCTTCCATTCAGTGGCAAGGAGTTGATATCCAAACCCTTCTAGAAAATTCTGGCTATATTATTATTATTATACATTTGACCTCTTCTTAGAGGACCAAGAATTGGAGCTAAGATTATTAGTTTCAGTAAAGATATATTGGATATATGAAAGTTTTGGTGGCCTGCTCTATGAACGCAGCCCCCTTTTGTACTATAATCTCCCAGCACCCAAATCACATTTGAGATTTAAGGATATAACAGCTGCTACCCAATCACCAAATAGATCATGTTTTGCCCCAAGTCAGTGCCTTGGAGTGCTCTTCAAAGGGAAAGAAATTTACATGAATCAATTTCTTCTTTCGTTTCAAAGAAAGCCAATCAGATTATTTCAGCCCAGGGAATCTATTATTAGAGGAATAATTTTGCCTTCTTGCCCTTGCTCATTGATGAGCAAGATTCATCTTATTTTTAATACTCACATGAAAGGCAAGACCCTCAGCAGATGAGAGAAAGCCAACTGCCTCAGCAGAACACTTCAGAATCACACTCTCATGAGCTGACAATGGGGCTGGTTTTCCAAGGTCTCTCTGGATGGAAGTGCTGGAGCAGAGGAGGGGCCAATTGCACCGTTAATTCAAGAACCGCTGAGTGCTCCAAAGTGTGGTTTTAGCCACACACATGCTCGACCCTTGGACTTTTGCATTGCTGAGATCTGCATCAACAGCTCATGCTTTCCAGGGGTGGGAGAAGCATTCTGATAACAAGCTTTACAGGCTTCCCATCACAACCAGCGTAGCACAGGTACTGTGAATTCAGAAGGTCTGGACCAAACATGCCTCCTGCCACACCAGTAAACAAAGGAGGCTGTGGCCATCAAGACACCAGTCACTGCAGCTCCCGACTGCGCACCCTGAGGGCATTCAGGATGGAAAAAAACCAGGAAACTGGCCCTAAATAGTGAAGGTGCCTAACAAAGGAATTATCGATATGCCTAGACTGTTGCATCTTCCTATTTATCATCTTGAGATATCTGATTTCTTTAACAGTAATCTTCTGATGTTCTGACTACCTGTTTTTTGCTGCAAAACTTCTCCCTTACCTCTTTGGAGTAGTCCCTTGGAGCTATCTGAGAGGCTACCTCCTGGGCGCAAGTTCTCAGAAGGGCCACTGAATAAAATGTAATTCTCAATTTTTAGGCTGTGTGTATTTTTCAGTCAAAGGAGAGATGAGTCCCACTCATTGTGGGATTGATGTTCTTTGAACCTGTAAGGTACGTAAAGGAGGTGCCCTGGGAGCCCCCTTGAATCCCAGATCTTAAAGACTTCTCACCAAAATGCAGATGACATCATTTCAGTCAGAGATGTCTTTTCCAAGGGAGAAGTTAGTACCTCTCAGAGTCAGTCCATGCTCCACTGGTAATAAGGCATGTGGGTGACAACCTTGTGTCTGTGTGCCCTTGATCTGGTTCCACGGTGCAGGAATGAAGAGGTGCCCCTTCTCAGCAGTGGGCTGAGGCTCTGGGGGGCTCAGTTTGCCCCAAGACTCCTTGAAAAGCTCACTCTCATGGGTGTCTTCTGTGCTGTCTCTTCAGACCGCTTCCACTCTGGACTCCTCTTCCTGGGCCGTCCTGTTGGACACCATCTTGCTTAGCACTTTGGTATGTAAGCTATGTTAGGGCAGCACCCATGGCTAGAACCATGGACCCCTTGAGAGCTGAGGCTGTGTGCTGTCCCTCTTTATGTCTCTCACAGCTCCTGTAACCCCAGTGGCTGACGAAGGTGAAGATAATGATGCTGAGGATGGTGAAACCGTGGGTAATCATTAGTTAAATCCATTTCACCTATAACTTGCACTCACTAGTGAAGACTGCTTTAATTGTTGCCACCGAAGGCTTGCATGTCCTCCAAGCAGCACATAGCTTTAACAGTGAGGTGTTCATCCAAGGTGTTTTCCAGGAACTTGAGAGTCAGTTGTGTCTAGTTAGAGCCGAGCTGGTTAAGACTGGAGAGGACCATGCCCCTTCAGCTGGGCATGTGCGAGTGCCCACTCAGAGATCTTGTGAACATGGCGAGCCCTGTAGCTTGTTACACCTGTGCAGAACAAGTTACTGCACCTTTTTCAATCCCCTTCCCCATGCTCCTCTTGTCCCCAGGCCTCTGTTGGGACCTCATGCTTTTTCATTCTTTATCCCACGAAGGCCCCTCGCCCCGTGCCTTCGGAGAGGTGGATCTGAGGTTTGTTCTCTCCTCTCTTTGCTGGACTGCTTTGCATATACATTTTCTCTTTGACTCAGACCTCATTGTCTCAGGGTTTTGGCTTGCTGTACATCAGGACGTAAGTGACCCTGGCTCAGTAACAATAGTGTTGATGAGGACGTGCTAGCAGCAAGGGTAACCAACATCCATGGACTGCCAAAGCCAGGGCAGAGCCCTTGTCATGGGTCTTCTCACTTCATCTTCCTGGGAACCCTTTGAGGTACAGATGAAGAGACTGAGGCTGGAAAAGGATAAATGGGGTTACGGTTACTGTCCTGGGTTGCATAATGTCCTCCAAAATTCATGCCCATCTGGAATCTGTGAATATGACCTTATTTGGAAATAAGGTCTTTGTAGAATCCATTAATTCAGTTGAGATGAGGTTGTAGGGGAGGAAAACATGGCTTTGCGTCGACCCTCCTAAATTCTCAGCTGGGGCTCCTGGAATCAAAGGCAGATTCACAAGAGAATCAATCAACAGAAGCTTATTATCATGCATACCTTCTGTATACATGGGAGATACCCACAGAGAAGAGATTAACTCTCAGAGGGGGCTTAAGAATTTAGGGCTAAACAAATAGGGTCAGGAAGATCCTCTGGAGGAGGGCATGGCAACTCACACCAGTGTTCTTGCCTGGAGGATCCCACGGACAGAGGAACCTGACCCATGGGTTCGCACAGAGTTGGACATGACTGAAGCAACTTAGCATGCAGGCAGCACCACCTGTGACCGAGGATGAGAGAGGAGCTGTGGAGGAGGCTGGGTATGGGAAGGTGACCAAGAAAAATTTGAATGTGAGCCTTAAATGCAGTGGTTGTTGTCCTTACAAAAGGAGGGAAATTTGCACACGCCCAGGAGATACACTCAGGGAAGACACGCCATGTGAAGATGGAAACAGACTGAAACTCTGCTGCCAAAGCTGAGCAATGCCAGGGACTACTGGCAGCCACAGGAAGTGCCAACTGGAAAAAAAATGCACAACCTAAAAGCTGAGAATTATGTTTTATTTGGTGGACAAAACTGAGGACAGAAGTGCAGAACACAGCCTCTCAGATAGCTCTAAGAGACTGCTCTGAAGAGGTAAGGGAGGTGCCAGCATAGTTTTTGCAACAAAGACCAGGTAGTAAAACTTCAAAATATTACTGTTGATTAAAGAAAACTAGATATCTCAAGTTAATGAATTTAAACACTTTAATATGTATGGGAAGATGCAGGATTTGGGGCTCTTCAAAATCATTCCTTGCAAGCGCACCGTAACTACCTAGGGCCGGTATCCTGCGTTCCTCCACCCCGCGTCCCCTCGGGGCTCACCCTCCAGGGTGATGGCGGTGACTGATGGCTACAACAGCAGGCTTTGTGTTTTGACACAGCAGCAACAGTTTTCATTTCACAGCAGAGAGCTGGCCAGATCTTCGCTCAGAGCCCTCCGCAGGAATCGACCCAGCTGATGCCTCTGGTTCCCGGGACTCCAAGACAATAAATGTCTGTTGTTTCAAGCCACCCAGTTTGTGGCAGCTTGTTACAGCAGCCCTTGCAGATTACCTAGGTCACATAGGACCTAGTTAGCCAACTAGGTTAACTAACTGACCTGAGGGCAGTGACCTGAACCAGCCCACAACTCAGCTCCCCCATCAGAAAGATCTGGATGATGTCAGCTGATACGAGAAGCCAATAGAGTGACACTTTTGTCATCTGTGGTGCTCAGCATTTCACAGAGCACAGCAATCCAAGTGTCTGATGTGCACAGAGCACCTCCGGAAGCATTAACCAGGGGGCCCTGAGCCCCAGGCACCCTCCCCTGGTAGCTTTGTGACCCTCGATAGAATGTGAGTGACCCCCAGAAATGATCCCGCCCAACCCCAATCTTTCAGTTTCTATGAACTAGCAAGCAATGTCATTGAATCGGGGATGATGGGTTGTGCCCGTGGTGGCCTGAAATGCAGAAAGCAGCACGTTCAGAAGCAGGAAGCAGGTGTGAAATCTATTTCTAGCAAGTTCAAGTGGAACCGCACTCATGCAGGCCACCCCACCCCCTTTCCCACTGTCTTTCAGCAAGAAAATCACGACAGTTCTCCGTTTCTCTAATGCACTGTAATGTGCAGCATTTGCAGGGGATGAAATTGCCATGCAGGGATCTTGGACACTGGGCTCTGAAGAGCCCGTGCAGACCCATTGGGAGGGCTGTCAGCATCTCCTACCCAGCCCGGCTCCTGCCAGCATCCTAATGGACCTGAACCACTCGCCTTCTTTTAACTCACAGAATTGTATGTTTTTCTGCTCTCACCCCTCCCCTTAGCTAGATTTTTTACCCCCCAGTACACCCATGTTGACTCAGAAGGAAATTTTAATAGGGAAGAAATCAAATCTTTACCTCACTAGGAGGCAGACAGGCCTTGGTGAGATCGGAAAGTGTTCCCAATTAAAGGACAGGGGAAAAAAAAGAAAGAAAACTGTGACAGGCAGGCCACAGGGAAATGTTTTTCATTTATTCAGAAAGTCACCTAACAGAAAGAACCAATCTGTCAGAAACATTAAGCGGGCATTGGCGTGGATTTAGAACAAAGACTATAGTTACAAACAGGAACACACATATTTTGGGGGATCTGAGCTAGACGGCAGGTCTGTTTATTAATGCACCTGGAAGCAGAGATGCCCAGCCTGGTTAGACTGGATTGAGAGCTGCTTTTCTTGAATCCATTGTGCCTGGGAACACCTGTCTGCCTGCGATAAGAGAAGGGGCCCAGCAAGGTGGCAGAATTGGCATCTTGCCTGGTTAGACCAGATATCGGGGTTGGCTTTTTCTAGCAGAGCTGTGTGGCTTTCCATCCCTGGTGTATTGATTGATAACGTTATTTGTTTAGAGCTAAAATATGCCATACTATCTACGTCTCCTAGTCCTAAAACCTCCCTGACTCTTCCCGGTGAGTGGGAGCTAAATGCTGTTGACATCTCCACGACACTGGTTAGCAAACCGTCCCAAGGTTAAGCATCAGCTTATAGTGATTAACATTTGGACCCAGACAGACAGTCTGGAATTAGTAGGCGATGCTGGCTTACTAATCCACTGGGCTCTTATCAGAGGAAGAGCAAGTTTTTGTTCCAGAAGTATTTGCCGAGGTTCTGAGGGCTATGCTGGTGCAGGGGTGGAGGAAGAGGGTAGAAATGTGAATAAACACCCGTCGAGCCTTCAGAAGTCCATCTTCTGCTGGAGAAGACAGACACCGATAATGGAGAGATGACGGGTCAGGCAGGGGACCCCCAGAGGGTCGCTGGATCCAGCCTCATGCTGGTGGAACTGGACAGGCTTCTAAGGGAGGTGGATCTCAAAGGATGAAGGGGGAGTCTGTGGGCAGAGCATGCACATGGTGTGTGTGGTGTGTGTGTGCAGCAAGGGCGGTACACGTGTATGAGGTGTATGTGTGTGTGTTTATTGTGTGCAGCATACGGTTTTATGTGTGTGTCTCTGAGGAGTGTGGGTCTTCCCTGATGGCTCAGGCAGTAAAGAACCCGCCAGCAGTGTAACAGACCCAGGTTTGACCCCTGGGTCAGGAAGATTCCCCTGGAGAAAGGGATGGCAATCTACTCCAGTATTCTTGCCTGGAGAATTCCACAGACAGAGGAGCCTGGTGGACTCCAGTCCATAGGTTGCAAAGAGTCGAACACAACTGAGTGACTAACACTTTCACTTTTTCACTGAGGTGTGGATGTGTGTACAACATGTGGGGTGTGTGTGCTTGAGTGTGGTGTGAGGTGTGTGTGGTGTGAAGCATGTCAGTGTATGAGGTAGGTATGTACAGTTACCCCTTGGTATCATCAGGGGATTAATTCTAGGACACTCCCACCATGGGTACCCAAATCCGAGGATGTTCAGATCTCTTATATAAGATGTCATAGCATTTGCATATAACCTACATACATCCTCCCATATACTTTAAATCACCTCCAGATTACTTATAATACCTAACACAATGTAAATGTTATTTAAATAGTTGTAAATACCATGTAAATAGTTGCTAGAGTGCAACAAATTTAAGTTTTCCATTTTGGAACTTTCTAGAATTCTTTTTTTTTCCCCAAATATTTTTGATCTGTGGCTGGTTGAATCCATGCATGTGGAACACAGAGATACGGATAACTACTGTATGTGATGCAATATATGAGGTGTGTGTGTGTGTTTATGTGTATGTCTTTGAAATGTGTAGAGGGGAGCAGCCTGTATTACCCTAAAATATGCCATTGTGGCATAAGGATCATTTTGAGCTAAAGGCAACTGAGAGCAGAAGTCACAAGAAAACCTCTCTGCCAGAAAGCAGAGCATAAAATTCCCTTCATGAAGGTGGCTCCCCACCCCACTCCCACCCCAGGAAGGCGAGAGTGAATCTTATCATGAAGCAGCACTGAGATGAATCTCCTAAACAGAACCTTGCTGACTAACCCTCATCTTCCATTAGTTTTCCCTTTTTATTTACCTTCCCACAATTTACTGCCCCTAAAGTCTAAACACCTCTCTCTTTGTCTTGTCCCTTCTACACAAATTTATTGCTCTTTGTTAAAGTGATATATAAAGCCCTTGAGTCTCACTGCTTCACTATTTTTCTGTGAAGGCCTCTGTATACATATGTAATAAACCATTTTTCTTGCTAACTTGTCTTTTGTCAGTTTAATTCATAGATGTCAGCCCCAGAACCTATGAGTATATAGAAAAAATTTTTTCCTTTCCTACATTTATGTGGGGTGGCTGTATGAGGGGGGTGTGAGTCTGTGTGTGTGTACATGTGTGCATTTATAGTAAGTGAGGTATATATGTATATGCTTATATGTGTGTTTTAAGGTCTGTATGTGGGGTGTGTGTATTAAGTATACTTGGATGTGTGTTTGTGGTTTGTGTGTAGTTATGAAGTATGTGTGGTATCAGATGTGTGTGTGTGATGAGGGATGTGTGTGTAGTGTATGAGGTCTGTGTATCTCTGAGGCCTAAAGGTGTAAATGAGTTGGGCGTTTATGTGTGGTGTGAGGTGTATGTGTGTGGGGGAGTATGTATGTGCACTATGTGAGCAGTGTGTGTTTACATGTGCATGTGGGGGGGTGTGTGTGTGTGTGCATGTATGTGTGGGTGTGTGCACAGCAGTGGGGGATGTCTACCAGCAGACTTGCCTGTGGAGTTAGGGAGTGAGGAGAAGCAAGGGTGGAGGTTGCCAGCAGGGCTGGACCACAGGGAAGCAAACTGCGCTGTGACGCCAGCTTTCATGTGAGACACACATTCATGAGGGAGAGAAGGTTACTTTTCATCTCTGACAGCAAGAGCCCTGAGCGCCTGCAGGGAAGAAGTCCGTAGTGTGAGCTCTGAAGATGAATCAAGAGCTGAGTGAGAGGGGGTAAGACAGTGAGAGGGGTCTGGCCTTTGGAAGAGCACGCTGGCTGCCCTTCAGCAGACAGGGACCCTCAGAAGGACAGAGAGCCTCAGGGCCCCCAGGAGGAGGCAGGAGGCAGTGACTGAAGCTCTGAGTTCAAATCCTGCTCCCTCCATCCACTGACTGTGAGGTTCAGGGCAGTCGTCTCACATTTCTGAGCCTCATTTCCCTCCGCTGTGAAGGTGAAGGCAGGCCTTGCAGGGAGGCGGGGAGAATGACACGAGCAATAATGCACGTGTCTGTTGCTTGTGGGCCCTCAGTACAGTCGGCTTTCTCCAGGCACTTCAGTCAGAGCCATGGTGTGTTGACCTCTCTGAGAGAATCAGATAGAAGTAGAATGAGACAGAGGAAACCTGGCCCTAGGAAACGAAGACAGGAGGTGAATTAATTGTTACCTAAACGAGGGCCTAAGTATCTTGGTTTGAATGCTTTCCATTTGCATGTAGAAGATCATTTCCAAGAGAGAAATACTCTCAGCCCTAGAGGCACCATAGTGGTCTGCAGTGAGCAGTGGTGAAGGTGGGCACAAGGGCTGCGTCCAGAGGGCCATGTTCCCTTGGGGGTGTAATGACTACACTAGCTCCCGCTAGATCCGTTTGAAGCCTGGCTCAGTCGTGTATTACCTTAGGCAAGCTCCTGAAACTCACGTCTCCTTTTTCTCATTTATAAAAGAGAAACACTTGCACACATCTCAAGTTAACGCATGCAAGGCAGCTAGAACAGAGCCTGGCATGTTGTAAGAACTGTGTAAGTGGGAGCTCTTACCATCAGTTTCCATCCTGATGGTCTTCTGTTTTACCTCTTCCTCAGCTTCCTGGTTGTTCATGCCATGCTTCCTTCCTTCTCCCTTGTGAATAAAACGCACACTACAGTGCCTTATTTATGCTGACTGGTAACAACGTTTAAGTACTATACCTTTGGGGTAAGTTTTCATATTAACTGGGAATAATGTCTTGAGCTCAAGGGTGTAGCTGCCAACTGTGTATATGGGAAGAACTTTGGGAAAATGGTTGGACTTTCCTAGTTTCCAGGAATTTCCTCTTTGAAAGCATATATATTGATTATACATCCTATGGTGAATACAGATCTAGGAATTGATCATTTATGGTTAAAAAATATTTCAGAAATATCTTCACTTCAGTTCAGTTCAGTCACTCAGTCGTGTCTGACTCTTTGCAACCCCATGAATCGCAGCACATCAGGCCTCCCTGTCCATCACCAACTCCCAGAGTCCACTCAAACCCATGTCCATCAAGTTGGTGATGCCATCCAACCATCTCATCCTCTGTCGTCCCCTTCTCCTCCTGCCCTCAACCCCTCCCAGCATCAGGGTCTTTTCCAATGAGTCAACTCTTCGCATGAGGTGGCCAAAGGATTGGAGTTTCAGCTTCAGCATCAGTCCTTCCAATGAATACCCAGGACTGATCTCTTTTAGGATGGACTGGATGGATCTCCTTGCAGTCCAAGGGACTCTCAAGAGTCTTCTCCAGCACCACAATTCAAAAGCATCAATTCTTCAGCACTCAGCTTTCTTCACAGTCCAACTCTCACATCCATACATAACCACTGGAAAGACCATAGCCTTGACCAGACAGACCTTTGTTGACAAAGTAATGTCTCTGCTTTTAAACATGCTATCTAGGTTGGTCATAACTTTCCTTCCAAGGAGTACGCGTCTTTTAATTTCACGGCTGCAGTCACCATCTGCGGTGATTTTGGAGCCCAGAAAAATAAAGTCTGACACTGTTTCCACTGTTTCCCCATCTATTTCCCATGAGGTGATGGGACCAGATGCCATGATCTTAGTTTTCTGAATGTTGAGCTTTCAGCCAACTTTTTCACTCTCCTCTTTCACTTTCATCAAGAGGCTCTTTAGTTCTTCTTTGCTTTCTGCCATAAGGGTGGTGTCATCTGCATATCTGAGGTTATTGATATTTCTACCAGCCATCTTGATTCCAGCGTGTGCTTCCTCCAGCCCAGCGGTTCTCATGATGTGCTCTGCATACTAAGAAGGACTAAACCTGAAGTTTCTTATGTCAGATGCACACACATCAAAACTGATAACTTCTGTACATGAAAACAATCCACAGAGCGAAAAGGCAACCTTTAAAATGGGAGTAAATGTAAATTATATTTCTGATAAGAGGCTAATATCCAGAATATATAAAGAACTGTATCTCAACAGCAACAACAAAACACCTGACTTAAAAAATGGCAAAGGACTTGACTAACATATCTTCAAAGAAGACATACAAATGGCTAACAAATACCGTAAAAGATGCTCAGTATCTTTGATCATAAAGGAGATTCAAGTCAAAGCCAAAATGAGACACCGCCTCATATCCATTAGGATGGCCACAAATCACAACAAGAAATAGCAAGTGTTGGTGAGGATGTGGAGAAATTGGCATCCTTGTGCTCTGTTAAGTGGGGCTGTAAAATGATGTAGCCCCTATGGAAAACAGTATGGCATTTTCTCAAAATTTTAAGAGTAGAATTGCCATATAATTCAGCAATTCTACTTTTGGGTATATACCCCAAAGAATTGAAAACATAGTGTCAATCAGATATTTGTACACCCATATTTATAGCAGCATTTTATAGAAAAAGCTATTTTACAGATTGCTAGTGACCACCAAAGTGGAATTTTAAAAATAATTATAATTGAGAGGGAAATGTGCTTATTTTGAATTTGAATTATAAAATACACTATTTAGGGCGAAGGTAGGGAATCATTTTTTGGAGAGCTACAGATTCATAGGGGAAAATTAAAATAGATAAAAGACCATGCAGAAATAAAAACAACCTAATTCTCTTAGGTAGAGGTTTTGTTTTTTTGCTTTTTTAAAAGGAGAGTTAGTAAATGTTGTATCTTATTTTGAAGTGAAGGAACAAGATCTCACACAAAGTGTGATAACACGATTATATATTTTTCCAGCTTCCCATTGTGACTAAAGGTGGATAAAGAAAGAGAAATTAGGAAGGAAAGCAGGGAAACACTGTTGAAGGCAGATGCATGGAAGCAGCGGGTTCTGAGGGGCTGGCTGAGCTGTTTTTCATGTTTCCTACCAACATTCGGAGTTTTACGAGGATCCTAGCCAGTACCCTAGCCCCAGATGACAAAGGCCACAAAGACTCCCGAGTTTCAGTTGGGATGCCTTCTCTTTCTTGGTCTCCTTTCAGGTCCTTTGTGCACACAGAGCAATTACCTTATAAAACCTTGAAACAGACCATTTCTCTCCCTGGCCCCACCTCCTGTTTTAGGAGCTATCAGCCAGGGCAGCGGTCCCCAATGTTTTTGGCACCAGGGACTGGTTTCATGGAAGACAACTTTTCCACAGACTGAGGAGGGTGATGGTTTCGGGGTGACTCAAGCAGATTACATTTATTGTGCACTTTATTTCTATTATTATTACATCAGCTCCACCTCAGATCATCTGGAGGTTGGGGACCTCTGAGCCAGGGTAATGGTTAGGCTGTTGGTTATGTGAAGGGCTATAACCTATTGTTTCCTGGCTTCAGAAAGAGAATCAGCGACTTCATCCGTGAAAAGGGATCTGGTTTCACAGCAAGGACTGTGATTACTTCGATAGGCCCTGCCGAGGAGCAATTCAGTGACTTCCCAAACGGGCTTTTCTGGGGAGGATGGCACCTGTCAGTCCCATGGCCACCCAGAGCAGGCTGGGTTGTTATTCCTGTGACATTATAATTGTCTTGTTACAAATATAATATGTATGTCTTGCTCAAGACCAACGTGTCCCAGCTCCCACTGAGAAGAGTTGAATGTTAAATCGATGGGGCCTTTCAGTTCCAAGAGGTGGCCCACCCCACTCCCATCCTAACTGGTCTTTCCTGTTACACGCAAGACTCAAAAACCTTTGGAATCACAAAGGGGCATATGTGCACGCCCAGTCACTCAGTCATGACCAACTCTTTGTGACCCCTGGTGGACTGTAGCCCACCAGGCTCCTCAGTCTATGGGATTTTCCAGGCAAAATTGCTGGAGTGAGTTGCCATGCCCTCCTCCCGGGGATCTTCCTGACCCAGGGATTGAACCCAGGTTTCCGGCATTGCAGGTGGATTTTTACAGCTGAGCCACTGGAGAAGCCTCATAAAGGGGCAATAATAATGGTAAGACCTTGTGTGATGTTTGCACACTCTTTGTAATTGTCATATAAATTACACCAGCAGCTGATAATCTTATTTGAGAACAACAGCAACAGAAGTTTGACTCGGCCAGTATCTTTCCCATTTCGTAGAAAAAAACTGTAAAAGGAGGCTTAAAGAGAGCCACAAAATGCCAGTCATGTCCCCAAGTCTACCCAGTGAGTTAGAGTGTAGGGGCTAGAACTCTGTTCTCTGGACTCTACTCCAGAGCTAATCAGAAGCACAAACCCAAGAGAATGTTGCAGCATTTCCTTTACCAATATTGAAAGAATTACGATGTGCATTAGAAAACAGCCCCATATCATGAAAGGACCACTCATCCACTAAACCTTAATTATAACTATTTTCCTTACTCCCATTCCGCATGAAACTGGATAGAGGGTCTTTAGTTGCTACACCAAGTGTTAGCGGTTCTGTGTTGTGTTGAACAAATACCCATAATCTGAGCAGGGTCTTTGATGCCCCCACAGACCCATAGATTCCTGAGTGACATCTCTCCCTCTTTTATTAATAGAGATTCTTTCGTTTTTCCTGGTAACTAGGAAAAATTTGGATGGCGTATGGAGTACTTGATGGCCAACTGTGTCTCATAAATACAGTTGCCATATTTAGCAAATAAAGACACAGAATGCTCAGTTAAATTTGAATTTCAGATAAACTAAAATTAATTTTTAAGTAAGAGTACGTTCTAAGTATTGTATTTTATCTGGAAACCCTATTCATGAAGAGTAAGAAAGATAGGTATTTTACGTTGTTTGGCTATGTTTAAGAGGCTTCTATGGTTGCTCAAACGGTGAAGAATCTGCGTGCAAAGCAGGGGATCCAAGTTGGATCCCTGGGTCGGGAAGATCCCCTGGAGAAGGGAATGGCAACCTGCTCCAGTATTCTTTCCTGGAGAATTCTGTGGACAGGGGAGCCTGTGGGCTACAGTCCGTGGGGTCACAAAGAGTCGGATACGACTGAGCGACTAACACACATACACACATAAGATCTATTACGGCAGCCATCTAATATTCTCCAGATTCTATTTCCAGGGAATAACTGTTATTTTTAAAATATGTATTTTTTATCATCTTAACTCTAATAAGGCAGTTTTAAGTTTCAGATAATTGAACTGAAATAGAAACTCTGATCTCTTTGTGAATTTGGGCTCCAGCTTGTTAAAGATGGTCTCTTCCACTTTCAAATTAATTGAATATTGAATTAGGAGGAGTCTAGTTAATTCATCAAGAGAAATTTAATTTTGTTGTTGACTTAAAACACCTGAGTCCTTAAGCAGGGTACTCTAAATTCACCTAAGCTAAGATGAAAACTTACCAGCAGCAAAGGGAAAAATGAAACTGCCTATATGTGAGATTAAGATGGACAGAACTATCTGCTGTTTACATAATTAAATGAGGCATATGTGATCATCTCCATGGCAACAGGTCATAGGAAGACATTCAGAGTAGGGGGAGATCAAAGGTTTGGATTAATAGAAGGTTTGCATATGGAGATATTAAAGGATTGAACAAAATTGTAATGTCTATAACATAAAGGATGACCGCTAACACATATCCAGAGTAGTATTAGCATGGCTCTAATAGTGCTTATCAACTGAAACCTGCACTTTTCTTGAAATACACGGTTGAGACAAGTGCAGAAGGATCCTGGCAGGAAGTGCCAGGAAGCAGGAAGTTATAGGAAGTGCCTGAAAGATTGAAGAACTACTTTAAAGCCTGGTGTTTCATGTCAAGTTCACTTGTCAACTCTGGCTCAATTGTATCCATCCTCACTGTACTATGATTCATATGGACAGCCATATTTTACTGCTTTGTACCCAGCTATAACCTTCTGCAGCATTAGAGTGCCAAATTCAAGTTCACCTCACCCCAAGTTAGGAAAGCGCAGTGGATATTTATTGATTACAATGGAACTCCACTTTTCATAAGTGAATCAGTGGAGCTGCGTAGACAGTGGAGACAGAAAGTTATGACTGGCCATCTCCACGGACACAGTGACTCACTGATTCAAGTCAACAAATATTCAGTGAGGGTCCTCAAGGTGTCAGGCACTATTCTAGGCACTGGGACTTGTCAATTAAAACAAAACAGATTTCAAGATTCCCACCCTATGAGAAGATTATAGTCTAGTAAGGGGAGATTGGGCTTCCCATGTGGTGCAGTGTAAACGAATCTGCCTGCAATGTAGGAGACACGGGTTCAATCCCCGGGTCAGTAAGATACCCTGGAGGAGGGCACAGGAACCCACTCCAGTATTCTTGCCTGGGATATCCCATGCACAGAGGAGCCGGGTGGGCTACAGTCCATAGGGTCACAAAAGAGTTGGACATAACTTAGCGATTAAACAATAACAATAAAAGGAAGATTAACAATCAACAAACAAAAGCAAATATTCATTGAGTCCTTGTGTGCCAGGCACTACTGTAGACAATGGGACATGGTAATAAACAAAACAGACAATGATCCTTGTTTCAAGGAACTTGCATTATAGTGGTAGGAGCCAGACAATAAACAAATTAGTAAATTATATATTAGGAGATGATACACACTAAGGGAAATTATAGAGCAGGATAAGGGGAAAAGAGAAATTTGGGGAAGTTTGGGTGACCAGATGTTCAAGCTGGATTTAGAAAAGGCAGGGGAACCAGAGATCAAATTGCCAACATCTGTTGGATCATAGAAAAAGCAAGAGAATTCCAGAAAAACATT
This sequence comes from Cervus elaphus, assembly GCF_910594005.1. Taxonomy (NCBI): domain Eukaryota; kingdom Metazoa; phylum Chordata; class Mammalia; order Artiodactyla; family Cervidae; genus Cervus; species Cervus elaphus. The sequence goes on along the minus strand of NC_057821.1, from coordinate 41,541,772 downwards.
TACTTCTGCTTCACTGACTATGCTAAAGCCTTTGATTGTGTGGATCACTACAAACTGGAAAATTCTTAAAGAGATGGGAATACCAGATCACTTTACCTGCCTCCTGAGAAATCTGTACGCCAGTCAAGAAGCAAGTTAGAACCGAACATGGGACAACAGACTGGTCCCAAATTGGGAAAGGAGTACGTCAAGGACGTATATTGTCACCTAGCTTATTAACTTATATGCAGAGTATATCATGCAAAATGCTGGACTAGATGCAACACAAACCGGAATCAAGATTGCAGGCAGAAATATCAATAACCTCAGATATGCAGATGACACCACCTTATGTCAGGAAGCAAAGAGGAACTAAAGAGCTTCTTGATGAAAGTGAAAAAGGAGAGTGAAAAAGCTGACTTAAAACTCAGCATTCAAGAAATGAAGATCATGGCATCAAGTCCCATCACTTCATGGCAAATAGATGGGGAAACAATGGAAACAGTGACTGACTTTTTATCGGGCTCCAAAATCACTGCAGATGGTGACTGCAGCCATGAAATTAAAAGACACTTGCTCCTTGGAAGAAAAGCTATGACCAACCTAGACAGCATATTAAAAAGCAGAGACGTTACTTTGCTGACAAAGGTTCATCTAGTCAAAGCTATGGTCTTTCCAGTAGTCATGCGTGGATGTGAGTTGGACCAGAAAGAAGGCTGAGTGCCAACGAATTGATGCTTTTGAACTGTGGTGCTGGAGAAGACTCTTGAGAGTCGCTTGAACAGCAAGGATATCAAACCAGTCCATCCTAAAGGAAATCAGTTCTAAATATTCATTGGAAAGAGTGATGCTGAAGCTTAAGCTCCAATACTTTGGCCATCTGATGTGAAGAACTGGCTCACTGGAAAAGAACCTGATGCTGGGAAACACTGAAGGCAGGAGGAGAAGGGGACAACAGAGGATGAGATGGTTGGATGGCATCACCGACTCAATGGACATGAGTTTGAGCAAGCGCTGGGAGCTGGTGATGGACAGGGAAGCCTGGCATTCTGCAGTCCATGGGGTTGCAGAGTCGGACATAACCGAGCAACTGAACAGAACTGAACTGGGTAATGAGGAGCACAATTTTAGATGGAGTAGCCAGGTATGGCCTCACTAACAAAGGAGCTTTTGAGTAGATACCTTAGGGAGGCAGGGAGAGAGCCATGAGGCTCTGTGGCACTCACTCAAGCATCTTTATTGGGGCAGGCATGTAATCCACAGTAAGCTGAGCACAGTGTCCCTCTGGGGCTCTCTGACCAGAGCTGACCAAAACCTACCATTTTCGCTCTATTTCCAAAGCTGTAGAGAGGGAAGGCTGGAGCTGCTAAAAGCCCTCAAGTTCATGAGGAAATAATGACGGAATACGGAGAAAGTGGGGCAAGAAACGGAGAAGGTAATCCCACAGGGTTGGAGACCCTCTCTCGTATGAACCCTGAGGCCAGCCCCTTCCTGTCCCTGCAACAGCTAGAATTTGTGAGCCAATGTTTCCCTTCTTTGGCTTAGGCTAACTCCAGTCTGGTTTCTGTGGCTATGAGCAAACAATGTGACCACAGGGAAGGGAGCCAAGTGGCCATCCTGGAGCGGAGTGCCAGGGGTACCATCAGCATTTGCTGGAGGTAAATCACCTGAGAGCACCAACTCTTGATGGCAGGTGCCTTGTGCAGGAAAGCTGAGCTATCACAAGCCCTTCTCGGAGTAATGCATCCCAGATGTTTACTCTTTCAGTTCAGTTCAGTCGCTCAGTTGTGTCCGACTCTTTGCGACCCCATGAATCGCAGGACACCAGGCCACCCTGTCCATCACTAACTCCCGGAGTTTACTCAAACTCATGCCCATCGAGTCGGTGATGTCATCCGGCCTTCTCATCCTCTGTTGTCCCCTTCTCCTCCTGCCCTCAACCCCTCCCAGCATCAGGGTCTTTTCCAATGAGTCAACTCTTCGCATGAGGTGGCCAAAGTATTGGAGTTTCCGTTTCAGCATCAGTCCTTCCAATGAATACCCAGGACTGATCTCCTTTAGGATGGACTGGTTGGATCTCCTTGCAGTCCAAGGGACTCTCAAGAGTCTTTTCCAATACCACAGTTCAAAAGCATCAATTTTTCAGCACTCAGCATTCTTGGAAAGACCATAGCCTTGACCAGACGGACCTTTGTTGGCAAAGTAATGTCTCTGCTTTTTAATATGCTATCTAGGTTGGTCATAACTTTCCTTCCAAGGAGTACAAGTCTTTTAATTTCATGGCTGCAGTCACCATCTGCAGTGATTTTGGAGCCCAGAAAAATAAAATCTGACTGTCTCCCCATCTATTTCCCATGAGGTGATGGGACCAGATGCCGTGATCTTAGTTTTCTGAATGTTGAGCTTTCAGCCAACTTTTTCACTCTCCTCTTTCACTTTCATCAAGAGGCTTTTTAGTTCCTCTTCACTTTCTGCCATAAGTGTGGTGTCATCTGCATATCTGAGGTTATTGATATTTCTCCCGGCAATCTTAATTCCAGCTTGTGCTTCATCCAGCCCAGTGTTTCTCATGATGTACTATGCATATAAGTTAAATAAGCAGGGTGACAATATACAGCCTTGACGTACTCCTTTTCCTATTTGGAACCAGTCTGTTGTTCCATGTCCAGTTCTAACTGTTGCTTCCTGACCTGCACACAGGTTTCTCAAGAGGCAGGTCAGGTGGTCTGGTATTCCCATCTCCTTCAGAATTTTCCACAGTTTATTGTGATCCACACAGTCAAAGACTCTTTAGGGCTTGTAAATTTTCAGGAAAATTTTTAAAAAGTAAGTTGGGCTGCCAACTTTTTGTTTGGTCAAATGAGGGCACAAGAGAATAAATAAATAAGCCAGCTACCAACCACTTTCACCATCAGTTCATACAGGATGGGGACATCTTCAAACCCCAAAGAGGGAGCACAGAGTCTAGAATAAAGGACACACTGTGAAAGCTATGAAAGACCTGCTTTATTTTCCCTGTTTCATGAGGGACTGGAGAAAGCGCTTCAGAGACAAGCCCCAGTGATTGGGAACTACTGCCCTAGAGCACTTGGGAGTTAAAATTTCAAGGAAGAAACCAAGACAAAAGGGCCGGATTACTCTTTCCCCTGAGGTGATTTGTTATTAGACACTAAATCCCATGAGTGAAAAGGTTTTGTTGCTGATCTTGTCTTGGCCTATCTTTGGAGAGACAGAGAGAACACAGGGTTTTGCTGCTGGGATACTTGTTCCCCACGGCTGGCCTTTTAGGAGTTTGTTCAGCCTGCTTGAGGAGAGAGCCCAAACCTGGTGAACTTCTCATAAGCTTTTACACTGGTCTGCAGGCCTTGGATAATTTCTAACAGCTATGCTGTGTTACTTCCTCAGAATTTTCCTTCTCCTTTTCCAGCTGTTTTTCTGAGCGCCACCTTGTGCGAGCCCAGATGTTGGCAAACCTTTTCTGTAAAGGATCACATAGTAAATGTTTTAGGGTTTGTGGGTCACCGGGTCTTTACTGCAACTACTCAGCTCTGTTGGTATTGTGCAAAAGCAGCCATAGAGGATATGTAAACAAAGGGACAGGGCTATGTTTCAATAAAACTTTATTTACAAAAATAGATGGAGGGCCAGATTTGGCCTTGAACCCCAACTCTGCTTATTAATTGTATGGAGTTGGACAAATTGCTTAACCTCCTTGTGCCTCAATTTACTCATCTGTAAAGTGGAAATGAAATAATATTTTTCTTAGAGGTTGTTACAAAAATTAAATGAGGCAATGTATATAGACCTGCTATTTGTTGGGTACTGGGTAGTGGTGACTCTTATTGATATTATTATCATCTCTCTGTTAAAAACTGACTAATAAATCAAGTATGTGTACTCTAAAGCTCATGGGAAAATGTCTCTTCTAATACTCTTAATGATTTCAGTTTGCTTCTGAAGTCTATCATTATTTTCAACTGTGTTGGTTTCTATCACTAGAGAGAAATTTGAGGGCATAATCTCTGTCCCCAAACATTATAATCCATTTGGACAGAAAATAGATGACACTTTGCTTGATGAAAGGCTGGACTTGGAGTCAGGAAACCTGTTGTAATCTCAGCTCTACCATTAACAAATTATGTAATATTGAGCAAGTTGTTATTGGATTTGCTTCAGCTTTCTCAGCTATCATAGAGGTAGCTGGACTAGATATTCTCTAGAGAATTTTCCAGCAGCAACAATTATTCATAGATCCAAACAATAGGTTTATCTGGGTGGACAAAAGTGAACAAAATAGACAAAGCCCTGACCCCACGGAGGTTACATTTCAGTGTAACAGACAGCAGGTAAATACAACATGTAAGGAAACATCTAGTATGTCAAATGGTGATAAAGGCAGAGGAGAAAACACAGCTGGAATGGGGGAAAGTCTAGTGCAGGTTGGGGAGTTGACTATTATATTGAATAGTGAAGACCTCACAGAGAAGAGGACGCTTCATCAAGTCCTTAAGAGACTGAAAGGAATCCAGCCATGTATTTATTCATGTTCCAGGTAACTCCCAGCCCTGTTGCAGGTAAAGAACAGGAAGCTGTTGTGTGAGGAGCACCCCTGGCAGGGGTTAAAGAATAGAGAGAAGGTTAGTGTCACTGGAGCACAGTGAAGGAAGGGGAGAGGAGAGGAAGTTGGAGAAGTGATGGTGGGGGCCCCAGACCATAGTGTCTTGAGGTCATTCTACAGATTCCGGCCTTTGTTCTCAGTGAAATGGTAGCCACTGATGGGCAGAGCAGAGGAGTGATGTGGGCTGGCTAATGTTCTAAAAGAATCTCTCTGGCCACTATGTGGAGAGTAGTCTCTAGGAGAGCAAAGACAGCAAAAGTCAAGATGAGACGTGGTGGCTTGGGCCAGGGACGGGGCTGTGGTGAGAAGGAGTAAGTCCCAGGATTATATTCTAAAGGTGGAGTTGGTGGGATTTGCTGTTGGATTGGGAGTTGGGTGTGAAACAAAGAAATGAGTCAACAATGGATCCAAGACCTCCCTGCCGGTACAGTGGACAGGAATCTGCTTACCAATGCAGGCAGCACCGGTTTGATCCCTGGCCTAGCAAGATTCCATGTGCCATGTGCTTAGAAGCCCATCCACCTTGAGCCACAACTACTGAGCCCACGTGAGGCAACTACTGTAGCCTGAACTCTAGATCCTGAGCTCCGCAACAAGAGAAGCCACAGCAGTAGGAAGCCCACGCACCACAACGAAGAGTAGCTCCCACTCGCCTCAACTAGAGAAAGGCTGCCCACAGCAACAAAGACCCAGAGCAGCCAAAAATAAATAAAAGTTTTTAAAAATAGAATAGATCACGAGTTCTTGGCCTTGGCCTGAGCAACAGGAAGGATTTAGTTGACACTGAGTGAGATGGGGAATACTGTAGATGGAGCAAGTTTGTGGGAGAAGATCAGCAGTAGTCTGATTTTGGGAAAGTTACATTTCAGATGCCTGTTGAGCATCTCAGTAAGCAGCTTGACATATGAGTCTGGAGTCCTGGAGAGACAGCACTAAATCTTGAAATTGTCAGTTTATAGCTGATATTTATGACTGTGAGACTGGATGGAAGCACCAAGGGAATGATTGTCAACAGATAAGGAAAGAAGCTGAATTCCAGGTCCTTCGGTATCTGATGATAAAGGGTCAGGAAGATGAGAAACCAGCAAAAGTCCGGAGCAGTGGTGACCCATGTGGTAGAAGGAAATTCAGGGGAGTGGTGGTGTCCTCTTAGAAGTCAGGTACACAAAGTATGAATCTATAATTTTAGGACATAAAACCTTCTGAAGAAATGAGTCAATGGCCATCATAGGTTCATGCACAGGCAATTAGAATCCATTGTTCCCTGGAGTTCCTGAGAGCCCAGGGCCATGCTGGTATTAGTCTGCAGTGGGTGGGGACTTGAGGATCTGGGTAGAAGTTGTTTATGGGTTTATCCTTCAGCCTGTTCTAAACAGGTTATATTGATACCTGGGACTGACAGACTGTGGTCTTACCATGAGGTATGTATGAGTCAGGCAGCAGAACAGAATTTGATGAAAGAAAAAAAAAATTCCTTTTGGATCAAAATTCATCTCTGATACAAGGTACTAATTTTTATTCCTGTGCTCTTTTATCCACACTGTTAATTATTTCTTGGTTGAAACTTGCTTCTGGGATTGTACCTAGGAGGGTCAGCTATTCCCCAAATTCTTTTGAAATGCTGAGTTTCGAGTTCTGAAAGTTGTGCCTCATAGAAGGACATCTGAAGATTAAAGTCAGCCTCTCTCTCCCCCTCAGCAGTGAATTATGTGGGCTTCTCTTATTATCCCCTCATTTTTAAGAAATGGAAACTCTTTCACAATGTTTAATGGGCTCTTCACATGTTATTTCACGCACCATTAACATAACTGGATAATAAAATTGATGTTTAAAATAACCCTACTTATTTCATGTAAGGTGAGACTATGCAGTGACTGTGATTAACCCAAGACAGAAGAGGAGGGCAGGAGCAAAGCCATCTGGTGGGAAACAAGGACAGTTCCGAAGCTCAGGACGTGGGTACGCTGCCTGCCCATTTGGGGGAAGACAGTAGGGAGAACAGATGTCATTCGTGGTCCATGTCCATCCCCTCGTCAGTCTCCACATGAATCCTATGAGGCAATGCTGTCCCATTTTCTTGAAGAGGAACCTCAGATTAAGCAGATCACTTGGATTCCCTGTCGGAAGGGGTATGTTATGCACTGATCTGTGTTCCCCCCCAATTCATATGTTGAAGCTTTAACCCCCAGTGCCTTTCAGGCATGCCTGTATTTGGAGGTGCAGTTTGCAGAGCAACTTGGCCATCCATGCGACAGCAGAAAAGACAGGCAGGAAGAGAGGGTGCCTGGTCTCTCCAGACCAGGGCGATGAACGACAAACACTACCCTGTGATGTCTGTTCTCCGGAGGCTCTGCTCTGCTTCCTGCCCTTGGATTCAGGGACGGTCTCTGTATCCTTCTCACAAGTCCCCTTCATTCTGCCTGGATTGAGTGGATTTGCCTTCCTTATAAACAGAGAATTGCTCACCGAATCAGTCGCCAAGGTCATGCTCTTTGTGGTAGGTGTAGCATGTCAGAGGCCCAGCGACATTCCTGAATGTACAGCTTTATTCATCTTACAAATGTGTATTAGATGCTGCATTGGTCAGGGTTCTCCAGAGAAACAGAACCAGGAGGAGATCAGGGCGGGGCTGGAGGGAACTGTTGGCAGTCTATGGTTTGGGATTAGGTGTGACAGCCTGAGCTATGAGGATGGTGGTGGGACTGAAGAGGAGGAGGCCTGGGTTGAACACACGCCTGAATGGAATGTACTCCACTGGTGACTAGGGGAGGAGCCCATGTGACTGGGGGCAGGGGGAGTGGGCTCTGAGGCCAGACTGAGTGATGAATACCAGGGCTGGTCACAGACCTGCACGATGGAGAAGAGAAATACCCGGTTCTGAGGGGAGCACAGTGCATTCTGAACTGTGTCCACCTGGTATGTCACACTGAGCTTCTTTCTTCACCAACATCATCACTACCAACCATCACACTCAGGTCTTCCATAATACACCACGGGCAGATCTGTGCAAATTGAAGCTTATACAAACTGAGGGGCCCTTTTTGAGAAAAAGAACCTGTCTGCAGTTCCTTGCAGGAAACCACCCTCAGCAGGAAACCCCATTCATTTCTTGTCACTTTAGCAAAGCTATGTTGTACCCTGACTTTTCAACCAGATCTCCCCACGCTCTACTCATCTCTGGCCCAAGCACACCTTTCAAATCTTTTAATCACACAATACCTTGCCTAACTTGTCAGTTCCTCCCGCAGATCAAATAAATGAAGAATAAGTAATTAATAGATAACCAGATCTCTGCCCTAGCTTCCCCTTCATCATCTCCTAAACAAACTCTGTGACCAAACTGTGGACAAGATAACTGGAGGACGGTCAAGAGGAGTTGACAAGCCTACACACAGTAGGGGGTGGTGACGACTATGACCGGTGCCCCCCATCTTAGTGATTAGCTGAGATGACTTCCCTGTCTCCCTTTAAAGCTTCCATGGCCGAGCAGAATCTTCAGAGGTGGTTTTTGCGGGACACCGAGTCCACCATCTCCCCAGATTGCCAGCATTTTGACTAAAGGCACCTTTCTTTTGCTACCAACATTTGTGTGTATTGATTTTGTAAGGGGTGAACAGTGGGACCCCCGATTTGATAATTAAAGCAGATTAGGAACAGGGTCTTGAAAGGGGGCTGGTGCAAGCGAGAAGCTCTAAAGCTTTGAGTTTCTTATTTATTCTGTTCAGTCTGCCTTTAAATACCATGTCAACTGCTAAATATGTTCACTCACCTAGGCTCACATTATTTGGAAACTCTGTTTTTCTCTTAACGAGAAGTTCCTGTAAAGCAACAGGCCGCCCCCTGTGCTATATTTCAGGTTCATGGCTAATATTTTGTTCTAATCACCCCCAGACTTCCGTGCTTGAATCCGGACCTTGGTGCAGGCTTTCAGACCTTGAAAGTACTTGGCCCTTACAAAGGGGCTATGAAATCACAAAAGGACCCCTGGGCATAGTCCGGGTCAAAAGGAGGAATGAAGATGACGAATGGCAGTGGTGACAGAGGCGGTGAATGCCAATGAGGAAAGTTGATAAGGGGAGACAGAGGAAGAGGGAAAATCCTAAAGTGTCACAGAAACCCGGAAGTAATTGGGTTTACCTAAATTTGGTCAAGATAATATTTTATTCAATCAGGCAGAAGGCAGAGATTGACGTTATAATTAAATTCAGGTGGCACTAGCAGTAAAAAAACCTGCCTGCCAATGCAGGAGATTTAAGAGACGCAGGTTCAATCCTTGGGTCGGGAAGATCCCCTGGAGAAGGGCATGGCAACCCACTCCAGTATTCTTGCCTGGAAAATCTCATAGACAGAGGAACCTGGTGGGCTACAGTCCACAGCGTTGCAAAGAGTCGGACACTACTGAAGCGACTTAGCACACACGCATGCTTGCACATGATTAAATTCAGTTATGAGAATGAAAACCAGGCTCCATTTCTTGCTCATCCAAGTATAAGGCTTGACAGTTTGTACCTGCTCTGTGTACTGAAACAATGCCCACTTCTCACAGGTACCACAAACGGGGTGGTGGTGAGGATGATGCCTTGAATTGGCACTTTTGCCCGAGGCTGTGCTTCTCTCACTGGAGATTGCTCTGAGCTGTCTCAAATGACTTGTTCACCAACTCTCAAAATGCTCTAGAATGCCTTTTCTGCTAAGCAACAGGTGCAGCATGTTGAGGGGACAGATGCATGTCAGATATGATTCTTTCCTTCAGGAGTTCACAATCTGGGAAGTTAAAACTAATCTTCATGAAATGGAAACAAGACAAGACTGAAATGCTAGAGAACAGAGTGTAAATTTCCACTGGAATTTAGAAGATGGTGATGAACTGAGGGCTGGAATAATCCAGACCCTTGCCTAGTATCCCTGAACCAACAGCATCAGTATGACCAGAAATTGTTAGAAATGCAGTCTCGGGCACTATTCCAAACTTGATCCACCAGATGTGGGGTACATGTTAACAAGATCTTCAGTCTACCTTAAAGGTTCAGAAGCGTAGCTCTGGAAGAGTTGATTCATGAGCTGAGCCTTAAAGAATGGATAAGATTTGTAGAAGTTTAATAAATTTATCGGTGTTTGATTTCTTTAGGGCTTCATATAAGGAATCCTCTCTGCAGCGTTGATATCAAAAGCCCTTTTGATTAGTAAGAGGAAGTTGGGATAAAAGTGGGAAGGGGGTATTCACACAGAAAGAAGATGGAAGTGCAAAGAGTAAGGTCGTTTGGAACAAGAAATTAGCTACCTATGAAGATGGAAAGTACACGAATGAAACCCTACTTGCTCTGCTGAGTGTAGACCCTTGTGAAAAAATTTATATTTGTAACCGTCCTGCTCTGCATTTGGTAACCTCCAAAGTATTCTTGCTTCGATGTGTATAGTAAGCCCTCTTGGAAACATCCAGACTTCTCACATTGTTTTATTTCTTACTGGATGTAACAGTTCATCTCAAATACTTGCATAAGAAGTGCCTCTCCTGGGTAACTAACTGGCATCTCTAACTCCTGAAGTTTTATAGAGCCTGGTAGAAGAACTTAAAGTTTTTATCTGTCTTATCTGCCTTTGGCCAAAGGGAAATAAAAGCATTAGTGATTATAAACTTGAAGGTTTAGAGAGGTTTTCTTCTTTGTCAGATTGTATCCTGTCTTAGTTTGACCCCAACCTCTTACTTCCCCTTCCCCCCTCCCCTCCCCCTCCTCTACAATCTCCCTCCTTCCATCTGATTCTCCACTGTGGCTTCTTAAAGCATCTCTACTGCAGTCACACTGTCTTACACACACACACACACACACACACACACACACACACACAACTTGCGTGCTAATGGTCTCCCAGGCTGTAGTTGTTTTTTCACCCAGGTTGCCATTGCCTTTGCTTCCCTGAAGCTCAAATGTCACATTCCTGGCTGTTAGGAATTATCCCACATCTGGACCCTAAAGCATTTCTTTGTGCCTCACAGGACTTTCAAATCTGAAATACTCTGATGTGTGTCTCTGTCTTAAATGTCTCCTTAGACTATAAACTCCTTGAAAGAAAGGATTTTGCCTTATTTATATTTTGCCACAACATCTGGCAAGAATAGGTACTTAGCAAAGAGCAGATTTTTAACAAATTATTGTTGAATAAATGAATAATAATAGTTAGAAAGATAGCAAAAGAGATTCTTGACAGTAAAAGAATGACCATAGGTATGAATGCTGAGCGAGGTGAGAGGGATGACGATGTATATTTAAAACAGAGTTCCCCAGATGACTTCTGTAAAGGGCCAAATAATAAATATTTCAGCCGTTGTGGGTCATACAGTCTGTCTCAATTATTCAGCTCTGCCACTGTATTAATATGAAAGCAGCCACAGGCAATGTGTCAATGAATGTGTGTTGTTTGTTCCAATGAACTTTATTTATGGACCCTGAATTTTGAACTTGATATAATTTTCAAGTGTCACAAAATATTATCCTTTAAAAAATTTTTTCTCCAGACATTTAAATCTTTAAAGACTATCATTAGCCTTCAGGCAGTACAAAAGCAGGGTGGGTGGATCTGGCTCTTAGGCCACAGTTTGTTGACCTTGATTTAGAACAATAATTAAAACATTGCAGTTAAAGAAGATTCACATCAAGGTTTTTATGTTGGTCAAAAGGATAATGATTGAGTAAATTTTAGTACAATCACTTATGAAATTCTTTGCAGCCAATTAAAAGAATAAAGACTATGTAGCAACATGGAAAATGCTATGATAAATTGCAAGTTGAATAAGGCAGACTCAAAAATTATGTCTGATTATAACTGTGTTGAATGAATCAGTCTTGAATAAGCTATCTGCAAATTATGTATGCACAAGGATTGAAAGGGAAAATGAAGGCTGTTTGATTTGTATAAAGCTGGGACTATGGGTAATTTGTTTTTCCCTACATGTGAGTATCAAGCTTTCTTCCAATTCTCAGGTTCTGTGATACCATTAGCATAGACATTTAGCTCAAATTAGTTCATCAAGCAAGTTCTCTTTGTAGACAAAGAAGGAAGAGGACATAATTTAGAGTGGTTCGAGGTCAGGAGAGGTTTCAACAGCGTTCCAGCTAATCACCGCTTCATTACAAAGAGCCCCACACTTAGTGGCTTAAAACAATGACTGCTTATTGCGCTCATGGATCCCGTGGGTCAGAAAGTCAGTGAGGACACAGTAGCAATGGCATGTCTCTACCCCTAATGTCTGTAGTCTGTGGCCTAAGCTGGAAAGACCAGAAGGGCTGCAGGTGACTTGGATGTCTGGGGGCTGGAGGATCCACATCTGAGTGGTCCCTTTACTCCCCACCTGGACCAGAGGGAGGAATGACTCCAAGGATGCTGTGCTAGTCTTCTGAGGCTGCTGTTTAAAGTTCCACTAATAGAATGGTTTTGACAATAGAAACATATTGTCTCACAGTCCTGGAGGCTGGAAGTCCAAGGTCAGGGTGTCGGCAGGGCTGGTTCCTTCTGAAGTTATGAAGCAGAATCTGTCTCAGGCCTCTCTCCTCATTTCTGGTAGTTCCCTGGCATCTTTGGCACTCCTTGGTGCATCACAGTGATCTCTGCGTTCACATTCGCATGGAGTTCTCTCACACACCTGTCTTTGTGTCCAAATTCCCACTGTTTATATGAACATGGGGCATATTGGATTAGGCTCCACCCTACTGACCTCATTTTAACTGAATCATCCACAAAGACTCTATTTCCAAGCAAGGCCACACTCACCAGTACTGTTAGGATTGCAACATCCTTTGAAGTATGCAGTTCAACCCATTATAGCTGAGCTCAGCAGGGACTGTTCACAGCACCTACACATGGCCTGACCACACGGCCTGGAGCTTTCTGAGAAGGAGTACCCCCAAGCAGAGCACCCTAGGTGAGCTAGGTAGAAGGTGCATAGCCTTTTATGAACTGACTTTGGAAGCCATATTTTATTGGAAGGTGCAGTCAAAGCTTTCCTAGATTCAAGAGGAGGGCTGAGAGTTTGCCTCCAGATGAGAGGAGCAGCAAGGAATCTGAAGACATTTTTAAAACCCACTACTAGGAATGGTTTTTAGCCTAGGATTTAGGGACCCAGTGGAAATCCTCAGACGGCTTCCAAAGGGTCTGAAAAACCACAGAAGCTACACAACGTATTGCATGAGCTCAGTTGCATTTTTTCTGAGGCATGGGTCCACCGCGCGCTCTGTGCTCGAGAGGGTGTATGACCTACAAAACGATCAGGAAGTACAGGAATATTGGGTCCATCTGCTGCTTCTAAACAGAAAAGGACACTCTTCCCTTTCTCTAACTCAGAGAAAATGTTTTCTCTCTGGCTTGGCAGCAGAGCCAGCCTTTCTCCTTCCCCCAGGCAGCTTCTGCCATCTGCCAAATGGCATTGTTCTGCGACCCTGGTGTCCTTGAAGTGGCTCGGTGGCCTTAGAGGGAGGGCCCCTTTGATCCCAGAACGCTGGGTCTCCTCAGTACACACGGATGGACTGAAGAGCTGCCCGTGGGCGCCATCCCCGTCCCCCTGGGAGGCTCTGCAGTACAGGAGACCCAGTGCGGGGGTGGGCTCCTGCCCCAGCACTGGCCCTTCCTGTCGTGCTAACCTTGATCATGCCTCTGTGCTCTTTGTGTACCTGCCTGTCTCCTAAACTAGCTAACAAACTCCTCTGGGAACTCATACTTCTCGTTTCTCTATCAGAAAATATTTAAGACCATGTTTTGCATATGATAATACTCAAAATGGTTGGCAGTTTAAAAACATCAAAGCTGAGCTTTGGAAAGTTAGACCAGGCCCCCAAGGACTCTGGAAGGCAGAGCTTCTCTGCCTCACGGCTCCCCATGCTCAGGAAAGTCTCATTTGGGGAAGGATGTCAGCTGCAAAGAGGAGGTAAGGAGATGGGAGAGGGGGCTGTGGGGAGTGAAACATAGAGCTGCTCTGGGTCCTAATCCTGGTTCTGGGACTGACAACCCAAGGGCCCTGGAGAGGCATTTCTAGGCGGCATGGTGGAACTGCAGGGTGACCCTTGCCTCTCCACGTGTCGGCTGTGAGACAGGCAGCCGGTGTACTGGGCCGTGTCCAGTCCCTAAAGCCAGACTCCCTGGGTTTGTGTCCTGGCTCCTCCTCTGTTGCCTTTGACTTTGGGCAGTCGTGAGCTTGGCGCAGCCTCCGTTGCCTTGTCTGTAAAACACCTGCTTCCTGAGCTCACCAGCCTCCGCGGAGTGGCCTCCGCGAAATAAGCACTGCACCAAGGATGTCACACGTATTCACTCCTTTCCCCCCAGTGCAGCCAAAGGGCCAGGTGCTGTCTCACCCATTTATCAGTGGTGCAGCTGAAGCACAGAGCAGGTAATCCCCCACCATCACACCTTGCCAAGGGGCATAGCTGGCAATTGAACCGGGCAGTCGGGCTCGCTGGGCCTGTTCCCACAACTGCTCTGTTACCACATGTTGTCCTGATGAGCCTAAGCTGCTTAGCATGTAAATGCTCAAGAAATGTTTGTGGTTCATGTTGATCATTCCGAATTTCAGTCTCATCTTTTAAGTTGGGGGTGATGGCACCTGATTCATCGGAGACAACAGAGATAAAATATTACACTGTGTGCCGGAGGCTGGGGTACCTGGCTTGTCATCTCTGGTGTCGGCTGCATGGTAAGTGGAGGGGCCCCTGACCCCAAGGACATGGACTCAGGGACTTTCTAGCTTGCATAGAGCTTTGCTCAAGACAGATGCTCAAAAATAGTTTACTCCACTCTCCAAGAACTAAAGAATTCCCAACTGTCTTGTAGAGGCTGTTTTAGAAGAAGGTGTGAAAGAAAGGATACTAAGTATTGGGGCAGAAATCACAATCAATTCCACCCCCGGTTTCAGTCTCAACTCCAGAGAGAAACTCCCTCCATATGAGCTTTCCAGCAACCTGCTTCATGCTGGTTTCACTGAATCTGTGCATGGATGTCACTGCCTTTGTTCACGCATGACAGCTGTTGCCCTGTTCTCACTTTGCATGTTCAGGTCAATATTTTCTGTCTTTGCCTGCTGGCTGTCCACAGACTGGGGACCTTGTCTATTTACTAACTATCAATGGTGCAATGCCAAGTAGCAGGCTCGAAGTGGTTCTTGGCTGATTTAGCAGCTTGGATCCTGCTGGAGTTAGAGGCTAGTCCTGGTTATTTATCGTCTTGATTTCTTCTCTCTCTGCCCCTGTCTGGGGTGAGGCAGCAATTCTGGGTAATTGTGTCTGCTCTGCAGACCAGCCTTTTCTTTCATGTGGGCTGCCCAGGGTCTAGACGGGGATGTAGGATAGGTACTGGTATGATTGAAAGCATTCAGAGGCCCCTCGGTCACTGAACATAGCCACAAACTCCAACTGGGACTTCAGCAGGAGAAAGCTCACATTTTGATCTCCATCCATCTGATGCTATGTAGTTCTCAACTGATTCTGAATTGGGGTACCGAAGAGAGGGGTGTTATTGACTAATCCACTTAAAAGCCCCAACAAAATGCATGGGAAATGGGTCTGTGGTCTGGTTGGAGAGAGAAAGCCCCTTTTCAGACAGGAGGTGGTTTCCCAGGGCCCCTGCCAGAGGAAAAGGGAGGAGTGAATTGATAAGCAGGGAAAACAGGGGAATGGAGGGTGTTGGGGGTGGGGAACGCTGGTGGGTCTCTGGCACAAGACCACCCACGTTCGGATCTGAGCTCTGACCTTTCCGGCTGTGCAGCTGTGAGCAGATGAGTTTTTCTTCCCACTCAGTTCTCTCATCTGTAAAACAGGACAGACGAGAGCCCCCTCCCTCACAGGTGGGAGGCTTACACAAATTAATTCATATAAAGTGCTAGAAAGCACTGTAAACAGCTTAAACATTGGGACTCCTAGGGAGCCCCGGTAGATGTGAGCTATTATTCTCTAGAAAAACAATACAGAGAAATGGAGAAAACGAGGTTGCTATCAGACACAGATGTAAATTCTCTTCCTCTAGATGAACGTGGGTAAAACTCAGCAGCATTTAAGAGTCTGGCCTGACACTGCTTAGACGCCCAGTAATGACTCAAGGCCTGAGGAGGGTGAGAACAAAGGGAAGGACAGGGACCTGCAGGAGGGAGCCTGAAAGATAAGACTGGAGATCTCGTTCCAGCCGTTCAGGGAAACAGCTCAGCTTCCGCATGTGGCATTCCTCGGCTTCTGCTCCTGCTCTCACCTCTTCCTGGAGTGACATCCAACCCAAAGCCCGAGATGCAACATTGAGAAGCGACAGGCAGTGATCCCACTAGGAGACTGATGAAAACACAGTTTCCAGCGTGGAGGGCATCTCAGGCCCGCCCCCTCACCCTGCTGCCCCTCCACCGTCCTGCGGGTCTGCATGTGTGTGCTTCCTGTCTTGGTGCTGTGTTGGTAATTGTTTTGATGGACGTAAAAATAAGACCACCTTGAATAAAGTTGCTGTTTTCTTCTGAAGTCTGTTTGCAGCCTGTTCATTCCTCCAGAGACATGCTGAGCCTGATTCCAAGAATAACTTTGGGAAGTTAATAAAAGACTTCCCAAAAAACACTGGCAGAGAGAAACTGCCACAATAGCACACAACTGTATGGGACCGGTAGAATCCTGGCTCGAAGTGAAATCTTGGGTGGTGAGACAAAGATTCCAGAGGAAAACCACTCTGGGAGGAGAGTGTTTTACAGAGGAAGCACTAAATAAATTCTCACTCACGCAGTGCAAGTTTTGACCTGGAAGTTTGTGTTTATAGGGGATCAGGGCCCATAGGAAGGCCCTGTAGGTTTCCATTAGGCTGCAAGAAAGTGGATGTTAAATGAGAAGAAAGGGATGGGAGAGAGAAGAGAGGCCAAGTGGAATGAAAACAACCAAACAATAAGAGTAAGAAGAGAAGGATAGAAGAGAATGAGTGCTAGAGCATGAGAAAATAGAGTGGCAAGAAGGAATATTTGATCCTCCACCTTCCTCAAACTTTTTTTAAATCACAGTATATGCATCTTTAAGAGGCAACTTTTTCTTGAGAGACTGATTTCAAACAGCAAGGATACTCAGGTTGCTAACACAGCTAACTGACTAACACATTATATCGTTCAACACTGTGCTTCTCTTGTTGAGTTACTGCTTATGACCAGGCAGAAAGAAACCTTGTTAATTACCCCATGAGGATGGGATTGTGTGCCTGGAGGAAGGCAACATCTTTTGCCGTAGAGAAAATAATATGCCCTGTGTGCTGGGCACTGTGCAAAGTTCTGGGGATGCAGATGGCCGTGAGTGAGACCCAGCACTTGCCTTCATGGTGATTACCAGCTGGAGCAGATGACACATATTAAATGAACCACTGTGGTTTTTAAAGAGCAAAGTCTCCTGTTCATATGTATATTTTACTAAGATTTCTCTGGCTATGTTGTGGAGAATGCGTTAGAAAAAAGCAGAGTTGGATGCAGAGAGACTGGTTAGGGAGTTAGGAGGCTGTTACAGTAGGTCAGGTGACAGATGATGGAGGCCTGGGAGAGACAGTAGTAAGTGGAGCTAAAAGATATTTGGGGTAGAATGGAATAAATTGGGTATGGATCAGAGGACAGTGGGGCAGGGGTATTACTGCCAGTTTCAGACTTGACCAGGGAGTAAATTTACAGAAATATGGGACCTTAGGAGAGCAGCAGTCTGTTGGGAAACAAGGAACTCTTTGTTGTGAGGGACAGGGTGGATTGAATCAGGTGACCTCTATTCTACACTCTTTGTAGTGGCCCAGCCTGTACTCCAGAGTCTAGACAGCCAAAAGCTCCATGGTTCAGGTCCATCAATTGGTTAGACCCACTCGTGAGTTGTGAATTCAGAGCATAGGCTGCAGAACCCAAAGCATCTACCTGGCTAATGCAAATTCAGCAGCTGTAAGAGCCTCTGAAATAAGTGATTTTGGCCATGGCTGCCTGACAGATGCAGCAGAAGTAAGCTCGTATTTGGGACAGCAGGATTCTAACTCCTCAGCCTCTTGCTGCAGCAAAGATAGCATTTCTCCTAGAGGGTTAAATCTGCAGTATTATTCTGGTGTCATTCCCGGACACCTCTCCTGTCCTGGAGCCTTTGCTAGTCTTTCCAACAATTTTAAAGCATGCAATTTCCTGTAGAAACCCCTTGCTGCTTAAAATGTGTGGAATGCTTCTGCTAGCAGCAACTAAAATTTAACAGATACAGAAGCAGTGAGCATGTAGAACCTGCAAGTTATGTAGGTGTAAATACATGGATAACACGCAGATACATGGGTCTGGGGGCTTCCGTGGTGGCTCAGACAGTTAAGAACCTGCCTGCAATGCAGGAGACATGGGTTCAATCCCTGGGCCGGGAAGATTCCCTGGAGTAGAGAATGACTACCCACTCCAGTATTCTTGCCTGGAGAATTCCATGGACAGAGAAGCCTGGAGGCCTACAGTCCATGGGGTCACAAAAAGTTGGACATGACTGATCAACTAAGCATGCATGTGTGGATAGGTCTGGAGTTTAGGAGAGAAAACTGGTCTGGTAATTGTGTGTTGTTGGCATACAGATTGTAATGGGTGAGATCACCTGCAGAAGTATCGCCAAGAAAGGATTTGAAAGATGAGAAGAAAGGAGGGCCTAGGACAGAAACTTTGGAAATACCAGTTTTAAAGAGTTGGTTAGAAATGTAAGTTGGTCATCGGAGGGAGATGTCCAAAAGGCAGGAAGACCAAGAGGTGTTAGTATCTCAGAAGCCAGGGGTGGAAAGTGGGTCTACAGAATGGCAGATGCTGGAGGTCAGGCAAGGTGAGGGCTGGGATGTGTACTGAATCTGGTTCTTGGTAACCTTGGCAACAATTTGATTACAGTGTTGGGAATAGGGTTCAAATTAAAAGGACTTGGGGATGTGGGAGAGAGAAGGAAATTGATACTGTTGCAATAGGCAGTCTTTTAAAAGAGGGTTGATGGGTTGACTTTCCCTAGGGGTGATGTGGGATCAAGGGAGGGAGTTTTTTTTTAATCTTTAGTCAAACTAAGTCACCTTTCCATGATGAAGCATCAATGAGTTTTGTGAAATTGCGACTCATTTCACCTAAGCAATGGGTCTTTCATGTTGGAGAAAGAAGCACATGTTTGGTGGTGATGAGATAAAGTTAGGAGAGAATTAGTGAGGAATAAGGAAGAGAATGCCTTCGAACTGTGGTACTGGAGAAGACTCCTGAAAGCCCCTTGGGCAGCAAGGAAACCAAACCAAATCTTAAGGGAGATCAACCCTGAACACTCATTGGAAGGACTGATGCTGAAGTTGAAGCTCCAGTATTTTGGACATCTGATGTGAACAGACGACTCATTAGAAAAGTCCCTGAAGCCGGGAAAGATTGAGGGCAGAGAAGAAGAGGGCATCAGAGGATGAGATACCTGGACAGCATCACTGATGCAATGGACATGAACTTGGGCAAACTCTGGGAGATGGTGAGGGACAGGGAGGCCTGGCGTGCTGCAGTCCATGGGGCTGCAAAGAGTTAGATACGATTGGGTGACTCAACAACAACAACAACAAAAGAAGAGGAGGGGTTTTCCCAGGTGGTGCTAGTGATAAAGAACCCGCCTGCCAATGCAGGAGACATACGAGGCTCAGGTTCAATCCCTGGGCCGGGAAGATACCCTGGAGGAGGGCTTGGCAACCCATCCCAGTATTCTTGCCTGGATAATCCCTGTGGACAGAAAAGCCTGGCAGGCTACAGTCCATAGGGTTGCCAAGAGTTGGACACAACTGAATGCAACTTGGCATGCATGTACACACACACAAAGAAGATAAGATACATATGTACTTTAATAGCTGTGCAAATATAGGAGTGGGTAGGCTTCCCAGGAGGCGCTAGTGGTAAAGAACCTGACTGCCAATGCAGAAGACATAAGAGGCACAGGTTCAATCCCTGGGTCGGGAAGAACCCCTGGAGGAGGGCATCTTGCCTGGAGAATCCCATGGACAGAGGAGCCTGGTGGGCCACAGTCCAAAGGGTCGCAAAGAGTCGAACACAACATAGTGACTTAGCACACATGCACACCATCCTGATGCTTGGATGGTTTTAAGCAGAGAAAGGGGTGCAGGTGGGGGGAGGGCCTCAGACAGAGGAAAGAAGGGACAGAGGGAGGAGGTACATCAGGAATTAGCTGTTGTGAGCAGGAAGCCCAGGACTTGTGTTGATGGCATTTACTCCCTTTGTGCAATAATAGACAACGTTCTCTTTGGGGGGATTTATGGGGTGCTGAGGACTGGAGATTTCTAGAGAGTCAATAAGGCCTTAATGGTCATCCTGTAGAATGAAAGAGCAAGCTCACTAGCTTTCCATCACTGTCAGGAGACTGCTTGGATTTAATAACAAGGAGCTGATGAATCAATCCATCTAGGCGAGATCGGTTCTAAATACTGTCCTTCTGTCCATGATACAGACAGAATCAGGGGGAAGCGAGGGGAGAGTCACCCAGCAGACAGGGTCAGATGCTCTACTAAATGGGTTGTTGGGTAGGGGAGCAGGAATGTGGGTGGATCACGGCTGGAGCAGGATGAATTTCACCAGAGTGAAATCTCACCCTGGAGTCATGTCTTGTCTGCCAGGAGGAGAAAGCCGCTTGCTTTTCCTAGTGAACAAAGGCTGAGCTTGCATGAACGTCTCTGGAGAGAAATGTGTTTGTACATTAGGCTGGTAATTAAAGGCTTCTAATAAACCAAGTCTCATTACTCAGCTTAAGGAGCTGCCTAGAGAGCATCTGACATGGTGTCAAGTGTCGGCTCGGCACAGTGCTGAGCTGGAGGTGGCCCAGCCCTGGGGGAGGGCATGGGCTGGGAGCTCACCTGCTAGGGTGCCCCGCACCAGGTTGCACTGATGGGGAACAAGCAGATCCTTACGCTGCTCAGGCTTCCTTGTTCTCTTTTCCAAATATTGAAACAGGCTGTAAAGCACAGGGCCGTGTCAGCTGCCTGATTCAGTGAACATTACAATGGTTAATTGTTGAGACCTCAATTGTTGTTGGGAACCCCATGCAGGTTACACTCTCTCAGCTGTGAGGAAGGCTGCTGCCAGCCATTCTTCACTAGCTGGCAGGAGAGTCTTGTTAGCATCAAAGTTCAGATAAGGTAACACCATCAGTTCCTTCTCCACAAAATAGAGCCTGTGGTTCGCACTTCACAAATGTTTGTGTAATTATACTTTCACTGGGGCACACGGATAATAATACCTTGGTTCTGAAAAATACTTTCTAGTTTGCAAAGCACTTTTCACTCCTATTATCTAATCCCCTCTTTGCTGTCGAGTGTTATTTCTTATCTAGAGTAGAGATAGTATTAATATTATCCTCCACCACCACAACAATAGCTGCTAGCTTTTCTGGACAGTTTTCTAAGTACCGGGCACTGTTTTATATGCATTACAAGCTGCATGGTCAGTGGCAATAGGGAAGCCAAAGAAGGAAAAAAGACTGACTTTGTTGTGCATAGATGACGTTTTATATGTTAGCCAGGGGACCCAAGGGTGGCATGCATTTTCACACAGTTCCTTGCTAGGAAAAACCTTGCTTCCTACAACTAACCTCATCATTCATTCTTTCTATAGCTTTGAAGATGGTCCATGACGTAGGTCCTCCTCCATATTATTCTGAACGAGTCAACTCACTCTAATGAATAAGAAGAACTAACACTTACAGGACACATCTCTGTGCTGGGCTCTGATGTAAGCAGTTTCCAGGCATCCTTTTATCTCATCCTCATAAGTACCCCATGGGGTGGGTAGAATGACTAGCCTTGTTTTCAGATTAGACAACCAAGGCATCAAGAGGTTACCTGACGCGCCCTAGGTCACTCAGAGAGCGGCAGGCCGGGAAACTGAAACTGGGTGGTCTGGCTGCAGCACCCACACTCTTGGTCCCCACACTGACCACACGGTTGATGGACCAGTGTGTTCCTTTCAGTCAAGCTTGACCCCAACTTGAGGAACAGGGCTTGCTGAGCCAAGACGAAACTTATCTGCTCTTAGCAGAGGTCAGGCGACTGCCTGAGGAAGCTACTTCTCAGTCTTCAATGTCCAAGTCCATTGCTGTTCTCGCTGGATCATGTTGTCACACGTCTCAGAAAAACTAGAACACCAAAATGTATTTATTGCAAGAGGCAGGGGGCAAGAGGTTTTTGTTTTTGTTTTAAATTAGGCTTTTGCAATTTGGATGGCCACCAATTAAAACTCTTTTTTTTTTTTTTTCCACTTTCCTCCAAAGAAATGCGTATTTCTCTGATCTAGAAAGGAAGAAACCACAAGAAGTTGTAATCTGCTCGGCCCTCCTGCCCTACATGTCAGCCAGCTGTCCTTTTATGTGAGTGTCCTGACTCCTGGGGGCAGGGCCCTCTTTTCCACGCTCTACTCCACCGCCTGCCCATAGCCCCACCTTCTTGAGCTTCCTGGGGTGCTGGTTTGGGGTGTAGATGGACCCAGAATTGAGGTCAGGCACCTGCTCCTAGGCCTTCACCTGGGGGCCCTCCTTACCACCCGAACCATTCATCAGCAAGGGCAGGGCCCCTTTTATTCGGAACAATGGAATGAGACGCACTATCACACGTGTAGTACATACAACGGGGTGAATGTTTTCCCTTTGCCAGCAGAGCATGAGACAGTTCTTCCACTGTGAAAATGTTGCTCAGCCTGAGAACTCCTGGCTGGCACCCCTGGACATGGAATTAGTGGCTTGTAAAAGCAGAACATTCCTGAAATCACCCCTGAAAGAGCATCACTCACCATCTTATGGGCTACATCTTTCATCTTGCCTGCCTGCCTCTCTTTAGCTTTATATGTTCTTTGTTGTTATTTATTTTTTTTTAGTCACAGCTTCTCACCAGTTTTAAAACATGCCTAGAAGATGGCGGAGGAGTAGGACGGGGAGACCACTTTCTCTCCTACAAATTCATCAAAAGAATAACTGAATGCAGAGCAAACTTCACAAAACAACTTCTGATCGCTAGCTGAGGTCATCAGGCGCCCAGAAAAGCAGACCATTGTCTTCGAAAGGAGGTAGGACAAAATATAAAAGATAAAAAGTGAGACAAAAGAGCTGAGGACGGAGACCCGTCCCGGGAAGGGAGTCTTAGGCGGCCTTGCTTGGGCTAGGGTCCGGGCCTGAGGGCCCTGAGGACAATCGGAGGGAGCTTCTGTGAGGTGCCAACTTGAACTGTGGGAGACCAAAAGAGAGAGAGAAAATTAACCGGCCGGAACACACTGCCGGCCGTTCGCAGAACAAAGGGACGGAGAAAGTCCCGAGAAGAGCTCGCAGGCTGCGGACCGGCCCAGCCCCGCCGGAGGCAGGAGGCAGGGGGGAGGGGAAGGTCGCGGTGAGACACAGGGCGCAGGCACCCGACCGGCGCGGTCGGGGACTGGGGCTGGGGACGCAGAGGGCGGAAGGCGCGCGCACCCGACTGGCGCCAGCGGAAACTGAGACTAGGTCCGCGGAAGGGAGTGAGTGCGCCACACCTGGGGATAGTGCGCCCATCAAGCCCCTCGCTGCCTGGACCGCTCTGACGGGGAAGGCACAGAGAGCAGGCGCAGCTTTTCCTTCCGCGCTTTTGTGTAACACCCGAGGGCTGGAACCTAGCGCAGCGCGGGGCGCGCTCCATATAGAACAGCCGGGAGCCTGAGCAGCGCAGACGGAGAAAGCAGCGTCAGCCCCTCCCGGCAGTGCCAGCCCCTCCCCGCAGGGCCAGCCCCTCCCCGCAGCGTCAGCCCCTCCCAGCAGCGCAACGGAACTAGCTACCTGAAGAAGAGTCCACCTCCGCCCGCCTGTGTCAGGGCGGAAATGAGGCTCTGAAGAGACCGGCAAACAGAAGCCAAATAAACAAAGGGAACCGCTTCAGAAGGGACTGGTGCAACAGATTAAAATCCCTGTAGAAAACACCGACTTCACCGGAAGGGCCCTGTAGATATCGAGAAGTGTAAGCTGGAACGAGGAGCTATCTGAAACTGAGCCGAACCCACACTGACCGCAACAGCTCCAGAGAAACTCCTAGATATATTTTTACTTTTTTTTTCTAAGTAAGGAAAAAAAAAATTTTTTTTTCTTTTTATATTTTTTCTTTTTTATTTTTTCTCTTTTATTTTCCTTTAAAATTCCCTATTACTCCCCCATTACTCCTTAACTTTCATTTTCATAGATTTTTACGATTTTTTTAATTAGGGGAAAAAAAAATTTTTTTTTCTTTCTTTCTTTTTTTTTTTGTTTTTTTTTCTTTTTTCTCTTTTTCTTTTTTTTTCTTTTTTCTTCTTTTTTTTCCTTTCCGTTTTCTCTTTTATTTTCTATTTTTCTTTTTCTCTTATTTCTTTTAAAGTCCTCTAGTACTCCTCTACTACTCTTCATTTTCATTTTCACTACACTATAACCTTACAAAAAAAAAAAAAAGAGAGAAGCCCTATCTTTAAACCGAAGATTATTCTCTCCCAATCTTGACTCTCTGTTTTCTACCTCAGAACACCTCTATTTCCTCCTTTCCCCTTCTCTTCCCAATCCAATTCTGTGAATCCTTGTAGGTGTCTGAGATACGGAGAACACTCTGGGAACAGACAGCTGCGTAGATCTGTCTCTCTCCTCTTGAGTCCCCCTTTTTCTCCTCCTGCTCATCTCTATCTCCCTCCTCCCTTTTCTCCTGTTCATGTAACTCTGTGAACCTCTCTGGGTGTCCCTAACGGGGGAGAATCTTTTCGCCATTAACCTAGAAGTTTTATTATCAGTGCTGTATAGTTGGAGAAGTCCTGAGACTACAGGAAGAATAAAACTGAAATCCAGAGGCAGGAAACTTAAGCCCAAAACCTGAGAACACCAGAAAACTCCTGACTACATGGAACTTTAAGTAATAAGTGACCGTCCAAAAGCCTCCATACCTACAATGAAACCAACCACCACCCAAGAGCCAATAAGTTTTAGAGCAAGACATACCACGCAAATTCTCCAGCAACATAGGAACATAGCCCCGAATGTCAGCATACAGGCTGCCCAAGGTCACACCTAACACATAGACCCATCTCAAAACTCATTACTGGGCACTCCATTGCTCTCCAAAAAGAAGAAATCAAGTTCCACGCACCAGTACACTGACGCAAGCTTCCCTAACCGGGAAACCTTGACAAGCCAATCGTCTAACCCCACCCACTGGGTAAATCCTCCACAATAAAAAGGAACCACAGACCTCCAGAATACAGAAAGTTCACTCCAGACACAGCAATCTAAACAAGATGAAAAGGCAAAGAAATACCCAACAGGTGAAGGAACATGAAAAATGCCCACCAAGTCAAACAAAAGAGGAGGAGATAGGGAATCTACCTGAAAAAGAATTTAGAATAATGATAATAAAAATGATCCAAAATCTTGAAAACAAAATGGAGTTACAGATAAATAGCCTGGAGACAAAGATTGAAAAGATACAAGAATTGTTTAATAAAGACCTAGAAGAAATAAAAAAGAGTCAATTAAAAATGAACAATGCAATGAATGAGATCAAAAACACTTTGGAGGGAACCAAGAGTAGAATAACGGAGGCAGAAGATAGGATAAGTGAGGTAGAAGATAAAATGGTGGAAATAAATGAAGCAGAGAGGAAAAAAGAAAAAAGGATCAAAAGAAATGAGGACAACCTCAGGGACCTCTGGGACAATGTGAAACGCCCCAACATTCGAATCATAGGAGTTCCAGAAGAAGAAGACAAAAAGAAAGGCCATGAGAAAATACTCGAGGAGATAATAGCTGAAAACTTCCCTAAAATGGGGAAGGAAATAGCCACTCAAGTCCAAGAAACCCAGAGAGTCCCAAACAGGATAAACCCAAGGTGAAACACCCCAAGACACATATTAATCAAACTAACAAAGATCAAACACAAAGAACAAATATTAAAAGCAGCAAGGGAAAAACAACAAATAACACACAAAGGGATTCCCATAAGGATAACAGCTGACCTATCAATAGAAACCCTCCAGGCCAGAAGGGAATGGCAGGACGTCCTGAAAGTAATGAAAGAGAATAACCTACAACCTAGATTACTGTATCCAGCAAGGATCTCATTCAGATATGAAGGAGAACTCAAAAGCTTTACAGATAAGCAAAAGCTGAGAGAATTCAGCACCACCAAACCAGCTCTTCAACAAATGCTAAAGGATCTTCTCTAGACAGGAAATGCAGAAAGGTTGTATAAACGTGAACCCAAAACAACAAAGTAAATGGCAACGGGACCACACCTATCAATAATTACCTTAAATGTAAATGGGTTGAATGCCCCAACCAAAAGACAAAGATTGGCTGAATGGATACAAAAACAAGACCCCCATATATGCTGTCTACAAGAGACCCACCTCAAAACAAGAGACACATACAGACTAAAAGTGAAGGGCTGGAAAAAAATATTTCATGCAAATGGAGACCAAAAGAAAGCAGGAGTCGCAATACTCATATCAGATAAAATAGACTTTCAAATAAAAGCTGTGAAAAGAGACAAAGAAGGACACTACATAATGATCAAAGGATCAATCCAAGAAGAAGATATAACAATTATAAATATATATGCACCCAACATAGGAGCACCGCAATATGTACGGCAAACACTAACGAGTATGAAAGAGGAAATTAATAGTAACACAATAATAGTGGGAGACTTTAATACCCCACTCACAACTATGGATAGATCAACTAAACAGAAAATTAACAAGGAAACACAAACTTTAAATGACACAATGGACCAGCTAGACCTAATTGATATCTATAGGACATTTCACCCCAAAACAATCAACTTCACCTTTTTCTCAAGTGCACACGGAACCTTCTCCAGAATAGATCACATCCTGGGCCATAAATCTAGTCTTGGAAAATTCAAAAAAATTGAAATCATTCCAGTCATCTTTTCTGACCACAGTGCAGTAAGATTAGATCTCAATTACAGGAAAAAAATTGTTAAAAATTCAAACACCTGGAGGCTAAATAACACGCTTCTGAATAACCAACAAATCATAGAAGAAATCAAAAAAGAAATCAAAATATGTATAGAAATGAATGAAAATGAAAACACAACAACCCAAAACCTATGGGACACTGTAAAAGCAGTGCTAAGGGGAAGGTTCATAGCATTACAGGCTTACATCAAGAAACAAGAAAAAAGCCAAATAAATAACCTAACTCTACACCTAAAGCAATTAGAGAAGGAAGAAATGAAGAACCCCAGGGTTAGCAGAAGGAAAGAAATCTTAAAAATTAAGGCAGAAATAAATGCAATAGAAACTAAAGAGACCATAGCAAAAATCAACAAAGCTAAAAGCTGGTTTTTTTAAAAAATAAACAAAATTGACAAACCATTAGCAAGACTCATTAAGAAACAAAGAGAGAAGAACCAAATTAACAAAATTAGAAATGAAAATGGAGAGATCACAACAGACAACACTGAAATACAAAGGATCATAAGAGACTACTACCAGCAGCTCTATGCCAATAAAATGGACAACTTGGATGAAATGGACAAATTCTTAGAAAAGTATAACTTTCCAAAACTGAACCAGGAAGAAATAGAAGATCTTAACAGACCCATCACAGGCAAGGAAATCGAAACTGTAATCAAAAATCTTCCAGCAAACAAAAGCCCAGGACCAGATGGCTTCACAGCTGAATTCTACCAAAAATTTAGAGAAGAGCTAACACCTACCTTACTCAAACTCTTCCAGAAAATTGCAGAAGAAGGTAAACTTCCAAACTCATTCTATGAGGCCACCATCACCCTAATTCCAAAACCTGACAAAGATGCCACAAAAAAAGAAAACTACAGGCCAATATCACTGATGAACATAGATGCAAAAATCCTTAACAAAATTCTAGCAAACAGAATCCAACAACATATTAAAAAAATCATACACCATGACCAAGTGGGCTTTATCCCAGGAATGCAAGGATTCTTCAATATCCGCAAATCAATCAATGTAATACACCACATTAACAAATTGAAAGATAAAAACCATATGATTATCTCAATAGATGCAGAGAAAGCCTTTGACAAAATTCAACACTCATTTATGATTAAAACTCTCCAAAAAGCAGGAATAGAAGGAACATACCTCAACATAATAAAAGCTATATATGACAAACCCACAGCAAGCATCACCCTCAATGGTGAAAAATTGAAAGCATTTCCCCTGAAATCAGGAACAAGACAAGGGTGCCCACTCTCACCACTACTGTTCAACATAGTGTTGGAAGTTTTGGCCACAGCAATCAGAGCAGAAAAAGAAGTAAAAGGAATCCAGATAGGAAAAGAAGAAGTGAAACTCTCACTGTTTGCAGATGACATGATCCTCTACATAGAAAACCCTAAAGACTCTACCAGAAAATTACTAGAGCTAATCAATGAATATAGTAAAGTTGCAGGATATAAAATTAACACACAGAAATCCCTTGCATTCCTATATACTAACAATGAGAAAACAGAAAGAGAAATTAAGGAAACAATACCATTCACCATTGCAACAAAAAGAATAAAATACTTAGGAGTATATCTACCTAAAGAAACAAAAGACCTATACATAGAAAACTATAAAACACTGATGAAAGAAATCAAAGAGGACACAAACAGATGGAGAAACATACCGTGTTCATGGATTGGAAGAATCAATATTGTCAAAATGGCTATTCTACCCAAAGCAATCTATAGATTCAATGCAATCCCTATCAAGCTACCAACGGTATTTTTCACAGAACTAGACCAAAGAATTTCACAATTTGTATGGAAATACAAAAAACCTCGAATAGCCAAAGTAATCTTGAAAAAGAAGAATGGAACTGGAGGAATCAACCTGCCTGACTTCAGACTCTACTACAAAGCCACAGTCATCAAGACAGTGTGGTACTGGCACAAAGACAGAAATATAGACCAATGGAACAGAATAGAAAGCCCAGAGATAAATCCACGAACCTATGGACACCTTATCTTCGACAAAGGAGGCAAGGATATACAATGGAAAAAAGACAACCTCTTTAACAAGTGGTGCTGGGAAAACTGGTCAACCACTTGCAAAAGAATGAAACTAGAACACTTTCTAACACCATACACAAAAATAAACTCAAAATGGATTAAAGATCTAAATGTAAGACCAGAAACTATAAAACTCCTAGAGGAGAACATAGGCAAAACACTCTCCGACATAAATCACAGCAAGATCCTCTATGACCCACCTCCCAGAATATTGGAAATAAAAGCAAAACTAAACAAATGGGATCTAATGAAACTTAAAAGCTTTTGCACTACAAAGGAAACTATAAGTAAGGTGAAAAGACAGCCGTCAGATTGGGAGAAAATAATAGCAAATGAAGAAACAGACAAAGGATTAATCTCAAAAATATACAAGCAACTCCTGCAGCTCAATTCCAGAAAAATAAATGACCCAATCAAAAAATGGGCCAGAGAACTAAACAGACATTTCTCCAAAGAAGACATACAGATGGCTAACAAACACATGAAAAGGTGCTCAACATCACTCATTATTAGAGAAATGCAAATCAAAACCACAATGAGGTACCATTACACACCAGTCAGGATGGCTGCTATCCAAAAGTCTACAAGCAATAAATGCTGGAGAGGGTGTGGAGAAAAGGGAACCCTCTTACACTGTTGGTGGGAATGCAAACTAGTACAGCCACTATGGAAAACAGTGTGGAGATTCCTTAAAAAACTGGAAATAGAACTGCCATATGACCCAGCAATACCACTTCTGGGCATACACACTGAGGAAACCAGATCTGAAAGAGACACTTGCACCCCAATGTTCATCGCAGCACTGTTTATAATAGCCAGGACATGGAAGCAACCTAGATGCCCATCAGCAGATGAATGGATAAGGAAGCTGTGGTACATATACACCATGGAATATTACTCAGCCGTCAAAAAGAATTCATTTGAACCAGTCCTAATGAGATGGATGAAACTGGAGCCCCTTATACAGAGTGAAGTAAGCCAGAAAGATAAAGAACATTACAGTATACTAACACATATATATGGAATTTAGAAAGATGGTAACGATAACCCTATATGCAAAACAGAAAAAGAGACACAGAAATACAGAATAGACTTTTGAACTCTGTGGGAGAAGGTGAGGGTGGGATGTTTCAAAAGAACAGCATGTATACTATCTATGGTGAAACAGATCACCAGCCCAGGTGGGATGCATGAGACAAGTGCTCGGGCCTGGTACACTGGGAAGACCCAGAGGAATCGGGTGGAGAGGGAGGTGGGAAGGGGGATCGGGATGGGGAATAAGTGTAAATCTATGGCTGATTCATATCAATGTATGACAAAACCCACTGAAATGTTGTGAAGTAATTAGCCTCCAACTAATAAAAAAATTTAAAAAAAAAATAAAAATAAAAAAAAATAAAACATGCCTAGAAGGGGAAAAGGGCTTTGCCTTATAAGAGACTGTCAGCATCACCAAAGGTGACCGTCACTGTCCCTGCAAACAGAACTAAAACAGCGGGCCACAGTCACTTCTCAGCGCTTTTTAGGGCTTAGTAAGTTAGGCCACAGTAACCCCTTGGTGCCATACTCCACAAATGCTAAGCATTTTCAGATGATCATACATGATGTGGTTGCTAAAGACACAGCTTCTCTGAGACTTGAAATGTCACAATTGTTTAAACAGTCCTGAGAAAATGACCCTGAAATCACAGGTACTGAGAAGAACTCCATTTCTCCTCCACTTTGTAAACCTCCCAGTATGTAGACACACACACACACACACACACACACACACACACACACACACACACACACACACACACACACACACACACGCATACGTGTGCTAAGCCGCTTCAGTCGTGTCTGACTGTTTGCGATCTCATGAACTGCAGCACGCCAGGCTTCCCTGTCCATCACTATCTCCCTGAGTGTGCTCAAACTCGTGTCCATTGAGTCAGTGATGCCATCCAACCATCTCATCCTCTATTACCCCCTTAAATCCAGATGCCCAGGCCCATCCCCAGACCACTTAAGTCAGAATCTCAGGGACTTGGGAAGTAGGCAGTACTTTCTGAAAGCCCCCTCAAGTGATTGTAATGTGAAGCCAGAGGTAAGAGTCACTGCTTTGATTCTCAAAGTGTGGGCCCCAAACTAACTGCATTAGCATCACTGGAGAACTTAATTAGAAATGCAGATTCCCAGGCCCCACCGTGAACCTACTGAATCAGAAACTGTGGAGATGGGCCCCAGCAATCAGTTTTAATGAGCCTTCTAGGTGTCCATCCTATAGGAAATCAGTCCTGAATATTCACTGGAAGGACTGATGCTGAAGTGAAACTCCAATACTTTGGCCACCTGATGCGAAGAAAGAGCTGACTCATTTGAAAAGACCCTGATGCTGGGAAAGGTGGAAGGCAGGAGAAGGGGACGACAGAGGTTGAGATGGTTGGATGGCATCACCGACTCAATGGACATGAGTTTTGAGTAAACTCTAGGAGTTGGTGATGGACAGGGAGGTCTGGTGTGCTGCAGTCCATGGGGTCGCAAAGCGTTAGACACAAATGAACTGAACTGAACTAGGTGATTCTCTGCATGGTACAGTTTGAGAATCAGTTTAGACAATAAGGTAGTATTTTTGCAAAATCCACTGAGATACTTAAGCTGTTAACTGTTGCCTCTAATTTCCTTGTCTGCAGCAAAACCCAATTCCCTCTTTCTGATGATTCTCATCTTGGCTCATCTGGAATGAAAAAACACAAAAGATACACCTGAGGCCCGACTGTTATTTCTGGACTGGAACTAACAAAGCAAAATAATCTTACGCATGGAGACAAATTCTTTGTTCTCCTATAATTAAGGCATCTGTTTTAGTATTGTTTCATAAGGAGCAAGTTTCTAGTCTTTACTTATTGTTTATCTATCAAGCTTGGTGCAGCCAGAAAAAATTATGCCCCAAACAGGTTTAATTAGAGAGATATGCGGTTGGAGTTCCCTAGGGAAATCTATGATATTGTAGGAAGATGTGTTTGTGGTGCAGCGCAGAGAACTTAAAATCACTCTGAGAGAGCCTAGTTGAGGCAGCCACCAGAGGAGGGAGTAGAGGGAAGGAGGAGAGAAGGGGGCGATCAGTAGTAATTTGAGTCAAGAGTTATGAAAGCAAAGATGACTTGTTCTCCAATCTTGAGAGTTACTGAAATTTCAGGATCTGAGACCTTCTGCCTCAAGAGTTACTGAGGGGCACAAACGAGTGATTTTGAATTGGGGAAGTTCAAAGACCTTCTCTTACTCCTGACTCATCCACTCTCATTTATAGAACTAAACCACAGAATCAGCATTTATAAGTTCCTACAGTT
Organism: Cervus elaphus; assembly: GCF_910594005.1. Lineage (NCBI taxonomy): Eukaryota > Metazoa > Chordata > Mammalia > Artiodactyla > Cervidae > Cervus > Cervus elaphus. The sequence continues at coordinate 41,509,816 of NC_057821.1, read as the reverse complement.
TGGATATCCAGAATGTTATGTTTTTCTTTGCAGTAAAAATCAAAGACTACTAGGTGGTGAATTGATACTTACCCAATTATATCTATTATGTATGAGAAAAGTGAAAGTGAAAGTGTTAGTCACTCAGTTGTGTCCGACTCTTTGTGACCCCATGGACCGTAGCCCACACCAGGCTCCTCTGCCATGGGATTCTCCAGGCAAGAATACTGGAGTGGGTTGCCGTACCCTCCTCCAGGGGACCTTCCCGACCCAGGGATCGAACCTAGGTCTCTTATATTCTCCTGCATTGGTAGGCAGGTTCTTTACCACTAGCGCCACCTGGGAAGCTCACCTATTACGTATTTTAAGGCTCAAAACAACACTTATGTGAATATCGTTGGCTCATTTTTCCAAATTAGAAAACTGAGAGAGACCCTAAGCAAGTAACCTAGTCATTAAATGATAGAGCCAAGATTCTAATCCAGGTCTGTCCAACCCTAAGACCTTTGTTTGCTTCCTTGGTCTGGAAGGATATTAATTGGAGCCTAGAGCTGTGCCCCCACCTGACAGGTCTACATTCAACTGCAAACAAAAAGATGAGCCCAGAGTTTCACTCTTACAGGTGGACATTATTGAGGGCAACTCTGTATGGTGTTTCTATACATCTTGTGACCTTTTCTATCCCAGAAGGATGCTGGCTTAGCAAAGATCTCTTTAGCCTGGTTCTATTTCTCACACACACCCTGACCTTACAAGCCTCCCGCTCTCCCAGGAGCGGAGTTCAGTCACCGGAGCTGGCAAGGCTGTGATTACACCAGCCTCACCCTCCTCTCAGCTCCATCCTTTTCAGATCCTCTTGGGCCCCGAGGGAACCCATGAGCACCAGACTCTTGCTCAACCAGTTGGACTGGGCTAGACGGTTATGTAAGATTTCCCACCTGAGCTCATTGCTGCTGGCTCAATATGGATCTTGATTGTTTTTCCTTAGGAAAAATCCTTGGAGGCAAAGGCAAAGGGGAGGAGGGTGAGCACGCTAAAGGAAGAAGAGGGGTGAGGCAGTGGGGATACAGTTACCCTGGACTTTTTCATCTTGACTCCTCCAACTCAACAGCCAGGAAGTTCCCTCCCCATCACCCACAGGGTGAGAAAGTCTGGGCCCTTCTGAGATCTAGGAATGGGGTATGTGCGTAGGGGGGTGTGTGGCTAGCTGTTTGCAAACTAATCTGCTAAAATTTCTAAGGATTAGAAGAGTTATTAGAATTAAGGAAAGTCTATTACAGCACTTCACATGCATTAATGCACATATTTACTAATTACCTGGGATCTTGTTAAAATGCAGACTCTGGTTCAGTCCCTTTGGTTGGGTTGAGACCCAACATTTTGCATTTCCAGCAAGCTTCCAGGGGACGTGGCACTGCTGGTCCGTGAACCACACTGCTAGTTGCCAGGGCGTATCATATCTGAGTAAGCTATGATTGCTGAAGCCACTGTGAGGGCCATGGCCACTACTATGGACTAAATGTTTGTGTCCCCCCCACCAAATTCATACATCTAACTGCAGATGTGGCTGCAGATGGGGCCACTAGGGAAGTAACTAAGATGAAATGAATAAATAAATCATTTTTCTGTATACCTGAAACTAACACAATATTATAAATCAACTGTACTCCAATATGAAATGAAAATTTTAAAAAAAAGATGAAATTAATCATAAGGGGCCCTGATCCAATAGGACTGGTGTCCTTTTGTGAAGAGATTAGTGTTCTCCCCCTCTCTCTTTCTTCCTCTTCTCTTTTCTCTCCCTCCCATGTCCTCCCCTGCCCCGCACCCAACTCCAGAGGAAAGGCCGACTGAGAACACGACAGGAAGGCAGCCATCGACAAATGAGTAAGAGCACTCTCACCAGAAACTGGCCATGCCAGCGCCCTGACCTTGAACTCTCTGCCTCTAGAGCTGTGAGGAAATAAATGTGTATTGTCTCAGCCCCTTAGTCTGTAGTATGTTGTTACAGTGATTGGAGTGGATGAATACAGCCGCTATGGTGTCTGCTCCAGACATTCAGGAGTTCAGGAGAACCAGATACTCTTGTGCCCTAGGATTTGCTGTGTTTAGTTGCTCAGTCGTGTCTGACTCTTTGTGACCCCATGGACTGTAGCCCGCCAGGCTCCTCTGTCCTTGGGGATTCTCCAGACAAGAATACTGGAGTTGGTTGCCATGCCCTCCTCCAGGGGGATCTTCCCAACCCAGGGATCAAACCCAGGTTTCCTGCATTGCAGGCGTATTCTTCACCATCTGAGCCACCAGGAAAGCTCTAGGAATTCACAAGGGACAATCTCTAAACCCAGACAACCTGGATGCTCCCTCCTCTATACTTTTCTACACTCTGATGCTTCAATTCACAATTTCATCAGTCAGTGTATATCAACCTTAGCTCCACGTGGGTATAATCTGAGAGCATTAAAACACTAGCCATGCCTGAGCCTCACCCACCCAGGATGCCAGTTTAATTGGTCTGGAGTGTGGCCTCGGCATCAGGATTTTTTAAAGCTCCTCAACAGATTCATTCTGAGATCGAGAGCCACTGTTTCAAGTAAACACTTCAGGTCCAAGAAAGGGGTTGATATCAGCCTCAGCTCTAGGGGAGAAGGGTGAAGCCCTCTCTGTGTGGGTGGGTATGTGAAGGGACTGGCAACAGCAGGAGAGAGCACAGGAATAGAAGCCGTCACTCCTGAGCTGCAAAGGGAACAGGAAATGGTCAAGTTAATTTCCTGCAAAAGTTTTGATCTGCTGCAGGGGTCCTACCCCCTCTATGATGAAAGGTTAAAGAATCTTCAGAACCAGTCTGTGGAATGAACTGAATTTCAGTTCAGTGAGAAGTGAAGCCCTGCTGGGTAATTTCAAACCCTGTTCCTTTAAGAAGGCTCCCCAGATGTCAGTGCCAGCCTCCTGATCAACACAAATCTCCTCTTCTGCTTTCTTCTGGCATAAGCTTCAATGTCCCCTAAAAGTGCAAAGCTGTACTTAAGCTATTTCAGTAGACAGGGTCTCGCAAAGGCTAAGACTTCTATTCTACTTCTCCTTGGAGCTCTCTGAGTTCCCTCTCCTATCCTGAGTCACCACAGTCAGACGGCCCTCCAAGAGCAATTTTGAACTGAGACACTAAAGGGAAAACAGGAACAAATGATGTATCTCTTCTTCCCTCATTTGTTCATTTAGTTTGTGTTTACATTTACCAGTGTTGAGTTATATTGCTTCTACTGTATCACACTGCACTTCACTGATTTCTGGAAAGAAGTTAACTGCTCTGTGGCTGGGCTGCGTTTTCATCCATAACCCGAGGATGGATGATTCAGGTTATGGATGGTGAATCACCCACTGGTGATTCAGTCCCCATCTACTTGTGGATTTAACTGATCCTACTTGACAATCTCAGAGGCATCACACCTGTGTTTACTGTGCTGGATGAAGCAGTACATCTAGGTAGTAGGCATGTCTAGGAGTTGGCTCAAAGACTTAACGGAGGCAAACGTCTCTAATTTAGAGGTGCTTTATCTTGTATGTGGTGGGAAAGAACATTGCATATCCTATATCAGATATAGAGAAAACATTAAACACATTGTATCTTTTTTAATTCTTACAGCAACCCTATGAGAGTAGACATTATTACAATTTCATTTTATAGATGAGGGAACTGAGGTTCTAAGACATTCAGTAGTTTCTTTGCCCAAGGTCTTGGCAGTATTAGAACTGGAATTTATGGTCTGGGCATTACATTCCACTACTCCCAGGAAGTCTGATCATCTCCATTTTATTGGGGAAGGAATTACACTCTGAGTCTAGTTAAGCTGCGGGAGGTTTCCAAACAGGAAGCTTATAGCTTGCTCAGCTGCCATACATCTTTCCACTGTCTTTTTTTTTCTCTCCAAGACAGTCATGAGCCTCATCATTGCTGGAAAGTATCTTATCGTTTATGGGATCCGATAAGGCTGATGGGTTGGTTACTGGAATTTCTAGTCATTATTGGGCTCTAGGATAGAAACTTTTCTTTTATTCCTTCTAAGATCTTTTTAGGAAGCAGTTAAGCAAGCCTGAAATTATATGTGAAATCAGAAGACTTAAAAAAATTTTTAAGCTTTTATTTTTACATTTTACATTTATTTTTACATTTTCTTGGCAGTGCCATGCACAACTTGCAGGATCTTTTCCCCCTGACTAGGGGTCAAACCCAGGCCCCCTATAGTGGAAGTGGAGAGCCCTAACCACTGGACCTCCAGGGAATTCCCCCCACCTCTCTCTTTTAGCAGAAAAATATAAATGCCAGTCCTTTTCCCTTTCCTGAGGTTTACTGCACCTTCTCGATTAACTTCTGGTGACAGCTTCACAGTGATTCATCTTAACACGTGGATGGTTAGAATTCTACAGCAGCGGTCCCCAAGCTTTCTGGCACCAGGGACCAGATTCATGGAAGACAAATTTTCCAAGGAACAGGGTAGATGGTGGAGATGGTTTCAGGATGATTCAAGTGCATTACATTTATTGTGCACTTTATGTCTATTATTATTATATCAACTCCAACTCAGAAAGTGAAGTCGCTCAGTCATGTCCGACTGTGACCTCATGGACTGTAGCCTGCCAGGCTCCTCTGTCCATGGAGATTCTCCGGGTAAGAACACTGGAGTGGGTTGCTATTTCCTTCTCCAGGGGATCTTCCTGACCCAGGGGTCGAACTCCGGTCTCCTGCTTTGCAGGCAGACTCTTTACCCTCTGAGCCACCAGAGAAGCTCCTTATTTCTCTTATTATTGTATCAACTCCAACTCAGATCATGAGGCATTAGATCCCAGAGGCTGGGGATCCCTGTTCTATAGTATCTCATCATCATTTCTATTTAAGAACACAATGAAAGTGCAGCTATCTTAAAGTTACACAGATTAAAATAGGATGGGATCTTTTATCACTATGGAGGCCTCTGTGACCCAATTCACTGAAAGATTCTTGGCTGGGTTTATCCAGTGGGTGGGATGGGTTTCTCACTGGCCTCTCTGACAGGTCCTCCCTGGACCATTGTTCTTGTTATCTCTGTGACAAAGTGGCTGAGGGTTAGGCTTGTAGGTTGGATCAAGTTGTTCTGAATTAAGATCAAATTTTAGCCTCATCAGTGATACTATCTGTTCCATCAGTAGAGATAATTAGGCAAGAGTAGGTGAAGTTGGTACTTACTATTTAATAGACCCCACTAAAGCCCCAGAGGCCTCAAAATACCTTTCATTTTGTATCACTTTGGCTCATCTTGCCATCGTCTCTGGGCTGAAATTATTCCAATTACCTATTTTTATGATAGATCTCAGAGTTTCAGCCACAGGATTTCACTTTTTTCTCCAAAATATAAAGATGCACATGTTATATTGAGAGGTCTTGAGGAAATTGTCAAGGTTTCTTCTATTAGTATTTAGAAGAAATACTTAAAGGCATCATAACCTTAGACAGTGTTATGATTTGAACTCTGTTCCCCTCCCCCAACTCCTTCCTGGAAAATAGGTTGAAGTCGTAATCCCTGGTACCTGTGCCTATGACCTTATTTGGGAATAGGGTTATTGTGGATGTAATTAAGATAAGAAGAGGTCACACTGGAGTAGATGGGTCCTAATCTAATATGTTGTTTTTGTTTAGTCACTAAGTCACGTCCGACTATTTTGGGACCCCGTGGACTGTGGTCCAGTAGGCTCCTCTGTCCGTGGGATTTCCCAGGCAAGAATACTGGAGTGGGTTGCCATTTCCTTCTCCAGGTGATCTTCCCCACCCAGGGATCAAATCTGAGTCTCCTACTTAGCAGATGGATTCTTTACCACTGAGCTACCAGAAGTCCAATCTAATGTGACTGGTGTCCCTGTAAGAAGAGGAGAGGAGACACAGACACACAGGAAGCAACACCATGTGAAGACAGAGACAGAGACCACAGTGATGTGTCTATAAGCCAAGGCATGCCAAGGGCTGCTAGCAGAACAAGAAACTGAGAGAAAGGCATGGAGCAGATCCTCCCCTAGAACCTTCGAAGAGTGTATGGCCCTGCCAATACTTTATTTTTGGACTTCTGGCCTCCAGAACTGTGAAAGAATCAATTTCTGTTGTGTGAGCCCACCAGGTTGTAGTTATTTAAGGTAATCCTAGGAAACAAGTATAAGTAGGAAGGAGAGGCCTGCCTTTATGTAGGGGCAGTGAGTTTCTGTGGAACCAGAAAGCAGGGCACCCTCTCCCTTGATGGCTATGGATCAGAGGAAGGAGCCATCAACAGCTCTGTGTGCATAAATTTTCAGGCCTGGGATTCATTCCTCCAGGGAGACATTCCTGCAAGCCAACAGAGTTCTGCTAAGCCTCTGGACATCATGCTCAGGAGGAGTCTGAGATTCCTGAGCACAGCCACGCAGTTTACAAAGGATCAGGTGCTTGGACAGGTGCCTGAAGAAAGACGAGATGGCTCAACTTAATCTATTGCAAAACTGAACCTGGGGTCATTTCCCTAACAGGAGACAGAGCAGGCTGTTTCTTCTTTTTGCAAAATCTCAGAGTTAATAATCCCAGTGCCTGAGCCTTGCCTATTTGATCTTAGGGAGAACTTATGTTCTCCATTGTGATTTTCCATCTCCAACACTACCTATCTTTGTGTTTATGACCTGTCAGAAACATGATTCCGGAAGCCAACTTAGATAACGTTTGTCTACTAATTTTACTAGGTGCCCAATAAATGTTGGTTAAGAGATTTTTATTTTTCATCCAGAAACAGATGTCCTTTGAAGTGAATGCTTCTGGAGAAGGGGTACCTTCTCCAGAATCCCCATCAGGACTCGGGCAGTTCTTCTTCCAGCTGCTGAGAGCTAACTGGGGAACCCCTCTCCAGGGACTGCCTCTGCCTGAAGCAGGCTGCCTTGCTCAGTTATTTACTGAGTGGTTTGTGCAGGAGTACAAAGGCTCGCCTCCAGTCAGCATATCTCTGAAGGTCATCCCAGCTCCAGGGCTCCCCATAGGATTGGTGAAGGCTTTCAACGCAGCTGCCTCACTGTTTGGCTTCTCCTTCTGTCCAGGTCTGCTGCCCTCATCTCAGATAGGTCTTGTTCCTGAGAGTACTCTCCACTGAATACCCCTGGCACATCAATCTCAGTGTGTTTTCCAGGGAACCTGATCTAAGATATTTCAACGTAGAGAGAAGAGAAATACATTGACCGGGCTTACAGGTATCGATTTGGAATCTGGAATGCATATAGCCATCGGCAGGAAAATAGAATGCTAGCGTGTCTCTGTATTGTCTCTGTCCTCAGCCTAAAGGCTGGGTCATGAAGGTTCCACTGCTCCCCAGGGGCTTATGAGTTCTAAGTACAGTGTGGCTGCTTGGTATGTGTTTACGGAATAGGCAATGGATGAGTGTTCATGGAATTCAGCTTGGTCCTGGGATGAGCTAAATAGGTCTTGCACACAGTTTTCCTCTCTTTGTGATGAGAAGAGTCATCTTTGGAGGGTGTATTAGTTCCCTAGGCCTGTTGTAACAGGAACACAGTCTGAGTGGCTTAAACAATGGAAATGTAATGTCTTACAGTTCTGCAGGTCTGAAGCTGAAATCAGGATGTCAGCAGAGCTCTGATTCCTCTGAAGGACTTGGGAAAGGGTGCGTTCCATGCCTCTCCTCTAGGTTCTGGTCATTTTGCTGGCAATCATTGGCATTCCTTGACCTAGAGACACATAACCCTAATCTCTGCCTGTAGTGTTCCTCCGATATGTCCAAATTTCCCATTTATAAGGACACCAGATATCAAACTAAGGGTCTATCTTACCCTTACCCCAGTACAACCTCATCTTAACTGATTATATCTTCAATGGCCTTATTTTCAAATAAGGTCAAATTCTGAGGTCCTGGGCCTTAGGAATTCAGCATATGAATTTGGAAAGGGAGATAATTCAATCATTTTCTTGGAGGTTCTATTTTTGATTTGGGGATTCCAGAATTTCCAACATGCTCTGTGTTAGAAGCACTGGGGCTGCAGAGGAGCTACAGGAAAGAAAGTGTGACCTGTAGCTGTGGGGTCTGAGCCAGGGGAAGTCAGGTTCTAGTTAGCAGAGGAGTGGAATATTGAAAAGCCCCTGAGGCCTGAGATCTGGCTGGGTTGGGAACAGATTTCGTGCATTTGATTGGGGGATGCAAACAACATAAAAGATGCACCATGCAACCTAGATATTGTTGTTCTGAGTGAAGTAAGTCAGACAGATAAGGAAAAATATCATATGGCACCCCTTATGTGTAGATTCTAAAGGAAAATGATGCAAATGAACTTACTTACAAAAGAGAAAGAGACTTAGAGAACAAACTTATGGTTGCCTGTACAGACTGCTATATTTAAAATGGATAACCAACAAGGACATACTGGATAGCATGGGGAGCTCTGTTCAATGTTATGTGAAAGCCTGGATGGGAGGGGTTTTGGGGGAGAATGGATACATGTGTGTGTGTATATATATATATATATATATATATATTTTATATTGGGGTATAGCTGATTAAAAATGTGATAGTTTCAGGTGAACAGTCAGTAGCTGATTAAAAATGTGATAGTTTTAGGTGAACAATCCATTCACCTGAAACTATCACATTTTTAATCAGCTATACCCCAATACAAAATTAAAACTTAAAATGTTTAAAAAAAAATGATACCCCATCCTTTAATTGATGCAGTTACTTCACCCTCAAGTAAAGGAGTATAACTCCTCACTCCTTAAGGGTCAGCTGCACATACTGATTTCCTTCTAACGTGCACTGTGTGGAATGAAGAAAGTAGAGAAACCTGACAAGCACCACCCCAGCGAGGTGATCCACGTCAGCATCAGCAGTGCTAAGGGATGTCGCTCCTAAGTACAAGGACATGACATGATGAAAATGGAACTTCACTTCTGTGATCTTTCTCCCCAAAACACAAGTCACAGTCTCATAACAAGAAAGGCATCAGAGTACCCCAACTGGGGGACAAGCTACAGGATACATGATCAGTACTCCTCAAAAATCAAGATAATATAAAATAGGAAAAGCTTGAGAAACTCACAGCCAAGAGAAGTCGAAGGCGAGAAGATGATTAGGTGTCCTGGATGGGATCATGGAACAGAATAAAAGAGATTAGGTAAAAACTAAGGAAATGTGAGTGAATTACGGACTTCAGTTACTATTAATGTATCACTATTGGTTCACTAACGACAACAAATGTACCATGTTAATGTAAGGGGTTCATGCAAAACTGGATAAGGGATATATGCAAACTCTATTTTCACAATTTTTCTGTGAAACTTCTAAATAAAACTTCTTAATCTTCTAAAATAAAAACTTTCTTGAAACTGAATTTAAAAAGTGTCATCCTCTAACAAACACATGAAAAGATGCTAAACATCACTCATTATTAGAGAAATGCAAATCAAAACCACAATGAGGTACCATTACACACCAGTCAGAATGGCTGCTATCCAAAAGTCTACAAGCAATAAATGCTGGACAGGGTGTGGAGAAAAGGGAACTCTCTTACACTGTTGGTGGAAATGCAAACTAGTACAGCCACTATGGAGAACAGTGTGGAGATTCCTTAAAAAACTGGAAATAGAACTGCCATATGACCCAGCAATCCCACTCCTGGGCATACACACCGAGGAAACCAGAACTGAAAGGGTACAAAACATGCACCCCAATGTTCATCGCAGCACTGTTTATAATAGCGAGGACATGGAAGCAACCAAGATGCCCATCAGCAGACGAATGGATAAGAAAGCTATGATGCATATACATAATGGAATATTACTCAGCCATTAAAAACAATACATTTGAATCAGTTCTAATGAGATGGATAAAACTGGAGCCCATTATACACAGTGAAGTAAGCCAGAAAGATAAACACCAATAAAGTATACTAACGCATATATATGGAATTTAGAAAGATGGTAACGATAACCCTATATGCAAGACGAAAAAGAAACACAGATGTATAGAACAGATTTTTGGACTCTATGGGAGAAGGCAAGGGTGGGATGATCTGAGAGAACAGCATCAAAACATGTATATTATCAAGTGTGAAACAGATCGCCAGTCCAGGTTGGATGCACTGGGATGACCCAGAGGGATGGGATGGGGAGGGAAGTGGGAGGGGGGTTCAGGATGGGGAACACATGTAAATCCATGGCTGATTCATGTCAATGTATGGCAAAACCCATTACAATATTGTAAAGTAATTAGCCTCCAACTAATAAAAATAAATGGAATAAAAAGTGCCATCCTAAACTTCTAGTTAGAAGATAAATAAGTTCTAGGAATATAGTTGTAATATAATGACTACAGTTAATTACTGCTGTCCTTTCTATATGAAAATTGTTAAATAAGAAAATCCTGAGTTTTCATCACAGGGAAAAAAATTATCTTCTTCTTTTTTATTGTATCTGTAAGAGATGATGGAGGGCTTCCCTGGAGACTCAGTGGTAAAGAACCCACCTGCCAATGTAGGACACTCAGGTTCATTCCTGGGTCAGGAAGGTCCCCTGGAGGAAGGCATGGCAACTCACTCTAGTGTTATTGCCTGGGAAATCCCATGGACAGAGAAGCCTGGAGGACCCCAGTCCACAGGGTCACAAAAGAGTCGGACATGACTTAGTGACTAAACAACTACCTTAAAAACTAGATAATTTGCACTTCAAAAACATTAATAAACTTTTTCTTCTTTTTTCCTAGCAAACAGTTTTGTCTCACAGTTACTCGAAAACAGAAAGCAGGTAAAAGGTTGTTTCATTCTCAGGAGAAATATTTAAAAGCAAGCAGTGGCACTGATCAGTCAGACCATTGGTGGAGGTGAATAATCAATCAGGGACTTATTGGTCAAATATTGTCTCTGTTTATTCCACCCTCACCTCTACTTAACCAGAGAACTAAAAGGAAAGGCTATGGCCGGAAAAGAAACAAATGTGATTCTTACGTATTCTTGGCTTGCTTTGAGTAATGGAAGGACTGAGGACCCCGGGAGATAAAACCTGAGGTTCTAGCAGCTGTTTGGCCCCCTCAGCAGAGGGGAACAACAGGTGTGACCCCAGAACTTTGAGAAGAAAGTGAGATGGGAGTTACTCCACCTTGAATTAATTTGCTCCAAGTTTTATCCACTTAGATTATAATCTGTGCCCCTCTGATGATTTCAGGAAGTTGTGGCTTCTGGGAAACATGTCCGAGGCTCCCCTTTACTCTGTAACAGAATCAAGGCTGAATCCACAAATTTAATCTGTGACTGTCTCCAGCATGACATGAGAATAAAAGGGTCCAGAGTCCAGGTCTTTCATTTTTTTAAACCTGGATCCTGAGAGCCAAAGGACAAACCTGCCCAGGTTTATCTTCCTCCATTGCTGGTCAATTGTTTTGACCTTTAACCTTGCATCTGGACAAGAGTCCATGGGGCAGCTCTAGGTTTGCCCTGTGGAGCAAATGTTGATTTAACCTTTTGGGTCTCCTGACATTATTGCGAAATCCATTCCATCAGAAACTAAGTTGTTAAAAGAAAAAGAAATTTGTTTTTGTTTACTGTCTGTTGTTCAAAGAGTATTTGTAGGAATGTCAACATTATGCTTCCACAAGGCTCATTCCATTTTACCACTTTTACAAGCTATGAGTGGAGAAAAGATATTCTTTGTTTTAGAAAGAAGTTTCTAATACCCTACTCCCTATTCCTCTTTTTCAGTTTTTTCCTACGTACTTAAGAATGTCCATTAATTTTGCTATAAAATATTTACAATAAATAACTTAATTTTGTAGACATAATGCCTTTCCTCATGATTTCAAATAATTTTTAAAAAATGAATCACAGAGATTACTTGGTGATCCAGTGGTTAGGACTTTGCCTTCCAATGCAGGGGTTGAGGGTTCTATCCCTGATCAGGAAGCTAATATCCCACATGCCTCTCGGCCAAAATAAAAAACATAAAACAGAAGCAATGTTGTAACAAATTCAATAAAGACTTTAAAGATGGTCCAAAAAAAAAAAAAAAAAAAACTTAAAAAGAAATAGAACCATATATGTGCACAGGCTTGTTTGGCTCATTTTCTTTTTTCTTTCAGTCTTTAAAAACTGTTTTGATAAACTAAAAACAAGTTTCCAGCACTAAATATCTTTAAAAGTTAAAAGGCCAAAACAAAATATGATAGCACAATAAACAAATGCAATGTTTATTTCAAATAAACACATCATACTTTGTGTTTTTCATTGTGATCTACCTAAGTATTTTAACTGCATTTTCCAATATTTTTGCAGTCTGAATGTATCTGCTGACTAAAGTTGATTCTGTTAAATGTTGTTTTCCCAAAATTTTTCTTTTGTTTCTAATTTGGTTTAATTTGGAGAAAGAACATTTGCTGTAGCTAGAACGACAATGAAAAACTAGTTTAGTAAAGCTTATGTATATACTACTTTATTTTATAATAAATGTTTCAACAATCCACATATAATCTTTTTACTATCACTTGTTAATGAGTTTATGCAAAGCAGTAATACTTTCGTAAATGATTCATTATTCACTTGAAAATTTTTGTGCCTTTTATCATAATGAATTGTTTAAATAAGTACTTTACTGACAATATATTCAACTGAAGAATAGTTTTGCTTATTTGGAGTTGCATGTTACAAAATTGCCATGATACTGACTTGATGAAAATTTTGCTTTTCTGATTATTTTTTAAATTAGGAAAGTAATATTTGTTCATGTTTTTTAGAAGGTTTAAACAGCTCCCCAGTTACTCTCTTTTATTAAAGTTAAAAAATTTTTTTGAAGTATAAACCATACAGAAAAATTTACAAATCATAGGTGTACAATTCATTGATTTATAGCAAACACCCCTATGGACAACCGTGAAGATCAACGTAAAATCATTACAAGGACCTCAGAAGAGCCCTCTCCCAATCACTACCCCTTCCGCTCCTCAAACACAGCCGTATCTTGACTTTTAACACTAGAGATGATTTTTTTCTGTGTTGTACTTGATATAAATGGAATCACACTATATGAATTCCTTTCTGACTTCTTCACTCAGCATAATGTTTGTAAGATGCACTTGTACCATCATGTGCAACTAATGACATCCACTATCACTGCTTTCATTTCCTTGTGTGACCCTACCACAAGTAAGCTCTCCTACTACCCACAGAGCTTGGTTGCTTTTAGTTTGGGGCTGGGATGGTTAGTTTTATTTGTCATTTTACTAGGTCATTTTACTGGAAAAGGGAATGGCAACCCACTCCAAAATTCTTGCCTGGTGAATCCCATGGACAGATGATCCTGGCAAGCTATCGTCCGTGGGGTCACAAAAAGTCGCAAAAGGACTGAGAGACTAACACTTAGTAGACCAGGGGATGCCCAGATAGTTGATCAGACATTCTGCGTGTTTCTGCGAGGGTGTTTTTGGATGAGATTAACATCTAAATCTGTAGATTGAGTAAAATAGATCGCCTTCGTATTGTATGTGGGCCCCATCTGAACAGTTGAAGGCCTGAATAGAACAAAAAGGCTGACCCTCCCCTAAGTAGGGGAGAATTCCTCCTGCCTGACTCCCTTGAAACTGGTACATCAACTGTTTCCTGCCTTCAGACTCAAGCTGAAATGCCAGCTCTTCCTGGATCTCAAGCCTGTCAGCCTTTGGATTCGAATTATACCATCGACTTGCCTAGGTTTCCAGGCTGCTAACTCACCCTGCAGATCCTGGGACTTGCCAAACCCCAATTTGGCATGAGCCAATTCTTCATAGTAAAATCTCTTTTTATATATATTGTTGATTGACCTCTCTCTCTATATATATATATATGTGTGTACATATATATATATATTGCCTATTGGTTCTCTGGTGAACCCTGACTAATACAGGACTCTTACTAATAATATCATTGGGAACTTCCCTGGCAGTCCAGTGGTTAAGACTTTGCCTTCCAATGTAGGGGGTGTGGATTTGATCGCTGGTTGGGGCACTAAGATCCCACATACCTCAAGGCCAAAAAATCAAAACATAAAGCAGAAGCAATATTGTAAAAAATTCAATAAAGACTTTAAAAATGTCCCACATAAAAAAAAAAAAACTTTAAAATGATAATATCACAGAACATTTTTTAACATGTCTTTTATTATACATATGCATGTATTTCTCTTAGCTACATATCTAGGAGGGTAATCGCTCAGTTGAAAGGTAAAACATATTTCACCTTTATTAGATACTGGCCAACAGCTTCCCAAAGTAAATGTTCATTTATTAGAGGTAGTATTTTGATTCCTCCTTATGAAAGATGAAAATTTTAGCCTACCTATACTATCTCCAAAATGTTCTTCCTCTACCTCACAATTTGTCTTAGTTTTAATTGTTCTAGTTTTTGCCTTAAAATTTTAAATGTACTTAACACTTCCATCTTGTGATCAAGTTTAGAATCTACTGATTCATCCCTTTATAAAATAAGTTGCTTAGAAAAGCCTTGGGTTTACAGTAGATGTTCAGCAAAGTCTTACTGAAATAAGGAAGAGAGGTGGAAAGGATTTAGAGGCTAGAAGGGATCATTACCTTCATTACATCACATTCACCTCTGACTATTCTACATACTTCTGCCAGTAATATCATTTTGTTACATTTTCAAGGTTTATTGTACTCACATTGTGCTCTATATTATGGTTGTCTTCCTCATTTTATTCATAGGTTACTTTTAAAAATTCAAAACTAATAAGCATTGAAACCATGCAAACTTCACTGTGACAGATTGCATTTCTCCAAAATGACTGCGACATTATTTTCCAGTCTGACAGGCTCTTCTAGAACTTTCCTATTCTCCCATCAAGAGGTGGAATCTATCTCCAGTTCCCTGGAACCTCAGTGGCTTCTGTTGACTACATTGCCTAATAGAGTGCAGGGGAAGCGATGCTCTGTAGCAGCCAGTACTTAGCAGCCAGTACTTTTTTAAAGGATACAACTGTTTCTCAAATCTTAGTCCAGGTCATAGTAGCAACAGAGTGTCTGCCTGGTTCTTTCTTGGAACACACGCCTTTGGAACCGTGAACCAATCTGAAAGGAGTCTGGCCACCTTGAAGCTGCCATGCTGGAGAAACCACCTGGGCAGCCTACCTGGATATAGAGAGAGATGCCAAAGATTTCTCAGTCCTCATCTGTCTGGCCCTCTAGTCTTTCCAGCTCAGGGACCAGACTCGTGAGTGATGGAGCCGTCAGGATGACCTCAGGCCGGGCCACCATCTGACTGCCATCTCACAAGATGCCTTGAGCGAAATCTCCTAGCTGCTGGCTGCTGATGCTACTGCTGAGTCGCTTCAGTCGCGTCCGACTCTGTGAGATCCCATGGACAGCAGCCTACCAGGCTTCTCTATCCACGGGATTCTCTAGGCAACAACACTGGAGTGGGCTGCCATTTCCTCCTCCTAGAGGCTGCATCTGTTGCAGACATTATGTTCCAGGGAAATTCAGTCAGGAGTCAGTTCTTAAGTCCAGTCTCTCCTCGTGGGATGGAGGCTCTATTTTAAGTGAAGAATACTGGGGCCCAGATCACCCATACTTCAGTTTGCTTGTCCTCAAACGTCTCCTAGCTGAGCCACCCTCAAATTCTTTTCCCCTAGAAACGATGAGTGATAATGACTGCTGCTGTTTTAAGCCATAAATTCTGGGGTGAATTGTTATGCGGCAATAAGAGCCAGAATAATCACTTATTGTAAAATCAGTGAGGGTGACTGAACCCATAGGAAAAGTGAAGATAGCTGTATTTCATTAAATTGTCTTACTCAAAGAAAAAATATTCCAAACACTAAAATCAAATCAATGCTTTCTTTTTCTTCTCTACAGCTACTTGAATGATGCATATTTTAGTTTGCTTCATATCTGAGAAAAGATTTTTTGTACAGATTTAATATTTTTTTTCAGAGTCCTTATCGGGCATTTTTTTCTTATTAGCACAAAAGATGATTGCTTTATATTTCATATTGAAACTGAGTTTCTTCTTGAAGACATTCTTCACAGAGTCCTCTGAGTTTTGGGGCTCACTGCTTCCTAGATTTGCTGCACAATCATTGAACTGGGATTTCATTTCAGTAATCTCTGGATTTGTGTTTTATGCTTTGAATCTCATACTGTCCTTTCTCTTGGGTTCCTTAAGAATGCGTGAAACATATTTTTCTGCATCACTGTATATCTGTAGTCTTCTCAATTTTGCCCTCACACTTGATTGTCTAGGCTCCAAATTGCTTTTGCTGTGTTTCAGGCATTATAGCGTTGTTTTCTAGCTTTCTGTGTTGCTAGAGATGTGCTATCCATCTCATACTTGTTCTATATGGCAGTCATCCACTTTTCTCTAGAAAACTTTCAGATTCTCTCTTTAGCCCACCTGTTCCACAATTTTTTCAGATGTGCCTATGTACAACTGAGGGTTATTTTATTCAAAGTCCTGTGCTATTTATTTTTTCAGTTTTTCAGACCCAAGTCTTTTCAGATCAAAGCACTTTTCTATATTGTCTTTGATTACATTCTTCCTTTGTTTTTAGACCTGCTTTTAAATGAACACTGAATCTTTTAAAAAATCTATTTCTACTGACAATTTTTCTCATATTATCCATATCATTTTCTATTTTATCTAGCTTTCTGGGAGATGCCTTCAACTTTAAAAATCATGTCCCTAACTGGGTCTTCAACCATTTCCATTTCACTATTTAGCTCTTTCACTAAGTTCTCAAAACTTCTGATAATCATTTCAAATTTCCAAATAACTTTCTTGCTCTCTAACTGATCCACTTTGTCCCCATAGCAGCCAGTACTTTTTTTTAAGGATGCCTCTTGAATCTCTATTAAGATAATTAGATATTTTATAAATTATCTCCCATTATTTTTTCTGTTTCCTCAGAAGCCAGTCTATCTTCACCTCAGTCTTTATCTTGCCTTTTGTTGATTTTCCTCAAATGTTTGGTGATCCTTTGTTGACTATTCATATATACTAAGAACTATATTGATAAATATAGGTTGATTGAGTGGATTTCACTAATAGGTGTGTTTACTCAGAAGGTGATTTTTTGAATGGGAAAGCTGGTTACAGCCCGTGTAAAAGTGGATAGATTTGCCAGTCAAGCTTGCAATTCACTAGCAAGTCTACGACCATCACAACTGAACAAGGGAATAGCTTTATCCAGGGGTAGAACTCCACTTCAGAGTGGAGCTGGATTTATGTCCACTGTGGAGGCTCTAGTGCCCTGAGGCTAGACAATACTTCTTTCTGCCTCCATCCCAGCCCCCAACCCCTTTGGGAAGATTGTACTCTCTTCAGAATGCAGTCTTTGGTGGTCTACCTGAGGATAAAGAGCTTCTCTGTACGTGGAGTGTGGAGGGCAGGCCTGAGTGGCCCAGCTGTTCCATGGTTTTGTCTGTTCTGTGGTTAACTCTTCTGATCACTGACCCAGGCCCTTGTTTTTTCTCTCACCGATGGGCTCCAAGCTCGGAGCCTCTCAGGATGATGATCCTGGCTGAAGACTCCACACTCACATGTTTCAGCTTGTGCATTACTCTGCTTTTGTACATCAATATGGTCCCATCTGCTCTCTGACTCCCAGAAATTTATCCAAGTCATTGAAATTTCTGCTGATGGCATTCAATTTGTTTTCAGCATTCTAATTGACTTATTCTTTATGTCTTTATTGACATTTCAATAGGATCTTGGGAGAAAGGGTAGGCAAATACACATGTGGTATCTGTCATCTTGGACTGGACCTAAAATATTTTATTCAGTCAATAAAGCATTTATACATTTCCCTAAAACTAAAAGAGAGGGTATAATTAAATTTTCTAATGGAAAAACTGCAGGTCCAAAAAGTCATAAGAGGGAATTTCCTGGCAGTCCAGAGGTTATGATTTTGAGCTTTCACTGCCCAGGGTGTGAGTTCAATCTCTGGTCAGGGAACTAAGAGCCACACAGCAAAAAAAAAAAAAAAAAGGTAAAATTTAAAAAATATTAAAAATGACAATTAAAAAAAAAAGTCAAAAGAATCATCTTGTCCATTATCACCTTCCTAACAATTAGAGTAGCATAGTTATTAAAAGTCTAATCTTTGAGTCAGACAACCTGGGGCAGAGTCTACTTACTAGCTAGGTAACAATGTGCAATTACTTGAACTCTCTGGACTTCTTACTTAAACTCTCTGGACTTCAGTTTTCCTATCTGTAAAATGGGGATAATCATACCTTTTTGTGGGTATTGTGACAATCTGAGTATTCAGCTAAGTGCCTGGAGTGTGGTAATCTATTAGTGGTAACCAGTAGCAGCAACTGCCATAATATCACCATCATCCCAGTCGTGAGCCATCCTCCCTGTTATTATATCTTCTCCTAGACACTGTTGTTCTAATCAATCAGAGTTATGAGACCTTTGTGAGTCTGAGTTTTGTTTGGCTAACCTTCAATCACTACCTCTGGTTTAATCTCCCAATTGCAGGGAGCATGGCTAAGATAAGGGAGTAAAAATTAAATACAGACGATGGAACAGCATGTTTTTATAGCAAAATTTTCTACCATTTATCTCATTTATTCTTTCAAAATATTTTGATGTAAGTAGTTTAGGTATTTCCTGGACATTTATCATATATATATATATATTTTAGCAAGTTAACTTTCTGGGTGTCTGTTGTAGAATAACAGGGGATTTTGAAAAGACTCATTGATATCAAACATATTTTTCTTGATACTGGGGCCTTTGTTCTAAATTATAGCAATATTTAGTTTTAAGAATTAAGACAGGCATGCCTTGGTAAACAGAATAAAAGCATTGTGCTACTCTAACAGTTTAAAACTTTTTGAACTCTTTTATTCTTCAATGAGTCAGTCCTACACAGAGCTCTAATATATAAAATAGAGCCAAGTAGAGCTCTCTGGTTGAAGAGGGCTTGGGGGCTAGAGCTCTGCTCACTCGGCAGTCCCTTCGTCTTCAGCTGCTGCCAGCATGGAGGCTGCAGTATCTCATCCTCATACTTTTAGGATTCTAAGGAACAGAGTTTGGAAACTACTGATCTCACTTATTCCAAGGACAAGTTTTCCAGTTTCTATGAAAAAACTACTGTTTTTGAGTGCCTTCTTGTTGTGCCCACCCAGTAGCCACAATAGTTTTAACCTCCCAATAACCAATCCTGGAAGACATTTACTCTCCCATTATTATACTAAGAAAATCAAAGTCCAAAGAGGAGAGCAACTTATACAACATTTCACAGCTAATAAGCAGAGGATTTGACTTTTTACTCATGACCGACTCCAAATTCTTCCTTCCACCTCCAAATGAGCAAAGAAATCTAAAGTTCCATGCTAGCAATAAAATTTCATAATTTCAAGATACCTTTAATGAGCACAATACAAAACATTGATCGAAACAATAAACCCTGAGCCAAAACCCAGTCAGAGAAGGAGCTATGAGTACAAATGAAATAGAACATTTGAGTGGAGATAGAGAAATCAATTTTAACTGGTTGACCAGCTTACTCTAGTCATTGCTCTTCCTAAACTTCTTGCAGTGAGAAATGAAATTTTTGATGTTTTCCTCCCAAGTATGTTTGCTTGATTGCCTCTTTTTCAATTGAAACCCTCACTACTTACTTTTAGGCTCGTTGCCATTGGGTTGATGATCATGTATGGTGGATGATCTACTTTCAGACCTATTCTATTCTTTACTAAATTTCCTGAATTTTTTGGGCTCTCTTAATGGGCAAGGCAGTGCACCAAGTGCCCAGGGGCATAATCCCTGGCCTTGAGGCACTCACTGTCAGGTTGGAGTAAGGGAGCCGTACTTGTGTGAGATACCAAGGAACACACACGGCATTAGGCACAGAGATTATGGTAAGAGATAGGAATGCAGAGGAGGAGTGCCCTGGTCCAGTCAAGACAGGTTTCCTGCAGAAAAATGAGCTTGAACTGAGCCTCCAGGATCAGTGGGGCCTTTAGTAAGAGGAGAGGGGAGGTGATAATCTCAGGTGGGAAACAGACAACCAACAGGACCAAGTGGCTGGAGAAGAGGGTTTGTGTCAGTACCACTGCCTATTGGCAAGAGTGAGGGTGCTTTCTGCTGGCTCTATTTCACTATGGGAATGGAGGCGCAGAAATAGCACCTCATTGACCTTGAGTCTCTGGAGAAATAAAAACTTGTGTTTCACAAAAAAAAGAGTAAAGGGTACATTGCCCATACAATGTTTTTCTTTGTGTCTGCCTTCCAGGGCAGGCTACACACCATATCTGCTATCATATCTGATGACATAATTAGATATTAGTTCAACCTGAATCCAGAGACCAAGTTACAAAACCAGTCCTAATGGAAAGATGCCTTATTGTCAGGGTGTCCATAAAAAGAACTTAGCAGAATTATCCTGAGTAACTGTGGCACATGTGTCCTGTCCTGGTTAAAAATCTCTGATGAACAAAGAACCTTAGCTCCCTGAAGACACATCGTAAGAGCTTTCAGAACAACCACAGGCTTTGGAGGAAGGTCCTGCAATCAACATGCAGAAACAAGCCTGAGACAGACATATGTTTCCCCACCTAGGACAAGAAGTCTTTGCTCCCACCCGCTGCTCCCCAACCACTGTTATTTGAGGTGGGGTAGGTCCTCATTACTTGTCAAATACTCAAAACCTGACTTCAATAAAAATAAAACAGGCTGTGCACACAAAGGTAACAACAAAGAAACAAATCAGCAAAGGGCGGCATTTTACCTACAAATGTAGATAACTATTGTCCTCTCATTAAGCATGGAATAAGAATGAATACGAAGACAAATAGAACAAAATTAAAATTATAAAAAGAGATAGAAGAATACACTTATGGTATGAAAACAGTGGTATCTCAAATAAATGGGGAAAGTTGGATTTTTTGGAAAAAGATGTTGGGACAACTGAAAAGCCATTTGGAAAAATATGAATTTGCATCCATACGGTACACAGAATATCAGGAAAAACTCCAAAAGGATTAGAGATCTCAACGTAAAAAGTGAACCCATTCAGTTTTCTAAGGAAACATGGGTAAATTTCCAACCTTGCAATTGGCAAGGCTTACTGTGACTCACTATTCAGAAGAAATAAAGGAGTAGGTTAATAAACTTGTCCAAGCATTAATACAATCTTTTGTGTGGCAAAAGTCAAAAGACAGATGACAAACTGGGAGGAATATTTGCAACTTACATCATTAAGGGACTAAAATCTCAAACAGTTAAAGTTACTCTTTAAATAAAGTATCAACAACAAAAGAAAAATTAATAGAAAATGGGCAAAATGCACCTATAACCCAATGAGAAAAGGACACGACCTTTAAAAATATAAAACAAGATATTCAAATAGACTTATAATAAGAGAAATTTATATTAAAATTATACTGAGATATTTCTCACCTATCAGATTGGTGAAAATTCCAAGAGTTGAACAATACATTCTGTTAGCTGGGCTTAGAGCATCTGGCATTTCACATATTGTAGGTGGGAGTGCAAAATGGTACAACCTCTATGGAAAGAAGTTTAGCAACAGCTCACCAAGGGCATGGCAACCCACTCCAATGTTCTTGCCTGGAAAATCCCATGGACAGACGAGCCTGGTGGGCTATAGTCCATGGGGTTGCAAAGAGTTGGACACAACTGAAGAAACTTATCACATACTATGTTTTAAACTTCCAAACAGCTAGGTTGCTAAGATCTTAATTGTTTCACCACAGAGAAGAAATGATAATTATGTGACATAATAGAAGGGCAAGGTGATGTTACTGCTATATGTTGCAATACATGAATTTATCAAATCAGCACAGTGTACCTTGAATCTTAATCTCTGAGTCTGTTTCTTCTTCTGTAAAGGAGCTCAGTAATAGCTTTCACACAGGCACCACATGGATTAAGAGAAATATTGCACAACACTGCTCCTGCCTCACACAAAACGAGCCCATCCCCACTCATTATGGAAGGTCTACAAATGCCAGGGACAAGAGGTGACCATGTAACTGAGTAGGACCACCCCCACCCATGTCCTTTGTGTGCCTTTTGTCCATAGAAAAACTTTAGTCACAGAATAAAATTTAATCAGAGAAGTGAGAAAATGCAGAAAGAAAGGAAAACAGTCAAACAAGACTAAATAATAATACTTCAGCCAGTAAACAAAGTCAAGGACCTTTAGATCTCCCTCAAGGACCAGAGATAACCTGAACCAAATCCTTTGAGCTGTTTTGCAGATACTGAAACCCCCACCGGGAGGAAGAAGTGAACTATATGCTGCCCACAAGCACGTAGACCCCAGACCAGTTGTAACCAGAAGGTGGATGATGCTGACTCCCACTTAGCTCACCACCAACCACTCAGAAGAATGTCCATGAGCTGATCACAGCCTGCTCCTTGGACACTATATAGACTCCTTACTACCCCTCTCCAGGAAGGGATGCACAGTTTTGAGGGCATTAGCCCACTGGGGCCCCCTTTGCCTGGGAAAGCAATGAAGTTATTAATATTTCTATCAATATTTCACCCAAAACTCTGTCTCTGAAATTTAATCAGGCACCAGTGTACAGAGGCTGAATTCCAGCAACAACCATGAGGTCAGGAGACCCATAGCCTAGGGAAGAGAGGAAATCCAGAAGAAGTGCACTTTGCTTTATGCACACCTGGCAGTTAGGGGCTGGCCTCCCAGACCCTGCAAACGCAGGAAACAGAAAGATCTCCTGGAGGGCAGGGCACTGAGAATGTTTGTCCAGGGATCTAGAATTTAAACCCAATCACTTCTGCTTCCTTCTCCCCCTGCAGCGTGGTGAAACGACTGTGAAGGAATTTAGATTCCTCTGTATTCTTTTGACCTTTGACTAAGAAAAGTGATTCAAAGTCTGCTACGGGGCAAGAAATGAACTTTGAGAAGTGCCTGCAGGAGATTTCAAAATCTTTGAACTCAGTTTAGCTGTAACTAAGGACCAGACCTTGGATTATATTTTTACTCATACAATTTTGCCTCAGGAAAGGGCAGAGACACAATGCACCTTCCAGTTCCGGGGACTGTCAAGGCTTGTGCCACTGAGGGACCAAGAATGGCTGGGGATGCCAACAGAAATCAAGGAGCCCCTAGTCTTGGCTCCAAAGCCTAGTCACTTTCAGTATATACTGATTCCAGCAATGGCAATCACTTTCTGAGTCTGGCTGATTTAAGGAAGAAAAAAAAGAACCCCAAAATTATAATGTTTAGGTAAATCAGTCTTGAAGGTAGATTGACTGATCATTAATTCATCCATTCATTTTACTCATCAAATAAATATGTATTGAGTACTTATTACACTAGCTTGCATGCTAGTTGGAGAAGGTAGAAGCAGAGAAATCTGATTAAGGTATTTGTCATGAGAGGAAAATTAAGTTCAGGAGGGATTTCAGGTTCTTAGGTTTGAAAGGAATCTTAAACATCATCTCACATTACTCCTCAAGATCAGGTCTAGCAACTGAGGCTCAGAGTAGTCCTACCCAAAGCCATATAGCTGATTAAGGGCAGAGCCAAGAACAGGCTTGGGTTTCTTAACTCAAGTCCAGTGCTATTTCCATCACCACTTACTGGTCCAGAGGATAATTCTCAGGTATGTTGGAGAGAAAGAAAAAAAAAAAAAAGAAGGCTAGAAAATATGTATTTATTTGATATGGTGAAGAAGTTGATGGCTTAATTTTCCTCCTTAAAATTCTAGAGGAAGAGAATTCCTTGAAGACAGGTGCTGGGTGGGTAGGGAAAATGTACTTAATTAATCATTTCAAGATTCACTCACAAATATGGGCTTCTTGGGATAACATCCATTAAGATCCTGAAGGAAGGCTTCAGCGTGATTTGCTGCACTAATGAAAGATGAGTCACCTTACTATCTTACATATTGGCTTCCTCTTCAGAATACGTCGCTTTGAAAGGCCTAGTTATCCTGGTTGAACTCGGATTCACTTGGTCTCTATGGCAACCACAGTGAATTCCCACAAGTCACCGGAAAAGGGCACTTGACATCTTGAAGCACAATAGACAGACCCTTTATATTATAGCCATCCCTCTCATTGCTAGAAGGGAAGGAGACACCATCAAACACACATTCCGCAACTGCAGAATAAAAACCTCTCTGCACTAGCCTGATTCTTGAAGCTGTTGCCAAGTTCAAGAGTCATTCATGACTATTACTACTTGTAAGCTGACAATTTCAGATGGCTCTCTGACACTCTCCTCCACCACCCTGACCCCAAGCACAAACAGAATTCAACCTAGTTATAATTTAGATCTATCAGAAATTGGTTTGACTGCATAAGACAGACCACCCAAATGAGCAGTGGCTTAAACACACAAATACTCTTTCACTTTAACTAAAAGTCTGGAGATAAGCAACCTGATGCATCCACAGCTACTCAGCAAAGGCTTTATGGTAACAAGGCTTCCTCCAGTAAACAGCTCCACCATCCACCCCTAGGATGGTGCACCTCTCTTCCTCATGGTGCAAATCCATCAAATTTCATTGTGTTGGCAGATGAAGGAAGGAATGATGTAATGTATGTGGGCCAGCTATCTTTCTAGGAGGTTCTACTGCAATTGCTGAAAAGCTTTTGTATTAATAGACTGCCTGGTTCCTCTGTTCATGGGATTTCCCAGGCAAGAATACTGGAATGGGTTGCCATTTCCTTCTCCAGGGAATCTTCCCGAACCAGGGATAGAACCGGTGTCTCTGGAATCGGCAGGCAGATTCTTTACCTGCCTGCCACTGGGGAAGCCCTAACATCTTGTTGACAAGCACTTAATTATATGGTTAGAGCTGGGTGCACTGGAGGTAGGGGCTCGATTCCTGATATCTAGAAGGCAAAGGCTCTATTAAAAGGACAGAAGGGAGGCATAACAAGTAATCAGGTCCTTTGAAGCGTTACCTAAGTCCTTTAATGCCTTTCAGGACAAATTGGTTCCTAGCTCTGGTTCACAGGCTCAATGGCTAAAATGGTCTTTACCTAATTATGGGCTAGTGATCCTCAGGTGATGATGTTGGTTGGAGGGTTTCCCTCTTAGTGTAGAAGCAGTGATGTAATGAAATTACCAGGCAAGGGGGTCTGGGAGTCTTCATGCATGACTAGAATTTGTGGGTAGACGTGTCCCCAGGTGGTTGTGTTCCCCTGTTCCCTCAGCAGCATGCTCGGGCTGGAGGCTCAGGAGTGTGGACACTGGATTCAGGCATAGCATCTTTTGCTGGGTGATTATGGGATAATCCTGCACGCCTCTCTCCAGAATTAGAGAGGGTCATGTTTTCAGGGTTGATAGCTTCAAGGAGGAAGTGCTACAACAGAACAATTTGGAATAAGACTTTTCAGCCTTTGAGATACAAAATAGAGTTTCAAACTCCCAGCAGATATAATACGTTGTCAGAAAGCACTTTTGTGTCTCAGTGTTTGGCTCCTGGGTACTGAAATGTTTCTGTCATAAACAACAGATTTGGAAAAAGTGCTTGATCCTATGACATAAGAATCAGTGTGCTCAGCTCTTTAGCTTTGATTCTGTCTGGGGGACAAGGAGACAAAGAACGTCAGGGAGGAGAATAATAGAGAAGCAATGGTGGGTGTTGGGTCTGCTCCCTCCTGCCTTTGGCCCAGTCTGGAAGGCAGGGTGCCTTGGATCCCTGCATCAGTTTGGGCATGTGGTGACCTGAATTTCCCTTGGGGTTCTGAGTGGCGGTAAGCGCCCATGTTGTTTCCTGCTTCACTGTGACGGAGGAGAGGCGAGATGACAGCACGGGACACCCGGGGAGTGGGGCCCAAGGTGCTTTCAGATAAGCCCCAGAGACCTGTGGCACCCAGGAGCTGCCATGTTTTCTCAAGGGTCCTAGAGTAAAGACGTGCATGACAGAGGCCTATGGGGGAAGTGTACTGGGAGGATACATGTCGTGTGTACCCAGGTTAGCCGAGGGGTCATTTGACCCCCTCCATGCCTCATGTTTCCATAACCTTCTCAGAAACTAGATGGAGCCCTGCAGAAAGGGAGGGGCAAGTTCTGCAATGACTCAGAGTACTCTGACTTGTCACGTCAACTCACTTCTGCCATCAGAAGACATCGGCTCAAGACAAAAACTAAGTACAGTTATGACAAAAAAATAATAAAAGAACTCTCCATATCCGGCAGTTCTGAGTCTGTGGCCTGAGAAATTTGAACCTGACACAAAACTGTATACCAACCAGCTTATTTAAAAAATTGGACTTCATTTCATATCACCTGAATGAAACAGTAAGAGAAAGATATTATTTTTGGGAGGGCCTCATGTGATTAAATACTTACTGGGAGGTTTTCTTATAATTCTTTATAAATATTTTTTTTTGCTAGTCAACACATTTAATCAAATACTATTTAATCAGGCATTATTCCTATTTGTGGATAAGCAACTGGATAGAAACCTAATAAAAAAAAAAAATTCTTCCGTAATCAGCTTATCAAGGAGACCCTGCTCTGGATGTTTACAACCTTCCAATTATCCCCCAAATCTTACTGGTTAATCTCCGAGAAAGGCCTGACGCTGTTTAGTGGCTCCTGCAGCCTCACACAATCTCATCCTGCCTCCTCTTCACAGTATCCTCAGGAAAAGTTGGTACCGGGGCTCTGGATAATTATGGGCATGGTACCCAATGGGCAGTCTTAGAGGTTCGCTTACTTGTGTTATGGCACCTCACACTCTCATTGCATTTTTTCATTTTCTCGTCATGGGAAAAATAAGCTATCCATAAATGTCATAGTGGAGGGTCTTCCTGGGCCCGTGGGCTCCGACTCTGGGATGATTCTCTCTATCCACAGACTATGACATTTGAACTTGTTATTCCCCTCTCTTAACTTCGATTTTCTTGGGATATACACACATTCTGCATGGGAATGTGGGAATGAACATACACCTCAACACCCAGCACATAGTAAGTGTTCATTAAGTTTCCTCCCTTTCTTGACATCTCTTCTAGAGTGAAGAAGAATGAGAGTTTCTTCTGCCCGCAAATCCTATTGGAATTTTTGGATAGAATTTGCTGAAGTTCTGCTATAACCATTTTGAGGCCATTCACAAACCTGTCTATTCAAGCATCAATTTTTGTTTTTAAGTGACCTGAATATTTGACTTCTCTTTAGTAGGAATACTGGAAAACCTTAATGTTTCTCAAAGGGGAAAGTGATTTGGCTGTCAGATAACTGTGTCCAAGCTAATTGACATACAAAAGTCCATTGTTTCAATGATAAGTACTGAATTATGTTAGACAAAGATCAGAATGCTGCTTATAACTTCCCAATGGATGCTAAAAATAGCTGGGATCCTGCTGTTTCAGTATGTGGAGCAGGGGTGAGGAGACTGAAAAAATAATTGAGCTGAGGGCCACTCAAAATCAGTCAAGGTCTAATTCAATAAATAGAAGCTAAGTGTAGTGGGTTTATACAAAGAAAGAAAAAATAGAAATTACTTTCTATATTGGCTATTAAAATGAAAGACACTGAACATAAAACTCTAGTCAAGAAATACAGCAAAATATAAAACCACATACTGTAAGATTTTGATTATCTGGAGCCCTTTAGAAAGCAGCTGATGGCTGACTTTTCTATATAGCTCGGGATTTATATTCTCAAGCAATGAATTTTTAGGACTTTAAATGGAAATCTCTCTAAAATAAATCACACTGTTTTGTGCATTCTTAAACAGAGTGTGAAGAACGTATTGTTCTTCCTGACTTGGGATTTCAATTAAGTGTTTTTAATATCAACTATTATTTGGCCCTGTGTTAAGACAATGCATGCATGCGTGCTAAGTTGCTTCAGTCGTGTCCGACTCTGTGGCCCTATAGACTGTAGCCCGCCAGGTTCCTGAGTCCAAGGGCTTCTCCAGGCAAGAATACTGGAGTGGGTTGCCATGCCCTCCTCCAAGGAATCTTCCCGATCCAGGGATCGAACCCACGTCTCTTACATCTCCTGCATTGGCAGGCGGGTTCTTCACCACTAGCTCCACCTGGGAAGCCTATGACGCCCTCAAAGTCAGCTTAGACACATGGGACTGTTTACATCTATATTAGTCCCAGATTTCTGTGTTTGTCAATATTTTATCTCACTATCTGCTGTCACTTCTCACTGCTGTCCTATGTCCATCTTAAGTGGACATGACACTTCTTCCCTCATTATTGCTTTCAGTGATTGGTAAATCCAATTCAAGTTTGTTAAAGCTATTTGTAAACTAGGAGTAAATTGATACTGAATGAACATTTGAGGGTTTGAGAAGAAAAGATATGAGCCTTAGTGATTGAACTTTATGGATACATTTTAGGGACTTTCCTGGTGGATAATAAGTGGATAATAAGAATCTGCCTGCCAATGCAGGGGACGTGGGTTCAATCCCTGGTCTGGGAAGATTTCACATGCTGTGCATCAACTAAGCCCATGTGCCATGCCTACTGAGCCCGAGCACCTAGAGCGTGTCTTCTGCAACACAGGCAATAAGAAGCCTGAGCACCACAGCTAGACAGTAGCCCCCACTCCCTGCAACTAGAGAAAGCCTGCACAGCAAGAAGACACAGAACAACCAAAAAAAAAAAAAAGATATTTTATTCAGAGATTTATTTATTTATACTTTGTGAAAGTGAAATTTGCTCAGTCATGTCCGACTCTTTGTGACCCCATGGACTATACAGTCCATGGAATTCTCCAGGCCAAAATACTGTGGTGAGTAGCCTTTCCCTTCTCCAGGGGATCTTCCCAACCCAGGGATCGAACCCAGGTCTCCTGCATTGCGGGCAGATTCTTTACCAATTGAGCTATCAGGGAACTCCATTTATACTTTGCTGGTCCTCAACTGTATCTGGTTATTAGTTGATGTGTGATACACTAAAACTTTTTATAAACTATAAAGTACCGTACAAACAGAAGGTAGTGTGGATATCTTTAGAGTCTTTTGTACAACCTGGCCCATAGCCATGCCCAGTCCTTTAAGACCCTGAACTGATCATGCTTGTCTGTGTACTGGTGGTCAAGTTATTATGATGTGACTGAGCAAACACAGAGAGATGGCGCCGGGAGCGGATCTTATACTTGGGGCCTCTAGTTGGCTGATGATTACTTGTGCAACAAGCACATCAGGCCACCTTGGCTACCAGCCTGTCCCAGTCAGGGTTACTGGTCCTGCCAGATGGGTGAGATGTGCTGCCAGGCAGAGCTCTGTGGCCTCTGCAGGCTGTGGGAATGGGGGCCAGCTTCTTTTACCTCGAGCAGACTTAGGGTTTATCTCAGTTTACTATACAAATATTATCCCTTTCTCTGTGTGTCCTGGTGTGAAAAAAAAAAAAAGTGTCAAGCAGGGCTGGTATTAGGTAGCTATACTAGATTGCAAGGCGCCAGGTTCACGGGTATGGATGGCTCATGCTTTCCCCAACCTGCTATCTCCTGGCAATGCTTTGTTCTTGTCACAGTAATGGGGACATCAATGTAATTGGGTGATCCAAGAGGACACTGTCACTAACTCACTGACCCAGCCCTCTGTGAGACAATGAAGCTGGTCTGAAAATGTGGGAATTGTTTAAAATGAAGTTCATTCATTCAACATGTATTTATTGACTACAGACGCTGTGATAAGCTCTGGAGACACAACGGTGGGGGGCATAGGTCCCCTACCCCAATGAACCTGAGAGGGAGACAGGTGTGTGATGACATGATGAAGGAAAGCCTACCACAGTTCTGACCTTCATAAGGGGTCACCTGTCCTTCCTTTATCTCCCAACCCAAACAGGAGATGACAACAACATCCCATGGCAGGTCTGAATTCCTGGGTTATATAACTGCTTATTGGGACTCTCCTGGTGGTGCAGGTGGTTAAAGAATCTGCCTGTAATGCAGGAGACCCAGCTTCGATCCCTGGGTCAGGAAGCTCCCCTGGAGAAGGGAATGGCTACCGTGTATTCTTGCCTGGAGAATCCCATTGACAGAGGAGCCTGGCCAGCTATAGTCCATGGGGTCGCAAAGAGTTGGACACGGCTGAGCAAATAAGAACATGACAAGCTCGTAACCGCTTATTACGCCACTGAAGAATTACGGGTTCTTGAAGTTGCTAGTCTGGCCAGACTACCTGCAGGCCTCTAATTCCAGTCTCTGATGGCCCCCAGGGCATCCAGCACAACGGACCACAGAGCAGGAGGGCAGGTGTAAGGCTGGCTCCTGCCACACCGCAGCGGCAGCCGTGAAGTCAGGGAGGAAGCAGGGCACAGCGCGGCAGTTTTCCCCTGAGCCAAACACCGTCACAAAGAGTTTGTCAAGCCTGAAAACTGCATTCTGAATTAAGCTGAGATTTTTTTGATGTTGAGAACAATTTGGAGTGGGACAGTGTGATCCAACTAAACTTGAAAAAATAATCTTAGTCAACCATTAGGATAATAAATTTTGACCTACAAGAATAGGAGGAAACCAAATAAGTAAACAAAGTCAGTCCAATGATAGCATTCTCAGTGCCTCACTTTACAAATCCAGGAATATTTTCAGCTTCAAAAATAAAAGTATGTTTACGTACAATTCGAAGGTTGGAGTTTCCTTCTTAAAATGATTTGAGATTTTGTCCGGTTAAAACCTGAGGGCTTTGTTCCTGTGAATACCTAAACTCTTTTGATGAAGCTGGGGTTTATCCTTTCTGTCCAATAATAAGGACAACTAATGGTAATTAATAATTTGCTGGGGACTATGCCAATAGTTTATAAGAATTATCTCTTGTTAATCTGAACTATAGGACATTTTTCAGTGAGTCACATTTTATATTGCTTTAGTGTTTCTCACAAACATTTTATTGCATGATAAAAAATTAAAGGGATACAAGAGAAAGAAAAATGGGCTATCTCTTAATACATGTGTGGCAGCTCTGTTGTCTTGGTGATTATCTGAAGCTCAAGAATTACTTGTGTGAACATGATCGTCATTCCTTCGAGACCAGGTATATTTTGAAGAGTTCATGTGATTCAAGGACAGAAGCTGTGTTTGTTATAAATTTGAATTCCTTCTTTGTACTTTACAGAACTCTATAACGTACCAGCAATGAATCCCCATATTGAGAAAAATGGGGATACTCTGGCTGTGAGGAGGTTTCTTGAGGCAAAGATTTGCAGACATCCCAAGCAGAATTTTGTGATTTTTTTTTCCAGTAAAGGTTCCTGTCTGCCAGTAAAGTTTCAGATATCTGGAACATCTGAAGTACAGGCACTCCTGGGTTAATGAATATTCCAAATTCAAGTAATTAAAGGGTTGTGTTGAAAACAGGAAGTCTCCTCAGGGGCCTGGAGACCAGAAAGCAATTGTTCGGCTCTGCCTTTCCTCCTCCCAGGGCAGCCAGCTCACTGGGCTCCAGTCCCACCAGCCTCCTTCAGATCATACACTGAGCCTTCTCATGCCCCAGGGCCTTTGTACCTGCTGCCCTTTCCACCTAGAAGAAGGTACCCCAGCTCTTTTAAAGCCTGATTATTATCATTCTCTAGGTCTTAGCTCAAAAATCAAGATGCTTTCCTTGATTCCCTTATCTAAGGCCAAGTGAAGGCATTTATTCTAATCTTTAATTATCCTGTATGTTTACTCGTTTACCATCTGACTCCTTTCATCTTCACATAAGATCCATGACAACAGGGCCTGGGTCACGTTCACGACTGTATCCTCACTGCCCAGTAGTGCTCAGCACAGTCATTGTTTGTTGCTATTTAGTTGCTCAGTCGTGTTCGACTCTTTGCGACCCCATGAACTGTAGCCCACCAGGCTCCTCTGTCCATAGGATTCTCCAGGCAAGAATACTGGAGTGGGTTGCCATTTCCTTCTCCAGAGGATCTTCCTGACACAGGTATCAAACTTGCATCTCCTGCATTGGCTGGCAGATTCTCTACTGCTGAGCTACCAGGAAGCCCACAGAGTCATTACTTCATGTATATTGAGTGAATGAAAGAATGGATGAATGAGTAAATTAATCAGTAAGTAAATGAATAACATGGAATTTAGCTATTTTAACAAGATGGGGAATTATGAAACATCACATAAGCCATCCTACATTTATATTTTTGTTTCTCTGAAAGATGCCTGCACCGAGCATGCAACTTGTAAGTAATCGATAGATTATGTGTAAGGGTGAAAATGTACTTTTTAGGGCATAAAAAGTAAGAATAACACTATGGAGATATTAAATTTGCCTCTGAAGAAGTATAAGGAAAGACTGTTTGCCTTGAATAATCTCTAAGCAGATCTGAAAATATTCCATCTATCAAAATCTCATCACCCATCACTGTTTCCCACTCCTGATACAACTTCTCCTGAGAAAATAGAAATGTCCACCCACATTCCTGATTGCTTCATGCTTCCGGCAAAACTGGGGGTGGACAAGCAGGAGAGAGAGTGCATTGAGGAGGTCTTAAAAAGCCTCCTTTGCTGCTGCTGCTAAGTCACTTCAGTCGTGTCCAACTGTGTGTGACCCCATAGACGGCAGCCCACCAGGCTCCTCCGTCCCTGGGATACTCCAGGCAAGAACACTGGAGTGGGTTGTCATTTCCTTCTCCAATGCATGAAAGTGAAAAATGAAAGTGAAGTTGTTCAGTCGTGTCCTACTTTTAGCGACGCCATGGACTGCAGCCTACCAGGCTCCTCTGTCCATGGGATTTTCCAGGCAAGAGTACTGGAGTGGGGTGCCATTGCCTTCTCCGAAAAAGCCTCCTTTAAGACCCCCTAATTCCATGGTCTGTTTAAGGCAGAAATTCCTACCTTAGGCTTTTGAATCTGTAGAAAGCTACAGCTGACATAGTTAACTGTTGTCTACTAGGAAATGAAGTAAACACATAAAATGCTAATTTGATGGATAGAGGAAGGAGGATATTTATTATGAGCAGACCAGAGCTGCCTGCAGGCTGTGAGAGAATAGGGGTTTCTGGAAGAGGGAGAAAAGACTGGAGGAGTTAGAAAGGGGAAAACAAAGTCCTCTGGTCCTGAGACCCTCCCCATCCAGAGACTCAGAGGCTGGAGTGCATGTAGGGGGTTAGAGGGAACAGACAAGAGCTGCAGATGGGAACGTTCTGCAATCAATGCTCCTAAACCCATTTGTGGCAAAGCTATTGGAATTCTCCAGGGCATAAGAATAGGAGAAGCTCTGTGGCCCAGAGCTGAAAGTGGCTTCAATTGTGTAGAGAGAAAGATGTTGGTGATGCTTAAAGGTTCTTGTGTCAACCTAAGAGTAAGCAGGAAACTGACTCCCTGCCACTGAGACCCATCCCCAGGTCTTGGGGATACATTTTGGATTAAAATCTTACCAACATAATCTTCAAAGACTTGTCGTCTCTTCTAATATGCCCTAAGTACCACTTAAGGGGCAGCAGGTACCACAGAGCTCCAGAGAAAGAAAAGTGCACTTCTGGTTGTGGGCCAGAAAGGCTTCAGGAAAGAGCTGGCTCTGAGGGACACACAGACCTTTGGTAGATAGAAAGGCATTGGGGGAGGGGGGCTAAAACAGCAAGAGCAGAGATACAGAGGAAGAAGCGACAGAAAGCAATGTAAGGGCTAGATGTTGATGTGGAGATCTGCTGTGTTTGGATGGGAGGAGAGGAAGAAGTCCAGAGGCCACTGCCCACCATGGAGGGACAGAGCGATTTCAGGAAGGAAAAGAGTGAAAAAATAGAGGCTGAGTGAAAAAAGGAGACATGCTTGAAAACTATTGCCTTTGCCAAAGATTTGTGGGTCTTACATCCTCTGAGTGAGGTAATCATGTATTTACCAACTGATACTTGTTGAATTCCTAATATGTTGCCAGGTACTGTTCTAGCTTTGGGGAGAAAGCAAGGGTTGTTAGAGAAAATAACAAAAGTCCCTTTCTCCATGAAGTCTGGATTCTAGTGGGAAACATAGATAGTAAACAAGTAACAGAGTAAGTCAGAAAGTGGTAAGAACTACAGAGCAGGCCAGGGCCTGAGGTGTCGGGTACAGTCAGTGGCATGGGGACCACTGTATCTCATGCCTGGAAAAGCAGACGTCTCCTTCCCAAGAATTCACTTACTCATTCATTCATTCATCATTTATTCATTCCCTGTGCTGCTGCTTTTTTTTTTTTTTTGCCAGATATTGTTCTAGGCACTGAAGCAGAGCTATATAAAAGACAAGCAAAATCCATCTCTTCAGGAGCTCATGGCCCAGTAAACATGCAGCAGATAAAGAAATAATATAATTGTGTCGATCAGTGTGATGAGAAAAATAGCAGAGCAATGGGGTAAAAAGTGATGGGGGTAGTGAGGAGATGGCTAACAGAGAAAGGATGAACCATGCACTGATGGGTGAAAAATATTCCAGAAGAGAGGAAAGCAAGGGCAGAGGCTCAGGACAGGCTGAGTTTTGAGTGTCATGGAAGTAAGTTCATGGGTTGTGACATTTTTGCTCTCATCTCCCCTTGGCTTCTTTTCCTTCTCTTTTAAATACACTCTACTTCTCCCTAAGTGTTAGTCGCCAGTCAGGTCTGACTCTTTGAGACCCCATGGACAGTAACTCCTCTGTCTATGGAATTCTCCAGGCAAGAAGACTGGAATGGGTAGCCATTCTCTTTTCCAGGGCATCTTCCTGACCCAGGGATCAAACCTGGGTCTGCTGCGTTGTAGGCAGATTCTTTACCATCTGAGCCACCAGGGAAGCCCCACTTCTCAGTAAAGACCTGCATAAATCAGGGCATCCTCTTACTACCAGTGAGGAGACAGTGTGACATCTGGGGGAAAAAACACTGGGGGTTAGCTAGTAAACCTGCCTTTGTGTGGGCTTTTCCTGCCTTTGTTTTCTCATCTGCACAATCAGGGTTGGAGTCCATGTGTTCCAGTCTCTTGTTCACATGCTTCCACCCTTTCTAATAAAAGAGGCACCAATGAATGCTCTTAAGAGGGAAGGAAGGGAACTTTCTGCGCCCTGCCTGGCTGGCTTCCCCCACACCTTCTGGGTCCTCTCCAGTTCCCTGGCTACGTGTAGTGATCACAGAGGGGAGAATTCTGTTGGACTGCCTCAGGGCCTGTGGCACAGAGTCGAAAGCTTTGCTAATGTACATGGTAGTGATCAGCAAAGGACAACTGGACAGTTGACTGGTACCCAGGGAGAGGCACAGAAATTTGAAAGCTAGGAGCTGGAAATAGTCAATCTGGGGTCCCAAGAGGTGACTTCTCAGTGCACACAGCAGGGGCATATTGGTGACAGGCAGGGGAATCCCTTCATGACTACAGGCACCATTAGCGGGTTCGGTTTCATTGGGTTTCCCCCGAGCCCTGACTACGCACCGCGGCGCAGACCAGGAGTTCTAACCCGGGAGCCTGGTCTGCAGCGCTGGTGCCTGGTGCCATGTCATGGCTTCATGGAGTGGAGCCTGGAGCTTTCACAGACGAAGAACTGAGGCTCAGGCTGAAGGAGGGACTTGCTCAGTTAGGCAGTAGTTGCACAAAACCTTGAGCAGAGCTTTCCTGATATATAAGGGAATCTTAAGGGAAGAGAGTTAAACTGAAAGAAGAGGTAGAAGGATCTTAAACATCCAAAGACAGTGCAGCCCATGATGGAGACTTTCACCCTGATTGCCCAGAAGGATCACCAGGAGAGCTTTTAAAACTCCCAGTGCCCAAGGCTTACCCCCAGGTCACTTAAAACAAACCTCTGGGGTGGAGTCCAGCCATCAGTATTTTTTAAAGCATCCCAGATGGCATCCATGCATCACCAAGGTTGAGAAGCACCGTCTAATGGCAAATTCAGAGACAGCTCTTAAAATTAAAAATGCAATAATTTAGGAACTCTCTAAAAAAACAACAACAACAAACTGATAATTTGCTCCTTTTTCATTTTCTGGTCAATTCAGAGCAGTCGTTTTTCAAGATAAAAACCTGGGTTAAGTGGGTGTAAAAGCAGGAATGAAATTTGAAATAAATTACTAAGTGAGAAATAAAAGCCATGAATAATGTAAGAAGGAGAAGAGCTGGAAGAACTAGGGCAGGAAGCAAAGCCAAGAAAAGATAATAGGGAGAGGTCACTCGGGGAAGCTCTGTGGGTCTGAATACCAATGGAAGGAGGAAAGCTAGTGAGCGGGTCCTGCCTTTTGAAACTTTGGAGCCATAAGCACCTTGGATACCTGAGGGAGCTCAGCCCTTACAGATGATTGACAAGCAGGGGAGCTGTAAAGAGCAGTGGAAACACAGTGACACTAGCTTCAGCCTTTGCTCAGCTCAGAGGTTCCGCTGGGCGAAGTGTATCAGAATCCTTGGGGGAGGAAGAGGGGCGAGGGGCCTTGACAGCTTGAAGAGCTCAGTGATTTGACACACTCCTCCCCCTCCTGCTCTTCTCTCCTCTGTCCCTCCACTGAGGATCACTGTCCCAAAAGGCTCCCCTGGAAGCCCCAAACATTCAGGAGGTTTGTGATTAGCACCTTGTTTGCACTTTCCTGGTGGCTCCCTGGATCACCAAGCCGGTAGGGGTGGCAGATAATGATTTCAAGTCATGGTCACTCAAGAAACGACTTTTAGTCTCCATCATGGTTCCAACAGAACCTCCCAAAGGGAGGAACATTAGTCACTGTTCTTTGATCAACAAACAATAAATTCTCTGAGCAGATTTGCTTCTGACGGATTCCCAGCAAGCTCAGGCTGTAGAGTTTCATAAATTCCAGGTATTTTTATGAAATGGTAGTCATTTATTTGCTTTATGGTTTCAGGATAATCCTTTTTCTCTTAGCCAAAGTGCAAAGAAGAGAGGGTTTCCTAATGTAAGATTCACTTGTCTGGATTGGTGATTCATCAGCAATTAATTATGGCTGAAAGTTGAGATGATGCATGCAATTGCCAGGTATTTGGGGACAATTGAAAGTCACTGAGTTTTGTAAATGACCTTGATGAAATTGCTGAGCTGGGGCAAGACAATTTACGTATTTGAATCAACTTTGTTGTCAGGCATTGCAAGAGTTAATGTGCGTTGTGTGTGGTTCCCTACGTCAACCTCTGTGACCTGCAGAAAATCTTCTTGAGAAGATAGAGTTTAGATTAAGAAGTACTCATTATGCTAGCAGAAGACCTTGTCCCCAAGTCTAGAATATATAGTTATCCCTTGTCTCTAAGTCTAGAACATGTGAATAGTTACTACATGAATCTGGCTGAAAAGGAAAAGTCTACATGGAAGATTTGTCTACCTCCTTGGTATATTTTTATTCATTGTCAAGTGGCATCTTTCTCTGCTGTGTAATGTGCTATTGCTATGGACCCGAATGTTCACATCCCCACAGATGCATATGTTGAAACCTTGCCCCCAAATGGGATGGTATTAGGAAGTGGGGCCTTTGGGAGGCAGTTAGGATTAGAGGCAGTCCTGAGGTTAACTGTCATGAATGAGATTAGCATCCTTAGAGGGGTCATGAGAGAACTGGCTTCCTCTCTCTGCTCTCTGCCATGTGAGGATGAAACAAGTCAGCACTCCAGAAGAGGAGCCTCACCCGAGTCCAGGCAGTCTGGCACCCTGATCACAGACTGCAAGGCTCCAGGTCTGTGAGAAATTTATTTGTTGTTTATAAGCCAACCAGTCTATTGACTTTGTTATAGCAGCCTGAACTAAAACAGGTACATTCTAGAATGTTCTAAAAGCACTGACTGGAAAGGCAGATACTATTATCAAAGTGTGGTTAAACAGATATCAACACCTTCAGTGATTCACAGAGTTACTATGGTTTCCTAAAGAAAGGGGGAAAAAAGTTCCAAATTGGCAGATTGGCATAAATGATGCATAATGAGATATCCTTTTGATTGCCTAGCTTAGCAAATGGGTGCCTTTGATGTGAATGTGTGTAAACGTGCTTTTGACACCTGTGTGCAAATGCATAAAGCAAATATTGTGATGCCAGGCTCAGCAGAAATTGCCACAGACACAAAAAATTCCCAAACAAACATTTAGCCTAACAACTCTACCAAACTAATCACTCTGTTCCCACTGACTCATCTGAAACAGGAGGAGATCTCTTTTGTCTGAACAGAACTAGTCATGCTTCCCTTCTGCATGGTTACATCTCTGACAGAAGCTCCTTTGGGCCTAACCCACTTCTTTAAGCATGGCTAATGTTGTGTACTGGTTAATGGGAAAGGAATATCACGTACCTCTTAAAAAAAAGGACAAGGTTGGGAAAAGGAGAAACAGTCACAAGTCATTCAATTGGCAGCTGGGAGAAAAGTAAGCCATAGGCTCAGCAGTTGAGTCTGTCACTGACCTCTGGGCTCATTCAGAAGATCCTGGCAAGAAACATGCTCATTGACCAGATGTTCAGACTCCCTGAAGCTACCCAACCCAAAGTCAAGCCATGTTCTAGGAGTCCCAGTGATAGCTGCTAAACAGATTCTAGCTGGGCAAGATCATGCCTTAAGGAGAAATAATGTGAGTTGGCAACCTTTTGGATAAAGGACCGGATATAGACATTTTAGTATGGATGAGTGAAAGGTGAACATGTTCACCAGTTACAAAGTATGATTTATAGAGGCAGACTAGCATGGTGATTATGAACATGGACTCTAAAGCCTTAATTTATATGCCAGTTCCAACACTTCCTTGCTGGATGACCTTGATTGAGCAAATTACTAAACCACTCTATGCCTTAGTTTATCCATCTATAAAATGAGGATAATAATAGAACTCAGGGCTTCCCAGATGGTACAATGGAAATCAGCCTGCAATGCAGGAGGTGCAAAAGACCTGGATTTGATCCCTGGGTTGGGAAGATCCCCTGGAGAAGGAAATAGCAACCCACGCCAGTTATTCTTGCCTGGAGAATTCTATGGACAGAGGAGCCTGGCAGGCTACAGTCCTTGAGGTCACAAAAGAGTCGGACACATTTTAGTGACTAAACACAATACTAGAACTCAGTGTTGTAGCTTGGGTGGTCCTATAGCAGATCCTGGGGAAAGAACTAGGGTGCAGGTGATAATTTCAGATGAGATCCCAGGAGGCACAAGTGAAGGAGGAAGGCAAGTGAAATGGAGAGAAGGTCATGAAGAGACATCAAAGAGGGGGTCATCCCTGAGGGCAATGGGCATAACCATGCTGGGACCTTTGGAGGTTCTGTGTAAGGTGGGATGACCAGGATGTTTACAACGGACAAGTAGTCCTCACTGTCCATCCTCACGGGACTGTCCACTGGTACTGCAGGAGTAATCGGGTTGGAATGGGAGCATATGAGCAGGGCAAGAGTCTCTGCCACACTGCTGTGAAGGTGTTAGTTGCTTCAGTCATGTCCACCTCTTTGCGACACCATGGACATGGTGTCCCCAACACCTGGTTGGGGAACTAGGATCTCACATGCCATAGATGTGATCAAAAAATAAATAATTGATGCAAAAATAAAATCCATGATGAACAGAAATGTTGGGAAGCATGTAGGCAAATTATAGGCAGTGGCCGCTCCCATTTGATAAGGCTGTGAGTTAGCACTAAGAACTGCATTAGCTGATGGCAGTGATGTAGAGTAACTCTAGGAAAGCTGAGGGCACAGGCTATCAGATAAAGCTTCAGTTCAGTTCAGTTCAGTTGCTCAGTTGTGTCCAACTCTTTGCGACCCCATGAACTGCAGCACGCCAGGCCTCCCTGTCCATCACCAACTCCTGGAGTTCACTCAAACCCATGTTCATTGAGTTGGTGATGCCATCCAACCATCTCATCCTCTGTCATCCCCTTCTCCTCCTGCCCTCAATCTTTCCCAGCATCAGGGTCTTTTCCAATGAGTCAGCTCTTCGCATCAGGAGGCCAAAACTTTGGAGTTTCAGCTTCAACATCAGTCCTACCAATGAACACCCAGGACTGATCTCCTTTAGGATGGACTGGCTGGATCTCCTTGCAGTCCCAGGGACTCTCAAGAGTCTTCTCCAGCACCACAGTTCAAAAGCATCAATTCTTCGGCGCTCAGCTTTCTTTATAGTCCAACTCTCACATCCATAAATGACCACTGGAAAAACCATAGCCTTGACTAGACAGACCTTTGTTGGCAAAATAATGTCTCTGCTTTTTAATATGCTGTCTAGGTTGGTCATAACTTTCCTTCCAAGGAGTAAGCGTCTTTTAATTTCATGGCCGCAGTAACCATCTGCAGTGATTTTGGAGCCCAGAAAAATAAAATCAGCCACTGTTTCCACTGTTTCCCCATCTATCTGCCATGAAGTGATGGGACCGGATGCCATGATCTTAGTTTTCTGAATGTTGAGCTTTAAGCCAACTTTTCCACTCTCCTCTTTCACTTTCAAGAGGCTCTTTAGTTCTTCTTCACTTTCTGCCATAAGGGTGGTGTCAGCTGCATATCTGAGGTTATTGATATTTCCCCCGGCAATCTTGATTCCAGCTTATGCTTCCTCCAGTCCAGTGTTTCTCATGATGTACTCTGCATATAAGTTAAATAAACAGGGTGACAATATACAGCCTTGATGTACTCCTTTTCCTATTTGGAACCAGTCTGTTGTTCCATGTCCAGTTCTAACTCTTGCTTCCTGACCTGCATACAGCTTTCTCAAGAGGCAGGTCAGGTGGTCTGGTATTCCCATTTCTTGAAGAATTTTCCACAGTTTATTGTGATCCACACAGTCAAAGGCTTTGGCATAGTCAATAAACTGTATTTAGTGTGTTCAGAGTTTTTATGGGGGCATGGTAATTAAGCACAAATAATATGCTGATTATATGAACTACTATAATTTGTATTACTTTTACATAATACAACCAAATAATAGTATTGCTCTTCTCACACTGTTAGTCCTGCAGGATCCAAAACTAGGAAGATATTGGCTGTTTATCCTAATAGGGTTCAATCATCACAACCAACTGTGTTCAAGGATGAGGGCCCTGAATTATATCCCATGTAGTGTGGGCTTCCGTCATTTACAAACTTCCTGACTTTGAATTCCACTCATTTTCACCCTGCAGGTCTCTCCCAACTGCTCCAATCCATGGAGCTCACTTTTCCATGGAGCTCACATTCGCATGGGGTTTTAAAGCATATCTCCTTTTCCTGAGTGTTCTGGCTGCTGATGGCCTCTGACTGGGAAGGGGGCCACAACCTTGTTACCATGTTACCTTGTTGGTAACTTCTTATTGGGACTGATCTTCTGTCAGGGATCACTAACTGAGGAGATCCTGGAGCTTTAGCATCTGAATACAGATGGTTGGAAGGTGAAGGGTTGGTCTTCACGAGAAATAGGCAAATGAAAAGACAGAGCTCATACAAGCTGGTTCTTGTTTCCAGGATCCATCAGCAAAAACCTGGGCAACAATCTTTGGCACAGATCAGGAGCTGTAAAAATAAGCCCCTGACTACTTCCAGAGGCTGGAGGAATGACATAGAATGGGAAGAGGAGGAAA
The DNA here is from genome assembly GCF_910594005.1 of Cervus elaphus. NCBI lineage: Eukaryota > Metazoa > Chordata > Mammalia > Artiodactyla > Cervidae > Cervus > Cervus elaphus. Next base: position 41,468,451 of record NC_057821.1, on the reverse strand, counting down.
CAGCCATGCCTCCTACTTAACCTTGCCAGGCACCCATGTTACTAATGCAATCTTCACAGGCATTTCTAGACAACAGTATGTGTCTCAGTCAAAATGCTTTTGCTTGCAAAAAAGAGAAACAAAACCAACTGGAAGTGGCTTAAACTACCAGGAAATTTAGTGTTCCACAAAGAAAATGTCCAAGACCACTAAATTCATCACTTTGAAAAAATGTCATCAAAGATGCAGATTCGATTCTGCCACCCTGGGTGTATCGTCATGCTTGGGCTCACTCTCCCCATGGATTAAGATGGCTGCTGCCTCTTTGGGCAGACACAGACACATCAAAAAGAAGAGACTGCGTATTCCTAAATCCTCTTTTCAGAGTGAGGAAACCTTTCCCAGAAGCCCCCCAGAACATCTTCTCTCTCAACTGATTGGTCACAATGGACCACAGCTCAGTCCTAAATGATCCATGGGCAAGAAAAGTAGGAGCACTGAAGTTAGCTTAAATGAGTCAGGATTTGCCCCTGGAGCTGGGCTAGGGTTGGGATCAACCTCCCCCACGTCACCTGAGGGAGAAATAAATCCTAAACCAAATTTTGAGCTCTGCCAACAAGGAAGCAGGTGGATGGAATGTTACCTGACAACTGACATTAGGAGTCTAGAGACATCATGAAGGCCTAACTGATACTAGGTAGAACCAGTGGTAAAGAACCTTCCTGCCAATGCAAGAGACACGGGTTCATCCCCGGGTCTGGAAGATCCCCTGGAGTAGGAAAAGGAACCCACTCTAGCATTCTTGCCTGGGAAATCCCACGGACAGAGGAGTCTGGTGGGCTATAGTCCAGAGGGTTGCAAAATCGTCAAGACACAACTGAGCATGCACCTGATACTCTTTTACTTCCTGCAGCCTTTCCTACTTATCTGAAGGTGGTTAAAACCTTTTCATATGTCCCAAGGCTTTTAATCCACAAATTCAAATGAAAAGCACAAAATACGAACGTAACTGGAAAATATAGGAGTTGGATGTTGTTGTTCAGTTGCTCAGTTGTGTCCGACTCTCTGCGACCCCATGGACTGCAGTACTCCAGGCTTCCCTGTCCTTCACCATCTCCCAGAGCTTGCTTGAACTCACGTCCATTGAGTCAGTGATGCCATCCAACCATCTCATCCTCTGTCATCCCCTTCTCCTCCTGCCTTCAATCTTTCCCAACATCAGGGTCTTTTCAAATGACTCAGTTCTTCGCATCAGGCGGCCAAAGTATTGAAGCTTCAGCTTTAGCATCAGTCCTTCCAATTAGTATTTAGGGTTGATTTCCTTTAGGATTGACTGGTTTGATCTCCTAGCAGTCCAAGGGACTCTTAAGGGTCTTCTCTAACACCACAGTTCAAAAACATCATTTCTTTGGTGCTCAGCTTTCTTTATGGTCTAACTCTCACATCCACAAATGACTTGGAAAAAACATAGCTTTGACCATATGGACCTTTGTCAGCATAGTGATGTCTCTGCTTTTTAATACACTGTGTAGGTGTGTCATAGATTTTCTTTCAAGGAGCAAGTGTCCTTTAATTTCATGGCTGCAGTCACCATCTGCAGTGATTTTGGAGTGATGAGTTTCCACTCTCTGTGCCCATTATGGTGAAGAGACTATAATTCATTGTGTCTGTAGCAAGGAGCACAGACAGTTATTTCCTGTCTTCCCAAGCTTCCCATGTGCCCATCTTGTGGGGAACCATGATGAGACACACTCAGTTCAGTCATGCATCCCAAAGAAGTCTGGCTGATTCTGGTCTAAATGATTCCACCCCCAGGCTGCTTGGGTACCTAGTCTTGGTCCCAGTTCTTGATAGCATCTTTTTTGAGTGAATTTATCCAAATCTAATAACCACACATACACCTGCCCCTTAAATCTGAGCTATTGCTTTTCTCCTGCATTTTTAGTTATAGCATCTCCATTAGACAGCATGTTAAAAAGCAGAGACATTACTTTGCCAACAAAGCTATGGTTTTTCCAGTGGACATATATGGATGTGAGAGTTGGACTATAAAGAAAGCTGAGCACCAAAGAATTGATGCTTTTGAACTGTGGTGTTGGAGAAGACTCTTGAGAGTCCCTTGCACTGCAAGGAGATCCAACCAGTCCATCCTAAAGGAGATCAGTCCTGAATATTCATTGCAAGGACTGATGTTGAAGCTGAAGCTCCAATACTTTGGTCACCTGATGCGAAGAAATGACTCATCTGAAAAGACCCTGATGCTTGGAAAGATTGAAGGCAGGAGGAGAAGGGGATGACAGAGGATGAGATGATTGGATGGCATCACTGACTCAATGGACATGAGTTTGAGTAAACTCTGGGATTCAGCGATGGATAGAGAGGCCTGGCGTGCTGCAGTCCATGGGGTCGCAAAGAGTCGGACACAACTGAGTGACTGAACTGAACTGAACTGATCTCCATTCTCCTTACCAGTGTCAAGTTCCAGAAGACACTTCTCTCCTTTATCTTTAACCAAATAACAGTCTACAGATGAGTTTAATATCTCTTGTTGTTTTATCACTATGGTTTCACTTTCGGTTGAATTTATCATTTCCTCTTATACCTTCTTTTCTTAGGCTCACATTTCCTGCTTCCCCCACCAGTCAACTCCTGTCCTGAGACCCATAATCCCCGCTGCTCAGTTTTTGCCAATCATCATCTATCTATTCGAAAGGAACATCCATCAAGCTCACATTTCCGTCAACATGCAAAAGATAACCTATGTGTCTACAAACACAAAAGAGGAAGTCCCAGATGTACAAACATCTCATACAAATGGCCAATTTGTATTTACACCATCCCCCCGACTCCCATCACCTCGTTTAGTACATATTAAACTAGGAACTGAAACGTGTAAATTCAGCAAATGCTTGGAGAAGTCTTCCAAGTAGAAACCTTAAGTTATTTTCCCTTCTACAGCTGATCCCATTTTGTATCCATGGAAATGGATACTGGTATTTACATAACTTTAAAGGGCTTATAAAGTCCACAAAGGAATCTGTTATCCATATTAAAACTGTATCCTTAGTTCACCTCACTGTGCAAAAGTATTGCAAAATATTTGGTGAAGTTAATTCCCATCTGGCCACCTCCACAATAGCTAACAGCAGCAGGAGAACTTAGAGAAATGAATTGCAGGCTTGCTTGATGATTTATTTGCTGTGTGAGTTTAAGCGAAAGCCTTAACTTTCAATATATATTTGATTTTCAAAATAGGCTTCAGAAGAATAAAAGTGAAAGTAACTGTTCCACTGAGATGTGACACACCATCTCAGGCTTCTTGGAGTCTGCTCTGGTTTTTATTGATTCATAGTACAAGTGTCAGTCGCTCAGTCGTGTCCAAATATTTGCAACCCCGTGGACGGTAGCCCACCAGGATCCTCTGTCCATGGGATTCTCCAGGCAAGAATACAGGAATGGGTTGCCATTCTCTTCTCCAGGGGATCTTCCTGACTTAGGGATAGAACCTAGGTCTTCTGCATTTCAGGTAGATTCTTTACTGTCTGAGCCATGAGGGAAGGTTGGGTTATATTTTGCAAATTGTCATTAATAGTGTTTATACATACATGTGTATGTATATAAATATACATATATATATTTATATATATATATAAATATACACACATATTTATATATTACACATAGCTTTTTTATGTGTAAGATCTTTTTTACTCCATTGTGGAAATTACTGTATAGGCTGTAAATGTCTTTCTGTCCTGGATACAAAGAATGAGCTGATCAGGAATGGGGTATTAGAACAGATTTAAAGGCACAGAGACCAGTAGTATGAATGAGCTTATGGAAATACTTGTAACAGTCCCTAAGGGAGTAATTACAGATAGACTTTGAAGCTGCTTAAAAACTGGCAGCATCATAGATTTGTATAATCACCCTAGTAGCTGTACTAGATAAGCCTAATATAGTTCTAGGCACATAAAAGATGTACAGTAACCACTTGTTGAATTGAGCTGAAGCTTAAGAAGGACTGAGGCTTAGTGCATGTAAGAGGGGAGGAGCATCTAACCCTTTTTCAGAAATGAACTAAATTTCAGTGTCCTATTATCCTCTTTAGAGTTTGAAGTCTATTTTCCTAAGGTCAATGCTTAAAGGAGAAGCTAAGTGGGTAGCAGAAGAAGATAAAGAAAGAGTTTATAAAGAAAATATCTCACATTTATAGGGAACTTACTATAGACCAAATATTATGATGATGACTTACCAGGGCATTGGGGGAATAAAATGAAACTCTGAACCTATTAGCTTTGAACTAACTCTGTTCCTTAATTATGAAATTAATTTCTAATGTGTCTTCACAGTATTCCAATATACCTGGGCATTTTAAAATAAAGCAAAGCATTTTAGTTTGCTCTTATACTAGAAAACTCATGATGAAACAATAATGAAGGATTCATTATGTCAATGAAATGTAGGCTGTGGATATAGCCAGACTGATGTTGATTTATAAAGAAAAAAAAATTGATGGGCCAAATTTTAACATGGCTTTGGACATTAATCACAGTAGTCTTGAAAATAATTTATTCCAACCAGCCTGCCATTCTCCTCTGAAACAGGAAGAAGCAGAGTTCTGGGGGCTGAACAGGAGAGAAGGGCTTGCTCATTCATTTATCTATTTAATAAATTTTTGTTGACTTTTATTAAGTGCCATGGGCTATGCTAAGCACAGAGGATACAATAATGACTAAAATTAATTCCTTCCTCCCAAGGAGCTCATGTCTAGAAAGGAACACAAATACATAAACAATTAATGTCTATAGAGTGTGAAAAAATCTTAATGGGGGAATGATCAACTGTAAGGAACCTAAAGGGTAGCATCAAACCTAGTCTTAGGGAGGAAAGGGAGAGATGAGGAGGGCATCTAAAGCAAAGTCCTGAAGAATGACTTAGCAGGGAACCAGAAGCAGGGACAGGAACATTCCAGGAAGAGGGAAAGAACCACCATTAAACAAAGGCCCCGAGATACTGGCTGTAGACAGGAAGAAACAAAAACAATGGTGGAGTCACATGGTGAAATAAGATGTTGATGTGGGCACTCAGGCCATATTCCTAAGGGCAACAGGACAATAACCATTAATCCAAGTGGTATCAATAATTGAAAAGACTGCCAAAAGAACTAGGACATTAGACACATGAAATATGTCTCATGAGGTCTGTGGCATGAAACCCACTACTTTAGACTCGTAACTTGCACTTGTATTACATGGCTGACTGATTGAGTCAAATAAAACACACACTAAAAACTAACGTTTAATGACGTGTTCACGTGTATATAAGTGTGGGCCTATTTACTACAGAGCTGCACAGAAACTGAGCTTAAAGAACTATCATCAACAGTGCTTCTACAGAGTTAAGCCAGTTTTCTTTTTTCACTCTGTTAGCTTCTAAGTATCTATTATCAGTGAAATGTCATTAACTGTTCCTCAGCTCACAGCTCACTGGCAGATTATATACAAGTTAAAAGACAAAAATCCTATATATTATTTCCCAGGATCTGGGGTTCTTCCCATCACTTCACATGCTCCCATGTTGAAATAATTTATGTGTGAATAAATCAAACAAGTGTATTATTGTGTAGTTAAACAGCAGGAGCTTAATAAGGCAGCAAGTAGATTTTCAAACACTAGTTACTTTGGGGAGGAGCATTTTTATGCAAGCGCATGTGCTTTGTCACTCTGTTGTGTCCGACTCTTTGTGACCCATGGACTGTAGCCCACCAGGCTCCTCTGTTCATGGAATTCTCCAGGCAAGAATACTGCAGTGGGTTGCCATGCCCTCCTCCAGGGGATCTTCTTGACCCAGGGATTGAACCCCTATCTGAGCCACCACGAAAACCTCTACATTTTTATGGTGAGACATCAAAAGAACCACAGAGTAAAAGGCTTCTAAGGAAAGGCCAGAGATTATCTGGATTTGTGAAAACAAGAGGGCTTATGTGGTCATTAAAAGGGTTTTGGTTGCTGTCATTTTATATCAGGCTTTCTCTTCTCTTTTTGTGAGTGTTTTTACACTAAGGGGAGTTGTACATTTAGCAATGGAATAAATTGTGCAGCTTATAACAATTATGAACAAAAACAATAAATCAATGGAAATACAGTTGGCAAAGGCTTTACTTCAAAGATTGCCATCTCAAAAACTGCAAGCACAGAAAGATAAATCTTTGTAATTTGCATATTGACTAGAACGAACTTGATTAGGCTGATGGAAGCTACAATGAGACAAGCTTCAGATGATCTAGCCCCAGAAGAACCACAGAAGCCAGGGCCCAGGCCAAAACCAGGATAGCCTTTCTCCCCCCACTCTTAGTTACAGGTTCCATTACTGACCTACTCATGAGGAAGGAGGGCCTTCCATCCCTGATGATCTGAAGTTATGCTGTGAATGATAATCAGTGTCAGCAAGAAACAAATTTTCTTCCCTTTTTGATCATTTCTGCTCAAAGTATGAACTACAGACCAACACTACTAGTATCACTTGGGTATCAGTTAGAAATGCAGAATCTTGGGCCCTATACCGCAGACCTACTGAATCAGAATCTGTATTTTAACAAGAAGCCACGTGGTTTCAACGCTGTGGATGAGCCACCCTAAAGAATCTGAAGCACCCTATGGGACTCTAAGAAGCCACCATCATCCAGCAGAACAGAGCCAGGAATGCAATCTTCACAATGTTCATGACAAGGGTCACCTATTAGATGGATCCAGGTCACTGGGAAGAGTGGAGTAGAAAGGGGAAAATGAAGGGAGAGGAATGTTAGGGCCTCCTGGGAGCACACTGAGGCAGACTCTGAATGAACTGGGAGGTGACTCAGCAGGGTAAGTAATGTTTTGTTCTATTCCTCTAGGCTCTTTTTTATTTGTAGTCAGCCTCTTGTAGAAATGTGTTGCCTACGTGTGTGCTATTTTATGTTATTATAAGGCATGAAGACATCTTTTGAGTTTTCTAAGGGTGTGTTGTTGTTATTGTTTAGTTGCTAAGTTGTGTCCGATTCTTTTGCAACCCCATGGACTATAACCCACCAGACTTCTCTGTCTATGGGATTTCCCAGGCGAGAATACTAGAGTGGTTTGTCATTTCCTTCTCCAGGGGATCTTCCTAATCCAGGGGTCAAACCCACGTCTCCTGCATTGGCAGGCAGATTCTTTACCACTGAGCTACCAGGAAAGCCCTTTTCTAAGGGTAACTTTGCTTAAAAATGTTAGTTAGAACACATACGTTGCTGGCTTTCACTGCTCCCTGCTGCTGCAGGACCAAGTAATAATAGTAGTAGTGTTAGCCACTCAGTTGTGTCTGACTCTTTATGATCTCTTAGACTGTAGTCCACTAGGCTCTTTTGTCCATGGAATTCTCCAGGCAAGAATACTGGAGTGGGTTGCCATTCCCTTCTCCAGGGGATCTTCCCAACCCAGGGATCGAACTCATGTCTCCTGCACTGGAGGCAGATTCTTTACTGTCTGAGCCACCAGGGAAACCAAAGCTCTCCACAGTGTTTTCCCCACAACTATTTGGGAAACTTTCCCAAAGGAATTGCACATGTGCTCCCAAGCTGTTGAGCTGGACTGGACGCTCAGATGGTAAAAAAAAAAAAAATCTGCCTGCAATGCAGAAGACCCGGATTTGATCCCTGGGTCAGGAAGATCCCCTGGAGGAGAAAATGGCAACCCACTCCAGTGTTCTTGCCTGGAGAATCCCATGGACAGAGGAGCCTGGCAGTCTATGGCCCAGGGGTCACAAAGAGTTGGACACAACTGAGCAACTAACACTCCCAAGCTGTTAGTTACCATGTGGCATCTGTAGGACTCCCTGGCTTTTTCTAGGTGGATCTGCCTTTACTAGGGAGAGTTGCTAATGCTGAACATGGGTACGACTTCTGTTGGGTTCTGCTGTGTTTGGAGGGCTTTGGTCCGTGCTGACTGGACCTTCTACCACCATTGCTAGAGAGCTGAAGCCCTCAAGGGTGGGCAGCAACGTGAAGAGGGCACACACTTGGAGAGGTACCAAAAACTCTCACCCTGATACACGACAGAATTTTCAGTTTTTACCCCAAATCTCTCTGAAACCTCCATTGGACCTGGCCTGTGGAGGTCCCTCTTACCCTGAGATTCTTTTTCTATTGAGGTTTAGTTGATTTGCAATATTTTGTTAGTTTCATGTGTACAACCTAGTGACTCAGGGTGGCTTTTTTTTTTTTTTTGGCAGATTATATTCCGTTAGTTTATTACAACTGGGTGTATACTGGGTATACAGTAAGTATTCATTGCTTATCTATTTTATGTATAGTAGTTCGTATCTGTTAACCCCCTACCCTTAATTTGTCCTCCTCCATCAAATTTATTGAGTTGGATTGAGTTCTTTCCTTATCCCTACATGCTAATAGACTTCTGATGGGGCCTCCCCACCAATTTATCTTAAATGCTCAGCTACTTCTTCATCCAAGAGATTCTAAGAAGCTGAAGTTGAAGCTGGGACTCCCACTGAAGTTTATAGTTTACCTATAAACTATATTAGAGAAGAATTCATGCCTCATTATGCTTCTGTTCTCTTTACTGAAGTATTTTTAAGATGCAGTTTTTTTGGTTTTTTTTTTAAGGCATCAGGGTATTTCAAAGAGTTTTCCAGTGCTGCTGTACCAGGGCCACCTCTCACAGTCAAGTCTTCTCTTTGTGGCCCCTCTCTCTTCCTTGCAGTGGGTTCAGGGCCTTGGCCTGCTTTCCTCTCCTCCTGGTGTGACAAGCAGCCTCTGTCCCTTCGTGTTCTGTTTCTCCCAAGACTGACTGCCTACAGGGGAGTAGTTTCCACAAATATCCCACATTCTTGCTGTACCTGAAGACTAATACACAAACCGTGTACATTTTGTTTCGTTGCTAATCCCTTTAGGAAGCAGAGCTGGGAAAACAGAAACTAAAAACATAGCGAAGTTCTAAATTATATAATCTTACAATGTTCTTTCCATTTTACTCTCTGGATATTAAGAATAGTTAACAACAAAAATAACCAAGATTTATTGGGCAACTGCTGTGTGCTAATCTCTCATGAGCATTTTCCAAACATCACAGTTGAAGTAGGCTCTATGATTATCCCTGTTTCACAGAGGAGAAACTGACATTCACAGAAATTAAAACCCTTAGGTAACATCACACAGCTGGTCAGTGGCAGATTCACAGTCATTTTTTTCACCTTCATCATATAATTCTTTTCTATATTCTGTCTTTTAGTTCATTTCTGAAATGGCATCTAGAAGCTCCAATAAACTTTAACAGAGTTGTATTCAATAAGGTTCTTCACCAACTGCTCCCACCCCCATCAACAGCTAGTCAGGGATCTCTATTAGGAACCAACAGTGGTGTCTTATGAGATGTTGATACCTCTTTCATTTAAAAACAAGAGTTCTTTATGAGGCCACCATCACCCTAATTCCAAAACCAGACAAAGATGCCACATAAAAACAAGAGTTCTGTGTTAAATACATTTGGAAAACACTGGGTTAGACAAAATTTGAGAGATTACTTTTCTGAGACAACATAGATATATACGTACATGTATATGTATATATTCACCAAAAACATTTTTTTTCTTTCCTGAATCCTAACTAACACCAGTGACAAATAAACCCATGCTTCTCAAACTTTAGGGACTTCCCTGGTAGCTGAGGTGGTAAATAATCTGCCTGCAATGCAGAAGACCAGGGTTCGATCCCTGGGTTGGGAAGATCCCCTGGAGACAGGAATGGCAACCCACTCCAATACTCTTGCTGGGAAAATCCCATGGACACAGGTATCTGGGGGGCTACAGTCTATGGGCTCATACAGAGTCGGACACAACTGAACACATCAAACCAAGAGCACATCTCAGACTTTAAGATGCAGACATGAATGGGCCAAAGAACTAAACAGACATTTCTCCAAAGAAGACATACAGATGGCTAACAAACACATGAAAAGATGCTCAACATCACTCATTATCAGAGAAATGCAAATCAAAACTTCAATGAGGTACCATTACACGCCAGTCAGGATGGATGCTATCCAAAAGTCTACAAGCAATAAATGCTGGACAGGGTGTGGAGAAAAGGGAACCCTCTTACACTGTTGGTGGGAATGCAAACTAGTACAGCCGCTATGGAGAACAGTGTGGAGATTCCTTAAAAAACTGGAAATAGACCTGCCAAATGACCCAGCAATCCCACTTCTGGGCATCCACACTGAGGAAACCAGATCTGAAAGAGACACTTGCACCCCAATGTTCATCGCAGCACTGTTTATAAAAGCCAGGACATGGAAGCAACCTAGATGCCCATCAGCAGACGAATGGATAAGGAAGATGTCGTACATATACACAATGGAATATTACTCAGCCATTAAAAAGAATTCATTTGAATCAGTTCTAATGAGATGGATTAAACTGGAGCCAATTATACAGAGTGAAGTAAGCCAGAAAGATAAAGACCATTACAGTATACTAACACATATATATGGAATTTAGAAATTTGGTAATGATAACCCTATATGCAAAACAGAAAAAGAGACACAGATGTACAGAACAGACTTTTGGACTCTGTGGGAGAAGGCGAGGGTGGGATGTTTTGCGAGAACAGCATCGAAACATGTATATCATCTAGGGTGAAACAGATCACCAGCCCAGGTTGGATGCATGAGACAAGTGCTCGGGCCTGGTGCACTGGGAAGACCCAGAGGGATCAGGTAGAGAGGGAAGTGGGAGGGGGGATCGGGATGGGGAACACATGTAAATCCATGGCTGATTCATGTCAATGTATGACAAAAACCACTACAATATTGTAAAGTAATTAGCCTCCAACTAATAAAAATAAATGAAAAAAAAAAGATGCAGACATGAGACCTGGGAGTTTGTTAAAATGAAGATTCTGGTTCAGTCAAAATGAAGGTTCTGGGATGGGGCTGCAATACTGCACTTTAACAAGCTCCCAGGTGAAGATGAAGCTGCCAGTCTGAGGACCACACTTTGAATGGTGAGGGCCTAGAATACAGTTTGGTCAGGGCTGGTCATGGAAGACATGCCTGCAGAAGGTTTATATTATAGAACCTCACCAGGAGATACAACTGAGTCAGAATTACAGATGTTCTCTTTGTCTCAAAGCAGCATTTGGCACCTTCAAGGTTCGCTACTGCTCCTCACTATTCCCTCTGGATAATTCTCCACTATACCCCAGTGACCGTTTAGAAGAGATACCTTAAAAAACATACGTGGGAGGTCAGATAGAGCTGTGGCCAACACTTTCAGTGTGAGCCTTAAAGAGGGCTACTGGCTCAGTGGCCTCCCTTATAAATTGGCTCCTGTAGTCCAGCTTGGATGGGCTACCCCAGGCTGGACTCCTCAGCATATGCAGCCCTGTCTTACCCTCCTGTGAGTAGCCAGAGCCCTCCTGAGAACCAGCATCCTTTTTGATGTACTTCCCTTCAGAACCAACCACCAGCACAATTTAATTTGAGGAGCTGCAAGAGCCCTCACTTGATCTCTCTCTCTCCACTCTCCCCGATTCCTTTCCCCACCTGCTTGCTGATGTCTCACGCAGGTCATAGAAGAACCAGGTAGAGCACTCATCCCTTTCCAGAAATGGGATATTTAAGTCGCTTCTGTTTACACTGACAGGTGCTCTCACAAACTGTGCTTTGGGGGAGGCCCAATTTGGATAGAATTCTCATTCACAAACTCCTGCAGAGAGTTCTGAATGAGCGGGGAGAGAAAGAAAATGAGTTGGGGGCCCTCTCACTCCTGCCCTGCTAAGAACAGCTCCATGGCCATGGCCACGTCATTCAGCTTCTTTGAGACTTGCTTTCTCATTTATCATAAAGAATAGTGAACCTACCTTGCAGAGTGGATATACTGAATGGATAACCGAAGGACTGGCACAGAATGGCTCCTGTGGCCGTGCTTCCTACTACAAATACCTTATACTTGACTAGACTCTAAGATGCAGCCCCAGGGCCCTCTACCAAGAGCATGTGAATTTCTGAGAGGCTAGTGGACATAAGCTATGACCTCTGTCTCCCCCAGTGATCACCAGATCAGTGGGGCTCCTCCAGTTGGCTTCCCTCTAGGCCTGTATGAGACCATTCCTCCCTGGGAAGAGGAGGCACCCAGGCTGCCCACTCCTGACCTTGCTGGGTTCTCTCCCCTACATGTCTTCTGTCCTCCTCAACTTAATGGCCAGCTTTTGCAATCTGGGGTCACCACTATCCACTTCCTATAGGCGTTAACTGACCACTTCCTTCCTTCTGACCCAAGTAACCCCAACACACCAGATATGCTTATGTACATACTACACATACCTTCTCACATACACACATCACACACATGCATGCATCACACTCACACACACAATACACACACATGAACACATGCACACACAGAATTGCCTTCCATCAATGTAGTTGACCTCTCTTTTATTCTTACCAACTAATCAGTAGAAATTTGAACGTAATGTTTCAGAAAGCTCGTAAATAACACTAATGTCATTTTCTCCTGGTTTCAAATGCTAATTTCCAAATTTCACGTCAGAACTTTAAAGAAAACCAATCTCATGATCAAATATAAAACAAATGTGTTTACTGAAAAAAACAAGCTTGAAGCTATAAAAGATCTGAGTGCATCCAGAATAATATTACACCACAGAGTATTTTCCTTCTACATTTCCTTCTCTACTCTCCCTACTTCTTCACATCCTCTCTTTTTTTTTTTTGGTCATGCCACATGGCTTGCAGGACCTTAGTTCCCCAACCAGGAATCAAATTCCTGCACCATGCAATGGAAGCACAGTCTTAACCACTGAACCACCAGAGAAGTGTCTCTTCACCTACACTCTGCCTTCCATTTTGCTCTTAGGGCAGAGAAAACAATTATCTGTCCGTAGAAAATTTGTTTCAAGTTCTTCCATCATATCCCCTAAAGAAAGGCAGAAAAAAATGAGGAAGAAAATGCAGAGTTTAAGTTATGCCCCTGGAGTTTGAAGCCTTGGTTTGAGATCCAGATCTGCTATGCACCAGCTGCGAGACTTGAAAATTTTGCTTCATCTCTCTGAGCCTCAGGTTACCCATCCAGCAAAGGAGGATAAAAATGCCTATTGACAGGGTTTTTGTAGAGGAAAAAAATGAAATACTCATAAAAGTACTTGAAGTTCTTGAACGTTGCCTGACACAGATAATATATCATTTATGTGAAAGTCTTTTGTCATCTCTAAGCCACTATATAGTTTTTAAAATTAGTTTTATACATATTGGGCTTCCCTGGTGGCTCAGATGGTAAAGAATCCACCTTCAATGCAGGTTCAGTCCCTCGGCGGGGGAAGATCCTCTGGAGAAGGGAATGGCTACCACTCCAGTATTCTTGCCTGGAGAATTCCATGGACAGAGGAGCCTGGCGGGCTACAGTCCATGGTGTCACAAAGAGTCAGAAACAACTGAGCAACTAACACTTTCACTTTTATACATATTAGTTGTATAAATTAGTTTTGATACATATGAAACAAGTTTTATATAATATATGACTCACTTTTTTACACACCCTGATTTCTATAAGGCTCTAAATCCACAGTCTCATAATCGCTCATATTGTAAGGCAAAAAATAAATAACAGCATTTTGTTTCAACTAAAATTTCGCTGTTCATAACTGAAAACTAAATGGCCTTGAAATGAGAGATTTGGGGATATGCTGCTAGGACCATTCAATTCTTATATGTAATAAAACCCTTCTTTAAAGAAAAAAAAATTAAGTAATGCAACTAGAAAAAATGTACAATTAAAAGTAATTCCTGCTTCTAAAAGCTTTTCTAATCATGTCAACTACCAGATTATATTAAAATAGAGGAAATCTGAATAAATAAAATGTGTAAAAAGATCAACACACCTCCTGTCTTGGTTTTGATAATCAGATTATTAGTTGAATTTCATTTAATCATAAGTAGTTTTTTCTCCCAAGTTTAAGTGTGAGCACAAACATTTATTTTCTTTTGTTTTTATTTTTTCTTCTTGAGTATCCCATGGAAGTGAAATCAAAGTGATATAAAGTTTACCCCTTCTGCCACCTCTGGTTTTATGTTATAATCTGATAGACAAGGCATACATTTCTTTTCTCAGTTCCAAAAATATTGAACCCCAATAGCCAGAAATCAATTATAAATATTTAATTAGACTTCCAGAAGGAAACATCTCAACTCAGAATTGGTGATTTGGTTTTAAAATCTGGGGGAAGAAAACTATGCTCTGTGGCTCCCTCTTGCTGTTCCCCCTCTTTGGTTGGAGTCCTTATGGCTTTCCTAGGAGCAAAACACCACCAGGTCCCTGGCCAGTTAAGAGATGAGCCTCACTACTGTGACTTTTTTCTAGGTCACATATTCGGTGGTGGGTGGGTCTTTTAATCAGTAAGCTGCCGTTTCCATGTGTTTTGGTTGTAATAAAAACCTGGTTTAACCTACATTTAGCGGTGGTTGATTGGCCTTATTCTATCTTTCTATGCCAAGTGCAAAACTGTAACTCAGCTAATATTTTCATTTCAGTTGAATGAGATCTTTCTCTTGACCTTGTACTCAGAAACCTAAATAATGGGGGGTGGTTAATTTAGTTGAGAGTATAGCCTTTTGTCATATTTATAACTAATATATTAGCAGACTTAGACTTGAGAAGCTAAAAGAATACAGGATCCATGTCCAGGTACCTAGAGAAGGATAGAAATAAAAATAATTTGGGGAGATGGACTGGGTCATATTAAATATATGTGATGTTTCCCAGTTGGAAGAAAATAGCTGCTGGGAAAGTGAGTTGAAGGTCAAGGTTTTAGGGATACTTCCATCTCACTGATGTGCACTTAATTCTTGAATGTCTAAGCATGGATGCCTTTTATTTTCACACATCTTTGTTTCTACTCTAGTGATCCCCAAGACTATGTATATGTATGTCTTATTATAGAAAAGTCATCTGTTCAGTTTCAACATTATGTTACCTTATTCCTCTGCCAGCTTTACTGAGATATAATTAACATACACCATTGTGTAAATTTAAGGTGTACAATGTGATGATTTGATTTGATGTAGATATAATTTCAATGATATGCACAATTAGGTTAGTTAATACAACCATCACCTCACAAAGTTAACTTTTTTTGTGATGAGAAGTTTTAAGGTCTATTCTTTTAGTAAATTTCAAATATACGATACAGTACTGTTAATTATAGTCATCATGCTGTACTTTTAGATCAGGAGATCTTATTAATTCTTGTAACTGAAATTTTGTACTATGCTACATTTTTTGTGATTTTTTTTAAATAACATATGAATTTTTCAATACTGGTGAAGATCTTTTTGATGATTCCCTTAGACATTTTAAAATATAAAACATTAAAGTTTTCTTGAAATAATAAAAGGCTGGAAGTCAAATCATAAAATATATCCATAATATAATAATGAGGCTGTGGTTTTTAGCACTATGAAGGGAGATTTAAGATAGGTAGAAAAATAGGGTTTGGTTCTAGAAGGAACCTCAGAGATCATCTCAACCCTCCTATTTTACAGGTCAGAAACTGAAGCCTGGAGAGCGTTCATGACTTGTCAAAATCACATCTAGTTCTCTTGATAATTCAGTAATTCTCATGAACTGTCATTATATCACTTAATTGATTATATAAACATTATTTTTAAAACATTTAAATAAACATTATAATTAATGCTTATAAAATTACATGATTTGTCTTATAATTGTCATCAAGGATATACACTTCAAAACGTATTATTACACAAATCTTCTTTCCTCTCCCCAGGAATCAGACTTGTTCTAACAGATCCTGAGTGGTTGGTTTCCCTTCACATTCAAAGCAATAGGAAATACCCAGCTGCTTAGATAATAAAGCCTCTTATTTGTTTTAGGAAAACAATTCATTTAAGAAGTTTACCAGAAACCTTTCAAACCTGAGATATTATCTGTGTGAATAAACTGTTTTGCTTAAAAAATAAATATTTAAAATAAGAGATCATTGGATTACTATTTATCACTGCTGTACAGCTCTCAGGATTTTGGAAAAATAAAATAAACGTCTTTCTTCCCAAACCCAGAGGTAAAATTCACTTGTTCTTTTCATGAAAGAAAATTCATGAAAAGAAAGAAGATTCAAAGCAATTCCAATCAAAAGCCTTACAAGGCTTGTTTCATTTCCTTTTGTTTTTATTAAAAGAAAAAACTAACCCACTGATTCTGAAGTTTATTTATGAATGTTGATGGAGAAGGAAATGGCAACCCACTCCAGTAATCTTGCCTGGAAAATTCCATGGACAGAGGAGCCTGGTAGGCTACAGTCCATGGGGTTGCAAAGAGTCAGGCATGACACAGCAACTATCACTCATGAATGTTGAGGGCCACAAGCAGTCAAGGAAAGCCTAAAGAAGTACAAAATAGAATAACTGGCTCTACCAGACATCAAAACTTAATGTAAAATGATGAGAGACGGTGTGGAATTGTTACAGTGGTAGACAACCCAATGGAACAGAAGAGAGTCCTGGAACAGTTCATGTGTATATGTGACCATTCACTTGATTTTTCACAATGCCGACACCACAGAAGAGTGGAAAAAGGATAATCTTTTCAATAAATAATGCTGGGTCAGTTGAGGTCCACACAGAAAAAAAATGTGACCTCCATCTCCTGTTGCAAACAAAAACCCATTCCAGATAGATTGTTAACTAAAGTAAAAGTAAAAGGTGTTTTGTTTTTTTTTTCTCAGCTGAAGCTGAAACTCCAACACTGGCCACCTGATGCAAAGAACTGACTCATTAGAAAAGACCCTGAAGCTGGGAAAGACTGAAGGCAGGAGGAGAAGGGGACAACAGAGAATGATGGTTGGATGGCATCACTGACTCAACGGACATGAGTTTGAGCAAGCTCCAGGAATTAGTGATGGACAGGGAGGTCTGGCGTGCTGCAGTCCATGGGGGTCACAAAGAGTCGGACATGACTGAGCGACTGAACTAAAAACTTAAGGTAAAAGTACAACAATAAAGTTTTAAGAAGATGCTAGATACAGAGATTTCTTAAACTAAATGCCAATAGTATAACCGTAAAAAGGGGACTAAGTTGGGCTTCATCAAAAACAGGAGCATGTGTCCTTTGAAAGATACAATTAAAAGAGTTAAAGGCAGCTGAAAAAGTAGATCTGTGCTATACTCAGCATATAAACAGAATTCCTACAACTGAATGAGAAAAAGATAAGAACTCTACATGAATATTCAGCTAGACATATTTCATTTTGGGAATAAGTCCGTTCCTTCTCAGAATCTATTGAGCTCTCTTTGGGCATAGAGTTTGCTACCCTTAGGAAACCACCCACTCCTTGATTTAAGCAGTAGATTCAAAATAAAGAATATGAGAGCCCCGTGATAGTAAAGACAAAGAAATAGAACTTGAGTTGCTTTGAATCTGTTATTTCGTGTAACCTTCCAGAGTTTTTAATCTGTTTTTAAAATTTAAAAAACAATGAAACAGTGCAGACTGCAAGGTGTAATTTTGTTTGGCAATGAAAAGTTTTACCTCATGCATGAAATATTTTATAGCATTTGAATAATATTTTTAAGATTTAAGTTTACTATTTTTAATTGTGTTTATTTTAAAGCTAAGAATAAGTCAGGAAAATTATTTTTACTGATAATTATGTTAACTGCTTCCAAAGTGTTATAGATGCCTATTCAGGTGTCAAATCCTCTCATATTCTGATGCCTTGGACTCAAAAGATGTGTAAGACTTCTACTTAAAAAACTATAAAATGTTATTGGGAGATATTAAAGATATAGATAAGCAGAAGGGTATATTTTGTTGAAGGATTGAAAGACAATTATTGTAAATATATTGTGTGTGTACATGTGTGTTAGTCACTCAGTCGTGTCTGACTTTTTGCAACCCCATGGACTGTCGCCCACCATGCTCCTCTGTCCATGGAATTCTTCTTTTTAAACTGTGTATTACAAAATCAAATCAACATCCCTCCAATTTTTAAAATGAGACATAAAAGAATATAAATAAATTTCAATACTTTAAAATTAGAATATGTGCTTTCCAAAAGTGACTATTAACAGAGTAAAAAACAAGCTATAGAGTGAGAAAAGTATTTGAAATACTGACAACTAACTCATCCAAAATACATCATTAAGAAACAAATATATAATTAACAAACATAAAATTAAGAAACAAAACATTGAACAAAATAAAGCACAATGAAGATTTCCATTTATATAAAGCTTTAAAAGAATAGGCAAAAAAAAATAGGCAAATGTATTAATAAAGTCTAGTTTTATGACTGGATAAAGAAAATGTGGTATATACATACAATGGAATACTACTCGGCCTTAAAAACAGAAGGAAATCCAGCCATTTGTGAAAACATAGATGATTTGGAGGACATCATGATCAGATGGGAATGTTTACACCACCCAGCAAAGAGAGGTGCAGAAGTTCTGTCCAGTGTAATTGAAACCATGCAACCACAAAGATGCTTTATGTGCAGGTCCTAACATGACATATGAATCATGCATAGGATGCAAGTATTCTGGTCTAATGGGTTAGATATCTTGATCTTGACTAGGTGTCCTTTAAAACTATTAGCTCATGAAGTTACAAAAAAAAAAGCAAAATATTTTACTTAAGGAAAGTACTCACATTGGAAAGTCACATTGCTGGAGCATTTTAGAAATTGATTCTCATTTCTATTAGTTGAATGCATAATTATGTACATAGTCTAATATTGTTATTTACATTCTGAAAGAGTCAAGAAAATGTAGTATAAGCAATTACTTTATCTGAAAATGTGTGTGCTATAATAAAAGTCTATATAAATCATCTTAAATACTGCATATCAGTTTTTAGTTCATTTTATTAGAAATCTTTGCATTTTCCTATAAATAAAAAAGGTATTCTTTTATTTTTCCATATCAAAATGTACTCCCTCTGCATGGGAAGAATGACATTTCATAACAGGAATTTAAAAATTCCGAAATAGTTAATGTTCATCGTTTAGTAAATGACCACAGTGTTATAGGCAAGTATAACTCACTGTTTGATGTTTCATTTTAATCCAGTTTTCAGTTGACACATACTCTTTTGGTATAGTAAGGGAAGAAAACGTATAGTACAGGGAAGAAAATGAGAGACTGTTTCTCCTTGGAAAGCTAAATATTTTAGTTAGGTTTAAAAAGTATGAGCTCAAGCCCCATAGCAGTTGTAATGAATGATAAAAAGTCATTCTCCAAGGATTTGATATAGTGTGGTCAGTTTTCATCACTATTATTTTTCTGCCATTTCTTTAAAAAACCCAGCAGATTGCCTTTTCATGTTACTGTGTGTGACTTTTTGCCCCCTCAAGATTTCTAGGCTATTGCTATCACAAAAATAATGAAATTTTGCTTAATGTTCTTTTGCTTTTGAATTTTTAAATGAGGAGCTCTATACTGCCTACATCTCTCATGATGACCACCACAGGCCTTAATCATGAAAAAGAAAAAGGTCTCCCCAATACCAAGCCAACCCATTTATTTTGGAGAACAGTAATTTCACTGGTAAGCAACAATTTCACCATTTCTACAATCCATTTCCACTGGAATGAAGAATAGTTTTGAGGTGAATTTGTATAGTGCCACTTAGGTATCGTTTTCTTAAATTCAGATAGTGATCCCTACAGAGTATGTAGGAATGCTGTAACAAAACTAGTAAGAGTATATTGTATTAATTTATTCTACAAATATTTGTCATTTTCTACCAGTAGCCAGGCTTCTCTGGTGGCTCAGATGGTAAAGACTCTGCCTGCAATGCGGGAGACCTGGGTTTGATCCCTGGGCTGGGAAGATCCCCTGGAGGAGGACATGGCAACCCACTCCAGTATTCTTGCCTGGAGAATCCCCAAGGACAGAGGAGCCTGGCGGGCCGCAGTCTATGGAGTTGCAGAGTCAGACACAACTGAGCGACTAAGCACAGCACACCATTAGCCAGGCACCAGGCTAGGGACCAAGGATACAATATGGAAAAGACACCCTGCCCTCATAGGAGACACAAGCTCATGTCAACCCAGAAAAGTTCATGTCCCAAGTGTTACAAAAGCACAAGATAATATTGGTGGGTTACTTGATCAAATTTTAAGGAATCAGAGAAGACTGCCTGAAAGAAATGATAGCTAAACAGAGACATAAACAATGAATAAAAATCAGAAAGGCAAAAAATAAACCCAAAGGAGAATATTAGTTACTTCACTTGGAGTGTGGATTCCAGGGGAGTGTGGATTGGAGGTGAGGGCAGTGTGCCAAGATGAGGCCAGAAAGAATGCAGGAGTTGGAGGGGCAGTTTTTTTAAGGGCCTTGTATGCTGAAATAAAGGGCTTCCCTAGTGGATCACTGGTAAAGACTCCACCTACCAATGCAGGAGATGTGGATTCAATCCCTGGGTTAGGAAGATCTCTTGGAGAAGGAAATGGCAACGTGCTCTGGTATTCCTGCCTGGGAAATCCCAAGGACAGAGAAGCCTGGTGGGTTACAGTCCATGAGGTCACATAAGAGACAGACAAGACTTAGTGACTAAGCAACAACAAAGCTGAGATAAAGACTTTGGGTTTATCTGTGTAATAGGTAGAAAAACACTGGTAGTTTTTTGGCACGTACAGTTCTAATACCAGAGCTGGCTTCAGAGGAACAGAACACAGAATCATAGGATGAGTTCTGTGAATTGGTGACTGTTCCATGTCCATCCCACAGGAGTCCTCTGGGGCTGTCATTGGAAAGTTGCTTGATGAAGGGGTACCCTCTCAGCTGATGAACAGCACAAAGAACGAGTGGGTAGTGGCTGACGTGGCTTTGGAATTAACTCTGTTTCACTTGGCTGGGAATTTTCCTTTTGTGCACTCAGGTTGAGAGTGAATTTGGAAGGAGGAAACTAATGATTAGGTTGAATCTGTACTGGAAAAGTTCAGGGCATTGGTTGAGTTATTCTTCCCAAATGAGCACTAGTAGTTGTTAAAAATAACATCAGCATTGCTAAGTAGAGAAAGGATCATTTTTCAAGGCTTGTTGTTTCCCCACTCCTGGTTTTCTGTGCTATTTAGGTTAGGGAGCAGGTCACTGTTCAGGAAGCAGGGTGCAGGATGTCCCCTGGGGCACATGGTGAGCACAGACACAGAGAATTGTGTTCTTCACCACAGTTTAGGCTCAAATTGAACACAGATGTCAGTGCAGACCTTCATCACATCGTCATGACTGTACTATTGAGAGAGACTCCCAACAGACTCCTCCTTCCAGGCCACCCAGGCTCCTGGGCATCAGCTCCCTGGAGCATCAGTTCTAATATGTTTCTCCACTGCACAAAAACTGCCAATGGCCCCTCAGTTCCTGTACAGTGGTTCTTAGCTCTAACTGCATGTTACAGTCACTTGGAGAGAATTTTTTAATACTAATGGCCAGACACTTGAATCAGGGCTATGGACTGAATGTTTGTGTCACCCACCACAAATCCATATGCTGAAATCCTAATCGCTAATGGAATGGTAATAAAGAGTAGAGCCTTTGGGAGGTGATTAGGTCATATGGGTGGAGCCCTAATGATCTGGATTAGTGCCCTTAAAAAGGAGACCCAAGAGAGCTCTCTTGCCCCTCTGCCATGTGAGGACACAGAAAGAAGATGGTTGTTTCAGAACCAGGAAATTCTCACCAGACACCAAATTGGCCAGTGCCTTGACCTTGACCTTGGGCTACCACACATGTGTCCCTATGTTTCACTGCTAGAGACAGTATGCCAGTGTAGCCCCAGAAGGGAAATGACACAAAAGCTTGTACCTGAGCTTTCTAGACACCAATGATGCAAACCTTTCTCCTGCTGCTTTTGCTTTGTATTATTGCTATAACAAACCTGATCCATGGATAGAACATTCTTTGAATTAACGAATAGGTGAATGACATGAATGCAATAAACAATGAAATGAAATGGCCATCCAACACATATGACGTCTATTTTTCAGTGCAGAATGAATGAATCTGTATTGAGATGCGTTTACTGTAAGCTATAAAGCCTAAGATGAGCTCTGCTTGGGAAAATATTGAACATATATGATCAGATATAATAAAATTTAATAAATCCCTTTCAAATCTTGGATACCTCTTTTCTTACTTAGTTCCAAAGAGACACTTCAAGACAAATTTTCTCATCAAATTGTTTGTCAAGCAGTCAGACTTCCCTACTGCCTCTTCTTCTCACCTGCGGTGGTATATCCAGAACACTTTCCTTCCCAGGAAAATAGGATGCTGCAGTTTCATGATGCATCCTCCATCATAATGTGAGTCATTTATATGCCAACATGAGGTTTATCTGACTGCATGTACCAGTGGAGAATGGTTTAGATAAGGAAGAATAGAAATGAGCTTAATAGTATCTATTGAGGAAGGCTAGTAGGAAAATGTAGCCATACTCTGAAATCTATGCAACTATTTTCTGGATTCTCTTCACACTTTTGATAGGGGAGATGTGGCAGGAGTGGTAATAGAACTGGTAATTGTCTCATTGGATGACCTCTGGGAGTAAAGAGGTGAGAGAAGTGAAGAGGAATAGATATAAAAGTTCATAGACCCATGCAAGATCCTTAGTGATGCTCATAATGGATCATCCTTGTTTAAATTTTTAAAAAGCCTTCCTCTAAATTTCTCTGTCCTCTGTGTTTTGAGAAGTTATAGCAGACACTTCTTACTGAGGTTGACATTTTCATCAGAAGAGAAAGCCTGGGGACTTTGATAATAGCTGATCACAGGACTCCTGGGTGACCAGCATGGGCTTCCCCACCTTGTTCCTACTCTAATTAGGTGATCACAGCCATCTCTACTGACATGTCTGTGAGGGGCTGCAGATACTTGGCAATGAATCTGTCAGTCATGCAGAGAGCACAAATGGGCTGGGTCAGAGGTAACCAGAAGCCTTGTCTTTATGTCACATATTTATTTGGAAATTGGTCCATAGGCATGGAAAGGAGAATATAAAGCACTGTAAATATATACTATATATGAACATTGCCATTATTTATTCTAGATTAAAAGATCTGAAATTTGAGTTATTCTTTAGTAATAAGAATGAAGAAAAATTTCACTTAAGCTCAGGAATATTAAAGAAAGCTATAAAAATAAATTTGGGTAAGTTAACACTTTTTGATGGGCTAGAATAACTTGCTACTTAAAGGAATTCTGTAACGAGTATTTTTGTAATACAAGAAAATCTCCTGTAGGTCTCTCTGCATTCTAAATTGTTTTACAATTTTGATTTTCCTGAAAGTTGTATATACCAAGGAGTTGATTACTGTTAGATAAAAGACGTTAAATTTTGGCTTGTGGTTATCGCCCCTTATTCTTGCTTCACTGGGGTATTTAAGCCACGATGGCAGACCTGAATGACTGCAAATCAGGGAATGTTTTTCTTATACTTAGCTCTAATAGTGTGGGAGAGGGTGCAACCCAGGTGATGCAGTAGTAAAGAATTTGCCTGCCAATGGGAGAGAGGCAAGAGATGTGAGTTCTGTCCCTGGGTTGGAAAGATCCCTTGGAGTAGGAAGTGGCAAGCACTCCAGTATTCTTGCCCCCAAAATCCCATGGACAGAGGAGCCTGACAGGCTACAATCCATGGGGTCGCAAAGAGTCAAACACAACTGAGCACAGCACAGCTAACAGTGTGGGGCACAGTTATACCACAGCAGTGCCCGATGCAGTGAGCAGGCACAAGACAAAAACCATCTCAGCACAAATCACTGGTTTGTCTTCTCCTGTGTCCTGTAGACACCCGACCTTTGTTTCTGGCCTTGTGCAGCATGTGTGATCTTAGTTCCCCAGACAAGGGATCAAACCTGCAACTACTGAACTGGAAACTTGGAGTCTTAACCACTAGACTGCCAGGGAAGTCCCTGACATCTGACTTTTGAGGGGTCTACTTCAGAGCTGCAAGTTAGGGACCAAGAATGTTTCTTCACTGGGAGCTCTACTGGAGAGAAGGGATTCTTTGACACTCGAGACATTTTTGGCTCTAAAGCACCCACCTATAATCAGAAGGAAATGGCAACCCACTCCAGTATTCTTGCCTGGAGTCTCACGGAAGGAGCTGCCTGGTGGGCTACAGTCCATGGGGTTGCAATGAGTCAGACACAATTGAGTGACTAAACAACAGCTAAAAGTGATACCAACACATGGCCACAGTCAAAGCTGGCAAGAGGCAGAGTTAGCGAGGGGGTCTGGCTCCCAAGTAAATACTCTGAAATATTATGACCTCACTGGAGTTACCACATCAATTTCAGCATAGCATTGAACTGTTATTTCCTACTGAATCCCTTTTCAGCTTTCTGGATCCTTTTCACATAAAGACTCTAAATGCCCAGGCTTGCTAATTATATATTGTATCTTTATGTATGCATCCTTGCATCCTTCTAGGATACACTGCAAAGGAAAGGTGACAACATGCTACTTATTTGTCTGCCAATTTATTCCACCTGATTTTAGACAACACTTTTAGTCCTGATACAGTCTTCATTTCCATCTTTCTTGAGGCAACAAGATGGAGAGAGAGTCCCTGCTGATCCCTGTCATAACTGATAAGCTCCACGGGGACAGAAAACCCTCACTGTTCTCAAAATCTCTGAATTAAGTTTTAAAAAGGGCATTGGGGTCCAAGCACAAATAGCAAACCTTCCTTCCATTTTTAGGCCAAACCGTTGTATAGTACCTGAGCACAGTAATGCTCAAATTCAAAGATAATTGTTAATGTTGATCACCCTAGTAAGTATCATTGTTTCAGCCTCAAAGAACCAAGTTCACCACTATTACTGGTAATACAGGGAATACAGAAGCAAAATTTACGTGAAAATAAGCAGCAAATAATCGCTGAATACTTATCATGTGTCATTAGAGATGGGATACTGACCCTCACAGTGCCGCAGAGAAATAAGAAAGTAACCATGCAACATCATCTACAAGTGCAAAATAATTTCTCAAGGTTTTTTCTCAGTCTTCATCTCTTTTTCCCTTCTCTTTCCCCCACCACCTACTACCTCCTTCCTCCTCCACACACACATCTCCTTTGTGTGCCCTGAATCTTTAGAGTCAATGCTGGCTTTCAGGGCATAGGAAATCCCATGAAGACCACAATTTTTCCATAGCAGCAAAGATAAACCTGTACCAGCTTTATCACATATAACAAAATTTAATCTTCCTGAGTCCTACTTCCTCAAATGACTGATAGGCTCATCCAAAGGTGTTAATTGCTTATTAAGTCTTAACAATCATTTATATGTTAGCAATCACCTATAATATCTTGAATCCTAGGAGCAAGACTTGAGCTGACAAAAACAATAGATACTGAGAGACATGAACATCCTGTTAAGAGGCTGAAATTTTTAAAACTGTCTGCTTGGGCTTTTTAACAGGAGATTTCCAATCATGTCACAGTTTCCAATTTTAAATACTCGCCATTTATCTGAGCCTTCTAGAGATTTCTCTGATCTGTATATAATTTAAGAGGAGAATTTTATTTTCTGCTGTAAAGATTGATTTTGTTAGTCAAAGACATCAGCAGCAAGTTTAAATTTGCATTTTAAATTTAGAATGATTTATTTCCAATGAAAAGTGTATCACTGCTGCAGTTATTCCAGGAGTGACTAGGGGACAAATAATTTATATTGAAAGAGTATTAGAAATGTGAGCTTCCCTATAAAGGAAAGATTGGCACCCTTGACTTCATATTTTAAAACCACTATATGACAAGAAACTGCCTAAACGCAATTATGTGACAAACAGCAGACCTGGAGAAAATACTTGGAACATACATAATCAAGGGGTTAGTATTACGACTGCATGAGAAGCTCCTGGCACTGAATAAGCAAATGGCAAACAACCTAATTTATACGGGGAAAAAAAAAATCCCTCAGAGAAAAGCACAAATGAGAAACAAGCACAGGGGAAGCTTAACCTTACAAACCAAAGATGTGCGGACATTCTCTGTATCAGATTGGCAAGGTTAATAAGATTAATATTTAGTGTTATTGCTGGCAAAGGGTACTGCCAGTTGTCAGTATAAATGAGGAGAGTCAACTGGCCTCAGTTCTCTGTAGAGTTATTTGGCAACACTTATCAAAAATTTAAGTGTCTTTTGAACATAACAATTCTCCCAAGGATCTATCTGGCACAAAAAGGTACAAAAGTGGAAAGCCTGTTATGTTCAAAACTCTTAATTGTAGCATTCTAATGATGAAGTCTTAGAAATAATCTCAATGTTCACCAGCAGAAGAATGGATAAATGCATCAGGGTACAGCCACACCAAGGGGCTTCCCAGATGGTTCAGTGGTAAAGAACCTGCCTGCCAAGCTGGAGACACGAGCTCCATTCCTGGCTCGGGAAGATCCCCTGGGGAAGGAAATGGCAACTCTCTCCAGTATTCTTGCCTGGGAAATCCCATGGACAGAAGAGGTGGTGGGTTACAGTTCACGGGTAGCAAAGAGACATGACTGAGCAACTAAACAACAACAGTCACACCATACAAACAAAGCAGCTGAAACATAAGTGAGAGTGTACTCACCTGGAAGGATGTTAGCTGCTTTATTATCTAAAGTTCCATAGCAGTATATGCACTATTTCTATGTAAGTAACAACAAACACCATAGTCATATATGTGGGTATAAATGTGGACGTGTGGTCATAAAAAAAATGCCTGGATGATCCAACTGTTGGCAGTGATCTCCAGTGAGGAGCTTGGGACTGGGGCAAAGGATTTTTTTTTTTTATTTAATTTCTAAGTTGTATTTAAAATTTACTTATATTATTAACACACCAAAGAAAAGTTCTAGAGTTTTCTTATAAAATAGTGTGCCAAATGACTCAGATCCCACTATAGTGCTGTTACATTCCAGAATTCACATATTATCTCTTTACACGCTCCCATTGGTAATGCTCGTTTTGATAATGCTGGGCACCAAATTTCTCACTGATTCTTTGGACTTCTTCAAAGTGCACTGCACTGAAAGTCAGGATATTCAAGTTCTAGTTTCTGTTCTGTCACTCCCTCCTCAATACAGGTATCCCCTGCTTTTCAAAGTTCACTATACACCACTTTACTTTTACTAAAGGCCTACATTAGCACCTGCTTTTGCTACGGGAAAGAAATCCAAAGAGAATTTTCACTTTCAGGCAAACAGGTGAAAAGTGAAAATAGTTTCAGCTTTGGTTTTGCAGCAGCCGTTACAGAGGCAGTGTGCACCCCACCCTCCACCTCCCAAGCAGGAACAACACCCGCCAAGCTCCTTCTCCAGGCTCAGCATTTCAGCATCAAGCCACGAGGGCTTTGAACTGTGTCTGTGGGCATCTGTGCTTTATCTCCTCTTACTTTTGGCATCTGTTAGCAAGACATATCCAAAGGTAACCACTTCTTCACTTTACACCACTTTGGTTGCTGTTAATAAAAAGTTTAACAGGGGTGCCCAACTTTCAGATGGTGGGGAAATATGTTATCTCTTTGCAGACCAGTCATTCACCTCTGTCTTTCTCTGAAAAACAAAATCTGGGCACCATTTGTTGTTTTCTAACTCTGCTTCCCGCTGACCCGTGGCTCCTCTCCACACTCATCTACAGTCCACCACTCTGCTTTTCAACTAAAGCAATTCTGTTTCTCTTTGTTTTAATTCTTTGTTTATTTACCTAAGATTTGGTCTGATTTCTGAGCAAAAGTCATTTGAAAATATCCAGAAGAGATTCTTTTAATGCTCCTTCCAGAACAAAGACTTTGTGAATCTATGAAATGAAGGCTCTGGTCAGGAATGCAGACCTTTTAGTCAATCCTTCAATTATCTCAGCCTGGAGCTGCCTCTCTCCCTGGACATCAGGCCAGAAACACAGACCTTCTTTATTTTTTCCCAGAACATAAAGTTGAACTGTACAGGCTGTGATGGAGGTGAATGAGAAAGACCAACATGTGTGTGTCAGGAAACAAGGGGCAACGTGGATGGCTGGCGGAAAGTGGGATTCTTCCTCCCCTCTTTCTTCAAACGGCCACCAGGTCAGTTGGTGTTGCTCCCGGCAAGATGGTTTTGCTTTTGCTTATGAACATACTCTGTTCAGAAATAATAGTTGCTAGAGAGCCCTGAGAATGCACTCATCAGGGAGTTGTAATTCAGGCTTCCCAGTTAAAGGTCAAACCAGAAACCAGCACCGGCTCTTAATGAGCAGCTGCTGGAGGAGTCAGGGCCTGATTTTCACTCTCAATGCCCATGAAACTGAGGGCCTGCGTTCAGGGTCGGCTCCATTCATTCTGTAAGCTGGGTAAATTTTGACAATTGGGTGGCCTTTTCTTTGACTCAGGTGAAAAAACAAAATTGAGAACTGCTAGAGAGTTCTAAATGGAATCAGAGCAAAGTTAGAGCAGATTTTCTCTACCGCTCCACCCAACCCATTATTTCAAGATACACAACAAAAACTCTGCAACTCATCTCTGACATCACTGCATCACAAGGTAAGTAACCATGAAACTGTTTGCTAAAGAGGCGAATAAAGAGGTCAAGATACAATATTCATTTCACAACCCAAACACCATATTGTGAGGCCACTTTAAAAGTGAAGCAAATAGATTATTACTTATTTTTTCCTATGCTATCCTTTTCCATAGGAAAGTCTTAACAGCATGCTTAAAATATCACAGACTCAACCTACTTGACTCCAACTCCTTGAATCCCCAGTTTCCTCTCAACACCTCTATATATACGACATATCATTAAATTTGTTCTTACCCTTTGAATTTGTGTTATTGAAGGGAGGGCTCTGTGCCGTGTTTCTCTTCTACGCCCTCCACCAGAAGCCCAAATGAAATGCAAACAACCTGTATACTAAATATAACTAAAATTCTATGCCATGAAAAGGACAAGATACAGTATAGAAGCAATTTGAAATATGTTAAATTACCAAATAAGCACGTTACATTTGACAGGCACTTTAAAGAGTAAGCTATAAAGGCAGGGAAGAGTAGACAGATGGAAAACTACATCTGTGATTTAAATAAAAATGAATTTTGATAACCAAAGGGCTACTATGTAAACAACTTTTAAGCACCTCCTGTGTGTCAGGAGCAAGTCCCAACGTCCAGGTGCTTTACAAGCCTCTGCTTTCATCATGTCTGCTAACATCCTATTGGCCAAAGTAAGTTGTATGGCTGAATCCAGGTGCAGAGCAGGAGATAGGCGCTCAAAGGAAAGAATCTGAATATGTGAAGAAATAAAGAACTGGAGCCATAAATGCTGTCTCCCCAGAGACCCTGTACTAATTTAATTGACTTCATCTCATTTAACTTCATAATAACTCTAAGAAGTTATTACTATTATCCCCATTTAATAAATGTGAATACTAAGAATAAGAGGGGCTTCCCCTATGGCTTAGTGGTACAGAATCTACCTGACAATGCAGGAGACACAGGTTTTACCCCTGAGTTGGGTTGATACCCTGGAGAAGGAACTGGCAACACACTCCAGTATTCTTACCTGGAAAATCCCACAGACAGAGGAGCCTCGTGGGCTACAGCCCATGGGGTCACAAAGAGTTGGACATGACTTAACGACTAAATAACAACAAGAGAGGAAAAGGCCAACTAGCTAGAAATTGACACAGCTACTAACTTCTTCTGTTCTAATATGTGATCTTCTGGCTCCACACATTTCTAAGTTTCTTGAACCTTTATTATGAAAGCAAAAATATGAAAATTATGGCAGAGATAGATTTGGCAAAATTATGAACCAAAGAACCTAGTTGCCTTATTCCATTCTCATGAATGAATCCTTTCCAATTCATTCTCATGAATCCTTTCCAAAAGGAATAGATTTAGTATATGTAAGTTATATCCAAATAGAATACAAAAGAAAAGAAAAAGAATCTTACTAAGTTAATTGACACCCAACTAGATTCTTGGGAGGCAACGAATCGAAATGACTCAAAAAGAAAAAAAAAACCGTATGGAAAACTAATAAATAACAATAGCCAAGAACATTTTGAAAAGTGAGAGCACTGGAAAGTCATTTGTCTTTATAGATATTGCAACACATTTAAAAGTAACAACAATTTTTTAAAGTACTATCGCATGAATTGACAGACAAATCAGACAGACCAGAAAGCACAGAAACAGGCCAGAACCCACACAGGAACTGAGACTACGATAAAGGTAGAGATTCAGATCAGTGAGGAAATGATGGGTTACTTGATAAATGGTGCTGTGGTAACTGGATAGTCATCTGAAAATTTTATTATATATCTCCAACATTTTATATACTATAAAAATTTCACACCTATCAAAGATGTAAAAGTGAAATGAAACAGTAATAGCATGCAAACAAAACACAAGAATATGTTTTAAATATATGCAAAGTGAAAAAAGATTTCTTAGGTTTGACATAAAACCCAAATCCCACTGCAAGCCAGTGGAGGGACTGTGGAACATATCTCAGAATTATCCCACTGAGGAGTGAGGAAGCCAAATTATTTATCCAGAGCTCCTGGGGCATTAATTTCCAGCACTTGTGGTTATTGCCAGCAACCTCCACAGCAGGCCAAGGGGATGTGAAGGCACCGATGGTGTCTGAAAAAATATGGGAAATAAAAAAATGTTGTCTGTGTGTTTTTATTTCCATTATTCTAGGAGGTGAGTCATAGAGGATCTTGTTGTGATTTATGTCATACAGTGTTCTGCCTATGTTTTCCTCTAAGAGTTTTATAGATTCTGGTCTTACATTTAGGTCTTAAATCCATTTTGAGCTTACCTTTGTGTATGGCAGGAGGAAGGGGAGTGTGGGACGGGTAGAGAGAGTGGCATGGAAACATATACACTACCATATGTAAAATAGATGGCCAGTGGAAATTTGCTGTATCACTCAGGGAACTCAGCCCATGGCTCTGTAACAACCTAGAGGGCTGGGATGGGGAGGGAGGTGGGAGGGAAGTTCAAGAGGGAGGGGACATATGTATACCTACGGCTGATTCATGTTGATGTATGGCAGAAACCAACACAATATTATAAAGCAATGATCCTTCAATTAAACATAGATCCTTCAAAGATCCTTCAATTGAAAAAAAATTTTTAAATGTTGTGTGTGTCATTCATTAGGTGAATAGTGAGAACTCTCCTACTTCCTTGCCTTGGTTCTGCACTCATGAAGTCTGGTTATGAGTGGACAGCACCAAATATTAATTGCTCATTCAAAGTATATGGAACATCTTGGAAGACAGCCCTCCAAACTGTAAAAGTATTGGTTTGCAGCTTTCACCATAGCTGGATTTTCTAAAGACCATCCTACCATTTTTAAGGTCAGCTTTTCCTGGGTAAAAGGGTTCACAGTAAGACCAGTGAACCCCACATGTATGTGCTTATTGCCTATCTTCTGCAGCAAAATGAGTTCCCTGTTCAGAAGCAAGACCATCTTTGGACCATTAGGCCATGATGTCCAGGTAGAAGAGCTGCTTGAATTCCAACTTGAACCAGTGCCAGTTACAGAACCTCTCTGGCTTTGAGTCACACTCAAGACCAGAAACTTTAAGGGTTACTTGGCAGGAGGTTGAAGCATTGTGCCTCTTTCTTAATGTCAGAGAATGTAACATGATACAGATTATTTTTCACCTTGAAGGAGATATCTTGAATGTCTCACAAATCCTTAGAATCTTCACTGATATTCACTGAGGTCTCTGAATTTTCATGAGATTTATCACTCATTCTCTGGCAAATATATGTTTTGTCAAGATATTTGGGGTACTTGGTACTTTTGGCCATATCAGTATAGTGGTACAGAGTGTCCTATGGGATGAGGCAGTTATCAAGATCTCTATATATTAGATTAAGGCAGCCAACAGGATGTTATAAGGGTATATAGCTGCTGGATTAAAGCAAACTGTGTTGAGTGGTGTCTGCTTATTAGTTAGGAAAAAAGTGTTTGCCAGATTGACATCTACAGATGAAGCTCCAGGGACTATGTAGATTTGCTCCATAAAAACAGATCACATCCATAACAGCAACTGCAGTTAGAGCCACTACCAGTTAAGTTTCCTAAAATCCAGCTCTCCTCCTCAACCTCCAGCACTTCTGCTCAGGCCAAATAGAAGAGGCTAAATAGGGAAATGATTGCAATCAATTCCCACTTATTTTCCAGGTCCTTGATAGAGTCATTAATTCTGTAACTCCTCCTAGGATGTGGTACTGCTTTGGAGTGGGGCTCCCATGTAGACCTTCTTTCCCTAGTAGCCCTCATCCCAGAAGTCAGAGAATAAATGTGGGATTGTTTTCAATTGCCAGATTATGCATTCAGGAATTAGAAAAATAAATTCAGGATCTCTAATGAAAACTCTCTTATGTCACTAAAATCCCACATCTCCCAGTCTGACCAGTGGGCCTGTTGCCAGGGTTCCCAGGAAACTCTGTACACTGAGATGTTTGTGGTGCCCTGCAACATTGCTTCCAACCAAGAAACTCCTCTTACTGCAAGAAGAAAAGTAATGAGCTCACACTCATGGGATTCTACTCAAAGACAATATCTAGAATTACTTTCAAATCTGGTATCCTTCTTTACCTGTTGCACAAGCACCTTGGTAGGTCATAGCAGAACTCTTTAAGGGTGGCTAAGAAAATTTATGATACATATAGGTGGTAATGTTGTGGGAGATTATTTTTTAAATATATATTTATTTATTTTCAGCCATGCTGTGCAGCCTGTGGGATCTTAGTTCCCCAACCAGGGATCTAACCCAGGCCCAGGCAATGGAAGTGCGAAGCCCTAACCACTGGACAACCAGGGAATTCCCATGTAGGAGCTTTTTTAAAGGAATGCAGTCTCTCCTGCAGTTAGGGGTTTAGAGACCGTGAAGTGGCTCAGATAGGGAAAACTTTGGTGGGGATTTGAGCATCCTCTGATGAACAGTCACCAGGCCTAAAGTTTCACCAAGTATACAAATCAGGCCTTAGAAAGTTGCCCATATACTTCAATACTAGAGATAAATGATCTGTTATCTACTACCAAAGATCTCTGAAGGGAAAACCATTTTGATCACCTCCCTGGCTCTGCTTCCTATTGCCGTGACCACAAGCCTATTGCTCTTGTGGTTAACTTGGCCTCTGTTGCTTTGGGATCTAACCATTCTCACTACATTCAGGAATCCCATTCCCAACAGCAGGACCTCCCACCTTCACCCCAGGCTCACTGTCAAAGCCAGTTTCCTATCTAGAACACTAGCTGCAAGGGAATCTGGGAAACGTCATGTTTAGTTTTCTATGTCCTGAAATGGGGAGGAGCCAAGATGGCGGAGGAGTAGGACAGGGAGACCACTTTCTCTCCTACAAATTCATCAAAAGAATAACTGAACGTAGAGCAAACTTCACAAAACAACTTCTGATCGCTAGCTGAGGTCATCAGGCGCCCAGAAAAGCAGCCCATTGTCTTCGAAAGGAGGTAGGACAAAATATAAAAGATAAAAAGTGAGACAAAAGAGCTGAGGACGGAGATCCGTCCCGGGAAGGGAGTCTTAATAGAGGACGTTTCCAGACACCGGGAAACCCTCGCACGGGCGGGCCTGGGGGAAGTGTTTGAATCTCGGAGGGCAACCTGACTGGGAGGGAAACAATAAATAAAACCCACAGATTACGAGCCTAGTTTTCTATGTCCTGTGATAACAGGAAGAGGTTGGAATGGATGCCAAGTCCAATAGGTGAGAACCTTACGAGAGGAAAGAACGTTTTCTGTGAATCTGGAGAAAAGGCTGAGCTTATGCTCATGTAGAAGATAGGTGAATGGATTAGGAATGTACACGGGGTGTACAAAGAAGCTTTTGAGTCTGAAGGGGTAGGAAACATGTCCTTTTGTAAAAATGGCCTTTCAATCTCCTCAAAAATAAGTGTAAGAGGACACATATCATCCCACAAAGACCGCCAAACACAAACCTTTGCAGTTAATAAAAATTGTGTTTGCAAAGAATACTGAATGGTGTGAGGATGTGCTGACTGTTACACTGAGTGAAAAGGGGGTTATACAAGAGCATATATGCATTTTTAACTAGTGTATAGGTATATGCACACATGTGCACACATATGTGTACACACTCATATACTGAAAGGAAGCATATCAAACTGCTAAAAGTCAATTAGAACTACAAATGACAATATTTTTTCTTTTATTTTTCCAAAAATTGGACTATGTCATTTTAACAGTTAGCATTACTTTATAAACATATTATACAAGAAAATGGAATAGCTAATGAATGTGTTTTGTCTAAATACGTTCCAAACAAGTCTAAAATAGTCTAGTGTCATTATTCTACAACCCTAGAATTTGTTTTCTAACATAGTATAAAAAAAGAATACTTTAAGAACTAAGCCCAGGATTTGGGGAGAAAAATATGTTTGTAAAATCCTTAGTGTGGGCTTGATCTCAGAATCCTGGAAGTAAAAGCTAAATTCTGGACATTTAGCCTGATTTCATGTTTGATTGCAGCAATAAATCCTTCCAATGTTTTTAAATGAAAACATAGATGAACTCCTAATATCCAGGAGAAACATGCTTCATTTGAAAACAAACTCTCCAGCAAGATGCTTAACTTTATGGAAATCTACTTGAAAATCATCATTTTCCAGATGAAGAGATCTGCAGAGGGGAGGGGCTGATTGCTTACAACCAAAGGTCAGATAAAAGAAGGCCCCCATGACACACTCAGGAGTCTGTGGCCAGGGGCCTCTTATCACTATTCAAGGTATGAAGTCAAAGGTACAAAAGGAAAATATGTCCCAAAGGACTGTGAGAGGGCAAAGCCAAGAGTCAAAACCATACTGGCACCCTGAGTGGTCAGAAGGCAGGGAGAGAATGCAAAGATCAGCTGCTGCTTTTCTGAGGCTTCAGTGATGGCTTAAAGAAGTATTGTAGGTTGGTTTAAAGAGTCAGAAAGGGGCAGACAAGCAATAGCTTGCTGATGATTACATGACCCTTGGAACTTAAAAACCAGGTATCTCAACTCAGCAGGATGGCCTGGCTAATACACACACACACACACACACACACACACACACACCTACCTGTAAGTAATACACATAAACTTGATAGCTCCCATATTCACCTTACTTGAACAGCATTTACCCAGGTCCTCAGAGACAAGCTTATTGCCAATCTAATTCATTTTCCTACTTGGTTTCTTTTTAGCCCTTTCCTTCGGCCATCTTCTCGGAATTCTACTGCCCTATCCCATTGCATCAATTAGCATCTTACTATATGATCATTTCGTAGCTCAGTTGGTAAAGAATCCACCTGCAATGCAGAAGACCCGGGTTTGATTCCTGGTTCGGGAAGATCCCCTGGAGAAGGAAATGGCAATCCACTCTGGTATTCTTGCCTTGGAAATCCCATGGACACAGGAGCCTGGCAGCCTACAGTTCATGGTGTCACAAAGAGTCGAACATGGCTTAGTGACTAAACCACCACCCCATGATGATCAAACTTCAGTGTGCTTGATAATTATCTGGGAAGCAGGATTAAAATGGGATTTTAGGTCCCAATCCCAGAGGACTTGGGGAAGGGACGTACAACTGTACACAGATGGCTTTTGAATCACAACTTGAAAAACACTGAACAATGTGGTCATGAGTCTCAGCCCAGATCTTTTTCCGGGGTTTAAGGCCTGAAATATCAACTGCCTGATTAATTCGGACAAATTCTGTCACCTTAAAATCATCATGCTCTTATCTACTCACTCCCAAATCTACTGTGTATTTTCCTACATGCCCACTGTGGTCCTGCTGCCAGCTGGACCCAGGTCCTCTATAACTATGAGTCCACGGCTGGCCTCTGGTCTTCTCTCTCAGTCATTTCTAATGGCTTTAGCTCACCTAAAGATAGGAAGAGCCACTGACTCTGCATTACAGGCAGATTCTTTACTGTCTGAGCCACCAGGAAAGCCTTACAATCATCTACTGTCCCCACATCTCTGAGTCCAATCACTGCAAAGGCTGCTACCTGCTTCAATGGAGGGAAGGAGAAAATGTGAGAATAAATACAGGACTATTTATTCATATATGAATATGGTGGCTCAGACAGTAAAGGGGTAGGAAACATGTCCTTTTGTAAAAATGGCCTTTCAATCTCCTCAAAAATAAGTGTAAGAGGGACAGGGAGGACAGGGAGACCACTTTCTCTCCTACAAATTCATCAAAAGAATAACTGAACGTAGAGCAAACTTCACAAAACAACTTCTGATCGCTAGCTGAGGTCATCAGGCGCCCAGAAAAGCAGCCCATTGTCTTCGAAAGGAGGTAGGACAAAATATAAAAGATAAAAAGTGAGACAAAAGAGCTGAGGACGGAGATCCGTCCCGGGAAGGGAGTCTTAATAGAGGACGTTTCCAGACACCGGGAAACCCTCACACGGGCGGGCCTGGGGGAAGTGTTTGAATCTCGGAGGGCAACCTGACTGGGAGGGAAACAATAAATAAAACCCACAGATTACGAGCCTAGTTTTCTATGTCCTGTGATAACAGGAAGAGGTTGGAATGGATGCCAAGTCCAATAGGTGAGAACCTTACGAGAGGAAAGAACGTTTTCTGTGAATCTGGAGAAAAGGCTGAGCTTATGCCATCTTGGCTCCTCCCCATTTCAGGACATAGAAAACTAAACATGACGTTTCCCAGATTCCCTTGCAGCTAGTGTTCTAGATAGGAAACTGGCTTTGACAGTGAGCCTGGGGTGAAGGTGGGAGGTCCTGCTGTTGGGAATGGGATTCCTGAATGTAGTGAGAATGGTTAGATCCCAAAGCAACAGAGGCCAAGTTAACCACAAGAGCAATAGGCTTGTGGTCACGGCAATAGGAAGCAGAGCCAGGGAGGTAAAGAATCTGCCTGCAGTGCAGGAGACCTGAGTTCCATCCCTGGGTCAGGAAGATCCCCTGTTGAAGAGAATGGCAACTCACTCCAATATTCTTTCTTGGAGAATTTCACAGACAGAGGAGCCT
This sequence comes from Cervus elaphus, assembly GCF_910594005.1. Classification (NCBI taxonomy): domain Eukaryota; kingdom Metazoa; phylum Chordata; class Mammalia; order Artiodactyla; family Cervidae; genus Cervus; species Cervus elaphus. The sequence continues at coordinate 41,431,411 of NC_057821.1, read as the reverse complement.
TTGGCCTACAGTCCATGAGGTCACAAAGAGTTGGACGTGACTGACTGACACTTTTACTATTCATGCCCATGTGAATTCCCCCAAACACTATGTATAAAAAGCAATTAGGTAGTCAATTGAGGGACATGAGTAAGAACAGTGAGCAAGGTGATTATACAACTGATTTCTTAAAGCTAAATATTGAGTAGCTTTATTCTAAAAAACCCTTCAGTCAACCCCCTCCCCACCTCCCTCTCTTCTATTCAGGCCACACCTCCCTCCATGTGGATCCGACTTTGAGCTTTCTTCCCTCTCCTCCCTGTTCACCATCTGAGACTTCCACTTCATGGGCATCATTTCTGCAAAGCATTGGAGCTATTCCTTTATCTCAGTCAAGCTCATCCCAACCACACTTGGAAAGCAACACTCTCCCAGCCCTGCCACCACCCCCTACCCCATCCAAGCTAGAATGAACCATCAGTGGATTTTAAATAGAGATGTTTCTCCTTCAAGAAAAAAATTCTGCTACTAGCTCTTAAACCAACGGTTTTTCTCTCCCTGTGCCATATCGTTGCTTAGCTCTAGTGAAATTGCTTTAATATTAACCACAGTCTGACCACAGTGGTATTTTTTACTCCCTTCCTCTTTCGAGGGCAGCTGTCAGTTGCAATCAGGTGTTAATGAGGCTGGCCTGGGGTTAAATCCTCCTGAGTACTAGTTAGCTTTATGCTGGTCCCAGGTGGCAGTTCTTTGTCCTCCCTCCTGCTAGCAACCTTGCCAATGCATGTTGTTTATTACAAGGAAGGCCAGTGTAGTGGGGAGAAAAAGCAGGGAGTGGGAAGATATTTTTCTCATTAACCCCAAAATATATTTTTTAAAAAATTGGAACCAGAACCCATATGTCGCTGAGAGTTCTGGTTACTGGATTTTTATGATAATAGTAGCCCCTGGTGTCCTAGATGTTTCTTGGTAAAATTAGGTTGGTTTCTTGTTAAATCTTTTAGACAAGGCAACAGGCTCTGCTTGTCCTTGACAATAATTAGCACTTTCTATTGAAGGCAGCCCTGAAGAAATTATGTTTTCAGTTTTTGAATTCAAAATGTAAGACTTTACATGTGCCAAAACTGGATGTACCAATTGCAGAACAGAGACTTCTGTCACCTGGAAACAGACTGGATAGGCATGCTTATTCCTAAAGGAAAAAAAGCTTTTAAACAGTCATTCAACAATCATCTAGCCATGAGTAGAGAGAGATAAGGCTAGTGGACTGATGGCCATTTTAACAGGGAATGAACCAATTACAAAGTTTTACTGATATGATGTATTGATGATGTCAATACAAGAGAAGATATGGCTTAAATATTTCTGTAAGGATTTTCCTTAGCTCCAGGACTATCTCGGTGTACTGAGGAACATACTATCCAGTAGGGTTCCTGGTTTTAATGTTTGTCAAATGAAGGAATTACTACATCTAGATCTCTCCATTGCTTTCTGACCCTTTTGACGAAAAAAAATTTTTTCAGTAGGACTAGCAATACAGTCTGTTTCAGTGAATAACTCATACACCTTCAGGTCTCTGTGCTATTCTTATGTTGGACAAATTCAATATTGCTCTTCTACTTCCATTAAGTGGTCCTTTTGGGGATCACAGATCCTTTTGAGAAGCTGGTAGATATGAAACATCTCAATTTGGAAAAAAAAGAGGAATATATACACAAATATACAACATATTACATATGATTTTAGAAGATTCATTATTCATTATTCAAATCTAAATTCATTAAGATTTCAGAAGATTCTTCAGGCTTCCTCCTGAAGCCTGTCAATGGACTTTGTAAAGGGGCACAGGCTCCAGTTTTTTTAAACCCTGGACTAAATGTTAACTTTCAGATTCTATCCTTAAGAATGAAAATGTAAACAAGATAATGAATGAATACAAAACAAGACTATAAAAAAGAATCTTCCTCAACTTAATCCATATTTTAGACTATCACAAAACAAGTCTTACAGCAAAGGCAGGATACATTTCTTTCTGTTCCGATCCTCTGCAGCCCCCAGTGCCCTTGAATTGAGGGCACACTGCTCAGCATGACCTGCAGGATCTAGTCTACTCTCCTACCTTATTGCCTAGGGTTCCCAAAGACCACTTCTGTCGCAACAAATGTGATCTCTTCCCCTGGGACTGCCACCTCTGAGCCTTTCCCATGGTTTCCCCATTGTCTGGATTGCTGCATTCCTCCTAGATTTGTCAACACCTCTTCACTATTTGCATCTAAGACCAAATGTCACCACCTCCATAAAGTTTCTCCTGAGACTTTTTACTGGGTGTGATCAGGCCTGCCTTAATCCCTGTGGCACCTCATTATCACACTGTAACTTAGTTCCTTACACTGATATCTGTCATGATGTACACTCCTTGCCCTGTGCAAGTCACTCATAAAAAGGTTATTGAATGGATAAATGAACAAATAACAGTGGTGAAAGTTTGATTGAATCAGAAAGAATAAACTTCAGACTTCTCGTTTCAGTTATGTGAAGCGAGAACATACTAAACAACAGGATGAGAATGATCAGCACTGGTCTAGGTGCCAGGATTCCAGAGTTCCAGCCTCTGTTCAACCACCTCCTCACTGTGTTACCTCTAGTAAAGTCATTTAATTTCTTTGATGCTCACTTTTCTTATGTAAATCAAATGGAATATGTATGTGTGTGTGCTTTGTAAACTGGTAAGTGAATTGCAATGTCAAATTTTATATCAGTCATTATTGTTCATTATATGACAATAATACTGTCATATTATCATTATGACAATCAAGAAGAAAGTGGAAAACCTATCAATCCAAATATAGATAGCTCAAATAACTACGTCAACCACTTTGAGTTTTTAACATTTGCAGAAATCTATGAACTAAAGTCTAGACAGTCACAGGCAGTATATCACATTTGTATCACAATGTGATACTGATATCACCCACCTTTCCTTTTCTGTGAATTTTTTAATACAAGTTTTTGAACACAAAGTTCATTTCAAATCAATTGACCTAACCGGCCTTTATTGCAGAGATCCTTAGTATGGAGTCCATGAATCACAGGTTCATCAATGGGCCATGGGATACTGGAGTTTCTAAGAGTATCTGGAAGTCTATGCAAAATTATATGAATATGCATTCAAGAAGAGAGATTGCAGTTTTCAAACCCTCAAAGAGATTAATGACCAAAAACATTTAAGAATTACTATTCAAGTTTAATTGCACCTGGAAAACCCACTGGATTTGTACTTACTTAACGCAATGACAGGAATAGGGCCCAAAGGTGTGCAGGAATAGGAATCTAGCTAAAAAGATATTAAGAGTTGTTGAAGGAAGCATTAAGAGGGCCTGATCTGAGGATGACGGTGAAAACAGAAAGGCAAGAGTAAATGCAAAAGGCATCTTTTAGACAGTCAGTCCCATCCTCCTGTGCTTTTTCCTGGATGGGTTTTCATGGATGAGGGATCCTCTTCCATCCCCAGGTATTTTTAGCTTTATCTACAAGTTATCTCTCCTGGTGTAAGGGTTCCATTTTCCTTCTAGCCTTATAGCTTTCTGAAATGTAATACATAAATAATTTAGTCCTAATTTGGGGAGGATAACTTGAGGCTCCTGATGTATAAGTGAGGAATACAAGATGTTTTCTTGAGTTTGATTTGAGAAGCAGTTTAGAGAAAAAAAGGCATGGCTATGGGAGAGAGTGTCTTGAAATGCTACTAGGGGAAAAGGACTTCTGGGAGAGGGAGAAAGAAAGAAGAGAGAGATGAATCTTTAGCAAAATGAACTTTGGAGAAAAGCAAAGGTGTTAAATAAAAAGGAATATTTTAGAAGCTACATTGCACAGCATGCAACAGAAGGCTTTATAGTACTTTCTTACTGATGCTTTAGTAAAATCTACATCATGAAGATTGGCATAATCCAGTGTAGATGAACAGTTTTCAATCTTGTGAATACATTCTAATTGCCTGAAGAACTTCTAATAAATACCCAGAGTGTTAGCCCCATCCCAGATAGTCTGATATATTTGGTCTCAAAATGGGGCCTCAGCACCAGTATTTAAAAAGGTCTCAAGGTGATCTAATGTGATTTTGAAACCAGTAGTCTAGGGTCTGGAATTGTTTTCAGTATTCCAATCATCAGAATTATCTGGTGAGCTTTTAAGCAATATGGATGCACTGGGCCCCCTCACACCCATTCAGTCTGACTCTCTGAGCATTACACTTTTCTTTTAATTTCCAGGCGATTCTGATGCAACATGAAGCTGCAGAGCCACTGGCTATAGAAGAAAATTATATACTAGAGCCTAAACGAATCTATTTAGGCAGGATTTAGGCAAGATGAATCCATTAAGAAGCCATATATACTGCTTATTATTGGCACTAACTAAATAACTAGTTCCCTGGCTTCCCAGGTGGCACAATAGCAAAGAATCTGCCTGCTAACACAGGAGATGAGGGTTTGATCCTTGCATGGGGAAGATCCCCTGGAGGAGGAAATGGCAGCCCTATGATAGAATCCTATGGATAGAGGCAGAATCCTATGGATAGAGGAAACTGGTGGCCACAGTCCATGGGGTCACAAAGAGTCAGATATGACTGAGCAACTGAGCATGCAACTAGATCCCTGCCCTTGGTGTCTCATCCTCAAAAATTATCAACATTTTATTTCTATGCCAAATAAGTGAAAAAAAAAAAAAAAAGTAAGAACCTAACCGACATTGAAACTATCCTCTGGATGAAAAAAGAGCAAGATGTTTGGACTGAAAGAAAACATCCAACACAAACCCTGTTTTGTTTAAATAATTAGCCCTTTAAGATTGGCTTCTTATTAAAAAAGAATTCCAGGTGGTAAGCAAATGATGGGAACTCTGGTTTACAGTGATATGGGGTAAAATAAAAAGAAGAGCACCTTTAGAAGAGCTGAGGCCTTTCCACACTGGTACCTCGTAATATCATGAAGGCTTTTGTTTTGCAGCAAAATAGCTTCCAAATAACTCACCACACAGCAGCAGGGGGCATGTACCACTATCACAATATAGGTGTTTGGGGCTCAGATTTATACAGAATTACACAGATTTATGGGCTTCCCTGGCAGCTCAACTGGTCAGGAATCCACTTGCAATGCAGGAGACCCTGGTTTGATTCCTGGGTCGGGAAGATTCCCTGGAGAAGGGATAGGCTACCTACTCCAGCATTCTTGGGCTTCCCTGGTGGCTCAGATGGTAGAGAATCTGTCCACAATGAGGGAGACCTGGGTTGATCCCTGTGTTGGGAAAATCCCCTGGAGGAGGGCATGGCATCCCACCCCAGTATTCTTGCCTGGAGAATCCTATGGACAGAGGAGCCTGGTGGGCTACAGTCCATGGGGTCACAGAAGAGTCAGACACAACTGAGCAACTAAGCACAGCACATACAGATTTATACACATACACACATGATATCTTAGACATATGCATAAGCATGCTCACACGCATGTGCACACATGCACTCACACAGTTTTGCTGATTCTGCAATTTCTGCTCTTGTTTGTAACATACGGAAGCAGTTAACTGATAACTACAGTGACTACTGAAATTATTAGGACAAGGAAATAGGTTTCCTGTAAGTCATAAAAACTCTTTAATTTTCAAAAACAAGGCCAGCGTTTTGTTTTTTGGCAAAATTAGTTCCTTACTTATAGAGGACGAACTGTAATTACACAATAAACCTGCATTTTGTCACTCTGAAAGCTCCTGGCTTACCACGTGTTTAAGAACGTGACACTATGATTACCCTCAGAGTACCTGAATTCTAATCAAGAATTTTCAGTGCTGTAGTTTCAGCATGAAAAAGAAAACAGAAAGAACAGTTGAAGCAAAAGTCTAATCCTGAGAACTGAATAGAGCTAGAGAGAGCCCATAAGCTATTCTAGAGAAAGGAAGATGATCTTTAATTATCCTAGAACAGCTCGAACTGAGCCCAAAGTCCAAGAGACCAAAGCCACTGAATTAAGATCAGATTGATTAAAAAACTATCCACGTTGCAGGAAGAATACTGATATGAAAAATGCCTTTATACTGACACATAGAAGATAATTCAGGCAGGATTTGTTTTGTTTTGTTTTACCATAACAAAGTAATAAATAAAATGGAAACCTTAATCATGATACCAACTGCTGTTACGGAATTTTTTTTTAATTGAATACAATGGCAGAGTTTTGTGTTGCTTTTTAAAACCACTACCTATTTTGTTTCAGTGACAATAACAAAGTTGTTTCCAGGGACTGTGGTTACTTTCCCTTTGCTTCTGTGAGTCAGGACCAGAGGGGATTCAATTGGCATGTGTTTATTAAATGGGCAGAGGAGAAACCATCCAGCTGGGAAATACATGGTGAAAGGTGTGGGGTTGGAGGGCTTCCCAGATGGTGCTAGTGGTAAAGAACCTGCCTGCCAATGCACAGAGTCAAACACAATTGAAGTCACATAGCACGCACACACGTGGGGTAGGAATGAGCAGAGCACCACAGAAGGCAGGATGAATGGCTGGTGAGACATGGTTGAAATCCTGGAGAAGATATATAATCTCCAGAAATGCCTCAGTTTTCTTATCTGTTAAATGGGAATACTAACAGTATCTACTTCATGGAGTTATTAGAAGGATCAAATAAGTTAACACATGTAAAGGGCTTAGCACAGCTTTCAATAAATGTTAGCTCATCCTTCTACCTACTGCATCCAGTTCATTACCAAGACTTACAGATTTTATGTTCACAATACCTCTTGCATTGCCTCTACCTTTTTTATTTTCACTGCTGCTTTCCTGTTCAGGCAGGACCTCATTATCTCTGATCTGAAATCCTGCAGTAAACCTCCACATTGACCTCCTCACCCTCAACCTTCTCTCTGGTCCCTTGTGTACACTGAGACCAAAGTAACCGTCAGAACCATGGATCACAGGTCTCTATTGTGCAAACAGCTGGGTGTGCCCTGTGCCCACAGAATGAAGCTCCAGGCACTAAGACTGCACAGCCCGTGGCCCCCAGCAGGTCTCCCCACTATACAGCAAACCTAAGCATGAGGCACACATCTGAACAAAATGCGGGGTGTGCCCTGCACTGTCTCCTGTGTTCAGTGTGGGCTACATCTCAGCTGTCCTTCTTCTTCTCTCTCCCCTACTCCCTCCCACCCCATCTGAATGTCTCTGCTTGTTAAAATCACACCCAATCTTCATGTTTGAGCTTAAATGCCACCTCATCAATGAACCAGCCTCCCTCCATCTCTGCAAACAGATTTAATGGCTCTTCCTTGAATCCTTGTAGCACTTTCTGAATATTTCTCTAAAGTAATCCCCTTTCCCTCCTGGGGCACAGTCATGTGTAATCCTCCTTTTGTCATTGTGAGCTTGTTCAGGGCCTGGCCCATGTCTTACTTTGTCTCCACTGCAGTACCTAATGTCTTTGGTAGCGTCTAGCCTATATTGAGAGCTCACTAAATGTTTATGAAATAAAAGACGTGCATTGCAATTGAAAGTTGTTGATTTTGCAATGACCAATATAAACACACACACAAAAAGAGATGATTGGAATAACTAACCCTGGGAAGCTGAGACTAAAAATTTGAAAATATATTTCCATCACTGAACAGAGGCCATTTGGCAAGTGTATAATTATTGTGGAGGCCATGTAGCCTCTTGAAGCACATGGAAGATATTCCTTAAGGAATTCTTTGCCCTTTGTCCTAACATTTAATGAGGTTTTTCAGGTGTCTGGGTTCCTAGGAGAGAATAGACTATTCAGTGGCAAACACCTAGATCTTCATGACACACATTTTCCATAGAAAATTAATAAGTCACTGCTTCTGTTTACAAATTAATGCAGTGTGGGATCTTAATTCAAGGCCGGATCATTGCTGGTGAAGTGGCAAAGGGCTCTAGATGTTCAAGCAGCTAAGGTTTGGTCCTGTCTTTGGATGCCCCACTCAAGGCCTTAGAAGAAAGAACAAAAGCAAACCAAGAAACATCCTGTAAGAGCCCACCTATTACAAGTTCAAATGCTCCTTTGAATCTCAGACTACTTTTGGGCCTTCTGATTCATGCCAAGCCTTTATAAGTCATCTCTCCTGCCCTCTCCACACTCCCCTAAAGGTCAAAGGAGATGACAAGAAAGTTGGAAGCTAGGGCTGGTAACTTATAGTGATCTGTTGGCCAAGGAGGGAGAACCAGTGTGCAAGTTCTGTCCTCCCAGGCCCTCTGTTTTTCCTTTAGAGCCCTCCCAATCCTCCTTGATCTCATGGAACCATCCCCAGCTCATTCCCAGGCTTGGTTTGTCTCTGGGTGGGAGTCTCTGAATGTCAGCCTGTGTGTGTGTGTGTGTGAGCATCTGTGTCTGCTAATCTGTGATGCTATTAAAGTCGTCAGGATTGTATAGATCAATATGCAAATTTATGCAACAACTAATGCGTAACTTAGCATTTTACTTTTGAGCCAAAAGACAACACATGATTACTTACAGTTGAATATATGTCCCCCAGAAACTTTCAGTTGCTGGAAAAAACCTCTCTGCAGCTCATCTGGTATAGCCCTTGTCTCTCTTGCTGTTTTGCACCAGGAGAAGGCAGAAGGAATGTTACCGAAAGGGCTGAACATCTTGGAATGGGCCCTAAAAAAATAAAGCATAAAAGAGAGGTGTACAAACTGCTAGCATATGGAAGCCAAGAAGAGAAACTTTAAGCTGAAGACACTGAGCATAATCATTTTTAAATGGCACTGTGTGAGTGGGAAATGTTTTTCTAACCAGTCCTTAGAGAGTTGAGTTCTACAGTACAGAAGGAAGAATCAATAAGCTTAAATGACCTGAAAAGAAAGCAAATACATGGCTACATTCATTCACAGCATAGGATTAATGAACAAAGCAGCCCAAGTTTGCTACATGGACCTAAGTATTTATATGATTAGATTTTTCATGAAAGTAAATTCCTTTTATTTCCTATTTGTCTTATTACACAATAAATCAAGAAATTTAAAGGAGCTAGATATTTTGAGAACCTCATTATTCAAAAAAGTATCAAAAAGATTTTATTCCCAATATTCTGCCCTTACCCTTTAAGGACAGTCAAGGTCATTTCTCATTGCTAGGGCAACCACATTCTGCAAGGACAGATGCTTAGGCTAATGATTCAGGGACTGTGTTTTGTCAATTAGCCTCAAATTCACAATGTTTAAAACAATTCCCCAAGGAAGACTGACTATCCAAGCACCATGCCCCAAACTTCTAAGAGAAGAAATGAAGTGAAGTCGCCCAGTCGTGTCTGACTCTTTGCGACCCCTTGGACTGAAGCCCACCAGACTCCTCCATTGATGGAATTTTCCAAGCAGAGTACTGGAGTGGGTTGCCATTTCCTTCTCCAGGGGATCTTCCCGACCCAGGGATTGAACCCAGGTCTCCCGCATTACAGGCAGATTCTTTACCAGCTGAGCCACAAGGGAAGCCCAAGAAAACTTTGTGGGTAGCCTCAAGTTTTCTCCAGCAGATCTTCCCGACTTAGGAATCAAACCAGGGTCTCCAGCATTGCAGGCCAATTCTTTACCAACTGAGCTATGAGGGAAGTCCCTCATAGCTAATGGGCCCCTAAGAGAAGAGGTGCCCACTGGCGCAGGAGGAGGCTGCACAAGCAGGAATAGGCAGTAAATGAGATGAGAAGTGAAAGGCAGCTTAGCCTCTGCCCTGAGTTTATCTAGAGATGTTTCCCCATGCTGTAGGGTCTGTGACACACCCAGTTTCTTTTCTTCTCTGTCTTCTTTTCTCTCCTTAGGTTGACTTGGTTCTAGAATCTCATCTGTCAGGGCTTTTTACTCTTCTATAACATGTCAGTTAGTATCCCTCTGGGTCATATGTAACAAAAGCCAACTATATCAGCTTAACCAAATCAGGCTTTATAAGCTGAACTGAAAGTCTAAGTGTCAGCAGACTAGGGCAGATACTTGAGGAAGTCATCAAGGGCCCAGGCTCCTTCTGGTTTCTTGCTCCTCTGTCCTTACTGTGGGTTCTCATCCCAAGGGTTGCAGGATGCATACCCCACATACAGAAATGTGTCTACATCCCAAGCTGGAAGAAAATGGAAGAGAAGAAGGGAAAGGGCATAGCCCAGCTGAAACTATCCCTTCTTATTAGATAAACAAAAACTTTCCTCGAGGTCCTTCCCTGTAGACTTTGATTATGCCACCAAGCCTGGGTCACATGGTCACTCTTAGCTGAAGAGACCCCCTAAGGAGGTGACTATTTTTAACGAGACACATCATTCTCTTAAATAAATTTGCATTTCTCTTTGTAGAAAAGAAGGAATGAACTTGGACAAGCAAGTAATTAATCAAGAATATACAAGGTATTGCACTAAACAGAGGTTAAGACAATCACATTACTTACTGTATAAACACTATGGGAAGCTCCGGAAAGGTCAGGGATACCCTAAGACCTGACACTATCTACAGTAGGAAACTGCAAGGTCAAAACTATTTTCCACATGAAAAGATGTTCGACGCCATTGTCACTAGGGAAATGCAAATCAAAACCACAATAAGGGGCTTCCCTGGTGGGCCAGTGGTTAAAATTGTGCTTCCACTGCAAGAGGCATGGGTTCAATTGATCACTGGTCAGAGAACTATGACCCCACAAGCGGCACAGCCAAGAGATTTTTTTATAAAGAAAAGAAAAAATGTATAAGTTTGGGACTTCCCTGGTGGTCCAGGGGCTACTGCTCCAATGGGGGCGGGGGAGCTGGGTTTGATCCTTGGTCATGAAACAAGTCCTTGATACTAACCCCCACCCCAGCACCACGTCCTCTGCCTGCCTTTGCCTGTGGAAAACTTGAGTCAAAGAATAAGTTTAATCAGGGAAATGAGAACATACAAAAACAAAGGAAAACAGACAAAGGAGACCAAATGATAATAATGTAGTCATTAAGCATAGTTCTTTAGTTCCTTCTCAAGAACTATAGATAATAATCTGAGGCCTATACTGTGAGCTGTCTTACAGATACTAAAGATTCCCTAATGGCTCAGACGGTAAAGAATCTGTGAATCTGCCTGCAATGTGGGTGACCCGGGTTCAATCCCTGGATCAGGAAAATCCCCTGGAGAAGGGAATGGCTACCACTCCAGTATTCTTGCCTGGAGAATCCCATGGATGTAGGAGCCTGGCAGGCTATATAGTCCGTGGGGTTGCAAAGAGTCAGACACGACTGAGCGACTAATAAACATGTTCACTTTCTTCAGGTGGGAGTAGTTAACTACATGATGACCAGACTGTACCATGACATAAGCTGCTATAATTCCAAGAACTGGCCTCAAAGAAATGGGGATAAATGGACCCTGGAACTGAAGATTAACTGTACCTGAAACAACCAAGATGACTCTGGTCAAACCACCATTGACCAATTTGAAGATGACTGTCAGAGCTAACTATGCTGTTTCTGCAGGTAACCCTGTCCTGTCTATAAAAGCTCTTGCCCCACTGGTTGTCAGGGGCCGGGTGGTGGTGGGGTGGGGAAGTCAGCCTTTAGACAGATGTCCGCACCCTCCCCCCACAGTTGCCAGCATCTGAAATAAAGCAAACTTTCCTTTCCACCAAACTGGCTTGTTTATTGGCTTGTGAACAGCAACCAGCTGGACCCCACACTCCTTTAGGTAACAGTCAGGGAACTAGATCCTGCAAGCCCCAGCTAAAGATGCTGGGTGCTGCAATGAAGGCTTTTCAGTCTTCTCTATAATTTTTAAGGTCCTGAGACCAAAAAATTTAAGCATCACATCCGTAGACTGTGCCTTGGGCAAAGTACCATTTAATGAAGATTGAATTGAAATGAAGGTCTGATAGAGGAGGTCTAATTTCAAGCAGACCCTGAAACCTGAGAAGGGCTGGGTAGGGAAGTGTACGCAAGGGGGAGGGGCAGATATCTCAACCTGGGACAACCATCTGAATCTGTATGCTCAATTTTTTGTCCCACCAAATACACCAGACAAATAATATCTATAAATGTGAGGCACTCCACTTTTTTCCTTCAGAAAATTGAGAGCAACATCATCATAAGGATACCGTCAAATTCTCTTTAGTTTCTTTTTTAAATAAGTCACTGACAAATATCAATCATTGAAATCTTACCAATGACTGTTGATTACAGTAAAGAAATTTTAAAAGCCTCCTTTCAGTTGCTCTGGTCTCTTTAAATACCACGTGGGCTGCTTGAGGCACCTGCTTTACCTTTAAAGTCTCTTATAAAGAAAGTTTTTGCCTTTATAAACAGCACTTCCGTGAGACTCAGTTTCCTCACCTGTCAAATGATAGCAGTGAACCAAGCTCTGATGCTCTTTCTGGTTCGAAATTTAAAACTGGAATTGTCACGGCAAAGCCCATTAACAATCCCTAGGAAACTAAAATAGAACCTGGGTAATAGAGTCTAATTTTTTTTTTTTTCTCCCTTGTGCTTAGTGAGTTTCACTGGCTCACAGGGTGCCACGGGCAGAGGTCCCAACACCCGGCACTTCAGACCCGAGTTTCTAGTGCCGACTGTCAGCAACGGAAACCTCACCTCAAGAGCCGCGCTCGACACTGGGGCTCAAGACGGTGGCAGCGGGCCGTGTGCAGAGACGCCGCACACGACACCTCAGTACAAGACGGTGGCAGCGGGCCGTGTGCAGAGACGCCCCGCACGCTGACCTGGACCGCGAGCAGGAGCAGCACAGGTGCAGCCCCCTCCGCACTGATGAGATCCCCATGAAACAGCCCCGCCCACCGCCTATGTGAAGAGCATTTGCTCTGAGCTCTCAGGTCTCCGATCTCTGATGAAAGAATAGAGATCAAAGATCTTTGCTTCTGAACCAAACCCCGTCTCATTCTATTGTCACAAATGACAGTGGGCAGGAGGACCCTAGCTGGGACCCGACTGGAAAGGGTCAGTAACAGAATGAATGTCACCCACCCTGAAATGGGCCCAGAGGGGTTAAGAAGGCAGTGCCTGCCCCTTGCTGCTAGGGTGTGTACACCTGTTAGACTCCTGCTAGCTTCAGGAACATATAGAGTCTCCAACCACACCGGGCCCCACATTTGGCTCAATGCTCCACTGCTGCAGTCCTGAAATCCTAACAGCTTTTGAACAAGGGGCCCTAAATTTTCCTTTTGCATTGAGCCCCACCAACTACACAGCTTGTCCTGCTATAGGTTGTTATAGAAGAGTAATAAAGGACCCAGATGCAGAGTAAGCATGTCTGGCCCCAATCCCTGGTCTATTGTTGACTAGCTGAGTAATTTTTCATACATGAATCTATCTCTAAACTTCAGTTTTACCACAGGTAAAGTGATACCAAGGGCTTCCCAGGTGACTCAGCAGTAAATATATATATATATATATATATATATATATATATATATATATATATATATATCTCCACCTGCCAATGCAGGAAATGCAGGTTCCATCCCTCAGTCAGGAAGATCCTCTGGAGGAGGAAATGGCAAACTGCTCTAGTATTCTTGACTGGAAAGTTCCATGGACAGAGGAGCCTGGCAGGCCACAGTCCATGGGGTCGCAAAAGAGTTGGACACGACTAAGTTACTAAACAACAGCAAAAAGTGATACCAACATCTCAGAGTAGTTGGAAGAATCCAATAAAGTAATGCATTAAAAAAGACTTAGTGCAACACTCAAAATACCAGGAAATATACACAAATATTAGCAATTATGATTTGCTAGGTTTCATTTGTTAAATTCATTCAACAAAATATTTATTGACTACCTACTATGTCCTAGACTATCCTGGGCACTTGAGCTATGCCTGAGAATAAAATAGAAAAAGAGTCTCATCTTCCTAGAACTTATGTTTTTCAGGGTAAGAGAGGAGTTTGACAATGAGCACAATGAATATAACTGATGCTATAGTAAGTTAGAGGCTTCAAGTGGTTCAGTGGTAAAGAACCCGCCTGCCATGCAGGAGCAACTGGAGACCTAGGTTCGATCCCTGGGTGGGGAAGATCCCCTGGAGAAGGGAATAGCTACCAACTCCAGTATTCTTGCTCGGAAAAATCCCATGGACAGAGGCATCTAGGGGGCTACAGTCCATGGGGCCTCAAAGAGTCGGACACAACTGAGTGAGCCCATGTGTACACTTAGTAGGTTAGAAGGAGGGAAGAGCTATGGATAAAAGAAAAAATACAGCAGGATAAACAGGGCAGGGGAGATAGGGAGGGTTGTAGCATCTAGTGGGAAGTTCCAGTGAAAAGACAAGATTTGAACAGACTTGAAGGAGCTAAAAGAGTGCACCAAATGGCTATCTGCTGCTGCTGTTGCTAAGTTGCATCAGTGTCCGACTCTGTGCAACCCCATAGATGGCAGCCCCCCAGGCTCCTCTGTCCCCGGGATTCTCCAGGCAAGAATACTGGGGCGGGTTGCCATTTCCTTCTCCAGTGCATGAAAGTGAAAAGTGAAAGTGAAGCCGCTCAGTCATGTCTGACTCTTCGCAACCCCATGGACTGCAGCCCACCAGGCTCCTCCGTCCATGGGATTCTCCAGGCAAGAGTACTGGAGTGGGTTGCCATTGCCCTCTCCAAGATGGATATCTAGGGGAAAATATTCTAGGAGGTGTTTCCCAATTAATGGGGGGAGGGAGCATGCTTAAAGGCAGTTGTTCAGTTGTTTAGTCATGTCCAACTCGTTGTGACCCCATGGACTGTAGCCCGCCAGGCTTCCCTGTCCTTCACCACGTCCTGAAGCTTGCCCACACTCATGTCCATTGAATCAGTGATGCCATCCAACCATCTCATCCTCTTTCATCCCCTTCTCTTCCTGCTTTCAGTCTTTCCCAGCATCGGGGTCTTTTCCAATGAATTGGCTCTTCCCACCAGGTGGCCAAAGTATTAGCCTTAAAGGCAGAGCCTCTGCTAAAGTTAGGTCCATCCCAGCAAAAGACAAGAGACGTCCAGAACCATCTACCAGCAGTACTCCTCCACAACAGTGAGGAAATACTGTGTAATCTGCAATTGCTAAAACATTTTTACATGGTTGTGGGTTGCAACTCAAGTATTTGCGTGAATTTATCTGATAGCACCCAGTTAGTGAAATCTCTCATTTTCTTGAATTTCCACTTTGAGGCATAAAGACAGAGACAGAAAAATTCTTACAGATATTATTCAGATAACCAAGAGAACAATTTCTTGTGAATCAAAGTATACAATTAATTGAGTACAATTAATTGAGCCAGGATGGATTGTGGAAGAGCAGCTGAGGAGAGAGGACCAAGATCAGAACCTGGACTGAGGTGTTCTCAGCCAGACCTGGGGAAAGGCTTTCACCTTATTGATGGTGGAGGGTGGTTCATAAGGATCAGGGCCGCTCTGTGTCTATCCTGTGTGCTATATGGTGGGTTTTGCATTGTAAACAATTCAGGAATTTCGGTGACTTTATTTAGAGTGGGAATCTGCTCTGATCAAGGTATAATTAAGATCTGAACCAAAAAACCCAAACTGGCAATTACCACCCCAATTCTGGTATCTAGGCTGGATGTTCTATAAAGCAACATTTATAGAATGTATCCAAAACAAGCTACAATTCCTATTCAAGAAGGCCAAGTGGCAAGACAGAAAGAAAAGAGGAGAGGAGGGAGGGAGAAAGGAAGGGGAGAGAAAAAAAGAAAGAGACACATACAGTGATGAAATACTATTTACACCACTTGACGCTTTTGAGTGGCCTCAGGGAAACATCTATCTTTAAGATAAAAGAGATGCCCGTGGGCAAATTGTCAATCATGAATTGTTTAAAATATAACTTCAATCCCCAATATAATGGAGTCAATTTTGAATCTTTTGCTGAACAAAAGTAAAAGAAACCATGAAGTGAATGTTATTTAACATTCTAAAGGCAATATCCTTGTAACTGGGATAATTAGATGTTCACAACAGAAATTTCAACCCAGCATGCTGATTCAGTCTCCACAGTAAAATCTCAGTAATTTAAATCCTGCTAATGCACACAAGAATTGAGCTGAACTTTACCTTGGTACCGTCTGTGAGGAAACAGATTGCTCTGCCAAATTAAATATGAATAAGGATTTAGATGGGCTATTTAATTTATCAAGACAGCAAAACACTCTTTAGCAGCACTATTTGCCTTCAATGTACTAATTACAGTAAAAATTAAAAATTGTGTTAGTGTATATTACTGGCTTAAACTTCATCTATTTTTTTTAAATTTTATTTTATATTAGAGTATAGGTCTTCCCTGGTGGCTCAGAGTGTAAAGAATCTGCCTGCAATGTAGGAGACCCAGGTTCGATCCCTGGGTTGGAAAGATCTCCTGGACAAGGCAATGGCAACCCACTCCAGCATTCTCGCCTGAAGAATTCCATGGACAGAGGAGCCTGGCGGGCTACAGTCTGTGGGATCTAAAGAGTCTGACAGGACTGAGCAACTAACACAAAGGTTCATAGCTGACTTACAATGTTGTGTTAGTTTCAGATGTGCAGCAAAGTGATTCAGTTATACATTTACATGTATCTATTCTTTTCCCATATGGATTATTACAGAATATTGAGTAGAGTTCCCTGTGCTATATAGCAGATCCTTATTAATTATCTGTTTTATTTATAGTGGTATGTATATGTTAATCCCAACCTCCTAATTTATCCCTCCCCCTAACCTTTTCCCTTTGGCAACCTTAAATTTGTTTTCTAAGTCTGTGAGTCTGTTTCTGTTTTGTAAATAAGTTCATTTGTATCATTTTTTTTTAGATTCCACATATAAGTGATACCGTATGATATTTGTTTTTCTCTGACTTCAGGTAGTATGATAATTTGCAGGTCCACACATGTTGTTGCAAACAACATTATTTTGTTTTTTTATGGCTGACTAATATTCCATTGTATGTATGTACCACATCTTTATCCATTCCTTTGTTGGTAGACATTTAGGTTGCTTCCATGTCTTGTAAATAGTGCTACAATGAACACTGAGGTGCATGTATCTTTTTGAATCATGTTTTTTTCCAGATATATACCCAGGAGTGGGATTGCTGGATCACATGGTAGCTCTATTTTTAGATTTTAAAGAAACCTCCATACTGTTCTCCATAGTAGCTGCACCAATTTATATTCCCACCAACAGTGTGGGAAGGTTCCCTTTTGTCCACACCCTCTTCAGTATTTATTATTTATAGGCTTTTTGATGATAGTCATTCTTACTTGTGTGAGGTGATACCTCGTTGTAGTTTTGATTTGCAGTTCTATTATATAGTTAACAGTGTTGAGCATTTTCCATGAACTTTTTGGTTATGTTTGGCTTCTTTGGAGAAACATCTATTTAGATCATCTGCCCAGTTTTTTGATAGAGTTGTTTGTTTTCTTTGATATTGAACTGCATGAGTTGTTTGTATATTTTGAAGATTAATCCCTTGTCAGTTGCATTGTTTGTGAATATTTTCTCCCTTTCTGTGAGTTCTTTTCATTTTGTTTATGGCTTCCTTTTTTGTGCAAAAGCTTGAAGTTTAATTAGGCCCCATTTGTTTATTTTTATTTTCATTACTTTAGGAGGTAGATCCAAAAAGATATTACTGCAGTTTATGTCAAAGAGTGTTCTGCCTATGTTTTCCTCTAAGAGTTTTATATATCCAGTATCCAGTCTTACATTTAGGTTTTTAATCCGTTTAGAAACCTCACTTATTTCAAAACACAGTGTTGAGTAATTCAGATCATACTTTATTTTAAAAGAATGAACTGTATACTGTGTCAGGCAGATTCTAGTTCTGGCTGAGGCTCCCGCAAAAGAGAATCTAATTGTTAGTAAGGGTTGTCTTCGGGTTAATACGAATCACAGTTCTGTCTAGAAATTTCTCCTTGAGCTAACTTGCCATAGGAGAGAAGTCTCTGTTCTGCAACACGTCTTTGAAAGCAACTTCTAAAGAGCTGACATGTGGCAACAGTCAAGCTCCCACCCAAATTCTGGCTCCCTGGACATCTGAAACTGTTTTTAACCAACTCTGCCCTCTTCCACTAATAAGTGATTTCTCCAGCTCCACCGTTGTACTCCAGCTCATCATTTTTCCCGAGCACAGCCTAAATGCACGCATTTGTCCTTGTCATAAATCTGCCATGTGGTTCGGTCTGCTGCGTTCGATGTTGCCCAGACACACATTTGAGCTTCTTCGCTTAACAGTGATACACAGGTGTATCTCGGAGCTGAGCTTGGGAGTTAACTGTCTACCTGTCAGAAGCTGGTCAGCCCTCCTCACCATCTTTCCTGCTGGCTGAACCAGGTGGAGGCCCACCCTAATGATCATACTTAAGGAGAAGGATCAAAGGGCAGGAAATGGCTGGTACGTGTTTTCTTTGGGAATTACCGTATAGCATAGGGAACTCTACTCAATATTCTATTGTAACCTACAAAGGAAAAGAATCTGAAAAAGAGTGGATATAGGATTATTTATAACTGAATCACTTTGCTGTAACCTGAAATTAACACATCATAAGCCAGCTCATCGTCATCCCTTAGTCACTAAGTTATGTCTGACTCTTTGAGACCCCATGAACTATAAACTGCCAGACTCCTCTGTCCGTGGGATTCTCCAGACAAGAATACTGGAGAGGGTTGCCATGCCCTCCTCCAGGGGATCTTCCCAACCCAGGAATTGCATCTGTATCTCCTGCTTGGCAGGCAGATTCTTTACTACTGAGTCACCTGGTAAGCCCGTATAAACTGACTATACCCCAATATAAAATGAAAATTAAATTTAAATAAATAAATAAAGGGATGGAATGATGTGCCTATAGCTGAGTTGCCTCCTCAAAACTGTCAAAAAATAACTGAGGTTCATGAAATCCTCCTGGAAAGAAACAGGGGAGCACTGAGCTTTACCTGCCCACCAAGTCAAAAACACCCCCTGGTGAGTGGACTACACTGAGAGTGGTGAACAGTCTTGTCCTAGAACAGAGAGTTAAGAGTCAAGATCTTTCTTGTTCGTGCTGGGACCATGCTGGGACTGAGTGTCTTCTCCTTCTTAGTCCTGAGGACAGGAGCAGTTCAGTTTACAGAATGAGTGCAAATTAGCAAAAATCAAAACTTAACTAATAGGCTAATGAGAAATATCATATTCACTGTTAGCCTCCTGTTAATGCTTCCCCTTTTTTAGGGGAAAGGCACTCAGCATGACATGCAGGAGTCTTTGCTATTCATCTCTACCTCTAAGTGGTTCTCGGGTCCATCTTTTCCTCTGTTACACTTTATTTTTTTCAATTTTTTTTTAAAAAATTAATTTTATTGGAGTATAATTGCTTTACAGTGTTCTGTTAGTTTCTACTGTCCAACAAAGTGAATCAGCTGTACTTATGCCTATATCCCCTCTTTTGTGGATTTCCGTCCCATTTAGGTCATCACAGATCACTGAGTGGGGTTCCCTGTGCCATACAGTAGGTTCTTGTTAGTTATCTGTTTTATACTCTCTTGATACTTTAGAACAAGTTTGCCAATAGTCTTAAACACGATATTTGTTTATTCCAAAAGAACATACTTATAACAAAATCATTGTAGAAGGAGCTCTGAAAAAAAAAAAAAAAGACAAACAGATACAGAGAGACATATCATAAACAAAAATATACAGGGCCACGATATCACTAATCATCAGGAAAATGCAAATCTAAGCCATAATGAAATATCACTTTACACTCATTACAGTGACTATTGTATAAAAAAGAGAGAATCCTAAGTATGGTGAGGATGTGGAGAAACTGGAACCCTTATGCATTGCTGGTGGGAGTATAAAATGATGCAGGTGTTGTGGAAAACAATATGGAGTTTTCTCAGAAAATGAAACTACTTTATGACCCAATGCCACCTCTGGGCATTTACCCAAAAGAACTGAAAGGAGGGACTCAGATATTTGGATCAGTGTTTTTAACAGTGTTATTCTCATTAGCCCCAAATGTAGAAACAACCCAACATGCATCAGCAGATGAATGGATAAACAAATGCAGTACATATATACAATGGAATATTAGTCAGTCTTAAAAAGAAGTAAAATTCAGACATATGCTGCAATACAGATGAACACTGAAGACATACTTCAGGGAAAGAAGCCAAGTAGTAAATGACAAACATTATATGATTCCATTTACATGAGGTACCTGGAATAGTCAAGCTCACAGAGACAGAAAGTGCAGTGATGGTTGCCAGGGGCTGGGAAGCGGTAATGGGAAGCTATGGTTTAATGGGAACAGAGCTTCAGTTTGGGAGGATGGAAGGGCTCTGGAGCTGTGTCTATACAATGATTGCACAACCATGTTAACGTACTTCTTGCAGCGAATTGTACTCGTAAAAATGGTTAAAATCAGACATGTTATGTTGTGTATATTTCACTGCAATTTTTTTTAAAAAGAGCAAATGTGAGCCAAGAGGCAGAGTGGGCTTCAGTAAGATTCATTCCTTTCACAAAGAGGAAAATTACACTGAAAACTGTTTTTGCTTGTTCCTTAAGTCAAAACTTAGCTTGTCCTTTGTTTCTACTGGCTGAAAAGTCTTCAAAGAAAGTATTTGTGGTATCAAATCTTATCATAAAATCAGATAAGAATGTTCAGGAATTCAAAACATCAAGGGAAATGATATAATTTCACAGCTAACCTAGATAAATTTTTTTGCTTGTTTTATTGGCAGAGCCCACAGCAACTGTCTCCCCTGAGGACAGTGCAGTAATGGAACGCTTGGGAAGGGGACCCCATCATATGCCAAGTGGGGTAGAGCCACCGCTAGAGGCACTGCACGGAGGATGCACCAGCATCGAACTCACCATCAAGGATGCCAAGAGCAGGTGAGTGGAAGAGAGCCAGGGCAGGGTTAGTGTGTACCCGGGCCATGGTCCAGACTTGTCAGGCCAACACCCCAGGAATGGGTTTGTTATTTCTAACCAGTTGCTTCCTGCTGCTTTGCCTTCTTGCTTTGAAGAGGCTAGTCCAGGTGGTGTTTGTCAAATCAGGTTTAAAGCAAATGTATCCCTTACCCTTATTTCCTAAATATAATGAACAATTTTTAAAACTGGGGGAAAAATGTTAAACCTGGGTAACAACTCTTGTTAAAAACTCCAGTCCCTGAAAATCTCCATAGCTGTGTGAATCAAAAAGTGAATGCTTTCAAGCAGGATGACTCATTTATTTTATGCAGACACCTGTAGCTTCTTACCTAACGCAGGTCTAGAGCGTGTTTTACCTGGTTTGAGGAACCTATGGTTATCATCTCTTGATCCAGCTAGATGACTGTTTCACGCATTGCCACAGACCTCCCTGTGGCTATTTGAGTAATTGAGCTGGAAAGTCTGTCATCTTTGGGCCCAAGAAACGAAGAGACTGAAAGAATACAATTGTGTGGACTTCCCTGGATTGTCTACTGTCCATCCAGTAGACTCTGCACTTCTAATGCAAGGGGTGCAGGTTCAGTCACTCGTCGAGGAGCCAAGGTCCAACATTCCGTGAGGCGTGGCCAAAAGAAAAAGAGACTTATTTGCATGACAGTAGTCTCATAAGATGATCCCTACTGAAGCAATTATTTTGGGTGAGTGAGATGACTGTCCTCTATTAGATGGCTTTTCAAATTTTCATTATAGGCCTCAGCAAAGTTAAGTGATTTCTCATCCCTGTGATATGCACTCAGCTTTCTGTCAACATCTAAATCAGCATCGAGATAGGATAACTGTTTCTACTTTCATCTGGCCCTCTGGCTCAAGGAGATATTTGCAGTTTTGTAGAAATTTAAATGACCCACACTCCTCAAAAAGCCAAGAACGTCACAAAATTTTGTCTATTTCAGTCTCTCCAACACTTCCAATAATGGTGACAAGGAATGTAAGTTTAAATGTCAATTCTCTGAACAGAGTTCCCTGTTCTGAAAGATGCGTTCATTTTGCAGCTTCCCTTTTTGAGCCTTGAAAACCTGCAAAAAATCTGCTAGGACAGAAATTACTAAGAGTTTCTTCTGTTTCTGGCAATATTGCAGCTAAGTTACTCCAGGCAACCTTCCCTCTGAAATGACTAAACATGCTGGATAAGGTTTTTAAAAATCATTGACAATGCATCACTGAACTGGCGATAAAGAAAGGCATCCACAGAGAGCAGACATCAGTGAGAGCAGGAACATGGAGAAGGGAAGGAGTCTCGAAAACCGGCTTTCACCCTGGGGGCAGGGGTTGACTGGCCCCTTGAAGTTTCTGCTTTGACAGCTGTGGGGGCTGCTGGGACAGAAAGACAAAGACAAGAGCCCACCCAAGGTGGACATCTAAACTAAGAGACCCTGCAGAAAGCTGGGACACCAAAGGATAATGCTCATTGTAAAGGTGTGCCAGAAATACACCCGCCTCACAGATGGAGACAGCAAGCAAAAAAGCAGCATCCAGCATGGCTCTAGGTGGAAAGGAGAACAATTCAATTCCAGACGTTCACAGCCAACAGCTGTCTCTTCTGAAGATTTCCTGTCCAAATTCTCCCTACTTATGTTGTCCTGTGGGCTTCCCAGGTAGCTCAATGGTGAAGAATCCGCCTGCAATGCAGGAGATGCAGGAGACATGGGTTCAGTCCTTGGGTTGGGAAGATCCCCTGGAGGAGGGCGTGGTAACCCACTCTAGTATTCTTGCCTGGAGAATCCCATGAACTGAAGAGGCTGGTGGACTACAGTTCATAGGGTTGCAGAGTCGGACACGGCTGAAGCAACTGAGCATGCACACACCGTATCCTACAAACCTCAGTGAAGTAAGTTAATTTAAAGTGTCATGGGTCAGTAACGCCTGCAGCAGCCTAGATAAAGCCAACACAAATCCTTGTTGGATAAGCCAAAAGGAATTATATATCAACCCTCAAAGAATTTATACAAATGAAGTGTGAGCCTACGGTCAGTCACATACATGTGCACAAATACACACACACACACACACACACGCACAGGCAGATTATAAGTCACCACATGCAAGAGTCATCAGAAATACCACACAGTAAAATTAAAGCTGCAAAAATTTTAGATATTGGACAGAGGCTAAAAATTAAGCATGATTTAATTGTTTGAAACTATAAAAGAGAGAGCAAAAGTATAAATAAGAGATGAGAAAAATAATAGAGTTAGGGAAAGAAAAACTATTTACTTTATTAGTAAAAATATTATCGTTAAAAAGGAAAGCTTAAAGGACTTACTGACGGCATAAGAGGCCCAATTCAAGAAAAAGTGAAGAAGAAAATGGATTTGAAGAAATTGCTCAAAATGCAGCATTGAGAGACAAAAAGAGGGATCATATGAAAGATTAATAAGATAAAGAACAGAATGAGATCAGATACATTGACTGGCAGTTTATTTATGAAAGAGAATGAGGCAGAGGGGATAGTCAAAGAGACTTTCTACAATTGTTGCAAGATACCAATCTTCATATTCAGAGATCCAAAGGAGGTATAGTGGTCATATATTAGCTTCTTTAAAATAATTACCATTGAGTGTAAGCACTGTAATAGCATTTTATATGTGGACTAATTTTACAGTCACAGACTGAGGCTTCCAAAAATGTATCTTTATCTTTGTAAAACTCGATGCTGTGTTCCATCTCTAAGCCCTATTCTGTGTGATGCAGACATTTAATCCAGTGGCTTCTACATGAACTCACTCTGTTGAAGTGACTTATTGAAATCCTCTTCTCACTGTTCCCCTGCCCTCGTTCTCCTGGAGGAATCTGTCTGTAGGGTGGGAGCTGTCAGCTTCTTGATCGAAGTCAGCAGTTCTCAACCCTGGTTGCTCGTTACCATCTACCAATGTGCTTTTGAAATATGGCAAAGCCTAAGTCTGTCATCCACACGGCTAGAAGTCACTAACCTAAGCCCTGTGGGGATCCTCTACTGCAGAGCAGCCTCATCTCATCCGGTTCTCAGCCCTGACTGAACAGCAGCCTTCTCTAAATTTAATGTGTATATGTGATCCCTGAGATTGTTTTTTTAGTTGTAGATTCCAGTACAGAAGGTCTGGGGCCTGAAACTCCACATTTCTAACACACACCCAGGTGATGTTGACGCGGCTGGTCTGTGGACCCCACTTAGAGTAAGTAGCAAGAGTGTACAGAACAATCTGAATCAATGCTTCTCAACCTTGAGTCCATGTGGAAATTACACAGGAAACTTTAAAACCTAGTCGTGCCTGGATATCACTGTGTGTTCAAGATGGTGATTAATTATACTGGGATGTGGTCCAGGCATTGAGAAGTTTAGAAGCCCCCAAGATTGAGAGTGTGCATGCTAGGTCATCTTCAGTTGTGTCTGATTCTTTGAGACCCTGTGGACTGTAGCCCACCAGGCTCCTCTGTCCATGGGATTCTCCAGGCAAGAATACTGGAGTGGGTTGCCGTTTCCTTCTCCGGGGAGTATTCCCAGGGTTCGAACCTGTGTCTCCTATATCTCCTGCATTGATGGGCGGGTTCTTTATCACTAGTGACACCTGCTGTGCCCTGCTTACTTCTGTGCTTAGTCACTCAGTCGTGTTTGACTTTTTGCAATCCCACAGACTGTAGCCAGCCAGGCTCCACTGTCCATGGGGATTCTCCAGGCAAGAATACTAGAGTGGGTTGCCGTGCCCTCTTCCAAGTGCCCCCTGGCAAGCCCCAAATAATGACCTATGTGAAAGTGAAAATCGTTCAGCTGTGTCCGACTCTTTGTGACGTCCATGGAATTCTCCATGCCAGAATACTGGTGTGTGTAGCCTGTTCCCTTCTCCAGGGAATCTTCCCAACACCGGGATTGAACCCAGGTCTCCCGCATTGCAGGCGGGTTCTTTCCCAGCTGAGCCACCAGGGAAGCCCAATAATAACCTAGTGTGATGGTAAATTTTGTGTTAAATTAGCTGGATCGCAGGATGCCCAGATATCTGGTTAAACGTTTCTGAATGTGCCCGTGGGGATGTTTCAGAAGAGATTAGCATTTGAATTGCTAGAATGAATGAAGCACAATGACCCACTCCCCCCAGTGTGTGTGGACCTCTTCCAATCCTTTGGGGGCTTGTATAGAACAAAAACTGGGAGGACGGGAGGCTGGGCTCGCCCTCTGCCTGACTATGCAGCTGGGGCATCAATTGTCTCCTGCCCACCCACTCCTGGTTCTCAGGGCTTCCATCTCTGGCTGGCGCCTATGCCATTGGCTCTCCGGTTCTCTGGCTTTTGAACTACACCACCAACCTCCTTGGGTCTCCAGCTTGCAGATGGTAGACCATGGGGCTCCTCAGCCTCCATAATCACATGAGCCAACATCTTATAATAAATCTCTTTCTACATATAAATACACATCCTGGTTTGTTTCTCCGGAGAACTCTGAGTAACTCACCTAGCAACCTGCTGATGCTGACTGTTGCCCAGGCGCTGGTGCTGAGGGTCTGCCCAGACAGCGGCCGCCTGCCCCACCTCATCCTTGTTCCCACTCTAAAGCAGCCCCTCATTGCTGTTTGCTCTCACTCTGGCACCAAATAATGTTTTCCTCCCACCTGGGGACCCTGGGACCTTTGAGATGAGCTGCAGCTCCACTGCTCATCTGGAAGACGCTGGCATCTTGGGATGGTCAGTAATCGCTCATCCTGTCCCTCACTGCCCTTCAGCCAAAGGTCTCTGGGGCTTCTGGGGGACTCGGGAGGAGTTTTTCTGCTCTCACATCCCCCAAACTTCAAATAGGAGCTCTTTTCCTGTGCTCTCAGACTTTCTCTTGGTAGGACATGGAGACCCGTCTAAGCTCTCTTGATTTCTTCTCCAATGCTCACCTCCCCTTCAGCTGAGAGAGAGGGTCCTTATCTCTAGGAAGGAGTATAAGCTACTTACGTTCACACCCGCTTTGTTGTCTGCTTTGTCCCAGTATTAAGATCCCTTTTAAACTTAAAAGCAAAGAAGTTGGTACAAAGATACAGAGAACGTGTGTAACTTAGCCCAGGACGCACAGGAACCAGGCAGCTGACGCTCGGCACCAGCACGTCCAGAGCTGTCACACCAGCCTCCCTGTCACCAGGCCCTGTGTTTCCTAAGTGACTGAACATCTGGTACCTTTAAACTACACAGAAACTCCATGTGTAGCTCAAAGGGCTTCTGAAGTCTGTAGCTGGAGAAGAAAATGAATTCAACGGCCAGACGGGAAAAAACATTCTGTCTTGCTTCCTTTTTACCTTAAACAACCCGTGAGTATATGAGGAGCACAAAAAGCATTACTCACCAGAATCTTCTAGTTGTGTATGCAGTGAACTAAAAGAAGAAAAGAATTTAACCATATTGTCAAAAGATTCGTAAGTTAATCTTGACCTAATGACAAAAGCTCAACTCTTAAAATAGAACCTCTGTTAGAACCTCCGTTCTGACAGTAAGTGTTCCTGATGCTCTGTGTGAAAAATATGACATAAAATGTGGATGTATTAATAAAGATAGAGGGGATAAAGCTATGTAGTCCCATTAAAAGTAATGTTACAGATTCTTATTCCTTTGACAGTCATCTCAGATTGTCAGGCTCTAATCAACAATGATGTGAATTCAGCTGTGAATCAAAGATATTTTTACAATTCACATTCTTATATATATTATGGTTTACTTGAGGCAAAGAATGATGGTAGATAATTTCAGCTGTGTCTACACAAGGCAAATGTTTTAGGCTGAACAATCCGTTATGACTGGGAAAACTGGGCTTTTAAAATTTTTTCTACATCTTCCATGATTCCTGAGTATTTGGAAAGTTGTAACATGAAAATATTTTGAAGCAGATAAAATTCACATCATTATGAAATCTCTTAGAAGTTAAAATTCAAGTCAGTAAAAATAGCATTTCTGGAACAAGTCTTTTCAGAACCAAAAGTATTTATTACAAGAAGCTTTGTTCTACTTACTTCTTGCCCCAAAGCTGTGAGATGTTAAGGGGAGTAGGGTGATAAGCAATCAGATAATAAAGCTCTTGTCACCTAAGGACTCACGCATTGAGAGCAACCAAGGGATCATTGAAGTCCTCTGGATTCCTAAAGAGGAACAGAGAGCTAGAAATTATTTTCCATGTTTTCATGACGTTGGCAAAATAATTTGGTCATAAGCCTCTCCTTATTACAACATATTAAGTATTTTTTAAAAAACATTCAATGTGACTATTTAATGTTCTCCTTGTAATCACTGTACATGTATCCAGGTGCCTAAGTCTACGTTTTTCCAGTAGTTTGATTTCTAATATCTCTCATGTGTGGCATGATCAAGAATTTTTAATAAGATAACACTATTAATAAGTGCTAGTGAAAAGAAACATTCTTCATGTTTATGAAACTTTTTAGAAGTTCAAAGCTTGTTTCTTCTGTCTGCACATGGCTATATATATAACATATATATATATACATGTATATATATATATATATATATATTTCCCACTTAAGATGTTTCCTGAGAAGGAATTAAAGAACTTCAGTGTGAAATGATGTGGCTCAGTGGTAAAGAATCTGCCTGCCAAGTTTCAATACCTGGGTCGGGAAGATCCCCTGGAAGAGGAAATGGCAACCCACTCCAGCACTCTTGCCTGGGACATCCCATGGACGGAAGAGCCAGGCGGTTAACAGTCTATGGGTTCAAAGAGTTGGACAGAACTGAGCGACCGAGCGCACATGCACACATGCACTTGAGACCATGAGAAGTGATAGGTACTTGGATTCTATTGCAGAATTTAGGACCGAAATATGACTCAGGAGAGCGCGATGGGGCAGCACAAGGGCTGAGGGACTGACTACATATGTTGGAGTCCAACAGATTTTCCACTGGCCTCTGCCTCCTCCCCTCATTGCAATAACTTGGAGGGAAATGGGGATTGATTGGTGTTACAGTGAGCAAACCTTCCCTAGGCACTACTGAATCAATTATTCCTCATCTGATATCTCTGAAGCCCCAAACACCCACCCTCAATTAAGGCCTATCTGCTCAAGCTTCCCATGTGGTGCTAGTGGTAAAGAACCTGCCTGCCATTGCAGGAGACATGAGAGACGTGGGTTCGAGCTCTAGATCTGGAAGATTCCCCCTAGAGGAGGGCAAAGGTAACCCACTCCAGGATTCTCGCCTGGAGAATCCCATGGACAGAGGAGCCTGGAAGGCTACAGTCCACAGGATCGAAAAGAGTCAGACACAACTGCAGCGACTTAGCATCCATACATGCTCAGTCACAATAGTTCAACCAGAGCTGACATGCTCTTCTTGTATCCTCTGCTTATATTTACCTCAATGGATGGCGATTACCTATTTACTCTTTGGTCTATTCTGCTAAAATATGAGCTCAGAATTCATCTACCTCTGTGTCCGTATGCTCTGGAGAATTCCACAGACAGAGGAGCCTGGTGGGCTACAGTCCATGTGGTCGAAAAGAGTCAGACATGACTGAGTGACTAACACACACGCGCACATCCATGCATGCGTGCACACACACACACACACACCCCTCAGTGTCCAGGACACTTTTGCGTTGTCTAGACTAACAAAGCATCCATGGGAGATGGCTCTTGACATATTTTTGTTGGTGCAAGAACGGCTTGTCACTTGCTCAGAATGACCCCAGTTTGCACCTTTGCTCATGCAAAGCCTATTACTGTGATTGGAAAAACTTTTGCAAACTGCAAGGGCAAACTCCAAGTAACTGCTAAGGAGATTTTTTTCCATTTTCTCTTTCATCTCTTATGTAAAAGGAGAAGCAAGAGTATTTCCTTCCACAGAAATGATAACAATTAAGACCTGGCTTCACCATTTCCCAAAGCAAGATGAGTACATTTATGTCTCTTTCCAAGAAAACAAAAGTTAACCCAGCATGCAAAGTGTGCTATGCTTAATGCTCACCATAGAAATGAAGTCTTTGAAGAAAACTGGATTTTAATCATTGCCCTGTTGTAATGCTGGCAGAGCAATCTGTGGTCAGGGAGGGGCTGCTATACCCCAGAGAAGCAAAGGCTAGAGAAGCTATCATTTCTGCTCACCTACCTTTTGTGAATTCACACAGTGAATTATGTTTCATTTTTATGCTTCACAAAAACTTCCAGAAAAGACAGATTTCTAAAAAACCAAAAACTCTTCCTTCATTAAAAAAAAAAAAAAACCTCTTTCACACAAGCAAAGCTTTTATTTCAGCTTTTACAATACCCTATGCCCTTCTTTGCTTTGTCCTGAAATCTTATAAAACCAAGATTTCGTTCTTTTATAATTCATGGCATGTGATGTTTTTGGCCCTTGAATTTTCTTTAGACAAGGAAAGTGATTATACAGTTCAGTTCTATTGGAGCAGAGAGTTTTTATTTTTCTATGAAACCTGAGAATTTAGACTTTTCCTGATAAAGTATGGTACCGATATGCTGCTGTTTCAG
Organism: Cervus elaphus; assembly: GCF_910594005.1. NCBI lineage: Eukaryota > Metazoa > Chordata > Mammalia > Artiodactyla > Cervidae > Cervus > Cervus elaphus. The sequence goes on along the minus strand of NC_057821.1, from coordinate 41,402,054 downwards.
AGCAAAGTCTAACAAAAAAAAATATAATCCACTGTCACAGTTTTTAAACCTAACTAGATAAGAAAGCAAACTAAATCAATAAAAAGTTTGAGTTATTGACTCCACTTAAATACAATTTTACTTGCTTTCAAGCACATATAAACTCATGTTAGGTTAATCAAATGGTGTCTGATATAGGTTCTTTAAGGACTTGCTTTAGCAAATAAACAAGGATGAAGTGCAATTATCACAATTCATTGACTAATTAGTATTCTTCAATACCCCTGGTTTATTTTTATTTCAAACCATCCTGCTTGTGTAGGAGAAAACTTCTCAAGTTTATTTACTTAAGTAATTTAACTAGTCTCTATATATTCTTTTTTACACTGTTAATTTGCTTAATAAAGCATGATTTCAACCTTACCACTTTATAGTCAAGGTTTAGAGCAGGGGTCCTCAACCTTTGTGGCACCAGGGACCACTTTCATGGAAGACAATTTTTCCACAGATGGGGTGGGGATGGTTTCAGGATGATTCAAGCACATTACATTTAGTGTGTACTTTAGTTCTACTTTTACTACATCAGCTCCATCTCAGATCATCAGGCATCAGATCCTGAAACTTGGGGATCCCTGGTTCAGAGGGAATCTATGCATAAGAGGGATCTGTGGCTAAATAATCTTTGACTCTACTTTGATGGTGCCCTTCAGCCAAGTGTGATTTAGTAGAGGAAAAAATTAAAAGATTTGGGTGGGAAACAAATTATGAACCCTCTCTGACTGTATGTGTTCATCTGTTTGAGACCGATCCATACCTGCAGAGACTGTGTTAGGATGAAATAGGTTTGTGAAATTGCTCTTTATACAGAAAAGCACTATTCAAATGTTGGGTATTATCACTATTTCAAAATCTGGATTGCTGAAGTTCAAGTTAATAAGAGATGGGTTTTTGTTTTTTTTCCAGTGCATGGAAAGAACTTGTTTACAACGGTGAAGAGCTCCCTGTGAGTATGGAAGTGTATCAGGAACTCCTCTACCATTTCCAGGAGTCCGGAGGGCTACCCTGTTTGCAAAGTGTTATCGAGGAGGGGGGTGTTCAGAAAAACAAACTCGCCTCTCCTGGGGCAGCCAGATTAAGGTCTGTCTCCTCCAAAAACCTCCTGGGATAACTTCATCTCAGTTATCTCTTTGCCTCAGAATGACTAGAGCCTGCCATTAGATTCAACTCAACAATTACTGATAACCTTCTAGGGAAAAGGTCACTTTGTTGGGTGCCAGGGTAGGGGGTGAGGGTGGTGAGATCTGAGATGGAGAGAGGGCTCAAGGGTAGAGCCCACAGTCCACCGGCCTGGTCCTCAAGAATTCACGGTCTGCGGACAGACACTTGTTGGACATTCATACCCTATCAGGCAAGTAGGGATAAATGCAAAATAGAGATATAAAATGTATGTACAAAGGAGAGATTGATTAGGACTGGGAATGTCTAGAAAGGGTTCCAAGAGGAGATGGGATTCTGGTCACACCTTTAAAAATGTTTGGGATCTGGGGAAGAGGTTAGAAAGCTGACTAGAACACTAAATAGAGGCTCTATTAGCTTCCTAGGGCTGCTATAGCGAATTACTACAAACTTGGTGGCCTGTAAAAATAGAACTGTATTCTCTCATGCTTTTGGAGGCCAGAAGTCTGAGACTACTATTGCTGGGCTAGAATCAAGGCTCAACAGGGCTCGCTCCTCCCAGAGGCTCTAGGTTCTAAGATGCCTTCCTGGCCTCTTTTGGTTTTAGTGGCTCTGACATTCCTTGGCTTGTGGCTGCCTCACTCCAGTCCTCAGGGTCAACATCCTCAAATCTCTCTGCTTTGCCTTCACATCACCTTCTCCTCTGTGTGTTAAAACTCCTTCTGTCTCCCCCTTATAAGGGTATGTGTGACTGCATTTGGGGCTTATCTGGATAATCCAGGATAGTCTCCCAATCTAGAGATGCTTAATTTAATCATATTTGCAAAATATTTTTTCCATATAGGATAATGTTCACAGGTCCCATTGATTAAGACATGGATATCTTCTATGGACCACTTTTCAGCCTATCATGGAGAGGTTCTTATGACCAACCCCAGAGACCCTATATTATTAATATTAATGGGGTGATTATCTAGTGTGTAGATTATTTGGGCTTTTGCTTTTCTTCTCCATTTCTCTTTTTTCTGCCCCATTACCTTAGGAGTTAGGAGATGAGGTGCAAAGAGGTCAATTTAACAATTATCAGCTCTGGTCAAATATTGACGAAGAGCTTCATTAGTTGACTACAATGAAAATACTATTACCTGAGATTTATTTATTTCTTGCCTAATTGAACTCAGCTAATCAAGAATCAATGATATTCCTGCAGTAGAGAACACAGAGGTAGGTCAAATAAATCCTGCATTTTCTTTCTGCCTTTTCTTTAGGCTTTTATATTGCTAGTTTAGCAAACTGCAAATTAATGAGCCATGGAGAAGTGAGTTGTGAAATACTAACCTAAGATACAGGTTCTATTTCAGACTGTTTACTCTGGATTTACTCTGACCAGTCACTTCACTTCATTGTAGAAAGTTTTAAAAAAAATGAAAAGAATAGTTATATTTATTTTCTGTGTATTGCACTTTTGAAAAAAGTAAAAGTATTGGTTGCTCAGTTGTGTCTGACTTCACAACCCCATGGACTATAGCCCACCAGGCTCCTCTGTCCATGGAATTCTCCAGGCAAGAATACTGGAGTGGGCAGCCATTCCCTTCTCCAGCAGATCTTCCCAACCCAGGGATTGAACCTGGATCTGTTGCATTGCAGGCAGATTCTTTACCATCTGAACAAAAAGATAGCAGATATAATGGACTCATTTTGTACAAAAGCTCTAGAAAGTAAAATATTCTAAGGTGTTTAAAGAGGAAACGGCAACCCACTCCATAGTGTCTGCCACTGTCTGGTTGCTGGGTATTTTAAAAGGTGAATGTGCCTTGTAGTACTCTAAAAGCATGGCTTAAATACTGGGATAATCTCTAGTTTAATTAACATACATTGGTTTGCACTCCTAAGAAAAAGGGGGGTTAGAGAAATCTGAGTCAATATTGGCCTTCTCTTGCTCCTTTGTTTCAGGCAGCATAGTAATGGTGTGCTGCAGATAGAAGTACCTCTTCTCAATTCCTCCCAGACTGGATGATGCATTGGAAAATAGCTTTACAGCAGGCCTATTCTGCCAACTAGGATGGAAACTGGAAGGCATGCCTTTGGAAAGTTTAAATTTATGTTTCAACAACCCCATGTGAAATAAAGGTCTGGTTGATTAATCAGTTTCTTGAGTCAATGAAGAGAGCCAGTCAAAATTATTCTAACTCTGGAAAGGATTTCGTACCTGAATAATCTACCTTAACAGCCCAATACATCAATTAACTGTATAGTGATCATTATCAAATTACCAGTTTCACTTAGCTTATGAGATTTTAGTGCTATATAAACACAAGTTCGAATTTTGCATAGATGTAAGCTCCCTTTCTTCTGTATCTCCTTCATGACCTGACTTTGTATGCTTATAAGTTTTATTATAAATAAATATCTACTCTAAAAAAAATAAATTTCTTTTTTTATTAAATCTCTTTACTTACAATTCAGGCTATGTTGGAGGAGGAAATGGCAACCCACTCCAATATTCTTTCCTGGAGAATCTCATGGACAGAGGAGCCTGGTGGGCTACCGTCCATAGGGTCACAAGGAGTCAGACATGACTGAGCAGCAGCCGCAGGCTATGTTAGGATGGTTGACTTTCTTAATCACTTGGTACTTACTTCCCAAGTGACACAAGGGATAAAAAAGCCACCTGTCAGTGAAGGAGATGCAGCTTCGATCCCTGGGTCAGGAAGATTCCCTGGAGCAGGAAATGGCAACCTACTCCAGTATTCTTGCCTGGAGAATTCCATGGACAGAGGAGCCTGGTGGGCTGCAGTCCATGGGGTCACAAAGAGTCGGACACGACTGATCACACACGCGTATGTGTGCATGCAATAAAACCAAGAAGCAAATGAATGTAACTTAAAAACTAGAGCTAGCAGTTATAAGGAGGGTTAAGAAGGACATTGCACCATCCTGGTATTGAGAGCATGCCTGCTTCAGAAAATAGGAATTCTCTTCTTCTGTTTAGACTGACTAGGCTATTTTTTGGCAGGAAAAACTGCCTACTAATTCATTGATTTCATCTCCTCCTATTTAAAAATGTGAATGTTGTATTTACTTCAAGGATTATTTCTGAGTATCAAAGACAAAAATTATAAAGCATCACCTTGATATTTGCATACTCAAAACACCCTATCTACTCTTTTACCAAGAATTTTGTATTACCAAAATAGGTGGCTGGATTTTACCTATTTGTTCACATGTGTTTATGAAAACCATTGAGTACAAATGAGCATTCATTGGGACACAATAGTCAATCCCCAGTCTTTGTCTTTCCTTGCGTGCATGCTCATGCATGTCCAACTCTTCGCCACCCCATGGACTGTAACCCTCTAGGCTCCTCTTTCCATGGGATTATCCTGGCAAGAATACTGGAGTGGGTTGCCATTCCCTACTCCAGGGGGTTTTCTCGACCTAGGGATCAAACCCACATCTCTTGAGGCTCCTGCCTTGACAGACAGATTCTTTATCATTGAGCTACCTGGGAAGTCCCATCTTTTCCTTACTCCCACCCCAAAACATTTTCTGAATTACTGGTCGGGTGATGGTTTTGTGGTTTTGTTAGCGCAAGTGTATTGAATCTAGGCTATCCAGATGACCTGGCATGGCTGGGAAGGATTATATCCTGGAAGCATTGATATGACAGTGAGGGGACAGAGGGGAGGATGCCAAAGGGCTCTGGGTAGAACAGAAAGGAGTCACAATGGTTTGCCCATTGCTAGCTACCTGATCAAGACCAACAGAGCTACCTTTTCTGAACTGCCAGTGTCCCCACTCTAAAACGTAGTCAGTGACAAGCCCAGTGATTGCCAAGTTGATCAGTTCAGTTTCAGTTTAGTCCTTCAGTTGTGTCCGACTCTTTGCAACCCTATGGACTGCAGCCTGCCAGGCTTCCCTGTCCATCGCCAACTCCTGGAGCTTGCTCAAACTCAAGTCCATTGACTCGGTGATGCCATCCAACAATCTCATCCTCTGTCATCCCCTTCTCCTCCTGCCTTCAATCTTTCCCAGCATCAGGGTCTTTTCCAAGGAGTCAGTTCTTCACATCAGGTGGCCAAAGTATTGGAATTTCAGCATCAGCATCAGTCCTTCCAATGAATATTCTGGACTGATTTCCTTCAGGATTGACTGGTTGGATCTCCTTGCAGTCCGAGGGATTCTCAAGAGTCTCCTCCAACACCACAGTTCAAAAGCATCAATTCTTTGGTGCTTGGCTTTCTTTGTAGTCCAACTCTTACATCCATACATAACTACTGAAAAAACCATAGCTTTGACTAGATGGACCTTTGTTGGTAAAGTAATGTCTCTGCTTTTTAATATGCTGTCTAGGTTGGTCATAGCTTTACTTCCAAGGAGCAAGTGTCTTTTAATTTCATGGCTGCAGTCACCATCTGCAGTGATTTTGGAGCCCCAAAAAATAAAAGTTGCCATTGTTTCCCCATCTATTTGCCATGAAGCAATGGGACCGGATGCCATGATCTTAGTTTTCTGAATGTTGAGTTTTAAACCAGCTTTTTCACTCTCTCCTTTCATTTTCATCAAGAGGCTCTTTAATTCTTCTTCACTTTCTGCCATTAGGGTAGTGTCATCTACATATTTGAGGTTATTGATATTTCTCCTGGCAATCTTGATTCTGGCTTGTGCTTCATCTAGCCCAGCATTTCGCATGATGTACTTACTCTGCATATAAGTTAAATAAGCAGGGTGACAATACACAGCCTTGACGTACTCCTTTCCCAATTTGGAACCAGTCTGTTGTTCCATGTCCAGTTCTTAACTGTTGCTTCTTGACCTGCATACAGATTTCTCAGGAAGCAGGTAAGGTGGTCTGGTATTCCCATCTCTTTAAGAATTTTCCACGGTTTGTTGTGAACTGAGTTGATAGACTGAGTCAAATCAGAGTATTTATTTACCTAAGGTGCACAGTCAAGTGCTAACTTGATAGGGCTTATCTATATCCTGTTCCTTCCATTCCAACCAGCCCTCCACACCTTGCCTCAAGGAGAACCAAATAGAAGTGAGCTTTTTGTTTGACAGTCGCCCTTTCTCGATCCCTCTGGACTGTGAATTCCTTAAGGTATGGATTTTGTCAGTGTCATCTTTGTATGGCCACCATCTTAACAACATGTAGTTATTTCACATGGGTATGCTAAAATGAAATATAAAGTAGACACAGAACCCTCCAGAAGGTTGTTCCTCCTCAAATCTGAGTATAGACGAATTTATGTATTCATACATGCCTCAAATTGTATTAAGTGTTTTTTGTGTGAAATATCTCCAAGCTTCTCTTATCAGCTGTAATGCTTCAAGTATATAGACACCTTCCATTGTGCCCATGAGGAAAAATAAACATAGCATTTTAATGACTCGTCTAAGGTAATTCAGCTATTTGAAGGCCTTCTTATAGTTGTGCAAAACACAACTATCTATACTGTGTGTGTGTGTGTGCTTCAGTGCCCGACTCTGTGACCCCATGGACTGTAGCCCGTCAGGCGCCTCTCTCCATGAGATTATCCCAGTGAGAATACTGGAGTGGGATGCCATGTCCTCCTTCAGGGGATCTTCCCGACCCGGGGATTGAACCCGAGTCTTCTGCGTCTCCTGCATTGGCAGGCGGGTTCTTTACCACTGAGCCACCTCTAAAGCTTCTCTGGTGGCTCAGATTAGGTAAAGCGTCTGCCTGCAATGCAGGAGACCCAGGTTCGATCCCTGGGTCAGGAAGATCCCCTGGAGAAGGAAATGGCAACCCACTCCAGTACGCTTGCCTGGAAAATTCCACAGACAGAGGAGCCTGGTAGGCTACAGTCCATGGGGTCGCAAAGAGTCGGACACGACTGAGCGACTTCACTTTCACTTTTCATCTATATATGTACCTTTTATTTTTTTAAACCAGGACCCTCTCATGTAGAAACCCCAGTCAGCTTTAGTTGAAATTTTCAGTTTTAAAAAATTCGTCCTTCGTTTTCTTTGCCTTGAGGAACTCAGAACACTCCTCTGCTATTTTCATCACTCTGTTTGCCACATACCTTTACTGTCTGCTTTTCAATCTTGCCCGGTCTCTCTCAACTTGTTCACTCCAGACCGTCCTTGCATTGCGTCATCTGAGAGAATAACTTAACTTGCTATTGAAACTGCCCTTTGTCCCAAACGATAAATAGTAGTAGTAATAATAACAATCACTAGAGTATGGCTAACACATACACAGCACTTACTCTGTACAGGGCGTCATTCTAACTGCTTTGTACTTAATAACTCACATTCATCCTCTCAGGTAGGCATTACTCTCCCCATTTTGCAGACGAGAAACCTGAAATGAAGTAACTCGCTCAAAGCCTTGTATCTGGGAGCCGGTGGAGCTGGAATCTGAACCCAGGCAGCCTATCAGAATCGGTGCCCATACCCACCAGGCTCTACTATCAGAGGGTTCAACGAACACTGCAGGTCAGCTACATTCAGGGCTTAATCTATACACAGACAGGGGCCGCATATGCACTTGGAGAAGCCCTTTGAACACTCCCGTGACTCTGGGGTATCATCTAGTTAATCTGTAAACCTAGAGGGAGTCCTCACTTCTGTTGTACAACCGTGATGCTTAGTATGAGCACTGTATCCAGGTGTAGCCCAAGATAGGACTATAGTCTGTAGCAGACCTCTGATGGTGAGTGCTCAGTCGAGGCCAACTCTTTGCGACCCCACAGACTGTAGCCCATGAGGCTCCTCTGTCTATGGGATTTTTCAGGCAAGTATACTGTAGTGGATTGTCATTTCCTTCTCCAGGGGATCTTCCCAACCCAAGAATGGAACCTGAGTCTCCTGCATCTTCGGCATTGCAGGCAGATTCTTTACTGCTGAGCCACCAGGGAAGCCCCATAGTCTGTAGTAGATGCTCAGAAAGTACTTAGTGAAACACCAACCCATTATTAGATACAAAGGGGAGAGAGCTCCAACCCTCGTGGCAGTGGCTCGGAGACCTCCCTCTTACGTGATAAAGAATTAATTTATAATGTCAATGTTGCTTTTCTATATATCCTGTACTCAACATAATATGGTGATGTTTTCAAACCGAGTACAAATGTTTGCTGCTCCACACATATTACTCATGGCCCCTTTATTTACACTGAATTATTGTAATTTAAGTTGGCTGCCGTGGTAGTTTGATGTTCAGCCACTTGCAAATTTGGTTAGCCAATGTAAACTAAGAAGTTTGGAGTCAAAATGAAGATTCTTGTTTCCATTATGTAGGCAATAGAGTGATTCGGTGTGGGGGTGTCAATTTGATTACTTCATTATCTGTTACCTAAATATCTCAAAAAGAAATAGAGTCTGTTTCAGTCTTATCTTGTAGACTGTTACAAAACCGAATGAGATCATGTCTGTACACTGTTCTGAGCTTTTCAGTGGAAAATACATTATAAACAGTGTGTCTTCTTATTATACATAATAACTTGTTGCTGGTAGAGAGCTCAAAATTCCCTTAAATGGAAAGTGATTAGGAAATTAATGTTAGTCTCCGTTGCACTTGCTTTTGGAAATGGCAAATTTTCTAAAATAAGAAATGGAAAGTTCCAGGGGCAAGTGTAGACTATTACAATAAAGTTTTCCTTTATTTAAAATTCTTCCCTAAACTGAAGAAACAAAAGCAATTCTGCGTGTTGGGGGAGGGGGAGTGTAGTTCTCATGAATAAACTAGGTCCATTGATTTTGGAAACTATTCAGTCCCTTTGTGATGGGGGAAGGGGAGGGTTACTGCTGTTCTCCTTGTGTCGTTGTTATTTCTGAAGTACTTACTATACTGTATTCCTATCCCGCACACTGATACCTACCTCGAGTTTCTTTCTGCATTTGCAACAGGGACTGAGGAGCGAGCCACTCCTGAAGGAATCTGAGTGAGAGTAGTGTGACAGAGATGTCACAACTTTGTAACCATATCAGATCTTGGCACCCTGGGAATAGGCAGAGGCCAGTTCTGGGTCTGCTGGCTTGGTCACTAGGATCCAAGGTCACCTGCAACCATGGCGGCAATGTCATGAGCAGAAGCCTAGTAGCCATGACTGATCAAGCGAGGCCGCCTCCGGGGGCCCTCCCAGAGCCTTTTGAGGAGGAACCGGAGGAGTGAGCCAGGACCTGTCATAGAGAGGCCTGTGCGGACTTAGCAGAACCTTCTGTGGGCATTTTAACTGACTTCTGTGGCTTTAGGCTCGCGCAGAGGCTTCCACCGTGAGGCAATTCACAGGCACCAGATGAACGCTGGCCAGATACGTTGGGCAAACAGAAGCAATTGTCCAGATTAGTATAGGAATTGTTCTCTTTATATGGCTGACTAGAACCTGGGACCAGAACTTTGTTGAATAGAAATAAGGTTTTCCTTCCAGGATTTTCTGAATTTGTGTCTCAATCAATTTCATAAACACAGAGCAAAGTCCCTCAACAGGGCAGATATGAGAAGCAGCTGATGTGAATGGAAAATCACCCACAGAACTGTCTAGTGGATATCGATAACGCCAGTCCAAGGTAGGCCAAAGGTCTGTGTGTCCGGGCAAGGCTGAGGTCAAGCACTCAACACAAGATCAGAGGAGTGCTGGACTTTAAGTGACCCTGGCCATCAGGAAGAATCATTTTTGTCCATTTCACAATTTGACCTTGGATCTAAAGGGTCTGGGTGTGGATGGCCCTAAAAAAAAAAAAAAAAAATTGCATTTCCTTTGCTTTCAGGCAAAGGTAGACACCTTTATATGTATTCTGAGGCTGGGAAAAAAACTGACCTTAACCATACAATTAAAAAATTTTTTTTCACCTTGTAGAATAAATGAACTTGATTAAACCATGTGAAATTATCATCTGTGACCTTAACAGATTCATATTACTCAAACTAATATTCCTATTCATCATCATGTTTAGTCACTCAGTAGTGTTTGACTCTTTGAGACCCTATGGACTGTAGCCTGCCAGGCTCCTCTGTCCATGGGGTTCTCCAGGCAAGAATACTGGAGTGGGTTGCCATGCCCTCCTCTAGGGGATCTTTCTGACCCAGGGATCGAAACCAGGTCTGCTGTAATGCAGGCAGTTTCTTTACCATCTGAGCCACCAGGGAAGTCAATATTCCTATTGAGTGTTGTTTAATCATATTGGTATTACTTACTGCATCAATGAAAGAAACAGAAACTAGTAAATGTAAACACATCAGATGCAATGGTCCCCAACCTTTTGGACACCAGGAACCGGTCTCCAGAAAGACAAATTTTTCATGGAGTGGGGTGGTAGGGATGTTTTCAGGATAATTCAAGCTCATTACATTTATTGTGCACTTTATTTCTATTTTTGTTATGTCAGCTCCACCTCAGATCACCAGGCACTAGGTCCCAGTGGCTGGGGACCCCTGAGTTAGAGGATGTTTCTGACTCAAGGGAATTATTAGTAGAATGACCTTATAAGTTGTAATTTTAAAGTCAGACAAAGCCATACAAAGAATCTGTTCAGTCAAATACAGTGTCGTATGGTCCTAAAACATAAAAGATGGAAAGACTTCATCAATTTCCAAGATCTTTAAAATGACATTTCTTGTGATCGCATTAAGTTTAAGGTGTAGAGTTAGAAGGAGAATGACCCTTATTTGTCTTAAGGACTTACCAACTTGAGTGGGAGCTGAAGGCTCTTAGGGTTGGCAGAAGAACATTTCGTGTGCTTAACGAATCCAGGGGAGGGGCAGGTGATCACCCCCCCCCCACAAATTTAAGGTACTATTGACAAAACAACTGTAAATAGGTTTAGGCACCTTACCTTGGTGTCACAAGAGAATCCAGTCAGCCTTCCACCTAAATCTCTATTAGCAGATATCATCAGTTGCAACAAAACCAACTGTTAGCAGCCTGAGGCACTTTCATGTATGATGATCAAGAGGGCTACCTTTCAAAGAACTCTGGGAGCTCAGCCCGGAAGGTTTCGATTCTTTTTTAGCTGATGCCTTCCAACACCTGGAGGCACATGCTGTTATCATCAGCATCACTTCTATTCCAAGTCTTTTCTATGCAAAAGTGTTGACTGCCAGGCCAAGAGTGGACTCTCACCAACACAGCCTTACGGGCCAGGAGCGCATGTGTGCTGTCTTCTCCAACTCTTTGCACCCCCATGGACTAGCCCAACTGATCTGCCAGGCTCTTCTGTCCATGCAATTTTCCAGGCAAGAATACTGGAGCAGGTTCCCATTTCCTACTCTAGGGGATCTTCCTGGGTCAGGAATTGAACCTGTGTCTCCTGCTTTGGCAGTCAGATTCTTTACCACTGAGTCACCCAGGAAGTCCACCAACCAGCCAGGAGATATGACTACAAAGATTCTGGGGAAAGATTGTCTTGGTCCCAGTGAACTGAGACCTGTGAAATTATCTTGACCATCCTCAAAGACACAAACATGTCATTGTGAGCTGTTTCTATGCCACTTTCAGAGACACTTAAGCCCCAACCACATCCAATTTACCATCAAAACTAGATGAGGCTAGTATCACAAAATAGTCAAAAAAAAAAAAAATGAACAATCTGGCCTTTGGTATAAATAGGCTTATTTATTTTATTTCAGTTGAGAAGATAAACTGACACACGCGATACCATTAAGGGGTTGACAAACCCTCCTAAATTTGTAATACGTGCTTAGAACATTTCTCAGTAATCTGTGAGGTCCATGCCAACTGGATCTAGAATGTCCTGCGCATCAACTATTGATTTTGAAATAGATGAGAAATAATTGTGTTAAGGCTTTTTTCATTATTCTTGTAGGGAAAAAAAGATGAGGCTGATTTATACAAATTTTGGAGGTCATTTAAGACCTCAGAAAAGTCCCAGAGGATCTTCCACAGCCTTGTGGCAGCTTCAGGTAAGAGGCAAAGTGACTGAGTAAAGACCACAACCAAACTCTGAAGAACTGGGTAAGAAGGCAGAAGGCATGATCTCAGGGCTATTAGCATAAACAGGAGAATCACCAAGCTGATACCAGTGGTGGGCGCAAGTCTTGCTTACAGCTGCGGTTTGCTTTTCCCTACATGGAGGATCTACTTATGCACATCCATGTATAAGTGCATGCCTGATTAAATATGCAGGGGGTCTCCCAGCATGTGCAGGGCCACTCAGACACACTGCTCTGCTTCTCACTGTTCAGGGCTGGCTGCTGCTTAGACAAGCCCACAGGTGTACAATCTTTATATCTATACACATGGCTTCTACTTCTTGGCTTCACTGGCCATCCTGCCAGGGTCAAAAGCCTATGTTTTAGCATGAGTCAAGTTGATGGCTCTTTAAGGCCAAGCTAGGAGTTCCCTGAGCAGTACCAGAGCATTTCACTACAGCAAAAGCACAGAGCCCCCCAAAATGTTCAATGTAGTTTTAGACTTACTTGTTTTGCATGCATTCACTGACAAGGGAGCCTCTTGGCTCATTACTTTTAAGTGCTCCAGCTAAATCATTTACATTTCACAGAAAATGTAATGTGTCATTTAAAATGTCACCAGAAAAAAGATATGCAAAAATATCACCACTATTCTCTGTCTCCTCTTTATTCTTTTTTTTTTTTTTTTACTGAATTTAACAACTAGTTTCCTTTATTACCTTTCCATTTTCTCTGCAATTCCCTAAAAAATTAAGTCAAAGAAAATGTTTTTAAGGGTAATTGGTTTAAATTCAAACATGTGAGGAAAACATTGCCACCTGCTACCCTCAGAAACCACCTCCCTGTGTCTCTGTGTGACACACCATCAAATATTCCAACAGGATTGCTAAGGTGATGGCAGTCTTCTTCGGAAGTGCTGAGTCAGAGGGCCTGTCCCAAGCTTCTCCATCTATGAGCTCTGTGACCAGAGTAAGTTACTGAATCTGAAGCCCAGTTTCCTGTTCTGTGAGATCCGGGCTGTCTCACAGGCTTGTTGTCTTAAATAACACATAGAACCCTCAGACAGAGCCAGGCATGGAGCAAGCACTGTGGCTATAGCCTTGGGGTAGGACTACATGCCAACATAGATTTGACAACCCAAGCTCCACTCTGCAATCCTTAAATAACAAAGCAATACGGCTGCTCCCATGAAAGAAAGGGAGCAAGCTGAATGTGGTTACTCCCTTGCTGTATGGCAGGGAATATTCATTTCCTGCAGCTACACTCAGTGGTAAAGAAATTGCCTGCAACACAGGAGATGCAGGTTCGATCCCTGGGTCAGGAAGAGACCCTGGAGGAAGAAATGGCAACCCACTCCAGTATTCTTGCCTGGGAAATCCATGGACAGAGGAGCTTGGGGTCGCAAAGAGTTGGACACAACTGAGCAACTAAACAACAACTGGGTTGTAACAAAACACCACAAACTGGGTGGCTTAAAATAAGAATTTATTCTCTGCTATTCTGGAAGCTACAAGTCTGAGTCTGAGGTATTGACAGGTTGCTTCCTACCAGAGCCTCTGAGAGACAATCTGTTTCATGCTTCACTCCTACCTTCTGGAAGTGGCCGGTTATCCTCAGCATCCCTAGGGATGAAGACCAGTGCCTATAGCAGCTGTCTGAATTTTGTTGTGATCAGCCATGATCCAAAAGCCTGTGGTAGTAACCCTTGCTGACATGTCTTAAAATATATGACATTTAAGGGACTTTACCTCCCCAAATTCATCTTGGGCACTATTTTAATTGAGGTTAAGCTGATCTTACATTACAGATAATCAAAGAAAGTAGACCATGGGGTCTGCATTACTGGCTTGTTGAATGTAATTGTCTGACTTTTCTTTGTAATTATGAAAGGAGAATGAAAGGCATACAGCACAGAATTCTCTGAAGCAGCAGTGCACTTCTATTGTATCTTATTGGTGGTGGTTTAGTCGCTTCTATTTCCCATATGTATCCTATTAGTGTCTGACTCTTGCTCCCCCATGAACTGTAGCCCACCAGGCTCCTCTGTCCATAGGATTTCCCAGGCAAGAATACTGGAGTGGGTTGCCATTTCCTTCTCCTGGGAATCTTCCCAAGACAGGGATCAAACCCAGGTCTCCCACATTGCAGGCAGTCTCCTGCATTATTGCAGGTGAATTCTTTACTGACAGAGCCACCAGGGAAGCCCCATGTAGCTTACTGGATTCTTTTAAACTGCTCAGAACCCTCAAGAGGCGCAAAGTGAAAGTGAAAATCTCTCAGTCATGTCTGACTGTTTGTCACCTCATGGACTGTAGCTGGCCAGGCAATTCTCCAGGCAAGAATGCTGGTGTGGGTAGTCATTCCCTTCTCCAGGGGATCTTCCCAGCACAGGGATGGAACCCAGGTCTCCTGCATTGCAGGTAGATTCTTTACCGTCTGAGACACCAGGGAAGTCCTAAGAGGGGCAACATCCACATCAAATCAGTTTGACCAAATGAAAGTATAATGAATACTAATCTTTCAGCCCAGTTTGACAATAATATCTGATCTAAAGTATGAGAATGAGGTCAGCCTACAAAGGATTAAAGCCAATGCACAATCTTGCTTCACACATGAGACCTTGTCCAACAAAAGACGAAGAGGTTTTTAAAGCCTGGTAGGTTAAAGATCTTACAGTAAATATAGTATTGAAAAAGTCATAGCCAAAGCTGTGGTTCAGACTTGTTAGTTAAGACAATAAGAAGTAAGAGTTGATTTATGATGTTGTTGTACTGTCTTAGTCTTTTCAGGGTACTAAAACAAAAATATTAATTCCATAGACTAGGTAACTTGTAAGCTCAGAAATTAATTTCTCCCAATTCTGAAGGGTGGGAAGTTCAAAACTAAAAACCAAAGTGCTGGCAGATCCAGTGTTTGGTGAGGAAGGCTCACATCCTGATTCCTAGGCATCTTTTCGCTGCAACCTCACATGGCAGAAGGCACAGGAACGTCTCTGGCATCTCTCTTACAGACACTAATCCCATTCATGAGGGTTCCAACCTCATGACCTGAGCACCTTCCAAAGGCCCCATCTCCTAATACCATCCCCATCTCCTAATACCATGGGGATTAAGGTCTCAAAATAAGAATTTTGAAGGCACATAAACATTCAGTCCATAACATGTTCCAAGCATATTCTAAGAAGTCACTTTGTTTTTTCTAATGCTCAGAGATCTTTAAGAGAATATCAGTATGGCTGACACATAAAGGGACGTGTCTATGTAGATTAGATCAAAAAAGGGCATTTTCATATCAGGAATAATGTACTGGAGAACATGCTGTTGTTTTGTATAATAAAATTTACTCAAACAATGAAAGCAGGACTTTGACAAGAACAAATAATACAACATCTAAAAGCACAGGACCTCCCCCATGGCTCAGCGGTAAAAAATCTGCCTGCAATGCAGGAGATGCAGGTTAGATCCCTGGGTTGGGAAGATCCAATGGAGGATGGCATGGCAACCCACTCCAGTAGTCTTGCCTGGAGAAACTGTAGACAGAGGAGCCTGTCAGGCTATAGTCCACGGGGTTGCAAAGAGTCGAACACAGCTAAAACAATTTAGCACGCATGCACTAAAAGCACAGACTCTCTTGCCTTTTATAAACATCCTTCTAAGTTAGGAGACTTGATGCTGTTTTGTCAAAACTGAACTGCTCCTTCTTTTAGTCTAACATATTATTGAAATGTACAGCTTTATCCTAAAGTAGGACTGATTAAAATTTAACATGTAGAAAAAGTATAAAGATTTTTAAACTAAGCATTTAAAAATCTAGGCACTCAGAAGTTTCTGAGTCAGATATTTCACTATGGTTAGGTAGTTAGACAGTAGGCAATAAGGGGAAAACATTCCAAGGTAAGTTCTAGGTGATATCTTATTTCCTCATTGGTTTTAAGCAAACATGTGATGTATAAAGACAAATTTTTTCCATTCATTTGTTTTCATCATGAAAATATTTTCCATTATAGTCCAGGGAACGGTGGAAGAACATCTTTTTTTGGCAGGCCTAAAATGCCAAATAGTATCTACAGTCAAAACTTGTTGTGGTACAAGTATACAGATCATAGACACACAGTGTGTGGTCTCTTCTATTTTTATTTTGTGTTGTAAATGGAAAATAACAGACTAGACGGTCTGGCCTTTACCCCCACAGATGCTCTGCTATAGATGTCTGAGAAACACACGGTAGATTTGCTACCTATGTTGTTGTTCGGTCACTAAGTCATCTCTGACTCTGTGATCCCAAGGACTGCAGCATGCCTCGTTCCTCTGTCCTCCGCTATTTCCTGGAGTTTGCTCAGATTCATGACCATTGAGTTGGTGTTACTATCTAACCATTTCATCCTTCTGTCCCCTTCTCCTTTCACTTTCAATCTTTCCCAGCATCAGAGGCTTTTCCAGTGAGTCGGCTCTTCACATCAGGTGGCTAAGTAAAGTATTGGAGCTTCAGCTTCAGCAACAGTCCTTCCAGTGAATATTCAGGGTTGATTTTGTTTAGGATTGACTGGTTTGATCTCCTTGCTGTCCAAGGGACTCTCAAGAGTCTTCCCCAGCACCACAGTTTGAAAGCATCAAATATGTTACCTAGGGGTTAGCATCTTTCTGGTGGTCAGTATTTCCCTTTGTTTGTGGCCCTGGGTCTCTGAATCTGATGACACTGTGATCCTATTTCAACTGGTGGATGCTGGGAGTGTCCCAAACTAGAGGTTTTGTGAATTGCCATAGCAGACAGTACATGGTTCAGTCTTCCCCAACAAGGACTGAGTTTATTGTTGGCAAATTGAAAACAGATCGATGCGATAATCACTGACAAGGAGCTTCCTCCTCATTCCAACCACTGTTTATTCCAGCATCTGTAAGCATTCATTTCCTTCAGCAGACTGGGAATCACTGGTTATGGGTGGCAGCAGCAATGACAGAAGAACTTTGTTGACTCCTTTGGATCGTGGTAAGGAAATCCAATGAGCGAAAACTCCTATTGTGTCCTCAATCAGTGCTCGTTCTTCCTAAAGAAGCAAAAAAAAATTCATGCTAATTTCTGCCTTATTGCTGCTCCTAGATGAACATCAAGTTGATGAAGCATTGTTTACTGTTGCTGAATTGCTTAGTCGTGTCCAACTCTTTGTGACCCCATGGACTGTAGCCCACCAGACTCCTCTGTCCATGGGGTTTCCAAGCAAGAATACCGGAGTGGGTTGCCATTTCCTTCTCCATGATTGGATTATAACAGTTTTTTGTTGGAAAGGTACTAGTCTGAGCTGATGGGGTAGGAGGAGGAATGGGATTGATCCTAACATGAAACCAGAGGTTTG
The DNA here is from genome assembly GCF_910594005.1 of Cervus elaphus. NCBI lineage: Eukaryota > Metazoa > Chordata > Mammalia > Artiodactyla > Cervidae > Cervus > Cervus elaphus. Next base: position 41,384,652 of record NC_057821.1, on the reverse strand, counting down.
TTCTGAAACACACTGAACCTCTTTAAAGAAAGGGTCCTTTTCTGGGATTTCCCTGGTGAACCAGTGGCTAACACGCTGCACTCCCAATGCAGGGGCACAGGTTCAATCCCTGGTCAAGGAACTGGATCCCACATGCTGCAACCGAAGATCCCACATGCCTCAGTGAAGAGAGAGGATCCTGCGAGCCACAGCTAAGACCCAGCACAGTCAAATACATAAATAAATAGATATTTTTTAAAAGGAGACTCATTTTCTCATTTACAGGTGAAGCTAAGAATAGGTTCACATTCTGCTGCACTGCTAAGGTTGTGCTCAAAGAGTGGACTTATACTCACCAGGTACAAGGGAAACACAAGCAAACTTTGAATGCCACCAGCCATTAGGTCCCCAGCATGGAGTGGACTAGAGATTCTGTTTTTCACTGCTCTGTAGGGGGGCACTGAACATGCAAGGGGGTGAAAGAGGGAAATATCACTGCAGGCGCATCTCAGGGGACACACAGCACTCCTGCAGCAGGCCCGAGCATGGCTCTGACTGGGTAACTGCTGCATCACATTGGTCTGCTCCAGAGAGAGGGGGCCGCCAGTTTCTGCTTATGGAGTCATTGAGAATCCCCAAGCACAAGCAACCAGTTTTTAAGAATATATTGTAATATGCCACTAACGTCCTTTAGGCTTTAATATAGCATTCGCAAGTAAATTAAAACTACCATTCTAAATTCAAGTTGCCTGGACCAGCTGTTTATGTGAGGGTCACCAGCTTCAGCTAACTCAGGAAAGTCAGCCAAGTAAGGAGGGAAGGAAGTCTGTTACAAAGTGGTATTTGTTTGAGAAAAATACAGATCCCCCCACCAGAGTTCCAGGATTCTTCTGCCAAAAGGCAGCCTTTACATCCACGTCGTCTGAGTTTCAGTGGACATTTGGAGAGTACCAGTTTCCATGGTAAATCCAAGGAATATATAGTTTCCCCAACTGTTTACTCTTTGAGTACAACCTAAAAATGGCAGCACATAGGAAAGCCTAACCCACTTATGTAAGAGGCATAAGTTCACTTTCTGATGAAAGCTACACTAATTTAGAACTTCCTATGCTATTGTATACATAGTAGATAATTAATGTTTGAATTCCTTTCCATAGAGACTAAAGGAAGCAGTAGAATATCCTGGAGAAAATTCTAGGAGTGGAAGCCAAGAGTTCTTCTGCTGGCCCCCAAATTTGTTGTGTGATCTTAGGCAAACGGCTTTAAATCTCTGGACCCAGTCTGCACAGTGAAAATTCTGTCTGGGTCTCTAAGATCAGACTCAGTGCTAAAACTAGGAATGTCTAGTTGTGCTATAGCCTAGAAAAACTGTTCAGCATTCATTTTCAAGTCTTACATCTAGAAATACACTTTCCAAGTTTCCTTTACTTGTTGAATCAATATTTGCATAGGAGAGCTTCCACAATAATATTTCAGAGATAGTCACTCTATGAAAAACTGCAGAACTCTTAAGTGTTTCTTCACAGTACATTTTTGTGTGTTTGCATTATGTTTTTCACAAGACTGTGTCTTCTTTTCACTCTTGAAGATTAAATATTAATAACTGTGTCAGCCACAAGGCACAACTGTGAACCAGAGTGGAGTTTACCTGCATGAGAAAGGGTTAATGTTACCCCTCAGGAGATAGTGTTTTACTCTCTGCAGTCATAATATTTGGATTTTTCAACAAGGTAGGATTAAGTAAACATTTAATGTGTGTTAAAATACACACATACATACATGCACATGTATGTATATAGGCACCGAAGTATATATTGGGTTGGCTGAAACTGTTGTTCAAGTTTTTCAGTAACATCTTACAGAAAAACCCAAATGAATGTTTTGGCCAAACCAATATGCCTATGTATGTATAAAACCATGCTAATTTTCATCAGAATTTAAAAGTTAATTACCAGATTTCACTTAAATAATGCTTTAGAAATATCTATCAGGCAAAACATATAATTTTTATGAAAAGAAGCTTTATTGGACAAAGTTCATAAACCACAAGATACAATATTCAAATAAAGACTAGAAGTACATTTAAATCTCTACTTGTCTCATTTCGGATCACAGTAAACCAGCCTTACTGTCACTGGTCTTTACAACTTGCAAAATGATTTAGCTTGAGTTTCCTTGGGGATTCTGTCCTGAGAAATCTCTCCACAGTCTCACCATTACTGTGAAAGTCTCACATTTTAGAAGGCTGATTCAAGCAAGTCTCCTTACCCCAACCTTATACAACTCCAGACAGTTTTTAACGGTGTGTGTGTAAGGCAATGGCAACCCACTCCGGTACTCTTGCCTGGAGAATCCCATGGATGGAGGAGCCTGGTAGGCTGCAGTCCATGGGGTCGCGAAGAGTCAGACATGACTGAGCGACTTCACTTTCACTTTTCACTTTCATGCATTGGAGAAGGAAATGGCAACCCACTCCAGTGTTCTTGCCTGGAGAATCCCAGGGACAGAGGAGCCTGTTGGGCTGCCATCTATGGGGTCCCACAGAGTCGGACATGACTGACATGACTTAGCAGCAGCAGCAGTGTGCGCACACATGTGTTTCCCCCTCTCCTTTTAACTGGAGGAAACAAAAACAATACATGCCAACTATTTATTTACAATTCCAACATACCTAAATAAGATTCAACAAAAATATTTTAACCTGTTTTATCACAATAGCTATAATAACCAGTCTTCAAGTTGTATTTAGCATCTGTCACAAATTATCTCAAATAGGAGTTGAATTTTATTTACATGCCCATAAAACAGAGCAATTTAAAATATTTATGGTAGTATACTTATGCACTAGGCAAATATTTATGTAGCTCTTCATTTATGCTAGGTACTTTGCTAAGCATTGAGCACTCAAAAAACAAAAATAAAATAAAATAAAGATAATACACTAAAGATGTTACACTTCCTGACCCTGGATCCCTGGCTCAGGAAGATCCCCTGGAGGAGGGCATGGCAACCCACTCCAGTATTCTTGCCTGGAGAATCCCATGGACAGAGGAGCCTGGCGGGCTATAGACTGTGGGGTCAAACAGAGTCGGACACGACTGAGTGACTAAGCACACACACACTAAAGCATCATCTCATAGATGCTCACTTCATCTAGAGCTTGCTTCTCATCCCCTTCAGAAACAGATCTTTAAGTGCATAGAATCCAAGCAACGCTTGAAGTTCTAACCATATCTTCTTTCCATGCCAGGCTACTTTAAAAATATGTGAACTGTGTTGAGAAATATAAATAAGCTCACAATCTATTCAATGGGATTCCAACTTGCAAAACTAGAAACTTTATTTTCTTTAATGGGTATTATCTTGCTCTTGAGCTCAAAGGTGCTCCATGTTTGGTCAATTAAAAAGTGACAGATCATTGTAACATACTGTTCAGGGAGAGTTAATGTGGCAGGCCTGAGACTGCTCTTTAGAAAGGATAGTTTGCAAGGCTAGCCCTTGCATGGGGTCTGGGAATTTGGATTTCGGGAGGGTTCTCACCAGTCCTGGGCTTCCCCGGTGGCTCAGCGGTAAAGACTCTGCCTGCCAATGAAGGAGATGCAGGTTCAATCCCTGGGTGGGGAAGATCTCCTGGAGAAGGAAATGGCGACCCACTCCAGTATTCTTGCCTGGGAAATCCCATGGACAGAGGACCCTGGTGGGCTACAGTCCATAGGGCCACAAAGAGTTGGACACAACAGTGACTAAACAACAACTCACCAGTACTAGAACTGACAGGAATAATTCATGGTACCTAGGCTGTCTGGGTAAAACACGGCTTATGCTGCATACCTGCTTTGCTTTGGGGAGTCTGAGATTTTAAATTTTTTTGCTATGCCACACAGCATGTGGGATCTTAGTTCTTCAACCAGGGATCAAACCCACTCCCCTACATGGGAAGGACAGAGTCTTAACCGATGGACCACGATGGAAGTTCTAAGTCTTTGGCACCTGCCAGGCAGAGAGTGCTTATGTGTTGCTCTTGTTTAGTCACTAAGTCGTGTCCAACTCTTTTGCGATCCCACAGACTGGGGCCTGCCAGGCTCCTCTCTCAATGGAATTTCCCAGGCAAGAATACTGGCGTGGACTGCCATCTCTTCCCCCAGGGGATCTTCCCAACTCAGGGATCAAACCTGAGTCTCCTCAATTGGCAGGCGGATTCTTTATTACTGCGCCACCAGGACAGCCTCTGCTTATGTGACCAACTTACAATAAAAACCCTGGGCCCCGAGTCTCTAATGAAGTTTCCTGGTAGATAGCACTGTGCGTGTGCTGGTTGACTCACTGCTGGTTGAATTGTGTTCTGTGCGACTCCACTAGGAACAAACCCTGGGAAGCTCATATCTGGTTTCCCTAAACTTCACCCCCTGTGTTTTTTCTCTTACTGAATGTACCAGGTAGCCTTTCTCCATAAGCAGTCTTAGCTATGAGTGACAGCTGCCAGTCCTTCTAGAAAATCACAGACCTGGGAGTGGTCTTGAGGGCCCCCAACACACATGTAATTAATGAGTATCTCCTCTCCGCCAAGTACTTTCTAACAGCTGAGGATATTTCAGTGAGCAAAACAAAAGCACCTGCTCCAGGGAGCTTACATTCTATTTGGAACAGTTAGAGGGAAGACAGGGAGAGGAAGAAGGAGTCAGGCAACTAAGAAAACAAACAAATTATATTAAGAAAATATGCTTGATGGCAAGAGGTGCTATGCCAAATAAGAAAGCGAGAAAGAGCTTCCGTGGGGGTCCAGTGACACAGAATCTGCCTGCCAATGCAGGGTACACGAGTTCACTCCTTGGTTCAGGAGGATCCCACCCACCACAAGGCAACTAAGCCCGAGTGCCACAACTACTGAAGCCCACACGCCCTAGAGTCTGTGTTCTTCAACGAGAAAACCCACCATAATGGGAAGTCTGCAAACTGGAAATAGAGAGTAGCCCCAGCTCACTGCAACTAGAGAAAACCCCTGAGCAGCAAGGAAGACCCAATGCAGCCAAAAACAAGTTTAATAAAGGAAGCAAACAAGAAAGAAGGTATGGAGTTTAGTCATGGAAGGCTTTGAGTTAAGAATGGAAGGAGGTATGGAGTGAGTCATGGCAATATCCAGAGACAGAGCTTTCTAAGAAGAGGGAACCGCTGGTGCAAAGGCCCTGAGTCACAAGCATGTTCCGTTCAGGAATAGCAAGGGGGGCGGTGTGGCCGCAGGGCAGTGAGCAGCCCCTAGGAGGGGCAGGAGATGGGGTGGGGAACATGGAGGCCAGACCAGATGGGCCAGTACCAACTTTCTGGCTTTTATTCTGAGTCAGACAGGAAACCATCAGAGGGTTATGAGCAGAGGAATGATTTGATTTTAAAGCATCATTGTGGCTCTTTGTGGAGGATACACTGTAGATTACTGCAATAGCCCAGAATTTGTGGGTGACTTAGATGCAGAGTGTGTGAAAAAGAGAGGAACCCATGATTCTCGGGCTTCAGTTGGTGAAGTTACTGTGTGTTGAGATGGGAAAACCGAGGAAGGAGCAGGTTTGGCAGATGCAGAATCAGAAATGTAACTCTCTCCTCCAAAAGGAAAATTTCATTTCTCTCTTGTGCAGATCAGCGAGGGAGATGGCAGAGTTTCCTTCAAAAGCCACTGATGCTTCGATGGTCATCACACAGAGATCTGGCAGCAAGGATCCCATATTCTACATGACTCTTAAAAGAAAACACATGTGGCTTGTGATATCATTGCATAACACATTGTTTTTATAATTTTATTTCCATTATGTTATGTACTTTAATCCTTCAAACTTTAAGAAACAGAAAATTAAGTATATTTCCCATTGTGCATAAAGGAAAATATATCTTACTTCATATTTTGATAGTGCTTTTATGTAATTGATCTCATTTAAATCGTATAACAACCCACTGTACCCAATGACGGGTCTTACCCCAACTTTACAGCTCTGAACACATCCTTGGGATATGGCTTTGATGTGATTTAAAAGGTCAGCATTAAAATTCGCATGAGTATCATTTTCTAACCTATCAGTCTGAAGGCTGGTGATCTTCACTGACCATGTTTCCATTTTGCCTGTGTGGATGTTGCATAAAGGACTCTGAATGAGAACTTATAGCAGAATGAACTTACAGGGAGGAAGAGGAAATATTGGAAGTTGGTAACAAATGACCTACTGCTTAACTTAGCTCATAAGCTTTTAGAGAAAGCATCGCTTTATTTCTCTCTGGAAGTATCTCAGACATTATCATATTAAAATATGTACTTGGTGTATATATATACACATAAAGATACCTCCTTCCATATGAAAATCTCTTTGGTGTGGTACAGCTTGTTTCTCAAGTTAAATTGGCTGCTTCCTTTGTATCTGAAACTACATGTTGGTGTTACAGGAAGCACCATCAAAAAGGTCTGCCTTAATAGTTGTCCTGGAGCAATGAGATAATATTATTATAATTAACAAGGTTCAAAGGACTTCCAGGTAATGAGAATGTACAATGTTTTAAAAAATAAGAAACATGGGCTTAATAGAATTTAAAGACTACAAAAACTCCCTCCTACTTTTCCAGTAACCTACTTGTCCAAGCATAAATACCTGCTAAACAGTATTTGGGGAAATAACCTGAATAGTTAATGAGTACCTTGAATTGACAGAGTGGGTAGAATAATATAAATATTTATCCTTTGAAGTGTAACTAATGGAGCTTCAGTGTATTCATAGCGGAGCTCCATATCAAAGTTCCATTTCTTTGGTTAGTTTAAAATACCTCATTAATATTTTGAGTAATGCTGAGGAACTACAAGACTATTTCTAATACTATTTTTAGATAACAAAAACAGTGGCGACTCATTTATATAAAGTTCTAAACTAAAGAAAACTAGGTGGTTCTTTCACATTTCTTTTTATAAATTCTTGCTAACTGAAACAATTGCAGCCAACACTTTGGTATATTTCCTTCCAGGTTATTTCAGTTAGTAGATTGGGTGTGTGTTTTACGTTCTAGTTATATTACCCCATGGGTTCCTTATTTATGTATGTATGTTTTTGGCAGGGCTAGGTCTTCATGGCTGCACGGGGGGAGGGGGGGCTTTTCTCTAGTTGCAGAGAACAGTGGCTCCTCGTCGTGGTGGCTTCTCTTGTGGGGAATGGGCTCTGGAGCATTCAGGCTTCAGTGGTTGTGACTTAGGGGCTTTGTTGCCTTGAGGCATGTGGAATCCTCCTGGACCAGGGATTGAACCCATGTCCCCTGCATTGGCAGGCAGATTCTTAACCACTGGACCACGAGGGATGTCCCTCCCCAGTGCTTCTTACACTTTACTCAGCAGTGAAGTAAGGAGGGAGGGGTGATCCTAAAGGCTCTGCTACCCGGACAGATTCTGTCTGCCCTTTGTTCGCCTATTAATTTTTGCTGGGTATGGTGGATGCTGAGCCCCCAATTGTTCGTCACCCTCAGAGGCCTGCAGGAGAATCTTCCCCTGGGGTGAAACATGCAGACAGAAGTTGAGAGTACCTTGAAGGTTAAGCACCTAAGGGCTAGACTGGACTGAGGTGTGTGATAAACCATTCACACAGGACTTGCCTGCTATGTGCCACTTGACACGTGCATACTTTTCCTTCTCCCAGGTGGATGTGACACTCATTTTCCATTGCCACAACGACGGGAAGGAGAGCTGAAAACAGGAGTGCCGGCAGGAGAGCTGCAGGGCAGGACACAATGTCATCGAGTGACCGGAGTCTCGTTATTAGGAAATGTGAAACGGCTACTGAAACTGGTGGCCAGGCCACGGAACTGAATAGACCCAATGATGAGGGAGGCACTGGTGAACACTGAACCCTTTTTCATCGTTTGATTTCTTTTGATAACAGCATCCAGTGAAGGCTTTATAGTTTTGAAAAACCTCGAAATGAAGGTTAGTCTGGCAAGGGATGGCCAACCCCTCACAAAGCTATTAACCCATCTAATTGGAATTTGATCATGACAATTAAAGGCACATGTCAGTCTTTTCTTTTTATGACCTTCAAATAAGATCTATGTCTGAAAGCCCTGTCTATGACGACAATTGATAGAAAACCGAAAATTGTGTGAGGGGCATTAAAAAGAAGGTCTGGCCTTCAGTAAACCTTTTACCCTTCTTTGGAATAAGTGTGTTACATTGTGTTATCTTTGCTTTTACTTTTAAAATAATTATTCTCAACTTGAGGCATCATCTACAAGATCTATGCTCTTCAAAATATCAATGTCATAAAAGACAAATAAAAGCTGATGAAGTATTTCAGATCAAAAATGGGTAGAGTGACAAATGAATGCAAAAAGCAACCCCGGGTTTCTCTTTTGCTATAAAAGACACTAATGGAAAAAGTGGTGAGATATGAATAAGGCCTGGGTCTTAGATAATAGTATCACATCAATATTAATTTGCCAATTATGATAATTGTGTGTGATTCTGTAAGATAATATCCTAATTTGGGACTATGTGGATATTCATTTCAATTAATACTTATCCTTGAAGTATTTAGGGTTAAAGGTAGCATCATGTATGCAACTTACCCTCCAATAGTTCAGGAAAAGATTACATACACAAAGAGAAAGAAGAATAAAGCAGTGTGATCAATATTTGAGGATCTGGTGTGAAACTGTTTGGAAATCATTGTATTATTCTTTTCTGTAAGTTGAAAATTATGTCAAGTAAAAAATTTAAGTAATGAAAGATAGCTTTTAAATCTTAAAACATGTTTAACATGGTCTTATTAACATTATATAAATATTGCAAGGCACCACCATAAACACTTAGGATAGTGTTTTTTCCAAAGCTTTTTATTTTGTATTGGGGTAAATCTAATTAACAATGTTGTCATAGATTCAGGTGAACAATGAAGGGACTTAGCATACACAGTCATGTCTCCATTCTCCCTCAAACTCCCCTCCCATCCAGGCTGCCATATAACATTGAGCAGAGTTCCCTGTGCTATACAGTAGGTCCTTGGTGGTTATCCATTTCAAATACAACAGTGTGTACATGTCCATCCCAAACTCCCTAACTATCCTTTCCCTCCGTCTTCCCCACCACCACTACCCCCTCAGCAACCAGAAGTTCATTCTCTAAGTCTGTCATCCTGTTTCTGTTGTGTAAATAAGTTCATTTAATTACTGATAATATGTGTTTTCCTTTTCATGACATACACTAAAATCCTAATGGTGAAAGATGATTTTGCATTTATAATAAGAAATGAGCTAACTAGTCTTACTATTATAAATATATATCACCAGGAGCCGCAAATCCTGCCAGTCATCCAACAGCAGGAATTGTCCCCTAAGAGAGCTGATTTACACAGCAGGACATCAAATAGATGATAAAGGCACAGAATATTGGTGAGCAATTTAAAGGAATACTATCATTTTTACCACTGTGTATTTGAATATCACTTTTTTTTTCTAAGTATTTTTGCCCATATTATCTCATTGTATACCCTGCCTTATATTTAAAACTTGCCATTTTTCAAGTGGCCATTTTCACAGCTAGATGGGATTTTTTAAAAATCTATGTATATTTGAAGCTGGTTAAAAACAACTATAATCTGAGAAAGACCTCTTATTGACTGGAGCTAGAAAAGGAAGAAGGGGATTTTATTATTCTCAAAACACCTGGAAATTTGATGTTGCTTATTCTCAGTCTATATCACAATGCTGAAATCTAGCACTTGCCTTGGGCAGTCTGTCTATGATAAATAATTTTAAGTCATGAAAAGAATGGGCTTCCCTGATGGCTCAGACAGTAAAGAATCCGATTGCAAAATGGGAGACCTGGGTTCGATCCCTGGGGTGGGAAAATCCCCTGGAGGAGGGTATGGTGACCCTCTCCAGTATTCTTGCCTGGAAAATCCCCATGGACAGAGGAGCCTGGTGGGCTATAGTCCATTGGGTCACAAAGAGTTGGGTACGACTGAGTGACTTACACTTTCACTTTCACCCCCACCAAGTTCTATGTCAAACCCATCCACACAATATATCATGTTAGCTCCCTTTTTTTTTTTCCACAGAAGGGCATGTCCAGACACGGTGTGAAGGGCCAGGAAGAGGGGTGTCATTACAGATCAGCTGGTTGGAACACCTACCAGTTAGGGCAGGTTTGTGAGTATGAGCCTCAAGCACACTGGATCTGTTCTCTGTTCCATGGCTCCCAACTGCATCCCTGGCATCTACTTACACACTCAATCACGATCAGAACGGCTATATACCTTATTGTGGGTGGATCAGCCCTTGCATATCACCAGACTTGAGAAGCAGTTCCCTATTCATCGATCATCTCCATAAATAAAAGACAGGTATCCAAAGAATGAACAAACTATTTTTGTTGTTACACAAAACTTGCCAAATTGGAAATTATTTCCCAGTTCTAAGCATCTCTCAACTAAATGAATCATGCATTTCAAAAAAATTTTTAAAAGAAGAAAGCTGAGAAAGAGTAATAATTGGAATTTTTTGTGGAGGTTATTCTTTCTGTTTATGAAAGTGAAAGTGTCAGTCACTCAATTGTATCTAACTCTTTGCAACTCCATGGACTGTAGCCCACCGGGCTCCTCTGTCCATGGAATTTCCCAGGCAAGAATACTGGAGTGGGTAGCCACGCCCTTCTCCAGGGGATCTTCCCCACCCAGGGATCAAACCCAGGTCTCCCACATTTCAGGCAGATTCTTTACCATTTGAGCCACTTATAATTATTTATAATTTTCCTAATATTCATAACACTAGGTTTAGATTTGAAACTCCCCACCACAAGTGTTTCTTGATCTTTCTCCAGAACTTCATATGCAGTATTTGATTATGCAACAATCAAAATTTAGAGCACATTGCATGCAAAGTACAAAAGTAAAACATCAACACTAACTGGAGATGCCTGATAAAATACAGGTACTTCGTTCTTCCCTTGTACTTTTCAGTCTTTTCTAAGGAGACCACCATAAACATAAACTACTCTCACAACTAGGGGAAAAAACCATTTAAACCACCTGCTAGTTAAGACAATGCCATTTTATATGTTCCAGAGTCTGTAATATGGGCGTTGCTTCTCCTCTCCTCCTTCCACTCTTCAGACAGCCAGGTTTGGAAATGAGACGCTCTACTTTGATGGCAGGCAAACATCAAATTAAACTACTCCTGAATTTCACAAGTCTAACATTTCAAATGAGAGATTTCAGCTCACTCCACACAGTTTAACACGCTTGTGCTCGATAAAGCATTGCTGATAGAAAAATTCGCTTGAATAATGTGTGAGAGGGTACAGACAGCTTTTCAGGCAGTCGCTCTGTGCCCTCACAAACGAACGTTCGAGAGGTAAAGAGGGAGAAGGGCCTTTGCCATGACCCAGCACAGGATCTCTGCAGCAGTGTGTACAGTGTTTAGAAAGGAATGCACACGGAGAGGTACCCAGCCAGCCAGATCAAACCTCATGCTCAGCCAGAAGAAACATTTTGAAGCCAGATGACCATCGTATCACATCTTACGAATCTTATCTAGTGCTCTGTCTTTAGCCTTCGTACCTGTGACAGAAAGAAAAGGTGTGGATGCTGGGTGTATCTGAACAGCCATTTAAGCTATGGTTCCTATTAGTATTTTTAAAATCTACCTTCCTGCAACCAATCCTTTTACTTTGCTGGTTAATTTTAACACCATCTTTAAGAGGTGATAGCTAATGGAGAGCATAAGAGAGCAGACACAAGTAAAATGTAGCACTTCTCTGGCTAATCCGGAACTGCCAGTCACAGCTCAATCCAATACAGTTACCACCCCCAGGCCCGGGTGTGCAGGCTTATTTTGGAGTTAGACCCAGCTGGGGCTTGAAACCGGCTCCAGACGTTTCATAGCATTGCCAGATGGTGGGATCCTCTAGGAAGCAGTTCTACTGTGGGCTTTTTACTCCCTAACCAGGTCTTTGAACATAATCTGCTTTCTCACCCAGGCACCAGCAAACTCAGCCTTCTCATTCCTAACTAATCTGCTCTCTATATCTCTACTCAACGAAGAAATGAGGAAAGAGAAAAACCAGGGAGAGAGAGAGGAAGAGAGGAAACGATTAAGGTCTCCTATTTCCTGGACATGCTAATAGAAGCCAGTGTTCTTTTTCTTCTTGGTCATCATGATTTCTACCCCCACCCCAAGTGCTGTTTTTCCTATTTTTAGCTTTGTTTTGTTTTAAGAAATCCTTCTCTTCAGTCTTATCTGATGATTCAATTTCAAAACCCACTGACATCTTCACCAACCATCCCACAGTCAAAGCATGGTCTGGGTTTATATTAAGAAATATCCCTGGCAAACCAAAAATATGCTATTTTTAAAGTAGTTTCTCCACAGCATGAGTATTTGGTTTCAGTGTTTGGTTGTTTTGTGTTTAGGTTTTGGTATTTGATTTTTGTTCTTGGCCAATTGATACGTCTCCCTTTCCATTCATTTTCAAGCCTCGTCCCCACTGATTCTGTGAGCTCCCCCAAATTTTTGCACTAAATTCTCTTTTGCTTTAATTAGACTACTGTTGGTTCACTGGCATTGGTTTAGCCAGCGTGGTCACTCAATAAGCAAAAATGTTTACCAATACACTTGGCCTCTGTCCTGCCCCTCACCTCTTCTCCCAGTTCTAAAATTTCTATAGATTAAACACAGATTAGATGACAATTACCCAAATGTTATCTCCTAGATAAATTTCCCAGATCACTAAACTGAAATTAAGTGAATCAGGAACAAGAGTTGATACAAGACAGGACTATTTCAGCAGCTTATCTTGAGATGTATTATATATATACATACCTGGCTGTGTTTGGTCTTAGTTGAGGCACAGGGGAATCTTCCTTGCATCACGTGGGATCTTTCCTTGTGGAGCAGGGACTCTCTAGTTTTAGCGCTGGGGCTCAGTACTTACAGGGCTAGGCAGTTGAGGTGCACTGGCTTCTTAGCTCACCAGCATGTGGGATCTTAGTTCCCCCACCAGGGATAGAACCCATGTCCCCTGCATTGCAAAGCAGATTCTTAACCATTGGACCACCAGGGAAGGCTTGTGAGGTGTATTCTTAAAAGACACAAGGAAAGATGCGTGTGCATGCCCTTCTGCAGCACTGGAGGTTGGGACGTGGTTTAGTTTTAGCCCATCGTGGGCTTTAGTGGAAGACTGTGGTAGGATCCTAACCAGTAGCCTTCTCCTCTGATATTCTTACTTCTTTGTAAATAAATGTCAGTGGGACAGAAAGAATTGGAACTCCGAGAAAGGGAAAATGACGGAAGTCATCAGCAGGCAGTGACAGAGCTGGTGATATAGATGTCCTTACATATACCATAAACCAGGTCATTCAAATGCTTTCTTGAAAACTACCTCTGCTGCTCTTTCCAGCAATGCTGGGGAAAGGCAGGACAGACACTATAGTTTCCATCCGCCTGATGAAACACTGAGCTGCAGAGAGAAGTCAGCTTTCAAGGGTCCAAGGCTGAAAGCCACATCTCTGGCTTCTCCTATAAAGAAACCAAAGATGTAGGCTGAGTAATGTGTTGGCTAAGAGAAACAAGTGGTAGATGAGGGAAGAGCTGGAGACCTTTCATTATTAATAGCTTCTATAGCGGTTCTGAAAGGAGTCCCTTACCCTGAAGTTGAGGATAACACCTGGTTGTCTGAGAGAAAGGGCTGGCACTGGAGCAGGTGCTCAATTAATGTCTAATGAACAAATGAGACAGGGCAGAGACAACGATGGGCAACCTGAGAGAGGGCCTTAGCGCCCTGAACGGTGTTTTGATTCAGCACAACAGGTAAACAGAAGCCTTTGGAGAGGGTTCATAGAGAAAGCAATAGATGAGAAACTCCCTGCCTTACTGAAGAACAACTGCACAAACTTTTACACTCAGATTTTTTTTTTTTCAACGACGAGATCTAAAATAATAAACAAGAATTCCGCCTAATAACCAGTCACTGTGGCAAACCCCAGAGACAAGAGTTTTTTTCAAGCTTTGGAGCTGCTCTGCCTTCACCCCCCGAAACGTGCTATTGGAGCGACCCAAGGCTTCAAAAGAATCGCAGCAGCTTGCAGACGGTTAAATCACTGTAAATTCAAGCCTGTCAAAAGGGCTTGCGAGCTCCGGGCGGTCGCGGGCTCGGAGCAGCGTCGCCCAGCGGGCAGACACAGCGGCTGCGCTCCGGGGCCTCCCTCCTCTCCTCAGCGTTCCGGCGCCCGCTCTCCTCCCGGGCGGCCGGCGTGGGGGTGGGGGGACACTCCGCCGGCGGTGGGAGGGCGGGCGGCGGCCGAGCGGGCGCCGCTATTGGCTGGCCGGGCGGCGGCGGAGGGGGGGGCCGCCGTGATTGGCGGGGGCCCCAGCCGAGGGGGGCGGGGCCGTTATATCTGAGGAGTCCCCGTCGCGGCGCAGGCAGTCGGGCTGCTGGAGTGCGGCGCCGCCGCGGGACCCGGGAAGCCGGCTGACGCGCGGGCTGGCGAGGCAGAGGGGGGTTGGTGCGCGGGGCGCGGCGGCTGCGGGGCGTAGGGCAGGGGTCTGCAGGGCTGCCGTCTCCCGGGGGCCAGCCTCGCCGATCCCGGAGCTGGGTCTGAGCCCCGCGCACGCCAAAGACGAGGCGGCTGTGGCAGCAGCGGCGGCCCCAGCCATGCTGTGCTATGTGACGAGGCCGGACGCAGTGCTGATGGAGGTGGAGGTGGAGGCGAAAGCCAACGGCGAGGACTGCCTCAACCAGGTGAGGACCGGGGCCCCCTGCCGGCCCCCTGAGGCCGCGGTGGGGGGGCTCGCGGTGGCGCCGGGAGACGGCGGCGGTGGGGAGTGCGCCTCAGGCGCCCGGCCTGCGCCCCCTCCGTCCCGAGGCCGGAGGGGCGCGCGGCCCCCTTCCCGGCGCGCGCGAGGGTGGCCCGTTGGTGGGGGTGGGGCGGGGGCGCCGAAGACGGGCCGCGGGCCTGCCACCCGGTCCCCCAGCCCGGCACTTTGCCCGAAGAAAGCGGCCCGGCACACCTGCTGCAGGTGGTGTGTGCACGAGGCCGCCTGTCGTCCCCGCGGGGCCCGGCGGCGCCACCTGCGTCCCGGGATGTGGTGGCCGGAGGCGGTCGCCGGTCCCTCGGGTTGCTGGGCAGACAAGCCGGGCCCCTTGCCCCTCGCTGCTTCTCCAGCGGACGGTTCCCCGCCCTGCCTCTCCGGATTTGCTGGGGACGTGGGTTTGGGTCATAAACTCCTTGGTTGTCTGTCAGCACGCGCCTTTCCTTAGGAGTAAAAAACCGTTCCAAACAGCGCCTAGTGGTGTGGCAGACGGCAGGATTTGCTCTCAAGTGTGCCCTAACCCCCCTCGACCTGAGGTGTTTGGAAAGCCTTCTGTAAAGCTTAGCAGACACTTGTGGCGTGTTTCCTCACTGTGTTTATTTTTTTGGAACCCAGATGGTTAAAACTGTCCAAATAATAAGCTGCCAAATCAGCTGTGCAGATTGTGCTGGTGGAGGGAATTCCAGTGATTGGAAAAAGAAGGAAAATACCCCGTGGATTCCCTTCCTCAGGCTTTCTGGAATGCTACATTTTGAGAACTCCTTTTGTGCCTGCCTCTATACCACATCTAGTGGTTTAGCATCACTGGAGCCTTAGAACTTTGTTCTTATAGCCTACAACAGGAATTGTAACACCATTGTTGAACTTTGTGTTGTGTTTTTGTTTTTTTTTTAAAACAAAACATATGCAAGAATCTTAGATGGAGTCTTGGTTTGCTTTGACCACATGGACCGCTTGCTTATCTATGCTGCATTCATTTTTGTTTTAGGTGTGCAGGAGATTGGGAATTATAGAAGTTGATTATTTTGGACTGCAGTTTACGGGTAGCAAAGGTGAAAGTTTATGGCTAAATCTGAGAAACCGGATCTCCCAGCAGATGGATGGGCTAGCCCCTTACCGGCTTAAACTGAGAGTCAAGTTCTTCGTGGAGCCTCATCTCATCTTACAGGAGCAGACTAGGTAAAACGATGCTAAAATAAACCAATGTCCAATAGACCTTTGATTCCCTTTAGGGAGAGCCACTGCGCCTTCCCGGAGATGCTCACGGGCACGTTTGTTTTGATACAGAGGTGGTTCATAACTTAGAAGTTTTCCATAGCACAGTTCTTTTGTTGAGGTGAAAAGAGAGCAGCGTAGTTGGCCAGGGGTACATTTTCCAGCTCTTGCGGTATTTTTCTTGTCTTTATAAACAATGGGAGAGCAAAGATGAATTCTTAAAAACATTTGAGATCAGCGCCACAATTCAAAAAAATTTTGAAAAGAAAGAAAAAAGACCCAACTGACTTCCTGATAACAGCGTCTATTGCCCGCTAGTAACCTCTGCCTCAGCAGTGTTACTATAGGTCATTGCAGACTGTTCTAACAGAAAGCAGGAAACAGTTCCTCTTGGGTTACTTAAACTTGGTCAACTTCTTCAGCCTAGTGTCAGATTACAGTGTGTAGCAAAGAGCTCTTTCCAAATTTTTTAAGTTTTTCAGTTTCTTGCAAATTCAGTTAAGAAAACTCATCTCATGCCAGTAGTAACATGCTACCCCACAAATACATTACACATGATTGTTGAGTTTAGATTGTTAAATTTCTCTCTCTACTTCTAGAAAGCTACCAGTAGTGCAAGACAATTGGAGTGTGTGGTTTCCTTTTTCAAACAGAAAATGGATTCTCCCCGGACTAGATGTAATACTTTTCTCAAGGATGAGCTAAGCTAGGAAACTGGTGTTTAATATTTATTGCTGAAATGCAGGAGAACTAAATCTTAGAGTGGCATATTTATTTTTTTTAAAAAAAAAGGAAAATGACTACTTTTAAACACAGCAAACTTTGGATCTTAATTTTAATGTTTTCCTACTTTGGCTTGGAAATTTGCCATGTCCATAAAAAATGTGAGTGTGACAGTTTTGAGTAATGATGAGTGAGCCATATTCTTTAACATTTTTTAGCGTGTCATTTTATTTTTTTGGTTGTTTACCAGAGGATGGCTAGACACATTTTGAAATACTGTTTATTTGAATTTGAAATCTCTGCTTTGCCTTGTCATGGAGCTTTAAAGGGTGAGGGAAATGTTCAATTTTGTATCTGAGAGAAGCTAGTATATTGAATTCTTATTGCTTCTAAAAATGTCTTGCAAAATATTCAAGTAATTCCATGTTTAAGAATGTCTTAGCTGTCTGTATGACATCAGGATAGGTTGCACTTTTTGTTTTCTAAAGCTGATTTGTGAATGCTTCTACTTTACAGTTCAGTTTGATACCTTGCAATTGAGTAAGAAAAAATTATTTGTATATATATAAAACACAGCATCTTGGAATTTTCATTGTTTAGTTTTATCCTGATTTTGCAGTTATTTCAGGCCATCCATTTACAAATCTGTTTTGATGACACAGATTTATTTTTTAAATCTGCAGAAGTTTGGAGGACTAAATACATCATTAAATGGCAGCAGTCATAACAGTATAACGTGCATTTGTATTATAAATGCTTACAGGTTTTACAGTTTGCTACTAGACATTATTTACCTGTGCTTTCTTTTTAATAGACTTAATGACTATTATCAAATCCATTTTATTCATGCAAGAAATACAGACATTTTATGAATTAGAATTGGAATCAAATTTCCTACTTTATTGACTCAATTGACTTTGACTCTTGAGATTCAAGCCTAATAGCACTCAAAGAGTGTACATACCTGGTTAGACTGGGTAATTTTAATTGATTTGAAATCATACCAAAAAATTCAGGTGATCTAAAATTTTGATTTTAAAATATTGGTGTATTTTACTTTTCTGTGGGGTTGTCTGAAGTAACAATTTTAAGAAAATGCCACCTAAAGTTTATATAGCATTCAGCTTTAATAAATAGATAAAGTGATTTATAATTAGCTTTGTACCTTTTCATTAGGAACATAAGTTGTACTGGGCCCAGTTTTGCTACAATTAGCATTGTGTTTATGTACCAGAACAGGAACACTCATTTTTCCTAATGTTATGTTAACAAGATAAAGCTGGTTGATTAATGTTTTTGATGTTTAATCATTTGTTATAAAATACTGATATAAAATGCCATGGAAGTAAAATAGATCTATTTACATAGTGAGTAAGCTCAACTTTCGCAGTCCAGTTATGAGAGGTGATATTTTAGCATCTCTCAGTTGAGTCATGAGGGTACACTTAGTATACTGAAAGTGTCTGGACAGTTTATTAAATGGTGCTGAAATATCCTGGCCAAGTTGTCCTCTGTGGACAATTAAAGCAGCCTGCTTACAGTAGAGCTGGCCTAACTGGGGGCAGTTCATACATTAGTTTGCATCAGATTAGGGAGGCTGCTAGAGAATGACAAGCGGGAGGGCCTGTCTGTAACAGGAGAGTCCTAGGGGCCACACGGAAGCCCTGCATTCTAGGTTCAACTCAGCCACCAACCACCAACGTAAACAGCCTTCTAAAACTTGAGCCCGGCTGAAAACCCTGAAAGAGTTTCTTTGATCCCTTCTAGCAGATTTTTTTTTCTTAGCTTCTACTTCTCTTTATATCACTTTCCTAATGCTTTTTCTAGATAACATTTCTCTGAAGACAGAAAAACATTTCCAGTGTCTGCTTAAATTGGTAGATAGAGTTAGTCTGGTCTCTGATGTGGCCTAATTTTAGATTTGATTCTTTACCCAGACTATTTTGTTTGCTCTTGAATGAGGAATTCTGGAAAGTAACCCGAGAGTTTTGTTTAGACTCAGCTGGAACATTTCAGAGAGGAGGACAACAGGTATTTTCAGCAGATGCTTGCCATGCTGTGGATTAAAACGAAACGTGAGACTAATATATTCTGAAAGTGGATCTGAAATCACAGTGATCTTTGAAATTCTTACCTTTCAGAGGCTCTTGGTTATTCACAGCAATTCAGACCAGATTTTGTCAACATTTTCAAAACCAGAGATTAGAGAATTATATGCTTCATCTTCAGGAATGGTATTTATACCATCCACTGCCAATAAAATCTTTCTGTTTCTCCTGACTTTGCCGTGTTTTAGCAGAACTCTGTGTTCTTTGCTAGGGGGCACCCTTTTTAGTTAAGATTCACCAACACCTGAATCCTTTATCCCAGAGAACAATCCTAATACAAGTGCTTTGTGAGTGCTGAAGTACATGTTCAAGGAAATGCCATAATCCTGAACATCGCATCCCATTAGGGTCTTAAAGTTGTGATCAGTGATGAGTGTGACTGCAGACCCCAGCTCACTCATCACTCCTTGGAAAAATCTGCTCTAGGCCCACTTAGGAGACTGAACTCTGAATATATTGTGCCGTTTTCCTTTACATTTAATGAATGTGTAGCACTCATTTACTTTTGTGATCATTTGCTTATCGTCAGCCACTCTAATAATCTGAATTCTATTAAGAAAGACCTGATTAACCTTGTATCCCCAGAGCCTGGCAAGTACCTGGTGCATAAATATTTGTTGAATCAATGAATTAAGAACTTGTAAGTCAGTAAAAATGGGGTTAACTGATACTAATAATATAGATTTTCTTGTAGATATTGACAGGTTTTGCCAGTTCGCTTCTATAACCTGAGAAGTTTGAGACGATCTAAAAGAAATCTCACCATTAAATGTTTTCTAGTGTTTCTTCTCGGTTAATAATTTGCTCAGTGCTTGGCATTCTTCTGTTTGCTTGCTTCCTTCGTTTGCCCCCTCTACTCCATTCAAAGCCATTTGTTCATTATGGCTATTTGTTCTTATCAAGGATGAACTACCACCCACTTGGACCTTCTAGGAAGTTCAGATAGTTTTCAAGCTGCAGGCTGGCTTTATCTAATTTCAGCCAATTTGTAGGTCCTTGGTACTTATTAAATTCAGTTTTTCCCTGTCTCCCAACAGAAATCACTTAGACATGTGAAAGTTCAGGAATGATGGCATCACTGAAACCCACAAAGCAAATACCACATGTAAACTATAGGCAGAGATGAGATGATAATCTCAGATCGGTCCACAGCTAAATCACATTGACCCTAGCCCATGCCTGTAATCATGTTCAGAATCTTATAAAACATTGTCACGAGGGTAAATGTTGATTACAGAACTTAGCTTTGTGTGATTCAGGATGGGTAAATTCCATAAGATGCATTGTAGGAATATTATGTTCTTCATATCAACTGCATGTCTGAGAGTGGAACAACACATTCTTTTTTTTTTCTTTTTATGCACAAGTATAACATAGGCCCCAGGAAAGTAAAAAAGGTTAAAAACAGACATGTATATTATTTTCAAAGAAAGTATTAATTACATTTCTGAATTCTAATTTATTAAGTCTTTCTGCTCAGTATATGGGATGTTTGTGTGGTTTTATGTTTATTTTAGCCACAGGATGCCCACCTGGGCACCTTCAGTCTCTTTTTGAACTTCTGATACTTATATATACATATAAAAGATCAGAGAACATTGAGAAATTGATTTTTATGTAGCCAAAATGAACTTTTCATTTTGAATGTCATTATAAATAAAATCTGACTATTTAGAGGGCACTGGGTGTCAGACCCAGGGTGACCAGTGGGATTGGGTTCCAGGTATATTTATTCCCTGATTCCAGGCCTCTAATCTAGATTGCTGAGAAAGATCATAGTTGACACTATGAAACTCTGTGATTGCCTGAATTGTTATTTGCCCAGGGACAGCTGTCCCCAGTGAGTGAGTAATCATACCTTTTAGAAATGAGATTTTATGCTTCCAGGTATTTTTCTGGAGTGAGTTGTAATCAATTTGAAGTTAGGAATTTCTCTCACCTGTACCCTCCTTACCGTTTAACTGCTTTGGAGACTGAGGAGGAAGCAAATTTATCAGTGATTCCCATTTTACATTTTGGGCTTTGAGAAAGATTTCCTTAAGCCTGAATAGAAACCTGGCTTGGTAATTATTGGCTGTGACAGGTTTCTCAGTTGCTAGCTTTCCATGAAGTGTGTTAGATTTGATGGTTCATTTTAGTTATGGCTCCTCATTTGAATTCTGAACCTTGATTTTCACTAGTATTTTTACTAGTTTTATTTTACTAGGATTTTTACTAGTATTATGTTCTCAACCTCTTACTATAAAGATTTTCAAATGTACAGATCAGTTGAAGATTTTTACATTGAACACCAAAAACACCTAGATTCTGCTATTAACAGTTTAATATACTTGTTTTAGTGCATATTTATCCACTTATTGGTCCCTCTACCCATCTATCAGTCTATTTATTTTTGATGCCTTTCAAAATAAATTATAAGTATATATCCCCCTAAATATGTCACTATGCATACCATTAACTAGAACTCAGTCTTTGCCTCCAGTTCTTTTTTTCTTTTGATATAAAATCTATATATGATGAAATGCATAAATCGTAATATTCCACTTAATGAGTTTTGGCAAATAGATGTACCTGTTTAAACGAAACCCTTATTAAGATTTAGAATATTACCATCACTCCAGAAAGTTCCCTCATGACCTTCTGCAGTCATTCCCCACTTCTCCACCCACCCCACTCCACAACCAGGTTGTATGTTTTTCCAGCGTAGATTAGTTATGCCTGTTCTACCTCTTGTCAGTGGAAACACACAGTAGGTATTCTTTTGTGTCTGGCTCCTTTTGTTCATCATAAATTTTTTGAGACCCATCATCTTGTTTTATACATCAGTGACTTATTGCTGTTTATTGCTGAATAGTATCCCATTGTATGTACTGCTATTTATCCATAGTCCATTGATGAACACCTGTTTTCCAGCTGTCATGAAGAAAGTGGCTATAAACATTCACGCACAAGTCTTTTTTTGTAGACACGTGTTTTCATTTCTCTTGAGTAAATAAGATTGAAAAGCTGGGTCATAGAGGAGGTAATTGTTTAACTTATAAGTAACTGCCAGACCTTTTCCAGAAGCAGTTGTCCCATTCTGTGCTCCTGTCAGCAGTGTATGGGGGGCCAGTTCGTCCACATTCCTGCCAGCCTTCTGCTGGGTTTGCAGTGCTAGCACATTGTGGTTTTAATTTCTACATCTCTATTGATTAATAACACTTTCTCATCTGCTTATTGGCCTTTCAAACATCTTTTGTGAAATACCTGTTTGGGTCATTTGCCCGTATTTATTGAGTTGTTGCCTTTATTTTTGAGCTGCACACATTCTTTGTATATACCAGTTTTTTGTCAGATATTTGTTTTATAAGTGTACTTTTTTCCGTGATTTGCATGGTCTTTTTTTTTTTTTTTTATGCCTTTTGACTGGAAGAAGTTTTTAATTTTGGTGAAGTTTCACTTAAAGCACTTTTTTCTTTTATGATTTTTGCTGACTGCGTCCTGAGAAACCTTTGCCTGTCTCCAAGTCATAAAGATAACTCTCCTGTGTTTTGTTCTAAAAGCATTACCATTTTAGCTTTTATATTTAGGCCTGGATCCATCTTGAACTGATTTTTGTTGCACTGGAGTTTAAGATACAAAACAAACGTATAGCAATTCTGTTCTGGTTTGATAATTTTTAAATATAACCTTGCAGTTAGAGCTTGTGGTTTAATGACTCATTGAACTGAGGCAGGCGTTCAGGTGACCGCAGTGGGTGTCTCACTCTGTGAGGAACTAACCAGCTTTTAAAATGGAGAGCCAGGTTCAGTCAGTCTCTTGGGGAGAGATTCACTTCAGTTATTGGGACTGGAGAGTTTAAAAAAATAAAACTGTTTAGCAATTTGCCGGCAATGCAAGAGACGTGGGTTCAATCTCTGGGTCTGGAATATCCACTGGAGAAGGAAATGGCAACCCACTCCAGTATTCTTGCCTGGAGAATTCCATGGACAGAGGAACCTGGTGGGCTACAGTCCATATCTGCAGAGAGTCGGATGCAACTGAGCAACTAACACTTTCACTTTCAGCCATTTTAGAGATGTGTTAGTTGGTTACTTCATCTGGAGTGTAATAGTGAATGTGGATATACTTGTCTTATATTTGTGTCATGAAAAGCTTTTCAAAATTACATAACCGGCAAGATAACTGGAGGGCAGTAATAGAGAGTAGCTGTCTGTGATGAGCAGATCCACAACTCCCGATTGGTTTGCAGAAGATTCTGCTTTGATTATTAGATGATTTCTTTGTGAGACAAGCCAGAGTTTAGAGGAGAGTACTCTGATTACAGTTCTTAAAAGATAAAAGACCCGATTTTATGGCTTAAAATTGTGGAAAGGAATTCATTTTAAACATAGAGGAAATTCTAAATACGTACTTCAAAACCAAACATATAAAGGATGTGTGGCTCTTTCTTTTAAATTAAAATATGATATATCCTCATATTTATTCGTATTTTCTTTTTTTTTTTTAATCTTCCCTAATGCCGCGGTAAGTGTGAATTCATGAATGCAAAGACATGAGTTAGCTAGAACTTTTCACTTTGGGCTTCCAAGCCCCATCCTGTGCTGAAGGTATCCAATTTCTTAGTAACTGAGTAAAACTCCAAGAATCATGAATTTCAAGGTTCAGCTAAAGGAATGTTTAGAAAATGAGCTTATGTCTGTTAGGATGTAGTCATAGACATTAAGACAAATTATTTTTTCAAAGGCTTTCTTTCTGTTTATGCTTCTAGCATGTAGCCTAAATTGAATCAGATATGCCAGTCACGTTTGATCTTTAGTTAAAAAAAAAAGCAATTCACTGCAGGTCTGACTCCTTTGATCACATCTACTTATTTTGATACTATTGGTGACCTTTAACCCAGCCTACAGAAAAGGAGAGGGTGAAATCCATGAACCAGTCAGTTACAGGCCAGATGATTCAAGGGAAAATAATAGAAGAAAATACTTGACTTAGAACCACACCTAACTATTGAGCCATCCCTGGATTCCTTGCTGGCAATGGTTCTGCATGCTCTGTCATCCTCCTTCTTGGGAAGAGCACATTAAATAAAGTCTGCAGACGGCCTGCCGCCACTGTGACCTTTGCTGTTGCTGCTCCACTCCTGGAGAGCATAAACTTGTCACCTAAGTGCCAGTTTGCAGCCAGAGTTATTTTGATAGGATACTTTCCTTCACACCAAAAGGCTGTAAGTTCCATCGAAAAAGGAACTATCAGATATATTCACCCTGGAACCCCAGAACTCCAGCATAGGACTTGGCACAGAGATGATGCATGACGGACTTGTTGACTTGAAAAGTTGCTTGATAGCCGTGAAATGGCAAAATGCAAGAAGCGCCCTACCAGAATGTTTCTGTACAGAGGAGGATTTTTGTACTTAAGAGGGTAGCAGTTGCAGTACAACTGCAGTACAACTGTATACTTCTACATTTGTGGAGTATGAAGAAAAGGCTATTGCCCTCCACCCCCTTTTTAAAAATTCCAACTCACATGCCGAGAAAGGATCATTGTTACTCTCAGGCCACTGACCACCTGTTAGTATTTTGTTATTGCTTCTCTGCCTTTGATTTTGGCAGCTGTCTGTCTAGAAGTTGGCATGGATAGTTTAGGAAAAGAAATTGGATTGATTTTGAACCTCTTCTTTTGCCGGCTATACTAGTCACTAACTTAATACCTAGGAAATCAGTTAAAAGACACTTTCACATAAGCAGTGATTAAATTGAGAAGACTTAGTTTGGGTAATACCCTTAAAAATCTTTCAGCACATACTTTCTTGTTTAATGTAAGCATATACTGAGGTTTTTGTTCGCTGCTAGCATGTCCTCTGATGACTGCAGAGACAGAAGTAGATAAACCAAGATGAAGTTTACTGAATGATTGTCTAAAAAGCCTTCTGGGGGCTGAAGAAGTGTCGCAACACCAAGATTTTGTGGGACTGCTAGATCTCAGTCTTTGGATATTTCAAAACAAGTTATTTTTGTAGTCATTTCTTTCCCCCAGTAGGGCCCCCCTTCTCAGTTTAGCAGTATGTCAGAAATACTTTAAAGACAAGCACATGTTTGGTTTAATAAAAACCATGCTTATCTTCTCTCACTGCTATTATGCTTTCTTACTGTGGTTTCTTCATAGGGGGCTTTGGATGAAAAAAAAAAACTGCAGTGTTTGGCAGAGTCTGATAATTTTAAACATTTCTTTATCATTGTAGAAAGCACAAAACGTTGAATTTAAGCATTTTTTAAAGGAGGATTAATGGCTCTTGTCAACCCAAAGTTTTGAGACACTCAACAGTGCCCCTCCTTGTTTGTTCTAGCCCCAGGTTCTCCTACCTCCTTTTCTGGCATTGTTCTCGTTATCCCTTCTACCTGGATGTCAGACAACAAAACTAACATAAATAAAAGTGACTTGAGGACTAGAATAAGGATATCCAACTGAAGGGGGAAGCTGAGTGTAGCAGCCCTGTTCAGAGACTTACAATGATGATCATAATTCATTTGTTAATGGAGGGAGTAGTGTGGCATTTCAGCCTGTTTCAGAGGATGTATTGAGTCATCAGGGAAAGTTATACTTCTACATTTGCCAGAGACAAATTTCATAACCCTGGCCAATCTGTCTATGACAGTTTAAACACTCTGTTCAGAGTCTTAGGCAATACAAACTGTCAGGTAACAACATCTGAAGTTTTCAAGGATTCTAAGTTTCACTTACGTTTTGGTAAATGTGAAATGCAGTGTTGTACAATTAGGACAGGGTCAGATGGAATGAAACTAGGATGGGAATATGAACTAATTGCAGACAGTGTGTAGTTTTATGTACATTTATAGAACTCTCTGATGTTAGACGCACTTAGAAAGTCAGTTTACATGCAGCTAAATGGTTTGTGTGTGAATTAGACAAACAGGTATTCAGAAGAGGGGATAGGAAGAGTGGCCTTTCAGGACAGAGGGAACAGCAAGACCAGAGACGTGGGAGTGTGAATGAGCTTGGTTTTTCCAGAAAAAAAGAGTTGTCCCTTTCCTGGGGCATAGTGGCTGGAGGGAATGACAGGAGTGCACGTGTGTTTGCTCAGTCGCTTCAATTCTGTCTGACTCTCTATGACTCTACGGACTGTAGCCTGCCAGGCTCCTCTGTCCATGGACTCTCCAGGCAAGAATACAGGAGTGGATTGCCATGCCCTCCTCCATGGGATCTTCCTGACCCAGGAATCGAACCCGCGTCTCTGATGTCTCCTGCATTGGCAAGCATGTTCTTTTATCACTAGTGCCACATGAGGTGGCTGGAAATCTGGGGCAAGACGTTGAAAACTCTGGGTTCATGCTGACAGTGTGCTTCCTTGGCAAACAATGGGGATGTCTTGAAGGATTCTGAGCAGAGGAGTGGCAAGTCTATATCAGAAGCAAGCAGCTTGGAAGATGGATTCATGCAGAATCTAGAAGAGAGATCAGCTTAGGGGATACTGTAAATTCTCTGATAGTTGAGAGCTACAGTAGGACAGAAGAAGTAAAAATGGGGAAAATGGAACTGGATTTAAAGAATTTTCAGAGACAGATTAGGCAGAAAGAAAATGAAGAATCAAAAATTGAGTCTGTCGTAGAAGTAGCAAATCAGTCTCTGGTTTCCACTTGGAGAAAAAGTGGGTTTGGGGAGGAAGACAGTTTGGCTTCGAACAAGGTGAAATTGGGATACTGAAGAACATCTAGGGGAGAAGTCTGTAAGCTCTTGCACATTTGAGTATGATCCTTAGGAGAGAAGTTAGGGTGAAAATGAGAGATTTGAGTGTCATTTGAATAAGATATCAGTTACACATCAAGATAAAGTTTTTCTGATTAAGATCATTTCTTCTGAAATGTATAATGCAGAGACGTGTATATAGTTATTATGTGTGAATGTAATCTTTAGACTTATTTTGCCTGACTATTCATGATTTTAATAAAAGGTCTGTAAGTGTAAGCATTTCCCAGGTAGCTTTCTCCCCTGCTCTGTTTTCCTTACTTAAAAGGGATTATGGAACTGCCAAGCAGTGGGTCTGATAACCATGTTAGTCCCCCAGCATAACCTCATTCTTATATTACTTTGTAGGCATATCTTTTTCTTGCATATCAAGGAAGCCCTCCTGGCAGGCCACCTCCAGTGTTCCCCAGAGCAGGCAGTGGAACTCAGCGCCCTCCTGGCCCAGACCAAGTTTGGGGACTACAACCAGAACACAGCCAAGTACAGCTATGAGGAGCTGTGTGCCAAGGAGCTCTCCAGTGCCACCTTGAACAGGTGAGGCCCCACTTCAGGCTTCTGTTTGTTGTCATGGATCTAGCAGATTTATAAGAATCTCCAGGAGAAACATCAAACTATGATAGATAAGGTATTTTGTGAGGTTGAGACTAGACCATTGCCCACTCTAACCAACTGTTTTCAAAAGATTCTTATCCTTTTCTTTGAGAAACTAATAAACACAAAATATAATCCACAAAAATAAATGCCATTATACAAAATGCTGTATAACAGAAATTATAAAGTCTCTGGCCTTTTAAGAATGTAAGTCTCTTAAAAAGTCTATCAGGTATGTTGACCTTTCCTTCCTCCCAGAAAGGATTAAACCAAGAGACTAACATAGGTGTTTTAATTATCTATTCCTGGATAATGAGTTGCCCTCCAAAACTTAGTGTTTTCAAACAAGAAACATCATCTCACAGTTCCCTGGGTCAGGAGTCTGGCCGTGGCCTGCCTGGGTTCTCTGGCTTCAGATCTCTCAGGAGGCTGCAGTCAAGCTGACCGTGGGGTTCAGCCTCATCTGAGGGCTCAGTTGAGGGAAGGATCTGCTTCCAGTTGGGCTCAGGTGGTTTGTTGTTGCCTGGCCTGTGCCCTCACCACATGGGCCTCTTTCCAGGGGCTGTTTAATAACATGGTGACTTGCTTCCCCCAGGACAGGCAATCGGGTCAGAGCAAGAGCGAACACCCAAGATGGAGTCTTTATAAATTAATCTCAGAATTGAGTGACAGCCCATCCCTTCTGCCATAATCTGTTCATTAGAAGCAGGTCATTAATCCAGCCTATACTCAAGGAAGTTACAGAGGGGTGTGGATACCAGGGGGTGGGGATCTTTAAGGACTATATTGGAGGCTGTTCACCCCAATAAATAAAATAAATCCTGCGTAGTTCAGTTGCAAATGACCTAATCAATGCCATATAATGCAATATTATAATGAAACTTAGAAAGTAAACCTAGACAATTGCATGAGACATTCCTACGTATAAATTTCTTACACATATTTTTAGAGATTTTCCATAGTTCTTTAAATTCATCCTCATCTGGCATCCCCAGTAGTTTTTTCTACTAAATATTTAGTAGTTGAGATCTTGAATGGTGCCTTAAAAGTATTTTACAATAAGTTTGCTAAATAGATGAAACATCAATAATATATAGCTTTAAGTTTTTATGATTCATAAATGACAGTGTCAGTCTAATTCACTAGTGAAAATAATAGATTTCTCTCTGAAGACTGCATCAGTTAACCCCTCTGTACACTCTGGCCTTTTGGTGTCTTACAGCATTGTGGCAAAGCATAAGGAGTTGGAGGGGACCAGCCAGGCTTCGGCCGAATACCAAGTTTTGCAGATTGTGTCGGCGATGGAAAACTACGGCATTGAATGGCATTCTGTGAGGGACAGCGAGGGGCAGAAGCTCCTCATTGGGGTTGGACCTGAAGGAATCTCCATTTGTAAAGATGACTTCAGCCCAATTAATAGGTATCCCAAGTCTTAAATTTGTTTAGACCTAAGTGTGTATATACTCTTGTGATTGTGAAAATAGGAAATGAAGAGAAATTTATTAGACAGTCATCCTTTAGGGATAACATGTTTCATTTGGGGTAGGTGCATTCATTTTATTCAGGCCTTGATAACCATTCCATTATTTTTTTTAAATGCAGACTTAAGTGTACTGATGTGGCAGAGTTAATATTTCTCAAATGTCATTCACGGCTATAAAAATCTCATTTCACCTACACACAGTCCCCCAAAACTCACTCCAACGCTCCTCTTCACTTACCCCAAGTGCTTTTCAATGATCCTTTATAACTTGCAAGCAGAGTGCTTATCTGACGGTCTTATCTGAACATCTGGTTTTATGGCTGGGCCACAGCACGTGGGAACCTCACTAGGTGCCTGTGCAGTGGCGGACCTCCCCTGAGCTCGCTCACTTTTCTCTTACCCCCTTTCAGGATCGCTTACCCTGTGGTGCAGATGGCCACCCAGTCAGGGAAGAACGTGTACCTGACCGTCACCAAGGAGTCTGGGAATAGCATCGTGCTCTTGTTCAAGATGATCAGCACCAGGGCGGCCAGCGGGCTCTACCGAGCCATCACAGAGACGCATGCGTTTTACAGGCACGTACCCCTCTGTGCTCCATAACCCCAGTGTCTGCCTCGGGGCTGAGGTTTCCAGGTGACAGCAAGCCTCCTGTAGTTCCTGGGATCATTGTGTCAGTGAACTGTGTACAGAGTTTAAGAAATCGGCTATTTGTGAGCCCTTTGTTTCTGCCCTAGCAGGGGTCCTTCTCAGCATTATCCTGCTTTCCTTCAGGACGTGTGCATGTGGCATGGAGGGTGTGAGTGTGAGCTGCACGGACTCGCTCCACTGCTCAGCTCTCAGCCCATTTCCTCACCCCGCGCCCGCCCCGCCGAGGTAACCCTGAGCGAGGGCTTGTTCAGCCGCTCTTTTTGCCCTTTCCCTGCAGGAAGACCCAAGTTGTTTTTCCTCCCTGGGAGTCCTGAGTCCTCAGTGTGTGGTGAGGATCCCTCGATAACCATATTGATTCCCTCATTTCTGAGGGTGCTTTAGCGTTGTGATTTGACTCAAATATTTGGAAAATCAAAAGCTACAAAATGTAATTGGCAGGCAAATGAACTTTTTTATGTTAAAATAGACACACTGTGAAGCAGAATGGAAAATTTGTAGAAATTTTTAGCATAAATCCAAGGTTACAAAGAAAAACGTCCCTTTTCTCGCCATAAGCTGCTTTCGACTGTAGCTACTGTCCCTAGAGGGGAAGGTGCCTCTGTGTTCACCGCTGCCGGACCAGAGGTCCTTCCTCAGGAGACATTTGAGGAGACAGAGGTGGCATCATTGAGATGCTTAACACATACGAGAGTGGAAGGATTTATTTTCAAGCATGCAGACAAGCATGTTAAATGTCTGAGGACATGAGCCTCCCTGTTCACTGCAGCATTTAAGGTCCGGCTTGTGGGGACCCCCAGGCCTGTCAGCACTGAGTTGGGTGTTGCGTCTCTGTCTGTAGGTGTGACACGGTGACCAGTGCCGTCATGATGCAGTACAGCCGAGACCTGAAGGGCCACCTGGCTTCTCTCTTTCTGAATGAAAACATCAACCTGGGCAAGAAGTATGTCTTCGATATTAAAAGAACCTCCAAGGAGGCGTACGACCACGCCAGGAGGGCTCTGTATAACGCGGGTGTGGTGGACCTCCTGCCCAGAAGCGACCCCAGCCCCCCGAACTCTCCCCTGAAGTCCTCGGAGAGCAGTACCAGCTGCAGCAGCTGCGAGGGCCTCGGCTGCCAGCAGACCCGTGCCCTCCAGGAGAAGCTGCGCAAGCTCAAGGAGGCCATGCTGTGCGTGCTCTGCTGCGAGGGCGAGATCAACTCGGCCTTCTGCCCCTGCGGCCACACCGTGTGCTGCGAGAGCTGCGCCGCCCAGCTCCAGGTGAGGGTCCCCCGGCTCCAGGAGAGGGGCCGCCTGGCTCCAGGTGAGGGGGCCGCCCAGCTCCAGGTGAGGGTCCCCCGGCTCCAGGTGAGGGGCCGCCTGGCTCCAGGTGAGGGTCCACCGGCTCCAAGTGAGGGGGCCGCCTGGCTCCAGGTGAGGGTCCACTGGCTCCAAGTGAGGGGGCCGCCTGGCTCCAAGTGAGGGGGCCGCCTGGCTGCAAGTGACGGGGCCGCCTGGCTCCAAGTGAGGGGGCCGCCTGGCTCCAGGTGAGGGTCCACTGGCTCCAAGTGAGGGGGCCGCCTGGCTCCAAGTGAGGAGGCCGCCTGGCTCCAGGTGAGGGGCCGCCTGGCTCCAGGTGAGGGGGGGCCGCCTGGCTCCAGGTGAGGGGGTCTACCTGGTTATAGGTGAAGGGGCCACCCAGCTCTAAGTGAGGGTCCACCCGGCTCTAGGTGAGGGGGCCGCCTGGCTCCAGGTGAGGGTCTCCCCGGTTACAGGTGAGGGGGCTGCCTGGCTCCAAGTGAGGGTCCACATGGCTCCAGATGAGGGGCTGCTGCTTAGCTGGCTGCCACGGGCCAGGTGCTGACTTGTGGAGGCACTGATGGAGAATGTCCATGTCCACCCGGGGAAGGTCTTTGTATTTGGTGACTAGGAAGGTGTGGCCCTTAGGAAACAGTATAGGTTAGCACAGTCTTCTCGACAATGTAATTACTAAACCACAGGCTTCTTTCCAGTCCTGGAAGCGAGGCTCAGATTTACACGGTAAGACATCTAGTTGGTTGGCTGAGCTGGGTACTGGGATCCAGGCTTGTTGGGCTGGTCAACTCCTTTTCTGTTTCATGTTTTCTCTGCTTCCTGACATTTAGGAGGATGGTGTCTTTTACTTACTTATTATTTGGGGAAGAATTCTTAGAGTTTTGGGTGATGGTTAACTCTCAATAGGTTGTTGCCTGATTATTTATGATTCCTTTCCTTTTATTACCAACTGTGCCTCTCAGATCCCCTTGGATTGGCTCTCAGTTAGCAAGTCAAACTACTTTTAAAATTTGTACCCAAAATAAAAGTACCTCTTACATAGTAGGTTTTCCTTTCTTGCACCTTGCGTTTCCTTTTACAATAATTTTTTCAGTTTGTTTTCTTCCCCCAGAACTGTTAGCTACATGTCGCTGTGGTTTTATGTAAAATTAGCCCTAAATAACTTCTAGTCCTTAAGAAGCTGCTAATTTCAGGACTATTTTTAGGGCTACACATGAGCCAAGAGGATGCCTGCATCCTTCCTTAGGCTATGCAACACACTCTTTCTCCAGGAGTGGTCATAAATTTGCCTTTTTCTGTCCACCTAGTCTGACCCTCACACCTAAGGCTCACCTGTGGTTGAGAAGGGGATCTGCTTGCTGAGAGGCCAGCCTTGGGGTGGGGGTGGCGGGGGCGGGGGTGTGTGACTGTCCTATGACTGGAGCAGCCATGCTCCCTGGCCACATGGCATCTGCCCAGTGATGTTGCCCAAGCCAACTAGCCAAGGACACAGTCTCTGGAAGGGTCTGACTGAAAACGTGATTAATTTCCTTCAGTTTATACTTTTTCATAATCTTTAGTTTTAGTTACTTTTTAAACTTTTTATTTAGTGTTGGGGTGTAGCCAGTTAATAATGTTGTGATAGTTTCAGGTGAACAGTGAAGGAACTCAGCCATCCATAGATATGTATCCTTTCTCCCTCAAACTGGCCTCCCATCCAGGCTGCCACATAACATTGAACAGCATTCCCTGTGCTATACAGTAGGTCCTTGTTGGCTATCCATTTTAAATGTAACAGTGTGTACCTGTCCATCCCAAACTCCCTGACTATCCCTTCTCCCCATTTTCCCCCCTGGCAATCATAAGTTCATTGTCTAAGTCTGTCTCTTTCTGTTTTATAAGTAAGTTCATTTGATCATTTCTTTTAACTTTTTACCTGTAAAGGGTGTCAGACTTCCCTTGTGACTCAGATGGTAAAGAATCCGCCTGCAATGCAGGAGACCCAGGTTTGATTTCTGAGCCAGGAAGATCCCCTGGAGAAGGGAATGGCAGTCCACTCCAGTATTCTTGCCTAGAGAATTCCATGGACAGAGGAGCCCTGGTGAGCTACAGTCCATGGGTCGCAAAGAGTCAGACACGACTGAGCAATCACACTTTCACTTTCATAAGGGATATCATACTATATTTCTTCTCTGCCTGACTTACTGTGTATGACAATCTCTAGGCCCATCCATGTTGCTGCATATGGCATTATTTCATTCTTTAATGGCTGGGTAATATTCCATTGTATATGTGTACCATAATCTTTATTTTCAATCCTTTGTCAAGTGCAAACTTACAAACTGGTCAGAAAGCAAAGATCTGTCCCAGTGAAAAGCTAGAAATAATTGTGACCACAGCGTATTTAGGAAATGCACTGTAACAGGTACCACCGGTAAACACTGAAGACCCAGATCTGTGAAGGGGTCCTAACCTGTAGTGCCGGCTTCTTTTCCAGTCGTGTCCCGTCTGCAGATCACGGGTGGACCACATCCAGCACGTCTACCTGCCAACGCACACCAGTCTTCTCAACCTGACTGTGATCTGATCTGCTGTGCACTTACCGGACATGCCATGTCTCCATGAACTGCACTAGTATAAGCTATAAAAATGATAGACTGTGGAGAGAGAAAACTACTCCAACACCCATCTGCCATGCAACGTATAGGGGGAAAAAAGGAAGAATAGAAAGAATATAACTACTACTCACCGCCAAAATGTACCATGTGTAGAATCAGCACCTGTTGGGTGGCGACCAGGAGGAGCTCTGGGACACAGACACATTCCTTGGACTTTCCTACTTTATGATCAAGTAAGGAATCAGGAAAAATCTTTGACATCAGTTAAGTGGCAGCCTAACCCTAAAGTGGGTACCTTTTAGAAAATGATGTTTTAAGTCTCCTTAACGTATCCCAAGGTAAGTTTCCTACCTGAAGCCAATTTTGTAAGAATTCATTTTAAGGATTTACTTGGTTCTTTTTATACGGGTCGTGGAGCTCCGGACATTTTTAATAGGAAAATTTTTCTTAAAGAGATAGTCATCGTTTTAATGTCATTTCTGTTTTTTCTAACTTGTTCAAGAATGATTGGGAGGCAAACAGATTTGAAAATCGATTCGGGGACTTTTTTTTAAAGTGGGCAACAGCGTTGTCAGATTTAAACCAGTCTGGCCAGTGGAAAACAGATCACTCCACATGGATGGCTTCCTATCCCTTCTCCCTCCCTTCTTCTTACCACGTCACCAAGCCTTTCAATGATAAAATGCTACCAGTTTAGTTAGACGATTTCTGTGTAGTAGTTGGCACTCCTTGGGCCTCTTGAGTTGGGGGAACATTTTAATTTAAGGTTGAAAAGGGAGCACATGTTCCTTGGAAGGGAGAGCATTGCTCACCGAGACAAAGCTTCGTGGCATACAAACTAGGAGTGGTTTGTGAGTTCTCCCATGCACCCTGCTCCAGCTTCACCCAGTGGGGTTGCTTTTGCTTGAGCCATCAAGCCTTTTACAGCCTTATCATAGATGTCCTAGATATTGTATGCTTTTTTCTTTTTTGGTAGTAAATGCTTAAGTATTAACTTTTTGTTGACCCTCTATCTTATAGTGGGGTTTCGGGTTTTTTGTTTGTTTGTTTGTTTCTGTATTCTTAATCATGTTTTTCCACTCCCACTTGGGAATTTTGGACGCTGGTCAGCTTGTGGGTTTTCTAGGATGTTGGGAAACCTAGATGACCTTATTGGGTGCAATACTAGCTTCGTTAAAGCTAGAAACCTACACTGTCACTTTACTGAGATTTCTGAGTATACTTTCCATATTGCCTTAATGTAGCAGTAATGTGTTTATGCATTTGTTTCTTTGCACAGACATTTTGTCAATATTAAAACTCTACTTTTTTATGGCACATATTAGCATATAAGCCTTTATTCCAAGAGGTATTTATTTTTTCACTTGTAAAAAAATAATGTTTCCACATAAAGAACTCTGTTATATCCTAGAGGACTTCTGTCTTTTATATTCAGGATAATAAAGACTTTAAAGCAAACATGAGTGCTTGTATCATCATAGTGATTGTCATTTAAGCCAGTTTTTAATCATTTAAAAAGAACGTGGATCATATCCTGGCTGGTATCTACTGTGGTCCTTCGTGGAAAGTTTGAAAACGTTCAGGGTATTGGCTCTAACTGAGGAGACTGTTTACCAGTTACTCATTCATCTGTGTTTCCTGGTTTATAGGATTGGAATGTAGGTGACAGTGGGGTCATATGCACAAGCAGAAGAGAAGTTGGGAAAAGGACTTTAAATTTGGAGAAGGAAGGGAGTGGCAAAGTCGGAAGTTAAAAATGTAAACCCGGGTGGTACCACTAGTGTGTGGCCTAGTCAGGACAGGTGAGTGTCTTCCTGAGTCCCAGCAGAGACAGCCCCAGGCTGCAGACACAACGGCTGCCTTCCGTAGGACAGCTTGCCTGCTTCTGCCAGCGCCTTGCTGCCCTACGTGTGCCAGTATGTGCTCACGAAGTACGTTGTGGAGCAGAGAACAGCACACACAATATAAAGAACTCAGAACTATCTATGGCAGTTGAGTAATTTCAGCTGCTGCAGAAGTTCAGGACAAGTGCAGTGACTTCAAGTAAATAATTTTCTAAAAGTCAAGAAAAGCAAGATTTGTTTTCCACAAGTCAGCCCCCCATCAATTTCTAGGCATTAACTCATTTGTTCAATCCATATATTTATTGAGCACCTGCTAGGTTATTATGCATCACTGGAAATTTAGTAATGATCATGACATGAATGATATAGGACTTAACTTATAATTTACACAGTTTTCTCTCTATATAGAAATTAAATAATATTCAGAATCATAGACTGTTAACACCGGAGGGAATCCTAAGGGTGGTAGTCTCAAAATGGTGGCCAGAATAATGGATAGATGGATGGATGACAGGCCAACAAATGGATGAGATATTGTTCACGCCTCTAGACCATGGACTCCTAAAGTTTAATGACTAACATGAAAACCACTGTTACTACAAAGTGACTTAATAGAGCTATAAGAAAAGTGCCATGGAGGCACAGAAGTTGATGGTTAATTCTCCTTAGGAGCCAGAAACCCTTTAAGCTAAGCCTCAACATTATAGTGGAATTTTACTAGGTGGTAAAGAAAGTATATGGTGCACACGGGGTTAGAGTGCAGTTTGGGGGTCTGGACCACCCACTGTTGTTAATGATGTGGTAAGAAAAGAAGCTCAGAAGGGAATGTGGTTAGAGTTACAATAGTGGACAACCTTAAATTCTAGGCTTCATTTGGACTTGGTTCTCCACTGTGTTCAGAACCGAGAACTTTTGGGGATGAGAGGGTGGCAGTCAGATCTGGTTCTTGCACAGGGAACTCCTACCTCAGAGGAAAGGATGCATAAGAGCAGGAAGAGAACAGAAAACTCAGTTTTGATCATCTGTTGACATTACTTTGCCAACAAAGTTCCGTATAATCAAAGCTGAGGTTTATTCAGTAGTCATGTATGGATGTGAGAGTTGGATCATATAGAAGACTGAGCATCAAAGAATTGATGTTTTTGAACTGTGGTGTTGGAGAAGACTCTTGAGAGTCCCTTGGACTGCACCGGAGATCCAACTGATCAATCCTAAAGGAAATCAGTCCTGAATATTCATTGGAAAGACTGATGCTGAAGCTCCAATACTTTGGCCACCTGATGCAAAGAGCCGACTCATTAGAAAGATTAAAGGCAGGAGGAGAAGGGGACGACAGAGGATGAGATGGTTGGATGGCATCACCGATTTGATGGACATGAGTTTAAACAAGCTCCAGGAGATGGTGAAAGACAGGGAAGCCTGGCATGGTGCAGTCCATGGGGTCAAAAAGAGCTGGACATGACTGAGCGGCTGAACAACAGTTGACATGGAAATGAGACAGATCAAGAGACTTCAGAAGTATGATCAGTATTTAGTGAGACAGATGAGTCATATACACGAATTCTAATTTGTATGAAAACCTGGGTTGGCACTTCCAGAGGATGAAAATGGTAAGGAGAAGCATTTGATGACCATTACATTTAATTGCTATTTGAAGACGTGACAATTTTAAAAGTCGTGCATAGGAGAGCCTTAAAGGTAGGAAAGAAGAACACTGGAGAGGACCCTGAAATGACCCGGGTGTCACTAAGGTGAACAGTGAGACTAGGAAGGAGTCTGAGAAAGACAAAGGGATGAGGAAAAATCAAGAGATTGAAAGCCACGCCTGGAGACAACTTCAGTCAGGTCTGCTGCATCCAAACAGGCCAGCAGAGTCAAGGAGCTGGGGGACCGAGAAAGGTCCATACAGATGTGGCAGCATTAGGTGGTCCCGGGTCCCAAGAAAGAATTGGTGCATTGTGAGACTGAGGGGATGCTCCAAGGTTGCTAAGGTGTGGTGAGCTGAGTACAAAGGAAAGATAGAGACATGGCAGCAACACAGCGGGGCCGACATGCATTGATGGAGAGGTAGAGTCAGTCAAGGTGGTACCATAGGACGTAAAACTTTATAAGGGAGTATGAATCAGCGATGCCGCATGAGAGGATGGTTGTTCAAAGGTTTCTATCCTGTCACTGCTATTTGACACTCCCGGTAATGCAAAAGCAGCATACCCATTCATGCTTCACTGGGTTGTGTTCTTTGAAAAAAGTTTCACCATGATATTTCCTTTAGTGTTATAAAGCATTATAGAAAGCACTTTTTACAAAATCTAGGAAGGGTCCACTTTAATTTGGAATTCTATGTGAGCTAAGAGCCAAGTTACTGCCTCTTTCCAACTTTTAAGTTTTTTTTTATTGTTAAAGCACCTTGCTTAGAAAATTTTAAATATGTATGTCTGAAACAGTTTTCCCAAAATAAGGAACTGTGCAGTTCTGGACATTAAAAAAAAAAAAAAAAATGATACCATAGGAGGAGGCAGGCTCCAGAGAAGCATTTGGGTTTTGCATTTTAAGTGGGAGGGTGTGGAAGGCATAGAGAAGGGAGCCCTGGAGAGGGTGAGTCAGAAGGTACAACAGGAATCAACTTTGGAACTCTGGAGAAGCTGTGGCTGTTCTGCCAAAAGTCACAGTTTATGAGGTGTTGAAAAAATAGCATTCTTTCATCTTTTTATTAAGGGCCACAAAAATTAGCGGAGAAGCTAGACCCCACCTGACCCCATTCCGGTAGGTCTGCACAGATCCTGTTGCAGATGTGGAGCCCAGATGCAAGGTGGGTACATTCTGGGGTTGTCCCCTTAACCCTGTCATTGAACACTATCAGAAGCCCCACAGGTTCCAACTGCTGGGCAAGGCATGAACTATATTTCAAGAAAAATGTGAGAAAGAAATGCCCCATAGACTGGAAGTTTGAGCAATTTCTAAACTCAAGCATGGGGAAAGTGCGTATGTAAGTTGCTGCAAGTATGCCTAAAGCAGGAAGGTGCAGAGGATACTCGGGTTGAGAGAGCCCAGAATAAACCAGGAAGTCAACATTTTTAAGGTAGTTTTATCAAGCAATGGGAAACGAAGCCTAGATGGAGTCTGAGCACAGTCAGAATTTAAGACAAATGCAGCCATTGTTGCCTTTCTCATTGCTTTATCGTATTTAGTGCCTTCTGACAGAAATCCTACAGCATTGCAAATTACTTTTATTCATATTTGCAGAATCTCCTTGAAATGAGTTTTAAAACTACAAGATAAAAAAAAAAAACTTAAAACTACAAGATGTTAAAGATGGAGCCCTATGCCTTTTAAAAGCAAAACTATGAAAAAACAAAAAAAAAAGGAAAACTATGTCAAGACCACACCAATTATACAGAGTTAACACACCTGCTAGAGGTTTATGGAAAAAAATTCACTTCAAACATAAGCTAAACATTTGTTGCTCATAAACTTGGGCTAATGCTAAGGGAAAGGAAAATCTCAAAGGCAGAAGCAAGCAAGACATTCTTCTAGTTGAGAGGAAATTTCCTGTACATGTGTGTGAAACAAAAAGATGATAATAGCTCTAAAACCAAAAATACTGCACATAGAAGTATGTATATATATGTTTGTATATATATGTAAGCATATATATGCATATGCATATAATTTTTCATCAGTGAAATAGAGTCACTGTGGATTGGGTGCACTTGGGGAGGCTTTTTGAAGTAGATAAGTTGTTCTCTGTCTTGCAGTCAGTACAGAATTTGGATTGGCAGGAAGGAAAGCAAAACGTGAGGATCTGGAAGTGCCTGCAGGTGAGGGACAGAGGATGTGAGAGATGAAATAGGAAGAAAGTAGAACCAGTTCATGCAGAGACTTCCGGAACAAAGATCTTAAGTTTGATTTGGTGAGTGTGTCAAAGATACTGAGAAAGCCTTCCTTATCTATGGTTCACTCGGTTTCTATTCATTAATTGGACGTTGATTTATTAACTCAACAAATATGTATTAAGCACTTGGTATACATCAGGCTCTCTGTTAGGGCCGGAGCTGTGCTTCTCATCTGGACTGACTTTCTCCCTCAGGAGGCGTTGAGCAGTCTCTGGAGATGGTTTTTTGTCATCACATTGAGGATCACGTGCTACTGGTATTTAATGGGTGGAGACCAGGGATGATGCTAAACATCCTACAGTGCACAGGACAGCCCCCACACCAAGGCGTTTTCTGGCCCAAAATGTCAATATCGCTGCTGTTGGGAAACACTGGGCTGGAGAGTTCAGATATCCCAGGGAAGGTCCTTGCCCTTTCAGGATCACAGGGAGAGCTGACACTGTGAAATATTCATGATGATCCCGCTGTCCTAAGCGCCACAATGAAGTGGGTGCTGGGTGCTATGGCAGAGCAGAAGAAGATGTCACTGACTGTGCTCGGGGTTGAAATTATTTTTGGAAGAAAGCCACATTGGAGATCAGTCTTAAAAGATAAGTTGAAACTTACCAGGAAGTTTGGAAGATAGGAAGCGTGGGTGGAAGGAGAGTATTCAAACATGTGGCACATTTGCGACCAGTGGCTGGTGTGGCGTAACTGGAATACAAGGTGTGTAGTTGGAGGTGATGGTGAGTGATGGGGTTGGGCAGTTAGGTTGGGGCTACATCCAGGAGGGTGCTGCAGGCCCTATGCCTCTCTTCTCCAGTGTCCACCAAGGTCACGTAAGGTAACCTAGAAGGTGCTGGGTTCCACAGTTTTCACGGCACTCTTGTCTGTAGATTTTATTTCCTCATCTGGGCTCCAGTAAGCGTGTGTCCTCTGAGTTTTGAGTAAAAGTAATAGAGAAATAAAACCCTTGCTAGTAATTTGCCCTAAAGATGGAATCTGTCAGATAATCATTCAGAATTTAAAAGCTCGTCTCAATATTCCTTCAGATGAAGAAAATGGTAGGATAAAAATATAGCAGAGCTTATTAGTAACATCTTACCCATTTTTTCCCTAAATGGTTAGAACATACTGCCTTTCCCTGCTCTTTACATCAATGTTCCTGTTATTAAAGCTGTCTATATTTCAGTTCTAAATCCTGGGAGGATTTTCCCCATGAATTTAACATGACTGAGGAAACTTGCTCCAGGGTAGAACCTTGCTGCAAATTATCTGAGACTAGGCTGCTTAATAAAGAGACTAAAAACGAATCACAGCCTTTTTGTAGCTTCAAATGTGGAGTTACCTTTCTCCTTCACCCTCAATTTCATGATTATTCATAATAGAAAGAGACCACCTTTATACAGTGATTGCATGGAACAAATGTCCTTTGTGTTCAAAACCGGAGGCTGCCGCTGATACGGGCCAGGAGGGAGTATGTGGGAGAGAGTTAGGGGTACTATCTAGTTCTGGTTAGGGGAGCCACCATTTCTAAGATTCTCCAAAGGCCATTCCTGCCCATACTGCCTGATGCTTATAGGGGGGCGTGTATGACACCTCTAGGGTCA
Organism: Cervus elaphus; assembly: GCF_910594005.1. Lineage (NCBI taxonomy): Eukaryota > Metazoa > Chordata > Mammalia > Artiodactyla > Cervidae > Cervus > Cervus elaphus. Next base: position 41,344,124 of record NC_057821.1, on the reverse strand, counting down.
GGCATTGTCTTCTGAATGACCCTCAGGTTATCTGTTCAAGCCCAAATCTCTACTAGTGTATAACCATGACTTTCCTGGGTTTGAAACTGAAACTGAAGTTGCTCAGTCGTGTCTGACTCTCTGCGACCCCATGGACTGTAGCCTACCACGCTCCTCCATCCATGGGATTTTCCAGGCAAGAATACTGGAGTGGGTTGCCATTTCCTTCTCCAGAGGATCTTCCCAACCCAGGGATTGAACCCAGGTCTCCTGCATTGTAGGCAGACGCTTTACCGTCTGCGCCACCAGGGAAGCCCTTCCTGGGTTTAGATATGTAAGTTCTGCCAAGAGTAGGTGTATACAAATAACCCATTATGCCGGAAAAGGAAACTTAAAGCCGCATTACAGATGTTTCTCAGTGCCCCCCTCTTCTGCCCTCTGCATCTTTGCAGGGGAAAGTGCAAGGTACGCCCTACGCTCCAGTCTGTGGGAGCTGTGAGCCCCACCCCCATTTCAGTCATTGATTCTGGAAAGCTTTTCCATCTTCATATCACCCCGATATTTGAAAGGTGTTTATCCTTTGGAGCAACTACCAAGCTCCCCATCTCCCCACTGATATTTAACCTCAGTTTATATACAGTATCACCTAAGACGCTTCGGAGGGTCTTAGCACGGGTGTCAGCAGCGGTCCAGTGTCCGATGCTAGACTGTCCTAACGGCTTTTAGGGGAATCAACTCGTTTCTTCCTCACAACGTGCCTGTGAGTAGGTACTCTTTTTGGCCTAATTTATAGATGAGAACCTGAGGCCCAGAAAAAGGAAGTGACTTCTCAAGTTCACAGAGCTAGAAAGACAAGAGAGCCAGGAGTCAAAGTGTGATGTTGTGATTCATAATAAAAGTATATATTTGGTCTTTGTCACCATTTCTGGCACAGAGCCCCCAAAGCCCTTGGGATTTCTTCAGTGATGAGAGCAATAAAGATGTCTTCAGTTTTGTTAATGAGGTAACGTTGGAACCACACCTTGCCAGGGGCCCCAAGCCTGAGATTAGAGGGTCAGAACTTTCAGTCCCATCTGCCAGCCTCTGGGGAGGGGAGAGAGACTGGAGCTGGTATCAATTACCAACAGCCAATGAATTGGTCAATCTTGCTGATATAATGCCAAAAGGAGACTTCTGGTGGTGAACGTGGAGATAAGGGAGATTCACAGTGCCTAGAGAGGGCATGGAAGCTTGGCACCCCTTCCCACACACCTGGCCCTATGCACCTCTTCCATCGTCTTGTTCCTGAGCTATGTATTCTTTTTTTATAATAAACCAGTGATCTGGTAAGTGAAATGTTTCTCAGAGTTGTATGAGCTTCTCTAGCAAATTAACCAAACCTGAGGAGGGGGTGATGGGAGCCTCTGGTTTGTAGCCAGTTAGAAGCACAGGAAACAACCTGGGCTTTCAACTTGCATCTCAAGTTGGGGAGAGCAGTCTTGTGGGACTGAAGTCTTACCTTGGGGGATCTGACGCTGTCTCGGGGTAGATAGTGTGAGAACTGAGTTGGATTCTTGGACACTCTGCTGGTATCTGAGAATTTCTTGATGTGGTGTGGGAAGCTTTCCTCCATCCCCAACACCCACCTTGGAATCGGTGCACAGATGCAGGCCAGGGGAGTTCTGAAGCCCCACCCAACACTGCTGCAAAGGCACACAGGGCCTTAGATGCTCTCTCCCAGAACATCTGAAGGGACTTAATGGGCAAATAAATGGTTTTGTGTCTCTGTTTTTGTTTTTTAATGAGCGTGACTAACAGTCCAAATTCTCTCCGCCCCCTTAAGTTTGAGGGTACAGCTGTTGATTACAAAAATCCTCACTGTTAATGATTATTATGCTTTGAAGCAGCCTAGTTCCACCCCATGAAGCAATTTTTTTTTCCTTTGAACTTACTTTGTATTGGGGTATAGCCAATTAGCAATGTTGTAATGCTTTGAGATGAATAGTGAAGGGACTCAGCCATACATATACATGTATCCATTCTCCCCCAAACCCCACTCCCATCTAGGCTGCCATGTAACAGAAACAATTTGTGTGTGTGTGTGTGTGTGTTTACGCTTTATTTGTTAAAATACCATTAGATTATTCCTCAGGACAAGAGCAAAGATAATCCCCTGCAGAAACTTAGGAACTATGTACAGCATTTTACAGAACAGAAGACAACACTTTAGCTGAAGGCTGCCTGCTGACCAGAGAAGGGTGTTCTGAGTGGACTCAGCAAAGAGAAGGAAGGCAGGCAGGGAAGGGAAGGTGCCCTCTGGATCAAACTTCAGCCACCAGCAGGGCAAATCTTGTGATGGTCACAGATTGCAGGCTGTTTTTGAAGGGGTCAAGTACAGCACAGGGGTTCCATGTGTCTTCACAGGCTAGACCCCAGGCTGAAGTGCCATTAGGTCAATGTCACTCAAATTTCTGGCCAACCAAACTCCAGCAGCAAAGAGTCCCAAATTGAGAATCAAGTTCCTCCGGAAGTCATTCCTGTTGGTGGCGAAGCCGTAGATGCCCCGAAGCCAGTCCCCCACATTGTCTGGAATTTCGGGAGCTTCATTTGCTGAGCCCGCAGCGGTCACGCCTGCCCCACTGGAAGCCATGGCAGCAGCTCTGAGCTCTGTAGGAACGCTCACCACGCACCGGGCGGGCGCCCACAATTTTTTTTTTTTTTTAACAATCCTGTGTTTTCTAGGAAATAAAAAAATTTTAGAAAGTATACAGATAGAATCAAATGGGATTAGGAGTCTAGGATTTCTAGCACTGTGTTTTTTGACCAACCAAAAGGACTGTTGAAAACAACTGAAGGACTTAAATCTTGGCTGGCTTTTTCCCTTTCAAAATATCAGTGTTAATACCCATGTCTTTGCTAGCCCTCCTCTACTGGCTTCATGTTACCACCACTAATCCCGAGGAAAGAATAAGAGCCTGGGCGTGTTAGGCCTTCCAGTTGGAGGGGAGAATGTGTACATTGCATCCTCTTTCTGGAACTAGCACAGTGGACCTCCGGAGGGTCGCCCCTACTCCAAATCCACACCCACCAGGAAAAAAGCCAGCATACTAGAGCCAACTCCACAAAGCATTCCTGAGAAATGGATACATCCCTCAAGACTGAGGAAAAATGGAAAAAGACTCTCATCACATATACAGTGTGGCAAAAACGTCTACAAACCCTCATGCAATCGTTATACCATAAACAGCAACAAAGAGAGGAAGCAAGAAAATGAGCCTCATAAATTTAGGGAAGGAAACTGTGGAAGAAGAAAGAACAAAGAAATGAAAAATATTTTTCTTTAAACTCAGGTGAACCAAATATATTTGTTGGTCTGAGTTAGCAAAGGAGAGTCAGCTGCGGGGCGGGTGATAGTGACATAAGCTTATGAAATGGAAGTACTGGTTCCTTCTGTTCGCGCGCGTGCGAAGTCACTTCAGTCATGTCTGACTCTGAGTCTCTTATGGCTCCTGCATTGGCAGGCAGGTCCTTTACCTCTAGCACCACCTGGGAAGCCCTCTCTTCGCTTTAGGGCTCCTTATTACTTATGAACCATGAGGGTCAAGTGCAATGTCAGGAGAGGAAAGATGGTAGAATTCACTCCTTATCATATGTCTCTGACCATCGACAGCCATCCCTCAGTATCCACAGGAATTGGTTCCAGGACCCTCCACAGATTCCAAAGTCTGCACATACTCATGTTTGTTATGGTGGCTCAGATGGTAAAGAATCTGCCTGCAATGCAGGAGACCCGGGTTTGATCCCTGGGTTTGGGAAGATCCCCTGGAGAAGGGAATGGCTACCCACTCCAGTATTCTTGCCTGGAGAATTCCATGGACAGAGGAGTCTGGCAGGCTATAGTCCATGGGGTTGCAAAGAGTCGGGTGCAACTGAGCCACCTTCACTTTTAAGCACACCTTCCTGTGTGCTTTAAATCCTCTCTAGATACTTATAATACCTAATATGATGTAAATGTCATGTAAATAGTTGTCAGCATACAACAAATTTCAATTTTACTCTTTGGAGTTTCCTGGAATTTTTTTTTCAAAATTTTTAACTGTTTTATTTTATATTGGGAGTATAGCCAATTAACAATGTGATAGTTTCAGGTGAACGGCAAAGGGACTCAGCCATACATATACGTATATACATTTCCCCCCAAACTCCCTTCCCATCCAGGCTGCCACATAGCAAATATTTTTGATTCACAGTTGGTTGAATCTTACGAATATGGAACCCACAGATACGGAGAACTGACTGTATATGCAGTTTGTCAAGAGAAGCCACACCTTTTATTGCAGGCCACCTCAGAGGCTTGGTGTAAGAAATCAGTAGGCTATCAGTAGATCTCAGCTTTTCAGCTCCCTAGTTGCTCAACTGCCCTTTAAAAGAAGAAGCTGTGAATCTGTCAGGGCCTCAGTGTGTACTTCCCTTAAACTTGAATATCCGTGGCTTAGGAATGAAGGAAAGATCATGTTTGAATGTAAATGTCTAACTTGTTATCCTGAACCATCTGAGTCATAAGATAATGTCATCTGTTTTTTAAGGAAAACCAAAGACTGCTTGTGCTTCCCTGGTGGCTCAGTGGTAAAGAATCTGCTTGCCAATGCAGGAGATATGGGTTCGATTCCTGGGTGGGGAAGATTCCCTGGAGAAGAAAATGGCAACCCACTCCAGTATGCTTGCCTGGGAAATCCCATGAGAAGATCCTGGTGGTCTACAGTCCATGGAGTTGCAAAGAATCAGACACGACTTAGCAACTAAACAACAAAGACTGCTTATCTCAATGTTACTGGGTATCAGCCACCCGGCAGGCACCAGCCCAGGTCTCCTGCACCTGGCCAGTGCATCTAGCTGATATATCACTGCCTGACACATTGCTATCTATAAACATATTAGCTCGGGGTACTCTCCACTGCCAGCAGAGCTCCACCTATACTCCCTGAAAGTCAAAATGCTTCATCACTTGGCCTCTACATACCTTTCCAGACTGCGTTCCTGTCCCACCTGTTATCCCACCAGTGCGGAGACTGGACTAAACTATTCAGCTCTTCTGAATGTGGTTTGCATCCCCTGTCTTCTCACTCCTGGACCTTTGCTGAAATGTTTCATAATGTCTGAAAGCTTTTTCTTCTTGCCTGTTTGCATTGTGGCTATATTCACCTGATCCAAACTTTCTTCTGAGTCCAGCTTAGATCTCCTTACTTGCACAAAATCTTCCACAATTCTCCCCTCCTCTGTCAAAGTGAATTTCTTCTTCCATTGTAATTGAGAGCACTGTGCACCAACACATAGCATCAGGGGGTTTTGGTTGCTTTCCAGGATAAATGCCTGGATTACAATAGTTCCTCCTTTGTACTTATCATTACCTAGCATGCTATATATTTTGTCTGCATCACCAGAAAGTACTGGGACTTTATTGGCTTTTTAAACTGCTGTGTCCCCATTGCCTGAACAGGGCCTAACAGGTAGTAGGTGCTCAATAAACATTTATTAAGTTAATAAGGGAATGACTCATGGGAGCCTAGAGGTCCCAGAGTGCCCTCATCTTTCCGTCACCTCAGAGTGGCTGGCAAAGTGCTTTGCACATGCTTCTCAAATCCAACTGCATTCACGAGCCAGCCACCTGGATCTGGCTATGTATATCTCCCCTGCTTTGAAAAGAGGATGTGGATTTAACTGCAATTATACAGCTGTGGTGCCGTGAGGCAGGCAAACATGATGGAGGACGAGTCTTTTATAGGAAAATTCTAGGTTAATGGGCAACCCTAATTGCAAAATCTAATTAGGAAGAGGAAATCAGTTAAATTAAGAATCCTTCATGTAAGAGAACCAAATAAGCTGTTGGGCAAAATTTTTCATTCCTCGTTCACGTCAATGAGCTTCCTCAGAGAAGATGGCAAGACAGTAGGACTTCTGCAAGAGGATTTTGTTGGCCCAAAAACTATACTCTCATGACTACAGAAACTAAGGAGAAAAGAAAACCTGGCCTTTGGTCACCAGATTCCTCTTTGGCATGTGCTCAGGAGGAAGCTGCCATGTCGCCTCTCCTAAGATCGAAAGGATTATCACTGTGAAAGCCAAGGCTCTCATGCTTGAGTCTCTGCCAGCATGCTTCCCATTTGAAGAACTAATCCTCCTAATTGGTCACAATGACACCCATCTCCACTGAAGCAGGCAACACAGAAGCCCCATGCAATTCACCTCTATTGCTGAAACAGTTATTTGTCTTCTTCAGTCACTGGTCTGAAAAGACAGACTTTTTCCCCCTTAATATTTGCAAGTATAGTGTTTATATCCTCATCTTCTGTAGCACCTTAAGAATCACAGACTCTATTCCTTTTTTCCTGAGAAATCCAATGGAAGTACATTAAAATAAAGAGAGAAGATTAGATGAATGTAAGAATTACCAACATCAATTCCAACAGAATTATTTTATGTAAATATATGTATTCAGAAGCAGAATGGTAACCTTAATATCAGTTCCATCAAGACTCTAGCTAAGCTTTATCACTAATGGTGTGAATTAGGGCAAGCAATAACTCTGATTTTGTCATATGTAAAGCAGGGATAAAAATAATACCTGTTCACAGCTGTTCTGCAAAGATTAAATGAGATGACACTCATATAGCACTTAGCACTGCACCTGGAATATAGTAACTGGTCCATTAGAGCTGAATGAATAAATTAATAAACTTCCAGGCATCCTTCAAACCACTGATCCAGACCTGCTTTGTTTCTGAAACAAGACTTATTCTCATACCCCAAACCAAGTAGATCCCAAGGCTTCTCTTTACAGCTGTGCTACTGGTAACTTAAGGGACACCATTCAAGGTTCACACCCCAAGGATTTGTATATTGACTGTTACAAGTTTACTGCATATTACAGTGCTTTTCTAATAGATGGGGAAGTATTGTGAGGAAGAGGAGACTTTTTCTACTTTGCACAAAGGCACTGTAGGGACAAGGGCTGGCCCTGGATAGTAGAGACAAGCAGTGGCGCCAGCTCCCTGGATGAAAGCAAGCCGGGTTAGATGACTGGTTTTAGCCACAGTTGGGCTCATTCACAGGACTCTAAACACTGTAAGTATTGTTGAGAAGAGCTGAAAAGCTGCTCTTGCTGGTTAGTCATTTGGTTTGTAAATGTTAGCTACTGTGTTTGCTGTCCTTATTATAATCATCATAGCATCTTACTGTGTGATTTATTATGTTCAAATTCATCACAGAGGCCATGCTTCTCTTCTAAAATAGTCTGCCAGCATCATCTACCTGCCATATTGAAGATCAAAAGGCAAACCCAAGTTGGCATCATGTTGTCCTGAAACCAGCCATTCCTCCCTGGAATCAGACCCTCTGCAGATCCACTTCCCTCTTTGAGCTGAAAACAGGTCCTGAGTCTGGACAGAGTACTTGAACTACCCCCAGCTGCCTAACTGGTTGATGACAAGTTCAGTTCAGTTCAGTCACTCAGTCATGTCTGACTCTTTGCAACCCCATGAACCACAGCACGCCAGGCCTCCCTGTCCATCACCAACTCCTGGAGTTGTCCATTGAGTCGGTGATGCCATCCAACCATCTCATCCTCTGTCGTCCCCTTCTCCTCCTGCCCTCAATCTTTCCCAGCATTAGGGTCTTTTCAAATGAGTCAGCTCTTCACATCAGGTAGTCAAAGTATTGGAGTTTCAGCTTCAACATCAGGCCTTCCAATGAACACCCAGGACTGATCTCCTTTAGGATGGACTGGTTGGATCTCCTTGCAGCCCAAGGGACTCTCAAGAGTCTTCTCCAACACCACAGTTCAAAAGCATCAATTCTTCTGCACTCAGCTTTCTTTATAGTCCAACTCTCACATCCATAAATGACAAGAAGGATGGGCAAAATTAAACGAGGGTTGTGAGTTCTGGGAAGCAAAGTTAACCCTCAGGACAACCACAGGGCAGCAACCAGAGATGGCCTTCTGAGTGGCTACCTGAGCAAGGTGTCCTGGGAATCAGTCACAAGGACAGGACAGGCTACAGCTCCAGAACCAGGAGTCTCTCCCTTCTTTAAGCCCCCATGACATGCTATTTGTACCTCCTTATATCAGACTTGTACATGGACTGGTCATCTTCTTGGAAGTGTGTTCACGAAGGACTAAGGTGGGAAGAACCATGACTCCTCCTTCTCCTTGCTGCTACCATGAGAGCAAGTCCATGCTGGTTGGTCAACCCACTGTTGTAATGCACTTTTCTATACCTTGATTGTCATGGTGCTGGTTACACAACTCGATGCACTTGTGAAAACCCATTGAACTGTACATCACAAAGAATGACTGTTACTGTGTGTAAATGAGGAGAGGTGATGACAGACACCATTGTTGCCTACCCAGTAACCTTTCTCCCACACCCTGCTCCCTTACTAATTTTGTTGTTCAGTCGCTCAGTCGTGTCTGACTCTTTGAGGCCCCATGGACTGCAGCACTCCAGGCTTCCCTTACTAATATACCCTGATTGTATTCAGGTATCTATTGGATTTAGGGGAGGCTGGACCCTCCCAACCTCCCTTGGAGATAAATTGTGATTAACCTAAAACAACTGGGAATCTAATTCCTCTTGTCATTGGTTGGTTTAAGAATGACCTTTGAGAATGAAAACACTATGTCAAAGAGATATTTGCACCTCCACATTTACTGCAGCATTATTTACGATGGCCTAGACATGGGAGCAGCCTAAGTGTCCAGCAACAGATGAATGGACGAAGAAGATGAGTTCCACCATAAAAAAGAATAATATCTTGCTATTTGTGACAACATGGATGGACCTTGAGAGCAATATGCTAAGTGAAATAAGCCAGACAGAGAAAGGAAAATACTGTGGCATTTGACATAATTCTTACCAATCTAATACGTGAAGCTCTGTAAGCTTCTGCTTGAGTTCTGCCTTTTCTTTAAAAAGGGGTTTAGGGTGCTCCTGTACCCTCTTCTTTTGTGACTTCCAGTTGTGTGAGGATGTGATGCCTGGAGCTGCTACTGCAATCCTGTGAAGATGAGGAGAACTAGCACACAGGCAAAGGATGGCAAATCGGACAGATGGAAAGAATCTAGGTCCACCTGACAGCATTGAGCAGCTGAGTTCACTGCTCCTGAGACCCAGCCCACCCCTACCACCCCCTGACTTAACCACTATGGAAAGTAATACTTTTTTTTTCTTATTGTTAAAGCTGCTTTATTTGGTTTTTCTGTTACCTACAGCCAAAAACATCATGATTAATACACTGGTGCCATGCTGCTAGAAATGGGTCAGGAGTTCTCCTGTGGGTTGTATCCAACAATATACCCACATCAGGTGTCTATTACACCATCGCCAAGATGCCTTGTTTGTTTTGTTGCAGAATTGTCTCTTGATTACAAGTTGACTTTTGCTACCTAAGGAGCCACTTGTAACCTAATTCAACCAATGACAAATGCTAGAAACTAAAGCCAAAAGCACCTTTAAAGCTGTCGAAATTTGTCTTCATTTCTATCTATGATCTTTTTCTTCTTTTTTTTAGGCTCTTTCCTGCTGGATAGAGTATTTTCAGCCCTTCACATGCACAGTGTCTGACTGAGTCTGCTCCTAATGAGACTTTCTGAGGACTTTTTGTTGTCTTCTGTCTAAAGCTTCATCTTTCTTTAGCATTCATTTTCATCTAAAAATTCTATATTCTTCCTTTCCCTCTTTTCTCAACTTTACATAAAATCAAGGTTGTCCACTGAAAGAAATGTTTAAGAATAATGTGAAGAAAGCAATCTTTAAATCCTTGATGTCTTTTTTAAAACTACTTTATTCATCACCTTATTATTTTTGTTTTTCATTTTCTTCTCTTGGTTGAAAATGTTTATCATCCAGGAAGCCTTTTTATTCCTCTTGAACTCTTTCAGATTTGACACCTTTGTCCTTAATTAACTCAGATTTGATGATTGCCTTATTAATCCAACAGAAAGGGTTCCTCCCATATCCTTCCAGCTCCACAATTGCAAGATAAAAAATTATCTGCTGCTGGCATCTTTCAAGCAGTGTGCCAAGCAAGCGATTCATCAGGCAGCCAGCATTTTTCATCAGAACTCAGAACTATTTCATCAGAGCTATTTCATATATCTCTCCATAAAATGCCTAGTGTAATAATTTGTTGAGTAGATAAAACAAAGTTGAATGTTTATAGTCACTACTAGATGACAAACGACACGCGTGAATTTTGGCTGTTTTGGAACGCATAGTAAGAGGACCTCAACACTGGCGGCATCTTGAGACCCCAATATAATTCAAGCAATTCAGGACCATCAAGGTCTGAATATTTATGATGTGAATTATCTAGTTCTAGTTACTTCACCTTCTGTTGCTGACACCTCTAGCACATTTTATTCTAATATTTAAAATATCGTCTGGACTTCCCTGGTGGCCCACCGGTTAAGACTTCGTGCTTCCACTACAGGGGTCACAGGTTTGATCCCTGGTTGGAAAACAAAGATCCCACATGCCATGTGGTACAGCCAAAAAGTAGTAAAAATTATTTTTTTAATTATTATAAAATATCTAGAATGTATAAATTAATTAGTTAGATGCCAGGAGTTTGACCCTAATAGTAAAGATTTGCAAATGTTGGAATTGCAATACCTAGGATCTTAGTCTTCATGTGGAAGGAGGCAGGATGAAATTTGTATGAAGATTCTCAAAATGTCGACTCAGTTTATTATATTTTGTTATTGCAATATGATATTGTCATGTGAGTGTATGTTCCTCGGCTCTTTGTCTCGTCACAACAAAAATTTGGAGTGACAGACATTAAAGCCCCTTGGAAGGTCACAGCTCTCGGAGGACAGACCGTGTTATAGCTCTTAAATAAACCAGTGTTACAGCTCAGTGTTATGGCTCTATTTATTTAGATAATAGCAGGAAAATCCATCTTTGAGGCATGAGGGCACGTTGATCCAAAGACGCAAAAAGATCGCCCCATCACGCGGGGGAGAGGGAGGGAGCAAAAAAAGGGGAGAAGAGGGCTTTGGCTCCTCTTTTTATGTTTCTCTGTCCCTGGGCCTGCCTTATGTAAATTGGGCTTAGGCAGGAGCGTTGTTTTACCTGAAGTTCTCACTCTGGTCCTCGGACCTTCCTTTGTTCTATTTTCACGGGCTTTCCCTTCCAGGTCTTTTAGCCACCGCCATTTTGTGGCTCTTTTTCCCTATTCTAACTACCTAACATTCCCCCCTCAAGAGATGGGAGGCCCAATTCTTGGGAATAGGGGCGTCGAGGTCTCTCTGGCTACTTCCTGCTGAACTGGGACAGCGAGGGGCATTGGGCCTCCCCGTCTTGCTAGTCTCAGGCCTCAGAGTCCTTATAGCGGTGTCCATCTAAGGGTGACTGATGTTTTCTGTGGTTGGCTGTAGTTTTATCTTTGCTGAACTGGTGCTGCATGTCGTAGCTTGACCTGGGCAGAGACAAGACAGGTTAGACAATTGACAGTACATGGACAATCATAAGCAGCATCAGTGTGGTGTAACAAGGACTAGTAGGGGCATTAGCCAATTTTAAATTCACATCGCCAGGATGGCTCAAGTCCCTCCTTGTTCAGAGATCAGAAGAACTATCTCCTGTCTGTTTTGGAGTATTATCCCTGCCAAGCTGTGTTGGCTCTTTAGAGCTGTCTTGAGAAATCTTACCCCCAGAGACCAGATTTTGGGGTTGTTTATTAGAATGGCACTCATCTGTAGTTCTGAATAGGTATCTGAGATTTCCCAGGGGCTCACAGGTGTATTGAGTGTCCTCTTCTGTTTTCTTCCACGGCTTGACTCGTGAGTAGTGAATCCAGGAGTCATGTCCTGGCACCTTGACCGCTGTGGGAGTAGAAAGTATTACAGGGTAGGGGCCCTTCCATGTGGGCTGGAGTTGAGCCTTTGGGGACCCATCTTTCCAGACTTTAATTAGGACTTGAGTCCCTGGAGCATATAGTGGCGAGTCTTTAGAGTCTTTTGGGTCCTGGTTCATACCCCACAAGCGTATATCCTGTTGGAATTGACCAACGGCCATGGTATAAGACTGGAGGGTCTGAACCTCTGGATCTAGGAAGAGGTCATTGACATAAACAAAAGGTCTCCCATATAGCATTTTATAAGGACTAAAACCAACCTGTTCCTTAGGGGCAATATGGGTACGGAGGAGAGCTATTAGTAAAGCCTCCTTCCATCCCAGGGAGGTCTCTTGGGTTATCTTTTTTATCACTGATTTTAAGAATTGGTTGGCTCTTTCTACTTTTCCTGAAGACTGAGGCCTCCAGGCACAATGGAGATAATAAGTAATGCCCAATGCTTTAGAGATTCCTTGGGTGATCTTAGAAGTAAATGATGTCCCATTGTCACTTTGTAATGACCTGGGCAGACCAAACCTTGGAATGATTTCATGGAGCAGTTTTTTTACTACCTCCCCAGCCTTCTCAGTCCAGGTGGGAAAGCCTTCAATCCATCCTGTGAATGTATCTATCATGACTAATAGGTATATATACCCTTGAGAAACTGGCATCTGGGTGAAGTCCATCTGCCAGTCCTCTCCGGGATAAGCCCCACGTCACTGGACGGGCTGGGCCAGCTGGGGTCTTCAAGCTCCTTGGGGGTTGTTTAATTGGCAAGTGGGACAAGAGGAGACCACTTGTCTTATAGTTGTTTGGAAGCCTGTTCCTCTGAAAGACCTTTCTAGTAATCTTTGGAGGGCCTTTTCTCCTAAATGAGTGGTGGCATGTAAGGAGTTAACCAACTTCCATTGGAGGTTCCCAGGCAGAAAAAGGAGCCCCTCCTTTTGGAACCACCCCATATGATCTTCTTGAAAGCCCTCACTCTTAGCTCTAAGAGTTTTACCTTCAGTATATGAAGGAGTTTCTGGCAAGTTAGTCTGTGGAACTAAGGTGGCAATCCTTATTAGGTCATGGTTCTGTAACGCTGCTCTCTTAGCTGCCTGATCAGCTGCTTGGTTCCCTCGTGCCACGTCAGTGCTCCCTTTTTGGTGTCCTTTACAGTGGGAGACTGAAACCTCAGTGGGCAGATGGACTGCCTCTAAGTCTGAGGATTTGATCACCATATTTGATTGGGGACCTTCAGGTGGTCAAGTGGCCCCTTTCTTTCCAAATAGCTGCATGTGCATGTAGCACCAGAAAGGCATACTTGGAGTCAGTGTAAATGGCTATTTTTGTTCCTTTTCCCAGCTCTAAAGCTCGAGTCAGGGCTATGAGCTCAGCTAATTGGGCTGAAGTACCTGGTGGCAGAGGCTTAGCCTCTATGGTCTCAAAATTGGAGACTACTGCATATCTGGCTCTTCTTTTTCCATTTAAGACAAAGCTGCTTCCGTCAGTGTACCCGATTTCCTCAGGATAGGTCAGAGGATCTTCTGACAATCCCTCTTGGGGTTGTATATAGTGGTCCAAGGTTTCTAGACAGGAGTGAAAGGGGACAGAGCCCTCGGGGGTAGGCAGGAGGGTGGCTGGGTTAAGAACCTCACAAGGGGATATAGTGAGGCCTGGATTTTCCATCAATATTACTTGATATCTGAGGATTCTTTGATCAGACATCCATAAATGGCCTCTCCCATTTAGGAGTTGTTTTACTTGGTGGTTGGTAAAAATAGTTAGTTTGCCCCCAAAGGAAAGTTTTAGAGCATCTTCTATCATGATTGCAATAGCTGCAAGATTTCGAAGGCAGGGGGGCCAGCCTTGGGTGGTTGGATCAAGTCTCTTGGATAAGTAAGCTACAGGCTGGGGCTCAGATCCCAACCTTTGAGTTAACACTCCCAAGGCTATTCCCTCTCTTTCATGGACATGAAGTTGGAATGCTTTTTTTGGATCTGGCAACCTCAAGGCAGGTGCCTGAGTTAAGGCCTGTTTTAGTGTAGCCTCTGCCTTCTTTTGAGGAGTTCCCCACATTAGTGGGATTGAATCATCTCGTCCCTTTAAGCTTTTATATAAGGGCTGGGCAATTAGACCATAATTGGGTATCCAGATTCTACAGTACCCAGTTAGCCCCAGGAAAGCTTGCAATTGTTTTTGAGTCATGGGGGAGGGCAACTGGAGGATTCCTTGTACCCGATCAGAGGACAGCCTCCTGGACCCATGTGTAATCTGAACTCCCAGGTAAGTGACCTTTGTCTTGACCATTTGTGCCTTAGCACGGGAGACTTTATATCCCCTTTCTGCCAAAAAGTTTAGAACCTGAATTGCATGTTGTTGGGCACTTTTTTCATCTGGAGAGCAGATTAGTAGGTCATCTACATATTGTAATACTTTCCTATTAGGTCCCAGGTCTAGATCTAGGAGATCCCGGCTAAGGGCCTGTCCAAACAAGTGGGGGCTGTCTCTGAACCCCTGAGGTAATACTGTCTAAGTCATCTGTTGGTGTTTTTCTGGGGGCCTCCCACTCAAGGCAAAAAAATATTGGGATTCTTTAGCCAGTGGTATGCAAAAAAATGCATCTTTGAGATCCAAGACTGTAAACCACTTGGCACCGGGTGGGATTTCTCCCAAGATTACATAGGTATTGGGTACTGTGGGATGGAGGGGGACTACAGCTTCATTTATGATCCGGAGATCTTGAACCATTTGCCAGGTCCCATCCTTTTTCTTTATTGAGGATTGGGGTGTTACATGGCGAACTGGTGGGGACCAATAGCCCACAAGCAAGGAATTTATTTATTAAAGGCTGTAGTCCCTCCCAAGCCTCTCTTTTGAGAGGATATTGTTTCCGGTTAGGAAACCGAGTGACATCTCGGAGGACAATGATGACCGGTTCAGCTTGGTGGGCTCATCCAGGAATCCCCTGGTCCCACACCTGGGGGTTAATTTTGTCCTCCCATAGTCTTTGCTCTCTATTGGAGGTGTGATGGGTTCCTCAGTAGTAACCAGAAGCTGTAGGGCCCTAGGGGCTGAAAAGCTTCCCATCACAAGGGTGGTCCCCAGTTTAGTGAGTATGTCTCTTCCCATTAAGGGAGGAGGACACTCAGGGGCCACCAGGAACTGGTGGGAGAATATCTGTGCATCCCAGCAACAAAGAAGTGCTTGGGTGAATCTTCTAGTAGTTGCTTTTCCTGTAGCACCCAAATGGTACAGGTTTGGGAGGAGAAGGCTCCGGAGTAGGAGATCAAGACAGAGTAGGCAGCCCGTGTGTCAACCAAGAAATTCTCGGACCTACCTGCCACATCCAGTCGCACCCTTGGCTCCAGCCCCGTGACGGTTATCTGTGACAGGCGGGCTGGCTGGAGCGGGCCGCTTCAGTCCTCTTGAACCATCGTGAGGGAAGGCTTGGCTCTTGACCTTGAGGCTCTTGGGTCCAGAGGGCAGAGTGCCGCCCAATGTCCCAGTTGATGGCATTTGTGGCAAGCTGTTCTAGGAGACTTGTCACGGTTAGGACACTCTTTGGCCCAATGTCCCACCTGTCTACAGATTAGGCATTTGCCTCATGCCTTGTCATTCAAGGGCTCAGGGTGTGCCATAGGGCTTCCCTGGAGGGCGGCCAGCATCTGGGCATGCCTTGTCTCTTTCCTTCTCTCCCTCTCCTGGGCCTTGGCCTCCTTCTCCTGTTCTCTGTTATAAAAGGTATTGGTGGCTGTCTGGATCATCTCATCTAGAGAGGCAGCAGGGTCCTGCTGCTGTAGCTGTTGTAACTTAATTCTGATATCTGATGCACACTGGGACAGGAATTTAAAATCCTTTAACATTTAAAAATCCTATAAATTCACCTGTCCTTCATAAGAGTCTAAGTCCAAATTGGTAAACTTTTGGAGGGCCTCTTTTAGCCTTTCTAGAAAGGCAATGGGGTTTTCATTGGACTCCTGAGTTATTGCTGAGACCCGGGCATAGCTGATTACTTTTTGCTGGGCTGCTTTAAGTCCCGCCTTTACACAGATTAGAAAATGATGTCTTTCCCAGATGTGCCCAGGGTCATTATAATTCCAGTTAGGATCGGAGGAGGGGACTGCAGTTTCCCCTACTGGGTATCTATCGCTTGACATGTGAAGCCCTGTTGCATACCTCCGGGCTTCCTTTAAGACCCTAGTATGTTCAGGGTCATCTAGTTATCAAGGATGCATCTCAAGGGCATCTGCCGGGAAGTGGACTGGTTATTTCCCATCTGAAAAACAGTCATGTTAGGGAGGAAAAGGAAAAGAAAAAAACTAACAGGCTTTTTGAAGCTTATCTTACCCAGTACTGTGGCAACCTGAGAGCCAGGCGTCTCAGGGTCAGGATGCAGATCTCCAGGCAGACTGAGGCGTGACAGCCTCCTAGAGATTGAATCCCCAGGCAGGTCGAGGCGTGACGACCTCCTGGGACCCTTGGGACTAGCGGATCCCCGAAAGGCTAAGGCGTGACAACCTTTCAAGGACCAGATCCCTAGGCAGGTCAAGGCGTGATGACCTCCTGGGACCCCCAGAATGGAGTTTGGGCATCCCCAAGATCTCCAGTGTGACCAATGCTAGGCAGGACTAAGGTTGGATATTATACAGTTCTTCCCTCCCAAGGCCAGCTACTTTCTGGTTATCCCTCTAGTAGATTGTAGAGGTAACATTGTGGGCCCAGATGGGGCTGAGGAAAGGAGCATGAAACGGGAAGGAAGGGGGGCAGAACACAACCTTTGGAAGAATGACATAGCACCAGAGCATAACGTAAACCGATTAAAGTCAATTGGGTCCAATCGAACAAACTTTAATCTCCAATCCGTAAGCCAAAAGACACACCCAGAGGTGGCAGAACAGCCCTAAATCACTGTCAACAGAGGGAGGAGTGGGTGGTTTCCCAATGCTGGGATGATCCTCCCACTCATTAGCATATGAATTTGCCCCGCTGGCAAAACTTAGTTAGGCCACATTCCATGGCCGGTACCCTGTAGAATGGGCGCTTCTCTCTGAATCCTAGCAAATCCACCTCCCACTTATTGCTTTGTCTCTCACTGAATTTTTGCAATAAGACCTCAGAGCCTGAACCGGGCATGCTGGGTTTTGGTCGGGCTCCAGTCCCCGGAGAAAGAGCTGAAGGAAAAGAGGAAAAAGCAGTGGGAAAAACGTGCCAAGGAATCCCCTTCATAGCCTACTGGAAAATTTGCTAGATATCTGACCGGTGCTCAGTTTTTATTGGCCTGATTCTTGGAACAGAGAGGAGTAGGGACAGAAGAACCCCCACAGGCTTGGGTAACAGCTACTGGGGCTCAGCAGAGAGTGCCTTTGGGACATACTGAAGAATAGCCTCTCCAGAGTCCCTCTGGAGCCCACTGCCGCCTGCCTGTTCGCTGGGGGTTAAAGGAAACGAGAAACGAGAGATTGTTAATTGTTAGGCATGTCCTTCCAGCCATAGGAGCGAGAACCTCTTACCTTAACCGGAGGTCTGTTGGAATCTGAGACTGAGCCGCGTGGGCTTTCTACTGAGTTCGTTTTTGCTGCCCCGGTTTCCAGCATGACGGGCCTTCCCCTGTGCTGGGTTTTCTTCGCGTTCCACTTCTACTGCGGGAGCTTCACTGAGTTGGGCTCCTGCTGCGCTTGGCCTCTTCCGTGGAGGTTGTTTCAGCCACGTTTTATCCGAGTCACGGCACCATAGATGTCACGCGAGTGTATGTTCCTCGGCTCTTTGTCTCGTCACAGCAAAAATTTGGAGTGATGGACATTAAAGCCCCTTGGCGGGTCACAGCTCTCGGAGGACAGACCGTGTTATAGCTCTTAAATAAACCAGTGTTACAGCTCAGTGTTACGGCTCTATTTATTTAGATAATAGTAGGAAAATCCATCTTTGAGGCATGAGGGCACGTTGATCCAAAGACGAGAAAAGACAATCGCCCATCGCGCGGGGGAGAGGGAGGGAGCAAAAAAAGGGGAAAAGAGGGCTTTGGCTCCTCTTTTTATATGTTTCTCTGTCCCTGGGCCTGCCTTATGTAAATTGGGCTTAGGCAGGAGCGTTGTTTGTTTTACCTGAGGTTCTCACTCAGGTCCTCGGACCTTCCTTTGTTCTATTTTCGCGGGCTTTCCCTTCCAGGTCTTTTAGCCACCACCATTTTGGACTCTTTTTCCCTATTCTAACTACCTAACAATATCATATAGCCTTTTCATCTCTTGGTTTTTATTCCTTCTTACCTCTGATGGCAGCTGGATTTCATTTCATTCATTCATTTTTGTCCATTCATTCAACAATTATTTTTGTGCATCACCTGGGGGACTAATCACAGTTCTGGGTGCTGAGTATATAACAGTGAAGAGAATAGATGGAACCCCAGCACCACTGGAGCTTACATTCTAGTTTTGGAGACAGTAGAATGTAACACAACCATAAACTCATGAAGTGCCCTGTTCTTTTCGGATAAATGAGGCTGAGTAAGGAATGGAGCGATGGCCTCTCTAAAGAGGTGCCGTTTGAACTAAGGCCTGATTTTAAGAGATTTCTTGTTTTTTGGACACTCTTTCGATAATCCCTTCTTTTGTTTCTATTACAAGTATCTTGCAGCAAGGAATAGAAAGACTGAAGTCTAGTGATGTGATATTCTCTGGTCCCATGATAGCAAAATAAGAAGCCTGGATCATCCAGAGCCTATTTGCAGCTCTGAAATAATAACACTTTGTTCTCACAGAACACACGCAAGAAATCCATCTCATTACTTTTTCAGTATCAGAAATCTAAGTGGCCAATACTCTTTTAATGACTTTATCTTTGTGATCACTTTGTTTTGTAAACTGTGTAATGACAAGTTGGTACTAACCTAGCATTTTCATGACATAGAAAACAGGATTCAGGCATGTTGGCAAGATACCCAATACTGGGGATATGTCTTCCTTTGGGGTTTGGATTGTCAACTAACTAAACCAGAGACCTGTCTAAAGGGGTTCTGATCTTGTCTACTTCCGCTTGCTCTATTATTTTAAGGGATAAAAAAGTTCAGAAAACTCAGGAGAAAAATAAGAGATAAACATTCAAATTTCTTAAGGCAGCTGTTTCTGATCAGGAAAAACCACCATTAAATGTTTGTCAGTGCAGGGGTCAGTGTGGGCAGGGGAGGAGGGAACAATGTTGCTATTTACAGACCTCTCCTGCTCATTTTGCCTCGGGGAACTTTATGGAGAGCAGATGCCAATACTCAACAACAGTCAGGACTGCCTGGTTAAAAGTCAGGTCTCATTATCTCCTGGTTAACAATTCACAATTTTGAATCAGACGACCTAGACTCAAATGTAATCCTGTCTTCAGGCTTGAAAGGAAGTAAAACGCTATTTTAATCTAACACGTAAGTAAAAGCAGGAAAATCCTCGCCAGAGAGTGGAAGAGGTTCACGGTTCTATTGTACTTCCTGACTGTAAATGTGTGAAAGAAACCTTCAGGAGAAGATGTTCCCCAAAGCAGCCTTTTTAAATGTTAAACCACTGCACTTTGGAAACCGAGATAAAGAGCTTTGTACGGGGAGCTGTTTCTCTGTTCCTTTCTCCTGAGCTAAACCCCCTGTGTGATAGCTTCTTCAGCGTGCTTTGTTCTGCAGAGACGTTTCATATTGCTGCAGTGCCTTCTGTCAGTAATCAAAGGCACGCTGAGTCAGACTTGGCCTTTGGAAAACAACCAGGATAATGACTGCCTGTAATTATATCAATGTTTAAATAACAATGGGTTTTTAATTTAATTTAGTGAAGGCAAAACTGAGCATATTCTAACATAATGTCTCTCCTTGTAAGTGGCTACCTTGTCCTTTGGGTAATCTTAGGATAGAACCTGATAGCACAATTAGAAACATAGTAGGTGCTTTAAATATATATATTTTTTAATGAATAAATGAATGAATGCTTAATAAATGTGCTTGGTCTGATTCTGAAACACACTTATCTTCCCTTTAGAAATTTGGCCTTTTAGTCATCACTTTTTTAAGTGTTTATTTCAAAAGCATATGAATATTGAAGAGTAATTAACAACTGAAAGTAACATACTATATGCCTTCTTTAATGCTGCTGCACCCTCGCACATAAATTCATGTGATATGACTCTCCAGAGATTGTTGTTGTTCAGTTGCTCAGTTGTGTCCAACTGTTTGCGACCCCTTGGACTGCACCAAACCAGGCTTCCCTGTCCTTCACTGTCTCCCGGAGTTTGCTCAAACTCATGTCCATTTGAGTCAGTGATGCCATCCAACCATCTCATCTTCTATCGCCCCCTTCTTCCCTTGCCCTCAATCTTTCCCAGCATCAGGGTCTTTTCCAATGAGTCAGCTGTTAGCATCAGATGTCCAAGGCATTGGAGCGTCAACTTCAGCATCAGTCCTTCCAATGAATATTCAGGGTTGATTTCCTTTAGAATTGACTGGCTTGATCTCCTTGCTGTCCAAGGGACTCTCAAGAGTCTTCTCCAGCACCACAATTTGAAAGCATCAATTCTTCAGTGCTCAGCCGTCTTTATGGTCCAACTGTCACATCCGTACATGACTACTAGAAAAACCATAGCTTTGACTATACAGACCTTTGTCGGCAAAGTGATATCTCTGCTTTTTAATATGCTGTCTAGATTTGTCATAGCTTTTCTTCCAAGGAGCAAGCGTGCTCGCCTAGGCAGCACATATACTAAAATTGTAACGGTACAGAGAAGACTTTAGGGGTATTAGTTCTATAAGAAAGAGAAGCAGTCCCTGACATTTGAGAAGTGGCCTGCCACAGCTGGACCTCAGAGCTACCAGGAGTTTGCCTGGTACTGATGGCTAGATGGGTGTCCCCCCATTGGATATAAAAATCACAAAGAACATTAGCATCAGATAGGGTCACTTTGCAACCACGACAGACAAAGCAAACCAAAACAAAACACCATTTGAGAATCTTGTTTAAGCACAGACAAAAACACAATTCCTGTGTAAACCACAGAAACAAAACAAAAACCAAAACCCATGGACATCTTCCTATACTGGCTAACACGAGTAACTGCTGCTTCTCTAACAATTATGGCTTTAGCCTTGATTCATTTCTCCTGCCCTAGAGATAAGGTTTAATAGGATATTCAATAATAGATTTGCTACTGTTTCCTGACAGGATCCAATGCAGAGCAAAGCTCCACTTTCTTGAATGTTCTCCAAAGGTGCCTAACCAAAGCCCAACTCCTACAAAAAGTCACTTTCAAGATAGTCTTCCTGAATCCCACTGTGGTGGCCCCTGGCATACAGTCTCCATTGTTACAAGGGGCTTAAATCCTAACTCATTCATCTGCAGGTGTGTGTTCGGTGGTCTCTGGCTGGAAGGTATTGATTACATTTTGTGATTTCAGTTGATGATATTTTCCCCAGTTTGTCATTTTCCATTTTACTTTACCAAAGTCATCTTTTTCACTATGCAAGTCTGTATTTTTAAGAAGCAAAAAATAATTTTAAATGCTCTGGATTCTGAATCATAGCAAAGGAAAATTTTCCCACCCCCAAGCTATAAAGATATTTATTTGTTTTTGCTTCTAGTACCTGTATGGTTTCACTTTTTACATTTAGATCTTTGATTCAGTTGGAATATATCCAGATATGTGGTGTGAAAAAGACATTAACTCTTTCTAAGTAGTCATTCAATTATCCCAGTACCACCAATAAAAAATCCAACTTTTCTTCTCTGATTTGAGAGGCCACCCTCATTACATCCTACATTTGTGTATGCAATTAGGTCTATTTCTATATTTTCTATTTTCTTCCACTGGTCTATCTGTCCATTCTTGTGCAATATCACATTGCTTTAAGACAGAAGCTTCATAAAAGTTATTTATGAAAGGGCTAGCCCCATGCTCTGCATTATGAGGTTTGCCTACTATTCTTGTTCTTTTATTTTTCCCCTTCTAGATGAATTTATAAGCAAGTTGTCTTGTTCTAGGGGAAAGCCCTAATTGTTAACTTTATTGGGATTACATTAAATTTATAAACTAACTTAGGGAACATTAGCGTGTTTATGCTGTTGAGTCTTCCCACCCAAGACCATAGTGTGCCTTTCTACTTTTTCAGGTCTTCTTTTATATCCTGAGCAGAGGTTTAGAGATGACCTCACATAAGTTCTAACTGTAGGTTCATACCTAGTTCTTTTTGTCTTTTTACTGTCAAAAATAGTATTCTCTCTTCCATTGTGTCTTATATTGGATTTTAATTAGCATATGAGGTGGTTATTGGTTTTATATGTTAATTTTATAACCTGAAACTCTATTTTTATTGTTTAGGGTAGTTTTTCACTGGATCTTTGGAATTTGCACATAGGTAAAATCATCACCTGCAGAGTTTTGCCTCTTCCTTTCCAATTTTTACCCTTCTGACTGCTTTTTCTTATCTGATTGTATAGGCTAGTACCTCCATCCCAGTGTAAAATAGTAGTAAAGATAATGCCTCCTTGTCTTGTTAATCATGTTATTGAAAAGTTTTTAGTGTTACCACATTACTAAAATTTTGGCTTTCTATCATAAAAAGGAAGTAGTCATCAATTTCTATTCTATTGAATACTTTTAACAGGAGTGAAATTTCACATAATCAGATGCCTTATCTACCTCTGTGGAGATGATTATATATAATCTTTCTTTTTAGGTCTCTTAAGATAAAGAATTATATTATTGAATTTTCTAATAATGAATCACCCCTGCTTTCTCAGAATAAATCCCAGTTGCTTGTTATATATTTTTAATGAGCTGATATATTGTGTGTTTTAATATTTCATTTAAGATTTTTTCCTATGATATTCATAAGTGATATTGGTCTGGAGTTTTCTTTTTGATGCAATCTAGTGTACTTATTAGTATAGTCTTTCCAGATCTGGAAGATACAAAAACAGTACTGGGAAACAGTGTTAAAGATGAAACCTGATTCCTGTAGCAATTAAAATTAAAAATGGAAAATGACACAAATTATTTCAGGAAAAAATCCACATCCGATATTTGACAAGGAAAGAGAATTTATATACCATTCATGTTTGCGACTAAAATAATCCAATGCTACTTTAAAGTTTTTAACTCTCCCTGCACAGCAACTATAATTAGAACTGAGTTCTATACACACCTTTTTTTTTTTTTTTTTAACAGCTATCACCAAACACATCCCCAATTTCTAAAACTGCTTTTATTCTTTAGCTGAGTAAACAGCAAAAAGTGCTGGAAGGCAAATAATCATAAATGTTCAGGGCACAGATCGGCAGCTGCTCTGGGTAAGTTTCTTGCTGTGTAAAGCAGTTTGGTGTTGAAGAGAGTTAAAGAAACAACCGTCTGATGTTCAGAAGTTAAGATGACAAAGTTAAAGAGCTGCCTCCCCCAAACCCATAACCCCAGTCTAAACATAAGTAAAGCATCAGTTGAATCCTAATTATGGGACAGTCTACAAAATTCCTGACCAACACTCCTCAAAACTGTCAAAGTCATCAGAAACATGGAAAGTCTGAGACACTCTTACAGCCAAGAGGTACCTAAGGAGTACTGAAGACTAAATGTGACCTAGATGGGTTACTGTAACAGAAAAAAGACATTAGGTAAAAACTGAGAAAACATGTAAATTATGAGCTCTATTTAATAACAATATTATTGCTTCACTAATTGTGACAAATGTGATATAAAAATGTAAGATGTTAATAATAGAAGAAAATGAGTGTGATGTACAAGGCAACTTTCTGTACCGTCGTCACAATTTTTCTGTAAAGCTAAAACTATTCTAAAGTTAAAAGTGTATTTTTTTAAGGTTAAAGGAGCTTAAAATATAATATAGGTGTGCCTTTTCTCCTGCTGCCCAAAAAGTACAGAATTAGACCAACAGGTACATACAGAGGTGCTCATCACTAATCATCAGGGAAATGCAAATCAAAGCCACAATGAGATATTGT
This sequence comes from Cervus elaphus, assembly GCF_910594005.1. Classification (NCBI taxonomy): domain Eukaryota; kingdom Metazoa; phylum Chordata; class Mammalia; order Artiodactyla; family Cervidae; genus Cervus; species Cervus elaphus. The sequence continues at coordinate 41,320,317 of NC_057821.1, read as the reverse complement.
CTCACACCTCTTAGAACAGCCATCATTAGAAAGACAAATGATAAATGTTGATGAGGATGTAGAGAAAAGGAATGCAAATTAGTGTAGCTACTATGGATAACAGTAGGAAGTTCCTCCAAAAATTAAAGACAGAATTACCATATGATCCAGCAATTCCACTTCGGGTTATATATCCAAAGGAAATTAAAACAAAATCTCAAAGCAGTATCTGCACTTCCATATTCATAGAAGCAATATTCCATTGTATAATGGACTATTATTCAGCCATGACAAAGAAGGAAATCCTACCATTTGCAACAACATGGATGGACCTTGAGAGCAATGTGCTAAGTGAAATAAGCCAGACAGAGAAAGGCAAAATAAATGACATTGCTTGTATATGGAATCTTAAAAAAAACAAAAACAAAAACGAATCAAAGCAGATAACAGATTAGTGATTGGAGAGGCAGGAGACTGGGGTAAGAGAAATGGATACAGGTGGTCACAAGGTACAAACTTCCGGTCATAAAGTAAATAAGTTCTAGGGATGTAAAGTACAGTTTGTTGACTACAATTAATAATACTGTTTTGTATTTTTGAAAGTTATTGAGAGGATACATCTTAAAAGTTCTCATCACAAGATAAGAAAATCGGCCACCAGGTGAAGCAATGGATGTTAACTAGCCTTCCTGTAGTGACTACTTTGCAATATGCACAGGTATCAAACCATTATGTGGTATGCCTTAAACATATACAACTTTATATGTGCATTATATCTCAAAAAAACCTGGAAAAATGTATAATCATATTCTCCAATTCTCTACAAAATTTTTCAAACTACTTACTAGTGTCAGCTCAATTTGCAGTTTGCTTTTTCACTCAGAAGTATATTTAGGCTTGTTATGGTGAAGACGAATGGTGGGTGGAGTGAAATGGGGAAGTGGTTTATTTGGAAGAAAATCAAAATGCAGAATCAGAGTCCCAGGAGGGACAGACTCGTTTCCTTCCTTTGACAAGAATTTGTTGATCAACAGCCCTCTCTCTTTTCTTTCCTCTGATCCTTTTCTGCTGCTCCTTTCTTTTTCCATTCTGGGGACTTGTTGGGTCAAACCTGCAAAGTAAAACAGAAACAGTCCCCCTCCAGGACTTGCTAGCTCATGATCATGAGAATGTGGAAGCCTGCCTTGAGGCCAGTCTGGTGGCTTCAGGTCATGACACACTTTCTGCGTTCCTGTTTATCATTGACTCTTGTTTTCCACAGTCTGTCCTAGAAAACAGTCAGTCCTTAACCGTGATCTCTGAGTTAGTATTCTCCAGGACCCTTAGTTTTGATTGTCCTTCTATCCTGCCCAACATAGAGAGAAAGCTCTCTTGTTCTTTTGGAAGCAGCTGGAGTCACTACCCAGAAGATGTAACTGCATCTTCCTCAAGATATCCATAGAGAGGAACCAGGCCCAATTCCTCAGATGCATTTCAAAGACACGCAAGCCACTTTTGCTCTAATAGCCACTTAGGTATACGGTGCTTGTTCAGGAAACCTGGGACAAAATCCATTGCAAAGGAGTTCATTATTTTAAGTAGGAAGCAAAACTATCCTGAGTTTTGTGACATATCAAAGTACACAAGGGAAAAGATACAAACATGAGGCAGGTCTAGACATCACCCACGACGGCTGTTGTCCAGACAGCTGCGGGGCCTGGGGCATAGCCGGCTGCCCAGGCCAGCTGTACATTTCAGTCCCCTGGGGATCTTAACCTTGGCCCTAGAATATCCTTACTGTAGTTTGGTTCCCTTTCCTTTGCATTCAGATTCCATCCAGTTCCTTCTTATCACAGAATAAAAAAGAGGACTGTTTGTGGTCTGATTCTGGAGTGAGACAGGGAATTTGTTTGAGTTAACACAAAAATGATGTTAGAAGGGGAACGTTCTCTTAGTCTTTGGGGATACCTACCCAATACCATCAGGCTTTTAGAGAGGATGGCTCTGGTGTTCAGAAGATCACAGCATGACATAACGGGGTTCTACCATTAACATTTTATTATGGAATATTTCAAATATATGCAAAAATATGTATGTTTTGATTGTGCTGTTATCCTGGCCAACATAGAGATAAAGCTCTCCTGTCCTTCTGCAAGTTGTACCTATAAAGAGCCCCCAACCTCAACAGTTATGCTCTTAAGGCCAATCTCATTGAACATATACTTTCAATCACTCCCTGAAAGCCTCCCTCCCTCTCCACCTGCCCCAGTATTCTGAAGCAAATCCAAGACTGTAATCTCTTCTAGAAAGAGTAGGGCTCTTTTTCACAGCATAACCACTATTCTGCTATCACATCTCACACATGGACAGTAATTCCTTAATACGATCACATATCACTTTTGCCCATTGCCTCCTAAGTGTTTTTTTGAATTCTTTAACTCATTTATTTTAATCTGGATCAGAATAAGATCTATACTTTGCTGTTGTTTGGTATGTCTCCAGTCTCTTTGATGTACAAAATTCTCTCTTTGTACCTCTCTTGCATTGGGCACAACTTTTTTTTTCCTAAGTGAAACCTGATCATTTCTTCGCAATCTGGACTAGCTGGAATTTTTCTACAGTCTAGATTTTGCTGTCTACATCCTGACATTGTTTAATGTTTTACTCCTTCCCCTTGCAGACTTCCCACCCCTACCCCCCCACCCCCATATACCTGTTTCTTCTTTTTTAACTTGGATTCAGTGAAGTAAAGCTTTTGAGCTTAAACTCAAGGACAACAGATTGCACTGAATACGTTCTCCTTTTGAAAAAGGCAGGGCTTCCCTGGTAGCTCAGCTGGTAAAGAACCTGCCTGCAATGCAGGAGACCCCAATTCGATTCCTGAGTTGGGAAGATCCCCTGGAGAAGGGAAAGGCTACGCACTATAGTATTCTGGCCTGGAGAATTCCATGGACTATACAGTCCTTGGGATTGCAAAGAGACACAACTGAGCCACTTTCAGTTTTGAAAAAGTGTTTCACTTTTTTCCCACAGACCCCACCGGTCTACCAGGTCACCCCTTAATTTGTCTGGAGGGTTGAAAGGAGAGCAGTAAATCCCAGAACACAATTATTTTCCAGAATTTTAAATAGAAGCACTCAGGTCCTGAGTTTCAAGCAATCAGCATTTGTCTACACAAAGTGTACTCTTCTTTATGGCAGTATTTGGTTTTTTAAAATAACCTGTTTTAACTCACTCCACCCCTCTCCTGCTTGCCATCCATCCAGCCACAAGGGGGGTGAGGGGGAAAGGAGAGAAAAAAAAGTTGAAATATTTAGTATGTTGCCACCTGAGTCCATTTTAGTTACATCACACAAACTTAACACAAACAACCTGCAATGTTGATCTTAAAACAGCACAACAGGCTCCTTCCAGACTCCATGCCTCTCTTTTCCTTTCCCTTCCTGTCCCATCTGCCCCTCAATCCCCAAATGGTTTCGTGGAAAAGCAGTGGACCAGCACTGTTGAGAAGGAAATGCCGAGCTCTTTCCCAACTTGAGATTTGATTCAGATACCTGTTCTACACTCCCTGAGCTGATAGAACACTGACCTCAAAAAATTAGGACTGCTGTCCAAGCACCTGAGGTTTCCTGTTCCATTACAGACTGATTATCATCAGTTCAGTTCTCTAAAACTCCAGGGAATGATTTTTTTCTTCCTTCTAAAGCAGGGTCTGGCTGGAAGAGGAGCTTTTCTAGAGCACTTGGCATAGCCTTTAGTTACGCCCACTGCAAAGCAGGCTTAACTACATCCTCTCCAAGGAGCCCCACCTGGGGGCTTCTGTGCCCTCTTCCTCCCCACCTTCCTCAACACCCATTGTCTCTACTCTCCCTCCCCACTGGGCTGCACTTTGGATGAAAGATTCTTGGTCAGTTGAAGGAAAATAGTAGCTGGTCAAGAAACCTGCCCCCATGGTGTTTCTTCTAAAACAGAGAGCATCTCTAGAGTTAGAAAAGGGAAGACAAAAGAAATGAGTTTCTACTAAGATCTGCTAGTTCAGGGGAATTATTCAATGAGGGGTGTGATCCCCACTCTAGCCTGCCCTCTTGTGCTGGGGATTCCAAGACCTTTGTGATCAAAGCCCTGACTACTTTTGTACTGTGTTAACGCCTCCCACAGTACAATGGTGATCTGGAATCTTAAAAACCTGAAATCAAATTCTACCTCTGCTATTTATGACCTTTCCTACTTTGGGCACCTTTACCTCTCAAAAGTTGAATTCATACCGCATGCCTCCTTTTTGGAATCTTTAAAAATTATACAGGAGCCAGAAAGAAAAAATACTCTAGTTGACATATTGCCATAAAGACAACTTAAAATAGATGTTTAACACTTTCAGCTAATTTTCCTAGGCAAATGAATCTTTCATATAACAAATGGCAATATCAAAAGCTTACGGCTTGAATTGGAATAACTGTACCTGGTTTTCTCCAGGGGAAAAAATGAGTTAACTCTCCAAAGGACCCATCTTTGAGAAGGAGCCAGTCCAACCTGAGGATATGTAAAGTTGCACCCTTCAAGCAAATAGGGGAGAAGGGAACTAACCCAAGTTTATTTCCATGAAAGTAGAAATATGTTGGGATCGAGTTTACTGTAATGGTTGCAATCTACCATTTAGTTTATGTAGTCTCATTAGAGCTGTAGATTGGTTGTATAAAACATACATATGGAACTTATAACACATCCTCTATTTCCTCATCAGCAAAAGGAAATAAAAACAAAATTGAATGCCTCTTAAGCACTCGATTCTTCATACAACAGTATGGAATTAGATTGTGGTAAGAACCCCAATTTTCAGCCAAGGAATCCTATGTCCAAGAGCAACTTGCCTGAGGTCAGTAGGTTAGTAGGCAGCTTAATCAGGAGTCCAACTCTAGTGTGCCAGTTCCAAAGTTCATGCTCGTTTCGTTGCAGTGACACAAATGAACAACATACCAGAAAATTGTTAGTAGGCATTTAGTACTCTTGCCTGGAAAACCCATGGACAGAGGAGCCTGATGGGCTGCAGTCCATGGGGTCGCTAAGAGTCTGACACGACTGAGCAACTTCACTTTCACTTTTCACTTTCATGCATTGGAGAAGGAAATGGCAACCCACTCCAGTGTTCTTGCCTGGAAAATCCCAGGGATGGGGGAGCCTGGTGGGCTGCTGTCTATGGGGTCACACAGAGTCGGACACGGCTGAAGCGACTTAGCAGCAGCAGCAGTAAATGTAAATATGCAGTAAAAACACATTCTACTGAGAATCAGGGGGAATAAAGGTGATACTGAAACCACAAGAGAGCAGTCCACTTCCTCCAAGTCCTGTCAATTAACACTTTAAGACCCTGTAGAGCAATCTGAGGACAGCCATTCAATCTGGTCATAAAAACTGGTTGGAACCTCTACCACCACCTAGAGGTCAATGCACTGAACTGCAAAAACAAAGGGAAAATGTTATTGAAGTGACTGTAAAATCCCGCGCATATTATGGTTTTTCCATTACCATGTTGAACTGACATAATATTAGATCCCTGGGAGAAACAGATGATCCTCAGAAAAGAGAGAGTTTCCAGCCTCCAGAACATAAAGTAGGTCAAGGAGTGGGGAAGACCATCTGGAGAAAGAGGTTGTTCCAAGAATATTCCTGCCTTAGTTTAAGTTGCCACTTCCTGTACCAGCAGCTACATTTTGAAGAGCATATGTTCAACACGTGCTCTAGAGAGGCAGCCATTAACACCATCATCTTGCTTCCTGGGAAAGATGATGTAAGGGGCAAAGAGAAAGGAATATATGAGAATCAAACCTTTTACATTACATTTACTCCTGGTTCATTCTTGATGTATTTAGACAAGATCAGAAGAAGCAAATTTAATATGTATTCCATGATTTTATTTCCTCGAAAAAATAATCATTTTTATTTTAATATTTGTGGAATAGATCAAAAACCTCCCATCTGAAACACTTGAGAGAAAGAAAAGGAAAAGGAAAAAGAATAAGGAAGGGTCTCATACTACTTTAAAAGAAATATGTCTTGTATGATTCAGACTTTGCCTCTCAGTAAGGGTCTCAGTCCATTTTGTATCTACACAGCCAGGGTACTGGTGACTCTGAACCCACCTTAGACCTACTCTGGGTTTGGGTTGACTTCTTCTCTATGGCACACGAGCAGAAAGTTTGGTTATGAGTCATTGCATACCAAGACCCTTCACACAACCAAACAGACCTTCTGGTGGAGGTTCTGGAATTGACTCCTTCTAGACTCACACCTGTACATTTTATAATTAAATTGTCAAAATCTAAAGACAGGGAAAGACTTTTAAAAGTAGCAAGAAAAAAGCAACTTGTTACATACATGGGAATCCTCATAAGACTATCAGCAGGTTTTTCATCAGCAACTTTACAGGCCAGAAGAGTGGTATGATATATTCAAAATCCTGAAAGAAAAAAAAAAAACACTTGCCAATCAAGAATACATTATCAGACAAGGTTTTGCTTCATAACTGAAGGAGAGATAAAGAGTTTTCCAGAAAAAAGCTGAAGACAAGTTCATCACCCTTTGACTAGCCTTCAATAAATTGTTAAAGGGAGTTTTTCAAGCTGAAACAAAGACACTAATTAGTAACAGGAAAACAAAACAGAGTTATAACTCATCTGTAAAGGTAAATATATAGTTAAGTCCTGAATATGCTAATGTCATAATGGTGGTGAAGAGATCATTTACAACACTAAAATGAAAGTTAAAGGACAAAAGTATTAACTAAAACTACAATACAATTGGTTAATGGAAATACAATTTTTAAAAGTTGTAAATTGTGATATCGAAATCATAAAATGGGGGTTAGTGTCTAAATGTCAAGTTTTGTTCAAAATTAGGTTGTTATCAGCTTAAATAGACTTATAAGATGTTTTATTTTAAAAATACAATAAAAATACATGACCATCAGCAGGCCACATCATTAGAGTACCACCTAGTGGTCCAGCCTCTTGCCCAGAGCATCCTACTGTAAGTGGAACTAATGGAAGCTATGCCTATGGATGGGCTACTCAGAGCGTGAAGAAGGGGAGAGCACACAGAATTCCTCATGTCTTCTGGGTGCTGTGTGTGGTATAATGAATAACTGCTCGACATCCAAAGTGTTTGAGGTTAGTGAACAAAATTAATAAGTTAGACTTCAAAAAGGAGTTTACTTCCCAGTTGGATGACGTCAAAATGAACTGCCTGCAGATGGTTTTCATTGCAAGTAACTGAAAAGTGTATGCTTTTGCCAGGTTTGCCCAATTTTGCATCTGGGGACTGTAGTGAGGTATGTAGTGGTCTTCTGTGGTTAGAAGCGCTCTCCTTTTATAGTGATGCCAGAGGCAGAGTTGGCTCCAGGGATCTCAAAGCATTCATCTTTCCACTCAAGAAATTGCCTTCCACCCAATGTGCTCCTTTGAAACACAAGAACAACACAGTTCCCTGAAATGCTCTGCTAGTAATTAACTGCCTTGGGGCCCAGGATTCTCAGATGGGAGCTCAGCATCCTTCTTTCATTTACAGGGAAACCATTCAGACCTCCTTAGATGAAAGCAACCAGAGTCGGCCATGAAAACAATTAGTGTACTTCAGAAATAAGCAATTTAGAAAAACAACAGACAGTAGGTTTGAGGCATCTCTTTAAAAGTAATCAAAATGGGAACGGTAAGGAAAATGCCATGGGAAGAGTTTGGGCATGTTGTATGTTTGTGACAAATACAGGGCAACAGGGGGGAAAAGTGTCACATGGATGTCAGATGGTGTCCAATGAAATCTCGGTTGGGTGAGAATGGCATTGGACTAAGCTGGAATCCTGTGACGGTGGGAGTCTCTTGAGTTAGAACGTGGTGGTTCTAAGTGTAGAACTTTCCTGGTGGCTCAGACAGGAAAGCATCTGCCTACAATGCAGGAGACCTGGGTTTGATCCCTGGGTTGGGAGGATCCCCTGGAGAAGGAAATGGCAACTCATTCCATTACTATTGCCTGGAAAATCCCATGGATGGAGGAGCCTGGTAGGCTACAGTCCATGGGGTCGCAAAGAGTTGGACATGACTGAGCAACTTTACTTAAGTGCAGACTAGAGCAATGACAGAAAGACCAGTGTTATACAAGAGAGATTCTCAGAGAGGTCTCTTCAACCATGGATAAGTCAAGGAACTGGACCGAAGGTAGGTTGTTTTGTTGAAAGGGAAACTGTACAACCTTTACGGGAAGTTAGAAGGGGAAAACTAGGAGAGAGTTGGGGCCCAAAGCATCCACTGTCCTGGTGGATACACCCTGACTAGAATAACTCCTTTTCACCCTCTAAGAGCTCTCCAGGCTGAGTTTTTCATTAAGAAAAGTACAACTCAGAATCTATTTAAATTACACTGCGAAAGTTGAAGCCCTTGAACTAAAACTTACAGAGGCTTACGTCTAGTAAAGTGGTTCCAAACATAAATGCCTGAGAAATTTGATTCTTTTTTCTTGGAAGTCTTGGGGGTAGGAGGAAGCAGAAATAAGAACTCTTAAAAAGTACCTGGGACTTTATTATATGGAGCTCTCACTTTCCTCTAGGGTTTCAAATGGAGTGTTTGCTCTTATATTCTTGATGGTGATTGGTAGTCAGGATTATGATAGCTAATTATAACCATTTTGGGGGATTGCTAGGCATGAATTGAAGTATCAGGTTCATGGGCTCTGTGGTACACCCAGCTTAAGGAGTTTGGTGTTTTCATATTTTGCTTTCATAGTACTTTAAACTGCATCAGTCCCCAGATACCCCTTGAAAACATGCAATCAGAAACACTGTTTACACATGCAGAAACAAAGATGTGCATTGTTAATGGAGAGATTCAGGGGAATCCATGGTGTTCCTGTTACTGTGGACATTGCTCCTGATTCTTGTCCTGTTACAACCACTGCAGAATACAGCTCTCTCCCAACCCTCTCCCTGCCTATGATTCTGGGTCAGTGCGATCTAGCTCTCCTGTGGAATTTTAATTATGCTTGTTTGAGCCTATGCTAACCTCCTGTTTGTGCAATGACCTGGTCTTGAACATATAAAAGACTAATGTCCCTTGGTAAGGGGTGTGCTTGGATGTGCTATGTCGACACGTTCCTGCATCGCTGAAAGGCTGGATTCGCAGATGGGTTTTCCATTTTAGCATTTAGCTGTCCTTTCTAGAAGACCAGTCTGTTTTTTCACTTCCACACCACAGAAACCACAAGTTATAAATTCTTTAAGTTAAAAATTGATACAAAAGGACAATTTTTGTACATACAGTCAAAGCTATGGTTTTTCCAGTAGTCAAGATGGATGTGAGAGTTGGACCAAAAAGAAGGCTGAGCATAGAAGAATTGATGCTTTTGGACTGTGGTGTTGGAGAAGACTCTTGAGAGTCCCTTGCACTGCAAAGAGATCAAACCAGTCAATCCTAAAGGAAATCAATCCTGAATAGTCATTGGAAGGACTGATGCCGAAGCTGAAACTCCAATACTGTGGCCACCTGAATGTGAAGAGCCGACTCATTAGAAAAGACCCTGAAGCTGGGAAAGATTGCAGGCAGGGGGAGAAGAGGATGACAGATGGTGAGATGGTTGGATGACATCACCGACTCAATGGACATGAGTTTGAGCAAGATTTGGGAGACGGTGAAGGACAGGGAAGACTGGCATGCTGCAGTCCATGGGATCACAAAAAGTTGGACACGGCTGAGTGACTGAACAATAACAAATATTCTCAACCTGAAGGCTGTCCCATTCCTCCTGTACCTCAAAGTCTACATGCGTGACCAGTAATACTGACCCCTAGGCTGCTCTTCTGGCAAAATCTTCCCAAACCAGGTCTGGATACCTGTGGAGTTAAAGTATGGTCACTCTGTCCAGTTTCCCATTCTTTGACTGAAACTGGAGCCCATTATACAGAGTGAAGTAAGCCAGAAAGATAAAGACCATTACAGCATACTAACACATATATATGGAATTTAGAAAGATGGTAACGATAACCCTATATGCAAAACAGAAAAAGAGACACAGATGTACAGAACAGACTTTTGGACTCTGTGGGAGAAGGTGAGGGTGGGACGTTTTGAGAGAACAGTATCAAAACATGTATATTATCTGGGGTGAAACAGATCACCAGCCCAGGTTGGATGCATGAGACAAGTGCTCGGGCCTGGTGCACTGGGAAGACCCAGAGGGATCGGGTAGAGAGGGAGGTGGGAGGGGGGATTGGGATGGGGAATACATGTAAATCCATGGCTGATTCATGTCAATGTATGACAAAAACCACTACAATGTTGTAAAGTAATTAGCCTCCAACTAATAAAAATAAATGGAAAAAAAATTAAATTGGAATTGAGTTGAATGGAAATGAATTGAAATGTTTAGAATGATGGCAGATTCATACTTGGGGGAAAAACATGTATTCATTCATTTATTCATGCAACAAAATTCTGCCATTGTGAAGCTCACGGCCAAGCAAATGTCTCTCAAAAAATATGCCCCAAGGTTACAATGAGAATGGAGAAAGCACTGAAAAATCCAAAAATGAGGAGCCCAAACTTCCAAGTAAGAATGACAGTCTACCTTATTATAGCAATGGAGAGAGAACTATGTCAGAAACAATAAAAAATTACTTCTAAAATTTAGCAATTTGAAAATTTTTTCAGTTTTATTTATGCATATTTCTACATAACCAAGGAATTTCAAAAAAGAGCTACATCAGAGGAATCTTGGGGAAATGCTTTAAAATAATGAGGCTTTTGAAAGCAAAGTACATGTTACAGAACTGGCTATTCATTTTGCTTTTGGGTGGAATCATTTCCAGAAACACGGACCATCTGAGTTCATAAAACAAAAGCTTGCTTTCCAGCAGTATGGACTTTGAGCAGATTTCACTACTCAGTTCACATAAACTTAAAAGGAAACAAGTGAGGCTCAAGGCCCAACTTCGGGCTTTCCAAAGACAACCATTGGTGCTCAGAGATCTGAGATAGGAAAATGGAGTTCTCTAGCTTGAAGTACCAAGTGTGCTGTGACCTCTCCCTGCAGGGGAATGAGCTATTCCTTTGACCTCAGCCTGCCAGCTTGATTTGGGACTTTGGCAGCAGTTACTGAATCCCGGCATCGTCAAGAAGCCCAAAGGAACAACTGCTTATTCAGTGCAGATGGCATAAAGACAGCTCAAAGGTCAGATAGGAGACCCACTCTAATATCCTGCTCATCGTCTCCAGTAGAATTCCCACAGCACTTAAGACAACGTGCTTTCCCCTTTCTTGGTAGAAGCAATGTCAGAGTCTGTGGACTTGAGATACTTGTACAATATGAGAAGAGGGAAGGGTGTCCCTGAACTAATAGTCTTAGAATATCAGGAAACTCAAGAACAGAAACCAGTGAAGCCCCAAAGGCCTGGGGGCATTTAGTTAGGGTATGGCAATCTCTGTGGCTCTTCATGTAAACTGTGAGCCACAGTTAATACACTGCCCTCTATATAAATTAACAACATTTAGACTCAATAAATAAGGTCAGTAAATATTTGGTGAATGAAGGAATGGTGAATTTTGTGTGATAGAAGCCAGTCAATTATTATAAGACCTCAGTGGGCATTCCAGGGAGTGTTTTGATCCATTCTCCTCCTCCAGCTCCAGAGGTAACAAATCCAAGAACTTAAGCTTAGCTTGAAGGACACGGGTGAAATGAACTAAAAATAAAGGCACAGGTCTAGGTCAGGCACAAAGTGAATAATCAGTGCAGCCACTGGTGTGTGCTGGCCATAGCTTGGCAACCATTGTGGTTGGGCTCTTCTGAGAAGTAGGGATAAGTTGATGGTTAGACTCCTAGAGTCAAGAAACAGAAGGCAGAAGGAAGTTATGGTCCTTCTGCTCCACCCAACAGATCTGCACTGCTTGCTCCTCAGACCATATGCCGCTTCTCATCCCCATCTCTTTACTCTCACCGTCCCAGACTTGAAATGCCCTCACTTAAACCCTCTACCTGTTAAAATTCTACTCATGCTTTTTCTTGGAAATCCAAAAAGACGGGGTATGTGTATATGCAAAACTGATTCACATTGTTATACAGCAGAAACTAACACAAGATTGTAAGGCAATTACACCCTAATTTTAAAAATTCATTTAAAAAATGGAAAATAAAAAGTGAAAAAGATAAAGACAAAACCCTAAAAAAAAAAAAAAAAAAAAATAAGCCCCACGCCTGGCACAGGGAAAGACCCAGCTGTTGGCAGGCTCATTCAACTTTCCTCTAAGAGTGTAATTTCTTGGACCCACTCATGTAATCAAGATGTCAGCAGTCTCCCTGCTCCCTCGTGTCTGATAACCTCATCAAACTCCAACTTACATGGCTTGAGATAACGCAAAACCCACCTCATAATATCCGCAAATACTTGCATCCTGTTTCCTTCTGCCTCTCAGCCTCAACAGTCTCACCACCTCCAGGCCTGTGTGTGCATGCTAAGTCGCTTCAGTCATGTCTGACTCTCTGCCACCCCATGGACCGCAGGCCCCCAGGCTTCCTTGGCCGTGGGATTCTCCAGGCAAGAATACTGGACTGAGTTGCCATGCCCTCCTCCAGGGTATCTTCCCGACCCAGGGATGAAACCCGAGTCTCCTGTGTCTCCTACATTGGTAGGTGGGTTCTTTACCACTAGAGCCACCTCCAGGTCTGCTGACTCCTAAACAGCTTGCCAAGCTGTCTCTTCTCATTTTAGCGAGAAGTACAACCACAGCAAGCAGCCCTGGTTGTTTTGCAGACATCCTTCAGTCTCAGGACAGGGGCATCCTGGCAAGTCTGGGCTCCTCTACATGCCCCACACTCCCTTTTGTCCTCCCCTGACCATTCTGGAGTTATCAATAAATCCCTCCTCTTACCACCATGCTCATCCCAAATGCCTTGGGGCTCTCACCTACTATCTCAAAGGGCTTATTAAAGTATTTCTTCCAGACCTATACAGTGGTTTTATATGAAGAATTCTGGAGAGTATTCTCTCCATTCATTGCCTAACTGAATGCCATTGTATAGGACTATGATATAAGGCGCCTATTTGAGGTCTTCCGGTTTTCCATATTCTTAGAACCGGATCAATCAGTCTTGTATGCTTTTTTTCTTTTTTGCTCTTTCACTTCAGTATTCCTTATTTCCAATTCTTAGCTCCTAGTTCTGATTTCTTTCATTCATTTACCTATCTGAGATAGATTTATTGAGACCCTACTATGCGCCATAGGGCTCTCTGGGCAAGAATACTGGAGTGAATTGCCATTTCAATCTCCAGGGGATCTTCCCAGATCAGGGATCAAAGCTGTGTCCCCTGCATTGGCAGGTGGATTCTTTACCACTGAGCTGCCAACAGAAAGTGAAAGTGAAGTTACTCAGTCGTGTCCGACTCTTTGCGACCCCATGGACTGTAGCCCACCAGGCTCCTCTGTCCATGGGATTCTCCAGGCAAGAATACTGGAGTGGGTTGCCATTTCCTTCTCCAGGGAATCTTCCCAACCCAGGGATCAAACCCAGGGCAGGCGCTTTAACCTCTGAGCCACCAGGGAAGCCCGATAGCAGCTGGTTAAATCGATCATTTTGAAATTCAAAGACAGACATCTTCTGGTCCAGTATTTCTCAAAAGTGGTCTGTACACAGGTTAATCAGAATCACCTGGTCAGTATTGTAAAAATAAAGATTCCTGGGCCTCTCCCAGGTCTTCTTCAGCAAAGTCTTCAAGGCAGGATTCTGGGAATCTGCATTTTAAAGTTTCTAATTTTATCCTCCTCATGGCCTGCTTTTGGAATCACATTTCCAAGGCTGTCTCCAACTCAACAGAAGAATCCACCCAACACATTTCTGATGTGTAAGCAAGCAGCCTCATCCTAGGCACATGCAGAGACAGAGAATTTACAACTTCACAGAGAGGATTTTTTTGTGCGTGGGTTTTTGTTTTGTTTAATGGGATAACACTATTAGTTTCTTGCGTGCTAAGTGCTTCAACCGTGTCCAGCTCTGTGCAACCCCATGGACTGTAGCCCTCCAGGCTCCCCTGTCCATGGAATTCTCTAGACAAGAATGCTGGAGTGGGTTGCCATGCCTTCCTCCAGGGGATCTTCCCCACCTAGGAATCAAACCCACATCTCTTAGGTCTCCTACATTGGCAGGCAGGTTCTTTACCACTAGCTCCACCTGGGAAGCCTTTAATCTTTCTTATCAGTCACAAATTCAATATCCTTCCCTCTATCAGAAAGACAATCCGTAGAAGATCAAATCCAGAGACCACAAATATATAAACATTAATAGTATGGAGTATAAGTTAAAATAACATTTTATTTTATACCCATCAGAATGGCAAAAATTAAAAAGAGCAATAGTGTTTATTGTTGGTAGAGATGAAGGGAGAAGAGTATTCTTTTATATTCTTGGTGAAAATGTGCAGTTATACAGACCTTTTGGAAAACCTTCTGGCCACATCTGTTAAAGTTAAAAACACATACGCACTTTGACTTGGTAATCTCACTTCTGACAATCTATCCCACAGAAATTTTAAAAAAACAAAAACTTACGTACAAGAAAAATGTCAGGTTTTGGCAAAAGCAGGGAACAAGCAAAACTATCATATACTCCTGGTGGAAATGTAAACTGATACAGCCGCCTTGAAAACCCGTTTGTCCCTGTCTTCTAAATCTGAACATATGTATGCCTTGTGATGTATTCATACCACCCTTGGTATATGCCCACCGGAAATGTTTACATGTGTTCACCAGAACAAGTGTAGAAGAATGTTGACCACAGCACTGTGCATGCTGGAAGCTACACAAACAGTCACGAAGAGTAGAATGGACAGATGAATTGTCATATCCATTTACTGATACACTGTAAAGGAATAAGAATGAACACATTATAACACCAAACATCAGTGTGGGTGAGTCTCACAAAGGAAGCCAGGTATGACAGAGTCATAAAAACCCTACGATATTGTAGGGTTATTATTCCCATTTACAGATGAAGAAACAGAGGCAAGAAAGATTAAGTGACTCACCCAAAGTCACAATGCTGGCATATGATGGAATTTCTGAAGCTAGAAAAAGCAAAATGGTAGAAATTTTCAGTGACAGTAGAGAGAACCACACAGAGAACTCTCTATCAATATTTAGTCACAAACCAAAACTCTTTGGAAATGAATGTTCTATAAGGTGCAAAACCATCTGACAATGTTATGATCCAGTCAGTGTTTAAATATCTTCTCACAAGACTAATAATAAGTTAATATTTGCGGAGCACTAACTGACCAGGAGTCAGCCACAGGTCTGAGCCCTTTACCTACCTTTTCATTAAGCAACCCAACCACACAGGAGCAAGTACTCCTGATCGTCTGCATCCTGTTGATCAGCAACAAATTTCCCGGCCTTGTCTTCTCTAGCCCATGCTCTTCCCTGTGACTTCATTGAAATCACATGTGCTCTGAAGTGGGTGATCTGGGTCTGGATGAAGTCCCAGGTTTTTACCAGCTGTGGGACCTAAAACACGTTATTCAGCTTCCATGTAAAATTCTGTAACAAGACCTTCATGGAGCTGTGAGGAACTGATGAGCTGAGGAGTATGAATTAGGAGCTCACCAGCTGGGACACTGAAGGCTCTCTGTAAAGGCTGATGTCCTTTGGAACGTGGAATACCCTTCCATTGCCATATTCCACCCCTGATTTTTTTTAAATTATTTTATATTAGACTGTAGTTGATTTACAATGTTGTGTTAGTTTCAGATGTACAGAAAAGAGATTCAGCTGTACATGTATGTATTCTTTATCAAATTCTGTTCCCATGTAGGTTATTACAGACTATTGAGTGAGTTCCCTGTGCTATATAGTAGGTCCTTGTTGATTATGTATTTTATATACAGTAGTTTGTTAATCCCAAGCTCCTGTTTTGTTCCCCCACCTTTCCCCTTGGAGTAAGAAATGGCAACCCACTCCAGTATTCTTGCCTGGAAAATTCCATAGACAGGGGTGCCTGGCAGGCTATAGTCCATAAAGAGACTCACAAAGAGTCAGACATGACTGAATGACCGAGCATGCACACACCATTCCACTTGTTGTTGTTGTTGTTGTTCAGTCACCCAGTCGTGTCTGACTCTGTGATCCCATGGACTGCAGCACTCCAAGCCTCCCTGTTCCTTCACCATCTCCCAAAGTTTGCCCAAGTTTGTGTTCATTGCATCAGTGATGCTGTCCAGCCATCTCATCCTCTGACGCCCCCTTCTCCTTCTGCCCTCGATCTCTCCCCGCATCAGAGATTTTTCCAATGAGTCATCTGTGTACATCAGATGACCAAAATACTGAAGCTTCAGCATCAGTCCTTCCAGTGAATTTTCAGGGTTGATCTCCATTTAGATTGACTGGTTTGATCTCCTTGCTGTCCAAGGGACTCTCCAGAGTGTTCTCCAGCACCACAGTTTGAAGGCATCAATTCTTTGGCATTCTGCCTTCTTTATGGTCCAGTTCTCACAACCATTATTGACCACTGGGAAGACCATAGCCTTGACCATAGCCTTTGTCAGCAGAGTAGTGTCTCTGCTTTTTATCACACTGTCTAGGTTTGTCGTTGCTTTCCTGCCAAGAAGCAATTGTATTCTGATTTCATGGCTGCAGTCACCGTCCACAGTGATTTTGGAGCCCAAGAAGAGGAAATCTGTTACTACTTCCACCTTTTCCCCTTCTATTTGCCATGCAGTAATGGGGCCAGATGCCATGATCTTAGTTTTTTTTTGATGTATTTAGTCTTAAGCTGGCTCTTTCACTCTCCTACTTAACCATCATCAAGAGGTTCTTTAGTTCCTCTTCACTTTCTGCCATTAGAGTGGTATCATCTGCAGATCTGAGGTTGTTGATGTTTCTCCCGCCTATCTTGATTCTGAGTTGTAACTCATCCAGTCTGGCATTTCTCATGATGTGCTCAGCATATAGGTTAAACAAGCAGGGTGACAGCAGACAGCCTGTCATACTTCTTTCTCCATCTTGAACCAATCATTTGTTCCATACCGGGTTCTAACTGTCGCTTCTTGACTCTCATACAGGTGTCTCTTACCTTTCCCCTTAGGTAAACATAAATTTGTTATCTACGCTTCTGACTCTATTTCTGTTTTGTAAATAAGTTCATTTGTATCACTTTTTGACTCTGCATGTAAGTGATATATGATATTTGTCTTTCTCTGTCTGACCTACTTCACGTAGTGTGAAAATCTCCAGGTCCATCCATGTTGCTGCAAATGGCATTACTTCATTCTTGTTAATGGCTGAGTAATATTCCATTGTGTATATATACCACATTTTCTTTATCCATTCATCTATCAATGGACATTTAGGTTGCTTCCATGTCTTGGCTATTGTAAACAGCATTACAATGAACACCTGGGTGCATGTATCCTTTTGAACTGTGGTTTTCTCTAGATATATGCCCAGGAGTGGGATTGCTGGATCAAATTGTAGCTCTATTTTTTGTTTTAAAGTTCATCTTGATGGGAAAAGCACCGTTTTGTTTAATTTTGAAACCTATTATAGTACAACTTTGCAGCACAAAGATGCATATCCAAATTCTGCAGATTTAATATTAATACTACTGTGTAGTAGACATTGAGCTATGTACTTGATATACATTATCTCATTTTTTAATGAATTAATTTTAAATATTTTATTCTGAAATAATTTTAAATTTACAGAAGAATGTCAAGAATCATATCAAAAACTTTCCTCTACCCTTCATCCAAGTTCTTGAGTTTTCAACGTCTGCCACATTGGAGTGCTGTCTGTCCTACACTCCCCCTCCCTCTCTCTCTGCACACACACACACATTAATCTTCTCTGAACAATTTGAGAGAACTCTGCAGACATCATGTCCCTTTACTAGTTCAGTGTGTATTTTCTGAGACCAAGGCAGCTATCGAATTCAGGAAATTTAATACTGATGTAATACTTTAATCTACCATATTATGTGAATTTCATCCATTGTCCTTATATCCTGCAAAGCAATTTTGGGTACATTATCCAGTCCGACAACACATTGATGCTTTTTAGAATAGCTAAGACATCTGTATATTATTTTGAAAATATTTTGTTGTCATGAATTTATTTTTAGTGTGGGATTTTCATCAAGTTTCTTCAAAGATCAATTGACCGATTCCCCTTCAAGAGATCAGTCCAATCTTGAAAGGACCAGGTTTGTGAAGATAAATTCACTTACCCATTCACTGAAGCATCCAGGCAAAAATAAATAAGTAAAAAACTCAGAGGGAAAGATTTGGAACTATCTGTTTGCTATGTGCCTGTGGGCCAAGGGGTGAAGGAAAACAAACCCGTTTTCCACTTCTCTGTCAAAATCCTGGTATGTGGTGGACCCTCTGTTTTCACAATTAGCTGCAGAATCTTGACCGATGAATGGGTATTTTTTAACCCATTTCTGATCATTTCAAATTTAAAGATAGCAGCATAACTCCATTTAGTGGGCCACTGATTGAAGGGAAATTGCACTCAGCTGATGAATTTCCATGTTGCAAAATGGGTCATAGCAGCAGATGGCCTTCGAAGAAGCAAAAAATAACTTTGGAGTTGGTTGCTTTTTCTCCCAGCTTCCTTAATTGAACCCTGCTGCCTGGGAATGTAACTCCTCAAAGTAGGTCAGGGGAGTTTGGGGTGTTGGATAGTCAAAGGGAACTGTGAGTTGTCAAAGAATAATAATTTGATCTTAAATCACCATATGTTGAGATCTGAGTACAAAACTAATGCTAAGTGTCAGATCATAATTAATGTTTATTAAGTACTCACTATCATTGGCACTACCCTAACAACCACACATGTATTGACTTGTTTAATCTGTAAACCTATGAGTAAGGATTATCATAGTCTGCATTTGACAAATGAGAAAACATATTTGGAGAGTACATTGGTCAGGTTCAAAATAAATGCTTTTCTCTTTTGTCATATGAAATATTTCACTGGAGGACCAAGAGATCTATGTGCATGTGTGCTAAGTTGCTTCAGTTATCTCTGACTCTTTGCGACCCTATGGACTGTAGCCCACCAGGTTCCTCTATAGGATTCTCCAGGCAAGAATACTGGAGTGGGTTGCCATGCCCTCCTCCAGGGGATCTTCCTCACCCAGGAATCAAACCCGTGTCTCTTACATCTCCTGCATTGGCAGGTAGGTTCTTTACCACTAGTGCCACCTGGGAAGCCCTATGTTTTTAAAGTTGATACTACTGATATAATTTTATCTATGTTAAGCTCCAAAAAATCATATTTATACTGTGTTTTCTAAATACATTTCCCAGTTGAAAAACAGAAACAAAACAAAACCAGGGCACCTTGAAAAAAATGATTCATTCCGGGTCTGGTGCTGGAAATGTACAAGAACCTGGTATATCTTGTCGTACCAAAATACCAGAAACAGATCAAAGGCTACGTGGATTGTGTGAAAAAGACTCGGGAACTTTGTGCAAAAAGGGACAAATTTGAGCATCAGTAAGTGTGATCATTTTTAAAAATTTTAACACATAGTATATGTTTCTATAAACACATAAGTGTTAGTCACTCAGTTGTATCCAACTCTATGATCCCACAGACTATAGCCCACCAGGCTCCTCTGTCCATGGAATTCTCCAGGTAAGAATACTGAAGTGGGTAGCCATTCCCTTCTCCAGGGTATACAGTGGTTCATAATAATAAGAAAACAGTAACACACTGATAATTCTTTAATGGCTCATGGGAGCCAATACGATATTTTGAAAATTTAAAAGTAGAAAGAATCGGATTTTTTTTTCTTGCCCTGTCTATAGAAATTGTATCTCAATGTAACCAAGTATTTAACAAGAGGGTGTTTATTTTTGCAGAAGTAATCTAGATAATCAATGAAGAAGGGATGATAGAAACATCACAAATTGAAACACCTAATGAATTAGTGTTTTTAGGCAATGGTCAACCATGGCTGAAAACATCAAAAAAGGAACATTGCATGTCTCTCAGTGGAAGTATTCCACCCACCTATATAAGAGTGTTGCCAAAGAAATCAAACCAGAATCTGTGTAAGCTGCTGTGTCTTATAGGAAATACAGAGGACAGAGGAAGATACTAAGAGACACCATGGGGATGTCATCTGGACTAGGGAAAACTTAAGACAAAGGGGCCAGTTTTGTTTTTGTTTTTTTAAACAATAACAAAAGCAGAAGTATAAAGGTGGCACTAGTGGTAAAGAACCTGTCTCCCAATGCAGGAGATGTCAGAGACTTGGATTCAATCCTGGGTCAGGAAGATCGCCTGGCGGAGGGCATGGCAACCCACTCCAGTACTCTTATCTGGAGAGTCCCATGGACAGAGGGGCCTGGCGACTACAGTCCATGTGGTCACAAAGAGTTGGACATGACTGAAGTGACTTAGCACACACACATGAAGTGTAAAGAGGGAGACTCTTTACTAAAATAGACTTAAACAATTATTAACCAATAGTAACATATGGACCTTTTGGGATCTTATTTCAGACAAACTGTAAAACAGAACACAACAAAACATGCTAAACACGGAAGTGTTAGAACTTTTATAGACCGTCAGGAAAATAAGAACAGTGAAATTAAGGATTAGTGTTGTCATTTTCAGGGTGTGCTAATAATTGAAATTGTGTTTAAAAAAGAGATTCCTTGTCTTTAGCGATACATACTGAAATGTCCTCAGATGAAATCATGTGTCTAGGATTTGCTTCAAAATAATCATGAGTGGTTGGGGAAATGAGTGGTGGTATGAAAAAGAAGGATAACTAATGACAAGTGCTGAGTTAGGTGATATGCACATGAAATTTATTATACTAGCCTCTTTGCTTTTGCATACAGTTGGACTACTCCACATCAAAAGCATGTTTTTAAGTTGCCTCATACATCTAAAATTGAAAGCTTGTTGTTTATTTTGTTTTATGATAAAATGCAGCCATAACATTAAAAGATGTCGCTCCTTGGAAGGAAAGTTATGACAAACCTAGACAATGTATTAAAAAGCAGAGACATTACTTTGCTGACAAAGGTCCGTATAGTCAAAGCTATGGTTTTTCCAGTAGTCATGTCCAGGTGTGAAAGTTGGACCATAAAGAAGTCCGAGCGCTGAAGAATTCATGCTTTCAAATTGTAGTGCCGGAGGACTCTTGAGAGTTCCATGGACTGCAAGGTGATCAAACCAGTCACTTCTAAAAGAATCAACCCTGACTATTCATTGGAAGGACTGATACTGAAGCTGAAACTTCAGTACTTTGGCTGCTTGGTGCGAAGAGCTGACTCACTGAAGAAGACCCTGATGCTGGGAAAGACTGAAGGCAAAGGGAGAAAAGGGCGGCAGAGGATGAGATGGTTGGATGGCATCACCAACCTAATGGACAGAAATTTGAGCAAACTCCAGGAGGTAGTGGAAGACAGAGGAGCCTGGCATGCTGCAGTCCATGGGGGTCACAAAGAATTGGACACAACTTAGCAACTGAGCAGTGACACCACCAGCATGATATAATGCAATGTTTCTTAAACTATATTCTCTGTAACATTAGTTCTGAAGATGTTAATAAATATCCTTCATGTAATAGATTCTGCTATTAAATTGTGTGCATGTGTTGTTAGTCACTCAGTCGTGTCTGACTCTTTGTGACCCCGTGGACTATAGCCTGCCAGGCTCCTCTGTCCATGGGATTCACCAGGCAAGAATTTTGGAGTGGGTTGCCCTTGCCTACTCCAGGGGATCTTCTCAACCCAGGGATTGAACCTGGGTCTCCTGCATTGCAGACAGATTCTTCACCGTCTGAGCAATTAGATTAGAAAATACCAAACTAAACAGATTTCTTAACTGCTCAGAATCTTAAAGATGTGAATGTAATTCTTCAAGAGGATATAATGTGTAAAATTTCCTAACTTTACTTGGTCCATATAAGTTTTTTATATCCTTTTATAGAGTTGTGTTCCACACAACATATTTTAGTAAACTCTAGTGTGGTGGACTGAACCATAGATGAGGAGTCATTCAGAACTCTGAAGTTGAGCTATTAGGTGTGGACTTAGCATTAGCGTTCTGGAATGAGCACAAGACAGAGGTCAAGTCTAGAGTCAGAATAGTTATAGAGCTTCTGATTACTGCAACAGTATTTGTGCTGGCAATTATGGTTGTGGTCCCACTCCAGGCAATTTAAGGATCTCAAATTCCAGCAGTGCATAAAAATGAACAAAGCTTGCAGTACAAGCTTTCTTTCTCCTGTGAAAATCACCTTTGAAAGGAAAAATGGCAGCCCTGAGTGCTGTTTGGTGCTGTGAGCTTTGACCATGCCAAGGTTTTGCCTCTCAAGGTGAGATGTTTGCAAAGCTCAACTTCTCACTCTCCTCAGAGATTCCTCACTGTCCTGTCTTCAGGAATGACTAAAACAGTTTAATGAAACCTCATGTAAAGTGTCATGTAATTGTATTTTAAATTGATGTCGGCTTTTGTTGCTGTTTCTTGGGGTTTGTAGGTCTATATCTTTAGTGTTTGGGAGTCATGTACTCACAGAAGGTGCAATGGACTTCATAGTACCCCATCCACTCCTCATCCACAGCAATGTTCTTGGGAATTGACCCAACTCCAGACATCTAGGGCTTCCCTGATGACTTAGATGGTAAAGAATCTGCCCACAATGCAGGAGACATGGGTTCAATCCCAGGGTCAGAAAGATCCCCTGAAGAAATGGCTACCTACTCCAGTATTCTTGCCTTGAGAATTCCATGGACAGAGGAGCCTGGCAGATTATATCCAGGGGGTCGCAAAAGAGTCAGACACGACTGAATGACAAATGCTTTCATTTTCCAGACATCTAAGTTAATTATAGGAAACCTATTTCCTATCTTCAAGTCTGGGATGGTTACAGGGTCCAGAGATGGCAAGTGATCCATGGTGGCTTTATCAGATTTTAAGAAAGACCCTTTCTTCCATGATGACAAAGAGCCTCCTTTTCCCCCTATGGATGGGAATTATGAAGCTTGAGCCTCACATGCTGCTGACAGCCCTTCTCGGAAGGTGCCCAGCCATAGCGCAAAGCTGACTCTAGAACAGCGTTAAGAACAGGGGCCAGTAACAAGATCCTTTTAACGTTGTTTGTCAGATGGATCCAAAAGCCTCCTCATACTTAAAGTAGTGAAAGCTAGAGTTGGGTTTGCAAACTGCAGTTGGCAAACTATTCTTCCTATGAGATACTCTTTTTTTTTTTTTTTTTCTTTGTGACCCCATGGACTGCAGCCCACCAGGCTCCTCGGTCCATGGGATTTTCCAGGCAAGAGTACTGGAGTGGGTCTTCCTATGAGATATTCTTGATAATTAACTGAAGGAACCATATCCTTGCCATCACATAGAATTATAAGAATTTTTCATTTTTTTGTCCATCTCCTCTAATTTACATTTCCCTGATTATTAGGGAGGCTGAAATTCCTTTCTGTATGTGTATTAGCCAATTGAATTTCCCCTTCAGTGAACTGCTTAATTATATCATTTGCCTATGTTTCCACTGCATAGTTCTTCTTTTTCATGTTGATTTTTTAAGTTATATATTATTTATATAATTCTTGGTATTTATTTGTATTCATTGCAAATACCCTCTCCCACTCAAAGTTTGTTTTGACCTTTGCTCTTGGTATTTTACTGTGTGGAAATTTTTAATTTTAATGTAGTTGAACATATCTTTTTCTCTGTAGTTTGTGCTTGTCTGATACATTGCTTTAAAAAATCATTTTGTATTTATAGAACATAAAGATGTTCTTTTTCTTTCTTTTTTTTCCCCTTTGATTGTGCCTCAAGGCTTACAGGATCTTAGCTCCTCAACCAAGGATTAAACCCTAGCAATGAAAGCTTGAAGTCCTAACCACTGGACTGCCAGGGAATTCCCTTATTTTCTTAATAAAAATAAACTTTTGCTTGTTTACCATTGTATATTTATTGCACCAGGGATCTATTTTATATTTAAAGTTGGATGGAGTCCCAAGTTTTTTTCTACATGGATTACCCATTTTTCCACAACCATTTATTCAATTTGTTGTTCAGTTGCTAAGTCATGTCTGACTCTTCTAGACACATGGGACTGCAGCACACATGCCAAGCTTCCCTGTCCTTCACTGATTTTCCCAGAGTTTGCTCAAACTCACGTCCATCGAGTTGGTGATGTTATCCAGCCATCTATCCTCTGCATCAGGTGGCCAAAGTATTGGAGCTATTTATTCAATAGGCAATCCTTTTCCCCACTGATAGGTAACATTAACTCTGACAAATACATTTTCCACATAGGATTGTCTTTTGTCTCTCGGTTTCTATTCTGTTTCATTAAACTATTCGTGTATACCTATATCTGTGTTACACAACCATAATTAAATATCAGGGCTTCCCTGATAGCTCAGTTGGTAAAGAATCCACCTGCAATGAGGAGATACTGGTTCAATTCCTGGGTTGGGAAAATCCACTGGAGAAGGGATAGGCTACCCATTCCACTATTCTTGGCCTTCCCTTGTGGCTCAGCTGGTAAAGAATCTGCCTGCAATGCGAGAGACCTGGATTTGATCCCTGGGTTGGGAAGTTACCCTGGAGAAGGGAAAGACTACCCACTCTACTATTCTGGCCTGGAGAATTCCATGAACTATACAGTCCTTGGGGTAGCAAAGAGTTGGACACAACTGAGCAACTTTCACTTTCACACTGAACATCTGTATCTTGACCTCTTACTTTTCTATATACATTTCAGTATCTGTCAAAACCATTCTGTTGGCATACAAAAGCCATCCTTGAGGACACTAAAAATTCACATCAATGGTACAGTTTAAAGAATAACAATAAAATGGGGACTTCCCTGGTGGTCCAGAGGTTACTATTCCATGCTTCCACTGCAGAGGGCACGGGGAATTCCTCTCAATTCCTGGTTGGGAAATTAAGATCCAGCATGCTGCAGTGCCAAAAAATAAAATTTAAAAAGAAAAAAAAACAGTGCACCCATTCTTCCTAAGATTTATATATTGCTGAATTGAATCTTCATATTTTATTATTTCGTATATATCTTTATGCATATGAAATGTACAAAGGCTAAAATAGAACAGTGGTTTAACAATGATAGAAATGTATTTTCTCTCTCCCAGCAGTTTCAGCTTTCCAGGTAAACCTGGAAGCTTCATGGTGTCAGGATAAGATGAACTCTGTGGTTTCTACCATCCTCAATTTGTGGCTTCTATCCCAGGCTCTCAGATACTGTATCCAGGTCTCACTGTTCAGCTCAATATTCCAGCCAACAAAAAGAATGAAATACACTCCTTTTGTTTAAATGGCATCACATGGTGGTAAAAACATTTCCCTTCATGTACTCTCCTTCATTATTTCTTTATTCTACTAGGAAAGCAATAACCAACTTCAGCTTTATTCTATTATTGTTTTCCTACCCTCTAGAGTTAAATCCTATTTTCAGTCTTTCTTGTTTTTTACTTAGTATATTTGTGTCTGCCACTTAAATTACATCCTCAGTCCCTAAGATGCAGTAATTTCACTTTTTAAAAAACTCCCAGTATTTACAAATGTTTACTGATAATTTTTGTTTAAATTAATATCTATCTATAAAATTTTTAACTGATTCTTTTTCATACCTTCCCTGTTTATATTTGGCTAATTTTTAGAAATATGATCTCCTGTTCTAGTTCGTGGATATAATTTCCTTATCTCTATGAGTATTCCAGGCAAAACATTTTCTATTCCTGATCAAGACAAGTATTAACTGCACAGAAATATGAAATGGTGTTGTCATTGAAAACTCATAACATTGTTACTGTGAATTTTATCTCTACCACTATAGTAACACACTCTACTTGAAGCAAAGCATAACTGTTAGGAGCTCTTGATTCATTTGCTGCTATTTTAGGAAGCTTCCAGTAACAGACTCCTCAACACAAACCTATCAGTTTCAAACTGCTTGACTAGACATGTTTTTGCCAAACCCCTTTAATATAGATTATTGCTAGACCATTGGCTAGCTCTGTGGAGAGATCCCAAAGTACAGTTTGTCTGAAGGCAGTAGGCACTCACAATGCATCTTCAATCAACCTGTATTTAACCAAGCCATCCCATGGCAGGAGAGAGCTGCCCTTGTTTCATTAGGAATAGCAAAGAAGTCTGAGTCATCTCAACCACTCATAGCAGGTTCTCCCTTGTGGCTTGACCATATGCCTTCTCTTCCTTTGACGCACGGTGGCATCTCAAGAGCATACTAAATATGTCATCTGAGATTTCTGTTTAGAGATGACAGTAGAAGTAAATGCCTCTGCCTGTCAAGTCTGATTCTGTCACAGGGCATCTCCTGCTGGGGTCTTTTGAATTCAGACTTTCCTCTCCCAGCTGTCCTCTCACATGCTTGCTTCAAATTGCCAGCTTCCAAAAAGCAATTTTGCAGATCATTTTACTCTGGGGTCCTCCCTTCCCTGGGTACTGATGAGGTCAGGACAGAATGAACTCCCAGGTAATGTTACCACAGGAAGTTTCCCATAATCTTCTCTTTGCAATTTTTCCTATGTTTCCTTATTTTTATTTTTGGCACCTCGGCTTCCTTTGAGTTCCCCTACTATCTTCCTTTCCTAATTTTTTTGGCAAGCTTTCATTTCTTTATTTCAATTACAAAGAAAAAAAATTTTAAATCCTCCTTAAAGTTCAGAGCTTCCTTGGTGGCTCAGCAGTCAAGAATCTACCTGCCAGTGCCGGAGACACAGAAGATGTGGGTCCAATCCTTGGGTCAGGAAGATTCCCTG
Source organism: Cervus elaphus (assembly GCF_910594005.1). Lineage (NCBI taxonomy): Eukaryota > Metazoa > Chordata > Mammalia > Artiodactyla > Cervidae > Cervus > Cervus elaphus. The sequence goes on along the minus strand of NC_057821.1, from coordinate 41,293,541 downwards.
GAGTAGGAAATGGAAACCTGCTCCAGTATTCTTGCCTGGACAATCCCATGGACAGAGGAGCCTGGTGGGCTTCAGTCCATGGGTTCACAAAAAGTCAGACATGACTGAGCAACTGAGTATGCACCCACTTAAATTAAAGCTCATTTCCAAAGGTGCAGCTGTAGAACGACAGTTTTGCATCAGGAGACTTCAACCAATCTTTTCTATTTCCATAGAATAGCTTTAGGGAGTCTGTGTTTTTGTGTTCATGTAGAATTTTCTGGGAAGAAGGTCCATAAATTTTATTAGAATCTCAAAGTCAACTAGAACTAAAGAAACTTAAGGACTATTATTGTTGTCAAACTAGCTTTTTCCTGCAGCATCCTAGTAGTGAGAGGTGGAAAAAGCTCGTAGGACCAGTTATTCTGGTTTACAATACACCTTGTCTTTGGTGGGTTCCTCTGTCAACCTCACCAGTAAAAATAATAGATATTTGAACCAGAAGTCTTGAGCTTTCTTAAATTTGATAACAAGGGGGGAAAAAAACAAGAGCAATGTCAAAGACTTAAGACTGAAAGATAATCCCTGTTCTGTTTCAATTGCAATAAAAACTCTTGTGTTTTGAATTAAGTGGTGAGATTTAGAAGAAGGGACAAGAGTGACAGAGCAGGGAAGAACTCTTTGAAAAGCTCATTTTGAATTGTTTAAAAATCCTAATTACAAATTTAAAGTATAATTGCAATCATTTCATTACATGTATTGTATACATTAAAGATACAAATGGTCACTCATAAAGGAAAGTGAGAGAGGTTAATGAAGACATTACAGTCCAATGTAATAACATTGATCAGTCTTAAACCTTCAGTATATTAACATAAAAGTTAGTTCCTTCTTAGAAACCTTTATTAAAGGAAGGTATTTCTTAAGTCATAAGACTCTTCTGCCATTAATTCTATGAAAGGTCAGCCCACTTTCCTCCCCAGTCGTTAAGGCTCCTGTGGAGTAATATCTTCATTTTCCATTTCCTTGACTTTCTTGGTTTTTGGCTTCACCAGATGTCCTCACAGATCTGTAATTCTACTTCTGGCCTCTTGGCCTTGGTTACTGACCCCCCCTCAAGTCATCGTTACCAAGTATCTGATCATCTGGTGTCAATGAACTGGATGGAAACTGCATCCCGCAGCAGTGCAGGAAACATGCGTTCAATCCTGGCCAAGAAGATCCCCTGGAGGAGGGAATGGCAACCCACTCCTGTATTCGTGCCTGGAAAATCTCATGAACGGAGGAGCCTGGCGGGCTGCAGTCCATAGCATCGCAAAAAGTCAGACACGGCTGAGCACATACGCGCTTGGAGGCACATGAGCAGCTGTAGGCCAAGCACAGTCAGAGCCCAGATGTTTCTTCAGGGTCCGTTGCCTTGCTTGATTCTCTGCAGTCAACATTCCTTACTGTGAGCCTGGCTGGCTGCTCTCTCCCATCCTCACTTCATGAGCCCTGCCTTCCAGAGCTTTGCCCAGCAAATCTGCTATGGAGTCTCAACAGCAGTAGGGGCCCAAGACACCACACACAGAGAACAGAAAAGGAAATCCCGCCCCCCACCAGCAAGCCCCAGATTCTATTTTAACCACAAAATTAGCTCCCTTTTCCTGATCAGATCGCTTACAGGAATTGCTCACATATGGTAAAAATATTTTTAGTCTCTTTTTCATTCTTTCTACTCTTTGGCCTCAGTTGAACAGCAACATCCCTAAAAGTCAGAAAACCCTTTAAAAGGAGGAGAAGCCCACGGCCAGTGAATCCATGAAATGGATAATCAGCCCCTGAATAATCAGGATCTGACTGTACCGTAAACAACTCCTCGCCCCCTTTTCTGGGAGCCAAAGGCAAAGCACAGCCAAAAACTCTCTCTGCAGGAGATCCGAGAGATTTCCTTCAGCATGCACCCTGCCCCCACCCCTGCAGTGCACTCAGGACCATAAACAATTCCCCTTCAGCTCAGACATATCTTTCCCCACATGAGTAAATTTTCTGGACTTGAACAGGAATGCAATTGACTGGCTTAGAGTTTGCATAAGCACCGCGTCGTGGTTCTCTGAGTTTGCCTCAGTGCACAGATTTTACATCTGCTGGCAAAGCCGGGCAGCGGTACTCAGAGGGGCATTTGAAACCACATTTTTTGGCTCATTAAAGCTATTCTACCGATGTTGCTCCCCATGTCATTCAACCTATTTTCAAGCCGTTTTCTGAATGGGGCACTTCAGGGAGGTTGGGCATGGATTTTGCTAAAAACTGGATTGTGTCCATAAGCTGCATCAAAGCCAATTTATTCTCGGGCTCTGGCAACCTTTGAATAGCTCTTCCACCTTTGCAGGCTCCCCCACAAAGCCGGCTCTGCACAGTTTGCCCACAAACCAGAACGCTGATTTCATCTTGTTGCTGAAGTTGTGGGGGACAAGATGTTGCCTCCAGTGAGGGAGAAGGATTTGTGACCACCTCACAGCAAACAGCAGCCCCCCCACCCCCACCCGGCAAAGATATACAATCTTAGCTCTCTTTGGCTAGCTTCCTGAGCCCAGCCAATCAGGGAAGTGTTAGGAGCACAGACTGCTTGAAAGCAATAGAAAAACATGCCTGGCTTGGCGCTTTCCTCATTAATTAGGATGGCTTACAGAGTTTGTTGACTCCACGTCTGAGAAGAAAAGAACCTACTTGGTTAGTAGCCTGAAAAAGCAGTGATTTTATTTTCTGTTTCGACCTGCAGTGGGCAGTGCAGATGGCGAAACCTGGGAGGTTTATCCAGGCCGTGGTTGCAGTTCTGTGTATGTGTGTGAATCCCAAACTCCTCCTCTGTGAGCTCCACATGTTATAGTTCAGCCACTCAGTCATGTCCGAGACTTTTTGCTTCTCCATGGACTGCAGCACGCTAGGATTCCCTGTCCTTCACTATCTCCAGGAGTTTGCTCAAACTCATGTCCATTGAGTCAGTGATGCCATCCAACCATCTCATCCTCTGTCGTCCCCTTCTCCTCCTGCCCTCAATCTTTCCCAGCATCAGGGTCTTTTCCAGTGAGTCAGCTCTTCCCATCAGGTGATCAAAGTACTGGAGCTTCAGCTTCAGCATCAGTCCTTCCAATGAATATTCAGGGTTGATTTCCTTTGGGATTGACTGGTTTGATCTCCTTGCTGTCCAAGGGACTCTCAAGAGTCTTATTCTTCAACACCACATTTTGAAAGCATTAGTTCTTTGGCAATCAGCCTTCCTTATGGCCCATCTGGCCCTTCAAAAAGGGCTCCCTGTCCAAAGCTGTCCCTCTTCTTTTTTTTTTTTTCTGGTGTCCCAGCATCCCACCTAGGAACACGGTAGTAAACTGACCAAACATGTGTCTGATTAGTGCAAGAGCCTTGTTTTGCTCTACTGAAATATACCCTGAGAGGTGTGTATCTGTCAGTTTGGGTGGTAGGCTAAATATTAAGCATTAACTGCCTGGTTGAAGGAGCTGGAGCATCTAATTCATCCTCTGTGATGGCTGATAACAGAAATCCAGCTCCTTGGACAGCTGAGATACAAAAGACGTTGGCCAGGGCAATTAGGTAAGAAGGAAACAAAGAAATCCAGATTGGAGATGAAGATGTTAAACTATATTTTCAGATGACCTAATCCTGGTGATAGAAAATCCTAAGGAATCCGCTAAAGAACCATTAGGATTAGTAAATGAGTACATCAAGGTTATGCAAAAATCAACTGTATCTTTATGTAGGAGCAATGAGTAAACCAAAAATAAAATGAAGAAATTAATTTCATTTATAGCATTAAAGTAATAAAATACTTAGGAGTAAATTTAACCTGCCGAAAAGGATAGAACCAGTACACTCTGAAAACTACAAACACTGTTGAAACAAATAAGATGTAAAAAGATACCCTTTGTTCGTGGGTCAAAAGCCTTACTGTTGTTAAGATGGTCATACTACCCAAATGGATCTATAGATTCAACACAATCTCTATCAAGATCCCAGCTGACTTGTTTTCAGAAATTGACAAGCTAACCAGAAAATTCATATTTAAATATAAATTGTCGGTATCCAGAACAACTAAAATCATCCTGAAAAAAAGAACAAAGTTGAAGGAATCATACTCCCAATTTCAACACTTCTTACAAAGCTACAGTAATCTATGCAGTGTGGCGCTGGTATAAGGACAGATGTATGGATCAATAAAACAGATTTAAGAAATAAATAATAGCTCTCACATTTATAGTCAATTGACTTTCAACCAAGATACAAGACCATTCAATGGGGAAAGAAGAATTTTTTCAACATACGGTGTGGAGACAGTGGATAGACATATGCAAAAATAAATTTAAAACAAGAATTCGGACCCTCTCAAACACCATATACAAACCAGAATGGATCAAGACCTATGCAATAGTTAAAACTAAAACTTTTAGAGGAAAACATAGGTGTAAATTTTTGTGACCTTGAGGTAGGCAGTGGATTCTTGGATATGATACTAAAAGCATAAGCAATTAAAGAAAAGATTAACTGGATATAATTAAATTTTGAGAGTTTTGTATTCCAGAGGATATCATCAAGAAGGTGAAAACAAACCCACAGAATGAGAAAGTTTTTGCAAACAGTATATACAATAAGGGACTCGTATCTATAATATACAAAGAACTATTGCAACTCAACAACAAAATGACAACTCATTTGAAAAATGGACAAAACATCTGAATAAACATTTCTCCAAAGAAGATATAAAAATATCCAACAAGCAGATGATGCTCTACATAATTAGCAATCAGGAAATGCAAATCAAAGTTATCGTTAGATACCAATTAGCACCCACTAAGATGGCTGCAATTTAAGGGAAAAAAAAAAGCAGAAAATAACAAATGTTGTCAAGAATGTAGAAAAAATTGGAACCCTCATATACTACTGGTCATCGGAACATAAAATGGTACAACTGCTTTGGGAAACAGTCTGTCAGGTCCTCAAATAGTTAAACAGAGTTATCACATGATCCAACAACTCTACTCCCATATATATCCTCAGGAGAAATGAGAACGTACGTCCAGGGACTTCCCTGGTGGTCCAGTGGATAAGACTGTGTGCTCCCAATGCAGGGGGTGCAGGTTCAATCCCTGGTCCGGAAACTAGATTCCACATTCCACAACTAAAGAGCCTGCATGCCACAACTAAGACCCTGTGCAGCCAAATAAATACATAAAAATAAATATTTTAAAAAAAATAAGTAAAATAGCCAAATACAGGAGGCTCAATGCTCCTAAGACCTTAGAAAGAGCAGCTTGAGGGGTAAGAAGAATATCAGGTAGACACAGTGTTTGAGGAAAAAAAAAGGTATGTCCACATAAACATGTATACACTAATATTCAAAGCTACATTGTTCATAACAGTTAAAAGTGAAAACAACCCAAACGTCCATTGCTGGATGTATTAGGAAAGGTTCTGAAGAGAACAGAAACAATGGAATATATAAAGGTGTATATATGTAAGATGAAATTTATTATAGGAATTGGCTCAGTTATGGAGGCCAAAAGTCCGAGAGCCTGCCATCTGCAGGCTGGAGAACCATGAAAGCTGGTAGTTAATTCAGCCTGGGGCCAGGAAGCCCTGAGAACATGGGGGCCACCAGCATAAGTCCCAGAGTCTGAAGGCTTGAGAACCCAAAGTCTGAGGTTCAAGGGCAGGAGAGGATGTCATCTTAACCCAGAAGAAAGAAAAAAAAAAAAAAATGTGTCCTTCCTTTGACTCCTTGTTCTGTTTGACCCTTCGATGGATTCAATGATGCCTGCCCACACTCGTGTGGACCAGCCTTCTTTACTCAATGGAAGACAGGCCTTATTTGATTTTTTCTTTTTCTCCTCTATGCCTCGAAAATCCTTCTGGTTTGTAGAGAGAGTGGTCTCACTTTTGGCTTGTAAAAGCCAAAGTTGATGTTTTCTGTTGTGTTTTGTTTTCAGGGCTCAGACTAGCAAGCAACAAAGGCTTGCTGGACCTCACTTCCTGTCTGGTTCCCCAGCTCCCTGGAGACTTGAATCTCAAATAAATGTTTCTGTCAGGAGACTGAGCTCCCAGCCGTGTAAATTGGTCACAGATGTAATTGCATTTGCCCTCTGCCCTGGAGGAACACAGGCCTGTGGTTGGGGGGCTTAGACGTCTCAGAATGAAAGACATTACTCCTAACTCTGGGTAATAGCCGTGAAGCCCAAAATCAGCTGCCCCAGAGACAGGCTGCAGTGTGGCCAGATGTCCAGGGCTGTTGCTAGCCAGACTCCAGGCCTACACAGCCAGTTACCCAGTTGGGACCATTCCATTGGCCAGTTGGGCACAGTAAAAAACACCAAAACAAAAAACGGCTTTTCCATTGGTTCCTCTTTCTTCCAAACGTGACTCCGGCCACCCTTCATCCCCTCCCTACCTAAGGCCCACAGGACCTCTGCCAAAAGCTCCAATCCCCATTTTCTTGAACAGTAGGCAACTGCAGCCCCAGTACATCCACACTGCCCATGGGGTAACTGCTAGAATCCAATGAAAATAAATAGAGAAATATGCAGCTGACCTCCATCTAGTACCTCGAGATCCTAACACAAGGTTGACTTAACCGACAGCATTTCAGTGGGGCCTGGCAGAGAAACTGAAACCTAGAGCCCTCAGCAGGAGGCAACGAGGCTGCGTTAGACCAACTCTTTGGGCATTTGAAGCCCTGGATTTAGGAAGAAGGCTATCGAGGATGGAGAGTCAGAGCCAGTCTGTACTTTGCTGGGACAGAAGGTGAAAAACACTGCCTGACAGTCCCTGAAAATACTCTTACATCACGGCAATCCCTCCAGCTAGCTAGCAGTCTAAAGATCACCGGCCAGGCAGCTAGGTCTTTTGTTCAGGAGTTGCTGGGTAGCAGATCTCCAGGAGATTGAAGATGGGTTGAATGAACTTCTGAACAACGTTTATGGAGCTTTCCTATTTCTGGGGTTTTTGCCTTCATTAAAGAACCAGACGGCAAAGATGTGCTTCAAGTGCTGGGACAGAACTGGACTCCATTGTGGCACCTGCTGTGATGGGTTCTGGCTGGGAGGGCAGGCTCCAGGGTCATGCTGCCTGGCTTTGAATTCATGTTCTGCCATCTATTAACCTTGTGACTTGGAGAGTCAATCTCCTCAATTTCTTCATTTGTAAAATGGGAATAATAAAAGGCCATACTTAACAGAGTTGCTAGGAGACTACATAAAATAACTCATGTAACATGCTTTGGACAGAACCTAGCATATGAGACAGAGAAAGAGTGAGAGAGAGGAGAAGGGGGAGGGAAAGAGAACATTATATGATTCTTCGCATATAATTCTGTTTTCAAAAAACAAGCAATTTGCTATAACAGAAGTGTACCAATTCTCATTCAACTATTTTTATGAGCTAGTTATTCAGTGTTTACACTTAGTTATAAAAGAATAGGAATAGAATTAATGTTTAACTGTGTCTGAGAGCTCTAAAAGTAATATTCATTCGTTGATATATGACTAAGTGGAGGAAACACACATGTCATTAATAGATGAATTTCTAGTAAAATTTTACTTTTTACATGTAGTTATCCTTTTCAAAACATACTAAATTTGTAGATTGTTTTGATCAGTTGTGTAAGAATAATAAATTAATAATAACTCAATCAAGATTACAGTTTAACACTTTAACCATTAGCCACAGAAATTTTAAAAAAACAAATTTCAATTGTTTTGTTGAAGAAAAATATAATAGGGTGATCAGTAAATGACTCTGAAATATAAAATGTACTATTACAATAGGATGTAATTATTTGGGGAAGTGGAATTGAGATACAATTTCAAGGAGAAAAAGGAGCAATTTACAATTTATATTCATTAAAAAAGAACTTGTATTTTTTAAATGGCAAGTGAGCGATGTTCTTACTTCTATTTTAAAATTTCAGTGTTCCCAATACATCAAACCAGACATTTAATCTTTGGCAACAACTTAAAACTTATGATAAAACCTCTTAAATGACAGTCTAAAAAATGCAAGAAATTGGATAGCATTACTATTACTATCAAAATTACTATAGTCTGTGTGAATGTTTGAAGAAGACCTATTCTATGTGTGCGTGTGCATGTAATTATTTCATTGAGACAGTTTTTTACCTTCCTTGTGTTCACAGTCACTTCAGTCATGTCTGACTCTTTGTGATGCTATGGACTGTAACCTACCAGGCTCCTATGTCCGTGGGATTCTCCAGGCAAGAATACTGGAGTGGGTTGCCACTTCCTCCTCTAGGGGATCTTCCTGACCCAGGGATTGAACCTATGTCTATTGCTTCTCCTGCATTGCAGGCAATTATTTACCACTGTCCATGGAAATAACAGTTCAGTTCAGTCGCTCAGCCATGTCTGACTCTGTGACCCCATGGACTGCAGCAAGCCAGGACTCCCTGTCCATCACCAACTCCCAGAGCTTGCTCAAACTCATGTCCATCAAGTCAGTGATGCCATCCAACCATTCCATCCTCTGTCGTCCCCTTTTTCTCCTGCCTTCAATCTTTCCCAACATCAGGGTCTTTTCTAATGAGTCAGCTCTTCGCATCAGGTGGCCAAATACTGGAGTTTTGGCTTTGACATCAGTCCTTCCAATGAACACCCAGGACTGACCTCCTTTAGGATGGACTGGTTGGATCTCCTTGCAGTCCAAGGGACTCTCAAGAGTCTTCTCCAACACCACAGTTCAAAAGCATCAATTCTTCAGTGCTCAGCTTTCTTCATAGTCCAACTCTCACATCCATACATGACCACTGGAAAAACCATAGCCTTGACTAGACGGACCTTTGTTGGCAAAGTAATGTCTCTGCTTTTTAATATGCTGTCTAGGTTGGTCATAACTTTCCTTCCAAGGAGTAAGTGTCTTTTAATTTCATGGCTGCATTCACCATCTGCAGTGATTTTGGAGCCCCCAAAAATAAAGTCAGCCACTGTTTCCACGGTTTCCCCATCTATTTGCCATGAAGTGATGGGACCAGATGCCATGATCATAGTTTTCTGAATGTTGAGCTTTCAGCCAACTTTTTCACTCTCCTCTTTCACTTTCATCAAGAGACTCTTTAGTTCTTCTTCACTTTCTGCCATAAGGATGGTGTCATCTGCATATCTGAGATTATTGATATTTCTCCCAGCAATCTTGATTTCAGCTTGTATTTCATCCAGCCCGACATTTGACATGATGTACTCTGCATAGAAGTCAAGTATTACTTTCTAGATCTTTTTTTTCCTGTGTCAGGGCTCCCCAGTCTTTTCCTGGTGTTATGGATGAATTGTATCCTCAACAAATGTGTATGTTGAAGCCCTACACCCCAGTGTAATAGTATTTGGAGACAGGGCTTTTAGGGAGGCAGTTAAGCTTAAATGAGGTCACAAGGATGGAATCCTAACCTGATTGGATTGATGTCCTTGAGGAAGAGGAAGAGATACCAGAGATCTTTCTGCTTTCTCTGTCTCTCCCCACACACATTCAGAGGAAAGGCCATGTGAGAATACGGCCATAAGGCAGCCACCTGCAAGACCGGAAGGGAGACCTCACCAGAACCCAACTCTGACAGCACCGTGATCTGGGACATTCAGCCTCCAGAACTGGGAGAAAAATATGTATCTATTGTTTAAGCCTCTCAGTCTGTGGTATTTGGTCTTAGTAACCCTAGCAGACCAATAGACATGGTGATGATCCTTTAAATGATCACTTGGAAAGATATGTTGATAATGCAAGCTGGCAACAGTTATAGGTGAGGCAGGGTTATGAGGTAGGCGGCAAGACCAAGATGACCCTGGCAGCTGGTGATCGGACTGCCAGCAGCTATGCAATGACTTCTGTATGGTGAGATTTCCTTAAAGACGCAATAGAAGAGAGCGCTCACTGTGGGCAGGATCACTGGGGAATATTTCATAGAGGATGGAGGTGAGCAATGAAAGGTGGGAGAGTTCTAGGGGTGGCATTAAGGATGGAAGGATAGTGTGACCCATGGCTCCAAGGAGGCGAGGCCATGGCTGTGCCAACTGTGAGTAGACGTAAATCCTATCAGCTGAGTGGTGGGCTCTGTCTCTACTCTGAGATTCACCAACACATTTACACAGAAGGACCCCCAGTTGCTTTGTGCATGAATATGCTTTGCTCTGCAATTGGATTTAAATTCTTATGAGGCTAAAGACCCCTTGACTGACTTCTTCCACCTGCTGGACCTTCTGCTCTCTGCATGTCCGTCTTAGTATGGAGGGATCACACACTCCCACAACTTTCCTTTTCACCTCTGCACACTCTCCTTTATTTCTCTATCCTTTAGGACATCATCATATGACTGCCCACTCTCCCAAACTCCACCTGCATGCCCTTCATTCATCAACCCCTTGAGTACCTTCATGGACCTCACATCACCTGTGAGTATGCTAAAAACCATTGAATTGTGCACTTCAAAATGGTGCATTTTATGGCATATTAAAGTTAGACTATGGGCTTCCCAGGTGGATCAGTGGTAAAGAATCCACTTGCCAATGCAGGAGCCACAGAGGCTAAGACTCCTTGCTCCCAATGCAGGGAGCCGGGGTTTGATCCCTAGTCAAGGAACTAGATCCCACATGCCACAACTAAAGATTCTGCATGCTGTAACTAAGACCTAACACAGTCAAATAAGTAATTAAAAAAAAAAATCTTTCCTATACTAAGACCTAACACAGCCAAATAAATAAGTAATAAAAGAAGTCTTTCCTATAAAAATGCAACTAAGAAACAGGTTGAAGTACAGAATAATTATTATTCTGTTTAGACTAAATGTTGGTGTTAGATAATCAATATAAAGTTTTATGATATTTGTTTTATTTTTTTGATATTTGTTTTAATTTTTAAAACCCAGTGGTAAATAATTAAACAAAAATAGTAGAAGCATGGGAGAAATAAAGGGAATGGAAGGCATTTCTGTAGGAATGAGAGAGCTGGGTGGGAGACCAATCTGGAAGGAGAATAAATGCTGGCTGAATGGTTTCACATTTTTGTATTAGGGTAAACAGCAAATTAACAGCAATCGCTTGCATTAACATTTGAACAAGTTCTAACACTGCCATGCATGCCAATGGAGCCAATTTCAAAGACTAAACCATCTTTTATGGGACATGAGCTTGCAAATGGAATGAAGAAGAATTCTGAAAACATATGCCGGTGTCAGATTTTATAGGCAGTGTTTGAATTTGCATTTTAATGTCATAAGAAACATCTTTAGTGAATAAAACCCATGCTTCTGGCCAAAGGGTATCTTTCTACCAGGGGTTTTCAGTTCTTTGACAGCCTTCATTTGGGAGTTCCTGGACTTTCTACATTCTGAAGCCTGTTCCTCCCCAAACGATTACCATCTCATAAAAAGTACAATGGGTTGACCTTTCCATTGAAAGGAACAGCGATACCATCTCAGGAACTTTCTTTTGTTTCTCCCCATCCAAGCAGAAATCTTGTGGGGGCGAGTAGATACAGTATAAAGTTGGAACTAGAAAACATGTTTATGGCATAATGATTATTTCTCCCAGGAAACACAAATAAAGGGCAAATGAAGATTTAATATATCATGGAATAATATACTGAGCTTAAAAGACCTTGAGAGAACATTTAAAATATAAGAAAATTGAACTCTGATGACTGCCAGTTGTATGCCTATGTCAGATAGAGCTTACCCTTTAGTCTGTGCTGTTTTGTAAATCATATTATTCCAGTGCTTTCCTACTAAGGCAGACAGCCAAAGCATAGGCACCATCTCTTCTGAGTTTTTTCCCCCTAATTCCTGCATTTAGAATTCTGCCCACCACTGGAGGGTAACACTTATCAATTTCCTCTTAATAAACTAGAATCCCTTGCAACTATCCCCATCATCAACCAATATTTGTTAAGAATCACAGAGTGTTATCTTGTACAGGGAGAGCATTTCACTAGAGCTGCTACAAAACATTACTAATGTGTAAACACAACAGGTACAGATGTTTGCAATTCGGGGAGTCTGAAAAACTGTAGAGTCAAAAACAAGTGTCAAAGTGCCCTCTAGTGGTAAATACGGCACGCTGACACAGTGCCCTTTTTCCAGAGCAAAGGAAACAGGTTGTAAATGATACAGGGCGATTGGATGCCTGGCTTCTTGAATCCTATTTTCTTCCAGAAACCCTGAGGTTCAGACAGGATGTGACACACACAGATTTAAGTTAACTGGAAGAGACTTCCAGTACCCACGATCAGGAAGAAATAATGAATACTCAAAGACGGCAGAAAATATTCATTGTACCCTAAGGATAAGCCTTCTCAGTGTCTCTTGCAGTCTGTTCAGAAAAATTGAGTCCTGGTTAGCAGTTTTTCATTCAGGAGCCACACTCTTTGATTGGTTAATGATGCATTGCTTCATTACACGTTGACTTAGAGGGAGCACCTCCTCTAGGCCATTTCTTCAGTTTGGTGACAAATAACCAAGAAATATTCCTTTCTGAATTCTTTGAGAAGAATGCTTAATTTCAGTTATTCAAGTTCTTCTGGTACAGGTAACAAGATTGTACCATTTTCATTAAACCTTAAATCCAATACAAATGATCTAGGGTTGATTAGAAACACTAATCTGGGGTTTAATATAGTAATTGAGTTCTTATCAAGGGGCAACATAGTCTTCTGGAAACAATACTGGCCTGAAGACATAGAGATGTGGACCATGGCATTGACTCTATCACTAATGAGGTGACTTTGAGCAAATCCTTTAACATCTCAGGGCCTCAGTTTTCCCATAAATAAATACAATAACTAGACTAATAATTGGTTACCTTTTTCAGCTCTAAAATAGTAAAATTTCTAAAAATCATTTGGCAGGTGATATTTTGAAGCATTAGAACTTCCCCAGTGGTTCAGATGGTAAAGAATCTTCCTGCAGTGCAGGAGACACTGGTTCAATCCCTGTGTTGGGATGATCCCCTGGAGGAGGGCATAATAACCCACTCCAGTATTCTTGCCTGGAGAATTCCATGGACAGAGGAGCCTGGCAGGCTACAGTCCATAAAGTCGCAAAGACAGACACGACTGAAGCGACTGAAACGACTGAGCAAGTACACATGCATTTTGAAGTACTGTGTTTGTCTTGTGTGTGTATTTTTCCTTCATTGATTTCAGGAATCCTCTCCTAGCCTGCTCCTCAGCAGAAACCAAGATTCAAAGCAGCAGCTGAACGAAGAGGGAGACAAAGAGTAGGATGCTAGCCTAGAGAGACAGCTTTCCTCTTCCTGAACCTAGAAAACACAAGGGCTGGGGAAAGGGGAAGGAAGAGAGACAGTGATGAGTTACTCAAGTGAGAACAAAAGGCCAGGATGGGTGGAGCCAGGAGATAGGAAAGGAGAGCTGGAACTTTTCAGCATTAGGGTCAGGACCCAGCAGGAAGGGACAGCAGGAAGGATCAGCCTCCTGTGTGTGAACCCACAGACTCACCACCCCATCCTGGACTCAGGTGTCATTCCTGAGCAGAGGTGGGGCGTGGACGCTACATGTGGGGTCACGGCATAAAGGGAGCACTTCCTTCAGCCCTCCCCCAACTGCAGAAATGCTGAAGAGGGCAAGTTGGGCAGATGTCCACGAGAGGGACCCCCATCCACTGCCACTGACCCACGACAAAGCCCTTGACAGAGCCCACAGGTTTGCGCAGGTGTCCTTGGCAATGCCAGTAATGGACATGGAGATGTGTGTACATCAGTTTTTACCAGTCTGTCCTGTTTTAGAGGAAATTTCTATTTCCTTTTTAAAATGGGAAGCAGGTTTGGCTATGGAGTTGATTTCCCCTCTCAATTGAATGAATTGTCCCGCAAGAAACTAAGGCTTTGGTGATCTCTGATAACACTTTCACATGTGAAATAGAAGTATTCTAGGTCTTCTCAAAGCTTAGGTTGTTATATGTTGGGCCTTAAAATAGGCTTACTCGTACCAGAATTTTACTATATGAGATATTACTTAAGATGGGTCACTCACCACCTGAAATGTGGAATTCTTTCTGTCATATGGCAGAGTTGTGTGTGGTCGGGTTTATGTATTATAAGTTTCTATATGAAGTTGTTGGTCAGAGATGGAGCACATGCCGCAAATTAATTTAAAGATTAATATAAATGTACTAAAGAACGGGTTTCCCAGGTGGCTCAGTGGTAAAAAAAAAAAAACAAAAAAAACAAAAAAAACCACCTGCCAATAAGGGAAACATGGGTTCGATCCCTGGGTTGGGACGATCCTCTGGAGAAGGAAATGGCAACCCACTCCAGTACTCTTGCCTGGGAAATCCCATGGACAGAGGAACCTGGTGGGCTACAATCCATGGGGTCGTAAGGAGTTGGACACAACTTAGCAACTGAACAACACCAACAACATAACAACTGAAAAAATACATTCCATCAATACACTAGGTACCACAAACAAAAATTACAGGTGGCCTTGAATTTGACTGGAAACAGAGAAAACAATGCACCAACAAAAAAGATAAAAAAGGAAGAGTCTGATTCATTCCTAAAGATAAAGCAAATAGGCATATTTGTATGTGTTTGCGTTTTTCAAGGAAGATTTCTTAGGATGCAGGATTTTCATTTGATGCCATTTTTATTTTTAAAAAGAGGTTGAAAGAAGGCAGAGAGATCAATAAAACCCTCTTGGCTGGAAAAGAGGAGCTGTTTCCAGGGCAACAAGGGAGGGTGAAATGTTATGGATTTGAAGGAGACAGCATTTGACTAATGCAAAGAGAGAGGTGAGAGGAAACAGACCAGATACGGGGCCAAATGGAGAATAAGAGACCCGCGACTCAAGTCTCTGCCGCTTCTCTGTTTGATGCCCCAAACTGCCCTCCCCCAGCTCCCGGCGCCCGGCTCCCCTCCCAGCTCACAGGCCTGTCAGGCTTTCCCTCCTGGGAAAGAAACTTCACCGCAGAAAGGGACCAGACCCACTGAAACTCTCGACTTCTTACAGAGGCTGTGGGGTTGCAACGTGAAGTCACATCTCCGGCTAGAGTTTCTTCAAGGATGGCAAACACTTCTCAGGAGCCGGGTCTCAACAGATACTAAGATAACAGGAGTCTCAACATCCAAGACTGGGGAAGAGTGAAATGTATGTGAAAGTCTATGGTCATTTTTTTTATTCCAATTTATTTTTAAAAATGTTATTGAAATATAGTTGATTGACAATGTTGTGTTAGTTTCAGGCGCACAGCCAAGTGATTCCTATATATATATAGTATGTATATATATGTATGTATGTATATATAGAGGATTCTTTTTTTATATTCTCTTCCATTATAGGTTATTATAAGATATTGAGTACAATCCCTGTGCTATACATACACAGTAGGTCTTTGATGGTTATCTATTATATATATATAGTAGTATGTATATTTTAATTCCAAATCCCTACTTTATCCCTCCCCTCCTCCCCTTTGGTAAACCTAAGTTTGTTTTCTATGTTTTTGAGTCTATTTCTGTTTTGTAAAGAAGTCCATTTGTGTCATTTTTTTTTTAGAATTCACATTTGTCTTTGGCTTACTTAGTGTGATGATCTCTTGGTCCATCCATTTTGCTGCCAATGGCATTATTTCATTATTTTTAATGGCTGAGTAGTATTCCATTGTACATATATATACTACATCTTCTTTATCCTTTCATCTGTTGATGGACACTTAGGTTGCAACATACGTTTAGTCTTTAACATGTACACACAAGTCCACATTACTCATTAATTAGTCTGAGTTCATTTCTACATAAAACAGTATTAAAAATAACATATTATTACAGCTACTATTTATTAAATTATATGTTCTAAGCACAGTGATGAAGAATATATATACATTATCTTACTTAATTCTCTCATTGAACTGGGTATCAGTATTATCTGAGTGTTTGCATGGGCAAACAGGCTCAGAACAGATGAAAAACTTGCCCAGGAACAGTCGACAAGTGGCGATGCTGGGTTTCAAACCTAGGTGTGTCCTGTCAGCAGAATGACCTTGAAAGCTGGGATTCATCAGTCAGATAAAGCTGTGAGAGAAATCCAAAAGTCAGCTCGCTACCATTAGTAATATCTGTGAGAGGGGCATGACCCTAAGAGGCAGGAAGTTTATAAAAACATTTCAGGATTCCATCAAGTTAAAAGATTTTAAAAGTTGGCCAGAATAGAGATCATATGTTAGACAACAAAACGTATTGAAAAGGTCTCAATTAGCCAAAGCTGACATGATTTAAGCTTCAAAAAGAGAATAATGACTGTGCCCTCTGATATACATTAAATTTGGAAAGCCATGGGGTCCAGAGTGAGATGCAAAAAGTGAGAATTAACAGGATTTTAAAAATTTGTATAAGCAGGTGAATAGATGCATTTTTATTGAGCCTTGTTGCTGTTATTGGCTCATTTATTAAATTAATGAAGAATACAGAATGTGGAAAATTGAACATTAAAAAACATCATCTGGCTGACAGAGAATATCAGTTAGTTAGTTTCATAAGTAATAACTTCCAGTGAATGAAAAACACCTAAAAATACAAAATTTAATTGATGATGTTTCAATGTCTGAAAGGGTTATATCATCTCGTTTTTAAATATGAAAGAATAGAAGGTTCTGTGAGGCCCGGAGATCTTTAAACCTGGTAGGGTCCCATCATGTTCAAGGTCTCCAGGGTTACAGGAAAAAAAAAAAAAGAAAGAAAGTTCACTTATCTAAAAGTTTACCAGTGAGGTGGAACTGGGGCCTCCTGCCTACTCCTCAAAAAATTAGGTCAGGTGCATAATTTAAACCCAAGGAAGGGGGTGAGTGACCACTGCTCTCTTGTTATGGCATCATATAGGAATAGCAAGAACCATGCCCATTTCGTCAGGGTCCCAGAGGAGAATCTGGGACCTTCAGCTATATGTCTCGCAGTATAGAACTTGGGTTAACTGGTAGCGAAACCATCTTCCTTGAACAAATGTGTTTTTCAACCTGGGGAGATTCAGAGTTAAATATAGAAATGCTTAAGAGAACTGGATGGAGAAGGCAATGGCACCCCACTCCAGTACTCTTGTCTGGAAAATCCAATGGACGGAGGAGCGTGGTAGGCTACAGTCCATGGGTCTCGAAGAGTCGGACACGACTGGGCGACTTCACTTTCACTTTTCACTTTCATGCACTGGAGAAGGAAATGGCAGCCCACTCCAGTGTTCTTGCCTGGAGAATCCCAGGGACGGGAGCCTAGTGGGCTGCCATCTATGGGGTCGCACAGAGTTGGACACGACTGACGTGACTTAGCAGCAGCAGCAAGAGAACTGGAACACTAGTGTCAACACCCTTATGTTAAGAAGGTGTCTGCATATTTGGTATTTTGCCTTTTGACTATAATTTGAAATGTGTGTTTGTGCAACTGATTTCAATAGAAATCAGTTTTAACGTGAAATCTTCCAAAGTCATTTTCAGTATTGAAACATCTAAGATAACGTCATTGTTGTTGTTCATCTGATAAGTTGTGTCCGACTCTTCTGCCACCCCAGGGACTGTGGCCCAGACTTCCCTGGTGGCTCAGATAGTAAAGAATCACCTGCAATGCAGGGTACAAGGGTTCGATCCTTGGGAAGATCCCCTGGAGAAGGGAACGGCCACCCACTCCAGTATTCTTGCCTGGAGAATTCCATGGACAGGAGAACCTGGCAGACTGCAGTCCGTGGGGTTGGGAAGAGTTGGACACGACTGAGTGACTAACACACGCACCTTTGGCACACGCGGACTATAGCCCACCGGGCTCCTTCTGTCCATGGGATTTCCTGGGTAAGAGAACTTTGTTTACTTTAGTTAAAGGATTTTTGTTAATAACAGTTCCTTAGAATTCAGGAAAGTTGTGTATGGAAATCAGGTCACTGGTGACTTAAGAGGGAAAAGCTGGGGTTGATGCAGCTGCTAAAGGCACTTCCCCCACAGAGCATCAGCCCTCCACCTCAGCACCTTCGTCATTTCCTGGTCCAGTGCCTGCCTCCAGGTCCTAGAAGGGTGCCTGTGCTTCAGCGGGCTGCTTCCTCCATGTG
This sequence comes from Cervus elaphus, assembly GCF_910594005.1. Taxonomy (NCBI): domain Eukaryota; kingdom Metazoa; phylum Chordata; class Mammalia; order Artiodactyla; family Cervidae; genus Cervus; species Cervus elaphus. Next base: position 41,275,481 of record NC_057821.1, on the reverse strand, counting down.
GTCATAAATTCTGACTATGACCAGATGGGTTTTCCACAGCCCCATGTCCCCCTCCCTGTCTGAGACAATGCATAACACTCAGCAGCATGTTTGGGCACAGAGAGGACAAGGGAACAGATTAAAAACACTTGTTTGTGTCTGATTTTTCCAGTTATTAACTCATCATTTGCTTTGGCCTGTTTGTGCCCAGTGTCATCCAAGGAACCCAGTCCCACACTGGCAAAGCACCCAACTGTGACATTATCATACCTGCCCACCCAACCTGACTCTTTTAAACTTCCTTGGTCAATGTGATATTCCCATGTCTTAGGTATAATACTGGAGAAAGCAATGGCACCCCACTCCAGTACTCTTGCCTGGAAAATCCCATGGACGGAGGAGCCTGGTAGGCTGCGGTCCATGGGGTTGCTAAGAGTCGGACACGACTGAGCAACTTCACTTTTACTTTTCACTTTCATGCATTGGAGAAGGAAATGGCAACCCACTCCAGTGCTCTTGCCTGGAGAATCCCTGGGACCTGGGAGCCTGATGGGCTGCCGTCTATGGGGTCGCACAGAGTCGGACACGACTGAAGTGACTTAGCAGCAGCAGCAGTTGTAATACAACACTTCAGTCTGTATGGCCTGAGGCTCTCCCCTGCAGGAAGGCAATGCTATTATTACCGCAAAAAATTGCTCCAGAAATAGTCTCACTAGGCAATTTCCTTGCTAGGGAATTTCTCTTAACGTAAGCTCAGCCCACGGTTCTCATTCTAAATAGACAGGTTTTCCAACATGCATGCAAATGTCAACCATGTAACCTGTACCACCCTCAGAGCCCTGGCAAGGAAGAAAGGAAAAAACTGAAACCTGAAAACAAAGGTTAAGTAAATTTGTTTTAAATCACCCTTCCAATGATCCTGTTGAACAGGGAGCCACAATTCAACTGCCCAAATGACTCAAAATGCACGCAGATAACACGAGAGAAGCCGTAGTCCTCCAGTTCCTCTAGCACTTGGAGGACACCCTGCGGTCATGACCATAGGTCATTTGTCCTCCAGGGATTTTAAAGAGTGGTGTGGGTGTCCCGACACAGTTACTCCTGCCAGGAACTAATGTGAGTTAGGATTCTTTTTTGTCTTTTTCTTCATGGCGGCGGAGTTAGGATTCTTATCATCTTCACTTCAAAATGTGCTCCCGGGGCCAGGGTGAGGCCAGCAAGCCACCTCCAGTGCAGACGTGAAGGGGGCTCCTGGGCTCAGGGTCCGTGTGCTGACCCCACCCTCCCTCCCCCCTCCTCTCTATGTGTGTTGTCTTCAAAACTCTCTGTATTCATTTGCTAGGGTTGCTGTGGCAAAGTGCCACAAACAGGGTGGCTAAACACAGCAGGAATGTATTCTCTCACAGTGCTGGAGGCTGGTGCTAAGTTGCTTCAGTCACATCCAACTCCTTGCAACTCTCTGGACTATAGTCTTCCAGGCTCCTCTGTCCATGGGATTCTCCAGGCAAGAATACTGGAGTGAGTTGCCTTGGCCTCCTCCAGTGTCTCAAGCCTCACTCCTCTGAGTGAGTTTCTGAGAACAGTCATCAGCGCTCAGCATTCTTGGGCTTGGAGATGTATCACTCGAGTCTCTGCAGCCATCCTCACCCTGCATTTTCCCTGTCTCTTTCTCTTTTTCTTTTTTTTTTTTCTCTCTCTTTTTCTAAGTTCACCAACTCCACTGCATTAGGGCCTAATGACCTCAGCTTAACCTGATTATATCAGCAATGATCCTATATCCAAGGGAAAAAAGGTCACAGTCATAAATTCTGGGAGTTGGGACTTCAACATATCTTTTGGGAGAATCTTAGTTTCCGACCCAGGGATCAAGCCTCTCAATTGGAAGTGCAGAGTCTTAACCACTGGACCACTAGGGAAGTCCTTTGTTTGCTGACTTTTTGATGACAGCCATTCTGACTGGTATGAGGTGGTATCTCATTGTGGTTTTGATTTACATGTCTCTAATAATTAGCAATGTTGAACATTTTTTCCTGTGTCTGTTGGCCATCTATATGTCTTCTTTGGAGAAAGGTCCAGACCGATGGTTTTAATAAAAAGTACATCTTAATGATATTTTACTTTTGATGCTTATTACTTATATACATAATTTGTTTAGGTAGTTTTGATCAGTGGCATCAAATAAAGGTTATAACTCAACCCATAAGAAAACATAGGTGATTAGATCATTACAATCACAGGAAATAATAAAATATAAATTTTGCTGGCAGATATAGATTTTTCTGATGGAGAAGCATAATGGAGTGATTGAGAGAAGCCTTTTATCCCAATTCATTTCATGAAGCTTGAAATGGGTTATACTTGGATAAATTCCTGTGGGGAACATGGAATGGAAATAGGAAGTCAAGGACAAAAAGGAACAATATGAATTTTCAACTCTAAAAGCAGAATTTTTTTCATGTATTTTGCAAATGAATAACGATAAACCCTAAGTAGTCCCAGTGTTGTTTTCATTTGATATGTTTTAAAATAATATAATGTTTATACTTGAAATAAACTAGGAGTTACATCTTTTTCAACTAAACTTACAATGAAAAGTTTTAGATTTCAATTAAAAATATGCAAGAGAGGGACTTCCTGGTAGTCCGGTCGCTAAGACTCTGTGTTCCCAATACAGAAGGGGGCCCAGGTTCAATCTCTGATCAGGGGATTACATACCACATGCCACAGCTAAAGATTCCACGCTCTGCAATGAAGATTGAAGATCCCACGAGCTGCAAATAAGACCTGGCTCAGCCAAATAGATAAATATTTAAAACAGACGAAAGAGAATAGTTTTGGAGGGACACTTGGGGAAAAAAATTGAAGGCGACAATCTGTATCTGTCCAGGGCAGGGTGTCTAAACCTCAGCACTACTGAAATTTTAGGTCGGGTGATTCTTTGTGATGGGGCTGTCCTATACATTGCAGAGTATTAAGCAGCACCCTGGGCCTCTACCTACTAGATGCCACTAGCATCTCACCTTCCCAGCTGTGGCAACCACAGAGATTTCTAGACATTGCCAGATACCCCCTGGGAAAGCAAAACTGTTCCCACAGGAGGACCGCTTGATCTGTGGATAAATGCTCTTCTGTCTTTACATTTCCACTCTCTTCAAAAGCATTGAAAAGTGAAAGTGAAAGTCGCTCAGTCATGTCTGACTCTTTGCGACCCCATGGACTGTATAGTGAATTCTTCAGGCCAGAATACTGGAGTGGGTAGCCTTTCCCTTCTCCAGGGGATCTTCCCAACCCAGGGATTGAACCCAGGTCCCCCACATTGCAGGCAGATTCTTTACCAGCTGCTGTCCCCAAACACTGACAGCGATCCTAGAATCCCCTCAACCTTATTTCTATTCTTGTCCAGGCTTAAGAGAAGTGGCTAAGAAACGACAACTTATACCAGGATTAGTAACTTATTTATATTTCCTGCCTGCCCCTGCCACACACGTGTGTGTGTGACCCCTGGTACAAATTGAATCCAGTTTGGATGAAGAATGAAAAACTTGAGTTAGCGTTGCTCTGGGCTGTTCCATGCCAACTGCATTATGTCCAATATTACATTAGCTATATGAACACACACAACAATAGACAATAATCCAATATGTCCAGGAGAAGAGAGATTCTGATTTTTGGGAGATCTTACTGATTCTTGAAAATGGGATCTTTTTAGCTCTTGAGGAGTAATAGGTAGGGGAAAAGAGATTTTATGAATCAGTAGAAGCAAAATAAAGGCAGTTCAGCACAGGAAGAAAATGGGCTAAGGATCAACAGCCAAGTAGAAGAGTGGCCATCACCTTGTTTTGTACATTCTGCACGTAAACCAGCCTGAAGCTGAGAGCCGAGGTCTTCATTCATTAACACAGGAGGAGGGAACATCGTGGTCTCATTAAACATCGGCAGAAGCCAGATGCTGTGTGGATAGTTAGCTTTTTTTGGTCTGAGTGTGGGGTTGTTTTTCTTGCCACCCTATTTAACAACTGCAGCCCTGCAAGGACAAGAAAAACACAGGGAGGAAAGTCAACTCTCGGTTTTGAAAAGTCCAGAGAACCTAATTGTTTTGATACCCAAAGGGTTATGGGAAGAGCCAGAAGAATAGATTTGATTTGAGTTTGCCCCCTCTGGTACTGGAAGAGACAAAATTCTGCTGCTTAGGGTGCCCAGCATAGTTCAGTGCTTGGTTTCTTACTGCTCTCTGTTCTCCAAGAGGACCCCTTCCCTTTAAAAAGTGTAACAGGACTCCCATGGTGGTCCAGTGGTGAAAACTCAATGCTTCTAATGCGGGAGGTGCAGGTTCAGTTCCTGGTCAGGGAGCTGAGATCCCAAGTGCCACTTGGCATGACCAAAAAAAAAAAAAGTTAAAAATTATAATAAGTCAAAAGTATGATGGGGGGTGCTATGAGAAAAGCATGCTGAAATGCTCCCCCGTGCTTGCTCTCCCTCCATTTTTTTCCTACAAATTTTCATAACTTCAAGGGAATAAAGAAAATCCCTTGGACAGCAAGGAGATCAAACCAGTCAATCCTAAAGGAAATCAACCTGAATAGTCATCGGAAGGACTGATGCTGAGGTTGAAGCTCCAATATTTTGGCCACCTAATGCGAAGAACTGACTCATTGGAAAAGACCCTGATGCTGGGAAATATTGAGAAAAGAAGGAGAGGGGGCAACGGAGGATGAGATGGTTGGATGGCATCATTGACTCAATGGACATGAGCTTGAGCAAACTCTGGGAGGTAGTGAAGGACAGGGAAGCTTGGCATGATGCAGTCCATGGAGGTGCAAAAAGCTGGACACAACTGAGTGTCTGAACAATAACAAAAGGGAAAAAAAAAAGCAAATTAGTTATCAGTTTCTCAGCTGTAGGAGAAGCTTAATTCTTCCTAGTGATGTCCCAGGCCACTTAGTCCTGGAGACAAGAATGTAGCCATCTTGGTAGCCAGCTGATAGCAGATGTTAGAAATTAGGTGATTTTCTCCTTTCATCAAAGCTGGCAAGAACACTAAACAACATTTTTAAAAATGAGGAGAGCCTGGGTATTCGCCTAGGACACAGCATTGAAAAAAACTGAGCCAATACAATCATCCAGTCTCCATGGAACTCAGCTGGAAGTCCTCCTCACCAAGAGATTTAACAGCACCTTTCACTTGAAGAGATCCTAAAATATTTTACACGGTGTACCAAAGATGTGTCACATACTTGTGTTACATACTTAGAGCCTTTGTCATTCTGTTTGCTCTCCCTCCAAGGCACACTTCTGCCTAAAATAGCTCTCTGGTGCTCCTGGGTTCTGTTACAAACCCCAGAGACACATTCTAGAAGTAGAGATCAAATTAGATGGCCTTTTGTTTAAAGTTTCTTAGCAGCATTGGAGAATGATGCCCTGTGAATTCGATGAATCAGTAGATGTGGAATGAGATTGTCATTATCATCACAAACGCGTAGCTAATGAGGACAGAGGCCATGGGGGAGGGGGGAAGTTGGACACTTTTATTTAAGCCCATTTTATTTAAGACCATTACTATAACTTCTTATAGTAATGGTCAATGAGAAAGAGAAAAGCGTATCTCCTATGAGAAGATCCTAAGGTCTGCAACACTGAAATAAAAAAATATCAAACCAAACGTGATGCCGAAAGGTCACTGATTGACCATCGGCTTTTGTATCACACAAACCTCAGTGAAATCCTCAAGGTGATGAAGCAGAATAACCCTAATCAGCTGAGTAATAACAGTAAAAGCCAGGGTGTATTTTTTTTACAGCAATAATTAACAGGTATGAACTCATTCAAACAGTGCAAGTAAATGTCTGCAAAGGTCAGGCAAGCAAAATAAATACATAAATCAGGCTGGGGGTAATATGGTGGAAATTGGTGGGATCTGCTCTGAGTCAGAAAATGCATCCTGTGCTAACAGCATGCACTTTCAATTGAAAGAAATAAAATAAATAAAAGCAAAACAAAAAAACAAAAACACCGTGCTAGTTAAACCAGGCAGGTGAAGTTTAGGTGAGAGGGCAAGTTTGCAAGCCCTTAAATAGCACTGGCTCTTTCTTAGTCACTAGTTTCTACCCTGGTCCCTGGATGAAATCTTTGAGGATAGGTCGTGAATTTGTCATATTGATGCAAACAGCTCAGTGATTCAAGAAATATTTGTTGAGTTATATAACATAATCTTTTACCTAGAGAATTGCTTCCCTTGAATTATTGCTGTGGGTTTACCTATACAGGCAAAATGTCATAAGAAAAAAACCATGGGAAATTCTCACATTTCCATCACACAATGTTCTCTTAGCAGAGACCCATGAGAAAAATGCCTTTTAAATCTCAGTTCAGGAACAGGAAGAATCTGGGACTTGGTTTTCATATTTATGGACATTGAATACTGTAGCCACATTTTGATCCTAGAAATCTGAATGCCATATTTGGAGGCCTTTTTTTTAGCTTTAGGACCATGTAATGCATTTCTATGTGATGAATTTACACTGGCTTTTTTTATTCTCCTAATACAATTTTCCTCTCTCCTTAGTACCCTGATCTATATATCCTTTTGAGTAGAGGTTTTTGGGTTTTTTTTTTTTTTTTTTTTTTTTGGTGTGCCATTTCAAATCCATTGAGAATTGAGTATACATTAATTGAGTTCCAACCGGAATATGGTAAATCTACATAGAAAACCTACTGGAAAACCTCAGTAAATGGTTTTAGGTTTGGGACCATGTTTTTCCATAACCCCAAATGACATTGCTTTAGAAGAACTGAACTAAGGTAAAATATGGTGGGGTGGGGGGAATGAAGTATTTTTTTTTTTTTTTTTTGGAATGAAGTATTTTATATCAACAAACTACTTTAAAAAAAAAACATGATTTACTACATTTACATTTTGGTGACTTTTTACTGTGGTAAAATACACATAACACAAAATTTACCATTTTAACCATGTTAAAATGTACAATTTGGCAACGTTATGAACTTGTATAGTATCATGCAACCATCACTACTATCTCCAGGAAATTTTCATCACCCAAGCAGAAACTCTGTATGTACCTATCAAACCCTAATTCCCCTCCTCCCAGCCCCTCATAACCTCTATTCTTCTTTCTGTGTCTGTGAATTTGTGTACTCTAGATTCCTCCTATAAGTAGAATCTTACAATATTTTTCCTTTTGAGACGGGCTTATTTCTCTTGGCATAATATATTCAAGGTTCATTTATGTTAAAGAATGTATCAGAATTTCCCTCTTTTTTAAAGGTTGGATACTATTTCATTGTATGAATATACCACATTTTGTTTATTCACTCATCTATGGACAAGTTACGTATTTCCATCTTTTGGCTACTGTGAATAATGCTACTAGGAACACTGATGTTCAAGTGTCTCTTTGAGTCCCTACTTTCAGTGCTTGGGGTATATACCCAGAGCTGGAATTGCTGGATCATATGGTAATTCTGTGTTTAGCTTTTTGAGGAACTGCCCAATTGTTTTCCACTGCAACCTCACCATTTTACATTCCTATCAGCAAGAACTAAGTGTTCCAATTTCTCTACATCTTTGCCAACACTTTATATTTTTAAAATAATATCTATCAGTGGGAAGTAATGTCTCCAAGATATAGTTTTAATTAATGGATTCTCTCGTGAGAAATCTGTATGCAGGTCAGGAAGCAACATTTAGAACTGGACATGGAACAACAGACTGGTTCCAAATAGCAAAAGGAGTACGTCAAGGCTGTATATTGTCACCCTGCTTATTTAATTTATATGCAGAGTACATTATGAGAAATGCTGGATGAAGCACAAGCTGAAATCAAGATTGCTGGGAGAAATATCAATAACCTCAGATATACAGATGACACCACCCTTACAGTAGAAAGTGAAGAAGAACTAAAGAGCCTCTTGATGAAAGTGAAAGAGGGAAGTGAAAAAGTTGGCTTAAAGCTCAACATTCAGAAAACTAAGATCATGGCAAATAGATGGGGAAACAGTGGCTGACTTTATTTTTTTTTGGGTTCCAAAATCACTGCAGATGGTGATTGCAGCCATGAAATTAAAATACACTTACTCCTTGGAAGGAAAGTTATGACCAACCTAGACAGCATATTAAAAAGCAGAGACATTACTTTGTCAACAAAGTTCCATCTAGTCAAGGCAATGGTTTTTTCAGTAGTCATGTATGGATGTGAGAGTTGGACTCTAAAGAAAGCCGAGTGCAGAAGAATTGATGCTTTTGAACTGTGGTGTTGGAGAAGACTCTTGAGAGTCCCTTGGACTGCAAGGAGATCCAACCAGTCCATCCTAAAGGAAATCAGTCCCGGGTGTTCATTGGAAGGACTGATGTTGAAGCTGAAACTCCAATATTTTGGCCACCTGATGCAAACAGCTGACTCATTTGAAAAGACCCTGATGTTGGGGAAGATTGAAGGCAGGAGGAGAAGGGGACAACAGAGGATGAGATGGTTAGATGGCATCACTGACTCAATGGACATGAGTTTGGGTAAATTCCAGGAGTTGGTGATAGAAGGGAGGCCTGGCGTGCTGTAGTTCATGGGGTTGCAAAGAGTCATACACGACTTAGTGACTGAACTGAACTCTCTCAAATTCAACAAAGATTTTTGTTTTTCTATAGGTAAGACTGTTTGCCTAGGGGAAGTCTGAAGTCAGGCAGATCCTAGTTTGAACAGCTCTATTTTACTTTGTTTTTTCAATTGTTAAATGGGAATAAAAACAGACTGTATTTCATAGCTTTGTTTCCATACTCCAAGGAGACAATGCACCTTAAGGGTTTAGCATAGGGGCAGGTGGAGAGTAATCACTCGAGAAATGGAAAGGACCTGTGGCCATACTTTACCAAATGTGACTTTCCTTCAAACTTGTGTCCGACAAACGACAGCTGGCCCAGTCACTGTTAATCCATAAACCTTAGTGCTTTTTATTTTATTTTTTTATTTTTTTTAATTTTTTTATTAGTTGGAGGCTAATTACTTCACAACATTTCAGTGGGTTTTGTCATACATTGATATGAATCAGCCATAGATTTACACTTATTCCCCATCCCGATCCCCCCTCCCACCTCCCTCTTCACCCGACTCCTCTGGGTCTTCCCAGTGCACCAGGCCCGAGCACTTGTCTCATGCATCCCACCTGGGCTGGTGATCTGTTTCACCATAGATAGTATACATGCTGTTCTTTTGAAACATCCCAACCTCACATTCTCCCACAGAGTTCAAAAGTCTGTTCTGTATTTCTGTGTCTCTTTTTCTGTTTTTCATATAGGGTTATCATTACCATCTTTCTAAATTCCATATATATGTGTTAGTATGCTGTAATGTTCTTTATCTTTCTGGCTTACTTCACTCTGTATAATGGGCTCCAGTTTCATCCATCTCATTAGGACTGATTCAAATGAATTCTTTTTGACAGCTGAGTAATATTCCATGGTGTATATGTACCACAGCTTCCTTATCCATTCATCTGCTGATGGGCATCTAGGTTGCTTCCATGTCCTGGCTATTATAAACAGTGCTGCAATGAACATTGGGGTGCACGTGTCTCTTTCAGATCTGGTTTCCTCAGTGTGTATGCCCAAAAGTGGGATTGCTGGGTCATATGGCAGTTCTATTCCCAGTTTTTTAAGGAATCTCCACACTGTTTTCCATAGTGGCTGTACTAGTTTGCATTCCCACCAACAGTGTAAGAGGGTTCCCTTTTCTCCACACCCTCTCCAGCATTTATTGCTTGTAGTCTTTTGGATAGCAGCCATCCTGACTGGCGTGTAATGGTACCTCATTGTGGTTTTGATTTGCATTTCTCTAATAATGAGTGATGTTGAGCACCTTTTCATGTGTTTGTTAGCCATCTGTATGTCTTCTTTGGAGAAATGTCTGTTTAGTTCTTTGGCCCATTTTTTGATTGGGTCATTTATTTTTCTGGAATTGAGCTTCAGGAGTTGCTTGTATATTTTTGAGATTAATCCTTTGTCTGTTTCTTCATTTGCTATTATTTTCTCCCAATCTGACGGCTGTCTTTTCACCTTACTTATAGTTTCCTTTGTAGTGCAAAAGCTTTTAAGTTTCATTAGATCCCATTTGTTTAGTTTTGCTTTTATTTCCAATATTCTGGGAGGTGGGTCATAGAGGATCTTGCTGTGATTTATGTCAGAGAGTGTTTTGCCTATGTTCTCCTCTAGGAGTTTTATAGTTTCTGGTCTTACATTTAGATCTTTAATCCATTTTGAGTTTATTTTTGTGTATGGTGTTAGAAAGTGTTCCAGTTTCATTCTTTTACAAGTGGTTGACCAGTTTTCCCAGCACCACTTGTTAAAGAGGTTGTCTTTTTTCCATTGTATATCCTTGCCTCCTTTGTCAAAGATAAGGTGTCCATAGGTTCGTGGATTTATCTCTGGGCTTTCTATTCTGTTCCATTGATCTATATTTCTGTCTTTGTGCCAGTACCATACTGTCTTGATGACTGTGGCTTTGTAGTAGAGTCTGAAGTCAGGCAGGTTGATTCCTCCAGTTCCATTCTTCTTTCTCAAGATTACTTTGGCTATTCGAGGTTTTTTGTATTTCCATACAAATTGTGAAATTCTTTGGTCTAGTTCTGTGAAAAATACCGTTGGTAGCTTGATAGGGATTGCATTGAATCTATAGATTGCTTTGGGTAGAATAGCCATTTTGACAATATTGATTCTTCCAATCCATGAACACGGTATGTTTCTCCATCTGTTTGTGTCCTCTTTGATTTCTTTCATCAGTGTTTTATAGTTTTCTATGTATAGGTCTTTTGTTTCTTTAGGTAGATATACTCCTAAGTATTTTATTCTTTTTGTTGCAATGGTGAATGGTATTGTTTCCTTAATTTCTCTTTCTGTTTTCTCATTGTTAGTATATAGGAATGCAAGGGATTTCTGTGTGTTAATTTTATATCCTGCAACTTTACTATATTCATTGATTAGTTCTAGTAATTTTCTGGTAGAGTCTTTAGGGTTTTCTATGTAGAGGATCATGTCATCTGCAAACAGTGAGAGTTTCACTTCTTCTTTTCCTATCTGGATTCCTTTTACTTCTTTTTCTGCTCTGATTGCTGTGGCCAGAACTTCCAACACTATGTTGAACAGTAGTGGTGACAGTGGGCACCCTTGTCTTGTTCCTGATTTCAGGGGGAATGCTTTCAATTTTTCACCATTGAGGGTGATGCTTGCTGTGGGTTTGTCATATATGGCTTTTATAATGTTGAGGTATGTTCCTTCTATTCCTGCTTTTTGGAGAGTTTTAATCATAAATGAGTGTTGAATTTTGTCAAAGGCTTTCTCTGCATCTATTGAGATAATCATATGGTTTTTATCTTTCAATTTGTTAATGTGGTGTATTACGTTGATTGATTTGCGGATATTGAAGAATCCTTGCATTCCTGGGATAAAGCCCACTTGGTCGTGGTGTATGATTTTTTTAATATGTTGTTGGATTCTGTTTGCTAGAATTTTGTTAAGGATTTTTGCATCTATGTTCATCAGTGATATTGGCCTGTAGTTTTCTTTTTTTGTGGCATCTTTGTCTGGTTTTGGAATTAGGGTGATGGTGGCCTCATAGAATGAGTTTGGAAGTTTACCTTCTTCTGCAATTTTCTGGAAGAGTTTGAGTAAGATAGGTGTTAGCTCTTCTCTAAATTTTTGGTAGAATTCAGCTGTGAAGCCATCTGGTCCTGGGCTTTTGTTTGCTGGAAGATTTTTGATTACACTTTCGATTTCCTTGCCTGTGATGGGTCTGTTAAGATCTTCTATTTCTTCCTGGTTCAGTTTTGGAAAGTTATACTTTTCTAAGAATTTGTCCATTTCATCCAAGTTGTCCATTTTATTGGCATAGAGCTGCTGGTAGTAGTCTCTTATGATCCTTTGTATTTCAGTGTTGTCTGTTGTGATCTCTCCATTTTCATTTCTAATTTTGTTAATTTGGTTCTTCTCTCTTTGCTTCTTAATGAGTCTTGCTAATGGTTTGTCAATTTTGTTTATTTTTTCAAAAAACCAGCTTTTAGCTTTGTTGATTTTTGCTATGGTCTCTTTAGTTTCTTTTGCATTTATTTCTGCCCTGATTTTTAAGATTTCTTTCCTTCTGCTAACCCTGGGGTTCTTCATTTCTTCCTTCTCTAATTGCTTTAGGTGTAGAGTTAGGTTATTTATTTGGCTTTTTTCTTGTTTCTTGATGTAAGCCTGTAATGCTATGAACTTTCCCCTCCTGTAATGCTATGAACTTTCCCCTCCTTAGTGCTTTTTAAAAAGAATTTTATTTTTGGATGTGCTGAGTCTGTGTCGCTGCAGTGGGCTTTCTCTAGTTGCAGCGGGGGCTGCTTTTTGTTGTGGTGTGCAGGCCTCTCATTGCAGTGCCTTCTCTTATTGATGAGCACAGGCTCCAGGGCATGCCAGCTTCAGCAGTTGCGGCTCCCAGGCTCTAGAGCACAAGCTCAGAAGTTGTGGCTGTATGTGGGATCTTCCCAGACCAGGGATCGAACCTGTGTCTCCTGTGTTGGCAGGCAGATTCTTTACCATAAGCCATGAGGGAAACCCTAAACTTTAGTGATTGAGCGACCATTGTCAAGTTCTAATTGCTGGTTAATGATGGACTAGGTCATACAGATCAACCCTCCCTCTAAAAACAGTGAAAAATATCAGATGTCACTACAACCTGAAGCCTATTCAGCATCGTGGAACTGAACATGCCGGGAAGCTCACGGGCCAGTGTTTGGCCAGACATCAGTATCTGGAGAGGTAAACACATTATTGGAGCATCTGCTGACACCCCTCCCCTCTGCTTCGGGTCAGTGTCTGTGTCAGGGGAAAGTGAACTGTCAGAGCTCAGGTCTCATGCAAGGAAGAGGGTCTGATAGAAGACCCTGCCCACACAAAATGGGGACCCCCAAAGGTCCCCCAAAGCTTCAACACAGTACTGCCTCCGTTAAAGGATGTACAGGTAGATTTACAACTGACTTCTTCACAGCAATAACGGACACCAAAACGCACTTCTCAGAGAATTCTATACCTGGGAAAAATATTATTCAAAAATGAGGACAAAATAAAGACATGTTCAGATAAACAAAAACTGAGAGTTCATCACAAGGAAAACCTCACTAAAAAAAAGAATCCTAAAGAATAGTCTTCAGAATTAGACAGCCATCCCAGCTAGCAGACCTGAGATCAAAAAGACTAAAGTGGTAACATAGGTGAAACTAATCAGTGATTTAAAAGTAGCAAAGCAATGACATTATCTACTGGGGTAAAATAAATAAATATTAATAACAAAGAGACTCAAAATATTGTGCTAAAAATAGCATGTAAGTCAGGAATGTGATGAATGGACTTGGAGTGTTTTGCAATATTTGTACTATTTGGGGGCAGGGGTAAAGATTTTAATAATTTAAGAACTTAATAAGCCAAACATACATGTCATTCAGTTCAGTTCAGTTCACTCAGTCGTGTCTGACTTTTTGTGATCCCATGGACTGCAGCACACCAGGATTCCCTGTCCATCACCAACTCTTGGAGCTTGTCAAACTCATGTCCGTCGAGTCAGTGGTGCCATCCAACCATCTCATCCTCTGTCGTCCCCTTCTCTTCCTGCCCTCTTTTCCAGCATCAGGGTCTTTTCCAATGAATCAGCTCTTCGCGACAGATGGCCAAAGTACTGGAGTTTCAGCATCAGTCCTTCAAATGAATATTCAGGAGTGATTTCCTTTAGGATTAACTGGTTTGAGCTCCTTGCAGTCCAAGGGACTCTCAAGAGTCTTCTCCAGCACCATAGTTCAAAAGCATCAGTTCTTTGGCACTCAGTTTTGTTCACAGTCCAACTCTCACATCCATATATGACTAGTGGAAAAGCCATAGCTTTGACTAGACAGACCTTTGTCAGCAAAGTAATGTCTCTGCTTTTTAATATGCTGTCTAGGATGGTCATAGCTTTTCTTCCAAGGAGCAAATGTCTTTTAATTTCATGACCACATTCACCATTTGCAGTGATTTTGGAGCCCAAGAAAATAAAGCCTGTTACTGTTTCCATTGTTTCCCCATCTATTTGCCATGAAGTGATGGGACTGGATTCCATGATCTTAGCTTTTTGAATGTTGAGTTTTAAGCCAGTATGAAAAGGCAAAAAGATATAACACACGTTATAGTTTCTAGGAACTGAATAAAAGAATAGAAACAGAGACTTCCTGGTGGTCCAGTGGTTAAGACTTTGACTTCCAGTGCAGGGGCTGTGGGTTCCATCCCTGGTTGGGGAGCCGAGATCCTACATGCTTCACAGCCAAGAAACCAAAACATGAAACAGAAGCAATACTGTAACACATTTAATAAAGACTTTTAAAAAACATAACAGAAACAGAGAATATAACTTTCATGTTAGTAGAGGAGAAGAAAAGCAAATAGTAAAAAATTTTCAATCATGAATGCTAAAATTAATAGAAGAAGCTTCAGTGAGAAATAGGATAGTTGTACAGCCTCAAAATATCTCCCCAAATTTATTTACTAATTACTGAGCAGTATTAAGGACTTTCCAGGTGGTGCTAGTGATAAAGAATGCACCTGCAAATGCAGGAGATGCAAGAGACACGAGTTTGATCCCTGTGTCAGGAAGATTCTCTGGAGAAGGAAATGGCAACTCACTCCAGTATTCTCACCTGGGAAATCCCATGGACAGAGGAGCCTGATGGGTCCCAGTCCATGGGGTCGCGAAGAGTCGGACATGAGTGAGCACAGCCCGTTAACATACATCACAAATTTTTTTGACACTCTTCCCTCCAAGAGGTGGAGCTAAATCCCCTCTGCGTGAGTGTAGACTGGCTTAGTAACTCGCTTCAAAAGGAGCATGGAGAATGGAAAATGATCACTTTACAGTTTAGAAACCTGGCAGACATGACCTTATCCAAGCCATCAACTTCCACATCACCAGTAACAAATCACATTAATATCATGAACCCCTGACATGATACAATGAGACGAGTGCTTCATGTCTGTGGTATTCTTCACACACACATAGACATCCTAACCCAAGTCTTATGTTAAGAAAACATCAGGTAAACCCAAACTGAGGAAGAAAATCTATGACCAATTCTCTTCAGACGTGTCAAGGTCATGAATGATAAGGAAACCCTGAGAAACTGTCACAGATTGGAGGAGACTAAGGATGCTTTTGGTGCTAAGAACTAAGTGAAATACAGTTCAAAATTCTGGTTTGAATCCTGGAATGGGAAAAAAAAAAAAGTAGAAAAACAGCTATGACAGACAGGCCCTAGAGTTCTCTCCATGCCCCCCACCTCCTGGAGCTCATGCCCTTTTAATATCCCCTTTGTTGAGTATGGGCAGGACCTGAGCTTCTTTCTAACAGAATATAGCAAAGTAATGAGACATTACTGTAGTGATTACATTTGGTTGAATAGGACTCTGGGCTTCCCAGGTGGCTCTAGCGGTAAGAACCAGCCTGCCAATGCAGGAGACATAAGAGACAAGGGTCCAATCCCTGGATCAGGAGGATCCCCTGGAGGAGGGCATGGCAACCCACTCCAGTATTCTTACATGGAAAATCCCATGGACAGAGGAGCTGGCATGGTGGTCTATAGTCCATAGGGTTGCAAAGAGTCGGACACAACTGAAGCAGCTTAGCACACACGCACACATGCAGACAGGACTCCATCTGGCTAGTAAACTCAAATTCTCTCTATTTCCAGCTTTGAAGAAGCACACTTTTAGGAAATACGCGGGTATGTTGGAGAAATCTATATGGCAAGAATCTGCAAGCAGTCGTTAGGAGCAGAGGGGCTTCTTAAGTGGAGCTACTGGTAAAGAATCCACCTGCCAATTCAGGAGACACAAGAGACATGGGTTCCATCCCTGGGTAGGGAAAATCCCATGGAAGAGGAAATGGCGATCCACTCCAGTATTCTGGCCTGGAGAATCCCACGGACAGGAGCCTGGCAGGCTACAGTCCATGAGGTCACAAAGAGATGGACATGACTGAGCGACTCAGTATGAGCAGGAACAGAGAAAGACCTCTGAAAGATTGAAATCCTCAGTTTCGCAGCTGCAGGAAATGTATTCTCACAACAATCTGAGGAAGTTTGAAAGCAGGTCTTTCCCCAGTTGAGGTTCTTATGAGATCACAGTTCCTGGCTAACAGCTGGATTGTAGTCTGATAAAACCTTGAAGTAAAGAAACTGACTAAGCCAGATGCAAACTTCTGACCTATAGAAATCGTGTTTTTAAAACTAAAATTTTTTTTGATAATTTGTTAGCAATAGAAATTAAGACAACTGTTAAATCTACCCCCGCCCCTGGCAAAGTTGCACTTTTAAAATCTCAAATTCTTTAACTTTTCACAGTTAGGTTCCTAATCATCTTTTTCTAAAGTTAGTAAATTTTACCATCAAGAAGGCTTTGAAAGTGTTTAGTCATGTCCATTAATGTAATTAAATTTCTATAAACATGTTACACCGCATATTTAAATTCAATATATTCATTTTCCTTTTAGTACTTCAATTAAGTCAAATCTTCCCCTGTATTTAAATAACTTGTAAATCTATTACATTTAAATTATAAATAGGTTGAACCTTATGTTCTCCTATTTCAACTCTGCATACAGACTTGGTTAGACTGTAACTTAAAATAACACATTTTAGAGGGGAAGAAATAATTGTTTCTCTGCCCTTCTGAGTTCTTAGCTGAGACCCCTGAACATGATTTTGTGCCTGGGAAGAGGAAAGGTATGATGGAACATTCCAGAAGGAAAGGAAATGGACTGCACAAAGTGGGCTTCTGTCTCTATCCTATAAGAGACCAAGAGGAGAGGTACCTTCCTGGTTAATGAGCAAAGTCACCCAAAGGAGGCTTTTCCTTTGAGATGTTAAAATGAAGTTGCTTAGTTGTGTCCAACTCTTTGCGACCCCATGAACTGTAGCCTACCAGGCTCCTCAGTGCATGGGATTTTCCAGGCAAGAATACTGGAGTGGGTTTCCATTTCCTTCTCCAGGGGATCTTCCTGACCCAGGGGTCGAAACCAGGTCTCCTGCATTGTAGGCAGACGCTTTACCGTCTGAGTAAGATGTGGTAGGTAATAACAACTATAAAGCCCACGTTCACCCCTGTTACTGTAACCCCAGGCAGATCCTTCATAAGCTTAGTTTCTCTTCCCTGTTGGGAGTATCATTTTCAAATAACCATACCATAAATAATTACATTTTACCTTGTTTTTAGTTAGGAACTTAAGATCAGAATTAAGATCAGAATTAAGACTTTGAAAATAAGCAGCCCATCTGGCTGGCTCGCAACAAATGATTCCATAAGGGTCATAAACATTTAGCCTGCCCAGCTAATTGTGGTGACTTTCACTTTCTCCCTGATAACTTTAATTTCCTTTCATGAAACTTCAGGAACTTCCTGTGGTGCAAAGGTGTTGAGAGCAAGTGGAACTGGCTGAGAACTTTATCATTTGCAGATATTTGTGTTAAATGAACATTGTGATGTTTCTTTATGGTCGGCTGTACCAAATATGAGTTCCCTGAGAACAGGTCAAGCCTGTAGACAACTGAAAGAAAATGAAAGTTGCTGGAGAAGGAAATGGCAACCCACTCCAGTATTTTTGCTTGGAAAAGTCCATGGACAGAGGAGTCTGGTGGGCTGAAGTCCATGGGATTACATGACTGAGCATGTCTGCACGAGGGTGGAGGGAGATGGGTTGGTAGCAATAAAGTGGTAGAACCAAAAAAAAGAGAAAAAAGATAATGAAAGTTGCTTTTGCGCAGTTAGCAATCTAGTTTGAGGATGCAAAGCAAAAAGCACATGATGCAACAAGTGACCCCAGATAAACAGTTCCCATGTATTAATTATGGGAACCCCCCACACACAAACAATTTAATTCTCTCCCAAACGTGGGAGAGGATAGTGTTAATGTTTTTCTTCATCTTTTAACTTATGAGAAAACAGGTTTAGATAAATTATTAGGTGGCTCCACCAAGGTCATCCAGCTAGAATGTGGTGGGGTCAGGTTTTGAACCCAGGCAGAGAGAGGTCCCAAGACAAAAGCAGCTTTAACTAAGGTTGTAAGAAGTTTTAAGGACTGAGAGATTTATATCTAACTTTACTGTAACCTTGGGCAAGTTATTTCCTTTATATGTCCTCAAGTTCCTTATCTGCAAACCTGCTCCTTCTTCATGGGGTTGTTGTGCAAGTGAATGAGCAGGTGCAGGGCGGGCACTCAAGCACATTCCTAATGTATAATGACCGCTCAGCGTGGTCAACAACTAAAAATAAACTGACATCCCTCATTCTCAGAAGGACTAAGGTCCCTCGAATCTCAGCATCTCCGCCGACTACAGACGTCACGCTTTTATATTAATACAAACTCTTGAAATCCAAAGGGAACGCAAAGATTGCCTCAGTTAAGTCCACTACGGCTAAATAGAGTCACCTGCCCACTGTCTTTTCCCAATTCTCTCCAACTTCCCAGGGGTTTCTTCGATTTTGGCATGTGAGAGGTGTGACTCAGCATCTGACGGGCACACGGGGCTTGAAATGTAAGAAGGGAAGCCTTTCAAGGATTGGACTTTTCCGTGGGTGAGGGGGTCACAGGCCAAGTCTCCTCCCTCAGGGGACGTCGGTGACAGACGAGACGGTGTGCACGCCTCCTCACCCCCCACACACACTTTGGTCACCGCAGTGAGCAAGCCCGTAAACAGGGACGGGCGGCAGCTAGAGTGTCACACGAGCGGACTTCTTAGCGTCCATCTGATCTGTCCCTACCGCGTCAGTCCCCGGCTCCGCTCTTCACCTCGGCCGCCGCCGTTGGGGGCGGGGCCTCCGGAGCGCGGGGCGGGGCCGAGAGCGGCTGGGGGCGACCCGAGGCCTTAACGGGGCCGCGTAAGCGCGGGCAGAACACCCGCCGCGGTACGCCTCCCACCCTCGCGCTCCCGCGGCACCGCCCCTGCCCGCCGGAGCCCCGCCCCTCCCGCCGGAGCCCCGCCCCCCCACCGGAGGCTCCGCCCCGCCCGCCGAAGGCCCCGCCCCCGCCCGCAGGAGCCCTGCCCCTCCCGCCCTAACCTTCCCGGCTCCCCGCACACCCCGCTGCTCGCGTCCCGCGCCGCCTGTACTGCAGGAAGGAGCTGCGGGCTCCAGCCGCGCCGGCCCGAGCGCGCAGCCCGCATCATGCCCCGCATAGATGCGGACCTCAAGCTGGACTTCAAGGATGTCCTGCTCCGACCCAAGCGAAGCAGCCTCAAGAGTCGAGCCGAGGTCAGGCCCTTCGAAAGCCGCATTGGGGTGGGATTGTTTGTTTTTTTTCCGGGGTGGCGCGGGGCAGGTGGGTGAGAGGCGCTGTACTGTGCGCCCACCTCGCCTGTTTTTCAATGTGTCTGGGGGTTAGTGGGACGCCGACCCCCTCTGCTCTTCTCACCACTGGAGAGAGGGAAAGCCAGCTGGTCCCCTGCCAGGACAGGAGGTGTCTGTAAGAGGTCCGAGGTGTCCTTAAGGGGTCCGACTCCGGCCTAAAATCCTCAATGTGTCTGGTTGGGGCGGCGAGGGGAAGCGCACAGCGGAACTAAACCCCAGAGGAGCGAAGACCAAGTGGTCGGCTGATTCAGAAAGAGTGACGGCGAGGGCAGGGGCTGTTTGAGGGGTGCATGTAGGGTGAAAAGGACGCAGAGGAGCCCGGGTGTACTGGGACGGGGATTTTTTTTGGCAGCGTCTCTCTGCGGAGAACTCCGACTGCTTTAGTATCAGGTCCAGCCATGGAATTTATTTTAGGAGGTCTGAAACACAGGGAAACTCTGGGGCAAAAGTTCAGGGTTTACTTTCTGTGTTTCAGTGACTTCTGGGAGTGAGGCTGGGGACCTGTGTGCCTGGCGGCATCCCCTTACTGGACAGCTGGAGTCCAACCCAATCTTCCAGAAGCTGGAAACACTGGGGTGCGGGTGTGGGGGCTAATGGGACCTCTGGGGGGCAGGGGTGGGGGCAGTTTTGCCCATTCTGCGTTAATAATGAGAGCAAAGTCCGAGGAACAGGTGGAGACCAGACTGGAAAGAGCTAGAGATTGGGGGCAGGAGGAAGGTCAAGTCTTGAAGGATAAACTAGTTGCACAGATAGGCAGAGTCCCCTGGAGACATGTATATGGGTGTTGGTGGCTTTGCTTGGGGCTTGGAGCTGGAGAGGAAGGTGAGGAAACTTCTGTGTCTGGAGGCAGGGGTTGCAGAAGTAAACAGGGGGAGGCTGAGCCAGCACAGGTTTCTTCCCCCACTCGCCCTTCCAGGACCATAAATAAATCCCCTTGCGAGGATCTGGGCTGCCTGCCTGCCTGCCTGCGCTGGGCTGGGATTCCTAACTGCAGTGCCTGGTGCTGCCAGCTGAGGGCTTGTTTGAATTAACTAGAAGCCTCCTGCTTTAGCCAATAATCAGAACCAATCAACTCACCTTCTCAAGCTGGAGGGTTGGCAGCTGGAGCCCAGACTGGAAGAGGCGGAGAATGAGTAACCCTTTTCACTCTGGGTTGGTCAGCTCTGTTTGTTCCTGCCCTTCTCTTTGTCACTTAGAAGAACAATGAACAGCTTGGATGGCAGGCCCAGACTCCTGAAGTCTCAGCAGTAGCTGGTACCTGAGTCCACACTGAGACGAGATGTGGGGATTTGGGGCAGACAAATAATTTGGTGGCCGCAATAATCTAAATATTGGGTCACAATTCACTTAGTAAAGAAAAAGTTGTTTTGAGAAAAATCATATTTAAAGCAAGGATGTATTATGTGTATTTTCTGAAGCAGGAAACCTCTTGTAAAGGTAAAAACATTCAGAATTTGTTAGTTGTTGTTGTTCAGTCGCTTAGTCGTGTTTGACTCTTTGCAACCCCACGGACTGCAAGCTTCCCTGTCCTTCACTATCTCCCAGAGTTTGCTCAAACTCATGTCCCTTGAGTCGGTGATGCCATCCAACCATCTCATCCTCCGTCACCCCCTTCTTCTCCTGCGCTAGAATGAATTACCCTTTTCCAGGGAATAGTATGAGGTTGTCTTGGGTCATTTGGTTTCATAATTTGGGCTGACTGAAGCTGTTAATGTCCCAGCTTCCCATGATACATTGCAATCTACAGGCACACACAGCAGTGAGATCTCAGTGCCCTTGAGAAGTGTTTTCATATTTCCACGTTTGTGGGAGTTTACCAGCTCCCTTCCTGGAAACCTGAATTAACTGGCGTTGCCTTTCCGTTTGGTTCCCATCATGGCTTAGCTGCCTACTGGCCACCCCCATCACCTGACTGCCTGTTTCATTGATATTGAGGGATCTAGGAAGTGAAGTTGCTCAGTTGTGTCCTACTCTTTGCAACCCCACGGACCGTAGCCTGCCAGGTTCTTCTGTCCAGGGGATTCTCCAGGCAAGAATACTGGGTTGGGTTGCCATTTTCTTCTCCAAGGGATCTTCCTAACCCAGGGATCAAACCCGGGTCTCCTGCACTGCAGGCAGACTGTTTACCGTCTGAGCCACCAGGAAAGCCCATTTGGATCCCATCATGGTTTAGCCGCCTGTTGGCCACCCCCATCCCCTGACTGCCTGCTTCATTGATATTGAGGGATCTAGGAGGACCGCTAACCCCTTCTCGAGGCATGCTCAGTTGGCTGTGGATGCCTGAAGTTTCCCATAGGCAAATGAAAACTTTGCATTGTAAGACCAGGTAGAATCCCGAAGTGTATGCCCCCAGGCACGGAGATACCTGAATGTAAATGGGAAACTCAATGGTAAATGGCCGGACTTTGAGCCCAGCTGAAAGCAGAGGTGAGTGGAGCCAGCAGAGCAAACACCCGTTGCGAGAGCAGTCTGGCTGGGAAGGGAGCCTGGTGACTGTTGACGAGATTCATCACTGCAGCAGTTTTGCTCAGAGCTGGGCCGGCTGCTGGATCCGCCGGGCGAGTGAGCAGGAAATGGAGAGAAAGGCGGGGTGCCCTCCCACTCAGGTCTAGTGCTCCTGCCAGGGCATTGCCACAAGTGTCACATGAAATGAACTTGAGATCAACTCCCGGAGGCTGAGGGTACAGGAGGCCAGGTGACCTTTCTGTGGTTGTACCACATCCACAATCATCGTCAACTGTCCCGGCATTGTCCGTGTTCCTGTCTTCACAAGTCCTCAGGCCACAAGAATGGAGGGCCGCGGGGCTGCATTTAGGTATATTTTCAGAGGAAGTGACATGTTGGTTGGGCAGGGCCTCCGACACACTGAGGGGGTGACCTCATCCCTGAGTGCCTGAGAATTCTCTTCCTTGGGACCCATTCCTTGCTCCAGTGACCCACCCTTGTCCTTACGCCAGTAAGATGTTTAAAGAAAATCACAAACCTCACGGCACAACTATAATGTTGGAAGTCAGACAGTGAAGGAGTTTGCAGCGGAAAACTGGTCACTGGGGCTGGGACAGAGAAGACAAGACCCAATGAGTCTCCTAAAGACTGTAGTCTTTTTCTCACCAGAGGCCCAGTGAGAAATGGACCAGCTCCGGTGAGTTCTGGTACAACTTCAGTGGACAGCAGGCTGGCCTGAGGGGAGCAAGACCATGGCAGAGTAGAGAGGAGATTGGCTGGAGGAAAGGAGACCTGGGTTCTTCCAGGCTCTGAGCCAATTGTGTTATTACCTGGGTTCTGTGCTTGCTGGGGCTGCTATAACCAAGTACCATGGACTGGTTGACTCATACAACAGGGGTTTATTATCTCTTGGTTCTGGAAGCCCCAGGTCAAGATGTCAACAGATTGGGTTCCTGCTGAGAGCTCTGAGGGAGAAGCTTCCTTGCCTCTCCCCTACCTTCAGATTGCTGACACACAACCTGGATGTTCCTTGGCTGCAAGCATTGTTCCAGTCTCTGCCTTCCCCTTCAATCAGCATTCTCCCTTGCTGTGTGTCTCTGTCCAAATTTCCCCTTTTTATAAGAACACCAGTCATACTGGAGTGGGACGTACCTTAATGATCTCATCTTACCTTGATTACACACAAAGACCTTAACTTCAAAAAGGTCATGTTCACAGGAACTGATGGCTGGTATTTCAATGCCTTTTGGAGGAGAGACAGTTCCAACTGTAACAGCCTGTCTAAATGTTGCTCTGTAACATTGGAGGGTTTGACTAGGCTTGCTTTTCATGAATGCATCAGAATCACCTAGGAAGACACTCCTAAATACACACATTGTCTCCATCACAAAGGTTCTGATTTATGAAGTTGGGGCAGATTGAGCATGTGTATTTTGGAAATCATCATATGTGATTCTGATGTGCACACAGGTGCCGGGGGCTGGCCACTGGAGCCTTCGCACAGTGGAGCACCGTGGTTTTGTGGTGGTATGCGACTGCATGTGCTTCCCTGAATCCTGACACCTGATGGTGAAACATCCAGGGGACCAGGCACATTCAGAGGGCCGGGCTGGGGCCCACCACATGTTACCCTGAAAGGCTGGGAGCCAAAACACAATCCCATCCTTACCTTTAGCCAGACACTAATTATTTGCACCCTTTTTGAGCCACTCGGACCACAGAGGGGAAAGGCATTGCCCCTGCACTTATAGTCTACATGTGAGACCGGTACCGAGTAACGTAGTCAGAGAACTGCTTTAATCGGCACCATCCATAGGTTTAGGCAAGAGGCCCCTGCCCCAGACCCCAGTTTTGTCCCCTCCTCATTGGACAGAGCTGAAGGCTGGGCCTTTCCCTCTGGGCCGTGCTCTAGATACTCAGGATCCTGGATTTCCTGCCCAGATGACTTTGAACTGATTCCAGGGCCTGCACAGGGCAGGGGGGTAGGGCGTGGGGGATCTTCTCCAGGTGTGTTTTCTAAGGGCCAGCCATGCTGCTCAGATGCTCGCCTCTTTATCTCAGAGAGTGGCCAGGTCACTGCTGTTTGAGGGATAGATGTGTGGACATGGAGGTTAGCATGTAGGCTGAAGTGTCCCTGTGTGCACAAAAGGATGTGTGTGGGAAGAGATGGCCAGGACCGGCTCCCATGACACCATGTTCTAGTGCTTTCCAGGCCCTTAATGAAACTGTTGTCCAGGAAGGAGGACAGAGCAAAATTTGTGTATCAGCTTCTTATACGTTGCTCATGACATTGAGATATTTAGAAACGTGGTAGATGGGCTTCTGGTTGTAGTTTTGGGCTCTCAAACATTGGGCTGTAGGACTGACTGTGACAAAAGTGAAAGTGTGTTATTTGCCCAGTCGTGTCTGACTCTTTGCGACTGCATGGGCTGTCACCTATCCGGCTCCTCTGTCCATGGGACTCTCCAGGCAAGAATACTGGAGTGGGTTGCCATTCCCTTCTCCAGCGAATGTTTCTGACCCAGGGATTGAACCTGGGTCTCCTGCCTTGCAGGCAGATTCTTTACCGTCTGAGCCACCAGGGAAGCAAGAGCAGTGGAAACGTGTATTTTTGAGGTGGAGGAGGGGTGGCTTATTACTTTATGTGCCCTTTCAAATCAGGCTTAGCAGAGAGGGAGTTTGGAGGTGCTATATTTGGTGCCTTGACCAGCTGTGGCAGATTAAATGCCAAGTTTAGTTTCTGGTGACTAGGATATTTAAAATATTTCTCTCAGTAAACAACTGGTCTGTTTTTGGGTGTGTGTTTGTGTGTGTGTCTTTCTGTGTACATAAGGTCGGAGCAGATATTTTATTTCTCATTCCTAGAATTAAGGATTGCATAGACTCTGCCATGTGGAAGAGACTAGACATGAGGGGAAGAGTTCATTGTCAAGGCTGACCTCCTCTATGGAGAACAGTTTTTTGCCTACTGCCTATAGGTTTTTGGAGTGCCCCCCCCCCAAAAAAAAACCATTGTGAGCTCAGCTGGGTGCAGAGCATAGCTGCTCTTCCCATGCATCTTGGAAGCAGTATTAGTAATTTGAGACCAAGAAATCCTGATTGTTGTGAGCCTGCGGAGCCAAAATGTTAGAGGGCCATTAGCAGCCCAGAAGGGTGCAATTAATAGTTCCCATCAGTTATCTTTAGGATGCAGAGCGAACTTGCTTCGCTGAAGTAGAACCAAGCATGGTGATAAAGGAAGTGGGGAAAAGGGATGTGCTGCCTCCCACCAGTGCCCCCGCGGTCACAGCATCTCTTTTCCCCTCAACTGATGCTGTTTAAGGCCGGTGCCGCCGTGTTGATGACCTCATTCGCTCAGGAAGCCTTCTGTGTGTAGAAGAGCAGGAGATGCGAAAAGCCCCAAAGACCTAGGTGTCCCCTGGTGTCTTGACATGCTGATGGCAAAGCGAGAGTTACTTCCTAAAAATCGGTTCATAGGTACCGTTTTTTCCAGATTCCATATATACGTGTTACTATGTGATATTTGTTTTTCTCTTTCTGACTCACTTCACTCTGTAACAGGCCCTAGGTACATCCACCTCACTACAACTGACTCAGGTACTGAGGAACCTATTTGCAGGACAGGAATGGAGACACAGATGTAGAGAAGGGGCTTGTGGACACAGTGGCGGAAGGGGAGGGTAGGACGAACTGAGAAAGTAGCATTGACATGTATACACTGGTGGTGGTGATGGTGGTTTAGTCGCTAAGTCGTGTCCAACTCTTGCGACCCCATAGATTGTAGCCCGCTAGGCTCCTCTGCCCATGGGATTCTCCAGGCAAGAATACTGGAGCAGGTTGCCATTTCCTTCTCCAGGGGATCTTCCCAACCCAAGGATTGAACCCAGGTCTCCTGCATTGCAGGCAGATTCTTTACCAACTGAGCTATGAGGGAAGCCATGTGCACACTGTTATGTGTAAAACAGCTAGCTAGTGGGAAATTCCTATATAACACGGAGCTAAGCCTGGCGCTCTGTGATGACGTAGAAGGATGGGATGGATGAGGGGAGGGAGGATATAATTATGACTGATTCATGTTGTATGGCAGAAGCCCACACAACAGTGTAAAGCAATTTTTATTAAAAAGTAATTAAAAAAAAGAAAGTTACTTCCAATGAAAAATAAAAGGCTCTAGATAAACGCTGGTAGGAAATGATTATTGCCATGGTCCTTAGTAAGCCGGGATTAATGTGGGTCCAGATTCTTGCAGCAGCTTAAGATTCACACCTGGGTTTGCGCTACCAGTTCTCCTTGGGGAAGCGCCCCCTTCCACGAGGGGCTGTGTCCCGCAGGGTCCAACTAAGGAAACAGACAGGACTGAATATTTAAAACAGGAAATTTAATATGAGGCAGTGTGGCTCAGTGGAGATGCCAGAGGGGATACCAGGGACTGACTGCAGAGAAACCACTTCCAAAGGGGAGGGTCCCAAGGCCTGGGATCACTCTGTGAGCTAGAACCATGACCCAGCAGGCCATGGCTGAGGGGGTCTGCAGAACTACTCTGCTTGGACCCAGGCCCGTCTCCTCCCTTGTCCCACCAGGGACCCCATTGGCCAAACCCAGCCAGAAACCAGCCTGGGAAGTGGAGCCTGGTGGTGGTGTGTGTGTGTAGGTCCTTAGATAAGAGCAGAGCAGGCGTAGGGTGAGCACTGCATCTGGGCATATACATGACTGTCTTTGTATGGCAGCCAGGGATCTGCCCCGGGATAAAGCCATGATTTTGATTCTGCTAGCTCTTGGCGAACACCTGGCCCTACTGACTGCTTTTGCTGAGCCCGCCTTCCTGGCCTTGCTCTCGTTCTGGATTCCTGATCTCTTGAGTTAGTCATAAATACCCTGAGGTTGGAATTAGGGTAGAACTGGAGCTGTGTTTGCAAATCAGAAACCAGTAGTCATGTGCATAGACATGGCTCTCTTTGAAAGATGCTGGTAGTCATGAAACAGTGGAGAAGGCTGAAGGGCACAGGGCTTAATGGGGGTTGCAGCTGACTGCAGGGTGAAGGTGGAGTGCCTGGTTCTCTCAGAGGTGGGAATTAAAGGGAGGGCCTTGGGTGGCGGGGAAGACTGGAGTGGATTTTCCCAGAAGGGGAACCGTCCCTCCAGAAGTGGAGAACGGTAACTTGTGTGTGGGTGTTTGGGGCTGGCATGAAGCAGGCTGGGGACAGAAGGTGGCCGGGGGGATGGGAGAGGCCATTGAAGGAGAGAGCTTCCAATTTGGAGGCTGGGCTTGATGGCAGAACATGTGGTGCCTTGACCTGGTTTCTTGAGGATCAGAAGGATCCGGGTTCAGTTTTTGCACCTGGGTAACAACCCGTGTTTCCATTTCCTCAGGGACTCGCTTGTGTTTGGAACCCCTGGCCCAACCCCTAAGAGGACCCAGGGACATACACTTCCTTTGTGTCTTTTCATTCACTCCAAACTCTAGAAATTCTGCCCCAATTACATAAAGAACCAAGGACTTCTTTCCCCTCTTGCAATAGGTGGACCTTGAGCGAACCTTCACATTTCGGAACTCGAAGCAGACCTACTCGGGGATTCCCATCATTGTGGCCAACATGGACACCGTGGGGACGTTTGAGATGGCAGTGGTGATGTCACAGGTAGGACAGTGGGCTGTTTCCCTCTGGTGCTCACACTGGACAGCTTGTCATACACGGGAGAGGAGAAAAGTGAGACATTTCAGGTCATTCACTGTGGCCACACTAATTGGTTCTGCGTCTGATTGTTGCTGGAGGCCCTTCTTCTTCTCTCTTCCATCAGAAGGTAGGTGGAGTCGGGACTTTGCATTCAAGGAGATGGTCTAGATCTGATGCCCAAAGCTCAGCTTCTCTGTACACTGATGCCAATCAAGTCTTGGAGACCATCCTTAATCATTAACTTCTCCCACCTGGAGGGTGTTTCAGTCTCTGCAAAATAGCTCAAAGATATTGTCATGTGTATCCCTTGATGGGGAGTTTTGGGTGAAGTAGAAAAGGATAGCTTTATTGCTTTGCCATTGAATCTACCTGCAAAGCAGGAGACCTGGGTTTGATCCCTGGGTCGGGAAGATCCCCTGGAGAAGGAAATGGCAACCCACTCCAGTATTCTTGCCTGGAGAATTCCATGGACAGAGGAACCTGGGTTTACAGTCCATGGGGTCGCAAAGAGTTGGACATGGCTGAGCAACTAACACACTCATTGCTTTGCCAGACAAAGGGGGACACAATGGACTAACGTCTTCAAAACTGTGTGTCTGCACTTGGGAAAGACAGTGACAAGTTGTGTAGTCATTGTTCAGAGGGTGTGATCAGCTCTCAGACATTCTTCTGATGGGTTGGTGGTGAGGTAAGTAGGAGTCAGTGTTTTCAACCTTCAGGTCCAACTGTCTATGGTCTACAGGCTTGTGGGCAGCATGAAAAGTAGTGTCAGTCACTCAGTCGTGTCTGACTCTTTGGCGGCCCCTGGACGGTAGCCCACCAGGCTTCTCTGTCCGTAAAGTTCTCAAGGCAAGAATACTGGAGTGGGTTG
Organism: Cervus elaphus; assembly: GCF_910594005.1. Classification (NCBI taxonomy): domain Eukaryota; kingdom Metazoa; phylum Chordata; class Mammalia; order Artiodactyla; family Cervidae; genus Cervus; species Cervus elaphus. The sequence goes on along the minus strand of NC_057821.1, from coordinate 41,247,118 downwards.
CCATCCCTTCTCTAAGGGTCTTCCCAACCCAGGGATCAAACTGATATCTCCTGCACTGGCTGAGCCATCAGGAATGTAGGCAGCATACCATCCTTAATCATTAACTTCTCCCACCTGGAAGGTGTTTCAGTATCTGCAAAATAGCTCAAAGATACAGTCATGTGTATCCTTTGATGGGGAAGCAGGACTTTGCTCCCAGGCTGCTCTTCACTGTTTGTTACTCCCTGGGCTCCCCTCCTTTGCCTAATTAGTAACTATTTGAATCTGCCAGTTGGAACTCAGGGAAGGTCATGGAGGCTGAGTAAAGGCAGTTTCCTATAATCAAAGCAATGGGGGGGGGCACTGAAAAGCTGGGCCCAGGAGCCTCACAGGACCCTGCTCAGTTTCAGACCTGCATCCATTTCTTCCTTGAAAATTCCTGTGATAGTTTTGGAAATTAGAGATACAAAATGAAGTTGGACGTCATGCCATATTGGAATATTAGAGAAGTGTCGTATTTAGTAGAAGAGTGACAGCACCTTTAAAAAGACAGAATCACTTTGTTCTATAACATTTATTATATCACAATATAGAAAACTTAGGTGCTAAGCACTGGACGGAACGTGGATGAGGAGGTCACAGCTCCACCAGTTGGTTTCCGAGGAAACCAAGGCAGAGACAGAGGAGAGGTCACTTGGCCCAAGGCATTTAGGCAAATAGACATAGAGCCGAGATGCAGACCCAGACTGACTCCAGCATAAAGGGTCTGCCTCCCAACTTACACTGGCAGATAATAGTACAAGCTCAGGGTCCCTGGAGCCGGCTGCTATCTTTCCGCCTGTCAAGGGAGTCATATCCTGGGCTTGGGAAAATAAAGGCAAAGTTACTGTGGGCAGAAACTTCATCTCACACATCTGTGTCTGCATTTGGATTCAAGGTCAGTGCATCTTAACTCATCATCGATGTGAAATGTGTGCTTCTGATGCTCAGAGCCTGTGCATCTATTTCCATAGACAATGCCTGCCAAGTGAAAAGATAAATCCAATTAGTTGAAAGAGCTTCTTGCTGTGGGCAGCACGTCTAACCTCAGGAGGTGCTGGGATTCATTATTAGCCAGTGATTAGAAGGAAGATTTTCAAACAAATTATCAACTCACCAAATGGTGTAGGGGGTGGTCTGCCTGAGGTCTGAGTCCAGGATCAGTTGCATCGTCTGTCCGCACTCAGCCCCCATTGAGCTTTGGGCCGGAGGCTAACAAATTAATTGGAAAAGGAATTTGTGTTTTTTTTTTTCCTCCCTATCTTTCCCTCACTTTGCTGTGATCAGCCATTGCTCTTCATGAATTATGTATTTGTGTAAAAGTGCATGAAATCAGGGAGGGATTAATAGCCCTGATTAATTCACATATCAGATTACTGTTTCATGAGAAACAGAGAACTTGCTAGGCTCTTCCCATTTGCACAGGAGAGACTTTCCATAAATGAAAATAGCTAATCATATGTGGGTCCTATGAATTTTCCATTTCTAGAATGCTGAGTTAGTTCCTTGCATCATTAAAGTCAGAGAACTTTTTAATGGGGGAGATAGACTGAGAGAAGTTAGGAGTGAGGCCCCTATAAAGGAGGTGGAGGAGCCTGGGTTCTGCATTCAGATTTGAGTTTGATTCTGTCCTTTCCCACTTTTTGGCCAAGCATTGGTTAAATTTCTTAAATGTAAGTTTTTTAAGCCCCATCTTTGCCTATGAAGTTACTGTTGTACAAAGTTGTTCTGAGAAGTACATGAAATAATGTATGCAAAATTCTTGTGCAAAATAAATGTTCAGTAAACCCTTGCTGGGTTGGTGGTCATAGTTTTAGAATTAGGATTTATGTACTTCCTTCCCTCAAGAATACCAGCTGCCTGATGGGTTTAGCTTTTAACAGGAAATGCTTAGGTCGTGAACACAAAGAGAAGCTTTCAGGTAGAAGCTGAGGTTCTTTTGGGTTGACTAAGCATCACTAAGCGCTGATACTTTGGCCACCTGATGCGAAGAGCTGACTCATTGGAAAAGACCCCGATGCTGGGAAAGATTGAGGGCAGAAGTGGGTAATGGAAGAGGATGAGATGGTTGGATGGCATCACCGACTCAATGGACATGAGTTTGAGCAAACTTTGGGAGAGAGTGAAGGACAGGGATGCCTGGCGTGGTGCAGTCCATGGGGTCGCAGAGAGTCAGACATGACGTAGCGACTGAACGAGAAGAAGAAGCATCACTTTGCCTTCGGGCTGTGCTGCTGACCAGCAGGAGACCAGCCCTCTGCTGCTCTTGGCCTGTCACATGTGGGCTGGACCAGAGCTCTCAGAACCCTCCCTCCTCCTCTCCCACCCCTGCCTCTTGGCATTGCCTCCTCAATCTTGAATGCTGTGTTGGCTAATGAGATTAGAATGGTCCTGTGATTTCCCCGGTTACACCTTCCTCTGTTTGGGGCCCCTCGGAGCATACTCAAAGCAAATGAAGCGTGAGAGGCTGGAACACTGGATGGTTTTGTGTTGGTGGTTTGACCTCACCATATGGAGGAAGGCGGGGTGGGGCTCCCTTGACTTCTCGTCCTAATGGTGCCTTTCCCTTTTGTTTCCTAGCACTCCATGTTTACAGCGATTCACAAGCATTATACCCTGGATGACTGGAAGCTCTTTGCAGCTAATCACCCAGAATGCCTGCAGGTAAGACTCTATCCTGGTTATAAATGACCTTTGTTGCCCAGGAAGGGAAATGTCAGGGTAGTCAAAAGGATTTGAGTTGGCAGCAGATAGACACACAGACTCCCAGGCGATAGTGAAAGACAGGGAAGCCTGGCGTGCTGTAGTCGACTTAGCAACCGAACAGTAACAACAGACACACAGTCCCAAAGAGAAATTGGGGAAGGCAATAGGGAACCCACAGCCCTTGATCGTTGCTAGGAATTTGCCAAGGAAACCTGTTCTGTACTCCTTTTTAAAAATATGATGATTTACCTGTAAGGAGCATATTTTTTTCCCCTTGGAAAGTGAAGTGTTTTGTCATGAGAGCTTGCGGAGGTCCCAGCAGGGTCAGTCCTGCCAGGGATTGAGTCCATTCCGAACATGCCTTTTATCTAGAAAAATCATCTAATTATAATAAGTTGTTATAATTGGAGCTGAATATGATGGAGCAGAATAAACAGTATGCTCTCCAGGATGACTTTAATCAAAAAGGCAGATAATACAAAGTGTTGGTGTAGATGTGCAGAAATTGGAACCCCCTGACATGGCTGGTGGGAATGTAACATGGTGCCACTGCTTTGGAAAACAGTTCGGTAATTTCTCAGAAGGTTCAACATAGGAGTTACCGTATCACCTAACTTCTATTTCTAGAATAGACCCAACAGATATAAAAATATATGTTCACACAAAACCTTATACAGGGATACTGATGCATGCTTAGTCACTAAGTCATGTCCGACTCTTTGCAACCCCATGGACTACAGACCACCAGGGTCCTCTGTCCAGGGGGATTCTCCAGGCAAGAATACTGGAGTGGGTTGCTGTGCCCTCCTCCAGGGGATCTTCCCGACCCAGGGATTGAACCCAGGTCTCTCATGTCTCCCGCATTGCAGGCAGATTCTTTACCATCTGAACCACCAGGGAAGCCCACACGGATGTTCATAGTAGCACTATTCATGGTAGCCAAATGGTTCATGTGTCTAGCTGATGAACAAACAAAACCTAGTATACCCATAGGGTGGAATATTCAGCTAAGAAGGGCAATAAAGTACTGATTCATGCTACAACATGAATGAACCTTGGAAATGAAACTGTTCACCTCAAACTGGGACTTGGACCCACATGGCTGGGACTCAAACCCAACCAAACCCATGGTCTTTCAACTGATCTCACACACTGGGGTTTCAGGACCTAAGGAAGCTCAGGTTGTTGATGTTTTATCACAGAAAGAATTCCGTGAGAGACAAAGTGATAGGTGTGCTGCATGCTAAGTGGCTTCAGTTGTGTCCAGCTCTTTGTGACCCCATGGACTGTAGCCCACCAGGCTCTTCTGTCCATAGGGATTTCCAGGCAAGAATACTGGAGTGAGTTGCCATGTCCTTCTTGAGGGGATCTTCCTGATCCAGGGATCAAACCCACATCTCTTATGTCTCCTGCATTGGGAGGCAGGTCCTTTACCACTCATATCACCTGGGAGGCCCAAAGAGATAGGTAAGAAGCGGATTTATTTGAAAGAAATGCATACCACAGAGTGTGGGCCATCTCAGAAGGCAAGAGTGACCTTGAAATGTGGTACGAAGTGCTCAGTTGCCTCAGTTTTGTCTGACTCTTTTCAAGTCTCTGGACTGTAGCCTGACAGGCTCCTCTGTCCATGGGATTCTCCAGGGAAGGATACGGGAGTGGGTTGTCATGCCTTTCTCAAGGGGATCTTCCCGACACAGTGATTGAACCCACATCTCTTATATCTCCTGCACTGGCAGGCAGTTTCTTTTACCACTAGCGTCACCTGGGAAGTTTGAAATGTGGTGTGGTTAGCTTTTATGGGGCACTTCCCTGGTGTCTCAGTCTGTAAAGAATCTGCCTACCATGTGGGAGACCCAAGTTTGATCCCTGGGTCGGGAAGATCCCCTGGAGAGGGGCATGGCAACCCACTCCCATATTCTTCCCTGGAGAATTCCATGGACAGAGGAGCCTGGTGGGCTGCAGTGCATGGGGTCGCAAAGAACCAGATGTGACTGAGCTGAGTGACTTAACACTTTCAACTTTTCACTTTCACTAGCTTCTATGGCTTGGGTAATTTCATAGGATAATGAGTAGGAGGATTATTCCAACTATTTTGGTGAGGGGGTGGAGATTTCCAGGAACTGGGCCACTGCCAACTCTTTGGTCCTTGATGAGTGGCCTTGGAACTGTTATGGCGCCTGTGGGTGTGTCGTTTAGCTAGCTGATATGTTACAGTGAGCATGTACTGAGGCTGAAGTTCTAGCTGAAGTCTGCTCGTCCTCCGTCTTGAACGTATTTGGTTCTAATCAGTTTATGTGGATGGGTTCCCACATCCTCCTATCCATGGTTGGTCAGCAGCTAGTTGTGATTTTGATGTTCTCGCAAGAGAAGATAAGCATACGTCCTTTTACTCCACCATCACCGTGGCGTGCAAAGTCCAATTAGCGACTGAACAACAACAATGACTGTTTATGTTGTGTCCTTGGTTTGTGTCATTCTTTTAAAGGTCGTGCCCTGCCCACTTCACTCCTGTTTCAAAAACATTTTGCCAAGTGAAAAAGCCAGACACAAAAAGCCCTGTATATGATTCTATTTCCATGAAATGTTGAGACAAGGGAAACCTATAGAGACAGAATTAGTTGAGAGTGAGGGCTAAAGGGTGTGGAGGTTTCTCTTGGGGGTTGATGAAATGTTCTAGAATTGATTGTGGTGACGGTTGTACAACTCTGAATATACTAAAACCCACTAAATTGTGCACTTTAAATAGATGAAGCATATGTGACTACATCTTAATAAAGCTGTAACTGAAAAAATGAAAGGTGGTTTGAAAATAATAAAGGCCCCAGTAGAACATGCCAGTCTTCGATCCTGGCACCCTTGGGTGGTCCTGTGTCCATGCTAAAGAGACATCTCTATGCTGGGGATGATTTCCTCCATGGTCAGATCATCTGGATTGGAAAATGACTTCTTATTGTACTGCTTTTGAAGTTACGCTAGTTTCTGGCTATTTTTCTTTGCTGTGCCATGACTGTGTGTGGATTTTGATTGGCGAGGGAGGTGGTTTCAGAGATAAAATAGTTCTGGCTCACACTTGAGTCCTTTCTTTTCAGCATAATTTATTCTAATGGATTATCTCTGTTTCAACTTATCCCCCTCTTCTTTGGAGGAAGTTTGGGGAGCGTGAGTTTCCAGCAGTGCACTGTGGTCAGAACCGTGGCTTTCATTACTAAGGGCAATCATTTCACTTACTACCCCACTGCCACCGAAGTTAAAGCTCATTAAAAAGGGAACGCATGACAAACCCAGTGGCACTGAGAGAAACTTACCAGTCTCTAGTTCCACCTGCCAAACTTTAACAGAAATGAAAGGAAAGATAAAAAAGATAGCAGAGCTGAGTGGGAGGGAAAGAACCTGTGGACTTGGGGAACCAGTCAGACTGTCATCAGGAATGAAGGTGGGAGTCAGTATGTATCACATTATCAGTCGGCTTACACTAAGTCTGGATGTGAGAGTTGGACTGTGAAGAAAGCTGAGTGCCGAAAATTGATGCTTTTGAACTGTGGTGTTGGAGAAGACTCTTGAGAGTCCTTGGACTGCAAGGAGATCCAACCAGTCCATCCTAAAGGAGATTAGTCCTGGGTGTTCATTGGAAGGACTGATGCTGAAGCTGAAACTCCAATACTCTGGCCACCTCATGCGAAGAGTTGACTCATTGGAAAAGACCCTGATGCTGGGGGAGATTGGGGGCAGGGGGAGAAGGGGACAACAGAGGATGAGATGTCTGGGTGGCATCACCGACTCGATGGACATGAGTTTGGTAAACTCCGGGAGTTGGTGATGGACAGGGGGGCCTGGCGTGCTGCGATTCATGGGGTCGCAAAAAGTCGGACATGACTCAGCGACTGAACTGAACTGAACACTAAGTCTATGGGGTGTAGCTACATTGTTGTGACTTGTGGTTTGGGGGGAGTAACAAAGGAGAGTAAGATGTGCTGCTCACGGGCATTTATAGTTTAGAGGTGTGAGTTAAAATACTGAATTTACAAATTTTAAATTTATAAAAAAATAAATACGTATGACAAAACCCACTGAAATGTTGTGAAGTAATTAGCCTCCAACTAATAAAAAAATTAAAAAAAAAAAAAAAATTAAATTTAAAAAAAAAAATAAATAAATAAATAAATAAATAAATACATCATAGAAGGTGAGATGCTAACTCTGGGCACAGTCCCACGGGCTAGTTTTAATGAGGCATAAACTACTAAAACCCTCAGAGCAGATTTTGAGAGCAGCAGAGGGGTGGTTTGGAGGCACCGGTGCTGAGGAAGGTTAGGGGAGAGGGTATCACGGAGGAGGAGGTGGCGGCATCAGATGTAAACACATCCCAGCGCAGACAGGAAGGATCCTTTCAATCTTGTTCATTCTTATGCTTCAGGACATTTATTGGAGGCATTAAGACTTGTATGTCATTTTCCTTTCTTTTATTTTTAATATTTACTTATTTGGCTGCACTGGGTCTTAGTTGCGTCATGTGGGATCTAGTTCCCCTGACCAGAGATTGAACTTGGACCTCCTGCACTGGGAGTGCAGTGTCTTAGCCACTGGACCAGGGAAGTCGCACAGTTTGCGTGTTGTGATAATGTTGTATTGGGAGTAAAAATGAAAACAGGAAGGAGTTTTATCAGAGAGGTTTTAGACATCTTTCCCTCTGTCCTCTCCCACCCCCACCTCAGTGGGATGCTCAGGGTAACGGCCACGGCTTTGGCATGAGGAACTCGAGCAGACTGGCCACCCTGGTTTTCCTTTCCTCTCCTCTGCTCCAGGAGGAGAATTTGCACCAGCTGCTCCATGGTTCTGCATTCCACGTGGCATTGTTCAGTTGCCAAGTTGTGTCCGACTCTTTGTGACCCCATGGACTACAGCACGCCAGCCTTCCCTGTCCCTCACCATCTCCCAGAGTTTACCCTGGTTCATGTCCATTGAATCGATGATGCTAACCAACTATCTCATCCTCTGCCATCCCCTTCTCCTTTAGCCTTCAATCTTTCCCAGCATCAGGGTCTTTTCCAAGACTGGCTCTTCGCATCATGTGGCCAAAGTATTGAAGCTTCAGCATCAGTCCTTCCAATGAGTATTCAAGGTTGATTTCCCTTAAGATTGACTGGTTTGATGGCCATGTGAAAAGCTTGAGGAAATTAAAAGCCATGGATGAGATTGTGTGGCCAAGGTTCAGGTCTCAGTTTAGTGTTTATGTGCAGTTTAGTGTTGGAAAAGACAACAGTCAGTTTAGATAAATGACCGTGAGAATCTCCTTTGCCTCTGCTGCTGCAGGTTTCTTGAGCCGGTCCACTGTGTGTGTGATCAGGGTGAACCTCAGAGGGGCACAGTACTGTCCCCAGAACTGGCGGGTGGACGGAGGCAGGGTCTGACCTCTGAACACCACTTACCGTTCCTGTCTTACACCTCTTGGTTTATTCGGTATAGCATGTAGCTGTGAGTTCGGGCAGTGGGAAGAATGATCTGGAAAAGATGAGCAACATCCTGGAAGCTGTGCCGCAGGTCAAGTTTATTTGCCTGGATGTGGCCAATGGGTACTCGGAGCATTTTGTGGAGTTTGTGAAGCTGGTCCGGTCCAGATTTCCAGAACACACCATCATGGTAAGTGTGATGGGATGACCCTCTAGATGGGAAGCAGAGAAGAATTACATGGTGTGTTGGGGGAGCTGTGTTCTCTTAGGAGCTTTTGGTGCCTTCTTTCTAGAAGAATAGTTGTGAATCAGTGGGATAAGGACAGGCAGCAGCTGCGAAGATCTGAAAACTGGCTCAGCTATAAAAAATAAAATCCAGATCAATGCCATAGGGTGTTGGCTCCTTGTCTCTGCTAGATATCATCAAGTGTTTCTTACCATGTGAGACCTTTATACCAAGGTGTATGTCACTGCTTAGCAGAGTCTATTTTAAAAAATAAAAACACAGTTGGCTTTCTCTTTATCATATTTGTCATCTCTGCCCCACTCTCCTTGCTAGTAGAAAAGTCTGCTGTGAGGGTTGAAATCCACAATATGAACATTTCGCAATAGTCAGCTATTTGCAAGTCAATTGGTGTATTGTTTTATCTAGGATCTTTATCTTTGAACTTTCCTACCTTTTGAGGGGGTTATTTTTACTAATTTTTAACACCTTTCCTGGTGAGAATGTATATGTGTTATCTTTGGGAAACATAGATTTATAGAAAAATGAACTAGAAGCTTTAGGGTTAAATTTGGGCTTCTGGAAAATCTATATTGTAGTTATGTATCTTTATTGGTCTTAATTAACATGGTGATTATTGATTGACCACTAGATAATGTACTTAACTCTCCTTTTATAAGTTCTTTTGAACCCAGTTCTTTTCTTTTTTTCAATTTATTTTATTGTATGGTTGATTTACAATGTTGTGTTAATTTTTGCTGTATAGCAAAGTGCTTCAGTTATACATATATGTATGCTACTGCTAAGTCACTTCAGTCGTGTCCGACTCTGTGCGACCCCATCCCTGGGATTCTCCAGGCAAGAACACTGGAGTGGGTTGCCATTTCCTTCTCCAATGCAGAAAAGTGAAAAGTGAAAGTGAAGTCGCTCAGTCATGTCTGACTCGTCGTGACCCCATGGACTGCAGCCTACCAGGCTCTTCCGTCCATGGGATTTTCCAGGCAAGAGTACTGGAGTGGGGTGCCATTGCCTTCTCCGTCATATGTGCATATATACATTTTTTCCGTAGTCTTTCCGGTTATGGTATATCACAAGATGTTGAATATAGTTCCCTGTGCTATACAGTAGGAGCTTGTTGTTTATCCACTTTGTACATAATAGTTTGCATCTGCTAATCCCAAACTCCCAAACCATCCTTCCCCAGCCCCTCTTCTACCCTGACAAGCACAAGTCCATTCTCTATGTCTTCCTTTTACAAATTTTTAATTTATCTTCACATTTCATCATTTTAAGGAAGTTGGGAGACAGGAGTTAGTATTTCTGTTGACAAAGGTAAATCACCTGTGAAGGATTTCCAGAACATTTAAAAGATATATTTTTATTTATTTCTGGGTGTGCTGGGTCTTTGTTGCCGCTCGAACTTTTCTGTAGTTGCGGCCAGTGGGAGCTACTCTCTAGTTGCGTTGCACAAGCTTCTCATTGAGTGGTTTCTTTTCCTGTGGAGCACGAGCTCTAGGGAACGTGGGCTCAGTAGTTGCAGCTCCTGGGCTCTAGAGAAGAGGCTCAGTAGTTGTGGCGCTCAGGCTTAGTTGCTCCGTAGCATGTGGGTCTTCCTGGACCAGGGATTGAACCCGTGTCTCCTGTATTGGCAGGCAGATTCTTTGCCACAGGGCAGCCCCCCAGCATTTTTGAGATAAGTACTTTTATGCTTTCCAATCCAGTGAGAAGAAAGCATCAAGTAGTGTCCCGAAGTCAACCAGCTGCACCATGTTTAAAGTTGGGGGGAAACAGATTCATTTCACCCCCATAATCGTGCTACCAGCATTGTTGTGTTTGATAAAGAAACACCATTTATTGAGTTCCTCTCATGTTTCTCAGAAGGTAGAGAATTCACCTGCAATGCAGGAGACCTAAGTTCAATCCCTGGGTTGGGAACGTCCCCTGGAGAAGGGAGTGGCCATGAGCTCCAGTATTCTCACCTGGAGAATCCCATGGGCAGAGAAGCCTGGCAGACTACGGTCCATGGGGTTGCAAAGAGTCAGACACGACTGAGTGACTGACACTTTCACTCCCATGTTTCAGGAGGCTTCCGTCTGTTCTTTCTTTTTTACATCTCTGTAAAGAGTAGGAACTGTTGTCCCAGGTTTATTGCAGATGAGAAATCCTTATTCCTGATCCTTCGACTCTTGGATTTTCACAAGGTCACACCCTTGTGAGTGTGGCACATCTTGTGGAGTGGCAGAGCTGAGGTTTGAGGTCAGGGCGGTCAGAGTCCAGAGTCCAGGCTCTGCCCCTGGAGATCTGTAAACATGCCCCATCCTTGCTAACTTTAGCGATGAAGCTGCCTCCATCCACTAGGCCATACACGTGACCAGTTTCCTGTTTCTCCGTCCTGAGCTGGGCAGCTTCCTCAGGCTCCTGTCATGACCCAGCAAGGCGCATATCTCTAGTCCTGAGGCCCCAGCTGGCTCTTGTGCCCCAGTCATCTGCGGAAACGGAGGAATGAGAAAGCTGGCCTCCCGGGAGGGCAGAAGCCCCCTCCCCTCAGCTGGGACCTGGGAGCCCTACAAACACTTGGTGTTAAACGCAAACTCTGTGCAGTGAGGACTGAGATGGTAGGAAGAGCAGGACAGATATTTGCGCAGGAGGAGTCCTTTGTTGATTCCTTCTGGTGAGTACTTCTGGGTTGCTGTTGACGTTTCCTCTGATCTGAGGTAGTGGGATATAGATCTTTCCAGATCATTCCAGTTGACCTCCAGTTGTTAGGGACCAGAAATTACACTTACTGAATGAAGCAACCTTGTGACTCTACTTTTTTGTCTTGGATAATTGACGTATTCAGTTGTGAAATATGACATACATTCAAACAAGTGCATAAAACACGGGTGTTTAATAAACAGTCATAAAAGCAGGGGCCCTTCAGTGTACCTCTGCAGCGCCTCCTCCCACCTCGGACGAAAGCCCCTCTCTGCCTGATGCTCATTTCCTTCCTCGAGTATCCCCGGTTTTGCCATCTACCGATGCATGCCTAAACAACACTGCTTAAGTTTTGCCTATTTTCGAACCTCATGTAAATGGTGACTCTGCTGCATATCTTCTGGGTCTTCTTTGCCTCTGTAGTCCATTGCGACGGCCCACATCATTTCGTGGGAGCTGTGGGGTCATATACTGTTCCTGGGAACATCTGGGAAATGTTAACCCCATTTCCCAGATGCCTCCCTTGCCCTTGACCTCTTGCTCTGCTTCGATGCTGATTGTACCAGCATTAACATCGCTGAGGGTGCCTGATGTCGGTGTGGCCACATGAGCAACATGGTTCGGCTGAACCTACCTTCTGAAGCTCATTCTTCTCCCCTGTGAAAAGCTGGTCGAGATAAAAATGCTTGGAGCATCATCATGGGGATCAGATGGGCTGATGGTAAGGGTGCAGTAGTCACCCATTGGCAAGTCGGCAAGTATTGAGGGCACGTGCTCTGGGAACCGAACCAGAGGTGGAAGGCTGATGGAGAAGAGAAATGGGGGTGGGATGGGGGGTGTTATATGAGTTTTAAGAAGAAGGAGAAAACATGAACCACTTTTTGAAACAAGGATAGTGAGAGCAGAAATTCCCCAGCGCCCCAGAGCTTGCCGTGCACCCTGCACACAGTTGCCTGGGGGTTTTAGCTCACAGCTGGCTGTACCCAGGGCTGAGCGGGCTGCCTGTTGTGGAGCCTGGGTTCCAGCTCGAGGGAGAGGACCAGGGGAGACGGGCGGTGCAGGAAGGAGGCGGGCTGGCAGGGCAGGGGTAGGGCGTCAGCAGTGCCTGGGGGCTGCTGGGGTGGGGGTGAGGCGAGGAGGGGGAGATTGACACTGAGTTCCCAGGCCCCCTGGGTGCCCAGGAGTGCTGAGCCACACGGAGGCCCCGCCTGCTCTGTGCATTTTCCCGGGGGAGGCAGGGGTGTGGTGGGTGGGTGGCGGGTGCGGGGGTGATGCTTCTCAGTGTTCCTCGGCAGCTCCTGCTGACTGCCCAGGGGGTGTGTTCCCAGTGTTGGGATTGGTCTCCCCAGTGATGAGCAGGAGGCTCTAGCCTTTCTCCCCCGGCTGCTTTACCTACACTGACCCCTCAGATTCACGTGGAAACCTCCAGTACTCTTAACACCTTTGGTCTTTAGGAAGATAATTTTCCTCGTGGCATTTGGAGGCATTGTGAGGATGCGTTTGTCCACTGATGGGGAACTGAAAGGTATATAACTCGGGATGCCGAGTGCTGTCCTGATGACTACTCTGCAGTGAACGGAAAGGTGGCTCAGAAGCGTCTTGGCAGAACCCCAGTTCCAGGCTTGCTTCTCCCATTGCCCAGCACATCTTGGATTCACATGGACCCTTTGCCTCTTACCTTTCACCTAAGGAAAGCACTGCTGCAGGTCAGGAGGGAGGAAGTGGGGATGTTTAGAGAACGTCACTGGCAGAAAAGGGTCTTGTGAAGGTGCTGGGTGTTAGGGTGTGACACGTCCTCTGGACCCCTGCCTGGTGGCTTTTCGAGAGGAATGGGAATGGTGTGTTCTTGGGTGGATTCCAGGGACTGTGGAAAGAGGCACTAACAAGGACCACGCACTTGTCTTTTATGGTAACTTGTGCTCGAGTAAGGCTAAGAGCACCTACTTTAGTTGGTGGGAGGCTTCAGCCTAGAGGGGTCAAGAAACTTTTTGATGTTCACGCAGCCAGTGAGAGGTGGGACTGAGTTAGATGGTGTGTCCCCGGGGTCTGGAATCCTCCATTCCAGCCCCGCCCCCCGCCCCCGCCATTACACCATGCTGCAGCCAGACCTCCTACCAGCTCAGGCTCCTTGTGGCGGAGAGGTTCCTATGTTGGGTCTCTTGTGTGTGTTCAGTTGGGTCCGACCCTATGGACTGTAGGCTCCTCTGTCCATTCAGTTTTCCAGGCAAGAATACTGGAGTGGGTTGCCATTTTCTCCTCCAGGGGCTCTTCTCAACCTAGGGATCGGACCCATGGTGTCCCCTGTCTCCTGCATTGGCAGGCAGATTCTTTACCACTAGAGCTACCTGCGAAACCCATTTTGGGCCTAGAAAGTGCTTTTGTGCTGGTGGCTCTTTCTGATCTGGCCCAGAGGACACAGGCTTGTGACACCTAATCTGTTCAGAGAGACTTGCTCTGCTCCCCTGGGGAATGTCAAGTCAGCCACTGTTGGCAGACCCCTGGGAAGCTGTGGGCATGTCCTTGGCCTTTCCGTGTGTGGCCAGTGGCTCAGGCACCTGTCTGGATCCTTTCTCTAGCATTTCATGGTCAGACAAGGTTCTGAGTCACACGGAGGCCCCGCCTGCTCTATGCCTCTTCCTGGGGAGGCGGTGGGGTGGGTGGGTGGTGGGGAGATGCTCTTCAGTGTTCCTCGAAGGTGGTGGCCGTGGGCACCCGAATTTACCTCCCTGAAGCTCAGACACCCTCTCAGGCCAGGTTAGCCTAGACTTTCTGGTTCATCCTCTCTCTGGAACTGGTGTAAACTGAGACTGCGGCAGAAGCTAGGAAGGGCCCCCGAGATGCAGCTGATGTGTGTCTCTGAGAGTCACACAGTAAATTCAGTTGCTTGTGTTTTTCACGTGAAAGGTGGTTATTGCCTTGGTGGCATCTCCTACTCCCTGGAATGCCCAGGTAAATAGAAGGATATCCTCGGGTGCATGGGGGAAGACTCTGGCATTAATGTTCCAGCACCTTCTGTTAGGAGTTGGCCCTTAGGCCAGATTCAGTCTGCTGCTGTTGGCTTGTTGTTCATTTGCTCAGTCATGTCCGACTCTTTGCGACCTCATGGACTGCAGCACACCAGGCTTCCCTGTCCTTTGCTATCTCTCAGAGTTCGCTCAAACTCATGTCCATCGAGTCAGTGATGCCACCCAACCATCTCATCCTCTGTCGTCCCCTTCTCCTCCTGCCCTCAGTCTTTCCCAGCATCAGGGTCTTTTCCAATGAGTCAGCTGTTTGCATCAGGTGGCCAAAGTATTGAAGCTTCAGCATCAGTCCTTCCAATGAATATTCAGGGTTGATTTCCTTTAGGATTGACTTGTCTGACTCCTTGCAGTCCAAGGGACTCTCAAGAGTCTTCTCCAGCACCATAGTTCAAAAGCATAATTTCTTCTGCACTCAGTCTTCTTTATGGTCCAGCTGTCACATCTGTACATGACTAATGGAAAAACCATAGCTTTGACTATATGGACCTTTGTAGGCAAAGTGATGTCTCTTCTTTTTAATATGCTGTCTAGGTTTGTCATAGCTTTTCTTCCCAGGAGTGAGTGTCTTTTAATTGCAAGGCTGCTGTCACCATCTGCAGTGATTTTGGAGCCCCCCAAAATAAAGTCTGTCACTGTTTCCATTGTTTCCCCATCTATTTGCCATGAAGTGATGGGACCAGATGCCATGATCTTAGTTTTCTGAATGTTGAGCTTTAAGCCAACTTTTTCACTCTTCTCTTTCACTTTCATCAAGAGGCTCTTTAGTTCTTCGCTTTCTGCCATAAGGGTGGTGTCATCTGCATATCTGAGGTTATTGATATTTCTTCCGGCAATCTTGATTCCAGCTTGTACTTCATCCATCCCCGCATTTCAATGATGTACTCTGCACATAAGTTAAATAAGTGGGGTGACAACATACAGCCTTCACATACTCCTTTCCCAGTTTGGAACCAGTCTGTTGTTCCATGACTGATTCTAAATGTTACTTCTTGACCTGCATGCAGGTTTCACAGGAGACAGGTAAGGTGGTCTGGTATTCCCATCTCTTTTAAGGATTTTCCACAGTTTGTTGTGATCCACACAAAGGCTTAAGCATAGTGGATGAAGCAGAAGTAGATGTTTTTTTCGAATTCTCTTGCTTTTTCGTGTAATCCAGCGGATGTTGACGATTTGATCTCTGGTTCCTCTGCCTTTTCTAAATCCAGCTTGTACATCTGGAAGTTCTCAGTTCGCATGCTGTTGAAGCCTAACTTGAAGGATTTTAAGCATTACCTTGCTAGCATGTGAGATGAGTGTAGTTGTGCCGTAGTTTGAACATTCCTTGGCATTGCCCTTCTTTGGGATTGGAATGAAAACTGACCATTTCCAGTCCTGTGGCCACTGCTGAGTTTTCCAAATTTTCTAATTCTATATAAAGGAATTTTTTTGGCAAAAGACTTCTGAAGAGCCAGTCAAAAGTGGGTAGAAAACTTACTGTTTAACGGGTACAAAATTTCAGTTTGGGATGAGGAAAAAGTTCTGGAGATGGATATTGGTGAAGTTCCTTTGTAAACCTTCCAGTGACAAGGACAGGTGGATCTGATCCACCCCACTTTATAGCAGGATAAATGGAGACTCGGAGTGGATGTGATTTTCTTAAAATTACCCAGTGAGTGGGAGGGCCGTCAGTCAGGCCCAGCTTTCTGAAGTTATCTTGCCGTAGATGTCTGGGTCCAAAGGAGAACTGGAAGAATTGGGGCTGGTTTTTGCCCAGAGGACTTTTTTAATTTATTTTTAAAAGTTTTATGTTTTAAAAAAAATTTTATTTAATTTTGGGCTGTGCCGGGTCTTTGTTGCTGCACGGGCTTTTCTCTAGTTGCGGCTGGCGGACGTCTCATTGTGGTAGCTTCTCTTGTTGCAGAACATGAGCTCTAGGGTGCTCAGGCTTCAGTACTTGTGGCGCAGAGGCATAGTCACTTGTCAGCCTGTGGGATCTTCCCGGACCGGGGATGGAAGCCACGTCTCCTGCATTGGCAGGGGGATTCTTAACCACTGAGCCACCAGGCAGGCCCCTAGCGGCCTTTTTAAAATGATACAGAAGTACGTGAAATGTTCGTTTTGTCCATTTTATGTGTGTTCTCTGGCCCCTCCCACCTGCCCTGGACACGGAGGAGCAGGAGGTGGTGCCCGGACAGTGCCTGGCCTCCCTGGGAAGAGGGGGGCCTAACAGAAACCTCCACCTGTCTGCTCTGGGACCCAGCTGGGGGCTGCAGCTTCTGTTTGTCCTGGCTGCCCCGGTCATGACCAAGCCGGACATGCTGCCCACCTTCTGAGCCTGTGGTATCCACTTCCCACAGGAGCTGTTTCTGGTCAAGATAAGCCGACTGCTTGCTAATCATGCCCGGCCAACTACCCCCCCAACCCCAGCGCATCCCACCCCGAGCCCACCGGCTGCCTGCGCTGTGGGCTGGGCTTCCCCCAGAACCTAACCACACTCCTGGAGTCTCTCGCGTTTCTGAACTTGACTACTTTCAGCTTTTGTGTTTGCCCGTCTTGGTTTCAAACTTGGACAGGTTTTTGTTCCTGCCAGTGGACACTCACCATCCTCTCCTAGCCATTGGCATCCTTGTTGTGTGGTCCTCGGGCTGGAGGCGTTTCATCATCACTCTGGGTTTATCCATGCTCAGCCCTCAGGTGCCTGCCTCTGGTTCAGGAGCCCCGACGGCAGCTCAGGGAATGTGGGGACACCTTGAGAAGCCCCTGGGCTCTTACAATGGCATCAGCTCCCTCCACACTTTTAAACTTACCTTGACCTCACATGGTTATACTTGTTGTGTCCATCTGAGGTGACTTGAATTGACTTATTTGGTATAAAGTGAACCCTTTTAAAGTGGTCTGTAGGCGGTACCAGAATGGAGAGAAAAATCCACAATGACAGTGAAACCTTGTAGGGAGCTGCGAGCAGCTTCTTCAGGTGTTTTATTTTTAACTTCTAATTAATTTTTACTTGTAAAATTTATTTTGAATTCTTAGCAAGTCAACCAGGGAGGAAGAATGGGAGCTTGGCGTGCTATTTCTTGGGTTCCTGTGTGCGTGCTAAGTCACTTCCGTTATGTCTGACTCTTTGCGACCCTATGCACTGTGTCTGCCAGGCTCCTCTGTCCATGGGATTCTCCAGGGAAGTGCCCTCTTCTGGGGCAATCTTCCCGACACAGGGATCGAACCCGTGTCTTCTGCAGCTCCTGCACTGAAGGCAGGTTCTTTACCTCTGAGCCACCAGGGAAGCCTTTCTTGGGTTCCTACTAAGTTCTTTTCCAGGTTCAGAGTTGTATGCTTAGGAGGAAAAAAAAAAACCCTAAGAAAACAGAAACTATAACTTTCATTTGTAAAAGTAATGCAGTTTCTACTGTCAAATCCAAGAAACTGTAAGGAATTATTGATAAAAGTCAGAATATTCCCTTACCACAACATGTTTTATCAGCATTTTGGTGTATGTTTTCATCTATACATATACTTGTTTAACAAAACTGAGCTCTTACTATTTCCTTCTGTTTCTCCTAACATTATACTGAAAGCATTTAAACATTTTCCCATGGCATCAAACCAGTCTTATAAACATCACATGGGTTGGCCTGAGATTGTCGAACCATCACCATTTGGGGGAATATATTTGCAGTTTTGCACTGTTAACAGTAATACATGTTTGTAGTTAAATCCTTGACCTCATCCATAATTATTGCCTTGAGAGAAAATCCTGAAAGTTATTGGATCAAAGGATATACATACTTTTCATTTCAGCATGCGGGCAAATTATTTTCTAGGAAAACTTGTACTGGAGTAGGCATTCCACTGGCAGAGAACGAGTGTCTGTTTTCAGCATTTAGTTTTTATAATCACTGACAATTTGTTAAGTGAAAAGTGGTACCTTGCTGATATCTTCGTTGAAATTTGATTGCTGGTGGAGGTTAAACACTGTCCCTGTGTTTATTGGCCACTTTTATTTCTCTCATTAGTTCATATCCTTCGGAAGTTATTCTGTGCGGTGCTAGCATTTTTCTTGTAGATTTGGAAAAGCTCTTATAATGTTAGTCTTCTTCGTAATTTTAAATCTTTTTCTCCACCAGGTTATTTATTAGTTTTGTTGATTATATGTATGAGTGTGTGTTTATGCAGGTTTTTAACTTTTATGTAGACACATCTGTCTTTATGTTTTTTTCACTTGTATGTGTATTATAAGTATTCAAAGCTTTCCTCTAAATCTGGGAGGGGACAACTTTTAATTTATCTGAAGCTTATTTTGGTGCAAGGTATGAGTGATAATCCATATCTGTTTCTGAAACTCCCTTTCCCCCCAAATTTCAATATTTATGTCTATTGAAATATTGTTCCTTTCCTCTGTGATGTGAAATGCCATCTTTATCATGTACTGTATTCTCATATCTTCCTATCCTTTCTCTGGGCTATCATTTTCCATTGTCAAATGCTGTTTGGATTAAAGGAACTTTGAGCCATCCTCATCACCCCTTTCGAAGATCCTTTTATACAAAGTTAAAAGTCACGTTGTCTAGGTGGAAAAGAAAAGTTCTCCTTGGAATCAATTCAGTGAAAAGACACTTGGGGCTTCAATGCCAAAAAAAGAAGTTGTATGAGTTAGGGATACACTGCCCAAAATAAGACTTCGCACAGTTGTGAAAATTCAGACAGGCATCCTGCCAAGTATTCTATGTACCAACTGAAGAATCCACAGGCCAGTGAGTTGTAATAAAAAGGGCTATTTTTATGTTCCCAGGCTCCTGCAGTGAAAGAACATGCACTGTTTTCAAACCAGATGCATCCTTCTGGTTTTAGTTTCTACCACTTCCTGGCTTATGGGTTTATTCTTAGGACCACAGTTTCATATTGTTCTGAAAATGAAGTATGTTCCAGTCCCCAAGGTGCCTAGGGTTCATCTGCCTTTTCATATCTCAGTGGGAACCACTTGACCCTAGGATGGGTTTAGTTCAACCCAGTCGTTCAGTTGTGTCTGACTCTTTGCAACCCCATGGACTGCAGCATGCCAGGCTTCCCTGTCCATCACCAGCTCCTGGAGCTTGCTCAAACTCATGTCCATCAAGTCAGTGATGCCATCCAAGCATCTCATCCTCTGTCGTCCCCTTTTCCTCCTGCCTTCAATCTTTCCTAGCATCAGGGTCTTTTCGAATGAGTTAGTTCTTGGCATCAGGTGGCCAAAGTATTGGAGTTCCAGCTTCAGCATCAGTCCTTCCAATGAACATTTAGGACTGACTTCCTCTAGGATGGGATACCCAGGTATTTTCCCAACTGTGAGGTGGTCAGTAGTTCCCTAATTCTGGGTTCTATTGGTTCCATAGTAGTTCTCCAGGGGTTTTAAACACTGTGAACCACAAATAACATTTTAATCAGCTCAGAGAGTGTTTCATTGTGTTTATTTTATATATTTGGGTTCCCTGTGTTTGTCTTGCTTGACCTAGAAAGTCTTAAGGTCTCTTGGAGTTCTAAAGTCATGTAGTTCTGTAAATTCCTCATGCTGTCAGCTCACCCAGAGGTAGCCTGGGGTGTCCAATTCTGTGTTCTTGTTAATTGTTGTTATTTAGGGTTGTTTCCAAATTTGCTGGCGTACTGAGTGCAGCACTTTAACAGCATCATCTTTTAGGATTTAAAATAGCTCAGCTGGAATTCTATCACCTCCACTCACTCGGTTGGTGGTGATACTTCCTAAGGCCCAGTTGACGTCATACTCTAGGATGTCTGGCTCTCAGTGAGTGATCACGCCATCATAGTTAATTGAGAAGAAAGGAAACCTGGAGAAAACCCTAAGCCACCAATTGGCTGAAAGTTGATTCAGGGATTGGTCCCTTGTCTTCTCCCGTTTTTATACTTTTGTCCCCTTGGCTGCCTGATAGCCTCAGATCCAGCTCCTCCTTGTGTTCAGGTGTGGGGCTCTCCCATCACTCACCTTTGTTCCTCCCGGAGTAGTTCCTGATCATGAACTGTATTCTTTCTATCCCAGGCAGGGAACGTGGTGACGGGAGAGATGGTAGAAGAGCTTATTCTTTCTGGAGCAGATATCATCAAAGTGGGAGTTGGACCAGGTAAGACTTGCTGGGAGCACAGCGGAGAGTGTGTTGTTGGAGAGGATTGGGGTCTAGCACTTGGGGGGACCAGAGATGCCCAGAAGGGACCTCAGGAATGATCCAGCCACAGACTTAAAGCACATTTCTTTTGGAAGTATTGTTGAGCTTCTGATCAGAAGAGGCTCCTGATTAGAAATATCACTGAGCTGCTTTCTGATGCTTCTGGGAATTTCTGAATGAACTGGAATGTGGTTCGATTCAAATAAGGTCTTGGTTTCAGAACATTCCTGTGGAAGAAAAGAAT
Source organism: Cervus elaphus (assembly GCF_910594005.1). Taxonomy (NCBI): domain Eukaryota; kingdom Metazoa; phylum Chordata; class Mammalia; order Artiodactyla; family Cervidae; genus Cervus; species Cervus elaphus. Next base: position 41,226,629 of record NC_057821.1, on the reverse strand, counting down.
GAGAGCTCATGAGTGATCCCATTTACCTTGAAGAGAAAGGGATGAAGAGCTCACGGGGACAGTTAATGGATGTGAATGACTCCAGTTTATGTGAATGTTTGAGGGACCCCAAACATTGCAAATAAGCATGCAGCTGAGGCCACGTTTGAACTTGATTCATGGCCCAGGCAGTTATCACCTTTGGCTCTTCAGCTGATACATATCCATCTCAGATTTTGCTGCATCCTCCCAGGCCTTCTCTCCCAGGACCACCAGTGGCATTCTGAGTAGAGGAATAAGGTGGCACCTTTCTACCCTCTTCTGGGCAGATCTCTTTCTCTTGGGGACACTTGATGCTGACTTTCCCTTTTGGCCAGACAGGTGCATGAGCTTCAATATTAAACTTCTTCATGTTAAATATGAGCTTCTTCATATTAAAAGTTCTCCTTGCACATCCATGATTAACCAAACACTAAAATGGGAGAGGAGGAAAAGAGGTATACATTTTCTTCTGGGAGTAGAAAAACAGCAAAGCTTTTTTTTTTTTTTTTTTAACAAATACCATGCTCTCAGAAGACACTACCAAAAAAGGAAGCAAACCATAATCTAATATGAGAGGGAGGCAGAAAAGATGGTTGTGTTGTGACCTGGCACAGTCGTCAGCCTTCAGGGACCAGGATCGGCAGGAAGAGACTCTTAGGGAAGGAGAGCCCTGTAGGCTTGTAAAAGGCCCTAAGCATTTAAAAAAATAATAATTTTATCTATTTTTGGCTATGCTGAGTGTTCATTGCTGTGCAGGCTTTTCTCACATTTTGGTAGATGGAGGCTACTCTCTAGTTGTGGTGCAGGGGCTTCTTATCGTGGTGGCTTTTCTTATGGAGCAGAGATTCCAGGCACGTGGGCTCAGTAGAAAGGGCTCCCGGGCTCTAGAGCTCAGGCTCAATAGTTGAGTCACATGGGCTGAGTTGCTCCACAACATGGGGGATCTTCCTGGACCAGGGATCAAACTTGTGTCTCCTGCCCTGGCAGGTGGATTCTTTACTACTGAGCTCCACCAGGGAAGCCCAGGCCCCAAGCTTTTAACACACAGCGAGGTTCTCAAGGGTGGGCTTTTGATATTGCCACTCACCCAACAGTCTCTAATAGTCTGAGCAAGAGGAAAGAGAGCTGTGGTCTTTACTGAGTGTCTGTCGTTATTAGAAACTCAGTGCTTAAGGCCTGTTCTTGCTTACAGGGCACTGTCCTCCACTTAGAATGGGCTGTAACAGACCAGGCTTGTGATGGAGTCAAATAGGCTAACAGTGTTAGACCAGGAAGACTCTTTCTCTCCCTTCAAAGTAGAGCACGCACCGATCACCTATTCCACCACATAAATGTATTGAGTGTCTCCTAGCTGCCGTAGAGCTGGGTGGGTGCTGTACATACAGGGTGTGAGGTGTGTAAACCATCTTCTTGTTCCTTAGGGCTGTTCTCCATGTAATCTTGAGTATCCAGCTGCCCTTGCTTCCTTCCCATATGTCCTCTATGTACACAGTCTCTTTCCCCCGAAGATTTATTGTTCTTCTGCTGTTAATGTGTGCCTCCCAGGCTGTCTGTTTAGAACAGAGGTGACCAAAGGGAGTAAGAAGCTCTCTTTGAGCCTGATGTATTGGAGTCATTTCTATAAACCGATTGGAGATGATGTTTACATTTCATGAACTCTTGAGCATAAAAACAGTGGACTTTGGCCATCTAGATGACAGCATTAAATAAGGTTCATCATGGAACAACTCCTGGGACCTGGGGAAAAAAAGCATTAAAAACGTGCCCCACGGCCACTGGGGCTGGGAGGAAGTGGGTACCCAGTTTCTCCTTTCAACTTGGGGGTTCATCAGGACCACTCCCCCACCTTGTCCCTCACCCGTGCAGAGCTCCAGGCCCTGCAGCTGAGTCCCTGCCCGCCCTTGAGGATCTGGCAGTGGAGTGGGAAAGGAGAAAGGCCGATTCTGAACCAGAGCCAGAGGTTGTAAAGCTCCAGGTGTGCCTCGCACAGTGCGTGTCTGGGGCAGGGGTGCCTTGGTCGGGAGGGAAGCTTCACAGCCCTCAGGGAGCGAGTGGCCGTGTTGTGAGGATGGAGAGAAGGAGATGGCTCCTCCCTGCAACTGGATGCGGGAGAAGGCGGCTCCCCTGGTCCCGGTGTCCCTGCCGGACCAGGCCTCAAAGTATATATATAGCCTTGACTCTCGACCTGTTGGGAGAGGTTTGTGGGCAGCTGGGAAGCCACTAGTGATGGTGGGGAAAAGGAGAGGAGGCAGAGGCTTTATGCAAGTTCACGCTCAGCTTTTACACTGGCCCATAGGCGACACCCCCAGATGGGCAGGAGTGACAGTGAGTGAGTGAGTGGTGAAGCGTGGAGACAGAGATGTGACTCATTCATTCTTGAGTTCAAGCATTCTTTCAGTGACTATTTATAGCGGCCTAATTATGCACAAAGGTCTGTTCTCAGCGCTGGATCCACAAACAATGAATATCCATGGAGCTTACCCTCCAGCAGAGAAAACAGATCCTCAGTTCTTACACAAATAATGACTTAAATGCTCTTTTTGAAATGAGCCGCTGTGACGAACAACGTCCCTGAGGCAGTGACCTTGAAGATGAAGCCTGGGAGATGAGATAGGCTTGGGCAGACCAGGGGGTTGGTGCAGAGGGGAGCGCTCGAGAGACAGAACATCACATACAGGGGTTCCCCGAGGTGGGAGGAAAGGAAAGGTCAGTGAGGCTGGGGGGTACCAAGTGGGGCGGACGGAGAGAAGAGGGGACAGGCGGGTAGATAGTCCAGAGCTTGAGCTGGCTGGCCTCGGAGCAGGCGCTGGTCTGCTGGGAGGGAAGGGGAAGCTTGGGCACGGAGACGTGCTGGAGAGGCCTGTCTGATTCGGCCTGGACCTAACTGGGCTGATGCACTGCAGACAGTGAACTAGGACTGCAGTTGACCATGGGGAGGGCAGAGGTCAGGGGGAATGAAGGCATTGGGGTGGCTGCTGTGAGTTCTTCAGTGGAAGCTGACCTCAGAGGCCGGGCTGGACAGGGTGAGAGATGGACCAGGAGAGGGTGAGGACCAGGAGGCTGGCATGTGTAGAGGCAGAGCTGAGGCAGAGGGCGGCTGTGAGCATGCCCTGGGCGCCGGGCCCCTTTGCTTGCGGCTGACTGGAGGCCGGGCAGTCTTCATCCCCTCATGTCATTTCATCTCCATCACAGCCCCGTGAGGTCAGTGCTTTCATTTCCACTTTTTAAGCGAGGCACTGAGGCTTAGAGAAGTGAGTCATTTGACAGAAGTTGAAGGTCAAGGAGGCTCAAGGCCGTGGGAGGCGTCTGAAGGTCCCTTGTGGTTGTGTGGGAAGTGAGGGAAGGTGGGAAGGAGTAGAGTTGAAGGTTGGGAAGTCGAGGGAGCTGATGTCATGGAGAGTGACGGTGACTGGTGTAGGGGGGAGTGTCCTGGACCTGAGCAGATGCGGGTGATGCAGCCTGGAAGGGATGAGTGGCCAGGACGGTGGTTGTAGCCACCTCCGCTGAGCTGCGGGGGCCACCCCACCCCGCGCCCCGCCTCCACCCCCCTCCACCACCCCCAGGAAATGGGGGTACGGCTGTGTGATGGGAGAGGAGGCTCATTTTGTCAAGTCTTGCTCAGTCCTAACCATCTCTCTCTGGGGTTCCCCTCCTCCTCCATCCAGGTTCCGTGTGTACCACCCGCACCAAGACAGGGGTGGGCTACCCCCAGCTGAGTGCTGTGATCGAGTGCGCAGACTCGGCCCATGGCCTGAAGGGGCACATCATCTCGGTAGGTGTCCGAGGGGGGCTGGGGGCGGGCGTTTCCGGGAGGCCCTTGCTCCCCGGCTGCCCTTCACCTCGTTGGTGACCCTGTGGTCTCGGGAGCCAGCTGGGGACCATGCTCGCAGCGTTCGGTGACACTCAACAGAGGTACAGGCCCTGCTTCCTGGGGACTGCGGAGAAGGGGGCGGCTCCTTGGTCAGTAACTACTCTGTAGTCAGTAATGGCTGGAGGTGGTGCGTATCATGATGGGATACATGGGGAGCTTTGAGAAAATGAGAGGGTCACGTGTTCTCTTGCTAGGGCTCGCTGTAACAAAGTGCCCCTTACTGGATGACGCACAAGCTGGAATCAAGATTGCCAGGAGAAATATCAATAACCTCAGATATACAGATGACACCACCCTTATGGCAGAAAGCGAAGAAGAATTCAAGAGCCTCTTGATGAAAGTGAAAGAGGAGAGTGAAAAAGTTGGCTGAAAGCTCAACATTCAGAAAACTAAGATCATGGCATCCGGTCCCATCACTTCATGGCAAATAGACGGGGAAACAGTGGCTGACTTTACTTTTTTGGGCTCCAAAATCACTGCAGATGGTGACTGCAGCCATGAAATTAAAAGACACTTACTCCTCGGAAGGAAAGTTATGACCAACCTAGACAGCATATTAAAAAGCAGAGACATTACTTTGTCAACAAGCATCCGTCTAGTCAAGGCAATGGTTTTTCCAGTAGTCATGTATGGATGTGAGAGTTGGACTATAAAGAAAGCTGAGTGCTGAGGAATTGATGCTTTTGAACTGTGGTGTTGGAGAAGACCCTTGAAAATCCCCTGGACAGTAAGGAGATCCAACCAGTCCATTCTAAAGGAAATCAGTCCTGAATATTCATTGAAAGGACTGTTGCTGAAGCTGAAACTCCAATAGTTTGGCCATCTGATGTGAAGAACTGACTCATTGGACAAGACCCTGATGCTGGGAAAGATTGAAGGCGGGAGGAGAAGGGGAAGACAGAGGATGAGATGGTTGGATAGCATCACCGACTCAATGGACATGAGTTTGAGTAAACCCTGAGAGTTGGTGATGGACAGGGAGGCCTGGCGTGCTGCAGTCCATGGGGTCGCAAAGAGTTGGATAGGATTGAGTGACTGAACTGAACAAATAAGAGAAGTATATTGTCTCACTCTTCTGGAGGTCAGAGGTCCAAGATCAATGTGTCAGTAGGGCCACGAAGCCTCCAGGGAAACCCCCATTCCAGCCTCCAGAGTTTATGGTAGTTGCTCGGCTAAGGACACCAGAGCTCCAGTTTTCACAGGGCATCCTCCCCGCATGCACATCTGCCTTTGTATCCAGATTTCTCCTTTTTATAAGAACATCAGTCATATGGGACTAGAGCCCGCCCTTCTCCAAGGCGACCTCACCTTAGCTTTTCACATCTGCAGAGCTGTCAGTGCTCTGGCCGGTCACCGGTTTCTGTCGTCAGCGTGGGTTCGGTGCGATGCTGGGGGCAGAAGTTAGATTATGTGGGTGGAGGGGTATATGGATGGAGGTGAAGAGAGTCAGTGATCTAACAGCACTGTTATGGAGCTCCTGGAAGGACAACACCCCAGTACTCAGCAACTAAATATTACAGATTGAATGTGTGTCAATTTAACCCTCAGTTTATCTGTCATTCTTCTCTACCTTTATCGACATGACCATCATTCAAGTAGTCATCACATCTGTCTCCTTCTAGGTGAGATGCCCAGAACAGGCAGAACTTGTCAGATATAGCTGGATGGACTTGGACAGATCTATGGCTTCAGCTTATGTGGGTGATATATATATATATAATAAGTCTCTCAGTCGTGTCCTCCTCTTCACAACCCCATGGTGTGAACAGTCCATGGGACTATCCAGGCCAGAATAGTGGATTCGGTAGCCTTTGCCTTCTCCAGGGTATCTTCCCAACTCAGGGATTGAACCCAGGTCTCCCACATTGCAGGCAGATTCTTTTACCAGCTGAGCCATATAGGAAGCCCATATATATCCTATAAACATTTGAATTATATATATTTAATAATATATATCTAAATTCTGAACTTTCGGCATGTTTTTAGTGGTGCTATAACAATGGACTCAAATATAGTAAATTAAATCTTCAGTCCTTTTCACTTGTTCAGTTGCTAAGTCAAGCTCTCACATTAAATAATTGACAGGTTATTTTGGTAAAAAAAAAATGGATGTAGTAAATTAACATATTATGGTGGAATGATCTGTTATTGGTTTTGGTTCAGCATTGAAACTGGTGAGATTTGATTTCTGGACCTGCTTTGAGGACATAATTTGTTGTTCAATCACTCAGTCGTGTCCGACTCTTTGCTACCCCATGGACTACAACACAACAGGCTTCTCTGTCCTTCACTGTCCCCTGGAGTTGCTGAAACTTATGTTCATTGAGTTGATGATGCCATCCATCCATCTCATCCTCTGTTGCCTCTTTCTCTTCCTGCCCTTAATCTTTCCCAGCATCAGGGACTTTTCTAGTGAGTTGGCTCTTTGCATCAGGTGGCCAAAGTATTGGAGTTTCAGCATCAGTCCTTCCAATGAATATTCAGGACTGATTTCCTTTAGAATGGACTGGTTGGATCTCCTTGGAGCCCAAGGGATTCTCAAGAGTCTTCTCCAACACTGCAGTTCAAAAGCATCAATTCTTCAGTGCTCAGCTTTCTTTATGGTCCAACTCTCACATCCACACATGACTACTGGAAAAACCATAGCTTTGACTAGACGGACCTTTCTTGGCAAAGTAATGTCTCTGCTTTTTAATATGCTGTCTAGGTTGGTCATAACTTTTCTTTCAAGGAGCAAGCATCTTTTAATTTCATGGCTGCAGTCACCATCAGCAGTGATTTTGGAGCCCCTCAAAATAAAGCTTGTTACTGTTTACATTGTTTCCCCATCTATTTGCCATGAAGTGATGGGACCAGATGCCATAATCTTTGTCTTTTGAATGTTGAGTTTTAAACCAGCTTTTTTACTCTCCTCTTTGACTTTCAACAAGAGGTTCTTGAGTTCCTCTTCGATTTCTGCCATAAGGGTGGTATCATCTGCATATCTGAGGTTATTGATATTTCTCTCAGCAGTCTTGATTCAAGCTTGTGCTTCATCCAACCTGGTATTTCACATGATTTACTTTACATATAAGTTAAATAAGCAGGGTGACAATATACACTCTTGACGTACTCCTTTCCGCATTTGGTACAGTCTGTTGTTCCGTGTCTGGTTCTAACTTGCTTGACCTGCATACAGATTTCTTAGGAGGCAGGTAAGGTGGCCTGGTATTCCCATCTCTTGAAGAATTTTCTACAGTTTGTTGTGATCCACACAAAGACTTGAGCATAGTCAATGAAGCAGGTGTTTTTCTATAATCCTCTTGCTTTTTCCTTGATCCAGTGGGTGTTAGCAATTTGATCTTTGTTTCCCCTGCCTTTTCTAAATCCAGCTTGTACATCTGGAAGTTCTCGGTTCACAGACTGCTGAAGCCTGGCTTGGAGAATAGTGAGCATTACTTTGCTAACATGTGAGATGAGTGCAATTGTGTGGTGGTTTGAGCATTCTTTGGCATCCCTTTCTTTGGGATTGGAATGAAAAGTGACCTTTTCCAGTCCTGTCGCCAGTGCTGAGTTTTCCAAATTTGCTGGCATATTGAGTGCAGCACCTTTACAGCATCATTTTTTAGGCTTTGAAATAGCTCAGCTGGAATTCCATCATCTCTATTAGCTTTGTTCATAGTAATGCCTCCAAAGACCCGCTTGACTTCAGACTCCAGGATGTCTGGCTCTAGATGAGTGATCACACCACCATGGTTATCTGGGTCATGAAGACCTTTTTTGTATAGTTCTTCTGTGTATTCTTGCCACCTCTTCTTAATATCTTCTGCTTCTGTTAGGTCCGTACTGTTTCTGTCCTTTATTGTGCCCATCTTTGCATGAAATGTTCCTTTTGTATCTCTAATTTTCTTGAAGAGATCTCTAGTCTTTCCCATTCTATTGTTTTCCTCTATTTCTTTGCATTGTTCACTTAAAGCTTTCTTATCTCTCCTTGCTATTCTTTGGAACTCTTCATTCAAATGGGTGTATCTTTCCTTTTCTCCTTTGCCTTTCCCTTCTCTTTTCTCAGCTATTTGTAAGGCCTTCTCAGACAACCTTTTTGCCTTTTTGCATTTCTTTTTCTTAGGGATGTTTTTGATCACCACCTCCCATACAGTGCTATGAACCTCCACCCATAGTTCTTCAGGCACTCTGTCTATCAGATCTAATCCCTTAAATCTCTTTGTCACTTCCACTGTATAATCATAAGGGATTTGATTTAGGTCATACCAGAATAGCGGTTTTCTCTACTGTCTTCAATTTAAGTCTGAATTTTGCAATAGAAAATTTGTGATCTGAGCCACAGTCAGCTCCCAGTCTTGTTTTTGCTGACTGTATAGAGCCTCTCCATTTTCGGCTGCAAAGAATATAATCAATCTGATTTCGGTATTGAGGGTATAATAATATACTTTAAAAATCCCTACGAGCACACAATCTCTTTCAGATTTTACTAGAGCATCTGAGCCTTGCTGCCAGTGCTTCCCCCCACATGACTTGATATGCCGAAATGAAGATCTAGGTCTTTGATTCACGGTCCCACACTCACTTCCTGTGTTCCTTCTGATTTCTCATCCAGGCTTTCCATCCATCCATTCATTCAGTTAGTTCATATTCATTGAGCATCTACTGTGTGCTGGGGCTGGAATAAATGACCGAAGATTTATCGGGTGCTGACAGAGTTCTTTCCCAGGTGGTGCTAGAGATAAAGAACCCGCCTGCCAATGCAGGAGGCATAAGAGATGCAGCTTCGATCCCTCGGTTGGGAAGATCACTTGGAGAAGGGCATGGCAACCCACTCCAGTATCCTTGCCTGGTGGGCTATAGTCCATAGGGGCACAGAGAGTCAGACATGACTGAAACGACTTAGCACACATGCACGACAGTTCTAAGGTCTTCAGCTCAGTATCTTTCTCTTTTAGCTTTTGCCCCAGTGAATAAATTAAGACCCATTTGTTGAACAACTTGTGTATAAAAGGCTGACATAGAGCCATCATCCTACATTTATGGAGTGAGTTGATTGACGTCATTGGAATTACCAAACAGGGCAGTCCTCCAATGTGGTTCTTGAACGCTCACCATAGCCGCCTCTTGGGCTGGTTGTATGACAGTCACCAGGGAAGCTTTTCACTGTACTCATTCCTGGCCTCCATTCTGTTTAATTAAAAAAAAAGTGTTTATTGAAGTACACTTGATTTATAATGTTGTGTTTCTGTTGTACAGCATAGCCACATGTATACATATATCCCCTCTTCCTTCCCGCATAGGTCACCACAGAGCATTGAGTAGGATTCCTTGTGCTATACAGTAGGTTCTCACTAGTTACCTATTTTATGCATGATAGTGTATAAATGTCAATCCCAATCTCCCAATTCATTTCACCCTCTCCTTTCCCCCTTGGTCTCCCTACATTTGTTCTCTACATCTGTGACTATTTCTGCTTTGCAAATAAGTTCGTCTGTACCATTTTTCTATATTCCACATATATGTGTTAAGATATGATATTTGATTTTCCCTTCTGACTTACTTCATTCTGTATACAGGTCCATCTGTGTCTCTGCAAATGGCACAATTTCATTCCATTTTATGGCAGAGTAATATTCCATTGTGTGTGTGATTGTGCATATGTACCACATCTTCTTTATCCATTCATCTGTCGATGGACATTTAGGTTGCTTCCATGTCCTGGTATTGTAAATAGTGCTGAAATGAACATTGGGGTGCATGTATCTTTTTGAGTTATGGTTTTCTCTGGTATGTGTCCAGGAATGGGATTGCTGGATCATATGGTAGCTCTATTTTTAGATTTTTGAGGAATTCCCATACTGTTCTCCATAGTGCATATATCAATTTACATTCCCTCAATCCTGGTGAATGAGACTGTTCATAGTTTGGCCCCTAGAGCACCATATGTAATTAGTCATAATTCTCCACTCACCATCAAGAGTCTTAAATAACAATTTAGACCTTATATATATTCCTTCAATGACCACCATTTCTAAATTTGTAGAGGTCAAATTAATGAAGTGTTACTATGGACTTACTCTGAGATCCCATACTTGTGTCTTTCCGGAAATTTTACACTTGCTTAGTTTACAGGATTTTGCAGGGGGAGCAGGGGTGGAGGCTGTGTTTGCACCACAAGTCACTCTGAAAATCAACTGGGGATCTCCTTACCCAGCACTCTCTAATTTATAGCTTATGTCATCTGTTCTCTAAGTGTGTGCCCAGACCAGCAGTACCAGTATCAGCTGAGAACTTGTGAGAAGTCCTCAGGCCTCATCTCAGACCTAGTGAATGAGAAGCCCTGAAGGTGAAATTAACAAGCCCTCCGAGGTCTGTAATCTGGGTCTGTTCTCAAGCTTGAGAGACACTGGCTTCTAGAGTCAGGCTCAGCACACACAGGCTGGGTCCATGTGCCAGAGCCATCTTTTGACACCCACAAAACAGTTTCTCTGAGTTTGTCAGGGACGGTGACAGCCCAGGCTGGTGGTCCTGATGCTCTGAGGTTCTTATTTTTCCATGGGTGGCCAGAGCTTTCCTAGATAGGGCTAGAAGTTCAATTTGTAACCAGCAGAGACCCTGTGAAGTTCACAGACTTACATGGGTTCTGCATCCCTGACTTCAGCTCATTCCTCTGATCAGCTAAGTATCTTGTGGTTCAGAGCAGCTGTTTTTCTTGCTGTCCATTTGTCTAATGGAGTTTCACAGACAGGTTTCCCCCACTTGCCAAGAGACCTAAACCCAGTGGAAACCTGTCAGTTGTTTGGATCCTGCCTCTTTGTCCGGCTTCCTTCCAGCTGCCTCATACTCTCATTGCTGAATTTGCACATCTTTGCTACTGCAGTTCAGAAGGAAGCTGTCAGGGGGTTGGCCACACCCAAGAGGCTGGACTTGAACTGAGTTTGTATTTATTGTGATCCATGTGGGCTTCTGAGAGGCAGAGGGCTAAGAAATCCAAGACACCCCCTGGGATAGGTGAAGAGTAAGGTGTGACCAGTTCATTTTGTCTTTCATGTACTGGGGACGTGACGCAAAGGAGAGCATTTTAAAGGTAGAAACAGCTTTCGAGGTCATGATGGCTGTCAGGTATTGAACATCTGTCTTCTGGGCACGGTATACCATAACCTCTAATCCCTGGAACCGTCTAGGTATGAGGTAGCTATTATCTTCTTTGGACAGGTGTGTTAGTCAGGGTTCTCCAGAGAAACAGAACCAGTAGGGGGTGTGTGTGTGTGTGTGTGTGTGTGTGTGTGTGTGTGTGTGTGTGTGTGTGTGTGTGTGTGTGTGTGTGTGTGTGTGTGTGCGCATATATGAGTTTAGATAGAAGTAGATTTATTATAAGGAAATAAATTGGTTCACGTGACGATAGGACTGAAAAAAATCGCAAGATCTGTAGGGTGAGTTGGCAAGCTGACTGTGTGGTTCCAGTCTTGAGTTCCAAGAGCATTTTAAAGGTAGAAACAGCTTTCGAGGTCATGATGGCTGTCAGGTATTGAACATCTGTCTTCTGGGCACGGTATACCATAACCTCTAATCCCTGGAACCGTCTAGGTATGAGGTAGCTATTATCTTCTTTGGACAGGTGTGTTAGTCAGGGTTCTCCAGAGAAACAGAACCAGTAGGGGGGTGTGTGTGTGTGTGTGTGTGTGTGTGTGTGTGTGTGTGTGTGTGTGTGTGTGTGTGTGTGTGTGTGTGTGTGTGTGTGTGTGTGTGTGTGTGTGTGTGTGTATGTGTGCGCATATATGAGTTTAGATAGAAGTAGATTTATTATAAGGAAATAAATTGGTTCACTTGACGATAGGACTGAAAAAAATCGCAAGATCTGTAGGGTGAGTTGGCAAGCTGACTGTGTGGTTCCAGTCTTGAGTTCCAAGACCTGAGAACCAGGGAGAGCCGTGTTTCTGCGGGAGTCAGTGGAACAACTCTAAGGCAGTCATTGAGGAAGAATCCTCTCCCTTGGGAAAGTCTCATCCTTTCCATGCCATTCAAGCCTTCAGATGATTAGGTGAGGCCCACCCACATGAGGGCGAGCAGTCTGCTTTACTGATTTGCATATTAATCTCATCCACAAAGGGCTTCCCAGGTGGTGCCGGTGGTAAAGAATCTGCCTGCCAGTGTAAGAGACATGGGTTCAATCCCTGGGTTGGGAAGATTCCCCTGGCGAAGGGCATGGCAATCCACTCCAGTATTCTTAACATGGAGAACCCCATGGACAGAGGAGCCTGGTAGGCTACAGTCCATAGGATTGCCAAGAGTTGGGACACGGCTGAAGCGACTTAGCATGCACACACTCTTATCCCCAAAACACCCTCTCAGAAACACCCAGGACAATTTTTGGCCAAATGCCACTCCACAGCCCAGTCAAGTTGACATGTAACATCATCACACCTGGTGAGGAGACTTTAGCCTGGAGACCGTAGTGATTTGCTCAGCATCACACTGCTGGTGGAGGGCAGAGCCAGCTCTGAGACCGAGGCCTGTTCACCTCCTGTGCTCCACGCCTTCCCTGGATCACCCTCATTTAGGAGATGTGGAGACTCGGAGGGTGAGGGCTCGCTGAAGTTAACAAGAATGCAGGGTTGGCCCAGCATTCCCGGTCCGCCCCTTTCCGACCCCAGTGCTTTGGGGGAAGCTTCAGCTTAATCTGTGCTTATGGCTCGGCCTTTCCCCTCAGGGCTCCGAAGCCTGTGTTCCAGTGAAGAGATCAGAGTCAGGACCGGGTGAACCCTGAGGAAGGTGAGGGATTTGAACAACCAGATGAGTTCACTGTCCATACCCAAAATAGTTTGGACTCTGTAGTGCTTCCCAGGACCTAAAAAAAAAAGTCCTGTGATGAGGTTGGCTGGAATCACTGTTGTCTCTCTACTCAGGGCCAAAATTTTAACCATTGTATTTGATAAAGACCTACAGAGCAGGCTTCTCCAGTTTGAGGAGAGAATGATAGAGGTGGGGCTGATTCAGAGTAACCCCCAACCCCTGGCTCATCTCCACCCAGTCAGTAGGGCTCTCGTCCACTCCCTGACCCTCCACAGAGAGGCATCCACTGATCCGCAGATTTCTTATTTTGTTGATTTAATGCATTAGCTTAGGAATGGTTAGTTTAGGAATGGTCAGACCATTATCTGAAAAGATCTAAACAAAGTCATTCAAAAAATTTAATTTTTTTGAGGCTTGAAAAATCCCTCAACCAAATACGTTTAGCCTAGTAAAAGAAATAAAAAGGAAATAAAGACAACGAGAAATGCCATCTTTAAAAAAAAACTTATTAAAGCATAGTTGATCTACAGTGTGTTAATTTCTGCTGGACTGCAAAGTGATTCAGTTACACACACATATATATACTTTTCCATTATGATGTATTGCAGGATATTGAATACGGTTCCCTGTGCTATACAGTAGGACACTGTTGTTTACCCATTTTACATATAATAGTTAGCATCTGCTAATCCCAAACTTCCATTCTCTCCTCCCTTCAACCCCTCCCTCTTGGCAAGCACAAGACGTCTGGTTCTCTATGTCTGTGAACCTGTTTCTGTTTTGTAGATAAGGTCGTTTGTGCCATATTTTAGATTCCATATATAAATGATACTGTATTTGTCTTTTAAAAGAATAACCTGTTTCGGGCTGTCCTGGGTCTTTGTTGCTGCGCGGGCTTTTCTCTAGCTGTGGCAAGCAGGGGCCACTCTGTAGCTGCGGCGTGCAGACGGCTCATTGCGGTGACTTCTCTTGTAGGGCGTGGGCTCCAGGGTGCGCAGGCTCAGTAGCTGCGGCTCCCGGGCTCTAGAGCGCAGGCGCAGTACTTGTGGTGCACGGACGGGCTTAGTTGCTCCACAGCGTGTGGGATCTTCCTGGATCCAGGATTGTACCCGTGCCCCTGCACTGGCAGATGGATTCTTTCCCGCTAAGCCACCAGGGAAGCCCCTGTCTTTCTCTTTTTGACTTGCTTCATTTGGTATGATAATCTGTAGGTCCATTCATGTTGCTGCAAATGGCATGATTTCATTCTTTTTAAGGCTGCGTAATATTCCTCTGTGTGTGTGCGTGTGTGTAGAGAGAGCTTTATCCATTCATATGTCAAAGGACAGTTTAGGTTGTTTCCATGTCTTGGGTATTGCGACTGGTGCTGCTGTGAACATAGAGGTGTGTGTTTCTTTTCAAATTAGAGTGTGGTCTGGATAGATGCCCAGGAGTGGGACCAGCTGGATCACATGGCAACTCTATTTTTAGTTTTTTGAGGAACCTCCATGCTCCATACTCTTCCATAGTGGCTGCACCAATTTACATTCCCACCAACAGTGTAGCAGAGTTCTTTTCTTCACACCCTCTCTATCATTTGCCATTTGTAGACTTTTTAATGATGTCCATTCTGCCTGGTGCGAGGGGTACCTCATTGTAATTTTGATTGCATTTCTCTAGTAACTAGAGATGATGAGCATCTTTTCATGTCCCTATTGACCATCAGTATGTCTTCTTTGGAGAAATGTCTATTTAGGCCTTTTGCCCATTTTTTGATGGGATTGTTTGTTTGTTTTTGAGTTGTATGAACTGTTTGTATATTTAGAAAATTAAGCTCTTGTCAGTTGTATCATTTGCAAATATTTTCTCCCAGTCCATAGGTTGTCTTTTTGTTATGATTATGGTTTCCTTTGCTGTGCAAAAGCTTAAAAGCTTGATTAGGTCCCATTTCTCTATTTTTGCTTCTATAGAAATGCCATCTTAAGATAACCACTGCTAATGTTTTGATATGTATGCTTCTAGACATTTTTAGAGTTTCCTCTTAACTAGGGTTCTAATCTCATTCATCCATTATTATAGCTGTGTGACCTTGAACAAGTCACTCCACCTTTCTGAGCCTCCCTCTTTGTTTTTCCCCACCTACAAAATATCAGCCTCTGGTACTTGTGGTGTTTGAATAGAAAAATGAAATTTGTAAGAACCCCCTTGTTCATAGTTGGTGCTTGATTTAGTCCCCTCTGTCCACTGCATGCTTGTTTTCACTGCCTCTTCTTTTAGGGCTGGGCAGGTATTTTTAAGAAGAGGTCATGCTGACAGTTCACAGATCGAATCACCACTCATGTCATGTGATACCCTTTCTACTTAAATACTTCAACACTCTTGGAAAACAAGTAACCCTTGAAATATTTGCATGTTGTTTTTTTTCCCTGCAAGTGTGTGTGTTCATGTATGAAAGTAAATGCATGTCTCTGCCTCCTGAGAACATGAAGGATGCTTTGACCCTCCTTTGGAGCTTACCTGTAAATGTAGTTGCGGGCAGACTCCTTTGCCCTAAGGCGTCATGTGATGTTGGGTTGCACTGGGTTAAACTGTAGTCCTGCCTTTTGGCTGTGCATTGCCTATTTCATAAATCGCACCCTGGCACAGTGAGTAGACGAGGTGCTATGTATGGTTTCCTCTCCAAAGCACATCATGAAGTCCTGTTAACTGTGGACATCTTGACATCTGTGTACATCCTGGGAGGAGAAGAGCTTGTTCTCTGGGGGTCCCTAGAGTGCAGGCTTTCTGAGTCAGGCCTCATCACTGACCACACAGGTGTGACATTTGCAGAAGCCTGCATGAGCAGTCACAAACTATTCACAAGTGAATTAAGACTTAAGAATACGCTTTTGTGTGTGTGTGGGCAGGTGTGTGCACATCTTTTAAGTCAGACCCTACTAGGGACCTTTTTATTGGAAGCATGAGTTTATTTAACGTTCTTTTTTTCTGGCCATACTGTATGGCATATGGGCTATTAGTTCCCCACCCAGGGATCAAACCCATGGCTTGGGAGTCTTGACCATTAGACTGCCAAGGCCAGTCCCTGTTTATTCTTTTGAGGTTATAAATTTGAAACCCTACTGTGGAGAACTGGTTTTGATAGAAAGATAAAGCAATTTAAAAATAATTGGCAAGTCAAGTGAAGGGCATAGAGGGGTTGCACCTTTGAAAGAGAAAGTTAAAAAAAAAATAAAAAGAAAGTAAAAATATGCGGGAAATTTGAAGCACCGGCCGGACACACGGCTGTGTATGTGACTGTATTCACATGAAGGGCTATGGCCACATCCCTTTTATGAAGAGCCTGCCTCTGAAATAAATCCTTGCTTGTGACTCCATGGTCCTCTGGGGTCAGGAAAGCCAGACATGAGTGATGCACTTGATGGAGGAGGTAATTGCAGTCAGTAAATATATCATAAAAACAAGAAATTGAATCCCCACCCCTGCCTTTTGATCAGAATTGCAATGAAGCAGTGTTTGAGATTCAACCAGTCCATCCTAAAGGAAATCAGTCCTGAATATTCATTGGAAGGACTGATGCTAAAGCTGAAACTTCAATACTTTGGCCACCTGATACAAATAACTGACTCATTTGAAAAGACCTTGATGTTGGGAAAGATTGAAGGCAGGAGGAGAAGGGGACGACGGAGGATGAGATTGTTGGGTGGCATCACCAATGCGATGAACATGAGTTTGAGTAGGCTCTGGGAGCTGGCGATGGACAGGAGGCCTGGCGTGCTGCAGTCCATGAGGCTGCAAAGAGCTGGACACAACTGAGCAACTGAACTGAGTGTTTGAGGTCTAGCTCCTGGAAGGACAGGCTTAAAAGCAGATCGGAAAAGGAGGACTGAGTCACAGGGACCCACGTCCTCAGTTAGAGACGCTGTTTGTAAAGTTATTCCTCTCAGTTCCACGGAGATGCCCTCCACCTTCCTGCCATCACCACATGGGTAGCTCGGGTGGCCTGGGTCTTCTGCATCCTTCCCAAAGTGTGTCCCCTCTCCTGGGGACAGGCACTTCCCTCCAAGACCGGCCCTGGGCTCTGTCACGTTGCATCTGAGCACTGACCTGGATTCCCAGGGCCGTTGCTTCTCTGCCTTTCTCTGTTGGGTGGGCGGCTACCCCAGGCCACGTGGCTGGCCTTTTCCTCCTCGGACCTCACACAGGCCACACTGCCAACAGCAGGTAGCAGCCTGGTTATTCTGTGCCTCTCGGGCTTGTAAGCAAACCCAGTAGGTCCTTGTCCTGTGGTTTTGTACTGGGTCCCTGGTGTTGGAACATAATCCCCACAGCCAGACTGTGCTGGCAGCCCACGGTGATGGGCACTGAACCAGTGCAGGGCGCTCTGTGGGTCACGTGGGTGTCGGGAGCCTATGTTTGACTTGAAGGAAACTGGGGACCTTACAAGAAAGTGACCAGGAGACACAAGGCTTGAAATATAAAAGAGCAAATTCAGTGTCCTTTGTGGCTCATAAAATACTTGTGCTTTTGTGCTAAATAAATTTCACTTCATGCCGGGCAGCGGGGAGAGGTGATGACTGAATGATAGTTACATGGGGGATGGCCAGTGGCCAGGCATGTTTTACAGGGCCTGGTGGAGATGAGGTCCAGCCCCCCGATCCTGCCTGCTCAGTGGTTCCTGCATCCTAAGTGGAGTACTGATGCCCGGTGGGGGAGCGGGGGTCTACTGGCCTGAAACATGACTGACGGGGCCTGGGAATGGCAGGTGCAGTGGTGAGGGTATTAGCACAAGTTGGAGTGCCTGATGCAGAAAGGCCAAACAAACTGAAACATTGGAGTTTGGAGCAGAGAAAGGTTAATTGCAGGGCCATGCAAAGAGACAGTGGCTCATGCCCTTAAAAAACCCTAAGCTCCTGGGAGAGTTTTGGCAAAGCACCTTTAAAAAGCCAGCTTGGGGTGTGGGGGGCGGAGATTGCAGGGTCACGTGATCAGCTTGTGCACAATTATCTGATTGGTTGATGGTGAGGGAACAGGGTGATGTCACAGGGGTTTATGTTATCAGTCCTTAGGTTCCAGGAGGCCTGGGGCTGTGTGCTCATGGTCATCAGATATTAATAGAGTAGTTAACATCTTCTGTTTGGTGGTGGGTTTTCATATCTGCAAAGCAACTCAACTGTGCATCAAATAGGGACTTCTTTGGTGGCTCAGATAGTAAAAGATCTGCCTGCAATGTAAGGGACCTGGGGTCAATCCCTGGGTCAGGAGATCCCCTGGAGAAGGGAATGGCAGCCCACTCCAATATTCTTGCCTGGAGAATTCCATGGCCAAGAGGAGCCTGGCAGGCTACAGTTCCCGGGGTCACAAAGAGTTGGACACGACTGAGCAACTAACACTTTCACTTTTCACTTTCATATCTGCAAAGCAACTCAGGAACTGTGCATCAAATGCTATTATCTAGGTACTTCAGAGAGGAGCTTGAGCAGACAACACAGGGGAAGGCCTGTCTCCCAGGAAGGGCCCCATGGGGTCCTGCTGGGTTGCAGTTCCTCTCTTTTTTTCTGATACTCCTCAGTCTTGAGGAGAACAAGTTTTTGAACAAGAAAAGGAATAAAAGTTCAGAGAAGGAGGTTAATCATAAACTTGACAGAGGTACCAGCATGGTCCGGCTTCCTTACAAGAGAAGTGTTGGGCCTGGGCTCTGCTGGTTGTGTGCTTGTCTGCAGGTGAGGTGGATGGAGGGGGCTAGGCCAGCAGATACCATCTCATTCCCCCCGGCGGAGGTGGGGGGGTGCGGGGAATGGCCTGGCCCAGCTCCCACTGACCTCCTCTCTTTGCTCTTCCCCTTTTTGAAGGACGGAGGCTGCACATGTCCAGGAGATGTCGCCAAAGCCTTTGGTAAGAGGCCGTGGAAGGGAGGGAGCGTGCAGGGAGTGGGGAGCTCCCTGCGGGGGTGCCGGAGGGAGGGGGCAGACACATTGGGAGAGGATCGGGGCCAATCCTGAGTTTCCTCTCCCTGGATCTCAGCCTCTGATTGGCCCACATCCTGGCATCGTTTGGTTCTATCTGATGGCAGAGAAGGCTCAGGGGACTCAATGGAAGAGGACTGTACCAGGTCTGATGCCCCCCAAAACTTCAGCGAGCGGGTGTTTGGAGCCTAACCTGGGGTTAATATCCCCAGGGAGGGACTGAAATCCCAGCCGCAGTTTCACAAGCCAGATGCTGAGGAGCCTGTTTCCCACTAGGGGGCAGCAGCGTCGGGCTGCGGTCTGGTGGGGCTGGACCACGAGGCCTGGCTGGCCAGGTGTTTTCTTAGGAAGGCACTGGGTCATCTAGCGTCTCTGCGGGCTGTGCCCGTGCCCGCCACTGAACCTTTGCCAACTGCGGTCCACAGCTGTGAGGTGTACCAGCCGGAGGCAGCCACTCCCTCCTTTCCTGATGCCAGGACCGGGTTTGCTGCTGGTTTATTTTTTCTTTTTCGCTGGAGGGAACTTTTCTGCCTTGGGCATCCCTCAGGGATGCCGCCGGCCCCTCCTCTGACCTGTAAGCGGTGACATCCCCTCCTGTCCTTTATCGCTGTTTCAGTTTGGCCTGTAGAACGTCTTAAGTTCATTTTTTTAAATTATTTTTTCTAAATATTAAGATAATTCTAAATTTTTAGAATTTCATCTAAATATTTAGGTAATTCTAAACTATCTAAAATGGTGTTTTTTTAAATTGTTTTTTCGAACGCTGCTCATGACAGTACAGGGCAGTGTTCTTAGCAGCTAGGTTTTGTAGCAACCCTGGAGAACGTGCAGGGGCCGGAGGCCCCCAGAGGCGAGGTAAGGGTCCCGCACTCGGGGGCGGAGTCGGGATTCCTGCTCCCCTGCTCCACTGGTCTGTTCATTCGCCTCTTATAATAAGGATCACAGCAGCCAAGGACGTTTCTCCTGTGGGGTTTTCAGCTGCAGGGACTGAACACTGAGGGGTGTTCTGTCTCGGGCTCCCTTCTAACAGTGCATACGGACACCCTGTGCAGAGTGGTCTCTGGACTCAGGCTCTGAAGGTGTGCCCGCACCCCCCACCCCCATTCCAGGAAATGTAGCCATGCCTTCGGACGGAGAGGGACCACTTTGGGAAAAAATGCTGGTTGGGAAAGGACACAGGAGCATTCAGAAAGGGACGTGATTGGAAGCCTGAGTGGTGGTCATCAGGAGGCCTGACCGGACACCAGTTGTCCCTGCCCCCTTATCATCCTGGCAGGGGGACCGAGGAGCCGGCATTTGTGTTGGGGACCCTGCAGGGAAGCCGTCGACGCTTTCTGCCAAGTCGAGAGGCCCTGTGTCTTGCTTGCCTGATT
This sequence comes from Cervus elaphus, assembly GCF_910594005.1. Taxonomy (NCBI): domain Eukaryota; kingdom Metazoa; phylum Chordata; class Mammalia; order Artiodactyla; family Cervidae; genus Cervus; species Cervus elaphus. The sequence goes on along the minus strand of NC_057821.1, from coordinate 41,206,647 downwards.
GCCAGGCCCAGGGTCCAGCCCTGCAGAGTCGGCCTTCCGAGATGCTGGACAGAAAGGCCTGGAACACCTGATGCACACCTCGAAGTCCTCTTACAGATATTTAAGCGACCAGCTGGAAGCAGTCAAGGCCACTTTTTAGGGGAGTCTGTGCTTGCTGCTTCTGATCCTTCATCCTGGTTGTGTAACACTTCTGTACCCTGATATCCTCCAATTCTGAATGTAAACCCTCAGTAGGACTGGTCAGGATGGCGAACGGTGACTATTTCTATTTCTTCCATGTATGCCTTCTACTTTCCTGACAACTAGTCACGCCACCTCTGCCGTGTGCTGTGATAAATACTGAGGACAGAGCAGTGAGCCAGCCCTGGTCCTACCGCTCCTGGTTTGGATCCAACATAACCTCCAAAGGCAGCTGCAACACCCCAGTCTCCTCTGTACCTGTCCTGGAAGTTTCATGTCATTCGGTGATTTATATGGGGTGGTGTTTACTCTGGAAGTCAAATGTTTATCACAACAGAGGTGTGAGTCGAGTTTTACAGGGTATATCTATAGATAGATGTGTGTATATGTGTTTGATGTACACAGACATACATGTGTTTACACACAAATGCACACACATATACATATATGTACGTACGGATTTCTCTCCTTCATGCCCAAGCTCTTGGGGAGGAAGTTCTGTCTGTTCTGAGGTCCCTTTACGTCTATACAGAGTGTGAGTGTGCTGAGACCTTCATGTAGACCAGATGCCCAATGGGGACATGGCAGAGGACTTATTGCATTAAGTATGAGATTGGAAAACACGCTGAGGTGCTGCTCACTTCTAATGTTCCTCTGATTTTAACAGAGTTAGACCTGTGGACGTTGGTCATAGGAAGTCAACAATAACCATTAAGGATTTCCCAGTGTACTAGTCACCAAGCTTCAGTAGGCTGTGTTGCTCAGAATGTCTGGTGCCTGTCTGCCTTTAACTTTTTTTCCTGAGTGGGGAAGTTGGGCTTTTTCTCGCTATAACCAGGAGGAGAGAGAGGGAATTGGTAGTACTTGCATCTTTCTGGAGCTGACTTTTCCCTGACCCTTTTCTCTGCTGCTTCTTTTTGTCCCCACTTTGGGGTGCAGGAGCTGGAGCAGATTTTGTCATGCTGGGAGGAATGTTTTCGGGCCATACTGAGTGTGCCGGAGAGGTGATCGAGAGGAACGGACAGAAGCTCAAGCTGTTCTATGGGATGAGCTCAGAGACGGCAATGAAGAAACACTCAGGAGGGGTCGCGGAGTATAGGTATGTGGGGGTGGGATGGGGAGTGGGTACAGCACCATCACTGGTGAGGTTACATTCCCTTGATTCTTATAGAAGTGGGATGGAAGTAGGTCTCAAAGAGTGCAAGTTTGTTTATATTATTGTGGCTTCCCTTGTAGCTCAGCTGGTAAAGAGTCCACCTGCAGTGCAGGAGACCCTGGTTTGATTCCTGGATTGGGAAGATCCCCTAGAGAAGGGATAGGCTACCCACTCCAGGATTCTTTTTTTTTTTTTTTTTTTTTTAATAATGTGCTTGTTCTTTATTAATATAGTCTCCAGGATTCTTAAACTACCCTTGTGGCCTCAGCTGGTAAAGAATCCACCTGCAATGTGGGAGACCTGGGGGATGGAAGTAGGTCTCAAAGAATACAAGTCTTTTTATATTATGGTACCATGGGAAAGGCCTGGGAAACATTTTTAAAATTAAGATATTTAATTAAATAACTGTATGGCTTACATTTTTTTAATTGAGGTATAGTTGATTTACAACATTGTTAGTTTCAGGTGTATGGCAAAGTGATTCATTTGTACATACGTATACATTTTTTTTCAGATTCTTTTTCCTTATAGGTTACTGCAAAATATTGAGTAGCGTTCCCTCTGCTATACAGTAGGTCCTTCTTGGTTATCTACTGTAAACATAGCAGTGTGTACATGTCAATGCCAGACTCTGAGTCTGTCCCCCCATCTTCCTTCCTGGTAACCGTAAGTTTATTCATAAATTCATTTGTATAATTCTTTTCAGATTGTGCATAGAAGCCGTATCATATGATATTTGTCTTTCTCTGACTCCTTAGTAGGTCTATCTATGTTGCTACAAATGGCATTATTTCATTTTTAATGGCTGAGTAATATTCCACTGTGTACATGTTATATATGTACCACATATTCTTTACCCATTTATCTGTTAATGGACATTTAGGATGCTTCCATGTCCTGCCTATTGTAAACAGAGCTGCAGTGAACACAGGGGTACATGTATCCTTTAGAACCATGTTTTTCCCCAGATATATGTCCAGGAGTGGGGCTAGAGCATATGGTAGCTCTATGTTTAGTTTCCTAAGGAGTCTCCTTACTGTTTCCGTAGCAGGTGTACCAGTTTACATTCCCACCAACAGTGTAGGAGGGTTCTCTTTTCTCCACACCCCTTCTAGCATTTACTCTTTGTAGACTTTTTGATCATGGCCATTATGACTGATGTGAGGTGCTCTCTAATATTGAGCCACAAGAGCTATTTGTACATTTTGGAGAATTGTAATCCCTTGCTAGTTGCCATCATTTGCAAATAATTTCTTCCATTCTGTGGGTTGTCTTTTCATTTTGATTATGGTTTCCCTTGCTATGCAAAAACTTTTTTGAGTTTAATTAGGTCTCATTTATTTTTATTCCTGTTGCTCTAGGTGATGGATCAAAAGATACTGTTGTGATTTATGTCAAAGAGTTTTACCTATGTTTTCCTCTGAGTTTCATACTATCAGGTCTTATATTTAGGTCTTAAATCCATTTTGAGTTTCTTTTTGTGTATTATGTTAAAGAATGTTCTGGTTTGTTTTTTTTTTTTACATTTTGCTGTCCAGTTTTCCCAGCCCCATTTATTGAAGAGGCTGTCTTTTCTCCATTTAGAGTCTTGCCTCCTTTGTCATAGATTAATTGACCATAGGTGTGTGGATTTATTTCTGAGCTTGCTGTCCTGTTCCATTTGCCTACATTTGTTTTTGTGCCAGTACCATATTGTTTAGATAACTGTAGCTTTGTATATAGTATAGTCTGAAGTCAGGGGGCCTGGTTCCTCCAGCTTCACTTTTCTTTCTCAAGATCACTTTGGCTATTTGGAATCTTTTGTGTCTCCATACAAATTGTAAGAATTTTTTTTGTTGTTCTGTGAAAAATGCCATTGCTAATTTGATAGAGATTGCATTGAATGTGGAGATTGCATTGGGTAGTATAATCATTTTGACAATATTGATTCTTCCAATCCAAGAACGTGGTTTCTTTCCATGTATTTATGTCATCTTTGATTAGAAAACCCATCTTGGCCTCTTTCAAAACAGCCATAATTTTTATCCAACTAGCATTGGCAGTGTTTGGGCTCAAGTTGGAAGTGGAATTAGGGGTATGTGTGAGTAGTTATGACTCTTGTTCAGCCAGCCCTGGAGGGGACCAGCTAGGCTTCCAGGGGGTTAGGCCGGAATGTCCCAGTCTTGTCCTGAGAGAACACCTGTGGAGCCTGGCATGAGTCAGGTGGAAGGATGGGTCTCCCACTGCATGTGAGATGGGGTGGGTGAGACCCCCCCTCACAGAGGTCAGACCTTTTGGGAAGAATGCCCTGTGTTACCTGCAGCAGCTCCCATAGGACTTGCCCTTGCCTACAGGCTTGGACAGTTGACACAGGCAGCATTTGTAGGCATTTAATCGTATCAGTCTGCAGAAGGGATGCTCACGTCTGCTTATCTGTTCCACTTCCGTTTTAATTGTATGTACGTGTGTTTGGAGAACGTTGTGGCAGAATTTACCCACCACCTCACCCTGCTCCGTAGAGTCTGCCATTGCTTCTCATCAGAGTTGGCAGTGATGACAAGCCGCGCCACGTGACAGGACAGGAGCTCCTGAATCCTTAGAAGGATGGGAATTCTAGCCGCCTGCCATGGGCCGATACCCTCCATTTCCTACCACTTATTCCACACCCAAAAGCTTTCATGAGAATGTGGGGTTTGGATGCATTATGTAAGGTCTGAGGCAAGCTCAAGGTACACAATTCAGTCACTGAGATATATCAGGTGGGCAGGCTGGTGGGAGGGGTGGGGTCCCCCCCCACCAGAGCTGTGTTCCTCAGGTACTGGTAGTCTAACTCCACTCCTCTTTCTCTGCAGTCTTTTTCTCTTTTGAGGGGAATCTCAATAAGGAAAAGACGTTGTAGTTATGGGGACAGTGGGGTGGAAACGAGGAGCCGGGGGCTACATTCATACCTTCATCCTGGAAGCTGCAGACAGTTTAGGACGAGAGGGACACCCTGTCCCATGCAGCCTCCAAAGGCCTCTTTCTCCTGTGTGATGACTGGTGGAGGAGGCCAGACAGTGTTGGTGGAGAGAGAGAAAGGGGTTTACTGCCTCCCCTTCGACCTGAACCTCTGCCAAGCGGCTTAGTGCTTTACTAGGACCGTTGTTCAAGAGCCTGTGCCTTCTCCCATGTGCTGGTCTGGGAGAGGAGCCATTGGGATTGCGTGACAGCCAGATGCTTTGCCTGGAGGACTTTTTTTGCCCTCTAGCCACTGCATCTGTTTTGGGTTTCTAAGAAAAGCAGGTAGGGAAGGCTGGTCCAGGCTAGAGCATGAACAGAAACCAAGGAGCTGAACAAAAAACCATCTTCTGTGATTCCAGCAGGGTTTAGACAAAACAGATTCAGGAGTAAATTTTGAAGACTCAGTTCTGGAAGTAGATTCAATCAAATCTTAGACACAGAAGGAAAGTGCTGAAGGAGTGAGAAGCGTAATCAAGAGGCAGCGTGAGCCCTCTAGGCTGCATCTGTGTTGTGTCTTTGCATCCCCCGCCCCCCATCATCTGATCTCCTCCTAAGACTGGTTCTCCTACTTTGACATTGTATTTAATTAAGGCAGAGTTATTTATGCTTTGCTAGTTCCTTCCCAGTCATTACCCACTTAGTTCTCACGCTGTCCTTGGGAGACACATCAAAGCCCTTCATTTTACAGATGAGAAGACTTGGGCGTCAATGATAAATGACTTGCAAAAGGTATCATCGCCACTTAGAGAAGAAGTGATGCTGTGGATCTGGAGGGTGTCTGTAAGCCTGGAGAGGCCATGGAGATGTTTATTGAAAGATGAAATGGTCATCATTTCTGGCACATTATGCACATGTTGGTCTGTGGTCACAGAATACAGCAGTATCAGTCATCTTGGATGTGACCAGTGACCGGCTTCATGAACTCAGTGCTGTAAGCTAGCCACTAGGCCAGCCCTTGGTCTGGTCGATGGTTTGTGTTTTTGTTTTTTTTTTCCCTTAGTTTTTATTGGACTATAGTTGTTTGTTTACAATGTTGTGTTTCTGCTTTGCAGATAAGTTCCTTCTACCATTTTTCTAGATTCCACATATATGTTATTACATATTTGTTTTTCTCTGACTTGACTTCACTCTGTATGGCTGTCTCTAGGTCTGTCCATGTTTTTGCATGTACAATTTCATTCCTTTTTATGGCTGAGTAATATTCCATTTTGTATATGTACCACATCAGTAGCTACTCCTCTGTTGATGGACATTTAGATTGCTTCCATGTCTGGGCTGTTGTAAATAGTGCTGCAGTAAACACTGAGGTGCATGTATCTTTTTGAATTAAGGTTTTTCTGGTATATGCCCAGGAGTGGGACTGCTGGGTCATAGGGTAGCTCTATGTTTAGTTTTTTAAGGAAACTCCATACTGTTCTCCTTTACCCGAGGAAAGGTCTTTGCCTCAGGTAGGTTTATTCCAAGGTATTTTCATTTTTTGTTGCAATGGTAAAATGGTATCGTTTCCTTAATTTCTCTTTCTGATCTTTCATTGTTAGTGTATAGAAATGCAAGAGATTTCTGTGCATTAATTTTGTATTTTGCAGCTTTGCCAAGTTCATTGATTAACACCAGTAGTTTTTTGGTGGCCTCTTTAGGATTTTCTATGTTAGCATCATGTCATCTGCAGTTTTACATCTTCTTTTCCAGTTTGGATTCCTTTTATTCTCTGATTGCAGAGGCTAGGACTTTGAAAACTATGTTAATTAACAGTGGTGAGAGTGGACATCCTTGTCTTGTTCTGGTCAGTGGTTTAAATTGCTAGATATTACCTGAGGGTAGTCTTCCATGTGTAGATTTCAATGCACAAGAGTTAATACCCTTTTGAAACTCTAGGTAATGACTTTTTGATCAAGAGATGCTGGTTTTTCATGTGAAGAGACCAGCTAAAGTTCCAGTATTTGGTAAATTGTCTGGGCTTCCCTCATAGCTCAGTTGGTAAAGAATCCGCCTGCAATGCAAGAGATCCTGGTTTGATTCCCGGGTTCGGGAAGATACACTGGAGAAGGGATGGGCTGCCCTCTCCAGTATTCTTGGCCTTCCCTGGTGGCTCTGCTGGTAGAGAATCTGCCCACAATGTGGGAGACCTGGGTTGGGAAGATCCCCTGGCGAAGGGAACGGCTACCCACTCCAGTATTCTGGCCTGGAGAATTCCATGAACCGTATAGTCCATGGGGTGGCAAAGAGTCAGACACGACTGAGCGACTTTCACTAGAATTTCCAGGTTTCCTGACCCTTGGATGGGGGCTCGAGTTTTGCGTGGACTGGAGATTCCCTTCTTGTAATGCCCCTTCTAACGCAAGTCTAGATGGTATCTTTAAAACCTGCAGTAAGGGGGTGTGACACGGAATCTGGCAGTGTTGCTTAGTGGCCTTAGGACGAGTGGGACAAGGACTCAGCAGGACAGTTAGATGTGGTTTAACGTTTGTGCCATGAGCCAGACCTGAATTTCTGAGCATCACCCAGAAAACATGAAGGATGCTTACCAATGCCTTGGGTGCTGAGGAGGTCATTAGTTCTGCTCTGGGTCCACCTTGCAGAGGCCCCACACCACACCTAGGCATGGTGATTTGTGCAGACATGCAGGAAGGTAAGCCGAGGGGTGCTCAACAAAGGCCGTGCGAGTGGAGACACTGACCTCACTGGTGGAGGTTTCCATGTAACCTCGCAGTGCCCACTTGTCCATTTTCTCTGTCCCTTCTTCCTCTCTCTGTCATCTCCTGTGAAGATGCTCTGTCTGATGCTGATTGGAGGGCTGGCAGGGGTGTGGGGGAAGGGGACACTCTGGGCTTGTTCTGTTATTGGTTAGGGCGGGCCAGCAGGAGAGGCCGTGCCGGGAGGTCTGTTCCCCTACCCCGTCGGTATTCTGGACTCTGGGTCAGCTGGAGGCCCATGTACGGATTAGTGGAGGATGGAAAGGTGGGGCTGGTTTCTGATGGAAGGATTGGTGTACTTGCAGGAGGTGGTGAGGTGCTGGCCGGGTCTGCGACTCTTCTAGGAGTTGCTGATGGAGACTTTGTGTTCCCGGCACTCTGGGCAGTCAGCAGCCAGGCTGTGCGTCTTGGGTGGGAGGAGTGTGTCCACCCGAGATGCTGGCCTGACCCGCGTGGCGTGTGCAGCAAGGCCGAGGTCCTCCCAGCGTGGGTCAGATCAGAGGGTGGCATGCAGCCGCCCGAGTGCCTTGGGGCCGGTTCAAGTGCCAAAGCTGGGGATCCTGGCTGGGTAGTTCAGGGAAGAGAATCAGACTGAAACAAACACCTCCTTTTTCTTCCAGAGCCTCTGAGGGCAAGACTGTGGAAGTGCCTTACAAAGGGGACGTCAAGAACACTGTTCTGGATATTCTCGGGGGACTGAGGTCTACCTGCACCTACGTGGGGGCTGCCAAACTCAAAGAGCTCAGCCGGAGAGCCACATTCATCCGAGTGACCCAGCAACACAACACCGTGTTCAGCTAACCCCAAGGACGAGGACGAGGCCACCTCCGGCCAGCGAAGGCGTCCACACACGCCTGCTTTTCCATCTCCTCGTGTTAGGGCAGAGGTTCCAGCAGGCCCTGGGGTGTGGGGGCTGCTCCCTCTTCTCCTCCCGTCACCTGGAGGCCACAGGACTCCCCTAGGTCGAGGGGCCCAGAAGTCAGGCACTCAGAGGGTTAGCGGTTGGAGCTTACCTGCCCGGAATGTGTAACCTCATTGTTGAAACTAATATTCACGCCTTTTTTTTTTTTTTTTTTTAAAGAAAATGGTTTCACTTTAATATAATGCTACGAAGACTTGCTTGCGTGCTGGAGTTTGCATTTACAGGACCAAGTTGTTGGGGGAGCTGGGGGTTTTCTGCTTCCTTCCCACGATTGGCTCTTGGTGGTCAAGGTACCTGGGTGGGAAAGGCAGAGGGGCAGGGGGAGGGGGCCGCAACCAGAGGAACCAGCACCCCCTCCATCCAGCTCACAGATACTGCAGATGAGAGCAATCAACTGGACAGGTGAACTTGGCTTCCTGCAGGTGTCCCCACGGTGCGGGGACACACTTCCGCCACATCTCTTACACATGCCTTTGGGGACGGTCCTCTGTCACTGTGCTCATGCTGTTTCTAGTCTTGTCCTGGGTTTTCGTTTGGTTCATTTTCCTCCATCTCTCCCCTCTCCTCCTCTCTCTCAAAGAGATAACATATTATTTTGAAGAAGTTCCAGGGGATCGTTCAAGGTTATCCACTAAAAAGTTGAGATGAGTCCCACTGAAAAGCAGCTGAAGCCTTGACATTGGTTTAGAATCGGAGATAGAAGCGTCCCCTCGTCACAGCGATGAATACTCTCCAGGAGGGACCGTGGGCGCTGCTGTCTAAGGGTCCATTCATTCATTGATGACATTTGTACTTTCTTGGAGAAAAGACTCACGGCCTTGGTGGGAGTCCCACCCCAGTGCACTGTGACACTTGTCTAAACAGTGAACCCTCGTGCCTTAATGACGACCGGCTACTTCTTTTGAAGCATTACTTAAGTATTAGGATTGGGAAGTGTATGCAGCCCAGGATGTTTTACTTTATTTCCTTTTAAATGAGGCTAAAGAAGCAGATACAGGAGTTAATTTTTCTTTGAAGAGACAAGTGACGGCCCTGGAGGAGAGAGGAGCCACTCACTCCTGCTGCGTGAGAGCGAATTAACAGCCTGACGTTCATGAGGAATCTGAACAAACCACCACACTCCAGGGACTTCCAGGCCTGAATTTATAGTCTTTGTTGTTCATGCAATTGCTCAGTTGTGTCCAACTCTTTGTGACCCTAAGGACTGCAGCACGTCAGGCTTCCCTGTCCTTCACTATGTCCCGGAGTTTGTTCAGATTCATGTCTGTTGAGTCAGTGATGCCATCCAACCATCTTATCCTTTGTTGCCCTTTTCTCCTATCCTGTCTTTCTCAGCATCAGGGTCTTTGCCAGTGAGTCAGCTCTTCGCATAAGGTGGCCAAAGTATTGGAAAGCTCCAGCATCAGTCCTTCCAATGAATATTCAGGGTGGTTTTCCTTTAGGATTGACCGATTTGAGCTCCTTGCTGTCCAAGGGACTCTCAGGAGTCTTCTCCAGCATCATGATTTGAAGGCATCAATTCTTCAGCGCTCAGCCTTCTTTATGGTCCAGTCTCACAGTCTTAGAAGAAGATATTTAAAATTCCAGCAACTTGAGCTCCGTGGTAATACTTTTTCCTCCTAAATCCACCCAGAATAATTCTTATAGGAACACAAATGCCCACACACTTGAGATGAGAGTCTGAAGGATACTGAACCTCTAGCTGGATGTGCGTTGCAGCTGGAGGTACCCCACCTTTTCTGTCTGGTTGTCTGAGTTGTGAACCCCTGTACCTGTGGTAGATGTGTGTTACACTTGAGCCCTTGAGTTCATTAGTTTTAAGAGATCCTTCATGGAAAAAGAAAGGAAAGAAGTGGAGGAGAAGTCTTAAAGCTCTTAAAAAGGGACTGCTAGTAAGTAGTCAGGAAACTTCCAGAACAGCATTCTTCATACTCCTGTCTCACTTGGGGCTGTCCAGTCCTATCCGTGAGGACGGGTGCCTGCTTTATCCATCTTGTGCAAAGACTTTCCAGACTACCCGCTCTGTTTCCACCAAGGGGAGTGAGGCAGGTTCCTCCCTCACCTGGTTTTTAGGGAAGTGAAAACATGATCGCAGAAGCCAGAACCTCATCAGGAACATGTTGAAGCAGAGGTTTCACTTCTAAGGCTCCCTGGCCCTCTGCAGGTTCATCCCTGCCTCCAGTAGAAGCGGGCGTGGGGGAGCCTGCCTTGGACGCCCTCAGACCTGCTGATTGTACAGGGCTTCCTGTGCACTGTAGGCTCCTGGTGATTTCAAGGTTGACCGCGTTGCCACCTGCAAAGCAAGGACTTTCCTCTCATCAATCGGACTGGTTCAGGTACGACTCGCAGCTCTTGGAACCCAGACTTGTCAGGACCATTAGCAGCTACTATTAACAATGGTAGAGCAGGCGGCGGTTCAGACTGCTGCACCAGAGTGGCCCACGTCTGCCCAGACTGTTCTGGAGGACGAGGGCTTGGACAGCCTTGTTGTCCGGGTTTCAAGTCTCAGTGCATCACTAATTTACACACCAACATTCGTTCACACTAGCATTCTTAGTACAACAGGACCTCGATGCTGCAGGCCTAACAACCGAGTCCTGGTGAGATGTCCCCATACACTGAAGCAAGATGACTAACCAGAAAGGAGATGCCCGTCCCTGCCTGGGATAAGCAACAACGCTGAACTGGATGCCAAGAGTTCTCTTCCAGCGCTGCAGAACCTGAGGGCTGGAAGGACTGGACAGCCACAGTGCAGATGCAGGCAGAGGGCCTTACCTGACTGGGTCCTGGAGGAATTCCCTTCGGGGGCAACTGCCAAGCCTCCTCCATCTGAGAGCGGGCACCATGCAAAAACAGGCATGAACTCCAAGAAACACAGACGAACTTTCCACCTTCAGACCATTAACCAGTGTGCAGCAAAGCATACAGAAACATATCGATAATGCTACGAGCTCACAAAGATGCCAAATACTGCTAAGAGGCAAAAAAAATCTCTTGTAAAAACAGCAGTGTGCAGAGAGGAGAAACAAATGGAACAAGCTGAAACATCAGATGTTGAAACCTGCCTTTTATCTGATTCTCATCTCAAGCACGACGGAACCCTCTTCCCACTCCCCAAAATTAGTAAGAAAGGCAAAGCCTTATGTCACCCTTGCCACCACAAACCTACCCAGGGATCACAGCGGATCAAGAAGGAAGAAAGGACCACCACTTCCTCAGCCTCCCTGGTTTCCGAGGACCTGACACACGCACAGACACGTTTGCAATTGGCACGGTTATTTTATTAGTACGAGTATACTGAAACAATAAACTTGTACTGGTTTACAGACAATTTATTTAAAACAATTTTGTTCAAATTTTGAATCAAACATTGTTTTATTATAATAATGAAATAATTTCTACCTAGAAAACCTGCAAGCACCATCAAAGAAAGGGACCATAAAATTCAATAAACAGACTCGAGTGTATCCTACAAATAGACACACCACGATTAGAAAATAGAATAGGAATTCTTCCATTTTTTTTTTAATATTTGTTTTAAAAAAGCTAGTGCAAGTACAATATTTTACACTGGAATTACAGAGAGTATGCACGCATATGGAAAAAAGTTCTCCTGTCACAATAAAAGCTCTTAACTATGTATGCACTTAAATTTTTCTTTTCAATAAGGTGCAAATCATCATCCCTTCCCTAGTTCTCCTCTGTACTGGCCATGTCAGTCTGATAGTGCCCTCAAAGTTCTGGTGTCTCTTTTTCCTTGGCCGGTGGGAGGCGTACGATTGGAAGGTTGGTAGGTCGTGAGCTGATATTAGAAAAACAACATCAGTGTGACTCTCAGAGATGGCCCCAGGGCCAGGACCCCACTGGCTAGAAATTAGGACTCTTGTCTTAACCAAAGGCCACCAGAAAATCCTGGCAGGGCTCTGCTGGAGCCTTTCAGCTGACACTCATTTGGGTATACAGGGAAAGTGAAGGCTGAGGAGGAAAAAAAAAACCTCCCCTAAAAGGCCAAAAGGGCAGTATTCACAGAACTGATGCACACAGGTATCAAGTTTAATGTTCACTGACAATAAAGAAATTCACCCCACTCCTGAACTGGATTAATTGAAGAGTAGGCGGTTCGAGTTAGGAACCAGAGAAAACCTACACACCCAGCTTGGTAACCGTTCAGACTTGCCATTTATTCCAGAGGACAGTTACTGTTACCTCGGCAAGGATGACTGTAAACAGCACTTCCAAAGGGGGCCTTCAGACTGGCCATGGAAAAGGAGACTGGCTCATCGGCCATCCCAGACAGCAAACGAACAAACTAAAGGGAAAGAAAACTTGGGTGAAGTCTCCAATTATCTGCAGTGGAAGACTGGAGTCCTTTCAGATAAGAAAAGTGACGGAAATCCTTAAGAGACGGTTACTAGAGAGCTACTACCTATTGGCCAAAAGCACTTAATTTTAATACAGCTGAACCATTTGTATGCAAGTCGTGAGGACATGAGAAACTGAAGCCGCAGTTCCCTCCCGCCATCCTACAGGTGAATGTCAGCTACCAGAAACATCGCGTGTAATGTAAGGGAGGGGCTCAGATTCTGAATTTTAAGAATTGGAGGGGGAATCTGCTCAACATCCTGCCCCTCCCCTGCCAGCTGTCCTGTTTCTGCTGGCTGGCTTGATTTCTGGACAGAATATGACTTCTGAGAAGTTGCTCCACATTAATTTTGGCCTCTTAATGGTAAAGAAAAAAAAAAGTCAAAATAAAACCAATGTGAAACGAGGCATCTCAACTGAAATTCTTGTTTAACCCCCCCCACCCCCCGCCATTGAAATGAGGTGTCGGGGGGGAGAGAAGGCTGAACATTTGTGTGTGTGTGTGTGTCCTCGTGATGAGTCCCATTTTCTTGGTAGCCAGGATCCCTTGTTACAAACACTTCTTGTTCAGAATTATATTCTTTGGGTTTACTGGAACAGGAAGTGCTGAAAATGTCAAACATCATCTCTGGAGAAAAAGGAGTTGCAATGGCTTAAGAGTTTAAACTAAGAAGGGAGCTCAGAGAAGTACTTTCGGCATAGGAATGAACAGTATTCTCTAATTGCAAAATACAGAATTACTCTCCCTCAGAAGAGGGTTCTATGTAACAAAAACCTAGAGGAAGCATAGGTATAGTTGAAGAGCCTTTTAAGTAGTAATTCTTTCAGGCCATAACCATACAAATCTGATCATTTAGACATGACATATTTCTATATACAAAAAAACATGTAACTTTCAACCTTTATGCTTTTTTTTTTTTTTTACAAACAAGGTATGAAACTCATTGTTTCAACAGATCCATATCTTTCAAACACTGAATGAATCATTTTGACATTCATTTTTCTTTTGTGCAATTTTTTAAAACATTACCTGTACTCCTCAAAGTGAGTGCTTCAAAGTTTTTTTTTTTTTTCTTCAGCTTCTCAAATTAGGTGTACATTAAAAAAAAAAAATTCCCACAAGGTATAGTGCTACAAGAAAAGATCCTATCATTAAGGTAACTTATTTGAAGCGAGGTCATCTATGTAAAAGAAATCTTAGCTCCGGAGTAGAGGTGTGCAAACAGTTTGGAGTTCCCCTATCAACAGAAACACAACACTGTCCGTGGAGAAAAAAAAGAGGAAACCAATGTAACACAATGGCATAGGCATGTGCTTTATAGAAAAGTATGTTCTCTGTATAGTTATTACTGGATGTGTTCTTAAATTTTCTATTTCAGAAATTCTGGGTTGAAAACAAAGGTGGAAGCAAAGACTTCTGCTTCACTTGAAAAGCCACACAGTGTAATTCCCCTTGCTTTCACATCACCCTGAAGAAGCAGGATTGGACCATGGAGACTGCTGGCCCTTTTTTCACCTGGGATTATCATGGGTGACTAGGAGATAGGACGTGCAAAGCGTTTTAGGAGGAAACGGACCACGGTTTGTCGAGCTGCTTACAGTTCATCAAACAGTAGCCATGACAACCAACACAGCTCAAAAAGCCTGGCCTTCTGTCCTCAGAGCTCTGCTTCTTCACCCAGATCTGAAATAGCATGGCATTTAGTGTCTTCAAAAGCATTTGAGATTTTTTTTCTCCATGAAAGAAACAGGTTTCCTTAGTAGTCACAGATGTTAAAGGGTATTGTCAATTGTTTCCTTAAAAAAAAAAAAATTCCAAAGCTATACAACAAAAATAAATTTTGGCAACATATTTCAGTAAAGATCGAACTATGTGCAAAGAGTGGATTTTATGATTTCTAGGAGCTACTGTTCGTCTTGAACATGCAGCATTATATTGCGATCTATGTGGTATCTAAGGAGAAATCCACAAGATGCAGGAAATCCAAACATTCCTTGAAGTTGTACAACCCTACTCCCAGAACAGTCAAAGTGCTGCTTCTGGACACGTCAGTGTACCACACACACGCCAGCCCCGTCCCTGAGTTAGAGGTGTGAAAGGTTCTGCAGAGTTCCTTGGGGGGAGGAGGAGTGCTGCCATTTCCCGGTGGGCGAGAAAACCCTAACAGGACACACACAGGGTCATGATTCAGGGTGAGAAATGGGATTGAGGACAGCAATGGGGGAAAAAAAAACATTCCTCCCAAAACAAACGGGGGTGAGCTGGAAAAGACACAAAACTGACCGACATAGAAAATCATCCTGAACGTCCAAATGAAAAAAGCAATTTTGGATTTCCACTTGAAAAGATTTGAGGTAAGTGGTATCCATCTCTCTAGCCGCCCCGCCCCGCCCCCAGTGTGGCCCAAACTGAAATAATTCTGAAGTTGAAACATCCTAAGGAACAGTCATTTTATATATTTAGAAATCCCTAGAAAGAGAGGTCCTTGTTTGTTGGTGAATTTTTTTTTTCTTTTCGCCCTGACTAATTTGGTGATTGTGTTCCACTGTAAACGCAAAAGGCCTGCTGTTACTAGTTTAAAAATGGAAAATGGGTAAGAACAAAAGATGGGTTAGGTAAATATTGCAAAGTGGACACAGTACAGAGGCACATGGCTGCTCCTCGCAAGCTGCGCGGCTCGGGAGGGTTCTACGCCCGGCACTGCTAGGTGGGCTACGCGGGCGCGGTGACCGGGCTGCTCTGGGGGCCTCGGGGCTTGCCCACGTCTGCCAACGAGAGGAGGGCCCCTGTCCTCCGGATGGCCTTCCTATTTGGAGGCGAGAGCTGCCACAGAGGGGCGGTGGGCATTGTCCGCAGAAGGCCCGGCCCCTCCGCAGCCACCCGCGCCGGAGGCTCGGAAGGCGCGCACGTGGTGGACCACGCTTCCCGCCCAGGCTCGGAGGAGGCGCGGCTCCAAGTCTCCAGGACACAGGCCTGAGCGGGGGGCCCACCTACTCCAGGAAAGGACCGTGGAACAGGGGCTGATCCTGGCTCGATTGCTCCAGAGTGCGCCTTAGAAATGGGTCTGCCTCCTTCCCGTCTGCGCGCCACTGTTCCTCGCGGTGAGGAGGGGAAGAGTGCGTTCTTCCCCTCCATCTCCTTTGCTCTTTTCCGCAACAGGGCGAGGGAAACGCGGGGCTTCCCCCAGAGCTCCCTGCCCCAGGGGCCTTGGCTTCCCGGAGCAGGGCGATCGCCCAGCAGGAGGCTCTCCCCTTCCTGGCTCCTTCCTTCCAGCCCTTCTCTGGCCGGCACAGGAAAAGGATGAAGAGAATAAGGAAAAAGCCGAGAGGGGCCTACCTACACTTTCTCTAGAGCGCACACTGATCAGACTCTATTGGCACGGAAAGTATTGCACACGCTAAAGAAGCAAGAAGGTAAATGGGACAATGTTTAGAAAGAACCAATTCTTCGATAGTTCCTATACCTGAAACAGAAGCACGAAAAACAATGATGATGTTCCTATTGCTCCAAACCACGCATGTTTTCCCGTTTTAGTGTTGGAGGTGTGGATCCGGTTAGTTCAATACTCAAAAGAAGCCAAAAGGTGGTGGGTGTTTCTCTGAGTCCAGGTGAATCACTGTCCTTAGTGGTACTGATGAGGACAGTCTGTATGGCAGCCCCGTATTCCTCTTACCGTCAAAACAAAAAAAGAAAAACAAAACCTAATAATTGCAAGTGCCCTGAGCAGAATATATGGAAGATTAAGCAAGTTCTCTGAACAGAGACGTTTAAAAAAAAATACAGCACTAAATAAGCAATATGACTGCAAGAATGGACTCACTCAGCTCTCTGCTAGCATGCTGAGAGGGTAATGAAAACCGAAGAAAGTCAAGGACTGGATCTAGCAGTTCAAAATCTATTCCAATGTTTTTGGTACACCCCAGAAATGGTTTCTAAAAATCATCAGTTCTGCTGAGAGCTAAATGTGAAGGAATACTGGAAAGCCAGAATGTGGGCTGACAAGAATTTTTTAAAAATCTGTGAGATGGAAAAAGTACTATTTTCAATGGTAAAAGAAAAATCAGGTATTTGTTCAGATTCGTTGCAGCCATTCCAAGTAAGAATATTTAAAAATTTCTCTCTCTTTATAAAACTTTTAAGCACTTGAAAATGCCCACTCAAAACCCACAAACAATATTTCAGATCTCTGGGGATAAAAGGTCTCAACTGTAAAAGACCCTTTCTGGGTTTGTACCAAACATTAAATCTTGATTTCAGATGGAAAAAGAAAGTCATTTTGAAAATAACATTAATAACAACAATAATAATTGTTTTCTTAGAAAAAAAAAAAACAAACTTGCTCACATATATAAATGTCTTCATGGAAAACTCTCTCAATGAATCTGAAGAAAATTCTCAGAGTTGTCCTGCTAAGACCTGGTTTTATGTGACAGATACGGTAAGAAGACCAAAAATGAATCTTGAAAGGAACATAATCTTATAAAAGGCCTAGAGTTTAGGCAGGTTAGAAAGTAATTTTGCTACATTTATTTATGCTCGTTCAGTCCCCCAAGCCTTTCCCACAATGTTATTGAATAAAAACTGCAGGAATATCACACAAATTTATAAACTCAAGATGTGCAAATCGCAAGGTTCTTTAAAAGTTCGTCTTAAAAAGAAAAACACTGGACAAAAGTGAGTATTCTTTTTTTTTTTTTCCCATCCCTTCCCTCTCAGTTCCTCTGCCAGCTCTGCATATGCTTTTTAAATCCTTTCTGAGACATCAAAGTGAAGAATGCCTCCTGTCAGGCTGTACTTGGTGGTCATTCATTGTCACATACAAGTTCATAATTCACATTCATTCCTTGAAACCACTTTGAAACTTTCAGCATCTTGCTCCGTGAAAGACTCTGCAGAGCTGAAATGTAGTTACAGTGTTTAAAAAAAAAAAAAAAAAGAAAGAAAGCAACTTAGTTTTTTTTTTTTTTCTTTTCTGTTTTTCTTCCCAAAGAGTTTAAAGTGAGATACAGTACTTGTTGAATGAGAGACCAAGATGCTTGGTAATAAAGTGTGAACGGCATTCTAAGTACTTAGAGATAGTAATATATATGCTTATCTTCAAAATCTTAATTCCTCACGTCACACTGGAATCTGAAAAAAGTGGCACCCGAGTTGTCCATTGTCATGAACTATAAACAGTACTAGAGTTAAAAGACAAAAGATTTGCAAACCCAAAGCAAAGAGCTTCTGCAGCTCTTTTGAAGGGCAGTTTGTGTCTTATCTCTTGGGAGCGAAGTCAATGCAATTAACCTGATTGGTTCTCCTAACACTGCACAGAGACCGGAGGGGGTGTTCACTCTCCCCACCCCTGCTGCCCAGCGCCCCCCCCAACCAGTGCGGAGCGATGCCAGCAGGGGCCGCCTGCCCACCACGACGCCCTGGAGACATCACTACTGCACTGGTAAAGCAGAAACGAAATCCCATGGGTGGCAGTTGCTCTTTAAAAAAATATCAGTGCAGTCAGGCCCCATAGGGGGAAATATATATATATATATATATATATATATATATATATTTATCTCTACGATTAAAAGTTGCTTTTATTGTAAAGTAAGTTGGGGGGGAGGGGGAAATGTTCTTTTACACGGTTAACTTTCCATCTGCTGTCTGGTACCTCTCTCGGAGGCCCCGATGCTGACTCTGCACAGGGGAACCGCCTGAGGACATTCCCCCAGACCTCCAATCTGGTGCCGAGAGCAAGACAGAGGGAGGCAGAGAGAGAGAGACACCCTCACGGAAGTGTCACCCAGGCACCCTCCCTGGCACACAGGCACGCGCACACGCCCCTGACGCAGCTCCCTTCCCGCAGACCACCCCTCTGAAGCCAGTGGAAGTCGGTTGCCCCCGTGGGTGCATCCACGATGCCAGAAAAGGCGGGTGCCATGGGGCCACCTTCATCTCAACCAGGATGCCACCACCTGCCTGGAGCCTGGGCTGGACCTACCCTGGCACCCCACCTACCCGCCCGCTGAGAGACATGCCCGGAAAAAGCATATGCACCAAATCACCTGCCCAACGCCCACTGTAAGTCTAATGACAAGGTTATAACAGAACCCTAAAGTAAGAGGATAACATGTAAATACTGAGTTATTTAGCCTACAGTACATCTGTTATCTGGATACAAATGATAAAGGAGGGCCAGCTTTCCCTTCCCCACGCGGCTTCTACTTGCCTACGTTAGAGCGGCCTTCGATGCAAATCTTAACCTCCTGAGAAATGAGAGAAGGCTTGGGAAGAGTCAAAGGTGGCTCGTCTTCCGACTTCTCCAGTTTGCGGGTCTCGGGTGCTGACCACCTCCTCTTCCTCGTGGCCGCGGGCTTGCTGGGTTCTATTTTGGTGAGCAAGGGTGCGGCCGGCAATCCTATTTTTTCGGGAAACTTCAGTTCGCCGTTCTCAGAGAGCATCTGGGCGCTTCCCTGACTGATCCCGTTTTCCTGCTCGGCATACCTGTGTCTACTGCCTGCGAGGCCGTCGGCCTTTGAGTGCTTCAGCAGGACGCTGGCCGGATCCACGGGCTGGCCCTTTTTAACAGAGCCGTTCTTCAGGTTCTTGAGGGTGAGCGAGATACAAACGTCCCCGACGGAGAGTTTGGAACACGGCAAATCAAAGAGCTGGCTGGTCCTCTCTGGGCAACAGGATGACCAGCCCTGTCCGAACACAAAAAAAGGATACTCTACCAAAACTTCCACGCTGACCTGTGGGAACAGTGAGAGACAGGGAGAAGGGAAAGAAGGAAAAGATAAAGACGTTTTATCCTTGTTTTATTGCATATACACATGTACACAAACATACATTTGCACATAAGCTGACTGGAAGAAAAGACTCAGTTCCCCAATCTGCCTCTACCAACACATGTAAGTAAGCCTCTTAATTTTCTGCTGTACCTGTGTTTATCATATAGAGAAGCCAGTCAAAGTCCATTCAGTATTCAAAAATATAGTTTTACTGTGTATCCGCTCTGTAGCTGGTCTTTGTTAAAACAAGTCAATGGCCCCCCCTCCCCAGTGTTCAGGCGCTGGGCGCCGCATGTGACTCACACCCAGAGTGTGTTCCTGTGCTTTATTAACTCACTGGACAGATGCTATCCTCACCGATGACAGCGCTGAACAGGCATCAGAGTTAAGACTGTATTTTAGCTTCATGAGGCAGGCACTTATGTGTTCATCACTGTGTCCCTGGCCCCGAAAAGAATACCTGGCATGTAGTTGAAAATAAACATTTGTTGGACAAATGAAGGCGTATTCTAGGAATTTAGGAAGAGGAGAACCAGAGAGAGCTGGACAAGACAGGGAGGGCTTCCCCAGGACCTGAAACCTGGGCAACACTTCAAGGGGTTTGAGGGTGCAATGAATACACAACAGTTCACGTGCTTGGCCCAGCTACATGGTCAAGCCCCAGGTATTCCAGTCAGCCTCTCTTTTATCTGGAAGACAAATATCAAAAGCAGGGGAAGCCCAGCATCCTTTCAGTAGCTATTGGTTTTTCTAGGCTGCTTATGTGCCATGCAGGCTTCCCAGGTGGTGCTACTGGTAAAGAAACCACCTGCCAACACAGGAGCTGCAGGAGACACAGGTTCGATCCCTGGGTCAGGAAGATCCCCTGGAGGAGAGCATGGCAACCCACTCCAGTATTCTTGCCTGGAAAATCCCATGGATAGAGGAGCCTAGCAGGCTGCAGTCCATAGGGTCACCAAGAGTCGGACACAACTAGAGCACGCACACATGTGCCATGTACTACCATAAATTTCAATAAATTGAAATGATTGAAAGGATACTCAAGTCCATATAAAAGGGCACAGTATTTGCATATAACCTACACACATTGTCTGCATACATTAACTCATCTACATTACTTGTAATATAATGTAAATGCTATGTAAATTGGTGCCTGGAAACTACTCAAGTTTTGCTTTTTGGAACTTTCTAGAATTTTTTTGCCCATAAATATTTTCAATCTGTGATTGGTTGACTCTACAGGTGTGGAACCCACAGATATGGAAAGATGGCTGTATTGACTAAATACAATAATATTGAAAATGTTCTGTTGAATTTCATGCACAGGTACACACACATCCAGAAACACACAAATAATTAAAATATCTCACTTTAGAAGTAGTAAGTTTTCATAAAAAAAAGTAGTAAATTTTCATGCAATTTACATGGACTATGGCTTTTCTACTTAACCTATTTTTTTGATAACTGTGATTAATCTTGTTTTAGATGCATTTCTTGAATGATATAATTTTATTTGCTCCATAGAAGACTTAAGTGTTTTTTAGAAAAAACAACTAGAATGAATTTATATGAAAGCCTATTACTATAGTATGTGTATGGGCATGGTGGTGGTTTAATCGCTAAGTCGTGACAGACTCTTGCGATCCCGTGGACTGTAGCCTGCCCGGCTCCTCTGTCCATGGGATTCTCCAGGCAAGAATACTGGAGCGGGATGCCATTTCCTTCTCCAGTGTGTGGGCATGAGCCCATATAAATGTTCATATTATCTGGGGGAAAATTTCATTGTTATGGATTATCTGAATAATGAAAAGAGAATTTAAAAAATTTTGAGTTCCAACTATCTGTTAAACATTTAGGTACATACTTCACAAAAAGTTATTTTATTTGATACTCACAGTAAACTAGTGAGAAAAATTCTGTTGTTCCAATTTTACAAAAAAGGAACTCTAAGTGTCAAAGAGATTGAATCAGTGACCTAATGTCAGAACTATACCCTGATGGAGTTGGGATTTAATCCCAGTCTCTGTGGCCCCCAAACCCGTTTTCTTTTTTCCTATGTTACTGATCTCTGTCCCTGTGAACAAAGATACTGTAGTATCACCAGAAGAGATGAACTTAACATTTCCACTACCCCAAAAGTGGTGAGTGTTATTTGGAATAAATAGAATCCAATGACCCGAGGTTACGGATTTGTTCCATGATACGAAAAATTGTGAAATAGCATCAGCCTTACATCTGCTAGGCGAATCAAGTGTCTCTCTATATATGACAGCTGATATTCAATTACAGAGCGATGTTCCCAGCATGCAGACGTATGCAGACATACCTACAAGTTACGTATCAGATGGGGACGCCCACTGAGCTCCAAGTGGGAGGACCAGCCTGGAGCTGGCTCCATGAACCCTGTCCCAAACTGCTTAAAGCCATGAGCCTCATACACAGAGTGGAGGGAACAAATCCTGCTTCAAGTGGGGTCTGTTAGCTGCATTTCCTAGGTGACCCCCCACTCCCGGGCAGAGCTGTGCTGACAGTCAGCCCCACAACTACTAACCAAGAGGCTCTTGCGGTGTCAGCCATATCACACACATTCCCCAGAGCAGCCAATATTCACATTCTGAAAATAACTTCTACTGTGTACATATCTATCTGAAGACTTTTACATGTTGCCAAGTGCGACAGACTTATTAAGACGATGGCTTCAAAGCCTTTGTGATGAGTAGTGTTAATGATGACTCCATGAGGAATGATAAGAGATGTACCTGCTCCCCCATTATATATACCATATTTGGGGGCATTTTAAAAGCCCTTCATTGTTCTATCATCTCAAAACTCCGAGAGCAGGTCTTAGAATGAAATTCTGTGAGGTGGTTGATAGCTTGAACAGCTTACCTAAAAATGCATGAAAGAAAAGTGAGGAGGAGAGAGGAGAATATTTGAGAGGTATGCTGAAAAGGGCGATGATAATGGGATTTATTTTAACCTAGGGAGCTTTGGCGAAATCTTCCCTGTCACTTCAAAGGCTTGCCTTTGGTCCCTTCCTCCTAAAAGCTCACTTTGTCTTCTCCCCAGAGAGCTCTGCCATCCCAGGAAAAGATGCCACCCCTTCAGCTGGGTCCATACAAATTAGGAGCAAAAGATTCAGGTCATCTGATCACGTTAAGCAGTTGACTGCATGGCTCAGGCCCCATGTTATTTTTCTCCTAATTATTTATCCTCGCTAATACTTATCCTCATGAATATTCTTCCCTCCCTAATGCTGTAGCCTGAATTATCTAGATAATGCACTTTTTTGGGGGGTCTGGATATACGTGAACTAAAGTAAGGTTTTGCCTATCCTTGGGTGAAAGTTAAACTCTCATTGTACATATCTCAAATAAGCACACTGAAGTAGTCATAACAATAGTATTTTCATTTTGTAATCAGGTTTGTCAGAAGGACGTAAACATTCTCAAAGGTTAACTGATCATTAACAATTAATGAAATCATACTGACAGATTTTTCAGTGAGAATGTATATGGCTGGGTCTGCCCGCTTGAAATTCCCTTACAGAGGAGCATTATCTGCCTCAAAACATGCTGTCAAGGCCAACAGGTACTACTGTGGATATGAAATAGCCATGGTGGGATTTTGTGACATGATGTCGCTTTAAACCAGAAATGAGTCTGAATTCCTTGAACTTGAGGCCCATGTGGGGCTCCCTCTGGTGCTGAGAAATATTAAGTGTTTCACACTCCAGGTTTTGCAGTTTGAATCAAGTTCAAAATGTAACACTGAGACCATGAGACTTACTGTTTAAGACCTAGTTCCTGCCTTCAATGAGGAGCCAGAACATGCATGCAAAACCAGTAATTTCACCAGGGCCTGTTTGGATGCTGGCAACCACGTCACCTGGCGATGTCCACTTGGCTATATACTGGCAACTAACTGAATGTGTCCCAAACAGACCCTTGATTCTCCCCTGCCCACTGGCACCTCCTGGGTTCCTCCCCACCTCCAGGAGCCGCGTCCCTACACTTTCAGCGTTCAAGTCAGCAGCCTGGGCATACTTTCCTGGGCTCCTCCTCCCACACCACATGCATCCAAATCACAAGCAGGTCCAAGGGGTGTTCTCTTCCAAATACAGCTACGCGATGAGACTATTTCTCACTGCCTCCACAGCCACAGTCCTGGCCAAGCCAGCTTCTCACCGGAGAAAAAGCCCTGTGAACAAACCCGGCGTGGTCTGCATCCCACCCCTTCATCCCTGCACCGCAGTAACGCTGGTCTTCCCGTTGGTCCTCTCACTCCAAAAGACACTTGTGCCTCTGGGTCTGTGCGTCTGCTATTCCCTCCACTTGCAAGCCTTCTTGCTCTGTGTGCTGTCGCCTCCTGCTCCCCCTCTCAGAGAGAGTGCCCCCAAACACCCTGTTTAACTATTCTCCATCCTTCTTTTCCCCATCCTCTTTGGCCTGCTTTATTTTTTCCCGCACCACGTGTTATCTTTTGATGCGTCATTTTCTCTCCTTCCATATTTCTCTGTTTCACCTCTGCCCATGAACTCCCAAGAGACTGTACGTTCTGGAATGGGGATGCCGTGCTGAGACACTGCCTGATTTGCTCACCGTTCTATCCCCAGGGTGCAGGACGCCTCCCGGCCTATAATGGGTGCTCAGGACAAATCTGAAAGACTGGTTCTGTGTTTGCCCTCCACGAGTGAAAACACCGCAGTGTACCACTGGCCAACAGAGGCCAACGTTTAGATGCTATAGAGACTGCCTGGGCCTGCGACCCCAGCCGGGACTCCACCGGGCTCACGCTCCCCGCCCAGAGAGGAGCTGCACCTTCCCTGGGTCCCGCTTAGCCCTTCACGGGCGCCGTTCCAGGAGAACCACAGCTGCCTCACTCCACAGCCCCCCGTCAGACGTGGCGCTCATCCTGATCCCACTGAGTCATACTTGAGTTACTTTCTCCCCAGGCGTGAGGTTCCTTTCTGCGCTAATAACCATGAATTCATTTTATGACCTTGTTGAGGCTCATGGGCTCCGATTAAACCCCAGTGAAAATATATTCATGAGGGCAGGACCATACAAGACCAAAACCTGTTATATAACTCCTGGCAGCTCGACACAGCCAGTTTCTCTTTTTTCATCACATAAATACATCCTTTTCCAAACACTTGAAGCAAACTGGAGGATGAAATGGGAGCATGAAAAGCCTTTGTCCTGGTGTCAGCTTGAGGCCCCCTCTGCCTTTCATCCCTGGATGCCTCGTATCCAGCACCTCTCTTCTTTGGGGTGGTCACCTTCCATCCTCCTGTGCCCTTTCCCGCCCTCCTCCCGTGGCTGCAGACACACCCACCGCTCCCCACGGCTCCAAAGAGGAACCTGCCCTCCCCTCCCCTCCCTCTCTCCAGCCCCACTAAACCAGCTCCTCTAAAACGATCGCCTGCAACTGCTATTCAAGATGAAGAAACCAAGACAGGGAGGTAACATCCTCACTTTGGGCTGATAATTATTTAGTGTCGCCTCCTGATCTGGCGAATGACCGCCTTTTATGATCATTCTCAGCTCTTGTGTAAGTTCAGTAAAATACCTTTAGCTACTTAAAGACCACCATATCTAAACCGTGCATGCCTAGACACACATCTATGCTGTTTGGTTGTATTTTTCAACAGTAGATTGGTGCTCTGTCTATACACACACATATGTATGTATCACCAAAAGCAAGATATAAAGAAAACAAAACGTCTGTTGTTTAAATTTGTCTCCCTTTTCCTTCATGAGAATCCCTGTTTTCACAAATGTGAAGGGCATCTGTTTTACAAAGCATTTTCTTCTCGAGCCTATTGCAAATGTACACATTCTGCCTGCCTCCAGGAGTGAGGACATGACTCAGAAGTGGGCGTCAGTGAGGACCTCTCACTTTTGGTGACATGCTTATACTGGGAATCCCTAACTTTGTCTGCAAGTGAAGTTCTGGGTCCTGTTTCACCCACAGAGAAAAGTCCGTCTGCTCTCCTCATGACCACATCTTCCATGTCAAAAAAAAAAAAAAAATTGAAAACACTGGAGCAAAGATGGAGGGGCTGACAGAGGCCCCATTGACTTCAATGTTGAAAAATCATTAATAAAAACAGTCACACCTCTTCAGTCGAGTGTAAGAGAGTCTGTGAGTGTTCTATTTAAAACATTTCATCACGTTCACGCTAAGCCTGACTCAGTCTTTGGTGGAAGCTGTTTCATTAAACCCACATCCCAGCACAGAGACGCCTCCAAACACAAGCCCCACATGACGGATGAGCTGAGTTGTTCTCGCAATGTCTCTTGGCTCCCAGAGACCCGATTGGCAGGTGACCGGGGCGGCTCTGAGGCACACGGGTCTGTCCCACTTGCGTTCCCTCCCTACCAGGGAAAATGCGTGCCTTAAAGAACAAACATGTACTATTCAGTTCTATAAGGAAATGAGCTTTCAAAGCCACAGAACAACATGAAGGTACTGTAAATTTATGTTCCCAAGTGACAGCGGTCAGTCTGAAAAGGCTACAACACTGCAGGAGTCCAACTGCATGACGTTCTAGAAAAGGGAGAATTACAGAGATGGAAACAGATCAGTGATTGCCAGGGTAGGGGGTGGGGTGAGGAACACCTATAGGTAAAGCATGAAGGATCTTTAGGGTGGGGAAACTATCTTCTAGGACACTGGAAGGCTAGATACGTGATATTACACATTTATCAAAACCTACAGCATGTAGAGCACAGAGTAAATCCTAATATAAAGTATGGACTTTAGTTAATAATAATGTATCAATATTAGCTCATCAATTACAAGTCACACATGTACCATTAAAATGCAAGATTTTAGTAACAGGAAACTCTAGGTGTCTGGGAACTCTGAACTTTCTGCTCAACTTTTTAGAAACCTAAAACTACTTTCAACAATCAAGTCTACTTAAAAAAAAAAAAGCTATAAACTACAATGGTCCCAGATAATCTGCTTCAATAACACATGTAAGATCCCCAAGCTGGGGGCACTTATATCACACACATGCTAGAGCAGAGCATTTTTCTTCTTTTGAGGGGAGGGGGAGGGAACACAGACAAAAATGTGTTTGATATTGCTTCTCTGCTGGAGCCTTTCTGGCATTAGAGCTGGGAGGATTATCACCAATCACTGGACCCCAGGGCCAGCAATGAGCTTTGCATCGAGGGCGGCCACTACCCATTTTCTGATTCATCAGGGTTCACATCCACCAAGCCCCATGTGTAAAATGCTTGGCAGTCGGTCTGCCTTGGCTGCCTAGGGACTATATAGGTGTCAGTGCTGCCTGCAGGAGGGCTCTGGCTATTTTAAGGCACCAGTTAACCCATTAAATGCATAATGCAGCCACTGACGGCTCACAGAACACCGAGGTCAAATGAAAAAATAGTGGAATGTGAGACAGTCATTTCCTAGGCAGGTTGATAAGAAGTCTAGGGGTCCCCAAGGAGAGAGGGGTCTGGAATTCTCAAGGAGGAAGAAAGGACAAACATTTTCCCTCTACATTCCTTAGGATTATATAGCAATAATGTATCCTGCCTGTGGACAGTCTCTGGAAAAAACCTGGCTAATCCTAGTATCTTAAAATGTAAATTATGGGAGTAGGTCTAGTGAGGTCTTTACAACCTCCAGACATTCTTTTAGATTCAATGTAACAACTAATTAGAGAGTATATAACTCCATGGCTAACAGTAGCGAGCGGGTACTCTTTCTGCCCCCTTCTAATGCCTATGTCAGAAGCTTTCTCTATCTCCTTTATACGTTAATAAAACTTTATTACACAAAAGCTCTGAGCGATCAAGCCTCGTCTCTGGCCCCGGATTGAATTCTTCTCCTCCGGAGGCCAAGAATCCCAGCGTCTTTGCGTGGTTCAGCAACAACCTTTCATCTTGGGGGACTCATCTGGGATTTGAACCCGGGACTGTGCAGCGAGCACGTCATTGTAACATGCTGTATGGGTGTGTGCGTGCAAGCACATGTGTACACACACACACACACACACACACACACACACACGAGTTGGGAGAAGAAAAGGACACGGAATATTAAGCTGCCACCAAGGAGGTAAAAGGAAGCAGGCAGCTCCTGACTCTGGGAGGCGACAGACAGCCCTAATGAGACACAGGGCCCAGCACTAAGGGAAAAAAGCAGCCTCATCACAGATTAAACGTCCTGCGATCATTCTGACAAAATGTCGTGTACTCTTCAGAAAAGTCGAGCCTGGGGAGCATGAGATGGAGGGGTACGGCGGCTGCTCAGAGATGGAAGCCCAGGGCTCCCCAGGGGGGCCGTCCCGGGCCGGGGGTCCCTCAGTGGGCATGGTGCCCAGATCCTTTCTGCAAAGGAGAGGTGCATGAGCCCCCATTTCTGCATTGGTCACTGATGTGCAGGGCTCAGCCATCAAATGACCCCTCTAGTCCAGCTCACACTCAGGAAAAGCAGACAGTGTAATGTGCACACAGGCCAGCGTGAGATCATGGACCTTCCTTCATAGAAACAGTGATGGTGAGGGATGCTCCTGGACCTCTCCTAGGGACTATGCCGCAGGAACACAGGCAGAGTGAAATGGCTTATGAGGCTCACTGGAAAAGTTCAGCCTTCTTTCAGACTTTGCTAAACTGGCCCTCCTTCCAAAGGTTCTTGTAAGAGCATGAAGCCTTTTACTCATTCACTTTTCAGGACCTAACCTTTCTCTTCTCAG
The DNA here is from genome assembly GCF_910594005.1 of Cervus elaphus. NCBI lineage: Eukaryota > Metazoa > Chordata > Mammalia > Artiodactyla > Cervidae > Cervus > Cervus elaphus. Next base: position 41,178,865 of record NC_057821.1, on the reverse strand, counting down.
GGTCAAAGTCCCACCCAAGCGGAAGCAAGGAAGTAAAACTAACACTGCTGACTACCCACATACTGAACTGGTTCTTTTGAGTGAATTTCCTTTCTTCCCTGGTGGCTCAGATGGTAAAGAATCCGCCTGCAATGCAGGAGACCCAGGTTCAACCCCTGGGTTGAGAAGATCCCCTGGAGAAGGAAATGGCAACCCACTCCAGTATGCTTGCCTGGAGAGTTCCATGGACACAGCCTGGGGGGACTACAGCCCCCAGGGTTGCAGAGAGTAACACTACTGAGCGGCTAACACCTTGGCTTCACTTTCCTTTCATTCTTACAACCACTTTCATTCTTCACACTACAACACGAGCTGGATGGAAGGCGCATGTGTCATCTGCACTGTGAAGCGTGTGTGCACCAAGTCCCAAAGCTCCGGTGGTGGAGGACAGATTCAGCCTCGGGTCTTTTCAGCTCCAGGTCTTGCATTTTCTGACCAGTTAACCTGCTTCCCACCCAAGCAGACGATGCTCTGCCCTCCAGTTGAATCACACTGGCTCCCATGTGGATGTTACTATCATCTCAGGATCCCTTCTGAGCTCACCATAGACTCAGGAGACCATGGGTGGCTACTGAGAGGCTTCGTGTGGTGCACACAGGCTGACAGACAATGCCTGAGATGCCCCTTTAATTCTCCTGGAGGAGAACCAGCCTGGGGGAACTGGGATGCAAGGATACTTTGCCTGGGCCAAGGAATACTGCTCTGGGAATGAAGAAACCACAGGGATGGGGACGAATATGCAAAAGCTTTTTTCTCCTACACTGCCTCACATGAAGCTTCAGATCCACCACCCTGGTGGTCTCTTATCACAATAATAATTAGGAATTCGGCCCCTAAAAATAATCTCTCAGTGAAAATACCCTTGTTTCTATACAGGGTGGCTTTCTTTCTCACTGGATCTATATGCTATTAGCATGAAGTCAGGTAACTTTCCCTGTATATCCCCTCCCCCTTTTTATTATTATTATTATTTTTTGCTTAGTGGGTGCCAGTAAATTTTACAAGGGCTGTTCTGCACGGCAGGAAAGCAAAGGAATACAAAAACCAAGAGGATGCTGAGGATATGATCTTGTATAAGGAATCATTTGCCCGTTTTAGTGATGAGCAAAACCCTAGCTCAGAGAGAGATGGGACAATTTCCTCCTACCACCGCCCAGACCCCAGGCTCGGGGCTTCTCCCACCAGCCACACCGCGTTCACCGGGGACGCCCGGGGTAGGTTACGAAGTCAAGCGTCCCTGTGGTCCTGCTTCCATTCAGGATTTACGCCAGGGGTCACAAAGTCATCCATCCTTTAGAAAACCACCCCCTTCCTCCCACAACTTTCCCAGTCAAATCCGTGATTTGGCTAATTCAGTGAAAACGCTCTGCACATCTCTCAACCTCCCTAATGGGTGCAAGTGTTAAAGAGATTTCTAATCGGTTGAGAAGACCGAGACGGGATCTCCAGGCCAGGGGAGAAAACCCCTCAGAAAGACCCCTGAGGAGGAAGGGAAGCCCTCAGCCCTTAAGAGTGTAAATTAAATCTGGACCTTTCTTCTCTCGCCCGCCCCTCTCCCTGCTCCCTTTCTCTGATTCTCGGCTGCCTCTGCCCCCGTCACTTGTGGCAAACACAGCTGGTGGAGTATTTTAGCTGGGATGATGTCAGCCTGTTTCTGATAGGCTTCTGGGTAAAGTGACACATCGCTGGCGAGCCGGGCCCTGCACTTGTGTTTCTGCAGCTTGGAACCCCAGCCACCCTTTTGAGTCCTTCCCAGCGGGCGGCCGGGCCACACAGGGGCGGCCTGACAGGCCTGAGAACAGGCCCTGACAAACCCGCTACCTTCTAATTTGCACCTTGGCCGTCAGTAAAGAGACCGGTGGCCTGGCGACAGGAAGGAAATGAGACTTCACACATGGAAGCCGATTTCTCAATCGTTTAAGCATTCGCTCTGCAGAGGATCGGGCGGGACAAGCACGCAGCGATGCTACCTCCCTCCACACTGCCAGTCAATCTGGAACCTAGAGGTCTGTAAGGCTCTGGTCTGTGGGGGCTCCTGTGGCCTTGGAGATGAGCCTGCAGCTCAGAGCTGTTCTTTACTGAAAGCTGAAAAGAGGTGCTGGGAGGAGATAGTTGCATTTCAAAATAACCCCTCTTCCTCTGCTTACCTCTGTTCACAGTAGTGCTTTAAGGATTACAAGGATCATGAAAAGAAAAAAAAATTACTTTTCCTTCTTGTTTATTTCCCAGGCTTCACTTGGGGTCTGTTAAAAGACAACTTTGCTAGTAAGTCAGCTCATTCTTTTTTCAATGAGGATCCATCCAGTCATAATCCACGTAGGATGCGGATAGGGAGCAGAAACTCAGACACGGGTAGGGAGTCCTACATAATGATGCCCTTTTCCAAATATCCTGATTTTTGCTTTTTTTTTTTTGGCATCAGAACCCTGAGAAATTTTTCTTCGGCCTCACCAAAGTTCACAGCGACATCTCGCCATTAAAAAGAAAAGTCTTCGGGGCTAAAAGCATCTGGCAACGCAGGCCCTCTGATATTGTGCAAGATCCCACATCCGGACATTCACAAGCAGTCCTGGAAAATGCTTTGGAAAATCAGACTCCCCCACCTCACTTGATCTTTTTAAAAATATTCTAAAAACAATTCAAACCATTAACTAGTTTGTTTATCTTTGACTGTCCCAAATACCAGCTACGCCCTGACCATTTTTCAACTTATTTCAAACTGAAGGAGGTGCTGTCATATCACATTCCCAGAGGCACTGAGGCTCTATAGCTTGGGAAGTTCCCCGCCTGGCGGCCAAACCTGACTTCAAGCAAGTTGGGCAGTGAAACTGCTGTTTTCATACACACGGGCGGAATAAATGCATTCAAGTGATTTAAGAAGCTGGAAAAGAGTGGACTGGAGGAACTCATGGTAATTAAGAGCTGACCACGGTTCCAGTTTTAACATGACTCAGCTTGGCTGCATCTGGCCCTTGGGGCTCCTATTTATCAGAAGTCCAGGAGATCACCTGGGACAGCCTTGACCTTCCAGATTATATGAACCATGCCTTTTATTCTCTGTATCTGATGCTTTGACATCTTGGGGTCTTGGGGTCTTGCTGACACTGGAGAGTCTGTCCCTCCCTGGGTTAGCTAATTCCTAGCCATAGCTAACAGCTCCCCTGCCAGGGATAATGCTCTTCACCTGCAAAGAAAACACCCACACCCGAGCTTCCTCCTCACTGAATGGGACTTTCACTCTCTGGGTCACTATCAGACACCTAGGGTCAGCTCCTGTACCCTCCCTTCTAGTGCCTTGTAACAGACCCTGGGCTGCTTCCACACATCAACCCACGTGGCCTGGCATATCCCCTCTTCTTGGGATCTGAGTATAACACACCACCTTTTCAATGGCAGATGTATTCTCCTCTGTTGGCCTCACCATACCTAAATGATAACAAAACCTACGCGTTAAAACATGGATGTTGGGGCTTCCCTGGTGGTCCAGCGCCTAAGACTCCAAGCTCCTGATACAGGCGGCCTGGGTTCGACCCCTGGTCGGGGAGCTAGATCCCACATGCTGCAACAAAGAGTTCACAGGCCACAACTAAAGGTCACAAATTCCGAGTGCTGCAACTAAGACCCGGCACAGCCAAGTTAAATAAATAAATAAAAACAATAACAAAACACTGTTATTTTGTTATTACAACACTGTTGTAATGGGATATGGCAACTCTGGGCACCTAACATTCTCCCCTGAACCAGCAGAGTCTTTTTCTGATCAAAAAAAAAAAAGGGGGGGGGGGTGCAGGTGGAAAATGGCTTTTCTTAATCAGGGTTACTCATCTAAACCACAGAACATCATCAGCAAAATAACCTGAGTGGTGATTTTCTTAACTGTCCCAAGCATGGTACCTGACCAGCCCCCATTGGAGAAGCAGAGAAATTAATTCATTACAAACAGCGAATGCTTCGGGGTGCATTAGGGCTTAATTCTCTTAAGAGAACGGTGGTTGGGGGGAATGTGAGAAGTCTAACCTTTAGGTACAAAGTGAAAGTGAAAGAAAACCCTCAGTCACCCCCACAGCCGCAGACAAGTCTGCCGCTTGGAAGAAAGTCACGGTGCCAGGAGGTAAGGGAGGTGGCACGGCGCGGTGTCCCCCTACCTGCGTGATGCGGACGCAATGTTACCTGCGCTCGGTGATCCCCGACGGCAAACTGGATCACGGCGACGCCGGGGCTGTGGCTGTCCGCGATCCTCTCCACCGTGCTGGAGTCGATCTTCAGGTCGGTGCTGATCTCCGCGCTCTGGATGAAGTCCTCCGTCTTCAGGTCCTCCACTTTCTTCAGCTCCCCGTTGGCCAACTGGATGATGGAGCCTTTCATGAAGTAGGGCGGCAGCGTGGGGGGCGCGGCGGCGGCGGGGGAGGCCACGGACTGCGCCACGGGCAAGTGGATCTGGGCCTGCACCATGGCCGGGTAGGCGGCCTGAGTGACCAGGGCCTCGGGGCCGAAGTTCTCGCTCTTGGGCAGGGCGGTGGTGACGAACGTGTGAGGCACTGCAGCAAACTGGGGTGACGACGTGACGATGGCCGAGGCGGCGCCCGACCCCTCCAGGTCAGCGCTGCCCACCGGGATGAGCAAGGGCTGGGTGCCCGGGATGACCAGGTGCGGGGGCAGGCCGCCGGCGTAGGTGATCGCTTGCTGCTGGCCGCTCAGGTAGCCGATGACCGGCGGCTGCGTGCCCGCGTAGAAGGCCGTGGCCGGCAGCCCGACTGGGAGGGCCTCCGAGGCGCTGTGTGTGGTCTGGATGACCGTGTGCGGGGACAGCGTGGCGACGGCCTTCACGCCTTCGGGGCCCAGCGCCTGCTGCGGGGACAGCGCGTAGGAGCGGTGCCCGGGCTTCCCCAAGTGCAGGCTGCTCTTGTCATTGAGGGCGGACGGCGAGTTCTCCCGGTGGGTGACCTGCTGCCCCTCGAGGTCGGCGGCGGGGGTGCCGCTGTTGGGCAGGACCATCACCGAGGCCCGCACCCCCGACGCGTCGCGGACGCTGTAGTCGGCGGGGCCGGGGTGGACCACCACGTGCCTGGACTCGTACGGGTGGGGCACGGCCTTGCCGGCCGCCTTCACCAGGCCCAGGTCGGCCGCGGGGGGCGCCCCGTACCGCCGGCCCTTCTCCACCTCCCCGTTCAGCATCTCCTTGGCCTGCATGGCCTGCTGCAGCCGGCTGCTCTCCGCCTTCTTGGTGGCCTCGCGGGTGACAAAGTGGCTGCCGGAGTCGGTGTACTGCACGACCACCTGCGGGGAGGGCCCCAGGGTGAGCGTGTGCGGGATCATGGTCGGGTGCGTGTGCAGGTGGACGGGGAGGGCCGGCGGCGAGGCCGGGCGCGCGGCGTTTTGTGGCGAGCTGGAGATGCGCACGTACTGGCTCTGCTGCGGGGGCGGTGGGGACCCCGGGGGGAGGAGCCCCGCGGTCCGGCCTAGGTGCTGCGGCGGCGGCGGCGGCGGCGGCTCAGCTTTGTGTCCGGAGGCTCGGCTCAGCCCGCCCATGTCGGCCAGCAGACTGCTATAGGCCTCCAGCTGGGAGCGCTGGGCGGGCGTGGCGGCGCCCACGGCCGAGGCCACCGCGCTGGTGACCGGGCTGGCCGTGGGCGAGATCAGCTGGGAAGGGATGAAGCCGGCGTAGGGCCCGCTGTACTGGGAAGACCCGATGAACTGTAACGTGTGCGGCAGGTGGGCGTACTGCACCGGGGACACGGGGGCCCCGGACGGCGGGGGCGGCGGGTACGCAGCCGGCATCGTCGTGGTGGACGCCACCGCCGGGACGGACCGGGGCGCACTGGGCGGGGAGTAGTCCAGCCCCGTGGACAGCGCTTTGTGTAAACCTATTCCCTGCTGTAAACCGAGCTCCGCCGGGGGCCCCGCCGGCCCCAGCCGCCCGCCCACGTGGCTCCGGGCGCCGGGGAGCCATGCCGCGTTTTCCGCGCGGTGGTTGTCGCTGGGCACCGCCTTGTCCTCCGAGGAAGGCCGGCTGGTGGCGGGGATCTCGCGCTTCTTGGGAGGCAGGCATTCGTTGCTGCGCTCTTGGTTGGATTTCATTTTTCGCCGTCCCCCCTCCACGGTGACCGTTTCACTGTCGGACTGGCTCTGGTTTTAGTCTGATAAACGGAAAGTCACATTTGATTTCTGTAGGGGATCCAGGCTCTTCATGAGGAATCATCTCCCCGTGGGTGCGATCCTCCAGCAGCTGCTCTGGAATCTGGGAAAAGGCAGAGGGTCGGGACCAAGGGGGAGAGGGGTGGGGGTGGGTGGAACAGGGCGTCAGAACATCAACACCGGAAAAGAACACCCTCCCGCGAGATTAATGTGAATCCCTCAAAATCCTGCCGCCAGCCCCACTATTAGAGCAGGTAAAACGCTGGCCGTATTGGGTAGGACATCGGGAAGATCATTAAGGCATGCAGCAAGTCAAACCTTTTTTATGGATTTAGTAAGTCTTCTAAGATCTCTCCCTCAATACCCTCTTCTCCCCGCCCCCCTCCCCCCTTTTCTTTTTGGGCTTCCCTGGTGGCTCAGAGATTAAAGCGTCTGCCTGCAATGCGGGAGACGTGGGTTCTATCCCTGGGTCGGGAAGATCCCCTGGAGAAGGAAATGGCAACCCACTCCAGTATTCTTGCCTGGAGAATCCCATGGACAGAGGAGCCAGGCGGGCTACAGTCCACGGGGTCGCAAAGAGTCGGACACGACTGAGCGACTTCACTTTGTTTTCGGAGGGCAAACAATGCATTTCTTAGTTTCCCTCCCAGAAATGGCCCTCCCACTCCTCAGCTCTATGTTTACCCAGCCTCTGGAGGATCAGATGACGCCTACAAGGAGGATGGCACCAGTGAGTATCAGCCGTCCTCTGAGCCAGCACTGGGAGGACCAGTTTAGGAACAGAAGTCCCCCAGGGGATTTCACAGGTTATCTGAGTCCTCCTCTGCCATAGTGAAAGTGGAAATGGCTCAGTCCTCTAGGACTCTTTGCGATTCCATGGACTATACAGTCCATCGAATTCTCCAGGCCAGAATACAGGAGTGGGTAGTCTTTCCCTTCTCCAGGGGATCTTCCCAACCCAGGAATGGAACCGGGGTCTCCTGCATTACAGGCAGATTCTTTACCAGCTGAGCTATCAGGGAAGCTCTGCCATAGGCACTACTCAAAGATTCTAGTGACTCTGGGTCCATACTGGGTATACAACAATTCTCTCTTGCCTAACACATACACACAGACACTATATACAGGCCAGCTGAGCAGGGACGGCCCCCAATAATTCTGTTCTCTACACGTTTCCAAACAGCTCCCAGTACAGCTACTCATATGCTAACAGCCAAAAGGAATCTATGAGACAGTTAAAACAGGAACATGGTTTGGTTTTTAAAAATGCAATAATCAGGCATTGAGGGTGTCCTTAATGAGGGCAACATGCTTGCTTCATCTCTGCCTCTTACTTCCTTTCCAAGTGCTCTTTGAATACTCTCCACCTTCTTCTCCTTGGAAAGGGCCAGTCCACCATGAACCCTAGAGATGAAGCCTCTGCTAGACCAATCAGGCCTCTGTGTTTCAACCAGGACATACAAGGAGGGAGCCAGTTTTCATGGACACCTATCTCAGTCTTTGGAAACCACCGAACTCTGTTACCAGGACTGTGTAGGCAGACAGATGTCCACCTGACAAGAGGCAGATCATCAGTGGAACCAACAGGAGTTAGGCTAACAGGAGGCGGATGTGACGGCTGCCTACAGGCTGTGAGCTGTCTTGTGCTGTGATCCTGGGAAGTTGCTGAATCAGGCTCTGGGAATTCTAGGACCTGGGTTTTAGCATTTCTTCTACCCAGACTCGCTTTCTATAGTCTGATGTTAAAACAGACACAGTAAGGCAGCAGTTTTCAGCGTTACCCTCCCAACCTCTGGCTTTATTAAGCCCCAGGTAACTGCATTCTGTATAGCCTTCTCCTAGGAAGTGCATGGCATGTAATTTACACCTAATATACACAAATCTCCTGAGATGACAGTGCTGTTTTCAAACCAACAACAGAATAAAATTAAACTACCAAAATTGAAAACAGTTGACCCTTTTGAGTGCTTAAAAAGTGCTGATACTGATCTTTTATCTCTAGGTTTCAACTTACTCTAAGAGAACTGCATAAGCTCTGGCATTCCCATTGGGACTAGCAAAGGAAAGTAATTTAGGAGATGGACTCAACGTGAACTGCTCCATGCGCCCCCTGCTGGCCCCACAGTAGCACTGCTCCAATAAAACCCCACAGGATTTCATTAGGGATGTTCATGTAAGAGTAGTGTGTCAGAATCCAGAATGAGGGTATTTGCATATAGTAGGCCCAGCCAGTAAGGGAATAGGTTAATTAGCCCAAGGCAGCTCTAGGGAAGAAGAAAATAGCAGCATAAAAGTCCTTTCAAAGCCAAGTAAAATGTCAAACACGTTTGCAAAGAGGTCCATTAGCAATGCAAATGTAAAACTGCTGCACAATGGAATGCACCATACACAAAACTAGAAAACCCCTCTGAAGGTACTTTTTAAAACAGAATTCAGCTTTAGTGAATTTGAAAAAACAATGCTGACTTGGTTCTTAGCAGTGCCTTGGTTTATTTACACTTTTTTTGTTTGTTTGTTTTGAGAGACACTGGGTGGCTTTGTTGGCCTTAAAGATCTCATTATAGATTCCATGGCTGGTTTTTCTGCTAATGGACCACTAAAACATATCGGCCTTAATACACAAATTCAAATGCACTCTTCTAAAAAGTGGTCCACACCTGATAAACATCTTTTTCCAGATAACACTGACAATAAGTCAAGGATACAAAGATTAACTGGAGCAACCCTGGGGCCAGACTGATACAAATTTCAACTCACCCTCCCACATTTAGAAGGACCATATTTCCTATTTACCAGTGTAGCTACAGAGTTGGGTCTCTGTAATTCTGGGGCACGTGTCCCTGTCCTGTGCTTCATCGGCTCTCTGTGCTGTCTGTATCTCTCAGCAGGGGAAATCACCGTGAGAGCAGGGACTGTGTCTAGCTATCTTTTCAGAGAACCACGAGAGGGCGTCAAAGGATGACACTGTGTCCCTGGTCCATCAGATGATGGTACACGGGATGAAAAAAAAAACAAAAAACGGAGAGATAAACTATGAAGGTGGAAAGTACAGGAGGGAAAAAGGAGAGAGAAAGAGCCTAGGAAGGAGAGATAAAGAAAGGAGAGTGGATGTCTGCTTTTAGAGTTTCTTTCTAGCTGCAGACAAGTGGCCTTCATGTCCCTAATTGCCTTTTCAGTGCTGAAACACACCAATGGTTCGTTCACCTGAGTCCCCCGGAGGAGGCGTAGACCTCCAGATGCACCTGCCACAACAGAAACATGGGCTTGCGCATGATTACGTAACTGCAAAGTTACCAAAGGGCCACACATGCAGATCACATTTAAACATTATTATTAGGAAAGGGGAAATGAACAGGGAGTCAGTAGATGGATCAAGACAAATTTATATAAGGTTTACTACATATGATTTGCCTGCTAATCACTGTTCTGAATAGATTCATCTTAAGCATCTTCACATCTACATTTATAGCTCTCTCTCCACCAGTACCTTAAAATTTAGCTCAGTGGCATATGGCCTTGCTATTCCGAGTGTGGTCCTCAGACCAGCTCCCCCAGCAGCTTTAGAAATGCAGAGACTCAGGTCCTACCCAAAGCTCCTGATTCAGAGTCTGCATTTTAACAAAATCCCCAGATGATTCATATGCACAGCAAGGTGTGAGAAACTCAGCCTGTACACCTAAGCTCCTAAGTAAACATCTCAGCCTCTTTCTAACGGAGTAGGTGCTGGGAAACCAAACTAGGTGCTGTGAGCAAACAGAACTGATGGTGCCTTGGAGACAAGCAGCTAATATTTAGGGTTATTCCCCTGGTGGCTCAGACAGTAAAGAATCCACCTGCAATGCAGGAGACCTGGGTTCGATCCCTGGGTCAGAAAGATCCCCTAGTGAAGGGAATGGCAACCCACTCCAGTATTCTTGCCTGGGAAATCCCTTAGACAGAGGAGCCTGGAGGGCTATAGTCCACGGCGTCACAAAAGAGTCGGAAATGACTCATCGACCAAGTACATACAGGAATATTTAGGGAGAACTCAGCTGTTTCCTTTGGGGTCACCTAAACCTGATACAGTTCTAAATAATAGATGCTTCTTTTCTTCTGGTTCTTTCTGTCTTCAAAAACTCTAAGGAAACACACTTTAAAAAGACTATTATTGTAAATTATACATATGATTCAGTCATCTCTTGGAGGAAAAACAAACTTTAATAAAGGAAGACACTTCTATCTTTGCTATCATTCAAAAATCCCTGTAACCCCTACCCATTACCGTGGATTCAGCTTGTTTCAGAAGTGACAGGAAAATGAGATGATCCCGACCAATTCCAAGTCCCGTAAATAACAGCTAACTGCTCTGAAAGGAAGACACACCTAGAATCTGATACATACAGTCCTAAACATGCATTCCAAGGTCAGGGCGATCCACTGGGCTGCTCGGCCCAGCACCCTCCATCCTGCGAGATTCTCAGTTTGAGTGAAACCCGTGACTGTCTGGCATGTAATGTCCATGCACAACATAGTCTTCGTTTAAAGAGGAGGAAATAGAGCCTGGTAAGCGACCATTTAAAAGGCAGGACACCTGGACCCAATGGGAGGGGCCACTAGGACTTGGCAAGGATTTTTGAAGTCCTGGCATGCAAATCTTTTGTTTTACTGAATTATTAAACAGGCTGGTCTGTGTAGTGCAAAGGCAGAATGCATTTAGGTTAAATGTCAGAAGTAGGCCCAACTCTGACATGCTCGAAATTTCCTGAATGGAGAAAGGTCTGCAAGATGATAGCATAATTAGATAGCTTCATGGCTAGCTGAACAAGCATACCTCAAAGGAAGTGTATCACATAGTCATTCATCAAACACTTAGTTTCCAGTATGTACCGTGGACCTTAATTGTTCAATGTCAGTGTGGGGCAAATGGTATGCAAGAACTCTATTTTCAGTTCTATTCTGTTCAACATTTTATTAAGCATTTTGGTTATCATATTTAGAGGCAACAGAAGGCTGGAAGGGGCGCTTACTATATTATACGGAATACTGGAGCGGGTAGCCTATCCCTTCTCCAGTGGATCTTCCCAACCCAGGAATCGAACCAGGGTCTCCTGCATTGCAGGCAGATTCTTTACCAACTGAGCTATCGAGAAGCTGGCTTAATATATTACCTGCAATTAATATTCAAATATATTCTAAGAAGCTGGAAGTGATGGCACAAAGTCAAAAATACTAAATGAACAATAAATGAATAAATGCCCTACCCTTGGTTTCAATAGCTCAATTAATAGTAGGGTTAGAGAGATCTGGTCGAAGAATAGTTCATTTCAAACAGCCCAGGAATTTTCTGTTTGACTGCCCATTCAATCTGAACCAACAGTTGGGTTTGGTACCTAAAAGTTGGTATAGCTTCGTTTAGAAAGCACAGTATTCTCAGTAACAGAATAAATAGTGCAATAGTGTACAGCATTGGTAAGGTCACAAAGTCCTGAGGCAAGGGGATACTGGCGGGAATGCCCAGGGTGGAGTGATGGGGTCAGCGGGAGGTCTGGACCCAAGACAGGTAAGTAACAGCGGCAGCAACTGCAGATGTGTGGCCTGGGGAAGGACACAAAAAGCCAGAGCAGAGATATGATGCTCAGATCTATGAAAGGCTGTCTGTGAGAGACAGCAGAACAGAACTGAGCTCCAAATTACATTGATATACACTTTGCGCTTGAACAATGTGAGTTTGAATTGCACAGATCCGTTTATATGGGGATTTTTTCCCAATAAAGACCTGCTGCGTGCTGTGCTCCGTCAAGTCCGACTCTTTGTGACCCCATGGACTGCAGCCCACCAGGCTCCTCTGTGCCTGGCATTGTCCAGGCAAGAACACTGGAGTAAGTTACCATGCCCTCCTCCAGGGGATATTCCTGACCCAGAGATCGAACCCACGTCCCCTGTATCGCAGTACTACTTAATCTTCGGTTGGCTGAATTCCAGAATACAGAAGCACTTATATGGAGGGCTGACCATGGGACTTGAGCATCAGGGGCTCCTGGAACCAAACCCCTGCAGATACTGATGGATGACTGTATACAGCAGAAACTAGAAACTAATCAAATGGGCTGGGCTGCCTCATGAGGCAGGAAGTCCCCGAGCCATCCTAAGCGTTGAGGCAGAGTTTGGAGACACTTGCCGATGGTCCCATGTGGAAAAGAGAATGCAAAGGGATCAGAGGGGGAGATGATGTCCAGGGCACCACGGCATCCCTCCTAGCTCTAATCACGGGCTGTAGCAGGTGTCGGGTGTGGCATTCCAGATTAGATGTTGAGTTCAATAAGGAGGAGAGCACGATCTCAGCCTCACCCACCACCAAGCTCAACACTCCCACCTAGTGGTGATCCAGGGCACAGCGGTGCTGAAACTCCCCCAGAAGGAATGTCCTACAGATCAGGCTTGGAGAACCAGGGATACCATCATGCGGTTAACAAGCTCTCTCCCTCTAGGGTCACCAATGGAAAAAATGGCAACCCTCTCCAGTATTCTTGCATGGAGAATTCTATGGACAGAGGAGTCTGGTGGGCTATAGTCCATGGGAATTTGGGGGCAATGAATACAATGACTCAATGTCATATGTTAATGCAAAAATTTAAGTCTACCCAGAAGAACACAGCTGCATTTGGGGGCTCCCTGGCTCAGGGAAGCTGCAAGGGCAACAAACGGACTCATAGTCTTTGTTCTGATTAAAAATCCACCTCCTCGACGGAGACGTGGAGGGGACTGCCCCAGACACACTGCTGCTGTGCTCTCCTCCTTCCACTGAACTCCTCCTCTTGGCGTGGAGCTAACCCCCATCTCCCTCCTCCCGAAGTTGGGCTCCATCATCTGCTTCACTGTCCGTATCACAGAGGGACAGGCTTCATCAAGCCCGGGTGAAGCTTCCTTTGGCTCCTAGCTTCTGCCATACCCGTATCACATCCATGTGATAACAGTGGGACACTGGGAGTGTTTCTAGTGGGTTCTGCCACCTCTGGAAAAACAGGGAGGTCTGTCGTGTGGGTGGGGCGCACGGTGTGGGGATACGGTCCATGTCTCTGTCTGCAGGAGGCCAGGCCCACAGCTGGGCTGGCCTGTGTCTGGCTCATGTGGGATGTCGCTGCAGCATCTGGGCAGCCAGTGTCCCCTGGCAGCCTGCCCATGCTGGAATTCCTGGAAAGGCTGAAGATGGAAAAATAATCACTTGAAGGGATCACCATCTGGATTGAAAGCGGTCCCAGATGAGCTGTCCAAAAGACGTTTTTAAGAAAAGCTGGAAATGCCTTCCCTGGTTCCATACATGAGCAAATACCTTTCTGCTCTCAAGTGTCCTGTGTGGCAGGTAAGCTACCCCAGGAGCGACACCCCAATCTCCATTTACCCACCGAAGGCTGCGAACCGTTCCCTGGGTGCTTTCCACAACCCCGCAGCAGTTCTCACCCCGCTCCAGAGTGAACCACTTTAAGGACTGTGGCGACAAGGTGCAAAGAACCAGCCATAGTAACACGGTGAGAACTGGGGTTAGGAGACAAGTTATTTTTGACTCTCAACTGAATGTGCTTATTAGCACGGCAGTGAAAAATCTCACTATGGAAGTCATTCCGCACTCACTTCCACTGGCATCTTTGGAATACCAGGATAAAATATTATTACTGATAGGAAGGTAACACGCATATTCTTACTAGTACTAATAAGGAGGAGAACACAGAGTAGCAGGAAGAATAGCCTCCTCCTGGGGTGGAGGGAAAGGACAAGTTCAAAGCCTGGCTTCATCCACAAGTAACAAACGGAGAAAGGGAACCCTGGTGCACTATTGGTGGGAATGTAAATTGGTGCAGCCACCATGGCAAACCCCTGGAGTAGGAAATAGCAACCCACTCCAGTGTTCTTGCCGGGAAATCCCATGGACAGAGGAGCCTGGCAGGCTAGAGTCCATGGGTCTCAAAGAGTCAGACAGGACAGAGTGGCTGAGTACTCAGACACATTATGACAAGCAGTATGGAGGGTCCACAAAAAAACTAAAAATAGAACTACCGGATGACCCAGCAGTCCCACTCCTGGGCATGTACTGGGGGCAAAAAAGCAAAAACACTATTTGGAAAGGTACATGCACCCTAATATTCATACCAGTATTGTTTACAATTGCTAAGATGTGGAAGCAACCTAAGTATCCCCTTAACAGATGAATGGATAAAGAAGATGTGGTATGTACATATAATGGAATATTACTCAGCCATAAAAAAGAATGAAATTTTGCCATCTGTAGCTACATGGATGGACTTGGAGGGCATTATACTACGTGAACTAAGTCAGACCGAGAAAGATAAATTCAGAATGATACTTCTTATATGTGTAATCTAAAAAATACAACCAATAAATACAACATAAAAGAAGCAGACTCACAGCTAGAGAGAACAAACTGGCGGTTACTGGTGGGAAGGAAGGAAAGGCAATATAGGGGTGGTGGAAGGGGAGGTACAGCTGGTGGGTGTAAAGACAGGCTCAAGGATTTATTATACAACATGGGGAATGTAGCCGGTATTTTGTAAAAACTAAATGGAAAGTAACCTTTAAAATTTTTATTAAAAAAATTTTTTTTTAAAAAAGACCCCCAAATTGAAAAAAACAATGGCAAAAACACCCTGGCTTCACTGCTACTGCCCGTTTTCCTTCTTTTAATGTCATCCTTATTTTACTCCAAATTATATAGGTGTCCAATTTACAAAGTGTCTCAATACCGTGTGATCTTGTAATGCCTATAAAATGGGGAGGAATTAACAGGCCCGGTGCCTGGCATAATGTACACACTCAATACACGGTTGCCATCCTAACTGTACTTCAGCACACGTTTCCTGTGGAATCCCTTATTTTCACCAACACTGATTTGTCACTAATCTCTCCTGGTTCCGTGATCAAATCAACACGATACCCTCAGACTCGCAATCCTTTCCAGCATCTGAGTCTTTTTTTTTTCCCCTCACACCTGTGGTTCACATAAGAAAAAGTCATGGAGCATTTATTCTCTTTCTTCAGCTGACAGAAGAGATTATACTTTGATCACAGATCCCAGCACAAAGGCCCCCACTCACGCCCCAGAGCAAGAAAGCCGCTCAGCCTATACGAACGGCACCCACAGCAGGGTCAGCCCGCAAGCTGGAGCCTGGCGTGTCTCCGCGAGGGTTAACCGTGATGCTTCCTGGCTCCACGTGGCCCGCTTTTCCACAACACGTAGATGAGTAATTCCCCAAAGGCCTGGTGGGGAAACGCGGAACCTTCTCTCCCCACCCCACAGGGCCGGCTGCCAGCTGTCTTCTGACACATGCGCTCAGCGGCTCTGCTACGCGGCACACAGCAAAGGGCCCGCGGGAGCTGGAGGAGGCTTGGTTAGATCCCCCCAGTGACCAGGGTGCCGGGGGGCTCCCACGATGACAAATGGAAAGCGAAAATCCCCATCGGGTCAGAAAAATGCCTTTCTGGAACTGAGGCATTCTGAGAGGGTCTTGAGGCATCTGCTGCCCTGGGGTGTGGCTGAGTCGAAGGACAGTGGGACGTTCTAGATAACCATGAACTAACAAGTCATTCCCCCTGGGAGTTCCACGGCAGCGTCCCCTCTGTGGGACGCTATGCCACTCTGCCATCCTTCTTAGCGACAAAGGCTCTGAGACCTCCTGGGACCCAGCGGCCCCCCAGAAAAGCAGGTTATGACAGAAGCCATTGAGGCTGTGTGTGTGTGTGCGCGTGTGTGTGTGTGTGTGTGTGTAAAACAGAGCAACACTTTTTCCTGCAAGCTACAACCAGTGTGTGATTATCCCATTGTAAAGACCAGAACACTGAGGCTTAGCATGTTAAATGACTCCCCTAAGGTTCCAAGAAGGGCTTCCCGGGTGGTGCAGTTGGTAAAGAAACTGCCTGCCAATGCAGGAGACCTGGGTTTGATCCCTGGGTTGGGAAGGTACCCCTGGAGGAGGAAATGGCACTCCAGTATTCTTGTCTGGAGAAACCCATGGACAGAGGGGCCTGGAGGGCTACAGTCCATGGGGTCACAAAGAGTCAGACACGATTGATCATCCACATGCAAGTCTGTTACATGGCTCATAAATGACAGAAATAAGATGAACATCTTGGTTCATCTGATACAAACATCTGGGTCCCAGTGCTCAGATCATGCAGTGAGCCTCTGGTATGTAGTGCAGGATTAATTTCACCTAAAGAGACATCTCACCTTTGTCTTTGGCTACTGGGAGGTGACCTTTAGGCCTTTGGAATGTCCTGCCTAAGGGACTGTGTTTGCCTGGGGGCTCTGACCACTGGACAGTCTAAAATATCATTTATGATGGGGGCTTTGGGCCGCAGGTGGAGCAGTGCCAGCCTCTGGAGGAGGTACTAAAGGTACTCACCCAACCTCCGGGAGGAGCTGGGGGTAAAGACCAGCCATGTGCTTGGTTTGCGACTGAGCTGCAATGAGTCTCCAGACACCAGGGCTCGGGGAAGCCTCGCTGGGTGGCTGTACCGCACGTGAGCTGTCACAGTGAAGGGGTAGGAGAAGGGGACACCCTCCACGACCCGCCCCGCCCGAGGAGAGGACGCCCGGAAGCCTCCAGACCTCTGCCCTACACACCTAGTCCTTGGTTGATTTTTTTTAAATTGTGCTACAAGTCCCCTAATATAAAACATACTATTTTAATCATATTTAACTGTACATTTCAGTGGCACTAAATACGTTCACATTGTTGTGCAGCTCTCACCGTCAGACATCTCCCGAATTTTCCCTTTCCTAAACTGAAACGCTGCCCCCATTAAACACGAAGTCCCCATTCTCCCTCTCTCTCCCTAAATCCCACCCCCACTCCTGGCCCCTGACCTCCACCACCTACTCTGTGTGTGTGGTGTTCGTTGCTTGCTCAGTAGAGTCCAACTCTTTGCGACCCCATGGACTGTAGCCCACCAGGCTCCTCTGTCCATGGGATTCTCCAGGCAAGAATACTGGAGTGGGTTGCCATTTCCTTCTCCAGGGGATCTTCCAGACCCAGGGATCGAACCTGGGCCTCCTGCATTGCACGTGGATTCTTTACCATCAGAGCCACTATCTACTGGAATCATATCCCCTGAAATCCTGACAATGGCACTTAAGGCACCGCAGCGTTGCACAGCCCTTCTTCTGAGGCTCTCCATCACTTACGTAACGTGTTCACTGCGTTCTTTACCTACTTCCATGCATCTTTCTCACTAGACGGTCAGCTCCCTGTGCTGGAGGCAGACTGAATTTCATAACCCGGTGGGACGCTCGGGCTGCTGTCCTTTCTTCGTCAGCTGACTGTTCTCATCCTGCGTCTGTCTGCTCTCCCTTAGAAGCTGGCTTCTAAAAGGCAAAGTGTTTCTGGATCTTCTTCTAAATTTCTGGACGGGATCATGCAGTGTTGGATCGAAAGTGAAACTCATGACAGAGGGACGTAAAATACTGTGTATCTGAAAAGCATCTGGCCTGAGAGATTCCATTTCTAAGAGCAGATTCTCATGTGAGATGATGAATCCCGGATACTTCCCAGAGCTAGGCTGCAGCCTCTTTAACCTCTAAAAATCCACATCCCATGATCCAAAAGTATGTCCAGATTGCCCCCCATTTATCTCAGGGGAATGCCGGGGATCCTCTTTGGATTTGCTGGGAGGGATACGTGTTTACAAGGACAATGATCTTCTTGAAACCAGCTTAAATCAAGCATAGAAAAACCAGGGCGAGAAGCTAGTAAGGATCAGCCAAGATAAGAATGCTCCCTGAAATAAACGTTTGTTTTAAAATGAGGGCTCTGACTCACACTCACTGAATGGGTGGCTGAGTTCTGACCCTGAAAAGATGAATGGTTCATTTTGAAAAGCGGAGCAAGTGGGAAACCTACTCTCTACCTTGTTCCCCGCATCCCCAACCCCCTCTCTCCGGAGTGAGGCTGCGCAGTGGAGACCAAGATGCCCCCAGTCATTTCCAATCACCAGTGAAACGGACAATGGGATGACGCGCTACCTGCAGCTGTTTTCCATCAAAACGCTGAGTAATTACCGGCGGCCCCTCCCGGGGGCTCACAGGCGGCCCAGCATGAAGCTGGTGGAACATTAAGGACGTTGAAGGAGCTGCCAGGAATTCGGCTGCCAAATCGCTCCTCCTCGCCCTGGCTCAGCACCATTAACTTAATCAGGTATTCATTCAATGAGAACAGTTTACACTCGCCCTGGAAGGATGCCGCCGCCCTCCGAACGAGGCACACGGTCAAGTCGACAGCTTTCAGCAGGAGATGTCAGGGACGGGTTTTAGATTCTTTTATTCAATTTAAGAACTGGGAAGAAGGGAACCACCCCCCCACACACCCCCCAGGCAGGACTTCTTGGATATGCCATGAAGGGAAGGCTCTGATAAAAAGCTGGTCAAAGATGGCAGAGAAGACAGGCTTTGCTTATTTCTCTGTACTTAGAGACACCCCATCCGGCACTTTAGACTACAGCTTTGACTGCTGGGCAGCCCACCGATGATTGATGTTGCAGAGACCTGGGAGAGACTTCTGGCATTTGGTAACTGGTGACTTTAAGGAAGACATTCAACTTTCTAAGCTTTGGTTTCCTCTTTAAGAAACTCTATTTCATGGGGCCGTTAGGGATATGGTGTGGGATCAGGCAGTGCCCAGCAAGCAGGCTGAAGCAGGCCAGAGAAAGTCATCCCCAGCCACGAACCACTTCCAGGCATCAAATGACCTCCCCTTATGGATGCTGAGGGCACAGGCTTGGGATCCCAGCTGCTGGAGTGGGAATCCTGGCTCCTTCACCCACCGGCTGTGCCTCAATTCCCCCATCTCTACAGTGAGAATACCACCAGTCCTCAGCCCACACGGGCTTCCCAGGGGACACAGTGGTAAAGAACCTACCTGCCAATGCAGGACACCCGCGTTTCATCCCTGGGTCGGGAAGATCCCCTGGAGAAGGGAATGGCTACCCACTCCCACTCCAGTATTCTTGCCTGGGAAATCCCCTGGACAGAGGAGCCTGGCGGACTGCAGCCCATGGGGTTGCAAAGAGTTGGACATGACTTAGTAAATAAACAACAACAAATAAGACCACATAGACTTGTTGGGAGTTCACACATTCAAAGAACTCAGACCAGGGCCTGACCCGCTGCACGACCGATAAATACTGGAGGCTGAAGTGATGGTTCTCTCTTGAGAAGGGCCCTCCTCCTCACTTCCTTCACTGGGGTGGTATTTTCATCTTTATTAAAAACACACACTTTCTTTCCTTGACTTCTTTCCTGGATTACTTCAGGCAACACAGGTGCCAGTCAACTGAAGCAAAGATGATGTGTGCAACAATCTCTGATTCCTTGCCTCACCTCCACTAATGAGGAATTTCAAGTCTCAGCTGCTTAGAAAGTTTACTATTAGTAAGTCTCTAAAACTTCTTCTAGAAAATAATCGATAGGAGTGCATTGATATTTTCCCCCCTAACTGGACTAAAGCCTTGCCTGCAGAACAAATGATCAATCACATCTGCATTCAAAAATAAAATTCAAATATGCTCATGTTTAAAATTTGGAGTTGTTTGTATTATCTGCTTTCTCCCCACAGTTATCAATAGAAGCTTTCTGGCTTCTTTGAATGTGGAGCACAGTACCTATTTTACTCACAATTACTCATTACAAATGAAATAAATCCCTTTCTTATTTAACCTCTTTAGAATACCCAGGCCCCACTGGGCCACAAAAATTGGCCAGCTATTTTATTTAAGACCCTCGTAGCAAATGAAAGAAAACAAGAGATGCTGCTGGAAGCTGCAGGCTTCGAATCACTATAATCTAAAGAGGCAATAAAATGTGTACTGGAAAAGCAGAAACGCAAAAAAGCAAGTCAGCGTCCTGTTGACAACAAAGCTCATTTCCTTCACTAGCTCTGTGACCTCTCTGAACCTGAACTGAACTGAAATCTCTCTGAACTGAAAGACCGTTCACCTCTCTGAACCTCCATTTCCCTCATCTATAACATGGGAATGATGATGATAACGTTTCCAAAAGATTGCTATGAGATGAAATAAGATGACGGATGGGAGAAAGTGCAACATCTATCACAGGAAATGCAAGTATGTCCTCTTTCCTGAATGTTGCTTTCAGCTCCAACTGCCTCTTGGGAACCTTCATGTAAATGCTCCAACTTTGTATCCGACTCTTTGTGACCCTATGGACTGTAGCCTACCAGGCTCCTCTGTCCATGGAATTCTCCAGGCCAGAATACTGGAGTGGGTAGCCATTCCCTTCTCCAGGTGATCTTCCCAACCCAGGGATCAAACCTGGGTCTCCTGTGTTGCAGGAGGATTCTCTACCGTCTGAGCCAAAGGGAAGCCCTTCATGGGAGAAAGTGCCATGTCTATCACAAAAAATCCAAATATGTTCTCTTTGCTGAACATTGCTTTCAGCTCCAACTACCTGTAAGACAGACACCTCCATGTAGATGCTCCAATTTCCCTTTATCATCCCTCTCAAGCCAGCATGCCCTCTGTATCCATGCTGGTGCCACAGTTCTGCACCCTTTCCCTAAGTCTAGAAGCACTGATTTTGAAGCCTTCTTGCCACTTAACCCCTATATCCAGCTACTCCTCTAGAGGGGTCAATCTTTCTTGAAAACGTCTCAACCATCAGAGAAAAAAGCCCCCATCTATCCCTTTTTTTCCATCTCACCATGGAGAAAAGAATTTAGCCTTGTTCCTCCCTAAATGGACTAGGCTTTGTCTTAGGGTTCTAGGAGATAATCTATGTTATACCTGATGGCTACAGGGTAGGCGCCTTGAGTCACAGCAGGTTACTTAACCCAGGGCTCTGCGTCCGCATCTTAAAATATCTACTCTGCAGGATTAAGTAAAAGTGTTAAACGCTCAGCCATGTCTGACTCTTTGTGACCCCACGGACTGTAGCCCACCAGGCTCCTCTGTCCATGGGATTCTCCAGGCACGAATACCGGAGTGGGTTGCCATTTCCTCCTCCAGGAGACTTTCCCGACCCAGGAATTGAATCCTGGTCTCCTGCATTGGCAGGTGGATTCTTTATCATTTGAGCCATCGGGGTGATCATGTATATTAATGAATTAATGAGATCATGTATATTAAGCATTCAGTGCAATGTCCAAATACAGGGTATGATGCAATATGTTAGCTAAGAAATGCTCCTTATGTTCAATAGGAACTACAAGCATATTAGGGCTTCCTTTGTGGCTCAGTGGTCAAGAACCTGCCTGCCAATGAAGGAGATGCAGGTTTGATCCCTGGGTCAGGAAGATCCCCTGGAGAAGCAAACGGCAACCCACTCCAGTGTTCTTGCCTGGGAAATCCCATGGACAGAGTAGCCTGCAGGGCTACAGCCCATGGGGTTGCAAAGAGCTGGACACGACTGAGCAAGTAACCACCACCACCAATAGTATCCATATTAACTTCTTTTCCTCTATGAGAAGATGATGGAAATGGTCACAACTCTTGAAAAATCTGTCGGCACAGACAGTAGTTGCCTTATTTGCCACAAAGGATTTTCATTTTGAGTTTTGCCTGTGTTCTTTTCTAGGAAGTCTATTATTTTTCCCAATTGATTTTTTTTTTTAAAAAAGTTCTGCCTCCAGTCTGGAGAATGTAGGATCGATGCACTTTCCTTACAATGTGATTCCAGCAAAGCGAAGGGAAACCGTGCCTCATTTCAGTGTTTTCACCTCCTATCCATCAGCGTCCCCTGACTTCAAGGTGTGGGCTATACACAGTCCCAGATATGTGCAGAGGACAACTATTTTTCCTAATCTCTTCCAGAGTGTACTTTAGACTGGGAAATGGGGGAAAAGGCCTTTATTTCACTAAGAGATAATTTCTTAAAATAAGTTAGGCTTTTCCTAAAATAAACAAAAATATAAATAAAGGAGCCACCCATTAGAAAAATATCTCAATGTTAAGTAGAAAAATGCACTCCTTCCATTTTGAGGCATACGATCTCCTTGTCTGACACACCTTCTTTTTTTTCCCCGCTAAGAGCATATTTCAAAAATTGGGATTTTTCTCCCCTTTGTAGGTTTGAAAAATATATAATTAGCTTCCATTTTGCTGGGGTTACCTCATAAAGTGGTGGGTAGCCTGGTGAAGACCAACAGGAAAGCAGTGACCAAGTCGATCGATAATGTTTCCAAATCAAATGATAAAAACGAACCCATCCTAAACATACGTAGTAAAACATACAAAGTGTTAACTCCTGAGAACTTCACAGAGAGCTCTTAACAGGCGATCAGGGACTGGCTTGGGAGGCTGACATGAGTCCCAAGCAGCCAAGTAGGAATAACACTTCAGATGGGTGGGTCTTGTTTTCTATTTCACAGCTGTCTTGAAACTCTCCTCAAGGTCAGTGTGGAAGACGTTTAATTAAATGCATGGATTTACCAGCTCCCCCACACTGACTGCCAGGACCGCTTTGTGGTCAATGAATCTCAGGATGGTGGGAGATCTTTGAAGGAAATGACCATAGCCAGACACATCCCGATGACCGGCTTTGTGGTTCCACAGGTGTGAGACAGGAAAGTTACAGATTCAGTAACAGAGGAGGGCTGTAGATGCATCTAGATGGGGACAGAGGAGCCTGGGGGGCTATAGTTCGTAGGATCGCAGAGAGTCAGACACAACTGAAGCAACTGAGCATGCACGCACACAAGAAAACACCGCACTCAAAAGGGATTATTTTAACAAGGCTGAAAACAAGTTCCCTGACAGACACATGGCGGAGAAAAGAGCTCAGAGAACGGGGAGAGCTGTTGGTGAACTGGTAGCTTTACAATTGTGAAATTCTCATTAAGAACCACTACAAACACTTGGCCATTATCCAATGGAGTAAAAATGGCTTTGTCTGTGAGAATAAAGGAATCAAAACTGTTACAAGCATTATGTTTCTAGATCACAATCGTGCATGAGGACATCACAGGGGGGCGGGCTCCCCAAGCTGGTTATCAGAAACACTGGTGACTCTAAAAATACACATTCCCTGTAGTTTTCCAAGATTCAGCAGATCCACGCCATGACCCAAGAATCTGCATTTTAAAAAACCCTGGTGATTCTGATCAGCAGCTCAGTTTGGGGACTTACTACACCAGACCCACTGGCAGCAGGTTAGGAATATGTGGGGAGCTTTATAAAAATCCTGCTGGTAAGGCTACACCCAGCCCATCATGTCATAAAGCCTGGACCAGGAATCCAAAATTTCAGCTCAGGTTGAGAACCATCACTCAGAGCCTAAGTTCACGTTCATTTACGTACCAGCCACTCCAGTACCTAGGACAGTGGCTGACATACAGCAGGTCCTCCACTATAAAGCCAGACATGCACTGTTCTAAAGTCTACAAATGTCCCAACTTCAGAAAAACATAAATGAAATGCTGAGTTCCCGAACAATCTATGAAGGTACTGAGCTCCAATTTTATTTGTCAGCCCATGTGGCATTTGCTTTTATTGAACCATGCTTTGCCCAGAAAACAAAACCTAGGTTTTTGTTTGCAGATTTTTTTTTGAGATGTTTAGAGATCATTTCCTGTGACTTTGTGGGGGCAGAGCCCCAAAAGAAGCGCCGAGTTGCTCAAGGGCCAGCCTCGAGGTCAAGAGGAAAGACTGGCTGGAGCCTGATGTCATTTGGGCTGTGATAGGGACAACAAATACTCCTCATTGACATCAGGCCCCCAGTTCTCTGATAATCAGGAAGCTCCATGTGGCCAGGGCCACTCTGTTCGGCTCACATCTTACGATCAGGGCCACAGCCAGCCTCAGCCACCAGGCCTTGCCAGCTGCGTGCTCCCCTGTGCTCTAACATGTCTGACCTTCGCACACCTTGCGTCTCCAGGTACCCTTTGTGCACGCATCTCCTCCCTGTGCCTCCCTTCAGAGAAGACCTCGGTTGTGTATAGCATCTAACGGCCTCTACCGGGCTGCATAAAAGAGAAGGCAGGTCCACAGCTTTTTTCCCTTGGCCTGATCCAGGCTTGCTCCAGGTGTCTGAGAGCAGAATCCAGTCTGCTTTGCTGCCCACAGGCACCACTGGCCTCAGGACAGATATCTGTCACTCGCCTGGGAGGACAGAGCAGGTGAGGGGAGCAGAGATTTCAGAAGCAGAACCATTAACATCCCAGGATGGAGGTTGAGGCTGAGAGAGATACCCAAGAAGGACAGTTTAAAAAAAAGCAAGGTAGGAGAGCAAACACCCAATTTTGGCTCAAGAGAGGAAAAGTGGTCAAGGAGGTGGAAGAAAACTAAGACATCAATTTTATTAAATGGAGCCAAGAAACTGAGTAAGACATGAATTAAGGAAGGCCACTGATTAGCCCAGTGGCTGAGTCCATGCTGAACATGAGAAGCACTGGTGAGCTTCCAAAAAGATATCGACTCAGAATCTGGGTTAATGACCATCGGATTAAACTGTATGATTGCAGATGACTTCAAAGAGAACACGTTATAGTCCTCCTGAAGAGGAGGGGAATGGATGTATGTACTAAGTGACGTCTTAAATGTGTTCTCTGGCCCTTAGGTTCAATGGCGATATTGCCATTATTGATTATCTTAGTTTAAACTTAGGTATGTCAATGGGAAATAATGTCCTTGAATAACATACTCAGCATTTGGAAACCTCATGCCTGGGATTATTCTGGCTGAGCCTCCCACATCATCAAGCAAGTGCTTGAATAAACAGATGGGCTTTGTACAAGTGCCCAAGAGCTACAGAACATGATTATGCTTCAATTCAAGGGAAGTAAACCTCTTGGAAAATACTCTTCTTGTGGTTTGCTCCCTCTTCAACGGAGTTTTAAGCCTAGGGCTCAATCGTGGGAGCCCCTTAGCCAATCTCAACTCCTCTGATGGTAAACTTAGTGAGAGGTAATGCAAATTATGAGTAACATGATCTTGCAGGTTTACATTTGAAGAGAGACAGTGGAGACCACATACACACACACACACAAAATCCTATCTCCATCATCCCAACACATCACTAGAGTCCTTCCTTAAAGTCGAAAACTGGATTCTAGAATAGCCCTGTCAAACTGTGATGGACCAACTCGCCAAGGTAAGAAGTTTGAATCCAACAAGTGAGAATGTCTTTACCTATTCAGCACAGGTAATAAATGACTCCCAGGGATAGGATGCATGTAGACGGCAGCTTTTTCAATGCTGTTGTACATTTCTAACAGGCATTTGTTTTGGGTAATTAAAATACTCGATAGTTAATATTTCTCTGGAAAGCAAATTGTGTAATACCCGAAGCCATGAAGCATTCTAAAAGGCAAGAAAAGTGAGGAAGATGGCTCTATACAGGGACATTAACTTCATAGCCAAGAAGGTACTGGCAATGATGATAAAATCTGGAGTAACATGGGAGAAAAACAAGGAGAGAGAACTTAATGTTTCATTCAAGTTCTGTTTTGAAACAGGATTCAGAAAGGATATTGTACCATTTGGTATTAATTATTTTGGTTCGTGCACATGGCTAATTATTTCTACAGCATCTAAGGTCTCTTTAAAACAAACATAGTTTTCACATACACACCCACCTCTTAAAATATGCCTTTTATCCCCCTTTCCAGAGCCTTGAGGAAATTTCTGATGGACTGTCTCAAGGGCAGCACTCTGGGAGTAAGTGTGGATTGCAGACTAAAACACGTAACTGGCCCCTAACACATGTATAAACAAATTAACTAACAGGACGTTGCAGCATTTAGGATATAAACAAAATGACTCTCAAAGTTAATTTGCAGGGGTTTTTTTTTAACGTTCCATAATAAATTTTACTCCCTCTTCCACTGACCTCTCTCTTCCCAAAGTTCTCCTCCTCCATTCCTTCTGTTGTCTTAATGTTAGACTCACAATTCCATTGTCCAATTTGAACTCATTGCATGAATCCTTATATTAGATTTTCCTGTGAGGCCAATCTCGAGTGAGGATCTTCTGATCCTAAATGATTGATGTTTCTGGAGTCCTAGGAATCATTCATTTAAAGTGCTTCATCTTACTGAGGCTGTGTGCACGCAGGTGTAAGAAAGCAGTATTAACACTGCATAATGACCTGGTGAATCTGGGCAACTCTAGAAAATCCATGGATCCCTTTACCTGAATTACCTGATCTGACCCATGGATGCCCTTAGTTTCTTTTAATAAGCTGGCCAAGTGTCTGGTCATACCTGCAGACTGCCAGTTCCTCATGCCCTCCCAAGCTGCTAAAGCTTGCTTCAGACCAACGCACAAATTGGAGACAACAGAGGCCATTCTTATCTATTCACCCCTCACTCCCCCAATATTAATCAGCTCAGGATGATAGAGAAACAGGGCAATTAAATCTCCTGAGCAGACAGCATTGGAGGCTGGCTCACAAAGCTATTGGGTTGGCCAAAGAGCACGGGTTTTCTGTACAATGTTGTGGAAAAACCCAAATGAAGCTTTTGGCCAACCCAATGTTTGCAATCATCTGGAGCATTAGGCTTCTAAAGCAAGAAGCTAGCTCTCGTCTGGGCACTTCGGATCAAGGATGGTGCTGGCATTGGGGGACATTCCAGGGAGTCACTCAAGGGCCTACCTGTCAGCCCTGTCTGCTGGTTCACACTCTCCCGTGCTGCTCGTGGTCCGCACCCTCCCGCTTACCGCCTCGGCCTCCATCACCACCGTCATCACTTCATTCCTGCCTGCTTCCTCTCCCATTATCACCTTTCCTCTCCAGAGTGAAACAGAAGGACACTTTCCCATGCCTCTTCCTGCCAGCAGCACCTTGGAGATGCTGATGTCATCTTTTTTTTTTTTTAAATGAAAGCTGATGTTGAACAGAGAAACATGTTTGAAGCCTGTGCAGTTATATGAAGATTTCTGATCATCTTTGTCAGGGTAGAACGTGAAAATCTTACTCATACAAGGTTCTCTATTCATATAGATATCATACTCAGTTTATGTACAGGCTTAAATTCCAGTGCTTAATTTCATCTCCTAGTCACTCATTTGACAAGTTTTATTGAGTGTCTACAATGTGTTAACAAGAAGGAATAATAGCTAATATGTATAAAGCACTTAGTACATGCTAGCATTTTATATGGAATGTCTCATTTAAGCAAGCACTTGCCTAGTTGCCATTATAATATCTGATTAAGTGAGATGATTCATGGGTACAAGTACAGACCTATATCATATAAATATGTGTGGTTCCTTTGTAGGATTGGGCTTCCTTGGTGGCTCAGTGTTAAAGAATCTGCCTGCCAACACAGGAGATGCAGATTTGATCCCTGGGTTGGCAAGATTCCCCTGAGAAGGAAAGAGCAATTCACTGCGGTATTCTTGCCTGAAAAATCCCATGGACAGAGGTGTCTGGTGGGCTACAGTCCATGGGACTGCAAAGAGTCCAACACGACTTTGTGACTAAGCAACAACAGGGCTTCCCTGGTGGCTCAGTGGTAAAGAATCTGCCTGCCAATGCAGGAGACACAGGTTCAATCCCTGATCCAGGAAGATCCCACATGCCGTGAAGCAACTATGCCCATATGCTACAACTGTCAAAGCCCACGCGCCCTAGAGCCTGTGCTCTGCAACAAGACAAGTCAGGGCAGTGAGAGGCCCGTGTACCACGAAAAAAGGCCGCGGGCCGCAAAGCAATCAAGACCCAGCACAGCCAAATTAAATCTTTAAACAACAGTTTCTTTGTAACTATATCTCCCCCATTTCCAGCCCACCCCTGCCTATTTTTTCTCATCTCTCTTACTACATTATTTCATCCCTAACAGAGTTTTTCTGGAAAAACTTTCTGGATGCTTACTGGCTGTTCAGCTTCAGAATTAGAAGCAGAAAGACACAGAAAACCTCTAGACTCTAAGATCCTCAAGGGCAAGCAAATGTTTTTCTTTTTCCCAACCTGAAGGCCCTGGCATAGTGCCTGACACATACTTGATAAATGCATGCTAAATATTTGTGACACAAATCAGTTCCCCAATGTGCTAAGTGTCGTGTCTTGTAAATAATCCTGAGCGTTTCATAATGTTTGCTGACTGGGCTTTTCTGCTGCCCCATGTGCCACTGAAAGATACAAAAATTTTGGATCAATTCAAGGTTCCACTAAGATTAAATCAGGTATGAAGTGGGACTTAAGCCAAGGTTTAAATAAGCAAAACCTGATGCTCTCTGATAGAAACTGATGGTCAGTCTAACCGCAAAAGAAGGCAAAGTTTTTCCTCCACACAGAGAATTGAGTTCCTACTGAGATTTTTAAACATGCAACAAAACCAGAGGCAGGGACATGTTTCTACCTCCACCACCTAAAACTATTCTCAAATTTTCCCCATTTTCCCCTTGCCCTTAGCCACTTCTCTTTCCATTCTAGTTTATTTCTTGGATTGATGTGGGGAGTGAAGGCATGATTTGAGTTTGTAAGCTTTTCATTTCACCCCAGGTAAAGGGGACATGACATAATTTGTGGGCCTGCTGAGATAACTACCAGAACAAGAGTTAACGGATAAATATTGCAGTCATGACATCTGGTGAAATCTTTCTATTAAGTGACTGTGAAATACAGTTACAACCTGATTCTGCCATGTCAGTGGGAGTTTCTCGGTGTATCTGCCGTCAAGTAGGCCCTAGAAATAATTTTGATTATGAGACAATGCATTCTGGCAGCAGGGGCTAGCTTTAATTTCCAAGCTTAGAGCTGAAGAGTGTCCAGTTTACTAAATCCACCATAGAGTCTATTAAAGGTAGATCTCTAATAATGACCTAAGACTTCCTGGCATTTTAATTCCACTCAACACTGGCACTTGGGCAGCTGATAAAACTGAAGTCAGACTATCAGAAGTACCTTCTTTACAAAAAATAACTCGCTAAGTTGAACTTATTTTATTTGATGGGGGGAGTGTGGGGGGGGGGGCGCATTGTTTTTAAATTGATTTCATGACAACGTTCTGGATATTTTTAGGTTGTAAGACACAAGCATGGTTCCCCCCACAATAGCCCAATCAATAGAAAGTGTGGTACTGCATGAACCACACTCTTCACGAATGTAACCTTCTACTTACACCCCACTATGAGGAGGGCTTCCCTGGTGGCTCAGTTGGTAGAGAATCCACCTGCAATACAAGAGACTGCCTGCAGTGCAGGAGATGTGGGTTCGATCCCTGGGTCAGGAAGATCCCTTGGAGAAGAAAATGGCAACCCACTCCAGTATTCTTACCTGGGAAATCCCATGGACAGAGAAGCCTGGCAGCCTACAGTCCATGGGGTTGCAAAGAGTCGGACATGACTTAGCAACTAGACCACCACCTCCATGCATTAGAAAGTGATCCATTCACTGAGATTATTCAACCACCAGGGGAGGGACCAGGAAGAATAGGGTCATGGGAAATGAGGTGGAAGAGGACTCCTTCAAAAAGGTTCCCATCCAGAAGTGGGGACAGAGGGCATGACTGCCAATTACAACCTGAATCTTTTCAGGACGATGGTGTGGAGCTAGGGCTGTGCACGACGTGGATCAAAAACACAGAGGTGTGTCGTAAACCAGCGCTGAGTTTTTTAAAAACAGTAGGAACAAGGAGGATAACTCTGCACTGTTGGTTTTCAAAGAGCTGCGTCTTCCTTCTGCTTGGCACTAGAGAGGACTAAATGACGCTGCAGGGGCTTAACCTCCCTAGATCTGTTAGTGAAAGAAAATCACAACATAATCAAATAGAAAATCTCTTGAAAAAGTATTTTCTTTCTCTTTTTTTTCAATTCGAATCAATTCATAGCACACTCTAAGGTCAAAGAGTACATTCAAACTTGCAAACTGTTTACAAGCAGTGTTTAGGTAAAACTATGGGAATCCTACCATGTCCAAACAACCTGTAATGACCTCATATTGTATTCTCTTTTCTTTTCCTTCCCTTCCTCCTGCTGTGGAAACCTCCAGCTGCTTCTCCACACTGAAGCAGAATTCCTTCCGTCGTTGTCTAGCTACTAATCATCTCCACTAATACACCTGACTCTGGTGGGTCCATTCAGAGTCTCCCATATGTACCATCCCCATCTACACCAAAAGGGCAAAAAAATAATTTTCTACTTACTTATTTGTTCCCCTGACTTTCAACTTATTCTGACCTCATCTCAGCATCAGGGATTAAATTTATTTTTGTTGCTAAATCTTGGTCAGACCAATAGTGGCATTAAAAAAAAACTCAGCTGTCTACCTTTTATTACCTATAAAGCCTTGTTGATACATGGAAAGGGGACCTTTGTGGTGAGTTTTCATAACATGTCTGTCTGTTAAAGACAACAATAATAACAGTTCTAATACCACGTCCACTGGCTTGACCACTTGTGCTCCTGGAAGTTAGCCGGATACTGGCAGTTTCCTAGGAAACGACATTATACCACACAGCAACACCACATTAATTCAGAACCTGCCACCTAGCTAAACTCAGGCTCTAGCATCCTATGAGCTGACCCCTTTGCTACCATTAGGAGCAGAAACAGACAACAAAAACAGAATATAACAAAGGAGACTTCAGGATGTTGTGGGTTGATCAAGAATCGGAGACACTTAAAAATATGAACGCATTCAATAAAACAGACCCAAACCTCCAAGCAACCCACATATGACATATTCACAAATGTCCCGTGGCGATTCTGTCACAGAATAGAAGAGTCCTGGTTTTAATTAGCTATTAAAATGGGGGACTGATTTTATAAAAAGTACAAATGTGTGATTTCTTTTTTTCTCTTTGATTTGCAAGAATGATCTTACGCATAGAGCCCAAACCAGAGTTGTAACTCTTGTTGACTTTCTCCCTTGGTTATCCCAGGGGAATCTTCTCTTCCTCCTTGGCCACCATGCTTGTTTTAACAGACAAGAGTGCTGTAATTACTAGTAATTTTAGCAGATGGGTGCAACTCTCATGGAAAGCATACATTTCCCAGTCACTATTAATCATGTGAAGTGTTGACAATGTGGGGTGAACATCATGGGTTCTAACCTGGAGAGGGAGGTAGGACAGCTCTAGGCTGCTGAGTAAGGGTGCATATACACATCACACCTTGCAGGACAGATTTCATTTCTCCCTCCTACACTGTTGGTGGGAGTGTAAACTGGCTGTACTCTGGTACAGTGTAAACTGGTACACATCCTGGAGAACAGGATGGAGGTTCCTTAAAAAAACTAAAATTAGAACTACCATATGATTGAGCAATCCCACTCCTGCATATATATCTGGAGAAAACCACAATTTGAAAAGATTCATGTACCCCAATGTTCACTGTAGTACTATCCTACAACAGCCAAGACATGGAAGCAACCTAAATGGCCACCGACAGGTGAATAGATAGAGAAGATGTGGTGTATATATACAATGGAATATTACGCAGCCATAACATGAATGAAATAATACCATTTGCAACAATATGGATGGACGTAGAGATTGTCATATTGAAGGAAGTGAGTCAGACACAGAAAGACAAATATCCTATGATATCACTTACATGTGGAATCTAAAAAAAATGGTACAAATGAACCCACTTGCAAAACAGAGTCACAGATGTAGAAAGCAAAATTACAGTTACCAAGGGGAAAGAGGGAAGGGATAAACTGGGAGATTGGGATTGCCATGTACACACTAACTATTATAAAATCTAACGGGATCCTACTGTGTAGCAACAGGGAACTCGACTCAGTACTCTGCAATGACCTCTGTGGGAACAGAATCTAAAACAGAATGAATTAAAAAAAAAAAAAGGATTTCATCTCTCTCTCTTACACACACACACACACCCCCACAACCAAAGAGTCAACCAAAGGATTCTGAAATAGGGCTAAAAATACAATCTCAGGTCTAAAAAGGGGGCAGAGCTAATGAAGGCAAATAGTGCAAGTTGCCTGATTGGTATACACTTGGTATATATTCACCTTGACTGAACAGGTCAGATTATGAGATCAGCAATATGAGATTGCACCATTCTGAGCTTGAAATTTGTGGTTAATCATTGTTTCTCCCAGTATCCATTCTCCCCCCTTTTCTCAGAAGTAGAAACCTTGAAGCCTACTGTGCTACATGTGGAACTCTGCTGAATGTTATGTGGCAACCTGGATGGGAGGGGAGTTTGGGGGAGAATGGATACATGAACATGTATGACTGAGTCTCTTTGCTGTTCACCTTAAACTATCACAACATTGTTAACTGGCTATACTCCCAATACAAAATAAAAAGTTTTTAAAAAGGAAGTAGAAACCTTGATTTTTGAACTGCACACATTTCTGCCCACCTGAAAGGCTTGTCTTCATCACCACCTGCAGCTAAGTGTACTGAGACTAAATTCTGGCTGACATGAAGTAAACAAAAATATGTTATGACACCTCTTGCAAGGATCTTTGAAAAGGTGGCTAGGCCTTTCTTTTCCTTTCCTTCTCCCTGGAATGCAAATGTAATGGCTGGAGCTTAAGCAGCCATTTTGTACATAAGAGACACACTAAGGATGGCAAAACAGAAAGATAGGATTGGGTCCCCACTCCTGGTGAGCTGCCATATCTGCCCTGGAATCCTACCTTCCAATCTCTTTTTTTTGTGAGAGAAAAATAAGTGTCTAATTTTCTTAGCCTCTGTGTGTGTGTGTGTGTGTGTAGGAGTGGTGGTGGCATGGAACTGCACCTAATCCTGTTACAAACATGTGTGTGT
The DNA here is from genome assembly GCF_910594005.1 of Cervus elaphus. Classification (NCBI taxonomy): domain Eukaryota; kingdom Metazoa; phylum Chordata; class Mammalia; order Artiodactyla; family Cervidae; genus Cervus; species Cervus elaphus. Next base: position 41,146,004 of record NC_057821.1, on the reverse strand, counting down.
GTGTGTGTGTGTGTGTGTGTGTGTGTGTGTGTGTGTGTGTGTGTGTGTGTGTGTGTGTGTGTGTGTGTGTGTGTGTGTGTGTGTGTGTAGGAGTGGTGGTGGCATGGAACCGCACCTAATCCTGTTACAAACAGACCTAAACAGTCATAACAGACTTCATTTTACACGTAAGTAAATGAATGATTAAAGATCCACATTGATAAATGTCTCAATCAGGGAAGCAGAGTCGGCAAATTAATTACACTTCTGTTTAATCTTCTACTTCTAAAGATAGATGATGGAGGTTCTATTATATATGCCCATCAGTATCTGTTAAATGAATATCATTTTATATTTCACATCTTTGAATTTCTGAACCTCCAAGGTTTTCCAATTGGCACATCTAATCCCAAATCACACATACTCCAGGAATGAGATATTAAACAATAAAAAATGTAACAAGGCATAGGAATGAATAGACTTGAGAAATTTTTCTTTCCTGTTATATTCACTAGCTGGCACATGTCTTAATCTGCATCTTAGTACTTAAATTGATAAAACTCTATTAATTTGCACTGATATTTTAGAGAGGGCTAAATGAAGATTTTCAAATTTGGGGGATGAGTCAGAATCTGAAATGTTAGAAAGTACATTTCAATATGTATGCAAGATAATCAATATACCATAGCTTTAAAACACACTCCTAGATGCATTTACAGAATAACCCTCTGAAAGTAATGGATATGACTAAGCTGACAAAGCTCTCTAAAATTCAGATAGTGAGAAAAGATAAGCTAAATGCTTCTACCTGGGGCACCCCCATGCCTCATCCTACAACCTTCACTTCCAGAAATCACTCTATGGTCATGACAAATGGAAAGAAGCCTTCCCCCTTTACATTACAGTAACTTCAGATTGTCTACCCAGTCTTCTAAAACTCTTTAATATTCAAAATGAAAATGGTAACAAGAGGGACAGGCAATATGCAGTTCCCCCTATTCTGCTCCACCTCCAGTAACATCTCTGCCCAGTCCCCAAGGACAAATAAACCTGGTATCCAGCAGACTTCTTCTGCTCCTTAGTTACTGTCCTGAGGTGTAGCCTTACAACGTGTATCCTTGCAAATAAGAAGCATGAGCCATGGAGTAGCCGAGTCAGAGTCTTGTACTGTTTGATCAATTTTACTTACTTGGTGAATGCCTGCAGGTGGGGTTAACCTGTAACACTTGAGTGTATCTACTGTTTCACTCCTGGCTTCAGAGCAATTACAGACATTTAAAGATGTACAAAAGATCATAGTCTACAATCCCCCCCTGCCTTCCACAAGCATGTCTGATAATCTCCAGCATCTGTTTAAATGCTAGCTTACCTTTAAGATAAACTGCCTTTCTTTAGTTCATTCCACCAGGACCGACTCCTTCACTGGAGACTATTTGCCTTGGAAAATGAGTTTTCCTTACCTCCGTACAGGATGACTGCTGTGTATAATGGTCTCTGAAATGCTAACGGAAACCAAGAAATCACCTGTCACGAACTCTGAGGCTATTTAGTTATGAAGAGCAATATTGATATTTACCTTCTGACTCGTCATGCTGGAGGGCAAAGCAGAAGAAAACTTGGGTTTCCCTAGTTTCTATGCCAAGATAAAGAAAACCTCTGCATCTCACCTCTTCTACCTTTTCAGATGGGGAAATAATGCCAGTGGTGACAATAATGTCGTGATTGTCATGCAGAGCACTTCCACGTGCATTATTATCTGACTTGGTCCTCACAGGAATCCAGCGCGAGATGGGTATTACGAATACTATCATGTCCAGAAGAGAGAACGGATGCAGAAGGTTAAATGATACGCTTCCGGCAACCCAGATGGAAAACAGCAGGGCTTCTGCTTCCGCTGTCAAGTTCAGGAGGAGCTGTTCTTTCCACATTAACTATTCCCCCCACCCCACCCCCATCTCCCCACCAGACATACTTTTTAAATGCAACTGTTTCTCATTTGGGTCCATTCTTCTCTTCACTAATAACAACCAAAGCTCTGAAAGATACAGCTCTATGAAAGAACAGAAGCTACTCAAACTGCTTTCCCACTGGTTTTATCAAGTTTCAAGAGCAAACATTAAAAACTGAATAATGTCTAAAGAGAACAAGCATACAAAGATGGTCTTAAGAAAAGTTGAGACAGCCATGAGAAAATAACAATTTTTTTAATATACCTAGATTATCACCAAAACTAATATTTGTAACGTAGGACTAAAATATTTTTGCTTTTCTGATACAAAAACAAAATGGGCTCATATTTAGAAATACAGAAACTTTAAAAATATAAAAATTGTTCATAACTCCAATTCGATATATCCATTATTTACAGTACAATTATTTTTGGCATGTATATATATGTAAAACATATAATGTATATATGTAATAAATATACTCTATGTATATTTAAAGCTCACATTTACCCATGTATATTTTAAAAATTAGAATAAATCTGAATATATAGTTTTAAATTCTACCTTCACTTAATAGTGTATTGTAATTCAAATTATAGGATGGAATCAACTATTTTTTAAAACTAGTTAAAGACAAAATAAAATTGGAAAAACCTTACAGTACAGATTGCAACTAACTTTCAAAAGCACTTGGTAAGTGATTTTGGCATATAATTTAATGGAGCTAAATCTTAATCAATCAGCAAATACTGACTGAGTCCTAAGTAGCTGGAATCCTTGTGGGAGGCAGGCTTGGGGATGTGATGGGTAAGACTGAGTTCCTGATGGTGGCAGCTTACATTCTAGAGTCTCAGAAATCAGAGAATTACAGTAAATTTGAGTGACCTCGGCTCAATTTGCCTTCACATTCCCTAGAAAGAATGGTTTTGCAAAGCAAATTAATGATGTAAATCATGCTCTAAGAATAACACTTAATTTACTTACAAGAAGGAACCATAATCACTTAAAAAATATCCAACTGCATACAAATATTTTATTAATTAAAATTGAGTACCATTCAAGCATCTCGTGGAGAAGGAAATGGGAACCCACTCCAGTATTCTCGCCTGGAGAATCCCGTGAACGGAGGAACCTGGCAGGCTACAGTCCATGCGGTTGCAAGAGTCAGACACGACTTAGCGACAAAATTACCACCACAGGCATCTATATATGCTAAATATGAGCTAATACAGGAACTAGAAATGATGTAGTTAGATTCTTCTTATGTTTTTGACTTTTTCTAAGCACATGTGAATATGTGGGGATTTACTGTACCAAGAAAACTTATGATTTTTGAAGATGTATTTCTAATTAACACTAGTCCCATTTTTAGCTGGGCAAGTAAAAGAAAACAATGATAGCAAAAGATATACAATATGCTGATCTATTCTTCAAAACACCGATATTTAAACTGAATTGACAGAAATGTTTTAACTTGGTTTAACCTCAGGTGTCTAAAGACGTCCTAGAAATTTACACATTTCTTTGACTCCTTTCTCTGCTGGATCCAGTGATTTTTCAAAATTTCTTTAATAAAACGACTGTTTGATTAAACCCAGGGCAGGCTAGAGTCAACAGCCAGTTATCTCTACATTATGTTGTTGATACACATTTCCTTAAATCACATTTTCTTAACATCAACCAGTCAAGGCATTTTGCAAATCTGACCTACTTCTCTTTTATAAAACCGGAAGGGGTATTAGAAAAACACAAGTCGAGCATCTCAGTGAATGCTAAGAAGACGACTATGCTTTGGAAGAGAGGTTGGCATGGAGCCTGAATCCTCCCACATCCCTGGGCTCCTCAGATCCAGGGCCAGACCAGTGAGAATGAAGAGAATGGCAACTAAAAGCAGCAGAGGATATGGAGAGGAAGAAGAGAAGGAAAGAAGCTGAGAGAGAACAGGGGAGAAACTCACAGGAGGGACAGATGGGTGAGCCAGGAAGACACCACAAAGAGGGAAATCCCCCCCAGCACGGAGATGCAGTAACTCCTCTTCGTCCACAATACATGTAGCTCCAGGCCTGTCCATCTGGAGAGGGTGAACTCCAACTGGTGATGGAAATGGTTATTTCTGAGGTGCTGGGGGCCCATTATGCAATTCTCTGACTCCTTGGTAGTCTTCTTAACATCTAAGACCCTGAAAATGTGGCTAGGGTGGAGTGGAGAAGGTAGAGATGAGGGCCTTCTATGGCAGGAAGGCAGCGTGTGATATGATGCTGGACAAGAGGCCTGAGTGAAAGTCCTGATCTCGCCACCTGAGCCGCCTCTGTTTGAGGCTCACTCAGTGGAGGACAGAGAAGCCTGGTGGGCGACAGTCCGCGGGGTTGCCAAGAGTCGGACAAGACTTAGCGACTGAACAGCAGCTAGTCCTGGAAGTCTGCAACCATTGCTTGTAATCATTATCTCCACTCTGGCTTGACACTATGGTTCTACTTACAGATGATCCAGCCACCACTTAAAAAAGAACCAAACATTTCTTATTTGTGCCTTAGTTGTTCCATTTATACAAGTGTTAATTTCTTTTCTATCTGCCTCATGGGCATGTTGATGTGTACCAGCGAAAGGCAATTATTAGCTAGAGAAAGGTAAATGACAAATAGACCTTTTGATGGGTTCTACCCTTATTTCTGGTAGAGCAATCCAGCTCATTCTGGGAGGCAGTCTGGAAGCCACTTGTTTATCAGGTTAGTGCCATCACACCCAGGTTAGATCTGTTTATCCCCTCCACGTCCCTATGAACTTTGTAGCACTTTCCCTACTGCAGATAACAACCTAGGTACACATCAACATGCGCTTTCAGTGTTTTCCTCCAAGCACACACAACCCTCATGTGCATCACGATGACATAAACCATGTGATAACACTGTGGTGATATTCAAACGATATAGCAATCACTCAATAAACAAATTCCTAAGCAGCTGCTCAGCACCTAGAAAGGCATCAGAACCTGTTAGGATGGGAGCAGGAAAAAAAGACAGTGTCTCTGCTAAAAAAGAATTTATGACCCAGTTGGAAAAAAATAATGCTCACCCATAACAAAATTAGAGGACAAAATCATATTCAGTTAAGTGCAAAATTGCAGAGTACAGTCAATTAGCAAGCTAGAAGGTTTATTAGAAGAAACAGTAGCTTAACAACTTTTCTTACTATAAAGCCATAGTGCAAGTCGGCTTAAACATCAAATCTGGTTTCCCACAACTGATTAACCTGAAAATGGTTTAGCACAACACTAATCCTTTAATTTAACAATCTATAAATGCCTTCTCTAATAAGTTCCACAGAGCCCTTCCTTGGATTCATAGCGACGAGGCAACTCTAACAGGTTCTCCAATGCTTGTTTTAATGAGCACCTCTGGACCTTAATAAAATATCACTGGTCCAACTGAGCATCAATTAAAGAGAAATCATCTCAAAAGGTATAAATGGTGACGCATCAACAGTGGCACGCTGCTCCAGGCTAGCGGTGTTGCAAGGATGCTGTGAGGTCAGAGGGTAAACGTGCCCCAGAGATCAGCCGCTTCCACCTCTGCCTGACGTGGACATAAGCTGGGCCATGGGATAAAAGGAGGAAACCCCAGCACATAAGTATTACGGGAATACTATGGAAGGAGAAACTCTGAAGGAAGAGAAATACATCTGTTCAACACAGAATACCTTTGATGCAACCTTAATGTTTTCTTCTATTTTCCCAAGGCAAAGAGGAGAGCATGGCATTAGCCGGAGTCCCGGAAAAATGTCCAATTTTTTCAGAAATGCAAAAAGCCTGTGTGGCAGCAGTGAGCCCTGCTTAACTCTGCTTCCTGAGAACACTTCTTAGACGGGCAGAGAGAAGGCGCCCACTCCCCCACGAACCTGGTGACTTGGCAGAAGTGCCGCGGAGGACAGAGGATGAGGAAGGCTGGATCAGGTCAGGACGGTTCCCTGCTCCCTGCAAACAGAGACCAGATGTGCCCAGACCCCAAGACCACATCAAAAGAACTCCACGGAGAAAGGCGTACTAAGGAAAGCTCTGGGATTAGCAGGAAGGCAGGAGGATTTGGAAACGATACATTATTGCCCAGACTCAACTTCTCTGATTCCCGGCGACTAAGCCATCTTCAACAGACTACTCTCCCCACCGGCCCCAAGCACAAATCGTTAAACTCGCAGACCTACAGCCCTGTTGCTCAGGGTCCAAAGCAAACATCCGCAGGAGAAGTGTCCCTGAGGACTCAGCTGTCAACCACTCTGCAATTCCTTATCTACTGCAGATGCTACCCCAGCTCACCAAATGCCCCTCTGTGTCTGGTTATGAAAATAGGAGAATTTAAAAATTCTTTTTTCATCCTCCTCCTCTCACCCTGAAGATCACGGCAGTTTCTGGGGGAACCTGGGTGGAACCCTCTATTTAATTTTGGGTCCTGGGAAAAGGCTTGGCAGTACAAACGCCTTCTGATCTGTAAATAAATGCTGTGAAAATTCCCCTGATAATGTTTGTAGCTTTGTTTTTTTTTCCTGTTTCTTGCCCTCCTATGATGGTTAAAAACTTAAGGGCTCCCTCTAACCCCAATTTAGCCATCTGTGCCCTGTTCTGATATGGGTCGGGCACCATCCGTGTTAGGTCAACACTGATTTCGAGAATCCAAACAGTTCAAGCTACTTGCTTTGGAAAATATACTCCCTTGTGAATAGATTCCATGGCCTCTATGTTTCCTTCTGCTACAAGAAAAAAAAAAAAAATGAACAGGAAAAGGAGAAAAAAAAAAGCCTGACAAAAATGGACTCTCTGTCCAATTAGCTATAGAGTTTCCAGCAGGGTTTTGCTTCAGACAATGTGCGAGTTAAATATCTGCGCAAACCCTGGGCACGGGTGTTCCTAACCCCCACAGCAAGGCTGCCTGCAGGATGGTACATGGAACACTAATAGCACACTTATTATTAGATTTTCTGCATGGTTACATAAGCCTACAAAAGGGGAAAATGTAAATGATTCAGGAAGATATTCTTCATGTGGTTCTCATGAAATCTTTAATATCTTAAGACTTAGGAAGAACTCTCCTGGCAAGATACAATCAATTTTCATGCTTCACTAGGGGGGTGAAAAAAAAAAGTCCTTCCAGTAATGTCAAGGAAATGGCTATAGGCTAAAAAAAAAAAAAAAAAAGGAAAAAAAAATTACACCCTGGACTGAACAAAACCCCAAGGCACTTTGGAGTAAATCCTTCCTTCATGCCCACAGCATAGTGGAAATGAAAAGGAATATTCACTTGGGGTCTGTGGGGATTGTCTTTGGACTAGCCTGTCTACCCACAGGATTTTACTTCATCCGGCAGAACTCATTATCGATCAGCCAGTTTTTTCATGAATCTGAATAGACTGTAGGTTAAACCAACCACACTGCCCCCTTCCAAAAAAACAACACACACACATATTGCAATGACAGGAAGGAGAGAGCCAACGTGGGGCCTGAGGAGGTGAGGAAGGACTGGAAGGGAGACCCCCACACACGGAGTTTCTTCAAAGGTAAACTAGTAAACCATACCAGTGCATTACTTTCATTTTCATTTAAAAAACAACAGCTTTTCAGACAGTTTTCCTTCATTTCTTAAAAACTAAGGATACAAAAATACATTTTTTTAAAATACATTTCTTAAGAATGACACTTACATTATGTTCTCTACCACTCGAATAATAAATGGCAAACTCTAAATTCCCTCCTTTTTTAAAACCAGATGTTGACCAGAGTAGAACCAAATTCTACTTTTTGGTCTCAAAATAACCCATCTTTGGAACTGTTCAACTTAAAAGCATTGCCATTCTGTAGTTACACTCACTCAAAGAAGTCACTGTGCAAAAGGAATAGTTTTTCCTGAAAGGTGGAAAACATACACAGAAATACCTGAAAATCTAGGCTAGGGACCTAGCCAGCTAGTTTCAGAATGGTTTCATTCATTCATTCACTTACACAAGTGCTTTCATCAACTTATTTCCAGTATCCTCAAGAATTATACCATAAAAAAACCGTACATATTTAAATAAAATAAAAATGGACCATATTTATAAATGCAAATAAAAAAAGCAAGACGATCACTATTTCTGCCAAAAGCCCCAAAATATGTCAACTGCTTCCCTGGTGGCTCAGATAGTAAAGAATCTGCCTGCAATGGAGGAGATCCAGGCTTGATTCCTTGGTCAGGAAGATCCCCTGGAGAAGGGAATGGCTACCCACTCCAGCATTCTTGTCTGAAGAATTCCATGGACAGAGAAGCCTGGTGGGCTACACAGTCTATGGGGGTCACAAAGAGTTGGACACAACCGAGCAATTAACACTTCCACTTTCAAAATAAGTAAGTCTGAAGCCATTCCACAGGACTGTAAACGGCAGCGGCTTAAAAGGCTGTTGTGGACACAAGTCAGCTGACTGGTCACATGATCCCATTCAATGCTTAACATCACTGAAGCCATTCCTGGTGGTAATTCAGATACTCCTCTTCCTATTGGCAAAGATCTAAGGCCAAAGGACTTGCCTTTATTGAAAATTAAACACAGAGCTTGAAATGCATTTCCTGCCTCCCGCTGTCCCTCCAATCACTGAGCACCTACCAGTGGGCTGTGCTCACTCGCTCAGCCATGCCCAACTCTGTGCGACCCCAGGGACCGCAGCCCGCCAGGCTCCTCTGACCGTGGGATTCTCCAGGCAAGGATACTGGAGCAGGTTGCCATGCCCTTCTCCAGGGGATCTTCCTGACCCAGGGATCGAACCCACATTTCTTACGTCTCCTGCACTGGCAGGCGGATTCTTGACCACTAGTGACGGGAGTCAGATTATACTTGCTCCTGAGGTGCTGGAGGGTCACAGGTGGACAAGTAACATTCCTGGTTCTCCAGGAGCCTGAAGTCCTGTGAGGGAGACACACGCTAACCAAGCTGTCCCCGCACACCATCAGCTACACTACTGCAGGGCAGTGGGGGGAGCAGTGCTCAGAGCAGAGAGAGAAGACAGACTTGTCTTTGCAGAAGCAGGCAGTCAGAGAGGCTGCCATCGGGAACAGAGAAGACAAGATCTCTAGCTGAAATCTGGAAAGATGAGCAATCACCAAAGAGAGGACTGCATTTCCAAACTGGGGAGGATGCATGTTAAACAGTGATGGCAGAAGAGGGTGCATGGGCTTGGGGGATGGCATGTGATTTCCTAGGGCTCGGTGAGTTACAGCTCCAGACAAAGGCAGCAGCACCGTAAATCACAGCAGGAAGGGATGAGCAGTTTAGCTCATCTGGAGACAGTGAAGCCCTGAGCACCTTCCTCCTCCATGATGGGAGAGCGACCTCGGGGACCATCCATCAGCCCTCTGCTCTGGCTACGGGAGGCTTGCCCCTGGCCCCTTATACACATGCTCCCTGCCCGTGGCACGCTGAGTGTTGCTACTCAAGCCACTCCCCTCCACCTGCCCATCCAAGATGGCCTTAGTCTAGGAAGCTCAGGTCAAATTCCTCTCCCCCTGTATTACTGGAAGCTCAGACCATTTACTGCCCATACCTCTCTGCTGACCGGTGCTAATCCAGATGACACCTCGTGTCATAACAACAATATACCTTATATTTACACATCATTTCATCACTCACAAAGCTCATATATGTCATTCCCTTTAATTTTTTTACCCACCCAGTAATCCTTTAAAAGTGGCGTCAGGCCCATTTTCCAGACCATTAAACTGAGGGTCAGACAGGTTACACTGCATGGCCGTAGAAAACATAACTTGAGCCAAGACTGGGCTCTGAATCTCTGGAGTCTATATGCAGTGCTCTTTCCATTATACTACTGGGCCTGCCTACCAACCTATTAAAGTATTAGGATGCTATTTGCTTGCAATAAGTCTATGTTTTATCTTTCAGGGTAAGCAGTTTGGAAGAATGCCCTCCCGCCAATTACACTTCTTTGAGTCCTCCGCAACACAATTCGATGCAAGCGCACAGCAGGGACTCATTCATTCATTTGGTCAGTTTATCAATGACCACGTACGGAACACCTAGCTTGTGCTAGCCACGCACTATTCTAGGTACTAGGAAAACAAAGCCTCCTTCCCCTGCTCCCGCCAAAATGCAGTTGAGACTCTGAGTCCTAGTGGGAGACAGATGTGTGTAGAGGTCACTATAGTGCAGGCTGATAAGTCTCCTCAGAGGCCTCCACGAGATGCTGGTGGGACAGGAGGCAGCAGCAGCCGACTGTCCCCAAGTATACAGGCAGACAAAGACGGGTCATTTCTGAAGATCCCCTCAAGATGGGGCTTTAAAGGATAGACGTAAAAACTGGCTTAGGAAGTAAGGAAAGAGGGAGGAAGGGAAAACAAGAAAGAAAGAAGGAATGAATGGTTCTGCTTTCCTCAGGCAGGCCTCCGTCGTGCTGCAGAATTTCTGCCAAGTCGGGCTGTGGATGTCTCTGATTGTATTCAGGATGCAATCCAGGCTTCCATCACTAACTCATGAGCAAACAGCATGCCCGGATTGTGTGCACAGGGTGATGCAACCCTGGGTGATGCGACATCAGGCTGCCCCCTCCTTAGAAGAGAGGCAGGAGGAGGGAGCAAATGCAGGGACCTTTACCATCCAAGCCCAGGGGACAGAGACCCTGGCTGTCATCTGTTCACAAACTTCCAGTGGGTGTCTCCTGCATGCCAGGTAGACTAACAGTAAGAGAAACCAAGCTTAATGGTCCTTAAATATTAGGAGGCAGCAGACACTGCGCCCTCATTCTAGGCTTATTCAGAGGCTTGATGACGGTCTGAGAGCCCAGCAGGTCCTGGTGTCTGGATCTCTGTGTTTGGGCTCTTGCAGGGAGACAGTAAGGAACTGGCATCCTCGTGATGTTTTTTTTTAAAAAGGTTTCTCTACCTGAAAATGCCAGACACATTTCAGATGTCAAGTCTAATGCGATGCTCGGGGTGGGTGACTGATCCATGTGAGGGCTCTTAAGTGGGAGTAGAAGCCTGTCTGGCTGATTGTCTTCCCTGCACAGGCGCATTCCAGTGTTCACAGACGTGTAGGCCATAAATAGCTCTTAGGGGAGTGTGAGAACACATCACAGACTCGAGAGGGCCTCGGCACCTGAAATCAATGAACGCCTGACACGCGTCTCCTTGGACGCTATTTAGCAAAGCGCCACTAGACTCAGCCTGAGCCCTCTAAACCATCACTTGGGAGCATCATTAGGGGCTGAATTGTGACCCCTTAAATGCATATGTTGAAGTCCTGACCCCCAGCATCTCAGAAGGGGATCACATCTAGAATCAAGGTTGGCACAGATGTAATTAGTTAAAACGGGGCCAGACCAGAGTAGGGTGGGCCCCTGACTCAGAGCAGCTGGTAGCCTTACAAACAGGGAAGTCTGGAGTTAGGCTGCCATAAGTCAAGGGATCACAGAGGCCTGGGATGAATTCTTCCCCAGCACCTCCAGAGGCAGCATGGCCCTGACACCACCTTGATTTTGGATTTCTAGTCTCCAGAGCTGTGAGAGAAAACATTTCTGTTGTTGAAGCCACTCAGTCTGTGGGGCTTTGTGAGAGCATCCCCGGCAAACTAATATAGGGATGTGATGCTCTGTGTGTGTGAAGGAAGCACTTGAATCATCGAGCGACTGAAATTCAGTTTTCATGCGATAATATTTAACACATCACCGAAGTCCTCTCAGCTTATATTGTGCCCACGCACCCAAATCACAGAATTCCTACTGAACACGAGACAGGTGTATTATATAATACAGTAACCTGAGCTGTTGCCCTTCCAGAACAGACAACTCTGTCAGCCAGGTTTATCCACCCTGGATATCACAATGCACTGCACTGTCTCTGGTAGGGACAAAACCTCCCACAGAAGTTCCCGGGGGTCAGACCGATACGGAGTATCATTATTAATGTATTCAATCTAAGAGCTGCTGACATTTCTATGTTGATTACACTTCTACACTTACAGCTTTACAACACTGAGTCATACGGAAAGGAAGCTTATTCAAAATAGACCAAACAGCCTGAATTGAGGCTCCACTATCGGTAATTGACTATTATTAGTAATTTTACCCAATGAGGAACTAAGAATTCGCTCAGAAGTTGGTGCTTTTTCTGGAAATAGGATTGACTAAGAAAGTGAATAATGCAAAGAAGATAGGGATAGGGTAGGCTAAGAGGATAGGAATGTTTAAACTATTATTTACCTATATATTCTTAAAAACGCAAAACTCTCTTAAAGCTGACTTCCCATTTCCCACTCGTCCGTGGCCGTGGAAGTGCTGACTTTCAATGTCTGTAGCCCACGTAGAGATGAAGGCTGGCCTTCCACAGTCTGTGTTAAACGTAATTTTTCTTTAGTTGCTCAGTCATGTCCGACTCTGAGCGACCCCATGGACTGTAGCCCACCAGGCTCCTGTCTATGGGATTCTCTAGGCAAGAACACTGGAGTGGATTGCCACTCCCTTCTCCAGGGGATCCTCCTGACCCAGGGATTGAACTCAGATCTCTTGCATTACAGGCAGATTCTTCACTGTCGGAGTGTTACATGTAAAGGAAACATAAATCTGACACCAGGAAGCGCTGGTTTCAGGCTGTTAGGTAGGTCTGAGCCCTGTCTTCCGAGGAGGCATGGAGAAAGCAGGAGTGGATGGAAAGGAGGGGAGTAGGGTGGAACGACTCTAGGGTGCCACGTACAGAAAGACTTCCTGAAAACCCTTTTCACACCTCTCTTCCCCAGGTTTCAGTTCACACGGTAACTGTTCCTCATCTCGCCTCTCACCTCCCCCGACAGTCTCTCCGTGGCCCCCACACTGGCTGCTCTCATGGCCCGCCCTCAATGGTCACGGGATTTCTCTCGAGGAGCAGTCTGGCCTACTCTCAGTTAAGCCATTCAGAACTTTCCGATCTCACGGCAAAGAGCACGGTAGACAAGCAGGGAACTAGTCCTCAGATGGTGTGGGATGGAGAGGACTGTGGATGTTATACGATTTGTCATTTTTCTTCTTTTACACGTGGCACACCCCATATTAATGCAAGCAGAACTGGCAGGGCGTCTACTTGGGAAGACTCTGTCATACCAAACTTATTCCATTCGAGCTCTTTACGCTACTAAATGCACTTTTAAATTATACGTCCTTTTCTTTCTCTACACTATAAAATTTAGTCTTTCAAACTTAATGAGAGAGGCAATAAAGCTTAGTACGCACAGCAAATGCTCAGTATATTTCATCCGTTATTGATGATAATTAATACTGGATTTACACCCCAATAATTCACCACTTATTAAAACATAATTCTTGAAATATAAGTTGCCCCCACACACTTTCTTATTTATGGTCATTAGATCATTCCGCTAACAGCTTTGCCTGAACAATATATTCTTTTAACATCGAAGTGCCAGGCATTCAGCTAGTAACCTGGAGGCAGAGATGGTTAAGATCCCATAATTCCTGCCCCACGGGGATGATGGACTTAATACACAAGGAAATTAGTTTGACTTGGGTCAACTGTCTTTTGGCCAATGAGGTAAAGGCCAGTGTGCTAGTATACTAAAAAAAAAAAAAAAAGAAGAGTAAGTTGCCTTTGAAAAGTTTATGAATGCAATAACGACTATAGGATACTTCAGTTTACTATCATGAACTTGAGTCTATAAAGGAATTCATCATTTAAAGGGAAAACCTGAATAAATTTAAATTAAAAAAAATAAAAGCATAAAAGGAAAGCCTGGGGCAACTTTGCTAATCTGTGAGCAGAAAATTAGCCAATGCCACTTCGTACCAGCAATTTTCAAGTGGTCATGCCAAGGTTATAAGTGGACTGGATTCTCTCTGTACTCTGTCTTAAATTCTATTTTGTACTTCCAGGTAATTCAAGGGACTCATGGACCCTACTGCAATTTATGTAACACTTTTACTGTTTATATAACAATATTTTTATGATTTATATAGAAATACAAATGATACCACTGTTTGAATGGCAAGATGATTCCATCTCTTTCACTATCAGAAAGTTGTATCTAGGCTGCTTCAGATACACCTGCCATTTCTGATTTTCTCCATGTATCCAAGACAAGTGAAGCTTTCAAAAATATTCTCATTGACTATTTGGGACATGGACCCCATATAAAGAGAATTGTGATAAAAAAAAAAAAAAAAACTGAACATGAGTGAATCCCCAGAAGGTTCTCTAAATATAGTGTACAACCTTCCTTGGGATAAAGTGACTATGAGATAGGAGAACGAATGGTGCAGGTGCCCAGGAACACAAATGTGTGACATCTCTTGATAGTCAACGCCACTTCATTCAGACTCAAGACCTCATCCACTCACTGAAGGAGTAAGTGCTCGCAGACTGCCTCCTCTGTCCCAGGCACATGAAAGAGAAGATCTAAAAGACATGGTTCTTACTCTCAAGTCCACGGTACCTACTATGCAAACATTCTCAAGAGAACAGACAGTAGAAATCCTACGTGGACAGGAAGCACACACAGCCTAGTTCAGTAAGACCACCAGGGGGCAGTGAAGCTGGACTCCTTGGAGGAGACAGCAATGTTGGGTTTGAAGAACACACAGGAATTACCTATCTTATATGAAACTAAGGAAAACAGCTCTAGACAGAGGAAGGAGCGTGTGCCAAGGCACACGGCGTCACACAAGGGATCATGGCACACGGGGGAAGGTACAAGAACACAGTGTCAGGAGGGGAGGAAGGAAGAGAGCAGGGCCCCTCCCTACACAAGGTGTCTCCTGAAGGCCACGAAAAATCTTCCAGGGGCTAAGAAGGGTCATTTTCATATTAAAAAGGTCCCATATGTACACTGCAGATGGTGACTGCAGCCATGAAATTAAAAGACGCTTACTCCTTGGAAGGAAAGTTATGACCAACCTAGACAGCATATTAAAAAGCAGAGACATTACTTTGCCAACAAAGGTCCGTCTGGTCAAGGCTATGGTTTTTCCAGTGGTTATGTATGGATGTGAGAGTTGGACTGTGAAGAAAGCTGAGTGCCGAAGAATTGATGCTTTTGAATTGTGGTGCTGGAGAAGACTCTTGAGAGTCCCTTGGACTGCAAGGAGATCCAACCAGTCAATCCTGAAGGAGATAAGTCCTGGGTGTTCATTGGAAGGACTGATGCTGAAGCTGAAACTCCAATACATTGGCCACCTCATGCGAAGAGTTGACTCATTGGAAAAGACCCTGATGCTGGGAGGGATTGGGGGCAGGAGGAGAAGGGGACGACAGAGGATGAGATGGCTGGGTGGCATCACCGACTCGATGGACATGAGTTTGAGTAAACTCCGGGAGCTTGTGATGGACAGGGAGGGCTGGCGTGCTGCAATTCATAGGGTTGCAAAGAGTCGGACACGACTGAGCAACTGAACTGAACTGATGTACCGTGTGTGTGTGTGTGTGTGTGTGCCTAGTCACGTCCAACTCTTTGAGACTCCACAGACTGTAGCCTGCCAGGCTCCTCTGTCCATGTGGATTCTCCCGGCAAGATTACTGGAGTGGGTTGCCATGCCCTCCTCCCGGGGATCTTTCCGACCTAAGGATCGAACCCAGGTCTCCCGCATTGCAGGTGGATTCTTCACCATCTGAGCCACCAAGGAAGCCCATGAATACTGGAGTGGGTATCCCTTCTCCAGGATCTTCCCAACCCAGGAATCAAACTGGGGTCTCCAGCACTGCAGGCGGATTCTTTACCAGCTGAGCTACCAGGGAAGCCCATATGTATATTAGTACATATATAGTACTATATATGTACGTATAAAACAGTACATATATACTATATGTACTATAGTACATATATTAGTACGTATAAAACAGATAACTAAGGAGAACAGACTGTTCAGCAGAGGGGCCCCTATTCAAGGCTCTGTGGTGACAAAGAGGGGATACACACATACGTAACGCTGATTCACTTTGCTATATGGCAGAAACGAACACAACATTGTAAAGTGACTATACTGCGATAAACATTTAAAAAAACAAACAAAAAGTCAAAACAAACCAGAAAAGGGTCACTCTGGTCACAGCGCAGAGGAGGGTGGGACGGGACCATGCTCCACAGGCAGGGGAATGGCTGGGAGGATCCTGCTCCAGTGTTGCTGGAATATCATGAGGTCCAGCCTGGTGCCGGGCAGTGAGGGTGGTGAAGAGGGGCCGGGGGAGAGAGGTTGTGCAGGCGGAGTGCACACCCCAGTCACTGGATAACTGCACGTGCACACACGCAGTGTGTGGAGCAGGAGAGGGGTTTTGGCTTGGCGACTGCCACTCACACAAGGGGTACAGGAGAAATGATGCAACAGCTTCTTTCTAACCCCAGAGCTCTCATGTCCCATTTTGACTCTGGGATAAAGTTAAAAGATGCTAACTTTGCATCGAAGGCTCTCTCCAGTCCTCTACACACGGTGAGTACTCAAGACACATCAGCTGAGCACTCACTGGAGACTGGAACAGACACACAAGAATCATTTTCTCCACCTGACAACACATCTGCCTTTCCTCAATTACTCTGCCTTCGTGAAAGAAGAGAGACCGTTTGCAACTTATTCACAGAATAAATGCAAATATTCCTCTGAAAACCCTCTCATTTCCAACACATTTTCCCTCCCAATGCAGGATTCCAGTCCATTCATCTGATTATCACTAACAACCCCTCTGATCTTTTTCTTGGATAGGGTCTCTGTCCTCTCCTTCACCCTGAAGGCTATTTGTCTTCCACGAGATAAAGGGTTTCCTTTATCCAGGTAGCAACAAACGCTGGGTCTCAGAGAAAAAGCCGTCATCCCCAGACACAATGACACTTCCCAGGCTCTCACAGCAGTCTGCATTGCTGGGTTTTTTTTTTGTTTTGTTTTGTTTTTTCTGGCAAAGAAGCCACAATTCAGGAATCTATGCAAAAATCATTAAGTGAAGGCTGCTCCTCAAAGGCCCCATCCATCACTCCTCCCCCCACCCTGCCACTCCTGGGATGACAACGCAGCGGCTCAGTCCCTCGCGCGGATGTCTGCAGCAAGGTCTCTGCCTTGCCTCTGCAGCTGCTCTGTAGACTGCTGGGGAGGGGCGAGAGCGCGCTTGCCACCAAAAATGTGAGTTCGGGACTGGAGGTGGCTGAGAACATTTTAACATATTGGCAGAGGCATCAGAGAGTTAGAATAGTTATGCTGAGAATGTTCACATTCTCTTTCAGATCCTACTGAGCCCTCAACTTAAAACGTTTTCACAAAAGGAGGAGACATGGATGATAAAGCAACACATGGGCAGGGATGTTGTGATCTTCTAGAAAGTCCAGAGAGGCAAATGGGAGAACTCCCTGACCTGCTGCCTCAGGCCACCTGGATATCAGCTCCCTGGTGAAGGAGCACAGTAGGAGACTAAATAAAAGAATTATGAAGAAACGTCCATCATGCCTAAAAGAGATACGCACACAGCAATTAGCATAACCTGTTAGGCTGACAGACTGAATGCCCCCAAACAGGAATGGAACACCCTCCCCTCTATCATTTCCACTTTCCTATTATTTAAGGACAAGGGTCACATCTTAGTCATTTTAAGTATGACTGTTTAACAGCACCTGACATATAATAGATGCATAGTAAAGTGCTTTTGGAACAAGGGAACAAGCAAATCCCTGAATTACAGATTGATTAGGAAGATCGATGGCTCGATGGTAGTCAAAGACTCGCACTTGAATGAACCATGAATTCTGCTCGAAGTGTGTGTACAGATGAAGCAGAAGGAAAGTCGTCCCTCCCACCCCTCCACTGCACTAAACTGCCTCTGTTCCCTGCAGGGTCATCAGAAAGCTTAGCCCCAGCCCCTCCGGAGGTACAGAACAAAAAAGACAAGTCAGAGAGACCAGAAGGTCCTCTCTTTTAAGTTCAGAATGGAAGACCTCGGCACTGGCCGCTGGGTGGGGGTGATGGCCACGTTACTTTGGTTCAGAGTCAAGCTCAGACTGTGCTTTGCCAGCGATTCTCAGCCAAGGAGGGACATCTGAGGAGGAACGGGGACTTTCTGGATTGCTACAGTAACTTGGGGACAGGACTAGAATGTCAAGCCTAGACCAGGGGTACTAACGGCATTATAATAAGCGAGAGGGTGTTCATCGCTGAGGACTGCCTGCCTGCCTCCCTTATGATACGCAGACAGTATAAACACTCTCTAGAATAGATGGCACTGTCCTAACGTCCTTGTGTATTTAATTCTCTCTGCATGGAATATCAAATCAGGTTATCCAACATCCTCTGTCCGAGTCTTCTATCTGAGGATATCTAGGAAGCCTGGCGTGCTACAGTCCATGAGGTCGCAAAGAGTCGGACATGACTGAGCAACTGAACCGTGTAATAGTAATGTTGATAGCCAACGCTTATTGAGCATCACTGCATGCCGGTGGTGGCTATCTCACACACAACTGAATCTTCACAGCAACAAATTTGGTGGACACTGTTTTTTAATCCCCAGATGAATAAACTCATTCTGAGAGAAAAACGCAACTTACCAGTAAGCAGAAAAGCCCAAGATGCAAACCCAGGTTCCTCAGGTCCCCAGGTACACACACTTAACCGTCCGGCAACCATCCTGGGTCTCAGTTCAGACAAAAACCCAAAGCCTGGTACACACAGTCCAGTTCAGTCGCTCAGTCGTGTCCGACTCTTTGCAACCCCAGGGACTGCAGCATGCCAGGCCTCCCTGTCCATCACCAACTCCTGGAGTTTGCTCAAACTCATGTCCATTGAGTTAGTGATGCCATCCAACCATCTCATCCTCTGTCGTCCCCTTCTCCTCCTGCCTTCAATCTTTCCCAGCATCAGGGTACACATAAGGGAGCCTGAAGATGCCCAGGAGCTGGGGCTGAGCCAGAACCACTGAAGAAGTCTCCTATGAGAAGAACCTGCAGACAGGGTGAAAGGGATTGTAGGCACCCAGACAGTGCTGACCTCTGGAGTCCTGGGGAGAATCCGGTCAGCAGCACTGGTGCTCTACTCATCACGTGTATTTGACTCACTTCTTGCTGAGGTCTCTGCTACCAAAACATAGAACTTGCCTGAAAGCAATTCTTCACATAAAATAACACATGAAATTCCTGGAAACAGTGGAGGATCCAGAGGTTTTTCTTTTGAGGAGTGCTAGAAAAGACCCTGATGCTGGGAAAGATTGAAGGTAGGGGGAGAAGGGGATGACAGAGGAAGAGATGGTTGGATGGCATCACCGACTCAATGGACATGAGCTTGAGCAAGCTCTGGGAGTTGGTGATGGACAGGGAAGCCTAGCATGCTGCAGTCCATGGGGTTGCAAAGAGTCAGACACGACTGAGCAGCTGCACTGAACTGAGATAATATCTGGGCCTCGCAGGTGGCACAGCGGTAAAGAAAATGCAGGAAGCATTTTCTTCCTGCAATGTGCCAATGCAGGGAAAGCAGGAAACATGGGTTTGCTCCCTGTGTTGGGAAAATCTCTTGCAGGTGGAAATGGCAACCCACTTCAGTATTCTTGCCTGGGAAATCCCATCGACCAGAGGAACCTGGTGGGCTACAGTCCACGGGGTCACAAGGAATCAGACATGACTGAGCAAATAAACAACAGCACCAACAACCTTCATTTACGTAATTACCATTTATCATCCTTCCCTTTTCCTGGGCCCAGTGTGCCCGGGTTAAAGAGACCTTAGCATCCCTCGGAGGCAGCTATACACAAAACCTCCACAAAGACTTTCATTGCCAGCAGAGGCTGCAGAAGGAACTCTAAGTGGCAGGCACTTTACACGGCATCGACGGTAAAGCCCCTTCCCGGGTTCACTGGACTGACTTCCGTCTTGACAGCCCTTAATTTTCTTGTCACCTTGAGGCTGTAAAACTACTGAATGAATGAAGAGGAGGCAGGAGTCATGGTTTCTGGGTTTATTGGACATCCTTTCCCTAAAACTACATAGCAGATAATATGCAAGTGTGTGATGTACCTTCTGCTCACCTTCCTTCTCGTGAAAGAGAAAACGATGGCAGCAAAGAGGGTCAGCAGGGTCCTGACCATCACAGGCATTGCGTTGCTCTATTCCAGATGAGTGGGACCAGTCCACGGGGCTTACGGGCTGGCAGTGCATTCACTGGGCTGCAGCTAACTGTTCAAGCTGTTTCCCACACATGAAAGGAGGTGCCCCTTGCAATAAGGCCAGTGTCCCAGGATCAGTGCTGAAAAGCCCTGGATAGGGGTCACCTTCTGTCAACCCCCCTCACCCACTCACTGCCCTAGGCTACATTCTTGCTATTCATTTACCAAAGATACGTTTCTTCCCTGTGAGGCATGTATACAGACTATTAATTTGCCAGCTCCTTATTTTGCAGCTGGGGAAAGCAAGGCTTGTTCAAAGTGATGTAACAAAGTATATGCAACATCTTGGCTAACCTGAGCTTCCTGGACTTCAAAGAAGAGGTGGTACCAACCTGCTGACGCAGGACTGCCCTCACGCTAGTCCTCTCAGTATGAGATCCTTGACCCATAACCCCCAAAACTCTGGTTTTACTTCCCAAATACTGGTGATGGAAATCCTTATCTCCGAACTCTGGTGTTCTCATTACTATGTCATCAGTATCTGTTCCTCTATCACCTTCCTAACTAAGCTCCATCACCCTCCATGGCCTGGATCTTGGGCCTTACTGGACCCCACACATGCATACATTTTTCTTGTACATTTCTCTAGATGGTATGCATGCAAATAATCTCCTCTCCGGGACCGATCTGCTTTTTTGATGCTTGCTTTTCCCCTATACTCACGACAGCCCGGCTGTGCAATGGATGAAGTCTGGCCTTGCTCCCTGGTTTAGAACCTGGGCTGTGAGACGCTTGGGTGTCCCTTAGCCTCCAGCTGCGTTCAATCTGGCTTCTCCACTTTGATCATCTCCCTGATGATCCGTGTTAATGGCAGTCATCCATTCGTGGAAAGCAAGATGACAGCCTTAAGGTATCAGAAACAAATACCCACAAGGGCAAGCAACAAAGCTGCAGTCGTGGAAAGTGCACGAGACAGGGAGCAGCAGGGTCCCCGTCTCACTTCGGCTCCTCCCTGTAGGGGCATCTCAGACGTACAACGGTGCCAGGAATACATGTCCTGTCCTCCCCCTCCCAGGAGCATTGGCAGGAACAATAAAACAATCATTACAAAGGCTTTTCAAAAACAAGAGAACACTATTCAAATCAAAACAGAGTTATGGATTCTGGCCCTTCCTAAAGAAAGAAGCTTTTTTCCTCTGAATCTCCCATAAGGCAGAGTCACCATCACCATCAAACCTGAGCACTGCTCAGAGGTCTCACCCATGACTGCCCTTCAGAATCAGGGCCACACCTTACAGGGAACACAGATGCTCAGACAGCCCCAAGGACCTGTGGAACTTGAATTTTCTGGCTAGGTGCAAAGGAACTTATAAAAATTCCCCAAAGGATTCTGATCAACTAAGTTTGGGATCCCCTTTTTAAAAATAAGTTCCTCGGGACTTCTCTGGTGGTTCAGTGGTTAAGAATCCGCCTTCCAATGCAGGGGACGCAGGTTTGACCCTGGGTTGGGGAACTAAGATCCCAGAGGCGGCAGGGCAACCAAGCCCACCCACTCTGGCGCCCACACGACACAGAGAAGACTGCAGCTAAGACCCACCACAGTCAAATAAATTAATAAAAAACAATTAAAAAAATTAGTTTCTCTGTAACAGAAGAAATTTAAGTATAACTGTGATTCATGAATTTGTTCCTTCCTGCAGAGGCTATCTGTTTAAGTATAGGTTTTCTAACTGGAACTCTGGAGTCGAGCAACTTCCCTGGCTAAAGTTTTCAGGAAGCATGCTGGCTCTGGAAGGCACTGGAAAAGCAGTGTCTCCGGTGAATCAAACCTTGAACCACAGGTATGGTAGAAGGAGTGTGTACATGGCAGCCAATGACCCCAGGGGCTTCACTGTGGCCTCCAAGCTTCGCATCCCTTTCAGATCTCCTTCCTTCTCTGCGGTCCAGGCCCAGCGACCCAAAGAGGAGAAGTTAGCATCCTTCGTGGCTTCCTCATGCTTCCGCCTGCCCTGGGTGTGGCCCCGTGTCTCCTCCACCTAGCAGTCTAGGGATCAATTCTTGCAGTGAACACTCAGCAGCCAATTACCAGGATCAGCAACATCTGAGAGACGGCTTTAGAAGCAGCAGCCAGGAAGGGGAGAAGCTGCTCAGTGGCAGAAAACCCTCCGATCCCTCAAAGGGAACCTGCACCTCATCCCAGAGGTGAGCAAGTACGTGCCAGAAAGCTCTGTGCCTGGCTGGCAGTAGAAATGACGCTCACTAGCAATCATCAGGAACCTCGCTGCCTTCTCCTCTTCAGATAGCTATTCTGTCAGTCTGTTCAGTTTGGGGGAAATCCCAACGCCACCAACAGAGGCACGCCATGTGGAGGGGGCAGCTAAGAGCACAGACAGAAATAGGGCTTCCCAGCTGACACCCAAGGATGCAGAAACGGGCAGTCTTAGAAGTCCCCTAGAACTGAGTTTAGCAGCAGTTGTGAACTGGAAAACTGCCAGGTATAATAAATTAAGTGTTTCTAAAATAGTCTAATACCTTCCCTTCCTCCTTAGAGTTCTGAATGCCTGATGAGCTAGTAATGGTCATTTTACGCTTACTGATTTGCTTGACACTTCTCCAATCCATTCATTATCTCTAAAATCACTAGTCAGTCGTTTTCCACGTGTGGTCCCCAGGATCAGGAAGACCACCATCACCTGGAAACATCAGAAATCCCAATTCTCAGATTTCATTCGGACACATGGAATGAAGAAACGCAGGGCTGGGGTCCGGAAAGCTGAATTAAGGAGCCCTCCAGGCGGTGTGCTGACCCACTAGAAATTTGACAGCCATTACCATTGAAGTCCCCTTAGTGTAAATGCACCCAAAAGAAGAATCATTTTCTTTCAAGAATCTTCAAAATCTCAGTTGATCTGAGTGAATTTGTAAGCAAAACAATAACAGACTGACATTTTTGCTTGACGAAGGTTATTTCTTTTTAGAATGACTAAAAGATTGCATATTTCCCCAATACAAAAAGTGCCTATGATTTACAAATTTTCAGATAGGAGAATTATGATGAGTTGTTTCATTCTAAAATGCATGACTTGACCACCACATTATTTGCCTGCAAACAGGTCTACCAAACTCATGATAGGCAATTTATGTGCTTAAAAATAGTGGGCCTATGGCATTAATGTTTTAAGTCCTGTTCAGGAAAACAAAATGCAGTATTTCACATGGGACTGAATTTTAAAATATACTTTTTTTTTTTTTTTGCAATTCACCTACAATATACTTTATAAATTAGCCTCCATCAAATCACCTTCTTATTAAAGAAGCAGGTACAAGTCACCTGAAGGTCTCTTTTCAGGATGAACAATATACTTTATATTGTAGGTGAATTGCAAAAAAAAAAAAGTTATTTTAAAATTCAGTCCCATCTGAAATGCTGCATTTTCTTGGGCTTCCCTTGTGACTCAGCTGGTAAAGAATCTGCCTGCAAAGCAGGAGACCTGGGTTGGATCCCTGGGTTGGGAAGATCTCCTGGAGGAGGGAAAGGCTACCCACTCCAGTATTCTGGCCTGGAGAATTAAACCCACGTCTTTTGCGTCTCCTGCATTGGCAGGTTGATTCTTTACCACTGTGTCACCTGGGAAGCCCGAGGCTTTTAGGTCTTTTGATGTTAACTGTGAGGCTGCCTTTCCTCTGTGTTAGCCTGACTTCTCAAATCCTCCACAGTCACAACATGGCTGGTCAGACATGAGGCCTCCATCAAATCACCTTCTGTTTAAAGAAGGAGGTACAAGTCATCTGAAGGTCTCTTTTCATGATGAACATGTACATCACGGATGGGCTAACATTTTAACCCTTTGTTCCCCAATGGCCATTAAAGGTCCCCTGGACTTTTAGGGATAGCTTAAAAGAAAAAAAAATTACCCTTTTCTCCTTGGGAATAGTTTCTAGATTCTTCTTTCAATGATCAACAAAAAGATCCTGCTCTAAGTCTTCACTAATCTTTCAAATAATTAAACAGTTGAAACGTTCAAATACTAACCCCAATAACTAGACCCGTAGATCATTCTCATAAACCAATACTCACTTTGTCAGCCGAAGGGAAATACAGTATAAAACTGCGAGACCTAGAGTAGACGGCTCATCCAAAGTCCACAGAAATTAAAATCCATTTATGGCTGCACTTCCCATGCCAATTTTCCAAGACGGTCCTTGCTGAACTTGCTGACTCACGGTACGAGATTGTGCTTTCACGTAACCGAAGAGAAGCAGTGGCATGTCGGAGCCAGCTTGTACCAGCCGGTTGCTAAATTTGCGAGTGTCAAACAGCTAAACACCACCATTATCAAACATTAAATTACATATAACTTACAACTTAACAAGTTATGTTCAAAACTCATCACTCCCTCATTATTTTACCCTGTTTTACTATTATCTATATGACTGAGGTTAATTCCATCATCGTGCATAGTGGAAATACTGCATAGTGGTGAATCTCTATGTAGCCTTTCCTGAACTCTCACTGGGTGATGTCCTGTTGATGATGTGAAATTGGTCACTGTGGGAGTATTAATATTTACATCACAGAAATGACCAAAAACGCTACCAATCGGAATCTATGTCATCTCCAAGCTAGGAGCCAAGCTTGGAATTGCTGTTAGCAACTAATGGCATTCACTCTAGCTTTTTCTTAATGGGACTAGAGTTAGAATTCGGAAGGTGAGAAGAGACGGGCCAGTGGACTTTCCATCCTAACAGGTACAGGCACATGCCAGCAAACCACTGACCACCACATCATTGCCGGTCCAGAGTTTCCAATTAAGCTATTGCTGATTTACTATTTCCATGATCTGCAACAAAAATTGGCCTGACTCAGCACGGTAGCTGTGTGTGCATCACCAAGACCTCACTAAAGAATAATATCTGCAGGAAAAAAAAGGCCACTTGACAATTGTACGGTCTTTCTCCACGCTCATAGAATTTGATGGATTAGCTCAGTGAGTTCCTATAACCACTCTTAGGTTGGGTTTCACTATCCCTATTTAAAGGTGAGAAATAAAGATGAGAAATAAATAAAGAGGTCAGGTGGCCCACCCAAGATCACAATCTAGTACGTTGCACGGCCAGCACTCAAACCCAGAAACCCAAGTCTAGTCAGTGTTCCTTAGTCTCTACCACAGATTACTGCTTTTCTGTCAGTCTGTTTTGAAAATAGGAGTTTTCCTTTTCAAACGATTAACATCTGGGTTCACTTTCCTCCTGCCTTTGATTAGCAATGCAGTCAGCCGGGACAGTGCACCCATGTCTCCACGGATGGATAACAACCCCCCACAGCCCTGCTCTCTTCTTGACCACACACAGAAACTATGTCCACACTGCCATATTCCACATAAATCAGATCCAAATATACTTCAACTTGAATTCCTAAAGATGCTGTAGGCAGGTGGGCATGATAAGGAAATGTTCTATGCTTTGGATCTGACTTATTCAAATCTAGGGGAAAGATCTGCAGTATCTACTTTAAGTAAAATCGTAACAGTGAATTAAAAAGCCAGATTCTCAGTGGTAAAAATGGATGCATATGTATGTGTGCAAGTATAGTTTGTTTTATATAGTTTATTTTATGCACACACATACATACTCCATACACATACATATACACAAGTATGTGTACACATGTGCATATATATATATATATGTGTGTGTGTGTGTATATATATATATATGCTAAGTTGCTTCAGTCATATCTGACTTTTTGCAACTCTATGGACTGTAGCCCACCAGGTCCATGGGATTCTCCAGGCAAGAATATTGGAGCAGATTACCATGCCCTCCCCTCCAGGGGATTTTCCCCACCCAGGGATCAAACACACATTTCTTATGTCTCCTGCACTGGCAGGCAGGTTCTTTACCACTAGTGACACCTGGGAAGCCCCATATATATATACATATACCTGCTTTTCCCTATAGTTAGTTTTTTCCCATCCTTACGGAGCTATACAGCAGAAAAGAAAAAAAAAATCACTGCCTTTATCAGATATGTACACATTTTATCCTTGCAATATGTTTAAAATGATTTTATGACTAAATCCTGGGAAAAATGTGAAGAATGCCTGGCTAGATACATGCTTTTCCAGTAAAAACACAGCATTGCTTATTAACTGTAGCATTTGGAAAAGCCTTTTCGACATGATGTACATTTTTGTTTTAGCTTGAGACTAAATCCTGTTTGGATCTAAGTTTTCTTTGGCTTTAAGAGAAAGTTTAACTGATTGTACAAGATGGGCCCTTGGGCTCTCCAGGGCATGTTCACTGCTTCCCCCGTCTCCCCCCAACAACCGCCCCCCCACCCCCCGAGGCCAGATGAAGTGCTAGCCTATTAAAGTGCCTCTCTCCCAAGACCGAGCCAGGGTTAAAACCTTGAGATGTTTTCTCAACACATTAAGCAGAAATAAACACTAACAACGGGGAAAAAAGCAAACCCATCTGTCCCCTTGTCAGGATTTTTGAGATTGTCAATTGACTGACCTGGGACTTGGAAAGCATTTTAGAGGCGGTGGAAGAAAAGTTCAATGTGGCTGGAGATGGATACAGAGACATTCTTAGAGGTCACAAGTGAACCATGAATACTGGGATCCTGAGAACAGATGATGGAGTTTCCATTTTATCTCACAATTTTGGTGGGTGTGTGGTGATGACTTAAAATGATGTTAGGTTACTGAGCCAACATATTCTTGGAAAGAAATTTCCCTACTGTTTTACTCAAACTGTAAGTAAAGGGGGCCGAGGTGCGGGGTCTGAGCTGAGGACACTTTAAAGTAATCAGGCTGTCAAACTAAAAGCAAACACTTTCTCAGCATTTCTGAAGACTGAAATAGTGAAAAGTGACTTGCCTTCTAAGTATATCAGAGTTAAGTCATTTCTGCTTCGTGGTTCTGGAAGACAGAAGGTGTGCATGTACAGGAAGGCCCCTAATTCTCCTCCTAACTCACTGAATCTCAACCGGGGAAAATTCTGTCCCCCAAAGGAGAGGACTCTTGAGAGTCCCTTGGACAGCAAAGAGATCAAACTAGTCAATCCTGAAGGAAATCAACCCTGAATATTCATTAGAAGGACTGAAGCTGAAGCTACAATACTTTGGCTACCTGATGCTAAGAGCCTACTCACTGGAAAAGACCCTGGTGCTGGGAAAGACTGAGGGCAAAAGAAGAGGGCAGCCGAGGATGAGCTGGTTAGGCAGCATTACCGACTCAGTGGACGTGAGCAAACTCCAAGAGATAGTAAAGCACAAAGGAGTTTGGCACGCTGCAGTCCACAGTGTTGCAAAGAGTTGGACACAACTGAACAACAAGGGACACTTGGCAATGTCTGGAAACGTTTCTGTTGTCACAAACATGGGGGTGGAAGGTGAGATGGTGCTACCAAGCATTCAGTGGGCAGAGGCCAGGGATGCTGCAAACATCTTACAAAGCACAGCACAGCCCCTTGCCTCCAACCTCTCACTCCTACAAACACTTATCATGCCTCAAATGTCAAGAGTATTATTGCGATTCCCTGCTCTAACGGGAAGCAGAAATGATCAGTTGCAACAGAACCTTCCATCGATATTCAAACTGGTTCCCCGGCTTCCTGGGCCCCCTCAACACCCTTCTCTCCCACGACCTAAAGAGATGCTACTCACAGTGTGGTCCACAGACCAGTACCACCAGGGAGCTTCCTACAGATGTAGGACTCCGAGCCCCATGCAGGCCAAGGGAACTAGTATGTGCATTTCAGTAAGAACTCCAGGGGACTCCTAGACATTTTCCAGTTTGAGAAGCACTGTGGAAGTAGTGCCCCTTCTCCCTCTCCTTCAGTCCCTCCCCACAGGGCTGTCTGTCCTTCTCCTGTTCACTCAGCATTAACTCTGCACTCTGCCCTCCAAGGAAGCAGATCTAGTAAAAAGCAGCTCTCCTCTCCAACACTTTTTTTCTGAAAACTTCCCTCCAGCAGAGGCTCCCCCTGGCTCCCTGCAAACACCAGTTCATTCTACAGCCCTTTTAGGAGAAGGTAGCTCATCCCCCACAGTCCCTTTGACTAGTCAAGGAACATGCCATTTGGAGAAAAACATCAGAAGGCAAAATCATTAAATTTAAAAAGAAATCAGGTAAAAGCCAAAAGAGAACTTTTGAAAAACATCTGGAAAGTCAAGGTGCTCAATATCTATATTCATCTATTTATCTGTCTAATGTTGGATACAAGGCTTCCCAGGTGGCTCAGTGGTAAAGAATCCACCTGCCAATGCAGGAGATGTGGGTTCAATTCCTGGGTAGGAAGATCCCCTGGTGAAGGAAATGGCAACCCACTCCAATATTCCTGCCTGGACAGAGGAGCCTGGAGGGCTACAGTCCACAGGGTCGCAAAAGACTTGGACACGACTTAGCAACTAGACAATAACCATGTTGGATACATGAATGCATTTTCTTCTCTGGATGCACGCTTTATAGAAATTTGATTTTCTAACTAGAATCTAATGTAGAAGGTCATCCTTGAGTCTCTCATGAGAAGCAAGGTATCAAACAGAGAAAGGAAAAAGGAAAGAACATTCTTGGCTAAAGCACTGAGAACTATGTGAACTTCTGTGTTCTCTTCCTTGGATGCCTTTGCCAGGTAATAAAAGCATAAAAATTGGTCTAAAAAGGACTGGGAAATAACTGCTAAGTTATCAAGACAATAATAAGTCTAGTTAGCTAAAAAGGAAGCTTATTTCATTAATACCATACTTTTGTGAACAGGGGGTCAATTTCTCTTTTATGAGGCATGTGAAACATGCTGTCATAATTTGGACAGTTATGTCTCCCGAAAGTTAAGCAGCTGGTGAGGATGACCAGCTGACAAGAGTTTAACACTTTACATGTTGGTATAAACTACTTATCCACCAGTTAAGACTGTTTTTTAGGAAATGACACTGGTACGGTTGCAAAGCTGTAAAGAGTGGAAACAGACAGAGCTGTGGCTGAGACTTTTATCTCAGTTGGAGCAGATGAGATGGTGTCAAGAAAGGTTACATCACCAACAAAAACAACCTCTACAGATTTTGCCTCTAGTAGAAGGAGTGCCCGGGCTTCTGTGGTGACTCAGCTGGTAAAGAATCCGCCTGCAATGCAGGAGACCCTGGTTTGATTCCTGAGTTGGGAAGATCCCCTGGAGAAGGGATAGGCTACCCACTCCAGTATTCTTGGGCTCCTGGTGGCTCAAATGATGAAGAATCCAACTGCGATGTGGGAGGCCTGGGCTCGATCCCTGGGTTGGGAAGACACCCTGGAGGTGAACATGGCAATCCACTCCAGTGTTCTGGCCTGGAGAATCCCCATGGACAGAAGAGCCTGGGGGCTACCGTCCATGGGGTCGCAAAGAGTCAGACACAACTGAGTGACTAAGCATAGCACAGCATAGGAGAAGCGCCCACTGGTAGAAACCCTTCGAGCCTCTAGTTAGAGAGGAAAATAATCAATATTGACTCTTAACTGGTCAGCTCTCAGAGGCTGCAACAGAAGTACAACTGACCCTTGAACAACATGGGTTCAAATGCATGGTTCCACTTATATGCACATTTTTTTTTTCCAACAAATATGCAGACAGCCCTCTGGGTTCTCAGATTCGACTAACCTATATGCTATCTGGACGAACCTGTGGGTAATGGTGGGGGTGGGGGGGTGGACCACAGGACTTGAGCATTCCTGGAGTTTGTTATTCATGGCAGAACCAATGGAACCAATCCTCCACGGATATGGAGGGTTGACAGTACTGTGTTTAAATCTCATGAATGTAACTGAGTACTTTTCCCCTTGCGGGGCCAACAGCTCTGCCCCAGGGCTCACTTGATTCTGAAATCTCAGGCTGCTACATTTTCTCAGTCACCAGTCGATCCATGTGGTTGAAGAAAATAAGCTCTTCCTATATTGCCCATTATGTGATTCTAGGCCTATCACTTGCCACTCATGTATTTCCCTAGAATTTAGAGTATTTTGTGTGCACGCTTCTGACTGCTTTTCTTTTCATTTGCCCTTTTAATGTAGTTTCATAAACAGTGACAGTGTATATTGCTCAGGGAGTTATTATGGGTTTTCTGACTTTTTAAAAAATTGAAGTATAGCTGATTTATACTGTTTCAGTTGTATAGTACAGGGATTCGGTTATATACACTATACTCTTTCTCAGGTTCTTTTCCATTAATATAGGCTGTTACACGATATTGACTATGGTTCCCTGTGCTATACAGTCGCTGTTGTTGAGTCACTAACCCATGTCTGACTCTTTGCAGCCCCACGGTCTGTAGCCCGCCAGACTCCTCAGTCCATGGGATTCTCCAGGTAAGGGTACTGGAGTAGGTTGCCATTTCCTTCTCCAAACCTGCCATATAGCACTCCGCAGTAAAGAATCTGCCTGCAACGAGGGAGATGTGGGTTTAATCCCTGGGTTGCAAAGATCCCCTGGAGAAGGAAATGGCAGCCAACCCTAGTACTCTTGCCTGGAAATCCTATGGACAGAAGAGCCTGGTAGGTTATAGTCCACGGGGTCGCAAAGAGTCGGACACGACTGAGACTTCACTATATATAGCAGGTCCTTGTTTATCTATTGCATACATAGGAGTATATATCTGTTAATCCCCAAATGGTTTTTAAAAAGTAGAGATAACTGGCTTATAGCAATGTTCTGGGTGATGACAGACACACAGCTTCATGAGCTAAGAACGACAGAAGAAGAGAGACAGGACACACCACTTCTGAGACTCTTGCTGCCCAGGATCAGGACTATAACGCATGCAAGGCTTAGCTGGAACAAATTTGGAGAGCTGGGTCTCCTTTCAAGTGAGAACCATTTCCATGGGCTCAGGCCTCTCCTGTTCTCATTAATCCAACTTCCAGCTCTCACCGATGTGAAGCAGGAACAGACATCATCCCTGATGTCAGAGCCGGCTCCTGCCCACCCAGAGCTAGAGTCTCTGCACTTCAGAAAGCGAAGAGGACGCTGGTGCACATGGAGGTCATGGCCTCAAAGTCACTACGCTTTGAAGGAATTACCCAAAAGAACTACCTTCCCTCCACCCCACATCAAACGGTATCCAGAAAGATTTTACAATACCCAAAACCTTTCCCTCCCAGCCAAATGAAGGAGGTGGTTTGACCCTGGGCTGAATTCAGATTTGCTGATAAAGAATTTTTAATAACTGTTAGAACAACATTTTGGATTTTGAATGTCACGTTGGTTATGTATGCATGTGCATACATAGGTGCATGGGTGAGTCTGTATAGAAACATATATATACGCCCATACATGCAAGTACAACACAGAAAGACTGGGACCCTAGTGGGAAGCAGAGCTTTGCCACATCCCAAACCTAGAAGACATCCAGCTGCGGACGGGCACTGCTGCCTTCACAGTAGAGTTGAACATGTGAGACATTTCACGTGGCTTCATCTAATGCCAGGCAAGAGGACGGATGCCCAGGGCCCTGGCTTGTTGGCTCAGAGATGGTGCTTCTGCCACTCGCTAAGGCAGGGAGAGCTGCTCGGCTCTTTAAGCTACGCCACTTGGACAGCACATTTCTCCTGTGTCCCTTCTCAGCACCATCCTCTGAACACTCCTTCATCCCCCTCTGCTCTGCCCCTCAAACTTGCCTGATCCTTAAAGAACTACAGACGGCAGGAATAGCTGGTCTGCTGGTGCTGGGGAAACACAGCGGGACCCTGTGATCCTTGCCCCCCATGCCCTCTGCCTGCCTTCTGTCTGCAGAAAAGCTTCAGTTTTTCTGATTAAAGGAATAAATTTAATCAGAGAAGTGAGAACATGCAGGAACAAAGGAAAACAGTCAAAAGGAAACCAAATAATAATACTTTAGTCATTAAGCATAGTTGAGGACTTCCAGTTCCTTCTCAAGGGCTGCTGCTGCTGCTGCTAAGTCGCTTCAGTCATGTCCGACTCTGTGCGACCCCATGGACAGCAGGCCACCAGGCTCCCCTGTCCCTGGGATTCTCCAGGCAAGAACACTGGAGTGGGTTGCCATCTCCTTCTCCAATGCATGAAAGTGAAAAGTGAAAGTGAAGTCGCTCAGCTGTGTCCGACTCTTAGCGACCCCATGGACTGTAGCCTACCAGGCTCCTCCGTCCATGGGATTTTCCAGGCAAGAGTACTGGAGTGGGTTGCCATTGCTGTCTCCTCTCAAGGGCTACAGACAATATTCTGAGCCATATCCTGTGAGCTGTTTGGCAGATACTGAAGCCCCTACCAGGGAGAACAAGTTAACTACATGATGACCAGACTGTAGCCATGATATAAGCTGCCACTATTCTGAGAATTGGCCACAAAGAAATAGAAATAAACCAGTGCTGCAACTGAAGACTAACTGTACTTAAAACAATTAAGATGATGCTGATCAGACCACCGATGACCAGTTTCAAGATGACTGTACGCTGTTTCTGCATGTAGACCCCTCCCTCCGCCTATAAGAGCTCTGGCCCATTGATGGTCAGTGTGGGGGGAGTTGGCCTCTGGACAGGTGGCCGCCCTCCTCCCTGGGTGCAGGCCTCCAAAATAGCACAGACTTTCCTTTCCACCAACCTGGCCTCTTTAATGACTTTTGAGCGGCGAGCAGTCGGACCCCACTTTTGGTTACACTAGGGATGCACGAGACATTTCCAGGCATCATGTGCAGCTCTTGAAATGAGTATAAAGAAAATAAAAATGCTCTCCCTGATATTGTTAAATTAATATGACCACATAGTGACACTGGAGGGAGCTCTAAACATCTAGTGATAGGAAAAAATACTGAAATTATATACTTTTAAATTTTAAAAGAGATATTTACATTTAGGGGATTGACACTGTGCTGAATTCTGACTTGCTGGTAAGTGTGTCCACCCTTGAAATGGATTCGGAGCAGCTGACTGTTAATGACACGAACATATACGTGTGCACAGCGGTTGGGGGGGAGCAACTCAAACGTGCCTTGACTTCAGTCCTTGGCCAAAATAGGAGGCCAATTATTCTTGGCTTCCACAAGACCTCTAAAAAGCATTCCCTAGAAATCTTTTCTTGGAGAGTTCTTTTAAGCAAGAGTATTTAAGAGACAGAGGAAAATGACAACAACAAAAAAAGGATCAGAGAAAGTGAAACTTGTTGAACCTGGGCATGTTTTGGCTTCTCCATTTTCCAAAAGAAGATGCTGTGGGAGGAACATGCCCTCTGGCCTCACCTATGCCCTCCCAAAGCCTCCAGGGATGAAAGGACATGTGGCCCACATCTGCCCTAGGGGCCAGAACCTAACCAGATACAACAAGTTCTGAACCAGCAGGCCACGTGAGATACTGGGCAAGGGGCCCTTTCAACATGCTGGGCGTCTCACACTCAGTCACCTACTTGACTTTAATGTCCAAGCTCACCGGAGGAGGGCAGAGGCTGCCTGGTGCTGTCTGGTCCCTGGGTTGTCATCAAGCTGTGTCACCAGCCCCCCACCCGTACGCATGCTTGTATACACACGTTCCAAGTGGGCTGTTTTCTGATCCACACCCTGTGAAATGTCAGTGCACCCTCTCAAGCAGCTCATCTGTCAGTCCTATGAGTGTGACTACAAGCAAAGGGCTGCCGGTGCAGGTTGGAACGTCTGTCCAGCCAAGAAACACAGACTCTATCTTATACGCATGATGATCACTTTTCCAGTCCCCGTCTCTGAGTCTAGGAAATTTTCTTCCTTCATTTAACAATATTTATTGAACATCTGAGACATTCATCCACCGTGCTAGGCTTGGAAGATGTCCTGGGATTTGTCTAATTTCTCCAAAGAAAGCCTTTCGCATTTGGATCTTGTGGAATACCAATTGCCACCTGGACACAGATAGCCACACTCCAACCTACTGCCCCACCCTGCCCTGGAATAAGAGTCGGATCCACATGTGAATTGCATCTGCATCAGCATTCCCCTACACACACATCAGAAGATAAATCTGCTCCAAAATAAGTACATCGCAGGCACACAAAACTCATTAGTCAACTTTTGACTCAAGACAGTCTCTACTCTTAAAGAGTCATCTATTTATATCATACTGATAAAAGCCAAAAGTTCTTGCTTGGGCTATAAATGACTATAGAGTGAGAGTTCGGACTCACATGATATTTTGTATTTTAATCCGGAAACACCTTTCTTTGAATTTCCCAGCCTATCTCCTCTCAATTTCAGTTAACACGGGTTTGACACCATTTCACCAATGTCCACTATGATGTCACAAACCTTGTAGATGGAAATCACCCAAGCTATAATTCAAAGCGCTCTCAGGGAGCCGAGTACTGAAATCCAGCAGACTGGTCATGCAGGAAGCAATAAAACAATCTGGTTTAATAAAGCCTGGGTTTCATAAAACCAGATGAAAAGCGATCTCAGAGGTGAACCACGCCAAGTGCTCCTCTTGGCGGCTGAAGCACCAGGCTCCTGGTTGCCATGGTGGACTGGAGGAGACCCAGTCTTCAACCACAACTCCTGCCCTCCACCCCTCCCGCAGACCACTTACAGCACATCCTGTCCCTCCGTCTTGGCTAATGCTGATGCATTCCATGTGCAAAGTCTGCTGATGTCCTTTACAGAACACTCATAAAAGCAGCACTCGAATGGCAGCGTTTAGTTTACTGGAGGTGATAGAAGAGACAGCAAATGGGGAAAGGCACTGGCGTCAGGGGGCTGAGAAGGCAATCTGGGCTTGGGAGCCTACACCCTGCTTCCTACTACTCCGTGAAATGACAGTGTATCAGTTAGCACAGGAAAGAGCATTTACCCCGTGCTGTCCATTTGGGGGAGGGAAAGACTATAAGCTTGTCTGGGATGTTTTCTTCTACTTTAAATGCAGACAAAGCTGATGGTCCACAGCCTCATCTTCTCTTTCTTTTCATCCCCCAGAGGTTTCCCTCACTCAATTAAAATGACAGGACACCGAAGAAGTGGAACCCCTGGAGGAATGGTGAGATGGCTAGAATTTTTGGATCTGTTTTCTCTCTAAATTAATCATACGCCAAAGAACCCAAGTGAAATAGCTTTTCAAGAATCTAAAGGGAACTTCAAGCAAGCCTTACTATGATTCATTCCTAGTCCATTCCTAATGGAGCCATTTCTATATTCAAGGCACTAGGAAGATGGAGCTTGAACTTAACACGTGTACTGCGTTCATAACCTTTGAAGGCATGACTAAATGTCCTGCTTCCTTCATTATCTGCCACAGGGAATCAGGTTGGTACAAGTTCACAGCAGGAGGTCAGAGGTCGTTCACGGGAAGTTGGGGCTCGGACAGAAGACAGGACGTGCCCAAGGTCACAGAAGAAGTAGCAATGATGACTGTTAACTTGGCTCAAGTTTAAAAGAAAACATTCCAAAGGTACTATCCTTATCTGAAAGTTTTAATTTCAGGTTAAGGACAAAACATTATTAAAACGTTGTTTTTTTTTTAAATTCTAAGATTATGTTTTAATGATGCAAAATAATATGGATGGAATGACTGGAATGTGATATTGCATGCAAACCAATGTCTAGGTCAGTCTGTCCTATGAATACATCGATACATGCTCCTCAAAAGTGTCTATATCATCCTTTGGATACTGAAGATGGTTTCATTTACAACATCTCATTTGCTTATATGTCACTTTCAATTAGATATTGCAAGGTGTTTAGTAAAAGCCACGCTTTAGTTAAAGAAGTGGAGAAGCAAGGAGGTGACTAAAATGCCGGAGGGCACTATACTGTTAGCAAGTCAAAGAATGAGCCAGAAACCTATGCTCTAAATTCCAGGCCAGTAGCTTCTCACCATTGGCTCACGTGCAGCAAGAAGCCCGGCTGGAGGCTATGAGCTGCTGCACACCCACCATGAACCTGGGCGAGTCTGGGGGGTCTGTGACGTCAGGAGAAAGACTCTCTATCTCTATAGCAGCCTGTCTGATGAGGCTCATGGCAGAAAACCAACAGTGACCAACGCACAGTATCTGAAGGTCAGTATTTCCCGTACATTCTCAGGGCTGAGAGTCTAAGGAAGGAACTGACTCTGAGCAGAAGGTCAGGTGTATCTGCGAGGGATACTGGGGGAGGGCAGAGTGACACTGATAAAAAGGGAAGGCACGGTGGGAGCACCACCAACCCAGGGTCCTGGGAAGGCGGGAGGAAGGCAGTGGGGTCAGAGTGCTGTGCTTCATGGTCTAAAAAGATAACTTATGACACGCAGGAGGGAGGGGACACATTTCCCTGTCTCTGCTTAGCCAGAGAACAGAAGAATGGCCCATCACCAACCCTTCTGACATCAAAGGGCAGAAACAGGAGCTGATGAAATATTCCAGAAGGGTGTCTGGGGGCCACACCATGAACGTACAGGGCAGGATGGAGGGAGGAGGGGGTCACTGCAAGCCTGCCAGGAGCAGGGCTGGCAGGTGCTTGGGAGAAGCTTGGTGACATCCCCGGGACGGGGAGGACAAGCAGACTAGGGGGTGGATGGGAGTTTGAGGAGGAAGGTATTGACTTACAGGTACCTTAATGCGTACTCCTCGAATGCATCCTTAGGATGGCGTGGCCCTGTGAAATGTGAGTTACTGTCTGTTCTAGATTTTTAAATAAACTGTAGTTATTTTAAATAATGGCTTTACCAAAGCTGGCTTTCACATTTGCTCCCCCTTCCCACTTCTAAATCCAGTTCGCTGTTAAATGTGTTAATGTTAAGCTGCTGAGTTAAACATTTCTTTCACCAAATTGGTACCCTGAAGATAAAAATGAAGAGTATGATGAGAAAAAAAGAATATGATGACGATGGTAATGAAAGTTAATGATAACTTAGGCCTTGCATTCTGATAGGCAGACATGCATTTTGTCATTTAATTTTCAGAATAACCTCTGTGGCTTTAACGTAAGGAAAACGAGGACAGTATGGTTAAGTGAACTTGCTCAACTTCTCACAGCTAATTGGTAGTGGCAGTAAAATAATTTGAACCCGAGGGTATCCAATTCCAAAACCGATTTCTTAGCCTGGCCCTTAGCAGAATGTTTGGCACACAGTAGGTGCTCAATAAATAGTGGTGATAGAACAAATGAACTGGCTAGAACAAAACACGGCTTCTAATGTTTAGCCAATCAAATGACATGGTGTACTTCATTCTTCATTGAAATTGGTTAAATATACCTCAGTCACTTAACACAATAGAAACAGTTATTATAATCGAACAATGTCACCAGATCAATATTTCCTGCCAAGGAATAAATGACTCTGACTTGCTTTGACGTTTATTTCCCAAAAAACGAACTCCGCTTTGCCCCGACATTTACAAATCAGCAGGAGATGGGTACCCCGAGAGGTTGCCTGTTCTCCAGAACTGCCTCCGCTTTTGTCTTCTCTATGCAAGGCACAACAATAATAAAAGGAAATTTTAAAAAGAAACAAACATGGTAATTGTTGTTATTGTGTACCTACTTGTTAAACCTAGTTAAGAATCTGACTTGCAGTTTGTATAATTTAAAAAGCCGATTGATGGAGGTCTAGGGTTGTTTAAAGACCATTTTAAAAAGCTCTCAGACATGCAGAAGCCAGGCCCTTCTTGGCCCCTTCACCTCACATAGCATGGTCTGTGGTTTGGTTTTTTGTTTTTTTAACAGAACAGTTGGTTTTGTAGACGTTCCACACAAGTGGACTCCCCCTGCTGGTCTTCTGTGGAAGTGCTAGCTGGACTGACATGCTGAATGACAAAGGTAAGGCAAAGAGCAGGTTGAAACTGGCTCTACAAGGATGCTTTACAAGAAACCCTTCAAGAACTAAGCCTGGGCTCATGCTCTTTGGCTGGAGGGGGGATGCGCGTCAAATTATCAAAAACCTATGACGACCCTGACATGAAAGAGTTCTTATGTTGCTTCCATCTCTTATCTTCTGTGACCCTGGGCAAGTCACAATCCCAAGTCACCTTCCTCTCTCCTGATTATTACTTTCTATTTTGAAATACTATGCATACACAGTGTGCTTAATTGAGGTCTCTTCCCTGAAGGAATTTATAATCCAGCAGATGATTTAAGACCTACTATCACAAGCCAATTAGAGAACCAAACAAGTGATGAAAGGCCTTTCAGGGAGGAGGAGAACCCGAGATGACCTCTGAAGAATGCATCTGATTTACGAAGATGAGGAGCAGGAAGGCATGCCTTGATGATCTTGCATTGGGATTTCCAGATGAGACTCACTTCACAGGCTCTGCCTGGCTTTTTTTTTTTGGTCATGTAGCAACATTTGAGAGATGACAGTTTAAACAGTGGTTTGTTGAAACCCAAGTAAGGGGATGCCTTCTAACATATGGCCCCTTGCTTTCAGAGAAGATGACGTGCACAAAATTCAGAGATTTTAAATGATGCAATCCTTTGCTTTGCTAAATTTTTCTTTATTTTCTAACGCCTTCATCATGAGCTTCCTTTAAATCGGGAACCTCCGAAGAATGACAAGTATATTGGAATCGCGTATATTCAGGTCATACACGACATCTGTGGAACAGAATGAATTGAAGCATTCTCTGAAGTGTAACAGCTGTTGTTTTGAATGAGAATGACCAATGCTAA
This sequence comes from Cervus elaphus, assembly GCF_910594005.1. NCBI lineage: Eukaryota > Metazoa > Chordata > Mammalia > Artiodactyla > Cervidae > Cervus > Cervus elaphus. The sequence continues at coordinate 41,107,419 of NC_057821.1, read as the reverse complement.
AAGGTGTGACGTATTTAGAAAAGAAAGTCTAAAGGATGCGTGCTGATATTACCCACAGTCTATGCTCTTGAAAATTACTTCTTTCAGGCATAATCAATAATACTTAAATCAGGCATAATCAATGACAGTTATATATCACTAGTTTTCATGTCTTATTGACTCTAGGTCTGGCTGTCTCTATTCATCTTACTAATATCCCGTTACTGATACTGAATTAAAATCAAGGGTAGATCTGTAATAACTTAATAGGTACATAGGGAAATGGGAGATTGAGACACTTACTCATGGGTAATGCTCAGTGAAAGCCCCTGACCATGTGGTTACCGCTGAGACCTGGAGCTAGCGCCCTCAATCGTAGCAACGTGGACCTGGCATTTTCCTATGAAGACAAGCAGGAATCCAGGAGCCCTCACCCAGATTCTCCTTGAAGGTAAAATACAAAACAACCCTTGCTGACTGCATCAGGATTTAAGAACCTAAGGAGCCTGGAGGGCTACAGTGCACTGGGTCGCGGAGAGTCGGACACGACTGAGCATCTGAGCATACGCTAGGGAGGGGGTGAGGCAAGGCTAGGAGGGGATGAGAGGAGGGATGCAGATCAATGATGAGGCTCAAGGATGAGGAAACTCCTGGCCATTATTGACCTGGGAGAGAAATGAATGTCATCACAGTGTGGAGGCTGCTGGTCCACAGTGTGGAGAGAGGGGACCCGGTTTCTAGTGAGTCAGAGTCCCGACTCAGAAATACCTTCTGCCTTTCTCTGATTTCCTCAGAGGGAAGTAATTTCTCCACCCACTAGAATCCAGTTCCTCTTCATTCATAATAGGATTGCATATCCCTGTGTTTAAGCTGTTCATACAAGAGTCTTCCCTCCCTATGTAGGCTGTCAGCCTTCTCGAAGTCAGCTTATATGTTTTAACTCATTTCTCTCAAAGTTTAATATATGGAGATATTAAATATTAGTTGAACACATAACTAAATGCATGAAATACAGTTTTGCTAAATTAAGGCAGCGGTGGTGGTTTAGTCGCTAAGCTGAGTCCGATTCGTCTGTGACCACATGAACTGTAGCTCACTGGGTCTCCTCTGTCCACGGAATTTTCCAGGCAAGAACACTGGAGTGGATGGCCATTTCCTTCTCCAGGGGACCGTCCTGACCTGGGGGCTGAACCCGGGTCTCCGGTGTTGCAGGCGGGTTCTTTATTCTGAGATGCTATCACCTAAGTTAATGTAAATGTTGACTCCCGGAATTGTGAACTACAGAATACAAACTCTGCCAAATAGCAGAGAACTTTCTAAAAGCCTTCCCTGTTGCTGGGCTTGCTCCCTGGCATCCAATCCAGACCCTGCCTCCAAACACTCAAAGGTAAGAAAAACGTAGCTTGAAATAAGTCAGGTCTTCATCGGGAGAGACTATTAAGATGAAAACACCGCCGTGGGCAGCCTCCTGTGTGCCTTTATCTCTTAAGGGTTTACTAACACAGTTACCTCATCTTCCTTATCGCAGGAGACCATCAGATCGTTCTAACTCCATTGCCCACATTCCTCTCTGCCCTGACTTACCCCAGTTTAATTTTCCCTTTCCAGAAAACAAAACAACAAAATCAAACTCCACCAAGTACTTAACTGTATTCAAATATCCATACAATTCTATCTATGGCAACAGTCTCCGTCTTCCAGAAATTTAATTGCCAGCATCCCCCACCTCCACGGACAATAGAAGAAAATGGGCCTCAGTCTCACAAACTTCGGCACCTCTCAAGGAACTAATTAAATCTCCTAGGACGCCCTCACCCACACCCTAAGAAATTTGAAGGGTGTGCAAAATCCCAACCCAATTCAACACTCTTATAATAAAAGCCCTTTACTTGATATAAAGCTTCAGCTTGAATTTCTTTGTCTCTCTCCCCCCACAGAGTAGTAAATTTCCAAATTCCCGGAAGGTCGTGCGTTTGGCAATGGAACAACAGCGTCCTGATGGGGAGGGTGTTAGTGTGCTTTTCTCCAGGCCACTCCGCGGGGCTGCTGTCTCTCTTGGGAGCTACAGGCGTCATCAAAGTGGATGAACGCTGGGCACAGCGGGAAACAGTCTCTGGGGGTGATGTGGAAAACTGGGTACCTGCACCCAGGGGGGGACGCAGCGAACCAGACCTTCTGGCATTAGGTGCTGCCCCCTGGGGGCTGCCGAAAGTCCTACACAGCTCTCAAGTATTGGGGTGATGAGGTGTCTAGTCACAAGAGGAAAAGGGCCCTCCCAACTCCTACCCCTGGGGAGCTTGAAAACAAAGAGGGAAGGGAAACAGCACTTGCTGAAATGGCTTAAATGTGCCAATGATCATGCCACGTGTTTCATCCTCTTCATACAGCCCTACAAAGTAGGAACCATTACTCCATTTAAAGATGATCTGAAGCTCAAAAGAACATCCTCAAAATGACACAGCTAGTAACTTACAGATGCAGGATTCAAACCAAGGCCTGTGTAGGTCTTTAACCCCTGTTCTTACCACATAGCATGCTGCCTTTCCAAAGGAAAACCTGGCTTTTAGGTGCAAAATAGAATTTGTTCATTTGGTAGAAGGTAATACTCCGAATTCATCTTTTTTGTTATGGACTTGAGTTATCACATCCACTTATTCATATCTGACCCTTTTGTACTGTGAGCTCTTGCCCGTGAAATAGGAACCCAGTAATGGAAGCCGATCTTACCATTTTATCTTATGCAACAAATGTTTAATGAATGGGTGAATGAATGTGAGTCAGTGGGTGAAAGAATGAATGAATCTGACAAGTCCATATGGGGACTGAATCAGCAATCTTGGTCTTTAGTGCATCTTAATCACTTTTTTTTTTTTTTAAACCCACATGACATGACATTTCGGTGTCTAAAGAGAAAGCCTGGAAGTATGATACTGGTCTGGGCTTTTTCATTGACACAACAGCCTGCCTGACACAATGCTGATTTCTACAAGACGTTGAACTTAGCCTCAAGCCATGATGTCCTTTGGAAGGATGGAGCCTGAGGAAATAGATACTAAAGAGGTGGCTATATGGGCAAACGAGTTAATTCAAATTCCTCTCTACCTTCTAAGAGTGAAACACAGTCTCAAAAAGTCAGCGAGTCAGGAAAATCAAACACGGTTTCATTTTGAGTTTTGAAAATAAAATGCTGTTTATAGAAGAGCTGCTTAATTCAGGGGATAAAAATTGAACTGCTTTCTGGGGCCTCGAGGAGCTAAGTAAAATGTGACCAGGCGGTGATTATATACTCAGAGGTGTCCCACGGGCCCTTAGATTTCCACAGCTCAGATAATCTCACTCACGACTATCATTTATTTATACCAGGTGTCGGATACTTGATACAGAAATGGATTTCTACCGTCTCATCTCACTGTTCAGGGAATCCTGGTCAACTCCTTGGTACATTGTACATGAAATGAGGTGGCCAGACACTAGATCTAACTAACTGAACTATCAGAGAGTGAGGTTATAAGGCTTATCCAACCAACTCATTTAGGTATGATCCCTGGAGTTCCTGACTGAAGGCCTGGCCTTCATTCTCTCTCCACTCAGAATTCACGCGAAGCTATTATAAGGAAGCCAAAGATAAAACAGCTTCTGCATAATGAAACGCTAATCCCAGGAGTGTGACGCCCACGACACAAATGAATGCTAGACAGAAGATAACCAAATGTCTAGACTTATTCAAACCTGCTTCTCAGAGTTCAAACTCCTATTCCAGGCTTTACCAGCTTATGAGGCGTAAACTGGTTTAAAAACACACAACTAAACAACAATAAGAAGCTAAATCCTGCAAACCTTTTCAGTGAAGAGGTTTTAGTCAGTGATTTTAGTCATTTTAGTGATTTTATTCAGTCTGTGTTTATCTATCCAAACATAGTAACACCATCTGAAACTGATAGCCACTTATTGAAAGTCATATACAGTTTGAGGATGATGACTTTTGTCCAGACTTTTACTAAACATATTGGTGGATGGGAATATTCCCTGTTAAGTCTGTTTTTCTGGCTCCTTAAAGTTAACAAAATTGTACCATTTAAGGGTCTGTGGCTTTGTGTTCAGTACAATGGGCTGAAAGTATGGCTCTCTGAGTTCTAGAATTATACTGTTAATCTATCTCAGACATTTTACCAGGAGCCTCATTTCATTCCTATTATAACTCTCCCAGGGACTCAATTTCCTACCTAGGATACCAATCATGTCCCCTGGCAAATTACTTTATGCTTTGATTTCTCCAACAGAAAATGATAATTTTAAAATAGGAAGGATTATGTGGAATAAAAGGATGGCCAATTCATATTAAACAGCGAAACAGTTGGTATATAGGTATATATAATATATAATTTTAACATAAGTAATTTTTTTTTTGAGCTTCCAGCACAGGTTCCCACTAGCTATCTATTTTACACATGGTAGTGTATACATTGGAGAAGAAAAGGCAACCCACTCCAGTATTCTTGCCTGGAGAACCCCATGGACAGAGGAGCCTGGCGGGCTACAGTCCATGGGGTCACAAGAGTGGGACACGCTTAGCAACTAAAGAGAGAGAATATATATGTGTCAGTCCTAATCTCCCAGCCGTCCCACCCTTCTCTTCCCCCTCTCTGCATCTCTAGTCCTTCTCTACAAATAGTTTCATCTGTACCTTGCTTCTAGAATCCACATATATGTGTTAATATACGATATTTGTTTTTCTCTTTCTGTCTTACTTCATTCTGTATTAACATAAGTAATTCATTTTTTTTTATGCCTTTGTTAAGGCACCTCCTAGAACAATTTCTAATAAACGTAAAAACTGGATTTGAATTTTGGAGATCACTTTGACAGAGATTAGATATTAATGTAGAAGGCCTCACTGATTTGTACCCCAATGGAATGTACTCATTTTTGCTGGGGCTTTAACATTTACCTTTCATTATGCACAGAAATAAAATCCACTAAGAAAAGTGACAAGTCAACTGTATTATCTACCTCTTTGGCACAAATATTTTTATTGTACAACTGTAGGTTCCATAGGAGTTATTTCAACATCTAAGTCCTGGTTTTCCCTAGGTAGGTGGGAAATGGGGCTCCGTAGGAAGCAAAAAGCAGAAGCAACTGAGAAAAGCGTCCATGAGTGAATTCTGCCCAGTTTGTGACTCCCTCGACTCCAGCGCCAGGGAGGACTCCCTCAGGACAGCGCATGTGAGAACCTTAATTTACCCTTTGCCAGTCGAACTCAAGGTACAGTTAAGTAACTTTTTTGTTTTTTTATCCCCAGCTTACTGCTTTTATTTTTGCTTATTTATGTTTTTTAAATTTTATGTATTTTTTAATTGAGGTAGAATTGATTGGCAATATTATGTAAGTTTCAGGTGTACAACATAGTGATTCACAGGTTTAAGGGTTATTCTCCATTTGTAATTATCATAAAATATTGGCTATCTGCCCTGTGCTGTATAGTATATCCCTGCGGCTTACTTGTTTCAGATTACTACTAGTTTTTACCTTTTAAATCCCTCATCTCTATCTTGCCTCTTCCCACTTCCCTCTCCCCACTGGTAACCACTAAACATTATTATTTGTGGGGAAAAAAAAAATCCCTTAGTTATAGCCAGAATAAATACTTAAATCTCATTTGTTCCGCTCTTATCTAGAGCCTTCCTGCCTTAAGTATGGAACAAAATGGGGTTCTGAGAACCCCTCTTCCCATATCTCTTTTGGAAGCAAGAATTATCTCAAGGCAGGAAAAATAAAGTGAGGATATTTTTAATTGTTTTTGTTCCCCTCCTCTCAAATGAGTGAGGGGAATTCTACACAGTGAGGGGAAATAGGACCAGTACCTAAGTCAATAATGTAAATAGGATTGTAGATAAATGTTTAATTTATTCATGGGGAAAATACCAGACTTTCTTTCGCATCCATGTTTGCATCTAGTGTGCTAATAACAAATAGTCACTATCTAATTTCTATAAAGCAGTGTTTATGAATTGGAAAAAAAAAAAAAACTTTAACCAATAATTTATATGCCTGGGGTGTACATGAAGTAACACAACTTATTTTTTTAGGAGGATCCCATAATTTAGATCAAATGAATGTAAAATGATTTTTCTCCCCCCAAACCTAAATTAGAGAGATTTTCCTGGCCCAATAATTAATACTGCATTACATAAAATGACTTTCCTTTGTATCCTCTACCTGTGTGGCCTTTTAATAGAGACAAAGCTTTTGCTATAACCATGGAGCATACAATAGAGCAATCTGTAAAATATCACAGAGAATAATGTCTGTCTTACAGGGTTGTTGTGAGGATTTAATGAGACAATTCACAAAAAGCACTTAGTGTAATGCCTGGTACATATTAAATATTCCATAAATGTCAACTATAATTATTATTCCTCTCAGTGTATAAACTTCTATTTAATAAAGAGCTATCTTCTAAAGAAATCTCCAAGTTATCTTGCACACCCTAAATTTTAAGAGAGTTTCTCTACATACAATAGCTCAGACCCCCCGAATCCCATCCCATTTCCAATGTACTGCTTTCTTAGTTCCTATTTTGTTCTCCTTATATTATGGCATGTACACATCTGAACTCCTCTATCAGAGCTTTAGTTTCTAGAAAGCAGAAACACTATTTATCGTTGTATATTCAGTAGAATATGGTTTAGCGCCATGTACAGTATAAGTTTTTAGTAAGTATTTATTGAATGAATAAATGAATATGATTGAACATTTAAATATTCGATGACATAAATCCTAGGGTCCAACAGCCAACTACCCTACCGATATTTTAATTTTTTGTCAACTTCTTCTTTTTTTTTTTTTTTTGGCGCGGGGGCGCCTGCCGCCGCCGCCATGCTGCCTGGCCAGCACGCGCACAGCGGGCGGGGGCGGGGCCTGTCAACTTTTTCTAAAATGAACATTTAGTGTTCCTTTCACACATCCCAAATTGTTAATTCTCTAGGATATACCATTAAAAGAAAAAAAAAAAAAGGTTGCCTGTAAAAAGGAGAAGGTCCATCCCATCTTGATTAACTTTTGTACCCAATGTACTAATCCCATTCCCAGTTTGGTTCTTAAGACAACACTGCTGGGATTTTGGGAAGGTTTTTTGTCATGAAGGCAAGGCAAACACCAACAATAATTTCTAAGCCATAGTTCCTAAAGGAAATCAGAATAAGAAAGCATTTGAGTATATGCCTACTTTAATCAACAGAGGGAGTTACACTTTTTTTTTTAATGGCCCACCCTGCTTTTCAGTTTATGAATACTATATCTAGCTATCAAACAAATTGATGTCCCTTGGGTTCAAAGAGCAAATCCATGCCTCTGTCCCTAAGAAGGCTAATCATAAATTATCACCATCTCATACTTTAAGGATATTGCCATTCATGCAATAGTACTCTGGACATTGAGATCTGAGCCAAATAAGTATATGTTCAGTAGAACAATATAATCAAACTCTATACAACATAATTGAGACGTACACCAGCAACGATGATCAATTCAGGTAGAATTATATTCAGTAACAATAACTTACATAAATGTGTACTTTTTGCCAATTTACAGGCTCTTGTAGAAGGGCAGGACTACATAAGTCTAGCATGGGATGATTGGCTGCCACTGGTGTGGGATTTCTAAGTTTTAGCTTTTTATCAGGAGGAGACAAATTGGAGGAACACGGGACTTCCATGTTTAGAATACGATTCTCCAGTTTAGAATACCTTTAAAGACTTGGTTCAAAAGTCAACTTCTCAGAAGCCCGCCATATTAATTCCATCTTTAACCTCAGGGTTCTTGAGATTAAAAACTGTGAATGAATGAATAAATGAATAATTAAAAGGAAAGAGTAATGAGCAAGAGTGATTAATGGGAATGTGCATCCATTTACTCTGGTACAGCAAAAGATTGAGAAAAGATATTTGGCATATAACACATGCTTAAAGTGTTCATTAACTGAAAAAATTAATGACTAATTCTCATTTGAACTGTTTATGTGTAGAAGATGCAATTTCTCAAATTATTGCCACTATCAAGGTTGACACTGTTCCCTGTGCTATTATTTTCTTCCTCTAATCTTTGAATCCCTGGTTCCCTGTAAAAAGTTCTTATAGTCATACAAAAATGGAATTGTTGGGGCGGCAGTCATACTAAGTGGTACCTCTCTCCGTAATATATTAACTTCCCCCTCCATCGCCTTTAATAGAGCACTTCCAGAAATGCTTGGTCTCTGGAATAAAGTAGCAAGTGCAGAAATCCACTGCAATACAGGGCGTGGTGTATGTCCAACCAACGACGAAACAGAGAAGCATGAGTCACTCATGAGCCTGGAACAGTTTGACCACGAACACTAGTAACTGTAGGTATTAATGGTAACGACTTAGTGGAAGTGATGTTACAAATTTCTATTTGTTTCCCAGGTATTTGATGTGGACATCAGGCATGGTCTGGAACTTGACCAGTACATTCCATTTCAAGACGTTTCAGAGTAGAGTATGTACCACATATCATCTATGTGGGAACCCCATGCTGTCCCCAGCCTGGACATGTCCACAGAGGGTTGCCTAGTTAGTCCTCTTGAATCGGCTCCTCCGTTTATTACCCACCCTAAGCCCTTAACGAGCCTCAAAGCCTCATTTCTACTGAATAAGGCTAAGAGGACGTCATGAGCTTCTGATGAGCTGATTTCATAGATATTTTAGCACAGTGCCTGGCACATAAGAAATGCTCAGTAAATGTTATTATACTCATTATTACTTTACAAAATGATTCCCACTCTAAATTTTAAAATACTTAGAATCAATGAATGAACGAATCACTATGTCCAATTGCTTTGCAATAAGAAGGGATATTTTCCTCCATGGGAGAGGAGCTGAGTCTTGGGAGTGCCATTTTCAGAGGAGTGACACCCAAGCTGGACCACATTCTTTGGAGAAATCAGCAAATATGATGATCAAAGGTGCACAGGGAGCTTTGAGGGGGAAAGCACCTAAGGGAAACAGCCGGATGTGTGTGGTGAGCAGATTCCCAAGGCTGCCACTGAGGTGCTAAGGGCAGGTGAGGTGAGGCTGGGAGGGGAAGAGCCGGTAACACATCTGATGGACTCTCAAGGCTTTCTGCCAGCATTTGGCAAAGTCCACTCTCCTATTCCCAGCAGAGGGAATGTGTGGGGGCTGGTGACAAACAAGCCACTGCTGGTTCTATTATCTACTGAGCTTCTAAAGGGTGAGCCCTCAGTCTTTGGCCCACTTGGCCATAATCAGAACACACGTGGTACAAAGATACAAGGATGGAGGATGGTTTCGGAGACCAGTTACTTTTTATATAACACACACACACACACTTGGAGGATACAGCCAGCAAGTACTCTGTCGCAACATAAATGTACTCTTAAAATGATAGAAAGTTGCACATTAATGCAAATTATGTAAATCCTCACTAAGTAACTTGAATCCAATGGAAATTACAACCACACCAAGATCCTCTATAAACGTTGAGCTGGAGTATTCTATGCTGTATTTTGCTTCTGTGGTGTGAAGATGGCTAGAGATATGGTTGTGTGACTGTCACTGTCCTCAGGGACTTTCAAACAAATGAGCTGTCTGGTGAAACAGTCCCAGGATGCCAGTTTTCTAAATAAATATTAAAATGCATTTACTGTCTGCATCACTTAAGAGGTTGAGGATGAGGGGGCATGCACTGAAAGACTCACATGGTCTTATTTAACAACAGCTCAGCTATTAGACAACCAAGAGAATTAGGAAGAGAGTCTCAGAGTTATGCTGGTGTTCTGAGGGTATCTTCACAGCATCCATGGACTGGAAGATCATTTATGGATAAAAATGATCTTGTTGTTTTTAGTTGTGAAGTTGTATCTGATTCTTTCGTGACCCCATGGACTGTTACCCGCCAGGCCCCTCTGTCCATGGGATTTCCTAGGCAAGAATACTGGAGTGGGTTGCCACTTTCTTCTCCAGGGGATCTTCCTAAGCCAGGGATCGAACCCCAGTCTCCTGCATTGGCAGGCAGGTTCTTTACCACTGAGCCACCAGGGAAGCTCCAAATGATCTTGTTATTCTGCCCCAAGTGGTTGAAATGCAGACTCAAACAATTCACAGTTGACTAATCTGTATTCACTGTGACAAGTCCTTACTGTCAGACCTGAAGTAATTATCAGAAAGTGAGAACACAGACTTTCCTTTTGGGAAGCTGGGAGATGGCTTTCTACTCTAAGTTGGCACTAAATAGAATGACCCATAAAAATAACTTGGAAGGCTACCACCTTACAACCAGAACTTATAATATCTAACAGTTACAGACGGTGTCTTTCTCCTGTGTGTTTTAATTAAAGACTTCAAAGACACAGAAACTGAAAACGTGTACATAACCCATCTAATTTTGCATAATCTCTCATTAGTTGCATAGCGGATTGTCACCCTGTGTGACCCTGATTTATGTGTGTTACACACACATTTACAAGCTGCTGGCATTAAAAAATGCTCTGGATGGGTATCAGTGTCCTCTTTTTGATTCACACATGAAACCATCAGGTTCCCAGCTGGAATTGAGTAGAAGCACATTAGGAGAGGGGACAGTTTTGGATTAAGCTTGTCCAATGCAAGTTGCCAAGGGAGCATGCGCTTTTTAACAACTGCTGTTTCTGGCCTTGCTGTTTTAGGGTTTTATCTGCTAGTGTGAGAAGGCAGAAGTTCACAGGCATCTAAGGATGCGATTATTCAAACAAAATGGAACATGGCACACGGCTCCCACATATCAATCAGCAGTGTCATTTTAACAGTGGCAAGGACACAGAAGCGAAAAGAAGCAAAATCATTTACTGCACTAACAGTTACATTTGCCCGCCTCTCCTTGGAGAAACAATGACTAAAATCAGTAATTTTTAAATAATGGATGAGTACAGCTCTGAGATCAAGGGGATGGAAAGTAAAGTACGAATGCTCAGACTTGTGAGCATTGGAGTCTTTCCTTTTCCTCCGAACAAGCATTTTTCAAAAACATTTTGAATGTGAAAAGCCTATAGAGTTAAACACTGGGCTGCCTCCTACTTTATAAAGTTATACACAGGCCCAGGGGGAGGCCAAAACAGACACGTGCAAAGCTTCACACATGTGCTGGGGAGGGGCATGAGCTTGCACACATACACACACATACTTGCATACCAAGGTAGGAATTAGGACAACCATTGTGACAAATTCAAATCAAGCACAGTTAAGTCCCAAACTGATAATTTTCTATGGAAATTAACAGGGAGAACAAAGTTTAGCCAAGATTGACTTATAAGCCTATTTCATGGCTATGGCACATGTATTTCTTCTAATATTCGAATCTCAGCACCTGTTGCAAAGGAAGAGCTTACTCAGGATATTCATTTTCTGAAGGACATGAGGGCTTGCTTTTTACCTCTGAGTGCAAAATGAGTGGCGAAGTCATATTCCTGCTCAATCCCAGTTGGAGCAGAGCCGCCTAGGTTTGCTGCCCATGCTTCTCCTTAGAGAGGCCACGCAACTAGAGATGGGCGGGGACTAGACTCTAGTCTGATACACACATCAAGATACATAACACTCAGTGCTTTGGCCATGCACTGAACAAACGTTTCTGACAACAAGGGGGCTTCAGTGGGCTCACCACGTGGGTGAGGGGAGGGGGCTGTGCACAGTTATTGGGGCCAGGAGAAGTCCAGATCACACTGCTCTCCTCCACCTACAATACGTTCATCTCTCGTCTTCTGATACCTTCGAAACCTTTGCCTTCAATGAATGGAAGCTCTGAGCTATCTATAACCGTGTTGGGTAAGGTTCTTATTCTTTGACTTAAAAAGATCCCCCATTCTTGGAGTGAGACTTAGCAGAGAGGGGTTCCAAGTCCCTCCAGTCCTGGCTGGCAATTCTGCATCAGTGAATTGTATTCCTAATTCTACAGTGAAATCTCCCCAAGAAATTAAGGGGCAACAATAGAAAAGAATGAAACACTGCCATTTGCAGCAATATAGATTGGGCCCAGAGACTGTCATACTGAGGGAAGTATGTCAGGCAGAGAAAGACAGAAACTATATGACATCACTTGTTTGTGAAAAATCTGAAAAATAATGCAAATGAATCTATATGCAAAACAGAAATAGACTCACAGATACTGTAAACAAACTTATGGTTAGCAAAGGGGAAAGGAAGTAGGGGGAGAGATAAATTAGGAGTATGGGAGTAACAGATACAAACTATTAATACTATATATTAAATAGATAACCAACAAGGATTTACTACATAGCACAGGAATGGTCCCCAGTATCTTGTAATAACTGATGAAAGTGAAAGTCACTCAGTCATGTCTGAGTCTTTGCAATCCCACAGACTATACAGTCCATGGAATTCCCCAGGCCAGAATACTGGAGTGGGTACCCATTCTCTTCTCCAGGGGATCTTCCCAACCCAGGGATTAAACCCAGATCTTCCACATTTCAGGCAGATTCTTTACCAGCTGAGCCACCAGGGAAGCCCGTTTGATTATAAGTAACACCCTGCTTATTTAACTTATATGCAGAATACATCATGCAAAATGCCAGGCTGGATGAAGCACAAGCTGGAATCAAGATTGCTGGGAGAAATATCAATAACCTCAGATATGCAGATGACGCCATTCTTATGGCAGAAAGCGAAGAAGAACTAAAGAGCCTCTTGATGAAAGTGAAAGAAGAGAGTGAAAAAGTTGGCTTAAAACTCAACATTCAGAAAACTAAGATCATGGCATCTGGTCCCATCATTTCATGGCAAATAGATGGGGAAACAATGGAAATAGTGACAGACTTTACTTTTTTGGGCTCCAAAATCACTGCAGATGTTGACTGCAGCCATGAAATTAAAAGACGCTTGCTCCTTGGAAGAAAAGCTATGACCAATCTAGACTGCATATTAAAAAGCAGAGACATTACTTTGCCAACAAAGATCCATCTAGTCAAAGCTATGGTTTTTCCAGTAGTCATGTGTGGATGTGAGAGTGACTATAAAGAAAGCTGAGTGCCGAAGAACTGATGCTTCTGAAGTGTGGTGTTGGAGAAGACTCTTGAGAGTTCCTTGGACTGCAAGGAGATAAAACCAGTCCATCCCACAGGAAATCAGTCCTGAATATTCTTTGGAAGGACTGATGCTGAAGCTGAAATTACAATACTTTGGCCACCTGATGCAAAGAACTGTCTCATTGGAAAAGACCCTGATGCTGGGAAAGATTGAAGGCAGGAGGACAAGAGGATGACAGAGGATGAGATAGTTGGATGGCATCACCAACTTGATGGACATGAGTTTGAGCAAGCTCCGAGAGTTGGTGATGGACAGGGAAGCCTGGCGTGCTGCAGTCCATGAGGTCGCAAAGAGTTGGACACAACTGAGAGACTGAACTGAACAACTTATAACTGAACATGATCTATAAAAAACCCCCATAAATGAATCACAATGCCGTACACCTGAAACTAACACAATACTGCAAATCAACCATACTTCAATTTTTAAAAGTTACTTAATAAAGTTAGGCTTTCAAATAGTAAAATAAATATTTGGATTTATGTAAATATTTTAAAAAATGAGGGACAGTAATAGTAAGAGGTCCTACAAGTGGCCAAATCAAATATGGAATTCATTCAACCAGGCACACCCTATCTCTCATTATAAAGACCCAGTTGTGACTTCTTTCCTTCCAAAAAAGTCTCCTTAGGTGGGGACATGCTACCCAAACAAATGCCGGGCAATAGTAGGAGTTGGCAGGGGGTGGGGGCTCCGTTATTCAGAGAGATGTTTCTTCCATCTGTATTATCTCTGCACTCTCCATTGTTGAACTTGGGCCAATGAGGTCTTATTTTCATTTTTTTCTAAGGCAGAGGGAAACCAGAATTGTTAAAGTTTTACTACTGAAAAATACTTTATTTTTAGTAAAGTGCTTCAAAAATTGCCTTAGCATTTTTGAAGTTTATAACACAGTACTGTTGACTATAATCACTGTGCTGTGTATTAGATCTTCAGGATTTATTTATCTTCTAGTTATAGGTTTGTATCTTAAATAATATCTCCCCAATTCCACCCCCACCAAGACCCTGTTAGCCACCACTCTACTCTCTGCATATCCTAACTGCTCTTACCATGAAGAAGAAATGATAATTATGTGATGAGACAGACGTGTTAGCTAACATTATGGTGGCAATCAGACTGCAATACATAAATATATCAAATCAACAAAGTGAAGTGTTAGTCACTCAGTCGTATCCAACTGTTTGTGACCCCATGGACTATAGCCTGCCAGGCTCCTCCGTCCATGGAATTCTCCAGGCAAGAATACTGGAGTGCGTAGCCATTCCATTTTCCAGGGGAACTTCCCTACCCAGGGACTGAACCCAGGTCTCCTGCATTGTAGGCAGATTCTTTACTGACTGAGCCACCAGGGAAGCCCATCAAATCAACATGTGTGAGTTAAACTTACTGTTACATGCCAATTATATCTCAATAAAAAGAATAACACTGTCAAATGACATCTGATTTAGGTAACAAATTTTGGAGAGGGAACTCAAATTCATTTTTAAGGAAGACGCAATTAGTGACAAAGCTGGGGCAGGGTAGGATACTTATAATCACACACCCATCTCTGAATATACTTCCTTTGTTAATTCACAAGTCTGAAGGTTGTAGGGATGCCTCTGGTCTATTATCTGTTTAAGAATGAGCTCAACAGTCCTGAAATTTGGTGGTGAGCTCAGCCTGGAACTTGGGAGTTCTGACCTTCAGTTCCATCTGTAATTGTTGCTACAATATAATTGCTCCTAGACGCCAAAGCAGAGGTATGCATTCAAATGAAGGCAGGAAAGAGGCATATAAGTGTGTGTGTGCAAGTGTGGGGGTGGGCTGCATACACCATCATTCCGTGATTTAGAACCGTCCACACGACTCATGTGGAAAATCACTATGGCAGAAAGCTGACTTTTGAACCCTGTTGGGAGCCTGACTGCTGACTGTACCTCCCTCTACAACCTGCAGTGGCTGCATCAGCAAATCCTGGCTATTTAACATTGGTATGGAGTTGACTTACTTCCAGGGTCTAAGCACAAGCACACATCGGCTCATGCCCCCCCAAGAAAGTGGCCATTTCATGGAGAATAAACCAGAATTCTCCTCATTGTTCTTCCTCCCTCACCAATTCGAATGCTGGTTTGAGGGATGTTTATGGAAGCCTCTCAAAAATCTTGCTGCGTGTGGCTTTGATGGGATCGCCTGGGATCTCTTGAAGGGGTTAGGAGTCAGGGGGTTGAGAAGAGAAAAGTGTCCTAGGGACTAGGGAAGTGTGGGTGCTCCGTGACTAACCATCGGGAAGATTCAGAGCAGCTCAGGTCGGGCTGGACACACCCAAGCCCTGGTGCTGTGTCTCCTCTGAGGACCTTCCAGAATCTCCTGACGGTGCTGGGTCTGGGCAGGGACTCTCCACTTCATCGTGGGCCTGGGGTCTTCTATGAATGGCCATTTCTGGTGCCTATGCAGACAATATCACCGTGTGCCGGTGAATAAAATGAACAACCAAAAGCAGAGCAATATTCTAGCTTCTGTTTCCCTTCCCTCTAAAACGCTTCCAAGTACTAGCTCTCCTTAATTCTTTCCTATTTTAAACACACAGATATGCTCGATTTCAGGGTCTCATGGAGCAGAACAGAACAAATATCTATGGGTGCTGTCTCCGGACCTCTCTGAACTCACAAACTTCCCATTCAGGAAAAGAAGGACCCCACGTCACTGTGCCAAGCTGTTCACCCAAAGTGACCCATCAGGCGCTTGCAGTCCTCACTCAAGTGTATTAGTTTAAAATGTTTTTCTGTACAGCAGCATTTTAATCATAATTGTCCCTTATTATCTAGAAAAGCTCTGAATATATTATACTGGAAAACAAAGTCTAGTTACAGGTCACAGAAAAGCATCATTCTCATCCCCTGCGTTCTTCAGAGCTTTCTTACCTTTTTAATCATCCTTCAGATTTTCCCCCTTTCCTTCAAAACAGCAGTTTTTGGCTTTTTTTTTTTTTTTAACAAAGACTTTCCATTATAATCTGGGTCCATAAGGCTTCTGGCTTGAACATTTATCTTCTAAACATAAAAGAGTTTATCATTAGATTTGCTTCTTGGTTCTCACGATATCCCTCCCTACTCGTGCTACTTGCCTTTTTAAAATTTAGGAATGAGAAGCTGTTTGGGAGAAGGTCTCTCCCATGCCCATCACACGTTCCCTTGCTCAACCACAAACACGCCTGCGATAGCGGAGTTAGTGGTCCACGTCCCACACCTTGTTGGCCAGTGGGAGCTGAGCCTGCGTGTTAGAACGAGGCACGTGCACTTGTTTCGGCATGACCACAGTGGAGTCAGACTTCAGAGCTAGCCTCGAGATGCTCACAGACTGATATTAACCACGGTCTGCTGCAAGCATATGGGGAAAGACAGGCTGGAGCAGATCCCAAGGAGAAGACGCAGTGGCATATTTGCCCACATTACTGCTACGGTGGCAGAGCTTGGAGAGAGTGAGAGGCAGGCACCCCCCGGCCGCGTCACCCTGGAAGGGGGATCATGCGTGCGGAGAGCGGTCCGCAAACCTCGTGAGGACCGAAGGCAACACTGCCTGAACGTTGGGAGTCGTGAGCCGTCGGGGCGGGGGAAGGAAGTTGATTCTGTCTTTCATTCTGACAGGGCTTCTTAACGGGCACGCAGAGGGCTGAGGGTGGGGGGCGGGCGGGGGAGACACAGAGAGAGGACAGAAGGGTGAAGCCAGCCAGGCAAACGAGAATGAGAAATTGCAATTACGGACCTTATGGAGGAGCTGCTGGTAAGCTACTCTGGCCAAAGGAAAATGTTGATTGGACTGGTTTTCTGAGGGAAACAGACAGCCCTTCTGCAAGCAGATGGATGACAAGTCTCTGGGAGGAGGCTGTGTTGTTCATGTGTGAAACGGTCTCAGCCGAGGAGTAAAAGCGCCAAGCCATGTATGTAAGCAGGAGCCACCTGGCCTGCATGTGGCGGGGTGTGTGTGTGCGTGCGTGTGTGTGTGCGTGTGAAGGATGGAGACGTTGGCAGCCAAAGCTCTAGCTGAGAACTCCAGGACCACTCCACCAGCCGAGTCTCCATTTGTACTTTTCTCTTCCTCTCTTGCCCCCGCCTCCTCTCTTCCCACCACCCCCACCCACCCAGCACCCTCCTGCCATTTTAACCCTTCTCTAACTTCTACATGCGTCTCATATCTCATGGCACTATTCAGTATAAAACTAAGAAACTAGAAGCAACTCAAATACAAGGCAGGAACTGAGATGAAGGGACCAGAAATGATCTGCCAGCCAAGAACAGAGTCAGAACCAGCCCGTCCTCATGGACTAGGATTTCCTGGGGAGCAAGACCAGGACGGGGCCTGTGTGGAAGTGCTCAGTCTGGGTCCAGAGGTGAGCTCCACGTGGCCTGCAGCGAGGTCCGTGGCTCTCTTCTGGGCAGAACCAATAGACATGCCTCACCAAGAATTCCTATGGTTCTTTGGAGGCTAAAAAGTAAACCAGGTTGCTCAAGAAATTCTCTGATGGACTCAGAGCTTTCATTGCCGGGGTCTGGGTTCAATCCTTAACTGGGGAACTAATATCCCACAAGCCATATGGCCAGGAAAAAAAAAAAAGGAAAGTAGGCTTCTCAACCTCAGACGTATTGACATCTTGTACTGGATAATTCCTTTGTAGGGGATGTCCTGGACTTTACGGATGCTAAACAACATCGCCGGTCTCTACTCCCCAGCTGCTGATAGCACCTCACCAAGCTGTGCCAATGAAAAATGTCTCCAGAGATTGCCACCTGCCTCCTGGGGTGGGGTGAGATCAGAACCACAGAGGTAAACATTACACAGAGTTGGCTGGTTCCAAGTGGAGACACCACCTTGCTCTGTGCGTGAAGGTTAAAAACACACACACCAACACACTCATAAACACACCCTCACATAATATTACATACAAAGACTCAGGGCAGGTGGTTCTCGCTTCTGATTTTTTTTCATACTTTTATCCATCTGATTTGCTGTAAACGCTTCCAAAACTGGAGAAGAACTTCCAGGGCTCCATTTTCAAAGTGCCCTCCAGTGTTTACAGCCCCGAGCCTTGGAAACTGGGAGGGAAACATTCATTCTTTCATTTGGCTTCTGCAAAATAACGCTGCACACAGACGCTTGCCTTATTGTCGGGCTCTGCCGAGTGTCTGCACCCAAAAGAGAAAGCAGACGCCTAAAGACGGCTGGAGATGTTCCCCACAGGGCTTTGCGCTTGTTTTGAGATACCCTGACTCTGCACAGATTTTCAGTGACTGGAAGGATTGGGCTGTGGGAGGGGCGGCTTGCTGCACTCTGAATTACAGAGCTGACTCAATGGAACAGATTCACATACGGTCAGATGTACCTGAACCAATGTGATATGTATGGATTGGGTCTTTGCTACGTGTAAAGTCCAGTTACAAGGGCTAAAGGCATGTATAAGACATCGGGTCTACTACTGCTAGTATTTAAGTGCTCACACAGTGCTGTAAGGACGGTACATGCGTTTAACCCCCACAACGCCCTCTGTGAAGGAGCTATGGTGGCGCTAGTGGTAAAGAACCCACCTGCCAATGCAGGAAACATAAGAGATGCAGGTTTGATCCCTGGGTCGGGAAGATCCCCTGGAGGAGGAAATGGCAACCCACTCCAGTATTCTTGCCTGGAGAATCCCATGGACAGAGGAGCCTGGTGGGCTACAGTCCATGGGGTCCCAAAGAGTTGGACACGACTGAAGCAACTTAGCACGCACGTTAGTGAGGCACATCTGCAAACGAGGAAACTAGACAGAGAGGTTAAGGACTTAGCCCAGTCACAGCACCAGTAGATGGCCGAGCAAAGGGGCATTTGAACTCAGGCAGGCTCATACCAGCGCCTGCACATCTAGCCAGCATTCTGCGCTGTCTTTTCTGCTACAACAGTTATACAGAACCACACGATCAGGCAGGCTGTGCTAAGTATTATAAATAGCAAAGAAGTACAAACAATAAAGGGATCTGGGAGCCCAACAAAGAGGCAGACTAGCTGGCTTTGCAGTCGGAAGTGTTCCTGGAGGAGACGGAGTGTGAGTGGAGTCCGGAAGCCTGGGGAGGATTCTGTGATGGGCTGGGGTCAGAATGAAGGGAATGTGGAAGTGAATACGCAGGGAATGTTGGAATTACGATGGGAGTCAGGGTTGGCTGGAATGTGGGCTACCAATGGGGAGAGGAGAGAGAAGGAAGGCTGGGGAGGGCGAACAGAGGTCACCTTCGCCCTTGTCCCCTCCTCGTCATATTGCTGAGAGCTTAGGGGTTTCTGAGAAGAGGAGCGGCACTTTCTGAACTGTCTCTCTTCCCAAGAAACTGGAGTCTGCCTAATACTTCTTCCCCTATAAAGAGATGTCCCTCTCCCCCTTCTTCCAAACACCTTTTTCTCTATTGACCAGGGACTCCCCAAGTTTCTCACATTTTAAAGTAGACGTGCCTGACAGGCTTGCCACTCTGGCAAAAATCACAAGTCTCAGAAGAAGTAAAGCAACTAAATTCACCTGGAACGACATTATTTTCATGGTGGGTGTTGAGATTGAGAACAGTTAAATGCCGAAAAGGAAAAGAATTCCTGAAACTGAGTGGCTTGGACCTGCACTAGATGGAAACGATCCAACCAGGGGTTATAGTGGGGTGGGGAGGGGTGGGCTAGTACATTTCAAGACGTGAGCCCCCAAGTCACCCACGTTTTTGATGTAGCTTTCCAAATCACAGCAACTAGTGTAATAAAGCTATATGGTTTGTTCGACAAGAGCCACAAAGAATAAAGGAAGGAGGGAAGGAAGACAGAACAAAAAAAAAGAAGAGAAGAACAAGAAAAGGCACACCCTGTGGAGGCCACAATGTATCGAGGAGCCCAGCCTGCAATCCCCAAAGCTGACAGCTATTATGCGTAATTAGCACAAAGCGAGATTCTGTATATACACACTATCTCCAGACATGTTTTTAAAACAAGGGCTCTGCCTTTTACCACCAATAATTTGTCTTGTTGTATGTTGTTACTTACACAGATGTTCCATAATTTTTTGCATATGGCTCAGCCAAAGAAAGCTTTTCCCCCCTTCCCTTTTTGGGAAAGATGCAAAGATGCAACCGCCTGTGTGAGGGAGAGGAGGATGACTAGTTTTTACAGAACTTTCATGGTGATGATAGGGGTGGGGGTGGCTGGGGCGTACATGTGCGCGCCTGTGTGTGTGTGTGTGTGTGTGTGTGTGTGTGTGTGTATCTGTGTATATAGTAACAAGATTCTCTACCCAATCCTGCCAACTGCACTTTATCTGACTCTCTTTACTGAGTCATTCCAATGGGATTTGGGAGTACTCAGTACATCCAGGGTTCGTGGCATTTGCTGGGATAAGACATTATCAAAAGCCTCTCTAAAAGGGTTTGAATATTTACAGAAGAAAAAAAGAGGCGGGAGAGATGCAAATACATTTGAGGGTTTTTTTTCTCTTTCTTGGCAGTCTTTGCAACTGAGAACAGCAGAGCCCTCTCATGTTTCTCTGACCTTGCTCAGCGCCGTCCAGTATGCACATATACGGTATCAGAGAACGTCCCTGCTCCATGCTTTCTTGGGAAGGACGGTCTGTGCGGATGTGGTTTATTTGGGGTGGGGGGTGGGAGTGCAGATATCAAGGGGAGGGATGAGGTCAAATCCAAGCAAACTGGGTTTTTAAGATAAAGAAATACAACTGGTTGAAGAGAAGAGGCAGAAAGGCAGATTTAAAAAGATACATCTTCTTTTTTACTGCGATACCACCAATTGAGAGAACATTCTGCTGGGTGGGGAGGGGGGGATGTCTGCCAAGGACTTCTAATTCAGTTTGTTCCACCGTTTTATTTTTAAACTCAAGTGCAGATTTTATTCCTGGAATGTTATAGGATTGGTGTGGGCAGAAATGGGCAAATTTACTTCAGAGGTGTTTTATAACAACTTGGAAAAGACCCTCTAAATTCCTCCAAGTCCATTTCAGGGGTGAATTTCATTTCCTTTCTCTTCTTTGGAAAGTTACCTGGATGGTTTAAAAATTTTATATTACAAAGGAAAACCTGATTATAATTTGGAAAGCATTTCAAAATTCTGATAGTATCTATTAGGCATTTACTATGAGCCAGGCACGGTAAGAATTTGCCTTCTCTCTCATTTAATGTTCACAGCTCTCACATACGGGTGAGAAACCAAGGTGGGAAGGGATGCCAGAGCCTATAGTTCAAATCTCAGTCTTGACAATAGCAAATCCTTCTTGGTCACCATGCAATTATGCTTCCATGTGTCAGTGTCTGGCAAGACATACAATTAATCAAATAAATACACAACTTGGACAGTAGGCTACTATCTCTTATTCTAATAGGATGGTGGCAAAAGCAGATTCCTTAGCCTGATACAGCCAACAGAGGCTTGCAAAATCTCTCCAGTCTCTGAGCAAAAGTTTTGGTGGTGGGCATGTAGCGCTCTCGAACAGAGGAAGGCTTCCCAAGTAGCTCAGTGGTAAAGAATCTGACTGCAATGCGGGAGATGAGGGTTCGATCCCTGGTCCAGGAAGATCTGGAGAAAGAAACGGCAACCCACTCAAGTATTCTTGCCTGAGAAATCCCACGGACAGAGGTGCCTGGCTACAGTCCATGGGGTCACAAGAGAGTCAGAGATGACTTAGCGGCTAAAACAAAAGAGCAGAGGAATTGGTGGGTATATATTTATTTCAAAATGCACTGGCCCCAGTACCAAAACTTGTTCATCCTACCCTGGCAACATTAAAGACTGATAGAACGTCCCTCCCCGCCCCGTCTGCCAAAGCATTTACTTCAAAAATCGGTTTCCTCTGTCACTGTTTATTGCCGCATTTTGCTCAGTGGTTCTGAGAAACCTCATGGAAAATCACAATGTTACACTTGTTAAATTGACCCTGCAGGGCGCTCTACCACTAGTACATGCCACATCCCAAGAGGTAAAAAGGCAAGTCAGCCAGGCTCACGCTGAGAATATCATCATGAAACCAACAAGGATATGCAAATCTGTCTGCTCTAGCTCATTTGCATAGCCTTTCATTGGTTTTGTGGAACCTCTATACTAAATGTCAATTTCCTTTTCTTTCCTAAAGCTTATTAGCTGCTTGTGATGTTTACAGCTTGAAGACCAAACAGATTTAATAGGTAAATCATTTAAGCTATATAATTAAAAAGCATGTGAAGAAGAGGGAAAAAAAAGAGGTTCTGATATAGATCAAACGCGGAGATCTACTTGGGCTGTTAAAATATGCTTTCCAAGTTTGGAAGCTGTAGGGGCCTCATGCATGTCTGTGCACGCATAAGCACCACCACAAAATTTGCTTAACCTATTTTTTTTTTTTTTTTGGCAATGATTTAGGAAAAGTAGAAAGATTTGCTTATAAACGACCAAGGGCTTGAACCTAGTCACTGAGTACACATTTTACTCACGACAAAATCTGAATGGAAGTCTGCCAGCATCTGGGCGGACATTCAAACATTCTGAGTTTCTATGTATCCTGATCCCTCAAAGCTATGTTTTAGAACTTAAAAGTTCTGATCTTTTCTGAGGCACCTGAGAACTCAGCCCTCACCTCTCAATGCAGAGTGAATATATAGCAATAATACTAGGCTCTAAAGAAGTGCAAAGAAGTCCTTTCCCACATAGCATTTATTGACAGCATCAGTTCCACAAATACATGATGGGTTCTGTACCAAATTATTTTCCCGTTTGGGTGTCAGATTTAGGAACTGGGTGAAGGTTTGGAGAAACCTTGGCAAAGTCTATAAATATTTCTTAAAGTCTATAAATATCCTTTAAAGTAATCACTTAAATAGGAAGCAGTATCATTCAGACACACTTCGTGGAATCAAGTGTAGAATCTTTTGTACTTTGAATGCAGCAGCTGAGGTCAGTACCTATTGCTATTAGTCCTTAGTTCAGTAGCTCCTCCAAGAGGCAACTAGTGATTCACACTTTCAAAGTGCTTCTTTACTGGCAACTTTAACACAATTAGCTGACATCCCAAATTTCACATGGGCTACAGGAGAAACAACTATTCCATCTCAAATTAAATTTTATGATTGGCTTTACGAAAAGCCAAACACTCTTAGGAGGTTCTGGAGGTGGGCAGACAAGAGCAATCTATCACTAAAAACAGAGAGAGAGGTCTTTCCAGGTTGGACCCCTCCTTGCCATATGGAGCCCTGGCAGAGCCGTGATAAAACATCACCGGAATGTTTTAATACCACCAGGGCTACAGGTACTTTTATGTCTTGATGGAATTCAGCTCTGCAGCTCCTTACTGTCACACACAATCCAATCCATCCTGTTGTAAATTCCTTTCTCCCTCTAACAGTAATGGGCAGCAGGGTGAAACAGGTTGCATTCAATGGCATGAAAGAGAAGGGAGGCAAAGAAAACACTGAAAGTAAAGGCAGAGATGGTGAGGCTTCAACCACAGTCCACAGACCTAGGTCTCATTGGCTCTACTGATGAGTTATTTCCAAAGCTCAGGCAAGCTAGTCATCAGCTCCACGCCTCCATCCTCATTTGCTAAACAAGGGTCACCACACATCCTTTGACCTCAAGGAATTTTTGTGAAATTGAGAATCTTACAAAAAGCACTGCAAACACGGATGCCAAACTATTATCTCATAATTCAACATGCCCACATCAGACTGAGACAAGTGAAACCCCAAATTAATTTGATACCATATGCTATGGGTTGCATTTTCCAACAGCCTTCAAAAATTGGCATTTATAATATTTGTGGGTTCCTCCTTTTCCGTGTACAGAAACATGTGCACACATCAAAACAGACCCAGTTAAATATTAATTATCTGGTGAAGGATTATCCAAGAATCTTACTGTTTCTTCTTTTCCCTTGATGCCCATTTTTTAGCCTTTCTGGCAATTCTTATATGATCAAGGAAAAGAGATGGCATGGAAATCAATAAATCCCTTTCCTTATTCATTGTAATTTCAATGTTCTGTGTTCCCTCAGCCTCCATTGGCAGAAATAAGGGGCAGGACACTATTTGTGCTCACAGTGGGATGAAAACATTTATCTGCATTATTGGAAAATGAAGTATTTACAAAAATTAACTGCTCTTCACTTTCTAAAAATTCACTTACCAAATTGAAATTTTTCTAAGATCTGTTTCTTTCATAGTGTTACATCTAGGTATCTGTCTTTTATTTATTTTTTTAAAAATATTTATTTATTTGGCTGCGCCAGGTCTTAGTTATAACATGTGAGCTCTTGGTTATAGCATATGGGATCTAGTTCCCTGACTAGGGATCAAACCTGGGCCCTCTGCATTGGGAGCTCAGAATCTTAACCACTGGACCACCAGGGAAGTCCTGGTATCTGCCTTTTAAAATAAAGAATAATAAATTTTAACCTTTCTTTGATGACTCAGTATTATCAATAACCATCCACTTATTATGATGCTATACTTCACAGCATAATTTTCTATCTGCTCTTGAACATTCTTTCTTCTCCTCTGATCTCAGTCTATCATGTGATACATCTGTTATTTTTTCATTCAACAAACCAAATCTTAGGCAGTGTCTCCTATATGCCAGGCACTGTGCTACTAGGAGCTAAAGACTTAATAAGAAAAACAAGCATGGTCCCTACTCTTGGAGAGCTTGCCTTCTCTTTGGGGAGAAAAGACATTAATGATATTATCACACAAATACATACGCTTATATGTGAAGACTGCCCTCAGAGAAAGGTATAGGATGATGTGAAACATGTGAAAGTGGTATAAGAAGGCCAGGAACTTGGGGCTCCGAGAGAGATGGGGGTGCATTAAGGGTATTATATTAAGGAAGGTATCATAAACATTCAGAGAGGAACTGTTCCAGCTGACCCCAGCACACTATGAAGTAACTTTACATCCTTAGCCCAAAGGACTAAAAACCAAAACAAACGTGAAAAGATTTTAGTAAACATATTGTTGGGGTGTCACTGGTATTTTTATTCAGAAATTATGGTGAGTTGTAGTGGGGGTAAAATGAGTAAATTGTGTTGGTGTGATTGAGAACTGCTATTTTCAACTTGAAAATAGAATACTGGAGTAAGACGAAAGAGGTCAAGAAGAGATTGCACACCAGTGCACACCAGTATAAATTCATGCTGTATTTCACCTTAAAAATATATAAATCTATAAATATTTAAATGTATATATATAGAGAGAGAGAGGGAGAGAGGAAGAGAAATTGATTCATTTCCTAACTCTGGCTGTACCCACTGAAAAGGCTGAGAAACAATGACAAACCCAGTCATAATGAGAACACCTGAGCCCAGACTGTGGTCTCCAAATGCCATTGCTCACTAATAGGAAGCAGGTTTCCTTGGAAAAAAGGTGATCCCAGGTCTGAGGCAGGAAATGTACAAGAGGAGTCTAGAACTTACTGTCATATTAGAAAGCAAGACAACCATATATATATATATATACACACACACACACATATATATATAAATCCCCAAAAACAAAAAACAACTAGTATTACATGGAAAGAACTCAAGAACCAAACTGAATAGTGAGCAGTCAATAGTCAAAATGAGGCCATTTGAGTATCAGTTAATGGTAAAAACTATAACTGATTGAAACACACCAGATATAAATCATTTAACCTCGAGAGTTTACAGTAATACTTTTAAAAATGGTGACTAGGGAGAAAATTATGAACAAATTTTATGTTGAAGACTGGTAAATAAAAGAGTCAAGTATTCATCCCGCTTTTTACACAAAACCGGAAGCACTGAGTAAATAAATAGTAGGTGAGAAGTTTCTCATCTCGAACAATGGTTCCTGGTAATAAATGAACAAAGAATAATAGAATTAGACTAGCATCATTTCGCAATCCCCTGTAAATTTAGGAATTTAAACAAAGATCTCACTGCAAAAAGATACACTACTAACCAATGACCTCCTAACACAAGACCAACTATGAAGCCGTCAGGCAAAACAAAGCGAACCAAACAATGCCTCTAGGGCTTCCCAGCACTTCCCCAGGAAGACAGATGACAAAGGAGCATGCCCAACACCACCATCGAAATCCACTATCAAAATCCAGACGGTGGAAATTCTATTGGACAAATGATCTGGTTTCTTCTACAGAAAAAAAACTATAACATTAAAAAAAAAAAAAAAGGTAAGGGATGGCACCAGTAGCTTATAAGAAGTTTAAGGGACATAAATAGACTATTTACACTCTGATTCGAGTAAACTCAGTGAATTCTGGCATAATAAGTAAGTGTGTGGCAGAAAATGGTGGAACAAAATTGATGTATTGGCATTGCAGTGACTATGTACGGTAGCAAAATGCTAGCATGAGATTGGACTCACCGTGCCAAACAAGGTAAATTGTACCTTCTGGAATTGCATAGACAGAGATGGGCCCCCAAGCTTGTAAATCTCTTCTTCTTCTTTTTTTTTTTTTAAAGACATTAGTGAGCATCTTATTAATGTTATGATTCGAAAAATATTTTCTGCCTCTAATGGAAGAGTTGGACTAGCCGAGGAAACGACCATTGGTTCCCCAAATTGCAGCCTTTCCAATTAAAAACTGCAAATTGTTTCATATTGTTAATGATTTCAACTTTGAAAGAAGCCATTTCTACCCTTCCTTTTGTTTTAAGTGAATAAGTTCTAAGTGGAGAAGTTTAAATGTAAAAATACCCTGAGATTGCAAGGTAGCTCTTTAAAAAAAAAAACACAATACCCTATCATTACTTGCAACTCATTTTTTTAGGGAACCAAGATTATTTTCTCAAGACTGTGCAACAATATTAAAAAAAAAAAAATCAACGACAACAAAAGGGAATAAATTGGAAACTGAAGTTAGAAAAGCCTGCAGCTGTCATCCGTAACACTGATTTTAACTTTCTGTGTTCATCCACAAAGCCTCATTGTTCTTTTTTCTGGGTTTTATAAGTCAGCATTATACATTGAAATCTAACAAACATTATACTAACAAATTTTTCCTTTATCACTTTTATATATTGAGGTTTCACACCAGATTGTGTTTGAAAAAGGAGTTGATACTAAAAATCAACAAAGTAAAGAGGGTCCTGGGTGTCGGTGGGGGTGGGGTGGGGGAAATCTTAGAATTTGGAAAGTGAAAAAGAGAATAATGTTTGCTGATCTGTTTATTATCATATTAAATTCTATACTTGTCTTTTTAAATGATTCATCATTGCATATAATGTATTGAATACTATACATTATATGGATAGCCTTTCCCTTCTCCAAGGGATGTTCCCAACCCAGAGAATCGAACCCAGGTCTCCGGCAATGCAGGGGATTCTTTACCAGCTAAGCCATGAGGGAAGCCCAAGAATACTGGAGTGGGAAGCCTATCCCTTCTCCAGGGGGATCTTCATGACCCAGGAATCGAACCAGGGTCTCCTGCACTGCAGGCGGATTCTTTACCAACTAAGCTATGAGGGAAGCCTTATTGAATACTTATACTATGGAAAATATCAAATCAATGTTATAAAATAAATATTTTGGATTCAACTGCAAAAAAGAAGAGAAAAGAAAAAAGGTAATAAAAATATTTGTAAATCATCAAATAAAGGTAGAGGATGATATTTGTACCTGTGGGTGATTATTGCTGTAACTCTACAATGCCTAAATACAGGAAAGAAAAGGAAAAAAAAGAAAATGGAGTTCTTGTATAACTTTCCTCCCATGTGATAGCAAATACTTGGATGCCAATAGTGTCTCCATGGTCTCTAATCTTTTTCACATGTAGAGTTATGCAGGCGAAGGGCTGGAACCATCATGGATGCAACGCATTTACATACGTGAATGGGTTTTCAGAGAACAGAAGGAGGGAGGCAGAAAGCATTTCATCTACCTGTGGTATCATGGCCCCTGACATCACCTGTCCCGCCGGGTACTTTCTGATTCAAGGGAAGGAATGTGATGCAGTGGAGAGGGCATGGGTTTTATTAATCAGACTTACTTAGGGTCAAAACCAACATGTTTATTATTAGCAGGGTAGCTTTGAGCTGACTCACTTCCGTTTTGCGCAGGCTCTCTTATCTGCAACATAGAGATAGCAATATCCACCTTGTCAAGATGTCTGTATATCTTCCAAGAAATAACATATAAAATTTACCAGACTCAGTGTTCAGTAAATAGCTTCCGCTCTGTTCTTCGGACCTTGCAGGAATGCTGATCAGCCTATTGCAGCAACAGGAATCAACGTTCTATCTTGGAAATGGACTTTCCAGGCCACAGGTGTAGCTCATCCTGTTCCTGGGAGTCATGGAAAAGCTCTGCCAGAAATCCAGCCTTGGATCTCATCCTAGCCTCCCTCCCTGAACCCCACTTCAGTGGTCATCTGTGAACACACCTGATACAGAAGAGAGGAATAAAAAAAATGGGAGGGAAAGAGCAGCAGACTCCTCCAAAGGCCAACACCAGGAAAACAAAAAGTCTGCTTCTTGACAATACCAATCCCCATCACTAGGCCCTAGAGACTTTTCTTTTGTTTAAATCAAAGTCAGTATTTTCTAAGCCTTAAATGAAAAGTGAAAGTGGCTCAGTTGTGTTTGACTCTTTGCGACCCCACAGACCATACAGTCCACGGAATTCTCCAGGCCAGAATACTGGAGTGGGTAGCCTTTCCCTTCTCCAGGGGATCTTCCCAACCCAGGGATCAAACCCAGGTCTCCACTCTTGCAGGCGGATTCTTTACCAGCTGATCCACCAGGGAAGCCCAAGAATACTGGAGTGGGTAGCCTATCCCTTCTCCAGCGGATCTTTCCCACCCAGGAATCGAACTGGGGTCTCCTGCATTGCAGGTGGATTCTTTACCAACTGAGTTATCAGAGAAGCCTAAAATTAGAGGGCACCTTCTCTCCACATTTAAAAGCAAGCACTTGCCACTTCAGCTTTCAAATCATGTAGGATTGAAAACAGTATAGCTGAAAGAAGCGTGGCCTTTTTAATTAAGAGCTCGCTCTCTTTTCTTCCCCCTTCTGAAAGCCAACAGGGGAACAAACTGAACTGAAACATAGTTGTTGAAAAGGTTCAAAGGTTTTCATGCCCCTGTGTTCTATCTTTAGCCTTGCTTTCTTTGTGTAAGACACAGAAGATGTTGCCCCAGTGTATAGTAAATGCCGGCACACACAGGGAGCTGAGTGGCAACAGCTCTTCCAGCATCACCGGGGCAGTCCTCTTTCCAGGAAACCAAACAGCAAGCTACTCACTGATCCCTTTGCCTTTCTCCCTCAAACTCTCCAGCTTATACAGTGCCTAATGAGCAAGATGGCTGCTCACTATAAGCAGGAAGAATTCTGCAAACAGCATTCAGTTGTATCCACAGAGAGAGAGAGTCTGGAATTTGGTGGAAGAGAAACAAGGTGTTTGGTGCATCGAGAACCAGAGTCAAGACTGTGAGCTTCTTTAGGCCAAAGATTCTGTGGCTGGCATTCAATAAATATTTGGAGAATTACTTAAATGCAGGGATGAATATGGGATGTCCAGAACTGCTCATGAATTGTGTGAGAAAACCTTTCCCAATTTTGTAGATAGTGTAAGATTAAACTCAGCTGACAAAACGAGAAGATTTAGGAGTATCCATCTCATGTCCCAGTGATTGTGTCAGTTTTCAGAGAAAAAATTAAATATTTCATTAAAAAAAACAAAACAGGAGGGCAGTTTCTGAAAACTTATTTGTGAATCAAAACCGAAGTAGACCAAAGTGACTAAACATTCAAATGAAAGGGTAAAAAAAGAAGAGAGATTGCCGATTTTCTTTTCCTCTTACCAGTGTGAAATTTTAAAGGCACTTCTTCCTGTCAAAAGGATGGCATCAAATGTATTTAAAGGATCCACATAAGCCTGCCTCTTTACATCCTTCTTGCTCTCATAGCACACCATCTATTCTCATCTCATTTCACCCCACCAAGTTCTATAACAGCAGGTAGCTTTATGCTCTAATCACTTCATTCTTTGAAAATGCGACAATTCACATTAAAACTCCACTAATTCAGACCTTAAAGAGTGAGTTAGACCTGAAAAACTCTCACTAGTATTTAGCTTAAGCCTACATTTTTCAAAAAAGGTTTGGAACTGTTTACCTCATTTAAGCATTTCTAAGTTTACTTTATCACCATCATTTGTATCAAATAATATGATAACTGAAGGTGATCTAGGCTTTAAAGTGAGTCTCTGTGCTGTGCTTATCCATTCAGTTGTTCCGACTCTTTGTGAACCCATGGACTGTAGCTCGTCAGGCTCCTCTGCCCATGGGGATTCTCCAGGCAAGAATACTGGAGTGGGCTGCCAGGCCCTCCTCCAGGGATCTTCCCAACCCAGGGATCGAAGCCAGGTCTCCCTCAATGCAGGCGGATCCTTTACTGCCTAAGCCACCAGGGAAGCCCTAAAAGTGAGTCTAGATTAAACCTTATAATGTTTGGTATAGATGAAAAGCCCTTGAGATTTGAAGTAAAAAGTTTAAATGTCTGGGCTCAAGTTCCATTTATGTTATGTACCATTTGCGCAATCTTCCACAACCATTTAACTTTGCTGAGCACCAGTTTCATCATTTATGAAAATGGGAATAGAAAGAAGTACTTCTCTCAGAGTTGCTCTGAGGATTACACTGATGTAAAGCAAAAAATTTCATGAGCTGTATGCAAATTATATAATTATCATCATCACAATTGTCATCCCCACAATTGTCCACACTTAAAAATCATTCAAATAAGAGAGGGTAAGAAAGAACCAATGGTTCCTCAACCTCCTTACCCAGCACCATGCTGTAGACTGCACCACTTTAGGTCACAAAAAGACCCATATTATCTACATATAAATTTCTACTTGTTATATACAAATAAATTGGTTCCGGCTCTAGAAATTGAGGAACAGAGAGGGTGAAGCAACATGTGTGATGAATTTATTATTCAGGTATGTTTCATGAATTAAATTGATACATGTTTATTGAGCACTTATTATATACCAAGCACTGTTTCAGGTGTGAGGACAGAGCAGTGAGCTAGGCAGACACAATCTCTGCCATTGGAGAGCTGACAATGAACTCATACTTGTGAATTCTAAACCCCTATCTTCCCCACTTCATATTATGCCAATGAGTGCCGGGGCTCTCTCCTCCACAGGTTTTCTTTTTCTCCCCTTCCCTCTCTCTCTTGGCACAACTTACAGAGAAACTAACACCTGGCCAGCAACATACCAGCACAAGTGGTCAAGCCCCTGCCTCCCACCCCCACCTGGGGCTCTATAACCTCAGGGTTCAAGGATGCCCAAAGGCTGACGTATCGGTAGCCCATTGTAACACATGGGCTGGGAAGCTCTGCATTATCTATAATGTAGTCAGTGATTCAGAAATTTCACTAATTAATATTGACTTCCTCCCACATTAACTATTACTGTACACAAAGAACATGCAATTCCTCGTATTAGATACACAGCAGCTTATATCTCTCACTTATTGCTGTCAATTTACTGCTTTTAGAAGGTCAGAAAGATGCAGTTAAAATGACTTTTGCAGTCTGCAGGGAAAACTAAACAGGCATCCGAAATAACATTTTAAAAATACACTATTAAATCACTACAGCAAAGAGTAAAATTTAGGAATTAATGTAAAAGAGCCAAGGAATTTCTGAAATTTTAACACCAGCTTCAGAAATCGACCTAAACACTGTGATCTACGTTATGCAAGCTACGTTCTTGATTCTTGCTCTTGTCTTGGATATTCTAACAAAGCAGCAGCCAAAAGGAGGTAGGTAAGTTCACATTCAGGAGGACTCAGAATGAACACCACTCTGGGAGATGGGATATACATGGGATACATGGGAGATAGATACATCAAGGAAGGAGAGTGTGCCTTCCAGTAGCAAGCAATCTAATGAGCAATAAGAACCAGCTTGAATTAAAAAAAATAACAGCAAAAATAGAGCTACAGGAAAAATGACACTATTAGAAAACAAACAATCCAATTAAAAAAAAATACATAAAAGACCTAAATACACACCTTCCCACAAAAGATCTTTAGACAGCAAGTAGGTTATGAAATGATGCTCCAAATCATATGTCTTTAGGGAATTTCAAGTTAAAACAACAAAATACCACTCAACACACTGGCCAGAATGACCAAAATCCAGAATACCAAATGCTTGTGAGGGTGTGAAGCAATGGGAACTCTCCCTCATTGCTGGAGGGAACACAAAATGGTACAATCACCGTGGAGTTCGGCAGTTTCTTACAAAATGAAGCATAGTCTTACCATATGATTCAGCAACCACACTCCATGGTATTTACCCAAAGGAGGTGAAAACTTAGGTCCATAGAAAAACTTGAACATGAATGTTTATAGCAGCTTTATGAACTGCCAAAACTTGGCAGAAACCTAGACGTCGTTCAGTAGGTGATTGGATAAGTTGCAGTAATCTGTGCAATGGAATATTATTCAGTGATAAAAAGAAATAAGTTTATTGAGCTATGAAAAGATATGGAGGATCCTTAAATATATGTTACTGAGTGAAAGGAGCCAGTGTAAAAAGACTGAGTACTGTATTGGTCCAACTATCTGGCGTTATGGAAAAGGCAAGACTATGATGATAGTGAAAAGGGTTTGGGGGTTGGGAGGGAGATATAAATAGATGGAGAACATGGAATTTTTAGGATGGTGAAACTATTCTGTATGATACTGTACTGGTGGATACACATCATTATGCTGTTTTGTTGTTGTAGTCGCTAAGTCATGTCCAACTCTTTGCGACTCCATGGACTATAGCCCACCAGGCCCCTTTGTGCATGGGATTCTCTAGGCAAGAATACCAGAGTGGGTTGCCAGCCCTTCCTCCAGGGGATCTGCCTGATCCAGGGGTTGAGCCCCTATTTCCTGCATTGGCTGGTAGATTCTTTACCACTGAGCCACCAGCGAAGCCCATATCACTTTACATATGTTAAAACCCATAGACTGTATCAGAACGATGGAAAAATCCAGATGACTTTTATGGCCAAGGCAATACAACAGAAAGAATGAACTCGACTGTAAATCTTGGACTTCAGTTACGACCAATATATCATCATTGGTTAATAACAGAGGACACTGGCTTGGGGCGGGAGCGGGGCAGGGAATGTGGGAACACTCTGTACTTTCCCATCAACCTTCTGTAAACCTAAAACTGCTTGAAAAAATTAAAGTCTGTTAATTAAAAAAGCAAAACTGGTTTGAGGTTTTTCCTTCCAGATGACTTTCCAGATTTGATTGGAGCCCTATGGAAGCCATCAAGATGACTCCTGTCCAGGTTTTGAAATCCCAGCAGGGACCGGTGTGTGAGTGAAGAACTGGGAGGACACGATGTTTCAGATGGAGGTGACGGCACAGGCAAGGCTTAGCGGTAGAACCCACTGGGAAGAGTGGTCAATGGAGCACTGCACTTGACTGCAAGACAAAGGTCACAAGTTGACAAGTAACTGGAGATCAGGTTGGAGGTGCTGGACTTTGCCTAGGGATTCCAAATGGGATCTGAAAGGTGAGTGAGGTCACTCCAGACAAATGGAAAGAGACATGATGGAGTCAAAAAGAAGTGTCTCTGCTTGATTCAGGCCAAAGGAGAGACCCAAGAGAAAGGGAACCACTGCAGGTGAGGTAATGAGTCATCAGTCCTGAGGGGGAGTCAACAGAAGATACTGGGAATCTAAGGGAAAGTAAAATTCCCAAGAAAAGGCATGCTGAGCTGTGTCGAGGAGGCCAAGATGGAAGATTAATACTTTCTCAGAAGTCTTGATTCAGAGATGAGAACTCAAGAGCACAGCTCTCTATCAAGTAGGGGTCCTAGATCTTGTCTTCACTCGGGTTTTTCATCTGACCATAGTCAAGAGCAGAGCAAGAGGCATATGATGGATCCTAGCTGAAAAACAAAAAGGGCACATAAAATTGGTGAAGTCAGAGAATCTTCACTCTTACATCCGTGCACCAGAAAGCTTTGAAGCCAAAAACATATTAAAGACCTATATTTATCAACGAGGAAAGATGTTCCCAACGGACAAAAGAGTGAGAAAAGAAGGTTCAGAAAAGTCTATCAATTACAATTCCATTTTTGTAAAACTGCCCTTCATTTGTACACATACCCATAGAAAAGATTCTGGAAGCAAGCACTCAAATGCCAACATCTATAGGCGACAACCTGAAGGAAATCAACCCTGGATATTCATTGAAAGGACTGATGCTCCAATACTTTGGCCACCTGATGTGAAGAGCCAGCTCACTGGAAAAGACCCTGATGCCGGGAAAGATTGAGGACATGAAGAAAAGGGGACGACAGAGGATGAGATGGTTAGATGGCATCACTGAGTCAATGGACTTGAGTTTGAAACACTCCAGGAAATCCTGAAGGACAGGGAAGCCTGGCGTGCTGCAGTTCATGGGGTCACAAAGAGTTGGACACGACTGAGTGACCAAACGACGACAACATGGCAGGTTTTTCATGTTACTACTCTAGTTTAACTTCTCTTCAAGCTATTGCAGAGATTACTTGTAAGACACAATTGTTTCAAAGGAAAGAGGTAACACTCCATCTCATAACTCAAGTTTCCAATAACGTTCTCCTTGTTAAGGGCAGAATAGCTAGTGCCTTACACAAAAGCCATGTTGGCTTCAGATCACCGTGGTGCAGCCTCTCATGACATAAATTACTTCAACAGCCACGTTCTGATGTCTAAGGAAAAAAAAAAAAAGAAATGGAAATTCCAAAGAACTAAAGTTACAAAAAGTAACGGCAAGAGCAGCAAGAACAGTAGCAGAGGGAAGAGTCTGAGGAGGAAAGGAGATAGAACCCCCCCTGACATATTCTCAGCACTTGTTTCCTTGACTCTGGAGGAGGCTTCCTGATTAGTCTATTCAAAAAACTGTTATTGTAAAATAAAAATTCCTGGCTAAAAATAGCATTAAAATGCACAAGATATGCAGAAACACCCCACGAGGCAAATTATTTATGAAGATAATGTAGCAACACGACCAGAAATTAGCATGACTGAGTTGTTTTACAACTGAACTGGGTTCCCCATCCACAAACCAGAGGGATGCATGAGCCAATCACCAATGTTGGCTTCAGTGTTTGTTCTTACCCTTCAAAGGTGTTTTTATATACAGAGGAGGGAGTGGCGGTGGTGGTGGTCCTTAGGGTGCGGAGGAATCAAAAAACCGGTGCCCCAGCACCAGTGTTTTTAAAGACTTGTCATCTTTGCTAAACTAACAATTTCATCTTGAAATATGTTACAGGAAATACCTTTAACCAAAAGCCATCTGTTTCAAATTCTTCCTTTCTATGGGCATAGATTCACTATAGCTATTTACTGTAGTTCAGTATTTAGGCATATTGCTATTATCTCTTCTGTAACTTTCAGTTCAACTGCATTAAAGTAGAAATACGAGAGAGCCAGAAGGGGAAATGTCTTAAAAACAGCTGACTTTAAACTTTATTACCTGCTAACAACTCTGTCCAAATGTTTAATAGAGGAAAAAGCCAAACTATGGCTTAAAAAATTGTCTGAAGATTCCACCTATTCCTGTTTTTTTCTGTTCCTTATAAAATGAATCCTATGAATCCTATAAATATGTTCTTGGTAAAGATATCCAATTTGTTCCAATCTAGTGACCAATGAATGTTTAACTCTGTTTACCTACCAAATAGGGAACTGTACCAATAATCACAATTTCATCTTGAAATCTGTCACAGGAAATATCTTTAACCTTTAATGTCATTGTTAGAATAACAGTGACAACAACAATATAAACCCAGATGATAATTTGTCTATTAGCCTTGATAGTAACATCAACTGAGAATTAACAGACTCTGAGGCTAGAGCCTAAAGTCATAATTTAGTCTAGGATAGATTCATTTACAAGGTAATAACCATCATCTGATGAAGGGGGACATACCTTAAGGGAGTGCATGTTATCCCTGGGCTGTGAGTTGCTAGTATACAGTGAGGTATACAGTTACAAGTCAACACAGAGCATGCTAACCCAAGGACTCGAACCCTGGCCCCCATTCTAAGGAGATTACTATTAACAACATGCTAAGTGAATGCATACAATTATAAAATGTCTATGCTTGATGTTGTCTGGAGATAGGGACACAGTCTCCTCATCTCACTGTCTTAATTTTGAACAGAAGAATGTAAACTTACTTAGATTGATGTTGCTTCTGAACAGAAGCACAAGAAACTGGGGAGATTTGTGATAGGAAACAGTTTGAGAGGTTGAGTGACTCATCTGGTGCAAGGTTCTGCACCAAAAAGTGTAGAAAGGCAGATCTGAAGGTTTCTAAAATCTTCCAAAACTGTATGGTGGACAGAGTTGATCGTTGGCCACCCAAAACTAGAAAAGCAAAATTCTAAGGTTCACTTGAAGACACAGAGTGGGTACTCAATAAATGCCTGGTGAATAAATGGATGAATTTTTATTCAGAGGTCTCTGTGGGCAACATTTACTAGGGCCTGAAAAACCAACATAAATTGTACAAGGATCTTGTCCTTAAGAAGCTTCTATTCTATCAGGAGAAGCAAAATAATATCAATGAGTAATTTTAATATACTGTGATACTTGCAGTAATAAGGCAAAGCTATAACTATATTTATTGGGCTTCCCAAGTGGTATCAGTGGTAAAGAACCCGCCTGCCAACTCAGGAGAAATAAGAGACACAGGTTTGATCCCTGGGTCGGGAAGATCCCCTGAAGAAGGGCATGGCAACCCATTCCAGGGTTCTTGCCTGGGAAATCCCATGGACAGAGGAGCCTGACAGGCTACCGTCTGGGGGTCACAAAGAGGGGGACACAGCTGAAGGGACTTAGCAAGCACACACACTAGGGAACCAACAGTTAAGAACTAGGGAGAGGGACAGATAAGGCTTCTAAAATCAGATCAGATTAATTCACACCAAGGTGCTAACAATCTTAACTGTAGCTTCAGTCCCAGGGTTATTTGTATTTTAATGCAAAACAAGAGGAAGGCTTTGCTCAATTCTGGAGGAACAAATGAATGAATGTGTTAGTGGTGCAGTTGTGTCTGACTCCTTGCGACCCCATGGACTGTCTGTAGCCCACCAGGCTCCTCGGTTCGTGGGATTCTCCAGGCAAGAATACTGGAGAGGGTTGCCATTCCCTTCTCCAGGGGAGCTTCCTCACCCAGTGATCGAACCTAGGTCTCCTGCATTGCGATTCTTTATCATATGAGGCACTAGTGTTGAACTGCGATTAGTGGCATTTCAGGTATCAGGTGAGATTTAGCAGAGAAGATACTTCAGGTAACACTCCTGGGCAAAAAAGCTACCTAGTTCTATTCATGAAAGAGATTCATTGAGGGTAGGTGCATGTCTTCTTCAAGCAACTGTATACAGCAAGCACAAAAAAGAAAGTTGGTGAAGTGTCCTGAACAGATATTTGCACACCCATGTTCACAGCAGCATTATTGAAAACAGCCAAGAGGTTGGAAGCAACCCAAGGGTCCATCAATGGATGAATAAATTTAATATATAGTCAGTAGGCTACATATATTCTATATGTTCAGTAGAATGTTAACCAGCCTTAAAAAGGAAGAAGATTCTGACACATGCCCCCAACAAGGATGAACCTTGAGGGCATCATGCAAGATGAAGTAAATTAGTCATAAAAAGACACACTTGGTAGGATTCCGCTTGTGTGAGGTACATAGAAGACAGAAGGCAGAATGGTGCTTGCCAGGGGCTGGGAGGAGGGAGAATGGAGAGTTAGTGTTTGATGGTAAAGAGTTTCCATTTTGCAAGGTGAAAAGCATTCTGGGATGGTGGTGATGGTTTCACGACAATGCTAATGTACTTAATCCCACTGCACTATACACTTAAAAATGGTTAAGATGATACGCATGGCCGGATCCCTTCACCGTTCACCTGCGACTATTGCAACATTGTTAGTCATGAATACCCCAATACAAAAAATTTTTAAAAAAATTTTTAATTTACATAACAACAAAAAAGAAAATGGTTAAGATGGTAAATTGTGTTGTGTGTATTTTAATCACAATTTTAAAAACTGGGAACAAAAGAAAGTTGGTGAAGCATACCACAGCTTTGAAATTTATATGCAAAGTTCTTAGAGTATTATAAAGATTGCCATCAGTTATGATACATGGAAATGTATAGCAGAGAAGACCAGAATGGATAGCATGTATTGACTAGATGGGCAGGTGATTGCTTCCTAATATGTTTGGAAAAATGACACCTAAAGGATCTCCTCCAGAATAGCTGAAATTCCACCATTAAAAAATTCCTGGATCCCTGAGCTTTTGTAAAGTGTGACTATTCTGGCTGAGGTCCCTGTCAGCTTAAAACGTTGTTACCAGACTATTTCTCCTCAGCTCAATCAAGGTGCATGAGCTGATTGGAGGCATCTGGGAGAGAGAAAGATGAGATCTGAAATGGAAGAGGGAGTCCAGACAGTGAAAACCACGGGTCTGCGGAACTGCTGGAATCCAGATGTGTTACTGGGAAATTCTCCCCACGCCACCTGTGACCTTTAGACACAGGTGTTTACGGACACCTAGCTCTGCTTTCTCATCCTGTCTCTCTCCCTTCTGTCTGAAAAGGCTCTCAGCAATGCAAAACGCCACAAGGCAGAACTTGGAAGGAGTTTTATCCAAAGATTGAACGTAGCTTCTGCTAAACAATTTTCAACTCTGGCCATATACTTCATGGAAACTTATTTGCAGTTTTCAGTTTCGTGAACTGAAGTATGGCCAGCAAATCTAAGATTGAGAAGGAATAAGTAAATATACAGGCTTCAGAGCTCTGCATTTCTGAGTCAGCTGCAATGAAGAGGTTAGGTTCAACGAATCCAGATCTGTGAACAGTGTAACAGACAAGAGACTGGATCAGAAGGGCTTTAATGTGAAGATAAGCTATGACCTTATGCCCGTTATCCTAAAATCTGGGCCTAGAAAGTTAGCTGTATGCAAGGCTGCCATGCTCTCTGTAGCTGGTTTGCCTTCAGTAGAGCATACCAGGGGAATAGGTGTCTATGTATGTTTGTGTTAGAGAGAGAGAGAGAATCTACTGTGATTACAGAAAGTATACCCAAAATGGGGAGAAGCAACCATATTCTGAACAGAATAGCCTGTCTCCCATTATAAGACACTCAGAATGTTACCAGGCATCACAGTCTCCACACCCGCTGTCAGACCTTAGCTGACAGTGACTACCTCTGGATATTCATCAAGGAGCTTCAAAGAAAGTTCCACCTGTTCAGACTTCAGCGATATTATTAAAACTTCTCAAAAAGTCTTTAACAGGAGGTGGTTTTGATCAGCATTCATTTTAATTGTGTACCCATGTCCCTGGTGGCTTCCTAGCCTTGTTACATTGCTTAAGGTACTGGAGAAAGCACAGCTGGGTGAGAAAATAAGCTGACAAAACCTGTGAAATAATACACAGGTGGCAGCAACACACACTGCCGTCTTCACCCCGTTTAAAAATAAGATTCTATTTTCCTCCTCCATACGCTACGCGTGCTCAGACAGACTGAGTAGGTATCTGTAAAGAGATAAACATTATTTTGATTAATATTTCATGATAAATCTCCTAGAAGGTCCTGTTTGTACTGAAAGAATACAGGAGTTGGATCTTCCTTGATCCACACGGCTGGGCTCCCTCCCTCACCTGGCATCATTCTAGACTCTGTGACGTCACCAGGCTGAGCACAGTAATCATATCTTCCTCTCAGCATCAGATACAATCAGTCAGTGTGTGTCCTGTGATCCTCCAGTAAAGCAAGTAAGTAGAAGAGAGAATTCCCCACTGGGACTTTCCTGGTGGTCCAGTGGCTAAGACTCCACGCTCCCAATGCAGGGAGCCTGGGTTCAATCCCTAGTCAGGGACCCCACAGCCCGCAGCTAAGAGTTTGCATGCCACAACAAAGGTCCGACGCAGCCAAATAGATAGATTTTATATATAAATATATATATTTATGTATTATATATAAAGAATTCCCCAACACATCACGTTTTCATTTCCATTTCACAGAACAGTGAAGCTCACCCCACTGCGACATTTTAAATCCTGAGGTTCCCTTCCTTTACATAATTGTTTGAGACTTTCAGCTAAAAACATCTAAAATGCTAGCTGTTTCTCAGGAGCAAACAAATGCCTTTATTGCCCCTGACCCTGCATCGGAGTTTCTGAAACCCTCTCCTGTTTGAAAACGCGTCCCATTCAAGTAGCAGTGCCTGGCGACCACGCCTGCCAAGCACAGGGGCTAATTCTCCAGTCCCAAAGGGGCCAAGCTGCCCCCTCAACTGACTTCGGTGGTTACCCAACACTTCTATCAGTGAGCACAAAACAAAGAGCTAATACTATTAAGTATCCTCACCAGAGGTTGGTTTTGGAAACTCTCTAAGTGGAGAAAATATAGGACTCTGAGCTACAGAAGCGGCCCGGCTGACCGGGCTCTGGGTTTTCAGTCCTCCTTGTCTGTCTTCCTCTCTCGCCTTGACTTGCTGTCAGCATGACGGTCAGGGAGGGTGTCCCTCAAGGCAAAGAGTAGAACTCAGAGGCCACCCCCACTGCAGCCTACACCACCCTATCTATGCTCTTCTTCCCATTTTTTTTTTTTGCTGGAAAATTAAAAAGAAAACATGGCAAATTATTATCTGCTTAATGCACATTTAGGTGTCCCCTGTCTCTCTCTCTTTTTTTTTAATCTATAAAAGATAGTACTTCCCACATAGGAGCTATAACCTCCAAGCCTGAACAGGATCGTGCCAGCTCCCACCCAATATCACACAGTTTCGGTGACAACAAACTGGGTCCCAAACGGCCTGGTGAAAACCACAAGTTCTCGGTCTCGGTGACTTGAATTTAGTGAAATGAAACAGTCACTTCTATTTTAGTATTTTTAAAGAGTGACACTGAATAGCATAGTTAAAAGGTCAGTTCTTGAAATTAATGAGTGAGCCCTGGTCCCGTCCAAGGATAGAGAAGGATTTTTTTAAAGGGTCCGACAGCCCATGCAACATACTGCCTATTTTGAGGTAACAGGGAAACCAGTTGGAAAGAAGAGTCTTCAGCTGGGGTGATGCAGTAATATTACCTACCAGGCAAAGACACACATTTTTTATGAGTCTTTCAATCAACCCATCAGTAGCCCATCAGAAGTCAGGCAGGATCCAACCAGGAAGAGATGCGATGAACGCTGCCCACAAGGTCCAACCCCCTTCATAGGTTCCGAGCCCTCCCGGCACACTTCGCCGGGACACTGCCCGTGACCTGAGCCTCTGACCTCCCTGACACAGCAGGAGGCTCTGCACCCTCTTTTCTGGTCTCTGTTTAGAAAGCACATGTCCACTTGGAACCACCTCTCAGTTGCAGTGTTTCTGTCTTCTCCAACGATCCCTGGGACGTCTAGGTTGGGATTAGAAAGTTTAGAAACTTCCCCAAATCGTCTAGGCTGACAAATGCTTTTAGGCATTTGCCATCACCCATGTTTTTACATATGGAATTGATTATGTCCACATCCTGCTTACCAAACTTTCAAGGACTCCTGTCTTTAGGATAGATTTCAAACTCCTCCACAGAGCTTCCTGAAAAGAAGATCTTGGCGATCTGGCCCATCCCTTGACACTTCTCCCCTGCTTTGCTCTAGACACTCTGGACTCTGTACACTTTTCTAAGAAGGCACATTCTCTTTTGTCTGAGCTTGGAACACCGTGTCCCCCATGCAATCAACTATGATGCCCATGTTTCCCCCATCCCTTGAATCTGAACTTATCATATGAGTTGCTTTGGCCACAGGGAGATTAGCAAGGGTTTTCCAAGGAGCAGTTTAAAAGCACTTGTGTACTGGACTTTATCTTCTCTTGCTGCTCCCGGGAACCCTGAGACCAACCCTGAGACCCTGGGAACCCAATATCAAAACTCAAGACTAGCCGCCTGGCGGGTGAGTGACCATGTAAAAGCAGGGACCAGCTGTCCCAGTGGACGGTCCTGCCCCCCAACCAGCCTTACAACAACTGGACATAAGAGTCAGGTCATCATGGACCAACCAGTCCTAGTCAAGCTACCCAGCCTAGAATAGCCCAGCTGGCTCACAACACATGTTTGTTGTCTCAAGTCATTAAACGGTGGGGTGGCTTGTTACAATGTATGCCAAATGATACACCCATTTTGTTTCCAAGTTAACACTTGTCAGTTCGTCAGGTCTAGGGGTGAAGGCTTCTCTAAGCCCAGAAGATGCCACACTGGTTTGCGTCCATAGCATCCTCTGGGTACCACTAAAAGATAGGAATCGCCTATCTTCTCATCTCTCTTTTTCCAGTGACTGGAAGCTCTTTTTAGCTGTTATGGAAGCTTTCCTTAGCGCACACACCAGGTAAATACTTGCTGAAAGAAGATACAGGAATGTATACCTCCATCTTCTGACGTATTCTGTCTTTAATGTCAAAGATTTAGCCCAGGTAATTTTCACTTATCTCCACCTAGACACGGTGGCTACATCAAAATATTGAGTTCCACTCATATCAATAGCTTTTGGGAATCTCCCTACTCTTTTTAGAGATGAGACTAGTGTCTCTTCCAAACTCACTGTGCCTTTCAGTTTGACTAATGCTAAAAAATTTACCTAAAATACCAAGGCCCCTTAGACTATGCACATGGATAATTCTGACAAACGCTGCCACCTTCACCATCATAATGACTCTACTATACATGTCAAAGCAGCAGAAGACTTTGACAAGACATAACCGACTTCACTGGCAATGCAAAGACACTGACGATGACAATTCCCATTACAGAGGAAACATCTCCACAACAGAGAGACTATCAAGTTTCAACTGCTCACCTGTTCTGTTCACCTGTTTGTTTCAGCAACACATCATGATAAATTTTTTGTGCAATTTATTATCATAACAGCATTATAGCTGCCATGGTTACTAGGGAGCAATCTCTGGACTAATATTTAGCACACATTATCTCATTCAGTTCTCTCAACAATTCTGCGGCACAGGTATGACCAGCACTATTTTATAGATGAGGTAAGTAAGACTCAGAGAAGTTGGACAGTTTCCTCAGGGACACACAGCTAATGAGTGGCAGATCTAGGATTTGAATCCAGGTATGAGTCCCTGTGGCTCATATGGCAATGAATCTGTCTGCAATACAGGAGACTTGGGTTTGATCCGTTGGTCAGGAAGATACCCTGGAGAAGGGAATGGCAACCCACTTCAGTATTCAAGACTGGAGAGACGAGCCTGGCAGGGTACAGTCCATGGGATCACAAAGAGACAGAACTGAGTGACTAACACTACACTTATGAGTCCAAAAGTCCTTAGCTGGATGAATACCTTTAAATCTGATGCTGTCAAATGGAATAAAGAACTATCTTCCTTTGGAAGACATGGGAATAGGAGCACAGAGAAAGAGAGTGGCTTGCCCTTGGTCTCACAGGGGTGGAAGTGAAAGAAAACCCAGGTGTCCATTCTTAGTCTGATGCTTCTGCACCAAGCCTCAAGCATCCCCATCTTCTCCTTGAGTTATTAATATTTAGATTCACACCTACCTCTGTGACTGACAACAAATTCAAGAGGAAGAGATAACCCAGTCTTTCTGTACTAGGTGTGCTTCCAATTACTGTATATCTAGATAGGTTGTGAAAAAAAAAAAAATGTAGCATGAAGCTCATGAGTCCTAATTGCGCTCTCATCTGCTTTTCCAGATTTCTTTTAAAAAAGCAACCAACCTAGAGAAGGATTTTAATCTTCCAACTTTAATGTGATTCACAGTCTGTATCTATTATTCATATCAATATGAGAGAGCTGATTTCATTGCCTGTGTACCATGAAGAATGATGACTATTTAGCATCAGATATTGAATTAAGAGTTACATAATGATCCTTTAAAAAAAAAATCAACCTTGCTTCTCCACTGCATCAAAACGCACCTAAGAGTTATTTATTGTTCGAGAAACACACAATGTCTTCGAGAATGTAAACCATTTCAACAACTTAAAATGATGACCTGGTTGAACACACCACATGCTTGTTAAACAAAACTGATTTATTCAAGAAACATCTTGGAAACACAGGATGCTCTGAAAGTACAATCAACTCCCGTGGAGTTTCTTTTTTCCTCCAAATAGTATTTCTGTTAATTTCAGTTCCAGATCTTCAACATTTATCCTTATTCTAGCTATGAAAGGGGGCATTTATATATGCTGAGTATAAATGTGCTGGGCTTCCCGGGTGGCTCAGTGGTAAAGAATCTGCCTGCCAATGCAGCAGACCCAGGTTCAATCCCTGGTCCAGGAAGATTCCTTGGAGAAGGAAATGGCAACCCACGCAAGTCTTCTTGCCTGGAAAATCCCATGGACAGAGGAGCCTGGAGGGCTATATCCCACGGGGTTGCAAAGAGCTGGATGAAACTAAGCATGCAAACAGCAAACAATAAAATGTGCAGGAAATATCTGGTTACACCCTAACTGGCTTCCCCATCCTGAAGACACAGTACGTGCTATTATCTCAGTAAATACTAAAAGGTCTCTGTGAATACAAAAAAAAAATTCTTTAAGTAATGAAAGGTACTAATAATATTTATGTCATTTGTGGGTTTCAACTGTTCTGGGGGCATCTCTTTACCAGATTCCCGTGCTCCCCAGCACCCAAATTTTGCAGGTAGACCCACCTTTGCTTTGTGTGTGTGTGTGTGTGAAACATATCCTGACATCTCCATGCCAACAGAAACAGACACATTCCTGAGGAGAAAATGTCAGTCACAGGCACTGGCCAGGGGCTTCTCTGATGAAATGGTTATAGCATGCAATTCCCAAGACATCCACTGTC
Source organism: Cervus elaphus (assembly GCF_910594005.1). Classification (NCBI taxonomy): domain Eukaryota; kingdom Metazoa; phylum Chordata; class Mammalia; order Artiodactyla; family Cervidae; genus Cervus; species Cervus elaphus. The sequence continues at coordinate 41,062,461 of NC_057821.1, read as the reverse complement.
AGTTGACTGCCCAATTTTAGACTCAATCAAGGCAAGGCCAACTAAATGAGGGACTTTAAGATAGAAAGCTTCTGTGTTCTTTTGGATCCAAATCAGGAGGGAGGGGCAAGTCATTTAGTGCCAATTCAACTTGACATCAAGGGAGGAGGAGAGGATTTCAAGAGAAGAGGACAAGGGGTGCTCCTTTGCAACGCTGCGAACACGGATAATTACCAGAGCCCAGTCAAAGAGCTCTAGCTACACTCAACTGCTTTTAGGCCAGACCTGTCAATAGGACAAGGAGTCAAGATCCACTGTGGTGTATCCCTTCAACCTTCCTCTCTTGACCCCTGACTCTGCCCAAACATCTACCCATGTCCCCAACTCCGAACACCAGTGCTGATGAACAGGAACGTGAACCCGATTCACAAGAAAAACTGATACCATCTAACGTCCTGAGATCACCTAGCACCCTGGTCCGGCAGTCCCCACACTCTGCCTGGATCAGCCACTAATCAGTTTGTTATTCTCCACGGGACGCTATCTGGACGAGAAAGACCATGTGGTTCACAGTCCCAAGTGACACTCCCATGATACGGACATCCTCTTCCTGGAGGCCGGCCCAGATGAAGAAAATGGAAAATCCTTTTTGAGCAAGGTGACTGCCAACTCCCTTCCAACCCTCTGGAGGCCACCCTCATCCACTGCCATTCCTCTGCTGGCCTTTAGGGATGCGCCAGCCAGCAGGCTGCCAGGACAACTGGCATCATCGCTCAGAAATAGATCGCCAGCAGAGCTGCGGACCTGGACTGCAAACTCCAACGACAGCAACAAGATACCAATTGGCAGCTAATCTGCTCCACGAAAGGAGTGACAGACTAACATATGCCAGCAGACAGCTCTCACCTCGACGTCCTACCCTTAAATCTACACGTGTACTTGATGTGGTGGTGATAGAGAAAGGGCAAAAACCTCACTGAAGATGGAGGTTGAATGACTCTATTCTGAATTACGTGAGCTGGTAGATTCACAGGAACCAACTGACACTCGTGTATTTATTAGTCTCCTGAAAGTGGGGTGAGGGAGAAAGGTTGCTCACAGCGGAAAAAGGAGAGGCAGAAACAGGTAGAACAACTGCAGCTGCCAAAGAAAGGGAAGGGAAAAAATCTGTTTGCACAGGCAATAGCTGTCCCCGTTCTGAACAATAGCATCCTAATCCCATCCCTCCCTTTTCTTGGAGAACAAAGAGGAAAAGACAAAGGGCCCTGGGAAGGGAGGGCTTGCCAGGTCAGAAGAAGGGGACGGTCTTTGGGTCCAGTTCTCTTTGTTCTGCAAGGTAAGTCTTATGATGCTTAGAATGGGCAGCAACTCATAGGAGCCCCAGGCATTAAGACTGCCTATCAAAGTCTTGGATGTTAGCCCTGGAGAAATTACAATTTTTCAGTTGTATGCAAGCTGCAAAGGCTGCGGGGGAAAAAAAAAGAAAAATGAAATGAAGAGCCACCTAATAAAAAATTTTTAGAAAATAATTTTAGCAAGAGCATTTTCATTTCCAAATATGCAAAACATCGACGTCCTGATGTGAGGATGGCTTATGTCCAGAATGAAAGATGTAGCGCAGCCCAGTACCTGTGCGGGGGTCTCAAGCAGTAAATTCTGTTGGCACTGTGGACATGTCCTAATGCTAGACACTCGTGGCCAGAAGGGCCAGAAGGTCGTAAGATGTGTGTGATAAACGTATTGGGAAAGATGTGCGAGATAGAGGTGGAATAAGATGCTGAAGAGTCCAAAGAGCATGACTAGAACTTAACTGAGTTTTAGAAATAAAAAGATTCTGAAGAAGGTTGCCATTTGTATCCTATTAAGGTTTCTACTTTGGGGGAGTCTACTTAAGGAAGTAGTTTCAGAACAGAAGCACAAATAGAAAACTGGGGACTTCCCTGGTGGTTCACTGGCTAAGACTCTGCGCTCCCAATGCAGGGGGCTCAGGTTCAATCCCTGGTCAAGGAACTAGATCCCACATGCTTCAACTAAAGATCACGCTGGATGCAACCAAGACCCAGCAAAGCCAAATAAATATCTAAAAAACTAGAACTGACACTAACATCCTCCAATACAGATGTCAAACAGCTAATTTTACTATCTCACCTTAAAAGTAGCTTATACTTGTTGCAAAAGACTTTTTTTTTAATTATATAACATTCTTATTCAGGGGTCTGCAAAAGGTTAACAAAATCCTCAGGACACAGAGAAGATGGATTCATTCTTTCACTCTACAAGTCCACTTACCATCATTTATTACATAGCTAGCACTGGAAATTTAATATGAATATATGTTGAGGGAGGGAGGGATAAATGATTTTCTTTAAAAAATGATTGTTTCACAAAAGTTAAAAATGTGGGAAATTAAAAGAGTGAAATTATTCTTTTGTCTTTATACATTTGTCCCCAAAATTGATATGTTTGCTGGTAAGAACCATCAGATTTCGTTTTGGCTTTATGACAAAACGATATCATTTAGTCCCTATCTGTGCCTCACTCTTTCCTCTAAGAAAACAAAAGAGAAACAACAGTCTTTTAGAGGAAGAATGAAAACAATACTATGATATGATATACCTGGAGAGAAAGACATACATCAGTCATATTTATACATCACCATCATATTCATACATATTTATAACAACGATGGTAGAGCTGATCAATCTCCAAGTTACTGAGTAGGAGAAAGATGTGATATCTGTCTGGAAGAATGTGCAGTGGTTTAAGACTCCGCGTCTTGGCATCACCCCCATCCAGTCATCCTCGCCCTGCCTTTGGTGTATACAGACTCTTCCACGGCGAGCGCTTCAAAGGCACTCCACTTGAGAAACACATTTTTAGTCCTGGGTGTGGTTTCAGTCTGAAGTTCAGTTGAAAACACTACATTTTACACGGGTTGGGGAGATACTGCTTCTTTAAGTGGCCCAGATTCTTGCTTTAGCTATTGCTTATAAACACATAAAATGACTCCGAAGAGGAATGGGTCCCCCGTGCCCTAAGCCCCCACTCGACGTCTGGATCAGTGGTCATGGCACAGTCCTCATGGACAGATGCTTTCGAGGTCTCACCTGCCCAGGTGAAGAAGCAGTGAAACAAAAAGACCTGTGTTACCTTCTCCCGCTCTCTCGCCTTCTCAAAGCACACACAAATATGGGGTTGAAATCCAACCCCTGTGCCAAGGCCAAATTCAGATGCTCAGCTGTCCATGAATCCTTCCTTCTCTGAAAACCCAAGTCTCAGGAATCTTACTCACACTGGCTTCGGAGCACTGACTCTGTGGTGACCAGCACTGCCCAGCACAGTGGGAGGGAAACCCCAGAGGGCAGTGAATGCAGATGACTCACCCCTGCCTCCCTCACAGACCTCAGCACACCTTGGCACACACCAGTCTTTTCATAAATAGGATCCAGTCAGTGAATTAGAAACAGTAAATAGAACATAAAACCTTTTTACTTCAGCACTACTCCATCAGAAAGCGGTCTGACCAGGCTGTGGACACGTTCCTTTACAGGACAGAAACACTGCAGAAGATACACGAACATTTTTCCTACCACAACTGCTGAGCACTCTGGGTATTTCTCTTTTCCTCTCTGAGATGCTAAGGCAAGGAGACTGAGCAGGTGGGGAAGATGATATCGAGGGAAACAGGTGTGCCTGGGATAGGCTGCCCTCGGCCAAGAAACTCAGGAAGGAGGGCCAACATCAATTCTTAATTCTTAGCAGCTCACGCAGAGCCCCTAACACCACCACCCGCCGAAAGGCAGCAATGGCCAGGAATGAGTGGGGCCATCTATAAGAAGCAACCGGAGGAAGTTTGGAAAAGGGAAAGAAATGGGTGAAAGAGAAAACTCTAGAAGACTTGAGGCTACATAAAGAACACCCAGAGTGTTTGCATGAAATATGAGAGACTCTTTGCCTCTATAACACGCAGATCAACTTGTAGGGTCATTATAAGCAAAGATTTTAAAAAATGAGACTTTCCCCTCATTTATCTAATAGTAAAATCTCTTCCCTTGTGATCCCTTTTATCAACTTCAGTTTTTTTTTCTATGATAGCACTAGAGATCATAAAAAAAATTGGTATCACAGATGGCAAATCTAAAAGGTACAAATTGACAGACACATAGGGAAATTCCCAAATCGCTCTGATTAGAGTGTGTATGTGTAATTCTCTCACTCTGGAGACTAGAAATTCAGTTCCCATTTTTCAAAGCTTATAAAGACAGCATAATGCTGTCTAAATAGGCACAGAGGTGTTTATTTTAGTCTTTCCATTTCTCCCCAGGAATAATGTAACTCCTGCACTCTGAAAAGGGAGTTGACAAACAAAATATTCAAGAAACCTTGATACCTGCTATCCTCAAAAGCCAGAGAAGATGATGCCTCACTAAGAAAGTGATTGTCGGTTTCTCCCTTCCCACCAGAGAGACATTTGATGGACTCAATTTGTATCAGCTCACTATTTTTTCATTCCAAAGTATGCATCTCTCAAAAGGAAAGAAAATGAAAATGATGCTATTCAGTAAATGGTGAGTTTCTAGGTAGACCGGACGCACCAAGTCCATCTCTCACTTTGGAAATCAAGGAAAACATGAACGGTGATAAAATAATGGGATTGTAAAACACAACTCCCCACCTTTCACAGAATGCCAGGGCAGGCTGCGCACAAACAACCCATAGAGCAAACCACTCAAACGGAAGAGGAGAGGAAACACACACAGGGCAGAATTTAAGTATCAGAAAATCCCCAAAGGCTATTGATAGCTCCATAAAGCCTTTTTTAAAACAAACAGCTTCCTTTCCCATACTGACTTATATACATTGTAAACATTTGACGTCTACTTCTAAGGAAAAGACAGCGAACTAGTTTTTGCATGTCACCCTCTACCTGACCAAACTACTATCAGATTGAAACCGTTTGCATAAGAACCATATTTTTGGTTCTTTTCTGAATGGCTTAGGCTCACACAGGAGAAAGGCAGGCAGAGGCTCACTCTGCCCTTAGTTGCTCAACAAATATTTACTGCGTGCCCCGCTATAGGACAAGCAGCATTTTAGGTGTTGTGGATTCACCAGGAAAATAATAAGAACAACATCCCTGTTTTCATGGATCTTCCAGTCTAGTTGAGGAGATGGGACAATTAGCAAATGCATGTATAAAATATAAGGTGCTTAAAAGAAAAAAAAAAAAAAGTAGGCTAGAGAAGCAGTCCCCAGCATGGTGACATCAGGGACCACTTCGTGGAAAACAATTTTTCCACAAACCGGGGAGGGGGTGGGAGATGGTCTGGGGATGATACAAGCACATTACATTTACTGGGCATTTTATTTCTATTAATATTACATCAGCTCCACCTCAGATCATCAGGCACTAGGATCCCGGAGTTTGGGGATCCCTGGCCTAGAGGACACAGAGGGACAGGGTGATGCTTTATACAGGCCGGGGAAGGCTGCTGACAAGAGGCAGCTGGAGAAGATCTACTCAAGAAAGCAGAGAAGCTCAGAAGAGAATTACAGATCACGGCCTCCTTGCTTCTATACTGAGTAATATCTGAGAACAGAGTTGGGTTATTTTTCAAAAGTTAAATTTCAAAAGTGGTTCATATTTAATTTTCAAAAAGACCAATGAGTATGGGTCCTAAATTTAAATGACTAAAACTGCCTTCTTAGAAAAAGTGCTCAAGTGAACACGTTTCGACTGTCGCATGGTCCCTGGGAGGGTCCTCTGCTAAGGGTCATGTCATTCTGACACACACTCTAATTCTGTTTTTGGTTTTTTAACCACAAGACTGTGCTCAATGTTTTAAATGCTCTTGTATCAATAAATTTAAGTTGTACCAGATCACTGACTCTTAGAGGCCAAATACGGGAAAGTGAACATCCAGCCTGCCTCATCCAAGGCTGATATTTGAAGCAATGTTAGAGTCTTTAAAAGAATCATCAGAGCTCACTACATTCAACCTTCTCATATTACTCAAGATAAAATGGGTTCTCAAGGCTTTAGGGTTAATTGCAGCACCACGGGTAAAATCCAGGTCTCCCAACTCCTACGTCAGTTTTCTTGCCTCTCCTCTCTGTACAAGATACCACACCTTAGAGCCAGTTTGAGACACTTTGAGGAGCAAAGTCCATCTGCAAGAACCACAGTGGCATTTGACAGGTGGATAATGGGGACAAGCAGAGAACTACAAAGGTAGTGAGTCTGAGGCAACAAGCTGCTAAAGATGGACACCACTAATTCCAGTGGCTGCCATGATTATTACTAACATGTTCATCTACCCACCACCATCTACATGCAAGCTCATGTCCTTTGAAAAATCTGCCTTCTCTATTATAATGGCATAGCCTTGGGGCACCAGGATACCAAAATAAGGAGAAAATATTAACTCAGTGCTGTAAAAATACAGCAAGACTGCAAAAGGTTACTAACTTCAAAATTTACTAAGAAAACTGGGACTTCCCCCTACCTCCCCAAGCGAATGCAATTTGGAAGAAAAAGTCCTTTGGAGTTCAAAAGAATTTAGCATTTTCTTCCTCTCGCTCAACCCATTCCGTTTACAGAAGTATTTTTAAATGACTTTAAGTTGTGGCATCTGAAGGTTTACACTCGAGAATGTCTTTGAAAACCTCACTTAATGTTTGAGGTCTGACAGAGTATCACATGAGCAGTTCAAAGCAATGGTTTAAAACAAAAACAAACACCACCAGATTCGAAACAAAAGCTGTCTTGATTATAGTTCCTGCACTGTTCTTTTAAATGTAACCTGAAACCTACAGCACTTTTCCGTAAGATACTTGTTTCCTAGGATAAAAGATGCTTAAAAAAACATCATTAGAAGTGCATTCTGTTGGCTACCTGATTGGGAAATACTTTCTAGAAAAACATACAGCTATAGTAGCACCCAGATCTAATAGGGCCCCCTGAATTATTCCTTAATAGTGATAGAAACTTTTCAAATATGAGTCTTTTTTTTATAATAAGATTCTGCTGCTTGTGGGGACCCCAAACTAAGATGGAGACTCATCAATAAACAAGCAGCATAGAGCAACACAGACTTATAAACCAACACTTCGCAGGGGTCGGTGACTTGCCCGAGGTTGCAAACTTACTTGACCTTAGGACCAGGAATAGAATTGAGGTCAATGATTCTAAGAGCCCTGTACTTTCCACCAGAACCAACGTGATCGTATGTGCGAAATGAGAATCCATGAAAACACCACCATTCCCCATCACCCACTTACCCTGAGGCACTGGGAGTTCTTGAGTTCAATAAGCTTATTTTAATATGACTATTTAACCCTCGGGAAATATGGATAAACATGCATATTTAATACAAAGTTTTAGAAAACCAAGAAATAAAATTTCAGTGGAAATTTTTCTTTTTAATGGTAAATGCTTTTTCTCCCTGATACATGCCCTCATATCGCTGCACCTTGCTCTCTCAAAATTGTTTATGCAACTGGAAAAAAAAAAGGTAATAAATGCCTGGAAAACTTTCCTGACCAAATCATTAAGAAACTGAAAACTTAATACAGTTATATATATATATATATGTATATATATACACACACACATATACATATATGTGTGTATATATATATGTGTATATATACACACACACATACATATATGTGTGTATATATATACACATTTATACTTAATACACATACACACAAATATATAAAGATGTGTGTGCACAAATATATACGATAGATATTTCCACACACAAAAAAAAGCCTAGTCAAAGATGGCTCTTCATGTTCTAAAATTTGAAGGTGATATGTTCATAGGCCAGCCTGGATTTCCTGTAGTTTTATTCTTTCCTGGTCAAAACTCTTCTAAGCATTTTTTTCTTATGACACGGTCTAGCAATGAGGTAAAATCTCCAGAAAGCAGCAGAGCTGAGCAAACCCTTAAGTTTTGTGGTAAACTAAAGCTTCTGGAAGCCCACAGGGTGCCTTCTCTTCAATTACTGGATCCTATACCTCCTCATGAAAGGTGACCAGCAGCTGACATGCAGAAACCACTAATCTCAAAATCCCAACCCAGTAGCCTGACAAAAACCAATAAATCAGCCAATTTTAAGCAAGAGAAGCACCCTGAAGAGCTCACTGTACTAGCTTGCATACCTCAGATTTTTGAACGCCAGAAACATATTTCCTTCCAATCAAAAACTCTATGTAAATAAAATAATGACAGGGTGTGATTCCCTGGTTGGGAATCCTTAGCCTGAAAGGTTTTACCCCATACCCACTAACCTAAAAGAACTGCAGAGCCGGATTTAAAGAGGCTGCTATAAACTTGGCTCTGCGCTGAAATAATCAGTCTTCCACGCTTTTATTCCAGAAGGAGAGAATGAGCAGTGCCCAACAGAAGCTAAGAAAGTCAAGTTCACAGCAAATAACCACATAACCTCTCCCCTAAAAAAAATAAAAAGAAAAAAAGAAGAAGAAGAAATTAATTGGAGGATCACCTAGAGCTAATGCTAACACGTCTTCAGCACCCTGGCTCGAGCATCCAGTGATTCACAAACCGTTGCAAGGCAAGCCAGTGCAGATTCGACTCTTGTTAACTTACAACATTCACTGTGTGCGGTTCACAGGTAGCCCCGGCTTGCACTTCACCATGGAGACTTCCCACAAGAAGCTGGAGTGCTCCTGGGCCCAGGTGTGCTCTTTCTTCCTTTCACAGAGAAGGGAGAAGTACCTAGCGTGGGAACGGAAGAAAAAATAAAAAGCTGAATACTCCGTCAAATCCCTTGTTATCACAACAAATGAAGATCAATTAGACTGATGGGTAATTCACCAAAGACCATTTTCCAGTACACTTTGCTTAAAAAGGAAATGCGATATTTTTGCTCTTGCCCCAGGAGACAGACGGCATGGTGCAGCCAAGCCTTTTCCCCACCCCCACCCCAAAGTTGAAGCCAATTCTGGGAGACTTCAGATGCAATCCCAGCTGAGATGCAAACTTGCAACATGGCCTCAAAATAAGCCACCCGAGTTGACGCTCTTGCAAAAAGGCGGGTGCCCGGACTATGACCTTTTGCCATTTTCATACCTCACCAAGTTGTTGGGAAGATCAATAAGAACACTTTGGCAAGGCACTCCAAGTTCCCAAGAAGAAAGGCGCCCGGTAAACACAAAGGATTATTTGCCGTCAGAAGGCTGTAGCTTAGCTCGGAGCCAGAATATAAAAGTCAGCTTTGGCAAGGCACCCACAATCAACCATCGCCGGCACACCCAAGCATCCGAATGTTTCTCCTTCCACCTAGCGGTCAAGGGGTTCACAGGGCAGGAAACAGAGCTGTCTGGAATCTCAGGGAGAAAGAAAGTAAAGCCTTGGAACAGGAAGGGAAGAGGAAGAGGAGACCAAAACTAATGAGGAAGGCATGTGCAGGGGACACGATTATTTGGTCCACACCACCCAGCTCCCCCGCACGGCTGGTCTGCAGTGTTTAGTCTGCTGATGTTTGCAGGGCTGTGAAATTTTCCACTTGGCCATCTGCCACTTCCACCCACCAAGGATAACACGACAGAAGTGGTACGTGGAGTTCTGCTGACCACTGCCAAGGACAGACCCTCTAGTCATCTGTTGCAATCCAGGGAGGCCCGTCCACATGGCAGGCAATACCGAGTCATCTGCTGAGTCAGAGATCTCCGTTGTGTTCTTGTGCACTGGTTTTTGGAACTCAAGTAAAGGCCCTTTCATTTCAGGTGAAATTCCTCTTGGTAGATTGGACCTAGGCTGGTCTTTGGAGAGAGATCAAGCCCTGAGCCTTTGGAGTGGGAGCACTGACTCCAAGACACTAGACAACCAGAGAACTAACCCTAGGGGGTATCAAATAGTGAGAACTCACACAAAGGAAACCACTTGAATACAAGACTGGGCATCACCCAACCACCAGTAGCACCCTGTGCAGGACACCTCATCTAAACAACAAGCAAAACAAAAACACAAACCCAATCATCAGCAGACAGGATTACCACCTCACTCAGCCTTGCCCATCAGAGGAAAAACAAACAAAAACTCAGCACAGATTTCACCCTACACGAAGCTTACACAGACCAATGGACCAACCTTAGAGGGCAGAAACCAAAAGGAAGAAAGAATTTAACCTTGAAGCCTGGGAAAAGGAGACCTCAAACACAATAAGTTAAAAGAAAAAATAATAATGAAAAGGCAGAGAAATACTATACAAGTGAAGGAACAAACTAGAAACACAGAAGTCCAAATAAATGAAGAGGAAATAGGCAGACTACCTGAGAAAGAATTCAGAATAATGACAGTAAAGATGATCAAAACCTTGAAAACAAAATGGAGAAAATTCAAGAATTAACAAAGACTTAGAAGAATTAAAGAATAAACATACAGAAACAAATAACACAATTACTGAAATTAAAGATAATCTGGAAGGAATCAATAGCAGAATATCTGAAGCAGAAGAACGAATTAGTGAGCTGGAAGATAAAATGGTGAAAATAACTTCTGAAGAGCAGAATAAAGTAAAAAAGAATGAAAAGAACCGAGAACAGTCTCAGAGACCTCTGGGACCATATCAAATGCATCAACATTCGAATTATAGGGGTCCCAGAAGAAGAAGAGAAAAAGAAAGGGTTTGAGAAAAGTTTTGAAGAGATTATAGTTGAAAATTTCCCCAACATGGAAAAGGAAATAGTCAATCAAGTCCAAGAGGCACAAAGAGTCCCATACAGGATAAACCCAAGGAGAAACAGGCCAAGACACATAGTGATCAAACTAACAAAGATTAAACACAAAGAATATTAAAAGCAGCAAGGGAGAAGCAACAAGTACCATACAAGGGAAACCCCATACGCTTAACTGCTGATCTTTCAGCAGAAACTCTTCAGGTCAGAAGGAATGGCAGGATATATTTAAAGTATTAAAAGGGAAAAATCTACAACCAAGATTATAGTACCTGTCAAGAATTTCATTCAAACTTGATGGAGAAATAAAAAGCCTTTCAGACAAGCAAAAAGTTTAAGAGAATTCAGTACCACCAAACCAACTTTACAACAAATGTTAAAGGGGCTTATATAGTCAAGAAATACAAGAGAAGCAAAAAGATCTACAAAATCAACCCCAAACAATTAAAAAAATGGCAATAGGGACATATTTATCAATAATTACTTTAAATGTAAATAGATTAAATGCTCCAAACAAAAGACACAGACTGGTTGAATGGATACAAAAACAAGACCCATATATATGCTGTCTAAAAGAAACCCACTTCAGACTTAAAGCCACATATACACTGAAAGTGAAAGGATGGAAAAACATATTCCATGCAAATGGGAAGCAAAAGAAAGCTGAAGTAGCAATCTTCATATCAGACAAAATAGACCTTAAAATAAAGATTACAAGAGATAAGGAAGGACACTATATAATGACCAGGGGATCAATCCAAAAGGAAGACATAACAATTGCAAATATCTATGCACCCAACATAGGAGCACCTCAATACATAAGACAAACTAGCAGACATAAAAGGAGAAATTGACAGTAAAGCAATAATAGCAGGAGACTTTAACACCCCACTCACACCAGTGGACAGATAATCAAAACAGAAAATTAAAAAGGAAACACGTCTTAAATGATACATTAGATGAGATGGATCTCATTGATATCTTCAGGACATTCTATCCAAATGCAGGAGAAAACACCTTCTTCTCAAGTGCACATGGAACATTCTCCATGTGATTCTTGGGTCACAAATCAAACCTCAGTAAATTTAAGAAAATTGAAATTATATCAAGCATTTTCTCTGACCACAACACTATGAGGCTAGATATCAATTATAAGAAAAGAACTATCAGAAACACAAACACATGGAGATTAAGCAACACATTTCTAAATAACCAACAGGTTACTGGAGAAATCAAAAGGGAAATCAAAAAAATTTCTAGAAACAAATGACAATGAAAACATGACAACTCAAAACCTATGGGATGCAGCAAAAGCAGTTCAAAGAGTTTGTAGCAATATAATCCTACCTCAAGAAACAAGAAAAACATCAAATAGACAGCCTAACTTTACATCTAGAACAACTAGAAAAAGGACAAAAAACCCCAATATTAGCAGAAGGAAAGAAATCATAAAGATCCAAGTAGAAATAAATGAAAAACAAATGAAAGAAATAATAGAAAAGATTAATAAAACTAAAAAATGGTTCTTTGAGAAGACAGACAAAATTGACAAGCCTTTAGCCAGACTCATCAAGAAAAAAAGAGAAGAATCAAATCAACAGAATTAGAAATGAAAAAGGAGAGGTTACAAGAGACAATGCAGAAACACAAAGGATTATAAGAGACTTTTATGAACAACTATATGGCAATAAAATGGATAACCTGGAAGAAATGGACAGATTCTTAGAAGAGTTCAGTCTTCCAAGACTGAACCAGGAAGAAATTATGAACCCAATTACAAGCACTGAAATAGAAGTTGTGATCAAAAATCTCCCCCCAAAAAAGCCCAGGACCAGATGGCTTCACAGGAGAATTCTATCAAACATTTAGAGAAGAGCTAACACTTATCCTTCTAAAACTCTTTAAAAAATTGCAGAGGAAGGAACACTTCCAAACTCATTCTACAAGGCCACCATCACCCTGATACCAAAACCAAAGACAACACAAAAAAAGAAAACTACAGGCCAATATCATATCATCATCAATGTTCATCAATGATGAACATATACGCAAAATTCCTTAACAAAATTTTAGCCAACAATTCGGCAACACATCAAAAAGCTCATATACCATGATCAAGTTGGGTTTATTCCAGGAATGCAAGGATTCTTCAATATATGCAAATCAGTCAATGGGATACACCATATTAAGAAAGTGAAAGATAAAAACCATATGATCATCTCAATAGATGCAGAAAAAGCCTTTGACAAAATTCAGCACCCATTTACGATAAAAAATCTCTTAAAAAAATGGGCATAGAAGGAACCTAGCGCAACATAGTAAAGGCCATATATGATAAGCCTACAGCAAACATTATTCTCAATGGTGAAAAACTGAAAGGATTCCCCCTAAGATCAGGAACAAGCAAGGGTGTTCACTTTCACCACTATTATTCAACACAGTTCTGAAAGTCCTATCTACAGCAATCAGAGAAGAAAAAGAAATAAAAGGAATCCAGATTGGAAAAGAAGATGTAAAGCTCTGTTTGTAGATGACATGATACTGTACATAGAAAACTCTAAAGATAGAATCAGAAAATTACTAGAGCTAATCAGTGAATTTAGCAAAGTTGCAGGATACAAAACTAATACAAAGAAATCACTTACCTTTCTATATACTAACAATGAAAAATCAGAAAGAGAAATTAAGGAATAAATCCCATTCAGCATTGCAACAAAAAGAATTAAATAGCTAGGAATAAACTTACCTAAAGAGACAAAAGAACTGTACACAGAAAATTATAAGACACTGATGAAAGAAATCAATGATGACATAAAACAGATGGAGAGATAGTCCAAGTTCCTGGGTAGGAAGAATCAATATTGTGAAAATGAGTATACTACCAAATGCTATCTACAGATTCAACGCAACCTCTATCAAATTACCAACGACATTTTTCACAGAACTACAACAAAAAATTTCACAATTCATATGGAAACACAGAAGACACTGAATACCCAAAGCAGTCTTGAGAAAGAAGAATGGATCTGGAGGAATCAACCTTTCTGACTTCAGAATATACTACAAAGCTACGGTCATCAAGACAATATGGTACTGGCACAAAAACAGAAATATAGACCAATGGAACAAGACAGAAAGCCCAGACATAAACCCAGGCACCTATGGGTACCTTATTTTTGACAAAGGAGGCAAGAATATACAATTAACTTTGGAAATTAATCCTTTGTCAGTTGTTTCACTTACTATTATTTTCTCCTATTCTGAGGGTTGTCTTTCACCTTGCTTATAGTTTCCTTTGCTGTGCAAAAGCTGTACAAAAATAAGCCTCTTCAATATTGAAGCCTCTTCAATAAATGGTGCTAGGAAAACTGGACAGCTACATGTAAAAGAATGAAATTAGAATACTTCCTAACACCACACACAAAGACAAACTCAAAATGGATTAAAGACCTAAATGTAAGACCCGAAACTATAAAACTCTTAGAGGAAAACATAGGCAGAACACTTGATGACATAAATCAAAGCAAGATCCTCTATGACCCACCTCCTAGAGTAACGGAAATAAAAACAAAAGTAAACAAATGGGACCTGATTAAACTTAAAAGCTTTTCCACAGCAAAGGAAACTATAAGCAAGCTGAAAAGACAACCCTCAGAATGGAAGAAAATAATATCAAATGAAACAACTGACAAAGGATTAATTTCCAAAATATACAAGCAGCTCATACAACTCAATGCCAGAAAAACAAACAACCCAATCAAAAAGTGGGAAAAAGACCAAAACAGACATTTCTCCAAAGAAGACATACAGATGGCTAACAAACACATGAAAAGATGCTCAACATTCACTCATTGTTAGAGAAATGCAAATCAAAACTACAATGAGATATCACCACACTCCAGTCAGAATGGCCATCATCAAAAGTCTACAAACAATAAATGCTGGAGAGGGTGTGGAGAAAAGGGAACGCTCTTGCACTGTTAGTGGGAATGTAAATTGATACAGCCACTATGGAAGACAGTAGGGAGATTCCTTTAAAAACTAAGAATAAAACTACTATGACCCAGCAATCTCACTCCTAGGCATATACCCTGAGGAAACCAAAATCGAAAAAGACAGATATATCCCATTGTTCATTGAGCACAATTTACAATAGCTAGAACATGGAAGCAACTTAGATGTCCATCAACAGATGAATGGATAAAGAAGCTGTGATACATATACACAATGGAATATTACTCGGCCATAAAAAGGAACTCATTTGAGTCAGTTCTGATAAGGTGGATGAACCTAGAACCCATCATACAAAGTGAAGTGAGTCAGAAAGAAAGATAAATATCATATTCTAACACATATACATGGAATCTAGAAAAATGGTACTGAAGAATTTATTTTCAGGGCAGCAATGGAGAAAAAGACAGAAAATAGACTTTATGGACATGGGGAGAGAGGAGGAGAGGGTCAGATATATGGCAAGAGGAACATGGAAACTTAAATTACCATATGTAAAATAGACAGCCAACGGGAATTTGCTATATGGTTCAGGAAACTCAAACAGGGGCGCTGTATCAATCTAGAGGGGTGGGATGGGGCAGGAGATGGGAGGGAGGTTCAAAAGGGTGGGGACATATGTATACCTATGGCTGATTCATGTTGAGGTTTGACAGAAAACAACAAAATTCTGTAAAGCAATTATCCTTAAATAAAAAAATAAATTAGAAAAGAAAAGAAATAAGGATCTAAAAAAGAAAAAAAAGAAGTGGTACCTGGAGGCCCTTCTGGGAAAGGGCTGGTGATTTTTGTTTGTTTGCTGCTTTTAAAGAAAAGACCTGATTGAGTTTACTCTCAGTATCTAATTATTTCTTGAATCTGGATTTCTTGCTTTATTTCCCCCCCCCCCCCCTTCTGTAAGACAGGGCCAGGAACAACTTCTCCTGGGCCAATATTATTCAAGGTATTTTGACGTGTGTACTTTTGCAGAGTGTGACTTACAAGAGTGGCTTTGGGGATGACAAGAAATAGAAGTTAAATACTACTCGAGAGTCTTGTTTGCTTCCCAGATAAATCATTCACAAGTACCAGCCATATTTTCCTTTCAAAGTCATAAGTGCTCACTGAATAAAAATTGGAATCCCAGCATTAGCATGGTCAGTAAAGAATATTTTTGAGGGAAAAGTGTGATCTCTTATCTTAAAAAAAAAAAAGGCAAGAATGAATAATACCAGATCTTAGGTTTGGAACTGGCAAAACAATGACAAGCAGATGTAAAAAACTGGAAAGAAAAAAGTGAGGATTAAAGAGAGAAAGGAGGTGTCTTCTATGAAAATAATTAACCATGACTTTTATAGTGAATTCAGTTTACAAAGTGTCTTCTTTCTTTTAAAATAGAGGTTATAATTGACATAAAACATTGAATTAGTTTCAAGTGTACAAAGTGCTTTCTTATTAATTCATTCATTCACTGGACACATTTTTTACTCAGTGCTTATAATACCCAACAGGTCCTTTATTCATAATGGTGAACAAAACAGACAAAGGGCCAGGCCTTTAAGGACCTCATTGCCTCAAGAGGAACAGACATTAAAAAATCAGAGTATATTATTTTTAACATATGCATACAATTAAAAAATCAGATAGGTATCAAGAAGGACAAATAAACACTGTGATTTGCAATCACCCTATAATGGGTTATGTCACTTAGAAGGAGGGTCTTTCTTACAAAAGCAACACTTAAACAGGGAAGTAAAAGGTGAGCAAGAATTACCAGGCATCAAATTTCTAGGCAGAGGAAACAGCCTCTGCATTATGTGATCGCACTAGACCTGTACTATTAGTTTCTGTTATTTCATCCTTTTCCCCCCTGGCTATTTCAAATGAGTCTCCTTGATCAAAAGATAATCAACAGAACCATTCTCAATACCTTCAAACAGGAAACGATTCTTCTTTTCAACTACTGGGCTATCAGAGCAACAAACGCTAGTAAATTTTGCTAGGGGAACATCATTCAGTACAGATATTATACTTAATGTGGCTTCCTAATGCATCATAAATAACTCCATTATCACAATAAAGTAAAGTGAAGCTCCCTCTTCATACCCACATGCCACAGCTGGAGTTAAGAACTACCCCCCGAAGGGCTAAAATCAGATCACATTACATGTAAACTTCTTAAAAAACAAAACAAAACACTTCTGACCACCTTCTATTAGGTTCAAATTGTCTGGCTTCCTCTTGACTATTACAACATCTTTATTATTTCTTTCCTGGCTGAAATGGCATTTTTGTCCACTTTCTAGAGTGTCTGTGTGCCTTCTCTTTTGGTTCTCGATTTGGTATCTGTTTATTTACCCAGGTAAGCAGCATGGTGTATAGAAATAAAAAGCCTCAGAAATACTGCGTTCATCTGAACCGTCTTCTTGTTCCCTACCATCCCAGAATCGCATGGTGTATCGAACTAAAAAGCCTCAGAAATATTGGGTTCATCTGAACTGTCTTCTTGTTCCCTACCATTGCAGAACTGGTACCACTTAATTTTTTCACTAAGGAAAATCAGTAATTTGCTTTCTTCATCCTACAAAATGAAGGCATCCTCCGACAGGCTCACTCATGTTCTTCCATGAGTGGAGTAAGTTTGAAAGTCTGTTTGAAACAAATAAGCCAAACTTCTGTTTGAGTCTCTTTTTACTAAAGACACCAGATAAAATGTAGTATCTCCTACACATTTGGTTTTTCCTATAAACCCAAATGTCAACAACCTCTCAAGTTCAAAGTCATGAAATATAAATCCTCACTTTGACTCAGTAGTTCTGACAAGCTTTCACAAATTTGGGAATAAAAGAATGAGCAAGAAGCAAAACTTGCCCAGTTGTCCAAAACTCTACCATGAGACCTGGGAAATTATGCCAGGCTGACAGTTTCATCCTCTGTCCAGAGATGAAAGTGACACAATGTCAATTTCTCCTTCTCCTGACTGCCCACAGCACTTACAGCCTCTACCGCGGGTTCTCTTCACTTCAGCACTCTGTTATACTGTCTTTTTATAGTCCACTGGATTGATTTAAGTCTTGAAAGGCGCAAAAAGTTTACAAGCTCCTTGATGAAAGAAACCTTGCCATGCCCTTCTTCTGCAGCCTCCTAAGAGTGTCGAGTTAGAAGAGCCTGAATTTAAATTAAACGATTCATATACAAAACCCGTTCTACCACTTCATCCTTACGCCAAAGGAAGCGCCACTCTCAGCTATAACGTCAACCCTTCTCACTCTGTCCTCCAGGGAGGGACTTAGGAGGTCCCATGTGCCTGTCATCCAAAGGAAAGCCCTGCATGAACCTGAGAACAATTAAATTATAACTTACCCTTCTCTCTTCTATTCTTCAAATCTATTCTTAGTCACTAATGGCTTTTGAACAGTTGCCATCTCCTTTCAAGATCTGCAGTCCCCTCCCCCACCACCAGGAGCCTTTATCCTTGATTTTCCTAGCTTCTCAAAAGCCATTGTTAAGGAAACCCTTGTAGTATATGGAGGAGAGATGAGCATGCTCAGAGGCAGTGGTTCTCAAGCTGGAAGTGCTATCAGAAACACCCGGAGAGCTTGTGAAACTGTGTCTCTGGGTCCCACTCCCCTAATTTCTGATCCAGTAGGTCTGGGGTGAGGCCAGAGAACTTACACATTTACCAAGTTCCCAGATAATGCTGATGCTGCTGGTCCAAGGACCAGGCTTTGAGAATCACTACTCTCAGCCTAAGTCTTTTTGTCAATGACACAGCTGGACAGAGACTAAGGATTTTTTTTAGTATAATCACTATAATCACATTGGAAGGAATGATACCTGTGTATTCCAAAGAAGTGACAAATAACCAAACCACCCCCAAACCCCATACCACTTTAAAATCCGGGAAAACTTTTGGGGGCTCTTTGTCTCCTACTGGCTCAGGTCCTGTTGGGGTCAATTCTGCCCTCTGTCCCTCCTTCAGTCTTCTACCAGAAACTTCTTCACAGCCTACAAACATATTCAATCATTGCTCTCGCCAGACTCTGATACCTTCCCAAATCTCCCCCATTCACCATAAAACATGTTAAAGTGTAGTATAAATTCCACACTGTATTTCATCAGGTACCTCTTAAACCTGTAGAGTTTGATTTCAACACTTTAAAAGTAAACTTCTCTTTTAAAGGTCAGGAATGCTTTCCTGTCTTCTAAATGTAGTGGCCTTTTCCTGACTGACTCTCTTATAAAACTTGATAAAGGAATTCCTTAAAATTTCATTTTATTTAGGACTAGAACTTTTCCTAAACAGCATCTTTCTAGAATATGACCTTTACCTCATTTTCTTTGTTATTTGGGCTGGGTCAACCTCATGCCTTGGGTCCAGAGATGGGCATATGCAAACTATCATATACAGGATGGATAAACAAGGTTCTACTGTATAGTCAGGGAGCTATATTCAATATCCTGTGATAAATCATAATGGGAAAGAATATTAAAAAGAATATACATATATGTACAACTGAGTCACTTTGCCATACAGCAGAAAATTAACACTGTGAATCAATTATACTTCAATAAATTTTAAATAAATAAATAAAGACAGGCACGTGATCTAGGCTTGGAGAATCAGAATACGTATCTCTCTTGTGATGATGACTGGATCTAGGTAGGGATGGGCACGAACCAAAGGCCCCTCTCAGACTGACTGGAACTAAGAGGAGTCAGGAAGCAAGGTCTACTCACAGAGCTATTTTTTACCACCAGTGAAGCCCGCATGAGGATGAAGCTCTGCAGTATGGGACGAGGTTGAAAGCCAGGACATCTGAGTCCTGGGGATAGTGAGTTCCCTGGGATTTGGCTGTGCCAAAACTCAGATTCATCCCTGGATTTTTTAGTTGTGCTGTGACAGACAAAATTCTAAAGTAGCCCTCAAGATTGCCTGGTCCCCTAGTACACACGTACCCTCTCTGAGTTATTTAATCAAACACAATCTGGGTGCTGCTGCTGTGAAGGATTTTGCAAATAAAAGTAAGGCCGTAAATCAACTGACCTTAAAACAGAAAGCCCATCCTTGGTGGGCCTGACCTAATCAGGAGAGCCCTTCGAAAGAACAGGCTCTTCCAGCAATGAGATCCAAAACACAAAAGATCACACTGAGGAAGGGGGGAAACTTCGTGTGGCAAGAAACTCGAGATGGACACCAGGAGCCAAGAGTGATGTTCAATGCATTACCAGCAATAGAGTAACAGTCTCAGTCTTACAACCTACAAGTGAGAATCCAAGGCATACCTACCAAGACCCACTCAAGTCCTACTTCTTCCATCACTTTTTCCTTTACATCCTCCTGTGCTACAACTTTCTCCGTCAGAAGTATTTTCTGTTTGTTTTTGGATGAGAACTCCTATTGTTTTGATTTCTTTTCCTGAGGACCAATCATTTTATTCTTTATCCTCAAACAGGCACCATTTCTCTAGACAGACTGTAGTGAACTCTAAGAAGGTGGGGTAAGTGCCAATGGTAAGCCTTTGACACATACTTGGTGACTTCACTGAGAATGTGTTTTCCTCTGACATGTCCTCAAATCTCCTCACTCTGTGAGTTCCTCTCTGGTGACTTGGAGAAAAGTCACGACATGAACCAATATGGAAACTGCTCCACCAGTCAACCACAGAGCCTCTTTTCCCAACTCAGGACTAAAGGCTGACTCTTGGTATTTTCATCCTGAGGGAGGAAGAAGAACAGCTACTAACTACAGAGTTCAGAAATGCCTCTTCCGGGTGAGCTCAGACCAGCAGGTCCAGAGCTTCCGTCTGAACCCTGCTCACAAAGGAGCATCTAAGGCAGTCGTGGGGCGGGGGGTGCCCAATGCTCCCCTTCCCCAGGGATGGCAACAGAACTTCCCCAAGAGTATAGGTGTCCAGTCAGATTTCAAGTAGAACTAGAGGGAGTTGGCTGTAGCTCAAACCTAGAGTACTCTGAATATGACTCGTTCATCACATCATGCCATCCTTTTCAATCAACCAATCAATAATTTATTTGATTTATCCATTGTAAAATCCCTTTCCAAACTGGCAGTCCATGAATATCTAGCATGCACTTGTGGACATTCTCCCTGATATTAACTGGTTTGTGCTTAGGTAAAGAAAACTAAAATTAGCATCTACCGAAAGAACACAAAATCAGAGAGAGAAACATGCTGGGAAAAAACCCACAATGAAACTTAAAAAAAAAAGCCAAAAAACTCATGTTGATCCATGCCACTGTTTCCTAGGATTAGCACAGCTTATCACAAAAGGTAAGGCTCTATCCACACACACATAGACCTGGCAGGTGTCTATATTTGTATGCTGGTTATATCTCCTTACTGGTATAAAGCAAAGTTTGCTAAGAAATACAATTATGCATCCAGAGAAACGTATGTCTGCATATCAAGAAGTAAAGGAAAAAAAAATATGAGAAATATCTAATCTGCACTGAACAGCCATAGAATGATGTTTCCAGGAAATTAGGATTTTAAAGATCAAGATGGCATGTGCTCCTTATTGACAATTCCTCCCCAGCCTTATTTGTCTAATACTCTGCTTTCAAAGGGGGTTGCTAAGACCCAAGAGAAGGCACGGTGGCTCAGGAGACAGAACAATCTAGATGAAGAAACTTAAAGACCATACTGTAGCTCTGCATCCCCTGGATTGCAGGTCCCTTTCAGGCTGCCAAGAGCCATCACACACCTTCTCCCAGGAGGAGAGTTTTATTCACACAGGCTGGAGAAGGTCAATGAGAAGTCTGGGTGCATGCTGCAAAAGTGTCTGATAAAAATGGCAAAGGCAGGGACAGAACCTGTTTGATGCCTTGATCACTTATAAACCATTTATAAACCATGGGCTTCCCTGGTAGCTTAACTGGTAGAGAATCTGCAAGCAATGCAGGAGACCCCAGCTAGATTCCTGGGTCAGGAAGATCCACTGGAGAAGGAATAGGCTATCCAGTCCAGTATTCTTGGGCTTCCCTTGTGGCTCAGTTGGTAAAGAATCTGCCTGCAATAAGGAAGACCTGGGTTTGATCCCTGGATTGGAAAGATCCTCTGGAAAAGGGAAAGGCTACCCTACCCACTCCAGTATTCTGGCCTGGAGAACTCCATGGACTGTATAAGTCCATGGGGTCACAAAGAGTCAAGACATGACTGAGCGACTTTCACTTTCTTCATAAAACATGAACTATTATGGTCCTTGAGTAGCTATTGTGAAGAGTCCCCTGGCTTTACATTTCTTTCTGTTTCTGCTCTATTTTCTCTCCTTTTAATAACAAAATCAGTAAAATTCTCAAGAAAAAAAATTCCAATATGTTGCTCTCATTCTCTCCTCACCATAATATTAAGAACAGTAAGATAATACCGTCAAGTATTTTATCTGGCCTGACTTCTCAAAATACCAAATGGCAAGTCATAGTAAAATAACAAGACAGAATTTGCATACACTCTCCAGCCCATCCTTTTGGACAGAAACAAGGAACAGAATTCACCACAGGTATTAAAATTCTGGAAGCACCCTATTAAAGCCATGATTTCCTTTTTATTTAATTTCATTTAATGAAATGTTTTACACAAAAGCAAAGTTCCAACTAGAACCTCCAACCATGCTTTGGATACATGTCTACATATGGCTGAGTCCCTTCATTGTTCACCTGAAACTATCACAACATTGTTAACAGGCTATTCCTCAACACAGAATAAAAAGTAAAAAATAAACCAATAAAAATATACTAACCTCTTTTTTTTCACAAGTCTCTGATGTAAAACAGAGGTACTTCTCGACAAAGACGCTATTGAAAACCTCTTCTTTTGGAGGAGGCTTAATAAAACTATGCTAGCTTAAAACTGAGATTTCAATGGTTTCATCTGAGACACCATGGAACAGAAATGCCACTTGGCATTAAATCTGGGGATTACCTGTTGAAACACCAAAGGCAGGTAGACTTTGATGTGGGTTACTTGGTACCGAGAAAGTACCAGTAAACACAATTATCATTTTCTTTTTATTAAAATGTAGTTGAAGATTTGATACGGTATTTGGAGCAAAGATTTGTTG
Source organism: Cervus elaphus (assembly GCF_910594005.1). Taxonomy (NCBI): domain Eukaryota; kingdom Metazoa; phylum Chordata; class Mammalia; order Artiodactyla; family Cervidae; genus Cervus; species Cervus elaphus. The sequence continues at coordinate 41,039,704 of NC_057821.1, read as the reverse complement.
CATGGAGGGTGGGGGGAGGGAGGGTGGGAGCAAGCATACACACACAGACACATGTCTGCTTCAACTAGTTACAAGTAATGTTGAATAACAAAGTACCTCCTATTCTGTAACTGGGAAGAATCTTTGCACTTTTTTAAAAAAACTTTTCATTTTGTATTGGGGTATAGCTGATTAGCAATGTTGTGATAGCTTCAGGTGGAGAGCAAAGGGATTCAGCTATACATATATATATGTATCCATTCCCTCCCAAACTCCCCTCCCATCCAGGTTGTCATATAACATCGAGCAGAGTTCCCTGTGTTATACAGGAGGTTTTGTTGGTTATCCATTTTAAATATAGCAGTGTATACAGGTCCATTTCAAACTCCCTAACTATCCCTTCCCTCCATCCTTCCCCCTTCCCTGGCAACCATAAGTTTGTTCTCTCTGAGTCTGTTTCTGTCCTGTAAATAAATTCATTTGTATCATGTCTTTTTAGATTCCATGTATAACTGAGGCTATACGATGTTTCTGCTTCTCTGACGGACTGACTTCTGTCAGAATGACAATCTCTAGGTCCATTCAGGAAGAACCTTTATATTACAAGTAAATCACTAAAGATGTGTTGCCTATAAGCTTAAAATATACCTAACGGACCATCCCTGAGAATCCTGCCTCCCAGGTAATGAGCATTAAGCTAAGCTCACATGAAACAGCCAGACCAGGTAGGCCCTCCTGTGAATGACTGCAGAAAGGACAAAATTTACACATCCCCTCCAGAGGCTGACCTAAACCAGGAAATGTTTGACTTTACTTCCTCCCTTTTTAGTGTAAAAGGAGTCTGAATTCTAACTCAGTCAAGATGTTTCTTTAGGACAGGAGTCCACCTTCCTCTCCATCTGCCACTTCTCTGGATATCAAAGTAACTATTCCTTTCCCCAACAACCCATGTCTGAATTTAGTGGTCTGTTGCCTATGGAGCACTAGGAGCTTGGACTCAGTAACAATTCCATTTGCTACAATGTCAAATAGAGGGCAACTTCCACTATTCTTTTCTAAGCAACAGGACCCCAGCAACCCCAGCAAGATACAGCCGCAGCTGGCTTTCAGAGTCCTGTGCCAGATGATCACATTTCATGAAAAATTACAAGGAATTTCCTTAGATAATGAGCATCTTAAAAGTGTCCTACATCTCTTTAAAAACACGTACTTAAAACTCTTTAGAAGTAGCAACACCTGGGGACTTCCCTGGTGGTCCGGTGGCTAAGACTCTGGGCTCTCAATGCAGGGAGGGTTCCGGGTTTGATCCCTGGTCAGGGAACTAGATCCCACATGCCACAACTAAAGATCCTGCATGCCATAACTAAGACCTGGCACAGCCAGATAAAATAAATAACAAATATTAAAAAATAAAGAATTAACAACACTTGGACACACGCCTCTGAACCCACATGCTAGGGAGTGGTACACCCCACTCCTACTAGAAGAAAAAGTAACAGACATTCTACCACCACCTTCATCTGCCAGGTTTATGGGTTTATCCTAATATCATGGCTCAGGGGATTCTCACACTTAGAACTCCTCACATATCAAAAGAGGAGAAAAATCTCTCGCTCCTTAATTGTTTTGTCGAACGAGCTCTCCGAAGTTCATTTTTGTTACCTTTTTCAGGCAAAATAAGAGGCCTTTTACAAAAATTCTATTGCTAAAACAATGGAATTCTCCTAGGAATGACTTCGTTATGGAAATGAAGTGACAGCTTCTTTTATCTAGCCAGGCAGAAAGTCTGCATTTATAAAAGGCATTCAGAGCACTCAAGTGCTGTGTGTGGGAGGACAGAAAATGCTATTTTTAATTCAGATCGCAGCATTCCTCCCATACAGGTCTTTCAGTATAATCAGAATCATAATAATACTGATCTAAAAAGAAAAAAAAAAAAAAGATTCCCATTTCTGCTGACCCCAGCAGAAAAAGAATGTGGGGAGGAGGAAAGGGGGAGAAAGAAATTAAAGAGAATGTTGAATACAGCTTCCTTCCACTTTTAGACCACTCTGTAGGCTCCGAAATCAACCTCCAAGGCTATCAGAGCTATTATCCAGAATGAAAAGGACTAAAGCTCTGTGAGTAACAGCCTTAGATCTTCCCATACAAATTTACATTTTGCTACCTGTGACTTTTACTGTGCTGAGCTTGCAGGAATCACCAACGGCCTGCCAGGAAAGGTTAGGCGGGTTTTCCCATCTGTCCCTAAGAGCTTACATTCTATGGCGATGCTGTGGGGGATGAGTCCATTGAAACCCAATTTCCAGTTTTAGAAACTGGAAGGCCTCATGGGCAAAGCAGGAGGCACCCGAGCTGCCGGTGGGGGTGAGCAGATGCAGAACTTCCCAGGTGGGGTGTGGAATCGGCAGAGGAACCTTATACACGGCTGCTGCATTTCCTCTGGCTCTGCTGGGGACCAAAGCTTGAGGAGTGATGAATGAGATCCTGGTAAGAAGTGAAGACCAGGGTTCTGGTCCCTGCAGAAGCCGACATTGGAGGGGAGAAAAGCATAGGAGAGTAGAACTACAAAGGACAACTGATGGAAAAAGACCCTTCAGTAATAGCTGAACTAGGGCTTAGGTTTGGGCTACCAGATTTGGGCTTCCCTGGTAGCTCAGCTGGTAAAGAAACCATCTGCAAGGCAGAAGACCTGGGTTCAATCCCTGAGTCGGGAAGATCCCCTAGAGAAGGGAAAGCCAGCCCACTCCAGTACTGTTGCCTGGGAAATTCTATGGACAGAGGAGCCTGGCGGGCTACAGTTCATGAGGTCGGCCATGACCTAGGGACTAAACCATCACCACCACCAAGGTGTTGGTTTACAATCAAAAGTGCAAAATTGAAGAACAGATGGGGTCAGAGAGAGAGTTTTTAACTGAGGTAAAATTCACTTAATATTCGCCATGTTAATCATTTTTAAAGTGAACAATTCAGTGGCTTTTTATTATACTCATGATGTTGTGCAACCATCACCATTATCTAATTCCAAAAGATTTTCATCACCCTGTCCAATAGCCATAAAGCAATCACTCCCCATTCCCTCCTCCTCCCAGCCCCTGGCAACCACTGACTTGCTTTCTGTGTCTGCGGATTTGCCTCTTCTGGATATTGCATCTAAATAGAATCATACAATACGTGGCCTCTGGTGTCTGGCTTCTTTCACTGTGCATAACATTTTGAGGATTCATCCATGTTGTTACATGGATCCAACACTAAATTCCTTTTTTGGCTAAATATTGGCCACATTGCATGTGTGTACCATATTTTGTTTATCCATTCATCAGTTGATGGACATTTGAGTTGTTTCCACTTTCTGGTCATTATGAAGAATGCTGCTGTGAACATTCGTGGACATGCTTTTGTTTGAATGCCAGTTTTCAATTCTCTTGGGTATACACCTAGAAGTGGAACTGCTGGGTCACGGTAATTCGGTAACCTTTTGAGAAACTGCCAAACTGTTTTCCATAGTGTCTACACAATTTTACAGCAGTGCATGACGGTTCCAATTTCACTATATCCTTGCCAATATTTGTTATTTTCTTAACTTTTTATTACGGCCATCTTGATGGACATAAAGTGGTATCTCATTGCGGTTTTTATCTGCATTTCTCTAACCACTAAAGATGTTGGGCATATTTTCAACATCATTATTGATCATTTGTATTTCTTCTTTGGAGAAATGGGGCTGCCCTCATGGCTCAGGCAATAAAGAATCTGCCTGCGATGCAGAAGACCCCAGTTCAAACCCTGGGTCAGGATGATCCCCTGGAGAAGGGAATGGCTACCCACTCCAGTATTCTTGCCTGAGAATCCCATGGACAGAGAAGTCTGGTGGGCTACAGTCCATGGGGTCACAAAGAGTCAGACACGACTGAGCAACTAACACTTTTGCTTTTGGAGAAATGTCTATTCAAGTCCTTTGTCCATTTTAAAATTGAGTTGTGTTTTGGTTGTGCAGTTCTAAGAGGTCTTGACCTATTCCAGAAACTAGACTCTTATCAAATACATGATTTGTAAGTATTTTCTCCCATTTGTGGGTTGTCTTTTGACTTCATAGTGTCCTTTGATTCACGAGTTGTTTTTTTTATGAAGTCCAATTTATTATCTTACATTACTTGTGCTTTTAGTCTATCTAAGAACCCATTATCAAATCCAAAGTCATGAAGATCTGTCCCTATGTTTTATTCTAAGTTATATACTTTAAATAAATGGGTTAACAACTTAAATAGAAGGACTAATTTTTTGCATATGGTGTTGAGTCCAACTTCATTCTTTTGCATGGATCCCATGTGTTTTTCCAGCTTTCCCAGCACCACTAGTTGAATAAAGGTCACAGAGATTTGAATATGGAGTGATTTTAGTTCATTCTTTAAGTTTTTTGTTTGTTTCTTTAAAAAATATGTCATTTTGCAAATTTCCTTAACTGACTTTTGGTTACAGAGAAGGTAAGTGAATAAATTTGTTTTCCTCAACCCACATTCTGAAGATATAGCAAGTTTTCAAGAACCTTGACTCCCTAGGGCCATAATCCTGAGCTTTCCAGGAAGCCAACCTGTTCTTGGGTGGTGCTTTTGCAAGGACCAATTTCCAAAAGCAACAAGTAGCTTGAAATTGCTGGATTTTCCATTATTTTCATTCCATTTGTTGCCTGTTTCTTCGGCTCTAGTGAGCTGCTTCTGTCTTTTCTAGATTCAGAGATCTAGAGATCTCTGTTCCTGTTACCACCCAACACCTGCCTATTAATATTGGCAGAGAACTTAAGTGAATTCACACTAAGTCAGATATAATATTCTCTCAACATGATGTTCAAGTCCTTGTTTTGGTGTGTTGTGTGTTAGTCGCTCAGTTATGTTTGACTCTTTGCCACCCCATGAACGGTAGCCTGCCAGGCTCCTCTATCCATGAAGAATACTGGAGTGAGTAGCCATTTCCTTCTCCAGGGGATCGTTCCGATCCATGGATCAAACACGGGTCTACTGCATTGCAGGTGGATTCTTTACTATCTGAGCCATCAGGGACAGATATAATATTCTTTAAGCATGATGCTCAAGTCCTTGTTTTGATAAGCCAAAAGAATGAAGTATAGGTTGCAGCAGTCTGGACGTCATCCGTTCAGTCAGTAGCGGAACTGGAGACTTTCAAATCCCTCTAAAGTATCATTTCTCAAGCCTGGCTGCACATTGAGATCACCTAGGAAGCTCTAAAGATGCTGTTGCCTGGGAACCCCCAGCAGAGATCTGCACTTAACTGAGCTGGGATGTAACCCAGGCAAAGGGATTCTGACACGCAGGCCAGGGGAAGCCAGTGCCCTGCAGTTAGGCACCTGGGGTTGCTATGTACTCCTCGGGGTCTCAGAGACCACTCTTCCGGCCACTTCCCACTGCTTGCAGACAGTTAGGGATATACACTCATTTTTTTTTAAAAGTTTTATAGTTGCAGATTAAGACTAACAAAAACAGTTCTCTGTATTTGCTCTCATTTAACCTTCGTAAAAGCCACGGACAAGGAGGGCTTCTCTTATTTTTATTCTCAATGATCATTGAGGAAGCACACTCTGACAGATTAAGCAACAGCCCCAGATCACAATTTCTGAAGTGGTAGAGAAGGGATTTCAGTGCAGTTCTTTCAACCCAAAAGTCTGTATCCTTTATGTCCTGTCTCTCAGTAATTTTCAAGGCGGTGGAAATTATGGATGTGGTCACATCATTCGGTACCAGGGCCCACAGGGGAAAGAGAAGCTTTACATCTTGCAGGATATGTGTACTCACCGAAAAGAACAGTGGGCGCTGCCTCTGCTGTTAACTGCTCTTTCTCGGTTGTATGTACATGGGTGTGTGAGGATGTGTGGGTGTGTGAGTGTGTGTATCCATACAAGGGAAGCAGGCCTCGGGGGTACGTCTGACTTCAGGACAGTGCGACATGACTCCCAAACTGTAATAACTGGGGAAGGTTTTCAGAGACGGTGGGGGAACAGTAACTCTTTTCCCAGTGTAGGATAAGACTGGCAACACGCCATGAAACACCTTTAATCAGTATAGAAATAACAAGCACGGAGGAAGCTAACACTTGGTTCACTTGTGAATTTAATCTCATGCCTACATATGATTACAAAGCTCAAGCAGCTGAAAACCGCAAGAGTCAAGAATATCAGGCAAAAACACCAATACTTAAATATTTAAATTCTTATAGCAGAGAAGACACAATAGCAACATAACATTGTCTTGCCTATCAAAGCACAAGGCACATTCCCAAACCTTTCCACCACAATAGAAAAAAGTCAGAATTGACAAAAACATATTAGTTATGGTGGGAGAAGCTGAGAAGTGAGTTTCAAGTTACTTTTTCTTCCTTTTTCTAACTGGTGCACTCAAACAAATGTGTGGGTCTATGCATGAAAGTGTGTGCACATACACACACACCAGGCCTGTAGAAAAATACATTTCAGTCTGATCATTTTTCATAGATCTAGTTTATTCATCCTTTAGACTAGGGGCAGTGGGTTCCAATGCTATTATTCTATATCTGTTATTACTACATAAGGAAATTGGGAGAGTTTCTATACAACCAACTTGGAGCCGGAAAGGAATAAAAATTTACCCGAGGTTTTCTTAAGCCAGTGTCAGAAGTTGGCTATAAGAGAAAAAGTTCTCACAAGTGGGAGTCGTAGCTGCTTGTCTCTTAATTGTAGTGAATCTGACAAGTTTCTTTCCAGTGTATCAAGACTTTACTCTTCAAAATCATTCTGTGTGCTCTGAATTGCTACACTTTTAAGCTAACTACTTCTCAAAGCGCTGTTTAAAAACTGACATTTTCAACCACATCCCAGGCTTAGAATATATCTAAATTTGCAAAGTCTCATTGGCTCTTAGGAGAGTGCTACTTTAAAAAATACACTTGACAGCCAATCTCTTGAAAATGATTTGTGCAGAAATTGTGTTCAAATTACTTTATATCAAGAGATTTAAGAGAAAATGTGGTTTTCTTTGTAATCGGCTAAAAATAATGATATCCTTTATCTTCAACTGAACATGTACATATGTTGTATAAGCTGTTGCGTTTAAACAAATTGAAAAACAGTAGGAATCTGGCTATTGTCCATAAAGAAACAAAACTTGCCCGGAATATCATTGTAAGCATTAAAAAAATACAATTAACTATTATTTTCCGCTAAATTCAGTCCCACATACAGAATCAGATTGTCAGCTGGGTCCAAGGCATCAAATTACAAAAGCTAATGTCTCAAAAACAGAAAGGAAACTCAGTTAAAAGAAATGACTCCAGTACAATTTTACATAAGGAAAAAGAGAATAAGGGGAAAGTGCATTTATATTTCTACAAATTCCTTTTGAGTTACTGGGGAGTATGTTATTTAAATTCACCCTTATAGACACAGCACACAAGTCACATCCTTAAAACATTCCCAGTGAACATTTTACTGAATATCAAGTGCAAAGTGCTGCCAGGTGAGGTTCAGACATGGAGAAAACATGTTCATCACTCTGAATCCTGAATACTGATTTTTAAAACATAAAACTAGTCGTCACCAACTTTTATCATTTTGGAGGATTTCTCATCACCATCAGTGATTTTCAAAACCGTTTTTTTCTTTTAATCAGAGCCCTGCCTTCAAATGAAATTTTATATAGAAATCTAACACACACAAAAAATAAATAAAATTGAGACTATTCATAGTGACCTACTGGTTTCTCCATTCCCTACACATCCCCTCATCACCACAAGGACTTCTGGAGGCAGCCCCATGGGGGTCTGGGGGGGCTTTGAGAAAGCCTTAGGCCACTGGTCTGAGGGGCATGAGCTCCTTAACATGGCATATGGAACCCTCCACACTTTGCTCCTTTACTTCACAGACTTATGGCCTCACCACCCCACCTGTCACATGATACGTCCTCATGTCATCATGCCTACTGTTCACTGCACACGTTATACACCATGCTGTTTGCTCCCCACGTTTGGTCTAACCCGTCAGTGGCATTCGGTACATTCATACTGCATATAACCACTACCATCATCCAACTTCAGGACTCTTCATTTTGCAAAACTGAAATTCTGTACATAAATATGTTATTTAAAAAACCTCTTAATCATGTGCTTTAATGATCTAGGGTATGATCTAGGGTGTGGAATACCCAGCTTCTTCACTTCCCCTTTGCCCCCCACCTGCTGTATCTCTCACCCCTTCTCATCCACACTTGGGACCTTCTTTAGTGAGAAATGTGGTCAATGTGGTTAAGACATATGGTCAGTGAAACTCCTAGTTACCAGCTTAGCTACCAGCTAGCAGTTCAGGTTGCTAGAAATGAATATTCTGGATTTTTTTTCTTAAGCCCTCACTGATCCCTATTAACATAAACTGTTAGGAGTCAGTCTGCACCCCAGGACTGTCTGGGCTCCACGGAAAGTACACCTTTAAGGAGCAGATGCATCCGGGTCCAAGAGCCTATGGCTAACACATAGCTTATATAGGAAACCCATGCAATTTTATGTTCTGTATTTTAACACCTCTGAACTTGGGACTTACTTTTTTATAACCTCATGAGCTCATAAAATAAAGTGATAGCATTTCCTTTATTTCCCCAGGAAACTAATCATTATATCTATCAAGGATCTTATCACCAGAGGATCAGAGAAATTAGAGAAAACTGGTACATGTTTTACTTTTGAACAGAGAGACTTTTAGTTTAAAATGCTTGCATGAACATGATCATATCTCCGATCTTACAGTGAGAGGACTACAAAGTAAAGTAGAAAAGACTTAAAAAGGGTGACAAGTCATTTTAGTGGCTGGCAGAGGCCAGCGGGTGACCTGGACGCCAGGCTGGGACCCCATGCTAACTGCTACCCCATAAAAGTCTCCACTGCTTGGCCTCGGGTTCACCATGTGTAAATTACACAGGGCAAATTAAAATTCAAACTGTGTGAAGCCAGTCCTGAATTCTTTCCTACACCAGCATTCAACAGATCTCTGACCTGGCCGAGAGTCCTCAAGGGGAAGAGTTCAATCCTGAACCACTTTGCACGGCTGGTTGAGGCGCTAGATGAGGGCGAGAGCCCACCTCTTCCTGTGTTCAGCTCCCCGGCTTCCACTTCTGTAGCTCTAGTTCTACTTCCCAACTTGGACCACAGTTACTGCTTTCTACTTCATATCAGCGCTGTACACCTAGACTGCTGAGCGAGGGGCCCAAACCCGGCCAGACACCATCTATACAGCTCTGCCTCTCAGCTGTGATCAGCCTGGATACCTTGAAACACATAAGGTGGGCCACCAGTCCTCACGGCGAACACGGCGAACACATCAGTAACCCAGATGCCAACCTTGACTCACCAGGACGCCTACCATGTGCCAAGTTTAACCAGCCAGCACCAATGCCAACAGACTTTTTGTTTTCACCAAGAAGCTAAAAGAGCGTGGAAAAGGTCCTTCTATCAGCTGTGCCTGGGGTGCTGGTATCAGTCCTATTTTTGAGTTTCTATCATTAGGTTAGGCTGGGCATCCCCAATCTTATCAAAGTTAATAAGGTAAAGAACGCCTGTGGGCTTCATCAGAAGGGAGAAGGGTACCTACCGCCTTCTAAAATAGGAAGTTACAGTCAGCAATGAAGTCTGGAGAGTACCCCTTCCAAAAAAGGGGAGGAGGAGGGTGGCATTTAATACGAACTCGAGCCAGATTTGCTGAAAAAGCAGGCTTCATTCCTTAACAAAACGGCAGCTGACTGCTTACTGAGTACTTAAATTTCCTGAAATATTGTACTATAACTGACCATGGGCGTTGTCACGAGGCCCTTATTCCAAAAGCACAGTCAGGAGCAAAGCAAATCAGGGTCTTGGTGATAACTTCAGATGATGGAGAACAAACTGCTATGCTCCTATCTTTCAACATTTAAGGAATTTCAGTGTTGCTTCACTTGCCAGACTAAGTGAGTTATAAAAAATCCCTGCTCTCTCATAAAAGCCTCCACAGACCCAGGCACGATGAATGCTGTCCCAGGGAGGAGTGCTATCCCATTTCCTCCTGGAACAAATAATCCTTTTTTTGTGATTCTCCTTTTCACTTCATCTATGGGACAGTGCCTACTCCCAGGCTGAGAGCATCATGCTTTTGGCAGGGAAATGACTGAAAAATCTTGGCGTCGGAGTTTATTATAAACTGGTTACATAGGACTGGAAGACCATCGGAAGCCCTGGAAAAATGAGAACTATTATTTCCAGGGTAACAGAGAGGTTGGGCCTTTTAGCTGGAGATTTGTTTTCATTTGTTCACATGCTGTGATTCATCTTTTGGGTGACAGCAAGCAGGCTCTATCATTTTTAAGTTCATCATTTTGTAAGGAACCAAATCCAGTGGAGAAAGTGTTTTAAGGAAAATGGTCATTTGGGATTCTAATGATTTTTTTCTAGTATGGTCTCTAATATTTTTACAAGAGCAAAGTTGATGTTTGCCCGCTCCTTCCCCCCTTTTTAATTTCCAGAAAATAAGATTTTTTTTTGGTGCAGGTCAGGCCACCAAGCAGTAGTTTAGAAATGGAGGATTTTAGCTTTAATTCCCCTCCTCCTTCCTTATTTAATGGTAGTAGCTAGACCAGTCCACAGAACCCGTTTTTATGCTGAGTTCAAGAATCCTGATGTCTTGTTCAGAAGTGTTGGAGGATTGATAAATTAATGTTGGTAAATCCCTTGCAATTCCCAGGTCAAAGATGTGAAATGAGTAATACCAGTATTTGTTTTAGTGGAGTCAAGGTGATGGATTCAGTCCAGTGGGCCTAATTAGCATCCAAAGCTTGTAACTTAAAGGTAGGAGAAAAGTCTTTTGCAGTACTTTTACCCAATTCTCTTTTATGCTCAGAGCATATGATATGCTATGAGTAAAGGGCATGCTCATGAGTATTGATAACACTGTATTAAGTTGATGAAGGTAAAAATAAATGAAAGGATGAGTGGATGAGTAGATAAATGACCCACTGGCAATCAAATACATATACTCCTTCCAGGTTATACATGAAGGCTGCTTCTTTAGAGCCCTGTCTTCCTCACCCAAATTAGCACTGCAGAAACATATCATAGGGCTTTGAGTCTTAAAATATAATGAAATTCCTTAAGTCAAATCTATGAGATTTGGTTAAAAACTTTCCATATGGATTTGTCCAATATTTGAGGTAATACAAACATTTTTGGTTTAATATTTGTTACTATCCTTCCCTCTGTTGCCTAAACTGATAAAAATAAATAAAGTTTTTCTATTACATTGTACTTAGAAATTCTCTACACTATAGAAGTTACTTGAAATTAATGAATAAGTAAGTGGATGGACAAATGGGTACGGGATAAGAGGCATTACCCAATCTCAGCTTTGCAAAGTCAGAATGAGCCTTGAAAGCTTTCTTATGCCTCTAGGAAAGGCTGAAGATGTACTGAAGACAGCTACTATCAAAAACACAGAAAATAACAAGTGCTGGCAAGGATTTGGAGAAATTGGAACCCTTGTGCACTGTTGGTGGGAATGTAAAGTGATGCAGCCATTGCAGAAAACAGTATGGAATTTCCTCAAAAAAAAAAACAAAAACCAAAAATAGAACTACCATATTATCCAGCTTGTATTTTTCTTAACAAACCTTTATGAGAAATGGGCTCAATCATGATTTTAGTGTTTAAGAACTTCTACTGTGTGGAAACTCTTCTTTACACTGAACACTCCAAAGCCAAGTTTATAATTTACTATGTATGCCCAGAATACAAGGGGAAGGTTTTTTCCAAATGGACCAAAGATCGAGTTCCCTTAATTTCTGAGTCCACAGAAAGCTTATCATACTGTTGCTCTCCTAAATTTTAAACAACAAAGTACTCTCTATGGAAAACATAGTCTCTTGAAACCAAATCCGTCAAAGCTAGTTTTTGAATACTTACAAAAGTCACCTAAAAAAATTGTTTTTTCTTTTAAAGGAAGAAAACAGGTTTAGCTAGTAATTATTCTTGGGAGTATGACTTTACAGCTTCCAACACTGGATATGTCATTATAAATTTTAAAAAGCATTTTAAAGATTGCTTTCTAAAGCAACAGTAAGAGGTTAAATTGTATAGTTGTGAATACATACTCACTGGAAGAACAGAAAAAACTCTCCGTATTGTTTGGTACCCATGCTGCTACAGTATTGGTCCCCAATATATCATACCTTCCTGTATCTATGTTCACATTAACTGAGCTTGGTTATGTGGTTTGTTTTGGCTGGGAAGGTATTTAAAAATGTAATCAATACATATAGACCCAGGTATACTTGTGACTTGGGATAAAATTCCTGCTGACAACAGCATCTCACACAAATTCAAAAGATATTGTATCTCAAATGACTTAAATGGGAGTCAAGATCATCTGCCCTCAAAAAGTATTTATCAGATGACTTATAAAGCAGTTCAAAAGATGATAAAGATAATGATCCTGTAGATTAAAGTTGTAAATAAATTTTACATTATATGAAAGTAGAAAAGAAAGAAATGTTTTTAAGTTAATCTACTCTGACTCCAAACATACTTGTGAGTTTAAGTACAAATCTGATTCTTTGAACTGAATCTCTAAGTGCTTAAAATGTTTACAAGTCAAGACAAGTCAAGTTTGGCAAAGGATGGAAGATAGCTTAAATCTGAACCTATTTCTCAGATCCAAACCTCTTCTTGATCTGTATATCTGAAAAGACATAACATCCTACCTGAGATATCTACTAAAAATAATTTTCACCACCTTAAGAAAGCTACTATCAAAAACCGAAAATAACAAGTGTTGGCAAAGATGTGGAGAAATTGGAAACCTTGTGCACCATTGGTGGGAATATAAGATGATGCAGACACTGCAGAAAATAGTATCGAGGTTCCTCAAAAAATTAAAAATAGAATTACCACACAATCCAGCAATTGAACTTCTGGGTGTGTACCCAAAGAATTGAAAGCAGGAACTTGAACAGATATTTGTACACCCATGTTCATAACAGCATTATTCACAAAAACCAAAAGATGAAAGTCACTCAAATGTGAATAAACAAAATGTATATATGTACAGTGGAATATTATTCAGCCTTAAAAAGAAGGAAATTCTGACATATGCTACAATATGGATGAACCTTAGGAAAACTGTGGTAAGTGAAACAAGTCAGTCACAAGGACAAATATTTATATGGAATCTAGAATCCACTTACATGAGGTATTGATAATAATCAGCTTCATAGAGACAGGAAGTAGAATGGTGTTTGCCAGGTCCCCAGGTGGAAGAAGTGTGGGAAGTTATTGTTTAATGAATGTGGAGTTTCAGTTTTACAAGATGGAAAGAATTCTAGAGACTAGTCGCACGACACGTGTGTATTGATACTGAGCTGAACATCTAAAAATAATCAAGATGATAAACTGTAGGAGTATTTTACCACGATTTAAAAAAAAAAAAAAGAATGTATACCTTAAACTCAACATTTTCAAAACTCTGTTCTGTGCCTCCTCATCCCTATGAATAACACATTCCTTTCTTGCTCAAGCCAGAAATCTGGGAATTATCCTGAGAATACCTCCCTATCCTTCATCCACATCAGAAACCTACAAGTCCTACACAGCTGACCTTGAGAAGACATGCACCTTGAACTCCTATACTTCTAACGTTGCTGCCACCATTCAAGTCTAAACCACTATCACTTCCTCTCTTGTCAGCTTCAAGTTCCCCCCAGCCCCCCATTCCCTGTTTTCTTGCCATCCTCCAATCCACCTGTCTACCAAGGCCCTCATGTGACTTTCCAGGTACTTACAATAAAATCAAACCTCCTTGTCAAGTCCAGGGCTCTTCATTACCTGCGGCTTGCCAGCTCTAACTTAATCTCCGTCTCACTCACCCTGGCCTTCAGTCACTTGGGTTCAAGTTCAGGTTCTTTGAAAGTGCCAAGCAGTTCTCACCTCAAGGCCTTTGCATATGCCACTTGCTCTGCCTATCCTCAGTTCAATGTCATCTCTTAAGCACATAAGCTCCTTGAGGGCAAGACTTTCAATCCTTAGCACAAATTTAAAAAATCATGTCAGATAGCAAAAAGTATCATGAAAAGAAGCAGAGCAGGGTAAGAAGCCTGAGGTGCTATTAATATTTTAGATAGAAAACACAAGGACGACCTCTTGCAAGTGGCCTTTGCATATTCATCCAGGTCATTTTCCTATTCAAACATGCTTAAGAGCGCCTTCTGACTTTCTTATTATGGTGATTATGCAACTACATTTCTAATCATTCAGGATTAAAACCCTGATGTCCAACTTCTGACCCTTCTCTATCCAATCTATTCTCTAGTCTCCCTACTGCTATTTTTAGTCACATTATCTCTCTTATCACTTCCTGTCTGGAAAATGATGTCCCTCCCCACTCTACTTCATCCTCTACACATATGCTAGATTAATCTCTTTAAACTACAGTCTCAATCAATTTACTTTTTTGTTGTGAAATCTCTTGTTGTCTGATTTAAGTCCAGACTATCTCTGCCTGACAGTCCATAGCACCACTTCTATTGACCTTTCCAGCTGCATCTCACATCTTCCCCATCCCAGGCAAAAGGGCTGCTTCTTCCTTGGACATGGTCTTTGTTTCCTAGAATCTGTGCGTTTTGACTCATTGGCCTTCACCATCCTACCCACCCCTGCTGTAGACTAACCTAAACCTCAAGTCCACTTTCAAAAATCACCTTCTCCATGAAAAATTTCCAGATCTTCCCAATCAGAAATGATCACTTCCATCTCGAACTCCCTAGGACATATTTTTTTTAATCTTAATTATACATTTTATTACATTGCCTTTTATGCCATAATTACTTGTATACTTTTTCCTGTCACTTTTCAGCTCATAAGATTCTGGAGGCCACAGCCTGTATCACCTGACACCTTGTTTGCTGTAAAGTCACTACGTCTTGTCTGACTTTTTGTGACCCCCATGGACTGCAGCATGCCAGGTTTCCCTATTCTTCACCATCTCCCCGAGTTTGTTCAAGCTCATGCCCATTGAGTCAGTGATGCCATCCAACCATCTCATCCTCTGTCATCTTCTCCTCTCAACTATTATTTTGTTTCCCTGAGTTCAGTCCTTGGACCAGCAGCACTGATATCACCTAGGAGTTTCTTAGAAATCCAGAATCTTGGCCCCACCCTCAGTCTTGGGTGAGGGAACCCAGAACCTGCATTTTAACAAGTGATTCCTATGCATTTGATCAAGTTCATGCTAGCCACTCATTTCATATCTTATTGTCTTCAGATATCTTCATATCTTATTGTCTTCATATCTGATTGTCTTAACTGACTAGGGAAAAAAATGATCAAAAACAGAACATAACTTACACAATCCAAAGATAATTGTGAATGAATAAGGCTTTCATTATGTAAAACTGTATTAAAGCTCCATAGTCAGTGGAAGGTTAACTATCAATCTTCTGAGTGAGGAAGACAAATCTTGCCTTGGCCAACAGCTGAGAAGATTTTGTGGTTTTATAAAGCTTGTCCACTTGTGAGTAGGAAGCCAGCTGAGGATTTGACCAAATGCTTCCCTAGAGGCTCAGCTGGGAAAGAATCTGCCTATTACAATGTGGGAGACCTGGGTTCGATCCCTGGGTTGGGAGGATCCCCTGGAGAAGGGAACAGCTACCCACTCCAGTATTCTGGCCTGGAGAATTCCATGAACTGTATACAGTCCATCGGGTCGCAAAGAGTTCGGACACGACTGAGTGATTTTCACTGGCCTAACTTCACTGGCCAACATTATAACTCTCCTGTAACACATCGGTTGTGAAAATATTTACATTAAAGCTTTGAAGAGTTTTCCATCACATCCAGTAGATTATAACACAAGTGTGCTGTAGATATAAGGTTTCTCATTTGGAGGAACAGCAGCACTAGTTTGCTCTGCTCTATAATAAAGCTTTTGATTTTTTCCTACCTGGTAGACAAAGCATAGTAAGGAAATACAGACGTGATGTGACACGTACTCAGCTCCCGGGAAGTAAGTGTTTGCTGGGGGATGGGAGGCAGTGGCCGTGGGGACGGGCCTTCTTCAAAGGCACCGTGCTGGCCACTAGGGGGCATCCGCGTGCGAATCAAA
Source organism: Cervus elaphus (assembly GCF_910594005.1). Classification (NCBI taxonomy): domain Eukaryota; kingdom Metazoa; phylum Chordata; class Mammalia; order Artiodactyla; family Cervidae; genus Cervus; species Cervus elaphus. The sequence goes on along the minus strand of NC_057821.1, from coordinate 41,023,575 downwards.
TCAGCCTGCCTTCAGACTTCAAACAGGAGCTACCCGGCAGGAGAACTGACAGGGCAACCACCGTCCACGCCCCCTCATAAACGGGCAGGGAGCAACTTCCGCGACGGGAACGATCCCTAACCTCCTTGGTCTTGTAGCAGAAGAGACACTGTGTGATGAGCTGGCGTCTACTGCAGGACGAGGGGCTGACTCGTGATCCTCTTGCCTGCAGGTCGCTCCATCTCCGTTGTTGGGGTGTCTCGGACCTTCCGCTCTCCCTTTCTCTCTCAGAACCATCCCAGCCACACAGAGAGCCCGGGCCATCCCCCTTCTTCTCCAGACTACCGTCTCGGGATCTCGGAAGTTCAAATTGATAGACGCCGCTTGCAAAAGTGGCCTCCGGGGAGCGGGAACACGAGACGTGAGGCTGGGGAGGCCTGGAGCGAACAGGATCGCCTCTGAGCGGGGGCAGCAGCGGGAAGTGAGAGGGTCAGTCTCAGGCCACCGCGCTGCCCGAGTCGTTAACCCACGGACAGAGGAGCGGCCCAGGCGGCTGGCTGGCCCCCTGCACCTGTGTGGCTCAGAGTGTGGCCGCGGCCTCGCCCCACTACCTTTCTCCTCACCGGGTCCCTCTCATCTCTGGGCAGACTCCAGGGTGGGTCTAATTACAGGATGGGACGCCCGGAGGCAGCCAGGTGTGAGCTGGCAGCGGAACACACGCGCCGCCCCTCCCCGCGACAGGGATGCTCTCACCCTCCAAGCCGCTCCTCAGCCGCTCTGCCACCCAGGGCTAATAGGAAAGGTTTTACCGCAGAGTTTTCATACATAGACCCCCCTTCCTCAGAAAGCCCCACTGATTAGCGTGTCCCTAAATAACTCCCGCAGAAAACACCAGTGTCTCTGATGCTGTGGAGCAGTAGCATCTACGATGATCACAGAACCAGGAGACAGCTGGAAGCGACGAAAGGACGACCTCCAATCCTGTTCCCAAACCCTCAACTCTGCGGAAAGTAATGCACTGTAAATGAAAAGGGAAGCAATGGCTTTGTTTACTGTTCTCTTGCAATTAGGAACCTGTACTCCATGGACACCCATTTTGCAAATTCTTATTTAAAAAAAAAAAAAATCGCTCCCAAGTTCTAAACATTTAAAAGACACTCTCTTTTAAGACAGAAACAACTTTAGAATGCAAGCCCTATTTTTTCCCCAATATGTCAGTAAGCAAAGAGCAACAGAATGGGCTGAGCCCCGTCTATGGCTGAGCCTATGATGTTTGCTCGAACTTTGCCTGTAGGTTTTCAGACACCAAGAAGAGCAGTGATGGCCTCCCTCCTGCAAGTCAGAGTCAAAGCCCAAGTCAATTAGCAACAGAAGAATATGCATTACAACAGTGACCTGAAGAGTGGCTCAGGTCCTCCCGCACCCCACTGCCACCCCCTAAAGAACAACAAACAGCCAGCATCACTTTCTAGGAATTTGTCAGTGGCTGTGATCACATGTCCTCCTTCAACGTAGATCTCCTTTGACCAAATATTGCATAGCAACGATGTGGTTAAGAGGCCCCTGGGACTCACCGCTGACACAGAAGGCTTTGTAAGTGACATATCTGTTCAGTATCTGTTCTTTTTAGCAAAGCACATTTCCAAAGTTCAGCCAATGGCTAGGGAAACGTTTGGGCCGTTGAGAATCCCCTCTCTGGCAACAGAGCTAATCTCCTGTATGAATTTTTCAGTCCCTGCATTGAGAAGATGTCTTAAATACCCAGCAACATGTTTATCTTCATTAAACAGTGAACGCCCTTTCAAAATCCGCCAGGACAGAGATTATTGTTCGTGCTAATGGAAAGTGATCAAAAGCCCGCAATGCTTTAGCTAGCTTACTCTGAAGCCTGTTCCTGCTTGAGTTTCTCTGCAAAGTACATCAAAAGAACATAGATATCACTGGAAACTTAAAATGTTTATAATCTTCTAGTAACGAGTGAGAGACTACACATGAAACTCTACAAGATGGGGGAACAAAGTGGATCTCCACCTTCTCCCTGAAACACAATACATCATAATCTATACGTAGTTCAGCCTGTCTGTCTAAATGTACACTCTCCCCCATCCCAGACATATTCTAGGCTTCCGACCATCTTGCTATATCAAATGAATATTGCTTAAGAATCAATCTAACAAACTGGCAATTTTATGGGTTGGCAAGAGGGCTTGAAATGAGGAGGAATGCCAGGTATCTCCCATGTCAAGTGGGACCCTTGAAGTTTGAAGAAGGGGCAAAGCTTTCACAGAGACGCAGTACAGATGTCAACGAGGGCAAGCAGGAGGGTCTATCTAGCAAGGGAAGCATCAGGAAGGTCAAGGGCCTTCGAGGAAGAGGGACAGCAACCTGAAGGCCTCCTCCTCTATCACGCTTTCTGCATCCCTGGCTGGAGATGCCTGCTTCCAAGAACCACACAGAAAGCGGAGAATAAAGGCAAGCGATTAGGAGTTTTCTTCTCCCCTGTGAGCATCTCTCCAGCCTATAGTCAAGGAAAAGAGACTGGGGCTGATGAACTCCTGAGTCCCAGGAATCTGGCACCCAGCCTGGTTCTTGGGAGCTGAGTTTAAATTGTGTGCAGTTCACGCACTTTGCTCCTCTCATTAGACTGTCCTCTACCATTAGAGGCAGGAGCCTATGAAAATGTGACAGGACGAATCCCAGGAAGTAAAAGGGGAATGCAAACTGTTTCTCCTCTCTCCCATCAAATAGCCTCCTTTCTCTTCTCCTTCAAATCAAAACTGGCACTCTCCTGTTAGACCAAAAAAGAGAAAATGGTGTGCAGTGACCTGGTGAAGCTCAGATGAATTGTCAGCTTACAAAAATTTGACCAGCCAGTAAAATGTTACCACGTACCTCCCAGAGCCTTGGGAGCTTCTGTCTGGTAATGAGGCAAACCAGCAGGAAAGACAGACACGGTTCTAAGCGTGGACCACAAGCCCTCTCTCATCAGCGACGAGATGCCCCAACTTAAATTCTACTTTTTTGCTCATGTTTAAGCCATTTTATCTCCACCAGAGGGCCAGGATGGAGATGAAATTGTCATCTGATGACTTTGCTGCTGATTTAAGAACTGATCCAAGACCTTGGGGAGGGCAGGGCAGCAAAGGAAGAGAGAGATGAAAAAGTTAGGGTCAAGACAACACTCAGTTACTCAAAGGGGGCTCATCTTAGTCTAAGGTGATCCTCCAGTTCTACCCAAGAAGCCTCAACTCACAGAATGACACTGTCATTAAAATAAGCTCAATATATATATATTGCTCAATATATATAAATATATATAACATAGGATATATATATATAACATAGGATATATATATATATATAAAACATATAGGATACCTTCAATGACTACTTGGGCTCAGAAAAGTCCATTATCTCTGACTCCTTCCATTGCTTCTTACATCCAAACAATCACCCTGTCCTGGTCAAGTCTTTCCTTGTAGAGTCGACCACATCTGCCCCTTCATAACGCTCCCAAGTTTTCAAAATCTTATCTCCTTTTCCTGTAATAACCTCCCAACCATGGCCCCCGTCTCTGGTTTTCTCCTCACCACCTCTTACGCTGTGAACACAGTTACAAAGCTAATGTCACTGAAACAGGAGTGGTTCCATCACCAGCTTGCTGAGAAACATCCAGTGACTACCAACCTCCACTTTAAGACTGTGTCCATAAGCACTGCCCCGTCCATGCTGAAACAACATGTACTCAGAGCCCTCCCTCTCCCCTCCACGACCTGTCCCTGCCCCCAGCCCCAAAACAAACAAGCACCATTTTCAAGAATCTGTGAGTGAGCACAATCATGGGCCCTCCAACATTCAGGCTTCTCTGGATCAAATACTACATCCGGAGACATGGTTGAAAGGCACATTCTTTAGTCACACACATAGTATGAACTCACCCTACGTTTCTAGTACAATCTTCCCACATCTATGAACGCACCACTTTCCATATGGATTCACGCCCACAGCTTCCAACTCATTGTTCACATTCAACTGCTATGCCTTGCTCAGCTATGTTTTGCCCTTGGCCAGATATTTCTTCTGGGGAAGGAAATGACAACCCACTCCAGTACTCTTGCCTGGAAAATTCCATGAATGGAGGAGCCTGGTATGCTACAGTCCATGGGGTCACAAAGAGTCGGACACGACTGAGTGACTTCACTTCAGATGTCCCTTCTCCATTGACCTGGAGCAGGATGCGCAGTCTGCCAACCCCAGGATTGGGGGGAGGGGGTGGGTAGCAGGTACACCTTTGACAGCCTGATGCCAGAGTGCAGTCAGATACTGCTGGGCTGGAATTCCAGCAGCATCCTGGACAAGCTAACCTCTCCTTAATTCAGTGTCTTCATTTTTAAGGGAGGATAGCGATCTCTACCTTGTTCAGGAGGAACCAGGCTAGGAGGGCAGCCAGATAACACATGAACCAAGAGGTCGGGCTGCAGATAGACAGTGACTGTCTGGTCAACTGTCCAGATGTGGCTGAGACAGGGCTTAAGCCTGGAAGGCTGGGGAGTGGAGTTCACCCCCCAGCTGACTTGGATCTAACCTGCCCAGGTCTTCATGACTCTCCACTCACCGTGATGAACTAACGTTAGCTCTGTTACTTTATTATTATTATTAATGCTCTTTTGAGTCAATAACATTGAGGCAGGCTTAACTTCAAGTCTGGGTTTTGGGGGCTGGCACGTGCATTCCTGATACAAACATGATCAGGGATGAGGTGTCACTCATCCCTAGGTTCACCCACTCCTTCACCCTACAGGTACTCATGAGACACCTACTGGGTGCTGGGTGAAAGAAAACCAAAACTGAATGAGCAGACTCAAAAGATGGGAGCTTATGTATAAAAGACTGAATTCCACGTTTAGGACATAGCAGGGGGCACATGCCTCTTGCAAGGCAACGCTTTCATCACTGGTACAATTCTGCAGGTTTTCTCTCTCCCCCTGTGATCATGAGGAAGGCCTCTAGGATGAAAAGATCCATGTAGCCTGCATTGGGGAGCTATGTGTGGAGAACAGGGTCTTGCAGAGACACCAGATCCACAGTGCACACTCGATGAGGGAGGAGGGAACTTCTACTTTAAGCCAGTGAGAGTGCAGGACAGACTCTCTGCAGCACAAGCCCATCCTGTCCTGACTAATATGATGGCTTTCATTTCCTCTATCACCATTTGGCAATTAATCATGTGTAATAATGCCTTGTGATCATCCTTATACTCATTGCCCTTTACTTTTTTTTAAAATTTCCTTAACTTTACCTGTCATCATGCCTCTTTTAAGCAAGAGCCTCTTAAATATAGTGACCTTCGTTTCTACTCACAGGGCTCTCCTCTTCACCCTCCAATCCCCCTAAATTTAGCAGTGAGCCTTGCATACAGCAACTGTTCAACTCATAATTGATGATTTAACATTTTCCCATTAAGAAATAATCCCCCTAATATAATGACAATTATTTACTCTCAGTAACTAATGCCACTCCACTGGCGTGGATAATTAGGAATTAAGCACAATAGCTACTATAAAACTTTAGGGACTCACCTGGGGCCTATGTCAGCATGGCCTCAGGATTCTTTGTCAAATAATCCTAGGTTGGCTTGGTGATCATCTCTTATTTGTGTTGATCCCAGCATCTGTGGCCCTGTTTAATGATATGTTTCTGGGCTTCCTATTCATTCATCTGTACATTTAAACAGTCCTAAGGACCAGCAATGATAACAGCTATGGAAACATAATAGCCGTGAGACCGTAGGCTAGTCACCTCATCTCTCTATGCCCCAGTGTGCTTATCTGTAAGGTGAGAGTAAAAAAATGTATCTTGTAAGGTTGTTGTGAGAATTGCATATGTTAATATGCGTAAGGTACTTAGGAAGTTAAGTGCTCAGACACAGCGGGGGGGCTTCCTAGGTGGCACAGTGGTAAAAAAAAAAAACAAAACCCACCTGCCAATGCAGAAGACACAAGAAATGTGGGTTTGATCCCTGGGTTGGAAAAATCCCCTGGAGGAGGAAATAACAATGCCTGGAAAATTCAATGGATAGAGTCTGGCGGGTACAAAGTCCTGCAGGGTTGCAAAGAGTCAGACACAACTGAGCGCGCACACACACTAAACGCTAAAATCATTTCCTGAGCACCTGCTGTGTGGCAGATATCAGAGGAACAGGCATGAATAAGAGGCTCCCCGGTTCCTAAGGAGTTTACAATCCAGTAAAGGTGATTAAATATTGATACGTAAACAAGTAAGTGAATTGAAGTGTTACAGAACCGGATCCAGAAAGTGCGCGCGCGCGCACACACACAAACACACACACACAGAAAAGGCAGACTTGCATGCACACACAGCTGCACACTCTCACGTGTACACAACTCCTGGAGACTGCTTACAAACAAGACAGTGCTCCCTTCCCCTGGAAGAAAGGAAATTGGAAGGTTCCATGGAGAACTGACAGCTGACCTGAGTTTATGATATGAATAAGGTACATGCCAGGCAAGATAAGGCACAAAGACATTCAAGTAATTAAATGTAAGAAGAGGCGAAAAACCATTTATTCACGTATTCATTCAGCAAAGATTTATCAAATGCCTCCTCTGTGCGTGTATTGGTTTAAGTCCTGGGACACAGCAGTTAATGATCCTGACAAGATTTCTGCTTTCGCTACCTTCTAACAGAGAAGACTAACAATAAACCAGTTAACAGATACACAAACCAAGGAGCTAGGAAGAAAACCCAGTGTGCTGAGATGGCCAGAGGGAGACTGGGGACACACCAGACTCCCTCCCTCCACCTGTAGAAGTGTAGAGAGTGAGAGGTGAGAGGAGAGCCACGGGCCAACACCAGACTCCATCCCTTTGTTTTTCCACGGGAAGAATTTTCCCTAAACCCTCCTAGCCTCCTATTCCATCCTTTTTCTTTCCCAGAAATGTGGAGTGAGGTACCTGGCTGGGGGCTAAAGCCAGGGTGGACCACACCTCTCCCTGGGAAACCATAACTTCACTGGGTAGAATTATGCTACCGCAGGGGAGGGAGGGGGAGAATTAGGTTCTCTTTTTCCTTCCTTCTTCACACAGACAGTGGCCCGCAGGCTCAAACCTTTCCTGCAGGTAGACTGTGACCCAGCCCAGACCAGAGAAGCTCTTTGAGAGTCTCATCCTAAGATACAACTTCTCAGTTAACAGTTGCCAGTCCCAGAAGTTCACCCTGGCTCCATCTGCCTTATTTCACTTGTCTTATTTCTCAGTTGGCTCAGGACTTGGGAAGGAACGAGTACTCTTTGAAAATAAAGGTTTTCATACAATAAAAACCTTCCCTCCCTCAACAGACCTCAGAACTAAATCAGGAAGCACTATCCTCATCTATCAAACCTGTCATCTTAATGAAAAATCCTTCAAATCTCTTACTTAATAGCTCCAAAGACACGGTTTGGGTTTGACTGAGAGGTCTAGCTCAAGAGGCATAACAAGGCAAATACAACAGAAATAGCAAATATTGGGGGAGAAGGGAGATGACTTCAGTGCCACTGTGAAACCCTAGGGTACACAGTTCATGGTCCGTAGCCACAAGGAGGAAGAGGAAACGTGAAATCTTTAGATAGTCTTACCTTGTGATTTCATATCTACATGTTTTTTTTTAAAACCACACCAGGAAACGAAATTTTTGAATATATCTTTTCTCTTTTAAAAATTTAAAAACGTTTAGTATTTACATACTTGCCTCATTGCTTCCTTATGAAGCTGGATGAGACCAAAACATTATCATGAAGAAATATCAATAGTATAGTTACTATCTACAAGACCCGGTTCTGAGCATTAGAGAGATAATAATTTTTAAAAAGATGAAGAGTAAAAAGGATGGCTCCTAGGTTCTTTACCTAAAAAGACTGCTCAGGCCCCCAAAGTGTTATGTATCAAAAAAGGAGATACAAGTCAAATGTCAAATAGATGGTAAAGATTTTTTTAAATGAGTCAGTAGTTTGGTGGGGCGAAGCATCTGCTAATATCCGGAGGGATTACAATGGTATCATAGAGGATTTTTTTTTTTTTTTTGCCACACACATGGCATGTGGGATCCTAGTTCCCCGACCAGGGATTAAACCCACACCCCCTGTATTTTAAGTACAGAGTCTTAACCACTGGACAGTCAGGGAAGTCCCCATGAAGGATTTGAGAGATGAGAAAATGCCAAAGAAATGTGAAAACCCCACCCACACACACACACTCTGGAGAGACTGCAGTTAGAAACTGCACCTCTTGTGGAAGCCCCGAGAAGATACGCCATGTGCGAAGGATCGCTGGGTGCAGCCCTACAGGGCCTGGCCTCGCACTGCCCCGAGAGGGCTCTCCTCAACCCCCCGTGGACCACGTTAAATGTGGCCTGTTTCCCTGGATTCCACCCCGCTCCGTTTCCCTGTCCACTCTCAGCCAGGAGCAGCTGAGTGCCATGTACAGGAAGCACTCTGCCCACCGTGCCCCTCTGCCAGGGCCGCCTGGCCAGAGGGCTGATTAGAAGAACAGGCTCTCACCGACGCGGGCCGGGCGGTTCTCTGCCAGCACACTCGGGGCCCCGCAGAATTTTACTACAGACACCGCCTTCCCCTCGCCGAGCCCCCGGCTCGGTGGGACAGGAGGCAAGTGTTGATAGCAGAGACGGACAACAATGACCCAGTCCACACGCTCTCCAGGAGAGGAAAGGCGGGCCGGGATAACATGGAAAAAAGGCGGGGGGCACGGGGCTGTGTTCATCCTGCCCAGGACACACGGGCTGCCTCGGCCATGATATTTTTTCTGGCTGCAGAGACATGTTGCTATGTAACCAATACATGCCACTGCTACTTGGCCTCTGGCAAATAAAATCGCAGCGCTGGCGGGAGTCTTTCCCTTAAAGGGATACCATCGAGTCCGGGCGCTGTTCCAGCCCCACCGAATTCCATGAGCTGGAGCCCGGTGGACCCCTGTTTCACAAAGTGGACACTTGTACGGCACATGAGCCTGGATGGTACCAACACGAGGCGTGGGGATCGGCCTCTGAGTTGCTTTTTAAGAAACTCACAGCTTCAGTGTATTTTTGGTTCCCCACAACCAGTAAAAGCAAACAGCGTGTAGTTTTGGGGAATAATGATTTGATGCCTCCTGACTGTGGACTTCAAACGACTTACAACCCAGCAGGAAACTGAAGTTGCCATAAGTGGCTCAGCGTGGATTCAGGTGGTCCTTATTTCCCTGCTTTACCGTTCCTCAATTCATACCCGTCTCTACCAGTTTTTTACTTAAAGAACAGCACAAAACAGGCAAGGAATTCGGTACTTTCCGCCTTTCCCCAAGGCCCTTAACTGTCTCCTGTTTTAGTCATGATCAATCTCTTGGTTCCACCGAGAGCCTCCGATTTCCCCAGGGAGCAGCAGACCTCGGCGTTCCACGTTATAGTGGTGTGCTCTGGGGGATAAACCTTCTGGGCTTTTCTTGGATAAGATGAGGGAATGGAAACCCTCACAGTTCTAATGATGCACAGTTCACACACAGGGAGTACGTGGGGACAGGAGACATCAATTCTAGAGTAATAAGCAGGCGAGATAGGCAGTCCTTAGTGAGTCAGCAATCCATGTTCTAAATTCTGTACAGTACGCGGGTAGAAAGCGGACTGTCTCTGTACCCTGATGAGCAGAAAAATCAAGTTCCTTTTCAAGGACTCCAGGAAGGGCCGAAGAGAAGCCCTCAGTCTGTCAAGATAAAGTGATTAGGTTGAGAAGTGGGATACAATGAGGGACACGGGCTCTCAATACTAGGTTTAGACCAAACTCTGGAGGTGATGAGACGTTTCAGAAATAAGTGCACTTAGATCATCAACCTAAATGAATGTGATCCAGAGCCAGGCGTGGAACAGGTGTCTTGAAAGAACAGGCAGGTCCACCTTCTGGGATCCCACATTTGTACATTCTCCATAGTACCCCCCAACGCACTCTCATGTAAAAAGCATACCTTTTTTTTTTTTTAGAGAAGGAACGCTCCTCTGAGGGTCTATGACTACAGACCAAATTTGCACAGCACGGCCAGAAACCTGCTCGGCCCCGCTCTGCAGGTGCAGGCGGTCCCAGGCGGGGGCGTGCCGCCCTGCAGCTGGCCCGCACGCACTGCAGGTGTGCCTCGGAGTCTAGCAGCAAAGCAGGTGGACCCCGGAGCCCCAGCACGTGACGGGGTGTTGCAAATACGGTGGTTTGTGAAAGGGGCAAAGGAAACAAAAAACAGGCCTTTTCAGAAGAGGTCCCAAACAAAAATGATTCTGGATACCGCCATGCCATCAGCTTCTCTAGGTAGTAGCCAAGTATGAGAAACTTAAACAGGGGAGAGTGCCCCTCCTGCCACTTGTCTTGAAAGACAGAGGTATGGTGTGGTGAGGGTGCGTTCAGTCGTGTCGGACTTTGCGACCCCATGGACTGGAGCTCACCAGGTTCCTCTGTCCCTGGGATTTCCCAGGCAAGAATCCTGGAGTGGGTCGCCATTTCCTCCTCCAGGGGAACTTCCCAACCCAGGGATCAAACCTGGGTCTCTAGCCTCTCCTGCATTGGCAGCGGATTCTTTACCATCGGGATAACATCAGGTTGAACCACCTGTTAACTGTATTCTCAGAGGTCACTGGGGTTCAAAAGACAGCACTGTGTGGGGTTGGGGGGCCATGACCGCACACAGCTGAGAGTCCAATGCCTCCCTCATAATCTAGGCTCAGAAGAGGGTGGTGGGGGGAACGGAAGCCCTCGGGACCTCAGCTGTCCCATCTGTACACAGGGGCTTTGCCAGATGGGCTCCAATGTCCCATCTAGTGCTCACATCCTATTATTCTCTGTCGTGGTGTTAAGACAATATGTCACATGAACAAAATGCATGGGTTCTCCTTGCCCACGGCCATGGTTCTGTACATCAGCCACTGGAGGAAAAAAAAAAAATCCCCTCTCATCCTTTCTGCAAAATGAACAAGGTAACAGCAACAAAGAAGACCAACTTAGAGGAGACAAAACCTGTGAACAGCCAAAACAAACGGCAGGAAAACACCAGAGGGAACCGTCCCCTCGGAAGGGAAGAGGAGACGCAAGGAGTAGGAAGAGTATCTCGGCCCCAGGTGGGAGAAGGCCTACGGATTATGAGTGCCTACCGAGCGAGGCGAGTAAAACACACACGTGAAGGAGTCAAAGGATCACTCACCCTGTGAAAACAGCAGTCTGGTCTCTCTTCACCCAGAAAATGGACTAATTTCTTTGGAAAACTGGAAGAGAAAAAGAGATAAAAAATAAAATATTAAACCCATCCTATAAATTGGCTCGGGGACGCGGGCCAGGAAGATGAGACCCCCTAGCCCCGGGCCCCTGGTTACTTACTAGGCACACAGCTAATGTCTGAAGACCGTGGACCTCCCACCGCTTGGCTGACTACGCGGATTTTAAAGATGGAGCTCTGAACAATTAATATGAGGAAAATAATCGCGTGCATGATTCCTTTATCTCCGGAGGAGTGAACCTTTGAAAAAGGAGCGTCGTGGGGCTGCACCCTGTGGGTCTTCAAGCCTTGTAGCTGCCCAGGCTCGAGATGGGAGGAAGAGCCCAGCGACAGTGACATCTGGTTTACTGGACAAGCGGGTCCTCCACCGAGGCCTTGGAGAGACAACCCCCCGCGTGCGACAGACGGTGAGCAAGACACAGACATGGCCGCACTCCTCATTAATTGGGGGAGGAGGTTACCATTTATAGGGGGAATAGAGGGCAGGTGGGCTCGACCAGTTACCAGGGAAACCCAGAGGTTAGGGCAGAGCAAGCACGTAGGCAGTTACTGATTAAGCCCTGTAATTAAGGGATTGGAGAGTCATGTGAGTGAAGCCGAGCCTGGTCGGGCAGGTGATATAGAGACCAAGGGAACTGCCATCTTGATCGGCCTGACCATACAATACATAGTCCACATATATCTTGGTGCCTGGGAAATCATTTTTAGGTAGACCTTTAAAAACCCCATATCTGCACCCCCACAATGGGGCTAACTGAAGATGTCTTCATAGTAACCAGAGCATCCCATCACGTCACTCTGTCTTCTCCCAAAATGGGGCACCCAGAACTCCAACCACCCCCCCACCGCCCCCCGCCCCCCGCCACCGCCACTGAAGTCCATGACCCCAACGGGATCCGTAATTAAGCTCCTACGGGAAGGGGGACTTGGCAGAGAGGCGCCCACATATCAGGCGGACTGAGTAATCCCGTGAGGAAGCCACGGTGTCTGAGATAAAGTGTGGGAAAGAACCGAGATGATGTGAGTGTTGGAAGAGGAAGCCTGGAAGACAAAGGCAGATAAGGCGGTGACAGCCACAGACCATTTAATCTGCATCACCCAAGGAACTCGGCGCAAGATCCAAGTTTTTAAAAATTTCCACAGGCTGTTTTCAAGACGGCTTTGCAGGTTCAGGAGGGGAGGAGGCAAGGCAAGCCTAGCTCCCCAGCCTGGTAATTTTCACACGATCCCAGAGTCCCAGGGATCCAGTCTCCGGCCACTGCTTTTGCTCCCTTTTCCCTAAAAGGAAAAGAGCACTGCGACCTCCAGGGCTGGATGGGGAGTCTCCACTGGCCACAGATTCCCAGACTCGGTGCCTCAGAATCTTCTAGGCTGCCTTCACAGCCCCAGGGAGGAAGCCCCCTGCCCGACTACCAGCCTGTGCGGGGAGAGGAGAGGGCTACTGAGACCACGCGATCCTGCCTCTTGGGAAGTTCACACCCTGAAACACTGCAATCCCAGAGAGATGGTCCTGCCCCCACTGGTGAAATCTCTGAGCGCCGTCTTTCGAAAGCAACACGTTATAATTCACTCGCATACATTAACCTTTTCCTCCTCAAGGCAGACAGGAGGTTGAGAGTGAGATTCACCAGGACCCCACACACTGATTTGAGTCAAACCTGAATCTGAGTCTCAGATGCGTCACCCACCACCTGTGCGATGCCGGGGACATAAACTCTCGGAACCCTTTCCTCATTTGCATTGATGGCGGTCAAATACCGACTTCACATCATGTCTCAGGTTCTCAGCGTGGTGCTTGGCACGCAGAAGAGACTTAATAAAAAGAAAATCCCTTAATGCCGTGCAGCACAACACGTTTACAGATCTGTGACAACAGACAAGAACGGCAGAGAAATTGTGGGTATCTGTATTGTATTCTCTTTTTCTCCACCCCCCAAAAACGAGATGAGAAAAATGAAAACAAAATAAAACCATTTACTGTGAACAATTAGGGCTTGTCAGGTGGCTCAGTGGTAAAGAATTCATCTGCCAATGCAGGAGACTTAAGAGACTCAGGTTTGATCCTTGGGTGGGGAAGATTCCCTGGAGAGGGAAATGACAACCCACTCCAGTACGCTTGCCTGGAGAATCCCATGAACAGAGGAGCCTGGTGGGCTACAGTCCACGGGGTCACAAAAGTCAGACACAACTAAAGCGACTAGGCACATGCCCACGTGAACAATTAGGTAATACACATAAGGAGGGAAAAAACCCCAAATAATACAAAGCAGCAAAAGTTCCACTAATAGCACTTTGAACATTTTCACTTCTACAGCACCAAGCTCTCAGCTATGCTCAAATATACAGAATATAACATACACATACTTATATAAATAAAATCATATACATACATACAATGTATTCATAACATTCTATGATACCATTCCTATTGTTCTTGTCTAATCTCTTACATGTTATATTGTAAACCTCTTTTAACATCAACAAATCCATCCCCATTATAGTTGTTTAAGGACTACAAGAGTGGTTCGATAAAAGAACGAACCACTAAATCCATATTTGTTGAATTTACAGAATTTATCAGTATCCCACATTAATGAGAAACAACTACACTTGTGGGAGCATGTGATTCTTTTGCTTCTAATCTTCATCACGATTGAGAAAGGCAGCGTATATAAATATCAGAAGCCTTAACAACAAAAGATTGTTTTGGTTTGAGTGGGTGTAGCTGAGAAGACTACAAACTAGTACATATACTGCAGGGAATAATATCACAAATCACAATATTCAGTGAGTTTCCAATATATCGAAAGGGGACAAAATTTTAAAGACTAGGACTATCAGTGGATATAAATGCCTCTTTTCAAGTGTGAAAATCCTTAAGTCTGAAGTTCAAGAGGTGTCCTGTTTGCGGCCCGATTGTGGTGGAGCAACTTCATGATACAGAGAGAAGTAAACTGGAAATTGTAGACTCCTGTGTGAACCTAAAAATTATAATCACATTATATTAACTAGAAAACTTTTTAAAAAAAATCAAAATTTACCATATTTAGAAGATACCAAGAATGGGAATGTTTGTGCGGTCTTGATATTTCTAATCTAATTTCCTTCTCAAAGAGAATGGTTGGTTTGGTAAAAAAACATATGTGATACAGCTTAACTGAGTTGCACGACACACGGTTGTCCTCAACTGAGAAACTTGTAACTGGGAAGTGAAGGTATCCCCACAATCAGCAGAGTGTAGAGTGAACTCTTCCTCCAGTTATGAATGGAACCCTTTAATGCATTGCCAACCCCGCTCCTACAAGCAGGCAGGAGGTGGGGAATTGCCAGGGAGCACAGAGAAAGAAAGACAGGACGCATTGTGGCAGCAGAGAAATGCCAAATCAGATACCAGCTGAAAAATTCTGGTATCCGAGACCAAAAGTGGAGAAACACAAGAGTTCGACTTGTGAAACCGGAACCTGCAACCAACGCACAGGTGATAAACCCTTCACACGCTACGTTCTAAGCAAAGTTCATGCCTTGTCCAGCTTATGCGACTTTTAGGGGAAGCAACAATTTGTGGTGGGGGCCATGTTCTTAGAAGAGATTTCTACTGTTCTATGTTGTCCATGAGTAACAGCATCAACACCTGGAGATAAGAACTTAGATCTTAAATTTTAGCACTGGATGGAAGCAGAGAAAGCCTCTCTTTGACAACTCCCACTAGGGACTTCACTGTATGGAGGAATATGGACTGAGCTACGTTTAACAGATCTCTTTTGATGGTACAGTTCAGGAGCTTGTGAGAAGTTCCTAGATCTAACCATGAACTTCTTACAGGGACAGAATTTCTGCTTTGCTTCACTGTGTCGTGGTCCCTGCTTTCTGCATGAGAGAAAACCAGACGGTCAGGCTGTGTTGTGCAGTATCCAGTATAATGTCTCTTATGCAGTGGAACCTAAATGACACACATTCTTAAATGTGCTTTCAAAGGGACCTGTGCATCCTTTGATGGTGTAGGTAGGCTGGCCCAGAGAACATCCTTTGATGGTATAGGTGGGCTGGCCCAGAGAACATCCTTTGATGGTGTAGGTGGGCTGGCCCAGAGTACATTCTGTAGAGCAGACCCAGCCATGGAAAATGAGAGTTTAGAGTCTAAGACACCCCCATCCCATTGTGTGTCTCTGGTAAATATGACCTAGCTAGGAAAACTGGGCTGATACTCTCTATTCCACACGTATAACATATTTCTGGACTACTGATTTAGAAAAGTTCTGTGTTGCCATTGTATAATGTTATCCTGAGTAAGCACTGGATTCCTTAATATTAACTATTCCCATCTACTGGGTGGCTAATTATGCCAACAGGGGCTTCCCTGGTGGCTCAGTGGTAAAAAATATGCCTTTGATGCAGGAGTTGCAGGTTCAACCCCTGGGTCAGGAAGATCCCCTGAAGAAGGAAAAGGGAACCCACTCCAGTGTTCTTGTCTGGGAAATCCCATGGACATAGGAGCCTGGCAGGCTACAGTCCACGAGGTCGCAAAAGAGTGGGACACGACTTCGCGACTCAACAGCAATACTTATGCCAACAAGTTTTATCTGCTATCTTTAATCCTCACAAAATCTCTGTAAAACAGGTTCTCTTAGACCCAGTGTGCAGATGAGGAAAACAAGGTTCAAGGCAAGTGGCCTATCCAAGGTTACATAACCAGTAGGTGACAAAGCAAGAATTGTAAGCCAGGTCTGCCTGGGTTTCCTGGCCAAAGAGAAAAAGAGAGAAGCACTGTGGCAACAAGCATGTGGATTTCTGTATGGAAGCCCTGGTACGCAGCATTCTGTTGAACACAAAAGACAGCACTTGCTCCCACTAAATAAGCAGACATTTCTTTTTCAGGTTATAAAATAGATGGGGGGCAGCAAGTGAGGATGTTAGAACCAAAGTCACCCACAACAATGAAGGGTGACTCGTGCCATCCAACAGGCGCTGGGCAAACGCACTTCAGGCAGAGGAGCAGGACCAAACTGCTGACAGTTGCAATGAAACAAAACGTAGCCACGGCAAGTCGCTCGAACAATTACTTCGCATCCTTCTGATTATGAGCCACAAGCATGCAATCAACAGCACAGAGACGATCTCAAATGATCTCCATCAGCATTTTACTTCAGCTATCAAAGCAGATGGAACAGACTCTCATCTGACCTAAACACAATGCTAATGACCCACATGCAAAGAAAAGTGCAGGCAGAATAGTGGCAAGAGGGCAGTGGCCTTGCTGGATGCCAGTGGTCATAATAGATGCATTTTATTTCGTTCAACTTTTCCATTTACTACCTCAGAGTAAATAAATACCATTTATGTGTTTCTCATCTGATACACTTATCCACAGTCTAACTCAATTGAAAGACTTAAGTAAGCTTACAAATTCCCCAGACTTAATAATGCATGTGGTACACATCTCTACAATCATATTCCATTGTACATTTTTGTGAGTTTGCATCTCCCCCGCTCAATTGTGGCCCAGCCCCGAGAGCAAGGAATTGACATCATTTATTTCTGTATTCCCAACATCAAGCCCAGTGTCTGGCATCAACAGTTAACAACCAAAATATGCAGAAATGAATGAAGTCTCATTGGACCATAAATAAGAAGGCACACTTACTGAGTGCATGAATGACCCCCAGGTTGTTCTAAGGGCAAGAGCTGAATTCCAAAATGTGCCTACAAATTGAAAAAATGATGGTACAAGTTGAAAAGATTTGGGGACATATATACCATGAAAATCTGTTCTTAGGGGGAAAAAAACACACAGATACAAAAATAAGGAAATACTGCCCTCATACCGGCTGAAGAAAATCATTTGCAAGGGGATTGTCACCAGACTGTGCTCAAATGAAAGCCTATAAACTCATGGGGGAGAGAGTATTCTGGGAGCGGTTTCCAAGGAGAGTAATTAAAATCACTATAGGTTAGGAACCACATCTGGAAGAGAAATACTGATTATTAGATTATGGGGTGGGGGGTGGGGAAGAACTCAACTTTTCTCTCAAAAAGTAAAGGAAAACGGCTACAAAGTTTTCAATAGGTCAGCACTAAACCAATGGGCTTTCCTGGTGACTCAGTGGTAAAGAACCTGCCTGCCAATGCAGGAGACATAAGAGACCTGGGTTCGATCTCTGGGTTGAGAAGATCCCCTGGAGAAGGAAATGGCAACCCACTCCAGTACTCCTGCCTGGGAAATCCCATGGATAGAGGAGCCTGGTGGGCTATAGTCCATGGAGTCGCAAGAGTCGGACATGATTTAGCAACTAAACAGCAACAAATGAAAACTAACACTTTCACTATGAGTTGGGGCAGTAAGACTCATGAAATGGGATAAAGCCTCTATTTTGCCTTTAGATAAATACAGCAAAATGTGACATCTCACCAGATTCATCCATTATTGAGATCCTATTTGGATTGTACTGAATGGTTACCTGCCACTCTGTGTGATAAAGCATTTTTCAGGTAGACGTTACTCCGAGCTTTATGATTTCCAGGCAGCCTTTGTTTGTGGGTGATTATGAGTGTATGTTGAGAGTCCCTCGGACTGCAAGGAGATTCAACCAGTCCATCCTAAAGGAGATCAGTCCTGGGTGTTCATTGGAAGGACTGATCTTGAAGCTGAAACTCCAGTACTTTGGCCATCTCATGCGAAGAGTTGACTTATTGGAAAAGACCCTGATGCTGGGAGGGATTGGGGGTAGGAGGAGAAGGGGATGACAGAGGATGAGATGGCTGGATGGCATCACTGACTCGATGGGCATGAGTTTGAGTAAACTCCGGGACCTGGTGATGGACAGGGAGGCCTGGCGTGCTACAATTCATGGGGTCGCAAAGAGTCAAACACGACTGAGCAACTGAACTGAACTGAACTGAATTGATGAGTGTATGTTGTATGTGCGCAGGTCTAGAATTTCCAATGATCTCAAAGGGTATTATAAATAATCTTTTTTTAAACTTTTATATTGGAGTAGAGTTTATTAATAATATTATGTTAGTTTCAACTGCACAGCAAAGTGATTCAGTTACACATATACCTGTTATCTATTCTTCTTGGAATTCTTTTCCCCTTTAGATTGTTACATAATATTGAGCAGAGTTCCCTGTGCTATAGGGTAGGTCCTTGCTGGTTATCCAGCAAAGGAAGGATATAGTTTGGGAGTTTGGGATTGAGATGTACACACTGCTGTGCTTAAAATAAAAACCTTTTAAACTGAATATTTAATATCCTTGAGTTGCCAAAACATACTATATAAGCTCCTCAAAGTCCGTACCCGTACACCTTAACAATTCTCCTAGTAATTAGCATAAGTTCACTGCCTGAACGGCTAAAGGGTTGAACAGAGGGCAAAACAAAATCAGCAAACCAACAGTACCTCAAAATTCCAAAATTGGCCATTACTACCTTAGCAAGGCTGCACCTCTGGCTTGGAAGGAGGAGTAAAAGAAGCAGGATGCTATTTTTAGAGTAAAAAGCCACAAGTTTTCTGTGCTGTACACTTCACAGCCCTGTCCCTGCAGTATAACTCCTCTTACTGCAGGTAAAGATCAGAGCTCCTTCACCAAAGTTGAGTATAAATAGGGACTTTCACAGGGCAAAGGCAAGCGTCAGATACTGCAACTTTTTTTTTTTTTTTGGCTGTGGCATGTGGGATCTTAGTTCCCTGACCAGGGACTGAACCTGTGCCCCTTGCACTGGAAGCGTTGAAATCTTAAACCACTGGACCACCAGCGAAGTCCCCTAGATACTGTACCTTTAAAAACAGCTGCCTATGTTAGAAATATTTCAGGCACCCTGGGCAGGAGTCCTGGTGGTTCTAGATGCAAAAGTTATGGCCCCAGTCAAACAAAAAAGGCTTAATTAAAGAACACATCTGGACACAAAGTTGGAGTTCAGCAAATTCTCAAAAGTCATATTCTCTTACATCTACATGAGCTTTACAGTTTTCAAACTACTCGAGTGTAGAGTGAATGGTCAGCAGTTAACACCACTATATTGTATCGAGTGTTTGAAAAACAGTACTTCTTAAATGTCTAGAACAGTCAAGGGCTGGCAAACTGTTTCAGTAAAAAGAGCCAGATAGCAAATGTCTTAGGTTTTGTGGGTCTGACAATCTGTCACAACCACTCAGCTTTACCACTGTACCACAAAGGCTGCCATAGACACTACTACACAAATGGGCATGGCTGTGTGCCAATAAAACTTTATTTGTAAAAGCAAGAGAAGGTGAGATATGGCCCATGGGCCAGAGTTTGTCAACCCCTGGTCTAGAATATCATTATACTGGGAACTTGAAAAACAGAATCTCTGTTTCCTCCTTTTTCCCAAAAGAGATTTTATTTTTACATAGTAAAAAGTCAGATGACAATATCACACACTATCCAAAAGCAATAACTGGCTTATTTCTGCAGCACTCACCACTGAACTTCCTTTACAATAAGCAGGAAGGGCAAATCTTTCAATGTCAGATAGAATTTTCCAGAGGGGCATTTATCTCTGCCTGACACACTCGTAAAGGGAAGAGGCTGCCCCAGAGAACCCTGGGTAAGTGCCCAATAGCCTCGAGAAGCAGCGAAGAGGCTGCCCCAGAGAACCCTGGGTAAGTGCCCAATAATAGCCTTGAGAAGCAAGGAAGAGGCTGCCCCAGAGAACCCTGGGTAAGTGTCCAATAGCCTCAAAAAGCAGGGAAGAGGCTGCCCCAGAGAACCCTGGGTAAGTGCCCAATGGCCTGGAGAAGCAGTGACCTTTCTAGGCAAGCAGGGAGACACCTGTGCCAGGGCAAAAAACAAACCACCTGATTAAAAATGGGCAAAAGACTTGAACTGACATTTCTCCAAAGAAGATACACAAATGGCCAATAAGCACACGAAATAATGCTTAGCATCGCTAACCATTAGGAAAAGGCAAATCAAAACCATACTGAGATAGCACTTTGCACTTCTTAGGATGGCGGCTATCATCAAAAACAACAAACAAACAAAACCAGAAAAATACCACGTATTGGCCAGAATGTGGAGCAACTGCAACGCTTATGCATTACTGGTGGGACTGTAAAATGGCACAGATATAGCTACTGTGGAAAACAGTATGATAGTTCCTTAAAAAAATTAAACACAGAATTACCATATGATCCAGCAATCCCACTTCTGAGTATATACAAAACAGAAATTAAAGGAAGGACTTGAACATACATCTGTACATGCATGTTCATAGCAGTCTTATTCATTAAAAGCAAAAGGGGGGGTGCTCTCAAGTGTGAATGAGCAAACGGTAGTCATCAAACACACAGTGGAATATTATACAGTCCTTTAAAATGAGGAAATTCGAACACAAGTTACAAGATGGAGGAATCTTGAGGACATTATGCTACATGAAATAAGTCACAAAGGGACATACACTATATGATTCCACTTATACAAGGTACCAAGAGCGATCCAACTCATAGACAGAAAGTAGAATGGTTGTCAGGGGCTGGAAGGAGGGGTAATGGAGGGTCTGCTTCATGGGTACAGACTTTCAGTCTGGAAGACAGAAAGCATTCTTCAGATAAATGGATGACGATAGCTGCACAACACTGCGAATGTCTTTTATGTTAGTGAATTGTACACTTAAAAATAATAAATTTCATTTTATGCATACTTAACCACAAGTTTTAAAAAAGTATTTAAAAAAAAAACAAAACACATTTTTCAGGTGATCTGTTTGGACTAGGTTATCCCAAGGAGGTTCAAGCCTGTCATGCTTGAGAGGGCTGGTTTACAGGAAGCAGCTGAGGAATTGCAGCTGGGTTTGAAAATTTCACAGTCCCTCTTCCCAGGTGGATCAGAATGGTAAAGTGTCTGCCTGCAATGCGGGAGACCCGGGTTCAATCCCTGGGTCGGGTAGATCCCCTGGAGAAGGAAATAGCAACCCACTCCAGTACTCCTGCCTGGAAAATTCCATGGACAGAGAAGCCTGGTAGGCTACAGTCCATAGGGTTGCAAAGAGTCAGGCACGACTGAGCGACTTCACTCTCACTACATCTAGAATCATTTGGACTAGAAGAAAATACGAGGGTTCCCATTAACATGGAATAGGACTCTACAGTCCCTGCCCGCCCCACCCATGTCCTCCACCTGCTTTTTGTCTGCAGAAAAACTTTAACCAAAAAACATGTTTAATAAAAGAAATGAGAAAATACAGAAATAAAAGAAAACAGTCAAACGAGACCAAATAATAATAGTTCTGTCATTAAGCAAAGTCAAGGACCTTTTAGTTCCTCTTCAAAGGCTGCAGATAATATTCTGAGCTGTGAGAATATCCTGTTAGCTGTTTTGCAGATACTGAAACCCCAACCAGGTGGAAGGAGCTAACTACATGATGTCCAGACTGTAGCCATGACATAAGCCGCCAAGAACTGAACTCAAGGAAATGGGAACAAACCGACCTGGAACTGAAGATTAGCTATACTTAAAACAGTCAAGATGACACAGATCAGGCCACCCCACGGCCAATGGCAAGAGGAACGTCAGACCTGATTGTACTGTATCTGCATGTAGCCCCCTCCTTCGTTGACACATCCCTGAAACCCCCATTAAAGACTCTTGCCCACTGACTGCCGGGAGATGGGAGAGAGTCAGCCTTTGGGCACAAGTCTCTCTTCTCCTCCACCTGCACATTGCAACCTTGCCTCTTTATTGGCTTCTGAATGGTGAGCAGCCAGACCCCACTCTCGGCAACACCATGACTCAGAGTGAACTTGGCATCTAAGATATGTGATGTGGCCAGAAGATGTGCACTCTGCTCTCTGAATGCTACATTCTCAGAGATTCAATATGACAGTGAGTCAGTCAGTGACAGCTAAGAAGAAAAGGGAACTTTACCTATCTACTTTATGGAAGGACACAAGAAAGAAGAGAGAAGTAAAAGAAGTTCTTGTAATTAAGGCAAAGCAACTCCTGAGGATGAAGGTGATAACTCAGAATCTCCAGCTACAATAAGAAAAGTCTTTCCCTCCCTAACCCTGCTCTCCTTGGTCACACGCATCTGACCAATTTTAGTTGACTCTCTTGAAATGTAAGCTCCTCTAGTTCTGAACAACACTCAATACCATAGAACCATGCCCAAGAGGTGACCTTATGAGAACTGTCTGTATCCGCACAGCGCTCTTTCAGGGATTACTCGGGTATCCTTACATTCTTGCAAAGTCAAGCTAACAGAGGGCCGCATGACCTACTACCAGCAGGGTGATGCTGAGTCATGGTTTCTCAACTGAAGGAAAATTATACTTCTTCCCATATTCTTGATAAGAAACAGGAAGATTCTTCCAACTCTAAGGAAGGAGAAAAATCCTACAGCCACGCTGCTTATATATGACACAGAAAACGACCTACTAGTGATGATGGATCTTCTCCCACCCAAAACAAGGAGGAAGGCTGGGTCATCTTCCAACTCAGTTATCCAGGATGGCCATCCGAGGGTCTCAAATATCCCCACTAACTACAGCATTTTCTAACTATCAGAGTTTTAGCCAACATGATGGAAAATGCAATTTTTCTTCAAGGGCACACATCTCTCTTGTAACCTTGTTTTTGTTTTTTTTTTTTTTTTTGCCAGTTCTTGTCAGAGAATTCAAAGCACTGTGTATATGGGGGGCGGGAAACTGCTGGAGGAAAAAAATAAACTCTGAGCAGGGGTATAGACAAGATTTTGGAGAGCAAAAGCCATTGGTAAACAGGGTAATGTTGAATAATCAGCTGGAGGCGAGAGAGAAGCCCTGATTTGTAGCGTTTGCAGATTTCTATAAACTCTCTCACCATGACTGACTTCCGGCTAGCAACATGCCAACTTGTTCTCAAAATTCCTAAAAATTTAACAACTAACTTGTGAAAGCCAATGCAAGCTGGCTCCAACACACCGCTGGCTGAAGCCCATTTCCCTCATCTCACCAAAATCAATTAGCCCTGTTTCATATCGGAAATAAACCCCCAAAGCTAAAGTCCTTCCTTAATGTCAGGCCTCTTCTTATTTTTATTGTTCTTGTTGTTGAGTCACTAAGCCGTGTCCGACTCTCCACCCCATGGACTGCAGCACACCAGGCTTCTCTGTCCTCCACTATCCCCTGGAGTTTGCTCAAACTCATGTCCATTGAGTCAGTGATGCCATCCAACCATCTCATCCTCTGTTGTCCCCTTCTCCTCTTGCCCTCAATCTTTTCCAGCATCAGGGTCTTTTCCAGTGAGTTGGTTCTTGGCATCAGGTGGCCAAAGTATTGGAGCTGAAGCTTCAGCACCAGTCCTTCTGATGAATATTAAGGGTTCATTCCTTTTAGGATTGATTGGTTTGATCTCCTTTCAGTTCAAGGGACTCTCAAGTCTTTTCCAACACCACAATTCAAAAGCATTAATTTTTCAGTGCTCAGCCTTCTTTATGGTCTAACTCTCACATTTGTACATGACTACTGGAAAAACCATAGCTTTGACCACATGGACCTTTGTCGGAAAAGGTCTCTGCTTTTTTATACGCTGTCTAGGTTTTTCATAGCTTTCCTTCCAAGGAGCAAGCATCTTCTAATTTCACAGCTGCAGTCACCAACCACAGTGATTTTGGAGCCCAAGAAAATAAAATCTGTCACTGCTTCCAATTTTTCCTCTCCTATTTGCCATGAAGTGATGGGATCAGATGCCATGATCTTAGTTTTTTTTTTAATGTTGAGTTTCAAGCCAGCTTTTTCACTCTCCTCTTTCACTTTCATCAAGAGACTCTTTAATTACTAAAAGATATCTGTTGGGATTTCCCTGGTTCAGTAGTTGGGACTCTGCCTTCCAATATGGAGGACATGGGTTCGTACCCTGGTTGGGGAACTAGGACCCCTACATGCTACACAGCATGGAAAAAAAATTAACAAAAATAATTTTTTTTTAAGATATCTGATGACACTTTCATATCTTTCCTTCCGTCTCCCCATCTGGAATGAAACTAGCTCAAGCCCAATAGTGTATAAGAAGCCTTCTTCAAATGCTCTTTGATTGTACTAGCTTTTCTCTGTTCTGATTTTCTACAGCACTTTTATATTACTCCTCTTGGATTCTAGAGTGTTGGGTTCCATGAGGGCAGAGATAGTTCTCACAACACTTCGCCCATCCAGAGATTGTGACCTGGGTTGAGCTGAATGAAATCCTCCTGACTTTTCCAGCTGGGCTGATGCTGTCCACTGAGTGAGGCTCACCACCTAGGACCCACTGGCACAAGGGTGCTCACTACTGTACACGCCAAACTTCCATGGCAGGAAGGGAGGAAACTAATACTTGTTGAGCAGGAAATTTCTGTAAGCCCTAGTGCCCAGACTTAGGTTTCTAACACCGTTTTGTAGTAAAAGGAACCAGGGTTCCTTGGAGAAACAGCGAATTCTAGAACTGGGGCAGGGAATATTCAAGATTAATATGAAAGGAATGCTTTAAAAAAAAAAAAAAAAGCAAAGCAAAACAAAAAAAACACAATGATGAAGGCATATCAAAGCGACACAGGAGTCAACATTCCTAACACTCCCCATGGCCAAAACTGGAACAACTTAAGAAACAAGATAACTAGTACTGGATTATAACCTAAAGAATAAAAATACTCATTAGTTTATACTGATATAAGAAATGAGATGGCTGGATAGCATCACCTACTCAATGGACATGAGTTTGAGCAAACTCTGGGAGAGAGTGAAGGGCAGGGACGCCTGGCGTGCTGCAGACTGTGGGGTCGAAGAGTCAGACACGACTTAGTGACTGAACAACAAAGAGATGAGAGTCAATAAATAAACGGAGGAGACTACACAACGCTGTGCAGAAGAATTCATGAAGATACACTGCCCTCAAGGAGGGGGAAGGCAGCTCCCCACTCCTTAGGTGTGGTTCTTTCCAAAGAGTGTAATGTGGAAGGTGGGCGGGTGGGGGTGTGTACGCCAAGAGTAAGTGACGTGGGGAAAGGGCACAAACGCCACCTCAGACAGGTGATCAAGGTCAGCATCAACAGGGATAAGTCACTTTGATAGCGTGTGTCCCTGATAGATATGATGTGACAAAAATGGCAACTTACCAATTTTGAGGAGTACTGATCAGTTCTTTTGTTGAATGTCCTCCAGCTGGGGTTTTTCTAATCCTAACAGAAACAGAGGGAAACTCCCCAGTGATCAGCACTCCTCAGAACTGTCAAGGTCATGTCAAGTCTGAAAAACTGTCATGTTCTCGAGGAGCCTCAGGAGAGATGACAGCTAAATGTAACACGGCGTTCTGGATGGGACCGTGAAACAGGAAAAGGACACTGGGTAAAAACTAAGGAAATCTGAATAAACTATGGACTGTAGTTGCTATATATATATATATATATATATAAAATTTTACTTAATACCTCAAGTGCTGTTCAATGGTTTCATTTTCATTTTACAGATGAGGACAATGAGGAGAAAAAAAAAAAAAAAGATATAACTATTTTGCCCAAGATAACAAAGTTAATAATTGGTAGAATTCAAGTTGAAACTTGACTTGTTCTAAGAGATTTAGAAGTTTTAACTCATTAATCCTCACAACAGCACAATAAAGCAAGGAGGACTAAGATTATTCCCTTTCCTGGTAAGGAAACTGAAGCTCAGAGAGGCAGGGTGAGTTGTTCAGGGTTGCAGAGCTAAGGTTGCTCACAGTAAAAAAGTTTCTCAGGAACTGTTTATGTGACCCAAATGTAAATGTATCTGGAGCATCTCATTTTAAAAAGTTAGTTTCATGATTTCTCCTTTTAACCTCTTTTACAGAAAATCAGCCCCCAACCCCACCATCAGCAGTGAAAGCTGCACTTTTGCCAATGTGCTGCAATTAGGCCATTAAGTAACAGACACGAGGCCAATGTTTGTTAATTAGCCAAAAGCCATATAGGATATGAGCTCTAGACTCTGTAGTTTTATATTCCACATGGACCCTCCAAATCATGCGTGTGGCTTGGATGGATTCCAATACTTGCCCTTATCACAGTTTAAAAACATATCATTATTGCTCTGGTCAATAAACATCTTGAATAGTGCATTCATGATACATCTACTTCTTTGATAATTTCCATTTACTTGGTTATTTACTCAACTTGATCTTCAATTCTTAGTTGACCTTACCTACCTAAGGACTTTTTTGTGTGTTTGTTTCATACGAAGTTTTTCTTGAGAGATAGGAGTTAATTAGATGATACAGGAAAAATGTGCCTCTTCTGACTTGAATACTGGATTGTTACTATATTTTAAGAAAGTTAAAGTTTATTCCAGATCATTTTAAGTGTGCACTGTCCTGAGTTTAGATGCTTGACAGACTCACAAGTGCCAGCAAACGTTTAAGCTATCTAGAAGGTTTCCCTGCTCTCCTCCTCTGCAAATCGACGGCCTTGCCAACTGCTACAGGAAAAAAGGTGTTTCTCTTCTGCCACATGATTCGACCAAGGGTGAAAGTCAGTTCTCTACTTACCCTCAGAAAAGGGCTCAGTGCATGAATATCTGTACACTAGCAATGACTTTCTAATCAGAATAAATACAATTCAGGCAAAAACACAGATGCTTGACTAGGAAGGGACAAGTCTTACTTCCCAGAAGTGATGCTACAATCACTACATTCTTCCAATCAGATACAGTGAGTTTAATGGCAACTTGCCAGATTAGGACATCTGATGAAACCCTTTGAAAGAATTAAGTTCCTTCCTACCTGCATAAGAAATCTACCCTGGGGACAGGTATTTCCTTCTTCTCTACACCCCCAACACCCTGCCAGCCAGTGAGAGACTATAAAGTGGTCAGGGCACCAACTCTGGAGCCAAAGTCTGGGTTTAAATGACCTTGGACTAATTACTTTACCTCATTGTTCTCGTATGCTGAATTTGCATAATAATGGTTGTAAGGATTAAAGGATTAATATATTAAAAAGCACTCAGAATAGTTTGGCACACAGTTAAGAACTACATTTGCTGTTTGTTGTTTAGTCGCTCAGTCGTGTCCGACTCTTTGCAACCCCATGAGCTGTAGCCCGCCAGGCTCCTCTATCCACGGGATTTCCCAGGCAAGAATACTGGAGTGGGTTGCCATTATGGATAAACAACAGAACAGCTGATCGCTGCCCAGTGATTCCAAAATAAGTATTATAACCTACCCTTTCCCCACTACCCGCCCCTCACCCACCCACTGCCCTTCACCTGCCCACCTGCTCTCAAAGTTTGTTCATTTAAGACCTGTATCTATTCCAAAGCCATTAAGGCCTAGTCTGCAACCACAGGGATGTTGGCAGATAGAAACCCCTATTTGCATGGCTAACATATTTATCCAGATTAAACGTATGGCTAACTATACAGTTCACTTCTCCTTTTTTTTTTTAAAACAAGGGTTTTTCGCATGCAGATTTTATCATCATGCTTACTTCCTCTCTTTTCTTTTATTAAAAAATCTTTTCATCTTCTGCTCTGTCCCACCCCACTGTTGAATTTTTTAAAAAGGAAAGAAACAGCCAACAGACTCAGAACCCTAAGTATTTTGCTCTGAACTTCACACTGACAGTATTATACACTGTCATGGCAGTTTAACAGAGAATTGAAATTTAATGAGAAGAGATAAGAGAGAAGTACAGATAAAGGAACTCTTGAAAATCAGCCCTAACAGTCCCATGAAGGCCTGGGTGGCCTCAGAGCTTATTAATATAGACTGCCTCTCACCAAGGGGCATGTAATTTCACTTTGCAGTCTTTTCTTTAAAACACCGTCATACCGCTTTACCTTTAAACAAGGACATTCTGTAACCAGGGATTCACCTATGGGGCTTAGTCATCCGATCGGCCTCAAGGTCGCCGACTTGAGTAACACGATGAGAATGACCTCATTCACCCACTATAGAACCGTTATATCACCGATCGATACGGGAGGCCTCTGCGCATCGTCAACAAAGCCTTCTCGAGGGAGCGCCCTGCATACATCAGAAACAAATTACACCCTTAAAGGCAGATGACATACGAACGCAGAAAGATCTTTCTGCAAGGCAAAGCCTTTGTTCAGTGTGAAAGGAGCGCCAATCCAACCTCATAAAAGGGCGGGGGATGGGGGTGAAGAAGAGAGAGAAGAGAGAATCTTTGACATGCTTCTCTTGCCTTGCCTCTCGGATGCAAGATGCATCTTCCTGGGGCTCACGAGGCAGGAGGGGAGACAAAAATGGGAGTATGATTACAAGGGACTGCGATGTTCAGGACCAAGAACCAGCACACTTGGCACACCCATTGGCAACAATTTCACGAGGCATGGTGAAATAATAACAGTGTCAATAATAAACGTGGGAGATGAGTAACCACATATTAGTTGTTATTCAAATTAGTTTACAAGTATTAGCTCTAATTTTAGCTCTCTGACAACCCAGTGCCCCAGGGTCTAATATCACTCCCATAGTACAGATGGGAACACTGAGGCACAATAAGGTTAAGAAAGGGTACTGAAGTCACACTCCTAAGTGGTGGGAGTTGGGATTCAAGCCCAAGCAGTTAGACTCTGGAGTCACTATATTAAACTGGGTAGTTAACACCAACACCACCAGCACCAAGAAGTTATATTTGTACTTTTCGTGCAGGTGTTTCTTCCCTCCTCTTGGAAGAATGGTCCCATACATTTGCTTATGGATTTCTCTCCCAGCAGAGCCTCTCCCGAGGAGGTGTTTCGTACATGGCTGTGGAATGAAGGGATGAATCACTGACCCTAGTCAATCCTTCTTCACTCATTTTGTGAGACAGGCTGAGGATCTGCAATTAACCTTGTTTTCAAATAAGGAAAGTGAGGCTCAGGGAAATCATTGACCTGTCCAAGGCCATATTGCTTTGAACATGGTTTCTTGCACAACTTAACAGTGGTTTTTAAATTTTAAAAACCATGGGACATTTGTAAGAAGTCAAGATCTACATAATCTCAGACTACAACTATATAAATATAGTTAATGTAGGGTATTCTATTTATAGACTGTAAATATATCCCTTCAGAGATAAAGGAGGGGGCCAAGCCCAGTGCACAGGTCTGGTCTCTCTAGTGACTCAGAACGAAGCCCAGTGGAGAGGGCACTCTGCCCGAAGCCCCCGAAACTCCGAGACAAGGCAACCCACCTTTTCCCTCACATTTCACGGAACTTCTGACCCACAGAAGGAGGCCCAGGATGGCATTCCTTCTCCTTCCAAAGCTTCAGGGTCCGGTTCTTTTCCCCATCAACGGGGCGAGGCTCACCTTTCTCAGGCACCTCTTTAGCTATTTCCTTCTCTGGAGTTGCTCTGTATCTGTTCCTTTTTCAGCCCTGGGGGTCTCCCCTACTGATAACTGGAAAGGGGGCAATCCCCTGTGACCTAGGTTTTCATCACCAACTAGAGTAGAGGAGGGCAAAGCACACTCAGGGGTTTCACAAGCTGCTCCCGAGGGCCGGACACCTTCGACCAGACCTGGAGCCCTTCGCTGGCAGACTTGGCTCCGCAGCGGTGGGAAAGCTGCTCAGGCTGAGGCAGCAGTTTTGCAAGGATGGTGCTGAAGGCTGACCCGCGTCCAGTCGCACCCCATGGTGCTGAGTCTCAGCAGGCAGGACGTCCGAGCTGGAGGGAACCTTCGAAAGCCTTGGGTCCAGCCTCCCATTTAACAAATAGGCAGCATGCGTCTCACTCATGAAAAGTGACTAGGCCAAAGCTAGACACTGGCACGGTTCACACTAGGGGACTTCTGACCTCCTGCCCCATGCACCCAAAACTCTAAGGAGAGATAGTAGGAGGTGGCTCGCAGATGGAAACCAAAAGGATTTTCTCCCAATATCAAATGGTGAAGTGAAGCGAAAGCTGCTCAGTTGTGTCTGACTCTTTGTGACCCCAGTCCATGGAATTCTCTAGGCCAGAATACTGGAGTGGGTAGTCTTTCCCTTCTCCAGGGGATCTTCCCGACCCAGGAATCGAACCAGGGTCTCCTGCAATGCAGGTGGATTCTTTACCTACTGAGCTAAATGAGAGACAGTAAAATGCTTAGGATCTAACTGAATTCATGTGTGTGTGTGTGTGTGTGTGTGTGTGTGTGTGCACGCTAAGTCACTTCAGTCATGTCCTACTCGTTGCAACCCTACAGACTGTAGCCTGCCAGTCTCCTCTGTCTATAGGATTCTCCAGGCAAGAATACTGGAATGGGTTGCCATGCCCTCCTCCAGGGGATCTTGTCTCAGGCATCTCCTGCATTGGCAGGTGGGTTCTTTACCACTAGCACCACTTGGGAAGCCCAAATTCATGTAGGGATCTGCATAAATCATCTCTTGAGACCTTCTGGGAAAATTTTTAAAACGCTCTACCCAGAATTACTTAAAGGCTTGTCAAGTGCTCTGTTGTTGTTGTTGTCTAGCTGCTAAGTTGTGTCTGACTCTTTGTGACCTCGTGGACTGCAGCCCACCAGGCTCCTCTGTCCATGGGATTCTCCAGGCAAGAATACTGGCACGAGTGGCCATTTCCTTCTCCAGGGGATCTTCCCGACCCAGGGATTGAAACTTCGTCCCCTGCACTGCAAGCAGATTCTTTACCACTGAGCCATCAGGAAGCCCACTGTCAAGTAAAAGCTAACCCTTTCCCACGGCCTCAGTTGTTCTGGAACATCGAGTGGATGAACGAGGGAGACGGGAGAAGCACCCAGGCTTCCGCTGGGCTCCCTGTTTCTGCTCCAGTGTGAGAAACGGCCCCACGATCATTAGCATACCCGATTTGCATTCACTCCAGATGAGATTTCATCACTGCATCCTATTTATTCATTCCTTAATATAAATCTAAATTGCTCTCTTCAAATAGCGGAGAGCACTCTTGCCTCCATCAGGAGAAAGAAACCATCACAGCAAGGGATGTGCCGCGTCTTCATCTTCTCCCCTCCCCCACACCCGCCGCGGCTCATCCCAGGGCTCAGAAAACACGCCTCTGTTTCGGGCGTGTCACACTGGGGCTCTCCTCGGACAGGAAACCTGGTGGCCAGCCAGGGTTCCAGACACCTCGGGAGCCTCTGCTTGGTCCTGCTCTCTAGGTGAGCCCTGGCACCTTCACGGCAGGCAAATGCAGTCATTCTCAAGGAGGAAAAAGTCTACAATCAGGTGTTAGGGCCTGGAAAAGGTTGGGACTTCCTTAGGGTCCAGTGGTTAATTCGTCTCCCAGCGCAGTGGGTGCGAGTTCAATGCCTGGTCAGGGAGCTAAGATACCACATGGCTCGCAAAACACCAAAGCATAAGACAGAAACAATATTGTAACTTTAAAAATGGTCTGCATTAAAAGAAAAATCTAAAGAGAAAGGAAAGAACCTGGAAAAGGTGGCTGGGAAGTCAAGAGGCAAAGTCTTTAACAGAAAGTGAGGCAGTGAACTATGGCATGTCCACCATCTTCGGGGAATGACGTTCAAACATGTGGGATGCACCAGTACACGGGACCACAGCTGTTTCTGCTCATTCCTCCCCACCATGGCCACCCCTCGTTCAGCTGTGGAAGCGGCACATCATCACCTGAGCACCAGTTTTCCTGATGGAAAACGATTTCTGATGCCTTTTCCTGTGAAAGGAAAGTTGATCCCATCATCTAGAAGTTTATATGCAAACGAGCCGCTTCTAATTCTTTGCCCTTTAGGATCAGACACGTTTTCTCCCTCCTCTGTGTGTATTTATAAAATAGCAAAAATATTAAATGAAAATCTTGTATCAGCTTGCACCTATGCTAAAGAAAGTTCCTGTGACACTCTTTGAAGGAAAACATGCAGAAAGAAAAAGAATGCTCGATTACCTATAAATTCAACTCCTCAATGCCTCTCCAACCAGGGTATATGTGACAGATTTTACCCAGTCATTCTGTTTTCCTGGGTCCTAACCACGACATTTTTAGCTATTTTCTAAAGAAAGAGTTCAAGTGTGGTCAGAACTCAGAGGAATTGAGCTGTTTTCAAGCATTACTACTTGAATGCTTTTACAGTTTCATGCTTGAGTTAAAGATGAGCACTTAAAAATTAACTCTCACTTCTGGGCTTGGGGCTGGAAGCCAATGACATCCCCGAGGGTCACCAAAGATGATGCTTGCTGGTGAGACTCTGTCTGGTGGCGCTTGAGCATCTTGGCCCAAAAGTAACAGAGATGGTCACTCCTGAACCTGACTCAGTTATGGAATGTAAAGACACAGAAAATTGCCTTTACCAATAATCTCTTCTCACCATGAGTCTGAAACAATCAAGATGTGCAAAGAAACATTAGGGCCTTGGACCTTTTTTTTAAAATATATGAATCATTTTTAAAGTCTTTATTAAATTTGCTACAACACTGCTCCCGTTGTTTATATTCTGTTTTTTTGGCTCAAAGCATGTGGTATTTTAACTTCCTGACCAGGGATCGAACTGGCACCCCCTGCATTGAAAGGCAAAGTCTTAACCATGGGACTCCCAGGGCAGTCCCAGGGCATTGGACCTTGAGTTAGAAAATTTCAGTCCTGGGTCTGCCATCGACTTGACAATGGGAAGTCACAGAACTTCTCTAGGTCTCAGTTTCTCAGCCAGTAAAACAAGGGGGGTTAACAGATTTCTAAAGCCCTTCGCGTGCTCCCAGCCCCTGCTTCCACACTCCTCCCACTTTCCCTTCACCAGCAGGGACTGAGAGTGTTGGGGAGGTTGTGCCTTTGACCCGGGAGGAATGTGACAACGGCCTTCCTTGCATTGTTCCCACAGTAACCAGAGCCAGCTGTCTCTGCTGGCTGGCCAACTTAGGGTGCAGGATCGCATACAACTTGGAACTCTGCTGGCAAGACCAGGCCTCCAGAGTCCCCACCTTCCTCAGGGCCCTTGTCTGCAGGTTGGTACACCCCTGGGAACACAAGAGTGGGCCTGTGATCTTTATTAAGTAACATGTGATTTTTAAAAACTGGAGTGTCGCCACCAGCACTTGGGACTTCCCCCAATCACAGCTGGACGATTCAGGTATGTCTTTACCTTCCTGGGTCCATGAACCTCTCTCTGGGGTGCTCTGGAGTTGGTGTCACCTAGAATCAGTCGGGACTTTCCAAGCCTGTTGGCATGGTCTGACACCAAGGCAAAGATCCTGGGATTCAAGTGAGAGTGAAAATCTCAGACGACGTTTTTCATCTGAAAATCTCGGGGTGAGCCAAGACTTATAAACACACACTTCTGAGCAGGACCGACCGTGAAGGGTTTCCTTTTTGCCTGCTTCTCCGATACTAATAAGGGAGGGTCACTGGAAAGCATAGACATTATTTTTAGCTTTTGTAAAGAGGGAGGAGTTTCTGAAAGGGCAAAATGGAAAGGAATTTAGGGCAAGGGTGGAGGGGGGAGGAGAGATTAGGAAAAATCAGGACTTTCAGGAGAGATAAGGAGCTTCCTCCTCCTTTCTTAACCGACTGGCTCCAGCATCAAGGATTTTGGGTCCAGATAGCTGGAGACAAAGAGGCTGTTGGAAGGAAATCATTTTTTTCTATGAGTGTGGTGAATGCGCCCTTCACGCCCTGGGATTTTTCACTTTCCAAATGTAGCAGATGAGGCCACTCGTGGAAGCTTTCTTGGGAAAGAGTTTGGAAATTGATGTTGGATTTGAACGCCGCCTTAACTTTCACAGGCCCCAAAGAAACACACGCTTTGGATCTGCAGAGATCGTGAAAGTTCCAGATTAAGAGGAGATGAATTCCTCTTAAATGGCCTTGTTACTTTAACAAATAGCAAGGTAGAGTCCAGCAGCTTCTGGGGAGACCATGGTACGGGCCAAGAACATACTATTTTTTTTTTTTTAATTTGTTAGTTTATTTATTTGGCTGCCCCAGGTCTTCAGTTGCACACACGCGATTTTCAGCCTTCATTGCAGTCTGTGGGATCTAGTTCCTTGACCTGGAATCAAACCTGGGCCCCCTGCATTGGGAGCATAGACTCTGAGTCCCTGGACCATCAGAGAAGTCCCAAGAGCATACCATTTTGAGATTTCTTTCTTCTTCTTCTCTCTCTCCCCCACTTTTTTTTTTTTGTCCCCACAATACATAGTAAGGTGGTAAAGTGGAAGTCGCTTAGTCCTGTCTGACTCTTTTTGACCCCATAGACTATAGCCCGCCAGGCTCCTGTGTCCAGGCATGAATACTAGAGTGGGTTGCTATTCCCTTCTCCAGAGGATCTTTCAGGGGATTGAACCCAGGTCACTTGCATTGCAGGCAGATTTTTTACCATCTGAGCTACTCTGTTAGATAGTAAAATATCTCCTTAAAGAACTGCAAAAGTCAACTCATGTATCCCTCAATTCAGATCTCCTGGTAAATTGCTAGCACCACAAGTCCAAATGCCATTGAGTTCATAAGAATCCTTAAAAAACACAAACCACTTCATCACAGCCTATCTGCCTGCTGAAATTTTGAAAGCAAGACTGCAAAACATTCAAGTAATCACCCTTGTGGCATGACTGACACCAGCCCAGAGCTAACAACAAGGGAACACTAGAATTAGTTCCCCACTTCCAGAATAGGACCTAAAGAAGTCTGTGCTACAGGAGAAGGGTTGCTCTGTTTTGTTTAATGGAACTAAATTTGTGCCCATTTAAATCACAAGCAGGTGGCACTTGGTAGCAAAGAAAGGCCTGAAAATATTCGCATTTAGTGAATGCAGTTGTATGTATAATTAGCCGAGATGTATTTTAAAGTACGCTAATCCTTTGTACTCTTTTCTACAATTCAAACTGGTGAGGAACAGAAAGCAGATTTTGAATTTATTATGAAAGCACAGCCATCGTATTACCAGTTACAAAATAAAAAATGAGGAAAGCATCAGAAAGTCTTATTAATATATATATGTTTATATAATATATATTTATATAATAATACATACATTAAGGTAAGTGTAAGTGGCTCAGTCATGTCCGACTCTCTGTGATCCCATGGACTGTAGCCCACCAGGCTCCTCGGTCCATGGGATTCTCCAGGCAAGAATACTGGAGTGGGTAGCCATTTCCTTCTCCAGGGGATCTTCCTGACCCAGGGATCAAACCCCAGTCTCCCACATTGTGGGTGGATTCTTTACCATCTGAGCCACAGGGAAGGCCAGTATATACATTAGGATTTATTAATATATACATATTAGTCAAAAGAAGAAGAGGGCAGCAGAGGATGAGATGGTTAGATAGTATCACCGACTTAATGGACATGAGCTGGAGCTGACTCCGGGAGATAGTGAAGGACAGGGAAGCCTGGCCTGCTGCAGTCCACGGGGTCACAAAGAGTTGAACATGACTTAGTGACTGAACAACATATTAGCATCCGACCAAAGTCTGGTAGGAAAAGAGATGGGAAGAGTCAAAGGTACACATTTATCTTGCTTTTTGGCCACACTGAGCAGCATGGAGAATCTTAGTTCCTGACCAGGGATTGAACGTGTGTCCTCTGCAATGGAAATGTGGAGTCTTAACCACTGGACCACCAGGGAATTCCCAAAAGTACACATTTTAGAAGCGTAACATTTTTTCTGAAGTTTTTCTATAGAAAATGTCAAACATGTACAGAAGACATTCAATAGAACGCCAGATATTCACTACCCAGCATCAATACTCGTCAACTCACAGTTCATCTTACATCTTCAAGCAAATCCCCGAAAAATCATTTAATCCCTAGATATTTCAGTATGAAGCACAGAATTTTTAAGCTCCCTCACTGTCCTCAGATCTCTGAGAAGCCAAAGGCCCCAGGGTCATGCAGTCAGACAGTGACAGAGGCAGGGCTGGAACCCGAGTCTTCTCACTGGAGACCGAGGGGTCTCCATTGCAAGTTCTCTGGCTCTCTTGCCCCTTACACCCCCCACTATCTATGTTAACTGAACCCTGGCCCGCAATAATATTAGCATGGAAAACAAGCGTTATACTGGTTGGAAACCAGGAAATCCCGAATTTAAATCTCAGCTTTGCCATTTTCTCTGAACCTTAATCACCTCAACTACTAAGTGAGTAAGTGAGTGAAGTCGCTCAGTGGTGTCTGACTCTTTGTGACCCCATGGACTGTAGTCTACCAGGCTCTTCCGTGCATAGGATTTTCCAGGCAAGAATACTGGAGTGGGTTGCCATTTCCTTCTCCAGAAGATCTTTCCAACCCAGGGATTGAACCCAGGTCTCTCACATTGTAGGCACTTCACCGTCTGAGCCACCAGGGAAGTCCTAAGTAGGGATATGAAATTGCCACTACTCACAACATACTAATGGGCTTCCCAGGTGGCGTTAGCGGTCAAGAACCAGCCTGTCAATGCAGGCGACTGAAGAGATGTGGGTTCAATCCCTGGTGGGGAAAATCCCCTGGAGTAGGAAATGGCAACCCACTTCAGTATTCTTGACTGGGAAGTCACATGGACACGGGAGCCTGGTGGTCCATGGGGTCACAGGAGTTGGACATGACTGAAGCCATGTAGCACACACACACAAAATACTTATAAAAATAGTGAATTTTCAACTTATAACAGTTATTTTTAACGTGTTTTCATGGAACTTTGGGAAAAGTTGTTAGAATCCATGAAATCTTAGAAAACCATTAATACGGGGAGGTGGGGTCTACTATGTGAATGAGTTGGGGTGGGCATACATAACTATTATGTAACTGTACCCTCAGAGCATTACCACGACAAGTTCATTTCTTTTCCACATATAAATTAGAACCAACTATTTCAACATGTTGAAATGGAAGCTTCTATGAAAAACAAATGTTTCATGTAATATAAATCAACATTTCCCAAAGAGGAAAGAAGTTGCTTCCTTCCCCTCCCCGCCCCCAGAGGAGGGGAGGGAAGTTCTAGCATCCTTTAGAGAAGGAACAGACAAGCCCAGGAAAAGTGAAAAGAAATAAGAAACGTTCCCTCTTTGTTGTGGACTTGGCAAAACTCTAACCAAAGTAGATTTACAATAGAACACAAAATACTCCCAAGAAAGCACCCGAAGCTGGAAAAATAATAACTGAATACAGGACTTTAAGTAAGTGACCATAAGACACAACTCAATCGCACCCTTTTTCCTTCTCAACACACACAGAGGTACCGTATTTGAGGAGATAATGAAAGTGAGGTAATGACAACCTTTAAGCAGCCCCATTCTAGGGACTTTCCTGGTGGTCCAGTGGCTAAGAACTCCACACTCACAAAGCAGGGGACCCAGGTTCGATCCCTGGTCAGGAAACTAGATCCCGCATACAGCATACAGCAACTAGGAAGTCATCACACTGTAGCTAAGACCTGGCACAGCCAAATAAATGCATATTAAAAAAAAAGAAAGAAAAGAAACTCCGTTCTAAGTCAACTCCAAACCTTGAGATTAGACATTAAACGTACTTGCTGCCAAAAGCCAAACCACAGGAAATCTTGTCATTTTTAATATACACTGGCAGCAAATGCGTACCATGTGTAGCCTCACCATAAAACCCAGGCTGTGGACCAAGTGTCACAGAGAAGCAGTCGGGTCTGGGGAAACGGCCCACATGCTTGCGTTAGTTTCCTGGGGCTGCCAAGACGAAGTCCCATAGACTTGGGGCCTGCCTTAAACCGCCAGTGTCTACGGCCTCACGTTCTGGAGGCTGGAAGTCCAAGATCAAGGTGTCAGTAGGGCTGGCTCCTTCTAAGAGCCTCGAGGGAAGGTCCTGCCCTGTGTCTCTTTCCTGGCTTCTGGTGGTCTGCAAGGCATCTCGGGCTTGTGACGGCAGAACTCCAACCTTAATACGGCATCCTCCCAGCATCTCTGTCTTGGTGTCCAAATGTCTTCTTTTTATAAGGTCACACTGGATCGGCGCCCATCACAGTGACCTCATCTTAACTTGATCATCTGCAAAGACCCTATTCTAGACAAGCCACAGTCACAGACACTGCAGGGGAGGACTTCAGGATCTTTTTGGAGGGACATGGCTCAACATATAACATCACCTCATCCCCACCCAACTTAAGAGAGGTAAACCTAAGCCACCTCCCATGGAGTTTCCAGTGGTCTCACTGAATACATCACCAGTGCCACCACTGCCTAGAAGGAACACTCAAGAACAGGCATGCCATGCCCATGGACACCCCTGGCAAACCATCACTTGGCTTTCACATGCTATCATGGCCCCTTTCCACTGCCTTCTCTCCCATACCCATCAGCTTTGGCCATGTGGCTCCCATGCAATCCACTTATCAACTTGGCCCCTTTCAACTTCAGGGTAGGAGGGATATCCATCAGTCTTCTGCCAACTTTGCATCCTCTTCTACATATTCAGCTCACTTTTGTTCCTCCTCCTTTTATCCCTTGCACGTTTGGGACAAGTTGAGAGGTATCTTAGGCTTCCCAGGTGGCGCTAGTGGTAAAGAACCCTCCTGCCAATGCAGGAGACATCAGAATTGGGGGTTCGATCCCTTGGTTGGGAAGATGCCCTAGAGGAGGAAATGGTAACCCACTCCAGTATTCTTGCTTGGAAAATTCCACAGACAGAGGAACCTGGCAGGTTACAGTCCATAGGGTCACACACAGTCAGACATGACTGAAGTGATTAGTATGCATGAGAGGTACCTAATAAAAGAAAATCAGAATATATTTTTGACCTCTTTCTAGCCGGCATAATTATTAGGCCACAAGAGAAGTCATGATGGTTATGCTGAGTATGTTCTTTGGCAGTTTAAAAAGTATTTTTCAAGCATGATAGTTGCAGACTATAATTATTCAACAACCTTAATAGATAGCAGCAACATCATTATTCCCAATATACAGAGGAGGAAAATGAAGCTCAAAAAGGTTAAGTAATTCAGTAATGGACACACTGCTCGTAAACCAGAACCAAAACATGGATTCATCTCATCTGATGTCAGGTTCTGCAAAGTTATATAATAAATAATATGACATGGTCTATGTGAAATCATCAAGAAGGACTAAAGGTTTTTTTTTTGTTGACTAGAAGCAGTATGGTAGCAAAAATAAAGCCTTATGTTTACATTCCATGTTTTAAAACATTTTCTGAAATGTTTCAATGCTAGGTTTTACGTATCCTTATAAAAACCAGATGCGTTATTCTTAGGCTCATTTCACAGATGATAAATGAAGGTAGAGGTTATATAACTTGCCTAAATGAACCAATAAGCCGAGAATGCAGCTAGAGTAAAAATCTCTGCATTCTAAGTAAAAAAATGGGCATACCTTTCCAAAGAGGAAAATTCAATAGAACTTCCTTGGAAAGAAAACATCTGAAAAAGAAAATAATGTAAATGAAGGACAACAAGTAGAAAATTGGATACGTTTCCAATGTATAGACACCTATTTTCTTGCAAGCAGAAGCAGCACATGTGTGTGTCATGGATGTCAGGATGGATCCCTGAGCCCTGAGCTCGGCCAGTCCAGTGGTTACTCATGTCCCTGAGAATGAGTACAAGGCTATTCTAAGCAGGTCACACAAGACTTGTGACTAGTGATGAAGGAGGAGAAATATTCTTTCTCCTTCATCACAGGCCTCGGGATTCCTTTTGGTTTTTTACCACCTGAATGCATGAAAGAAGGGCTTCCAGAAGGAAGGGAATCTGGGCTAATTCTAGAAGGATAAACAGCTTTAGAAAACAGAGGTAAGAGGCACACGTGTCTCCATGTGGCCAGTGGACCATTGTGGTTGGAGGTGTGTGTGTGGAGACACAGCAGTGGATGATGAGGTGGGAAAGAAAAGTGGGGGCCAGATAATGAAAGACCCCAAAGGCCTTTCTGAGTAATTGAGATGATTCTGTAAAATCAGAAGGGGTTTAAGAAGGTACTCTATCAGAAGTACTA